>NW_028258315.1:80460000-82860000 GCF_053883595.1 Heterocephalus glaber | reverse complement strand
CTGTCCTCCTGCAGGGTTGAACTCTATAAGATTCTAGTGCAGGTTCAAGCTGCCCTTCCCCTGAAGATAGTCCAGATTCCGATGGGAGGTACTGATCCCTCCAGCTTACCAAGTTCAGTGGTCTGGTGTGCCTTTATTGCAGAGATTCTCTTCACTTTTCCAGTGGGCTTCAGTTTTCATCAGGGAACCTGAGAGAGGCCCTCTATATTGTTCACTTCTGCAGCTCAGGACAATGGCCTTTATGTCCCCTTGTGCCTCTGTAGTGTGGTAGCTGCACAGCCAAGAGGCCGGAGGTAGGGGGCAGGCATTGATTTCTGGTAGCATGATTCCAATCTCTGACAATGGCCTTCTCTTTTTCGGTCTCTTATAAGGTCATTTCATTACAGACAGCCATGTTTGTCGGCCGCCACCCAAGCAGGCAAGGTAACTGCTCCCACTTGCACACAACCCGGACCCTGGGGACTCAGCTAAATACTTACTTATTAACAAATTTTATTAGAAGACCTTCACCTATGTAACTGTATTTAACTTCCTCTGAAAGTTTCTCTCCCCTGTACCCAGTTTGACTTCCCAAATATTTTTCACAGCAGTTCATTCAGTATGCTAATCTGGTTTTCCTTTTAATCCAGTTGAGTATAATAATATGTGCCATGTTTTTCCAGGCACAGGGCCCAATGCAGTTATTTTTGTTTATGTCTTGTAGAGTGTCCCAGATTTGCTTTGAAATGGTGATTGACACTGGATTATTCAGCATGTGACAACAACATCATCAGTTATCATAGTCTTGGAGAAATCTCAATTATATTTCTAAAAAATGGGCACTTCAAATTTGTCTTGAGAATTTGGGGGTTGATATGTGAAACTTCTTACATTATCTTCAATAATAATACAATCAGAATTCAAATAAAATGGCGTTTCTTGATAGTCTAACTTTTGGCAAGCAGCAGCAGGTTACTGGCAGGTGCACTAAAAGGTTTTGTTTTGCTTCTGCTGCTACTAATTATTTTTAGAAGAAGTAATGATAATCACTAATTTCACTAATAACTGGATATGCATTACATTTAGTTGTAAAAACCTGAAAACCCATGTAACACAAGCTTGAATACAAAGGGCTTATTTTTCTCATATTTTGAAAAGTCTTGATGAGTAGCCCATGGTTGGAGTAATGGCTTTGCAGTACTGGTGGGCATGAGGGTCTTTTGGCCTTTCTGCTCTGCTCTTCTTAATTTGCTGTTGTTTATCTTCAAACTTGTCACTGCATGGGTATAAGCTACCTGCTACTCTGTTAGAAGCATTTCTGCAGTTCAGTCAGTAAAAAAGAAAAGGACAAGGGGCAAGAAATTCTTCCTGTGACGCTTTGTCTTTGCAGGGATTTTTTTCTGTTTGCCTTCCCTTCCTGCCAGGCTTTTCTATCTATATGCCATTGACCATAACTCTGCTACATGGTCATGTCATCTCCAGCTTCAAGAGAACCTAGGAAATCAAAGTGCTTCGATTTGGTTTATGTGCTTTTACACTTTAAAATAGGCAAAAGAGAAAGTATTTGCAAATGATATTGGGTCAGCTAGTACAGAGTGTCTATCATCAATACATCATGTATTTACTGTTTAACACATGCCAGGCTGATTATCTAAGCCTCCTACAAATGCAAGAGAGTGACTTAGAGACAAGAAGTAAACTACTGAAGTCCTCCTTGCTGTGAAGAGGCAGAGAAAGAATCAAAGCACAGGACTGTCTGATCTCAGAGTTCATATATTTCCACCATGTCTTCCACCAGGGCTTCTTGTGAAACAAATCAGGGAGACCTGGAAATGAGATGGAGAGAGAGGTGGACATTTCTCAGTTCCTTCCCCAAATCACTACACGTGATTATCATTAAAACACATTGCTCAAACACCAACTCACTTTACCATTCCCATCTCTTACATTAAGTCCATAATAGTCAAAAGTGTGGTATGAAAGCCTGATACATCAGCATCATGTGGGAGTTAATTTGAAATGCAAAATCTCAGGTCCTACAAATCAGAATTTGAATTTCAAAAGATCATCAAGTGACTGATAGGCACATCCAAGTTTGAGAAGCCTTGTGCCACACACTTCTCAAAGCCCTTTCCTGACAATCCAGACTGTAGTAACCCACCACTGGCCACTGCGAAATGTCACCGTGTTCATTTTCACAATATTTATGCCTGTCTGAAACAACTTTTCCAACAGTTGGTTTCTCTTGTTGTTTGTTCTCTGCTTGATTGAAATTGAAGCTTCACTGGGGAACAGAATTTGCCTCTCTTGTTGTGGATCCTTTTCCGACATTTACAGAGTAAGTGTGTGACACATACTAAGTGCTCAATAATTATTTGATAGATGGATGAATATATGAATGCATAAATGATGTCCAATTTAGGAAACTTGGCTATTCAGAGATAAGAAACAGCATACCATTCTTACTGTTTCAAAATAATCAGATTATAATTATGAAAACTGCATGTCTCAGGTGCACAATCTGATGAGGCCACTCTATGGCAGTGTTCTGCTTGATTTGACATGTATTTATCTAAGCCTTCTCCCTTTCAAAATGTGTTCTTACTGATAGTCCTGAATGCCTTTTCATTTCAAATAGAATTTCTGTGGTTAGTTAATCTTTTTGTTCTTGTTGACTTTTCTGTCTGTCTTTCAATTTCTGAGAATCTCCATTTGGCCACATTTTAAAAGATAGTTTAAATCATTTGCTAAGAAAAATGTAATCATATTTTCCAAAAGGGCAGATATTAAGTCATTGGTCATCTGATAATTAAATATAAGATAATTTTTATGTACTTTAAGTATTTTAAGTTTTAATGTAGAATATTATAATAATGTTTCTTTACTTTCTGAAGCATTCTGCCTGATTTTTTTGTTTATTTGTTTGTATAACAGAAGAAACACATGCAAAATCCTAATAAAGAGGGGTGGCCTGATGAGAAAACTGTTGTAAAAATTGGTAGTTTGTCTCAGAAGATAGATTTCTGCCTTCAAGATATTATACTAATCCTTTACTAGATATGTGATGAATTTGGAACAGAAAAGCCCATATTGAAAGAAAAAATGTAAATATTCTGCCATCAATCAAACTACACTGGTATATTGAATTTGTTCTGCTGTTTCTTATGATCCTTGAACAAAACCTTCATCAAGCATTACCACTTTAGTCTGATTTTTTTCATGAAATATATTTCTAACTTTATTACTTCAAGAATGGAAAATAGCTTTCATGCCTTTTCTGGGTGAGGTTTGACATTTTAAAAACTTTGCAACTGAGTGATCAATTTGTTGAAACACCAGACAAATATGACAAAATAAGGTACTTAAGTTCAATCTGGTCTGGTGGTGCAGACCTGTAATCCTAGAACTCTAGAAGGCTGAAGAAAGATCACAAATTCCAGTTCAGTCTGAAGAACTTAGTAACTCCATGAGACTTTGCCTCAAAATAAAAAATTAAAAATGACACTGAGCATAGTGGCACACGCCTGTAATCCTAGCACTCTAGAGGCTGAGCCAGAAGGATCGTCACAAGATCGAGGCCAGCCTGGACTACATAGTGAGTTCAGGGCCAGCTTGAACTATATAGCAAGACCCTATCTCAAAAAAAAAAAAAAAAAAAGAAAAGAGCTGGTACAGCGCAAAAGTCCTGGGTTCAATCCTCAGTACAGAAAAAAAAAAAAGCCATATAATGCAATTCCTTGTGTAGGTATAGATTCTTGGTGATCTTCACTACCCAGGATAATTCACTCAAACATTGCTCTTAAGGAATACTCCATATTTTAGGATCACAGCTGTCATTTTACTGTCAAGAATGATATGATAGCAGTATCATGTATGACAGGCTGGAAATTGTCAGAAAGGTCAGTAGTTGCCTATATCTCTAGCCTCTGAGAATTTTGTGATTTTAAAGTCAATTGTGGAGAGAGAGACATTCTTAGACTGGCAGGACACATGGTAGGTCTGTGTTTCAGTAGTTGGGTGGGTATTTGTCCTGTGCCTGCTTTTTTATATGGAGTTAGTCTGGCAATGACTGCTAGTGTGAAAAACAAATGAAAATAGACTTATGTACTAGTAGGATAGATACTAGCCCTTTGGAAAAGAGCTAGGAAACACTGAGCAGCCTAAACAGAAGAAACCCAGCTCCTGTTTGCGGGTTTGAGTTTTGCTTGTGTACCACCCTTCAATAAAAATGAAGGGCCCAACACAGCTATTTTGCTTCCAGAGAGTGAAAAATGCCCAGGAGTTGCCACTGAAAATCCTGCTTTATCTTTAAAATGAGCCTTTCAGATGTTCATTTTTCACATATTGTGGGGACCAATTTGAATCACAGACAATATAGAAGTTTAACATCTACTGAAATGTTCACGTAATTCCTTTGGTCTCTTAAAAGTATTTGGTAGCTCAATTTTGCTTGATCTAGTTATAATATACCTAGAGGAAAATAAATACAATTTCTTGGAAAGCACTAAGAAGCAACACAATTTCTACCATGGAACCTTCCAAACATTTAAGAAGAACTAATATCAATTCTCCTTAAATTATTAAAAAATTAGAAGAGGAAGGACTTCCAGATACAAAAACCAGATAAGGACACAACTAAAAAATAAAAATGTTGGTCAATATCCTTGATGGAAATAGACACAAAAATCCTTAACAAAATACTGGCCAACTGAATCCAACAGCACACTAAAAAGATCATTCACTGTGATCCAGTGGGATTCAATCCAGGAAAACAAAGTTGACTCAACATATGCCAATCAATGTATGTGATACCTCCTGTCAACAAAAGGAAGGACAAAAATCCTATGGTCATCTCAACTGATGCACAAAAGGCATCAGATACAATTCAACAGCCTTCAGTGATAAAAATCCTGAACAAGCACTCAGGGAATGTACTTCAACAAAATAAAGGCCACTTACAATAAGCCAACCACTAACTTTGTATTGAAGAGAAAAAACTTGAGAATTTCCCCTCCTAGACCCCAAACACGTATTTTCATTCAATATACTGCTGAAAGTCCTAGCCATAGCAATTAGACAAAGGTAAGACCATAAAAGGCACTTGTGATTACCAAAGGTCAAGGAAGGTAGAGGGCGGGGAGGGACGGACAGAAAGAGGTTGGTTGGTCAGTGGGTGCTAAGTTAGCAGAAAGAAGCCCTGTGGGCCGAGCATGGTGACTATAGGTAACAATAATGAACTGTGTATTTTCAAAGGCAGGAGAAAGGACTTCAAAAGTTTTCACTACAAAGAAATGATAAATGTTTCAGGAGATAAATATGGTTAATCTGATTTAGATATTACACAATGCATACGTATGAAACATGATGTGATACACCATTAAGATGTACAACTTTTATGTCTTTGTGTGTCAGTTAAAAATTTACAAATTAAAAGTTGTTTTTTTTTAATTACCTACTTCAGCTAAGTAGAAACGGCTGGATTTTAGTGGCAGATTTGTTTCTCAAAGTTTCTCTTCTTTGTTTTTTTTAATTTAATAAGGAATACAATTTTCATTTCTAAATTAGAGATTATTAGCTTCACATTTAAGGTGTAAGCTTTAATGTGAATATGTGTCAAAATATAATTTTCTAAACTAATATTTCCAAAGACTAGTACAAGTCATGAATATGGCCAGTAATATTAACAGTGATTTTAGATAATACAAAAATAATTTTGTGAAGAAAAATTGCTATTTTAATATACACTAGAAAGCCTAATCAATACATGGATATTATTTAAATGATCTAAATAAAAATGCACTACTTAGAAATAAATTTAAAATAAAATACACGCAGATTATATAAATATAGCAAAATAAGGAAACTAGTCTTTAAATTACTATAATTTGAAGTGAATTCTTCAATTATAGGAAGACTCACCATGGAATGAGGTGATAAATACAGATGTAATAGAGAGAAACATGGTTAACTTCAAAAGCATTACAGCTTTCATTAGCTATTGATCTGTTTACCTGTCACTCAGTAGGGAAAATACAAGCTCTTACTTTGCAGTGTTTTTGTCATACAGCTGTGATTGATTTTTGTAACAGGAGGTGGAGCTTACTTATCATAAGAAACTTGGATTCCTGGGTGTACATTGATATTAGGATATTTAATTTTCAAGGTAAGAATGGAGACTACATAATTTTATACATTTTCTTATAAATAAGTTTATATCTCCATGACTCCTTTGTAAGAATCTTGGGCAAAGATTTCTCTTAGGTCAAGGTATAAGTTTTGTTATTTTTTTAAAGTTATAGAGTGCTAGGCATAGTGACTCAGTAGGCTGAGGCAGGAAATTGCTGTGAGTTCAAGACCAGCTTGGGTTACATAGTGAGTTCAAGGCCAGCCTGAACTGCGTAGCAAGACCTTGTCTCAGAAAACCACAAAAAAATTATAGAACAGTGACAGAGAACCTTTTAGAGACTGAGTACCCAAATTGCAGCTCAAAACCCACTTATTTATTGCACAGTGCCAACACTACAATTAAACCTGAATACTGAAGTTTTAGTTTAAAAAAACCCAGCTCGTATATTAAAAGAAAAATACAGGAACAGAGCTTTCAGTGATATAAACAGCCAGCTGCGGCATGTGTGCCATAGGTGTGCCACTACTGTTATAGACACCATTATTATTATATCCCACCCCATTTTCCTCTTTTCAACCGTGAGCTATAAATTTTATAATATTATTAAATAATATTAAATTTTTCACTTTTCAGTTCATTATTTTCTACCTTTCACCTATTGTTTAAAACACATCTAATATACTATTTTGTAAGCTATTTTAAATGTCTTTGGGGATGAAAACAGTATCTAACTTTTTTTTGGTACCTGGACTCGAACTCAGGACCTTTCTCTTTCAAAGCAGGCAGCGGAATCACTGAGCTAAATCCCCAGCCCAACAGTTTCTAACTTTTATTGAGTGCTTATCATGAACCAGGTTTTCTAAATGATTTTAGAATATTCATTAATTCAATCCTTTCAACAACTCTATAGTAGGCAATAGTATTATCGATGTTTCCAAAAATTAAGTGACATGCCCAAGGTCACAAAGCTAGAAGCTGGTAAATATAGCACTTGCACCCATACTTTCTAAGCTTCAGTGTTTTGATTCTTAAAATAGCTATATTTATGAGAAAGGTCTCTGCATCACTAGTAAAAAATATATATACACAATATATGTTGCAACTAAAAATACAAATAGTTACAGTTTGTGTCTATCCTAAATATATTATATGGTCGCTTGCATAAAATTAGGGAAAAATGACAAAATATAGAAAAATGTAGAACAAAGGAAGTATATAATTCCTAGGTTCATTATCCAGGGAAATTCTTTTAGATATTCATGTATTTCCAACTAAAAGAGAAAATTATCTAGCACTGAATGTATAAGCTTTCCTTACCAAGCAATTCTCTAATTCTCTATGGAATCTAAGTGACCATCCTAAAATTTAATTCAATTCTCACAGCACCTGGAGTTACCACAGACCCCATAGGTTAAGGGCTTAGTTCCACAAGACCACCACCCTGTCCTCAAGTTACTTGCTTTTCTGTCCAACTCAGCTACAAATGTGGTACCCACGGCCCCCTCCTTTGGTTTAGTGGTTTGCTATAACTACTCACAGAACTCAAGGAAAGATATTACTTAAACTTGCTAGTTCCTTGTAAAGGGTAAAATGAAAGATACAAATGAACAGACAAATGAAGTAGTCCACATGGGTCCTGAGAATGGAAGTGTCCATTCCAGTGGAGTTGGGAAACACCATCCTCCCTGCACATGGATGTGTTCTCCAAATCCTACCACTTAGAGGTTTTGTTTTTTCCAATACCAGGATTCAGAGCCTTTGCACTGAGCAACATCCCCAGCTCTTTTTGTTTTGTTTTGAGACAAGATCTTGCTAAATGCGCACATTGTGCTCAAATTTGTAGTCCTCTTGCCTCAGCCTCCCAGAGTGCTGGGATTACAAGCATCTACCACCAGGCTTGGCTTTACTTAGAGGTTTTGTGGAGGCTTCATTCCATAGATAGGATTGATTAAATCGTTAGTGGTTGAGATTAACTCAATCCCCAGCCTCTCTTCCTGGAAGGGGACAGCTGAAAGCTTCAGTTCTCAAATTTTCTGGTAGGTTCCTTTCCCAGGCAGTCTCCTGTCTTCTAAGAGTTACATTAACATAGACTCGGATATGGTTGAAAGAGGCTTATTATGCATAAGAAAAGATACTTTTCTGACTCCATCACTCAGGGAATTCTAAGAGTTTTAGAAATTCTGTGTCAGAAATAAGGGAGGAAGACCAAATACGTATCTTGCTGTATTCTAATGTCAAATTTCCATTCCTTTTTCTATATAAAGTTTTAAAGGAATTCTGTAACAAGTCTAGCCTTTAGGAAATTCTTCTAGAAAGCTTTATTCTCTTGTGTTGAGATTAAAGATGATTCTATCATGCTTGAATCCTTTATGGAAGAAGAAAACTAACAACTAATGCCCTATTATTAATAAAGTACTTTTGAAAAAGAATTATCCCATTAAATTTTTGCAGAAAAAGCACTTAGAAATGTGTAAAAGAATGAATATTGCTTTATATGCCTAAGGAGCATTAGAAAATCATCTCCTTTTTTTCATTTAAGAAAAGCACATAGTCTTTTGCTAACTACTTATGTTCTCTCCATCTCCACCCATTTAATCATATTTGCTATTTTGCTTCAAACCCTCTCAAAGTTTGTTTGCTCTGGAGTCTAAAACAGTACATACTAATGCATATTGAATCTCATAAGTACTGGACTTAATGAAAGGATAGCTTTTAAGTGCCTGTATTTTATGTATTCTATTCTATCAAGAATACTATTAAAAATAATTATTACTGTCATTCAAGTCATAAGCCTCTATGATCCTTGAGATAATGTCTCCTTTATAATGTATCTTCTTGTAATTTCAAAACATATAATTCCACCCATGCTGAACCTCAATTTGATTGTTTCTACCACTTTATTGGGGATTTATACAATTTTAAGATACATATCCCTTTCTTTTTCATTCTCCCCTCATGCATTAGTGCTATCAGGAAGTTATAATGATGACTATTAACTTTTACTTTGTAATACGGTCTGGAAATAAAAATGTTAGAAATTTTAGATACAAAGAGTGTCAGGAAACTTACACATTAACAGCATGCATTTCCAAAGCATCATTAAAATGACAGTGAATAGATTCTTAAAAGACCTAACCTTACAGGTAAAAGATTATAGAAAATATGGCAAACTGTTAGAAGTTAAAAAACAAATGAATGAGTGTGAACTAATAACAGATCTGAGAAACTTAAATCCTAAGAAACAATGGAAAGCACTAAGAAGAACACAAGTTCTATCATAGAACCTTCCAAAAGCTCAAGAATAGGTGCCTCTGGAAATGACAACGATGGTAAGACTAAAAACAGAGAGGTCTGAGAATGTAGCTCAGCAGCACAGCGCCTGCCTGGCAAGTGCGAGGTCCTGAGTTCGATCCTCACTACCAAAAATAAATGAATGAAAAATAACAAAAACAGAAAGAGAAATTGAAAGTATTTTTTCCATTAAGTTTACTGGTACTTTTTTTAATTGTTTATTTATTGGTACATTTTAGGTATACAATAACGGTTACATTCATCATTGGGATCTTGTACCTTTACATGATGTATCTTGTTTCTTATTTTTTCTCCATTCCTCTGCCCTTCCTTTACCCCCTCTACCCTTCCCTATTTACAAAGACTTTGTTTCCATTTTTTTTCCTTTTCTCATATTTTTTCTTTCCCATTCTTTTCTTTCCCTTACCCCTCCCACTTGAAAATATTTTTTTAAATCATCCAGATTCATGGATTTCCTCACTCAAGCGGCCAGATAATTGCCCTTCCCTATCAGGCAATTTAGGAAACAAGATTAGTGAGTTCAATATCTGTGCGGTAAAGAACGAAAGCAGGGGAGAGCAGACGCTGGGTTCTGACAGTCACAAAGGGCTTCCAGTGTGTTGACATTTCAGACTTGTTTTGAGTTGATCCAAGGGCCTGGAATTTGTAAACACTCACAGCAACCAATCATTGTAGGCAAGTCATTTCTCACAAATAGTATAGGACCACCGGCAATGTAACCCTTTTCTGCCAAGAGTACTCCTAACACCTGGGGAAATAGATCTTTCATTTGAGAAGAGGAATTTTTTAAATACACAACCCCTTTGCAGAAAATTTGAGGCTTATTCTTTTGTGACAGTAAACTTGAAGATCTCTTGACTAAAGAAAACTAAACAGTACTAAAAACCAGAGAAAATACACAAATAATTTACATAAATATTAAGACTCCTGGTTTCTTCCTAACTCGGCTCCTAGAGCGCTAGCAGCTAAGAAGGCTCCATAAGACTTTGCAAGACTTTCTCCCAAATATTCTGGACAGTGCAGGAGGAAAGTTGTAATAAATGAATATAAAGACTTTTTCAAGAAAATGATATCACCCTATAGCAAGGAACAAATATGGCACATCCCACACCTGCTCAGATTTTAATAACAGCAAACAATTGAAAGACTAAGTTGAAGAACCTTTCAGAAATTAAAATAAGAAAGATATAGAAACTAAAAGAAATGACAGAGGATTGTTTAGGACTGTCCTGTCCTAGAACTTTCTGTGATGTTTGTGCTGTTCAATATGGTATTCACTCACTGTGTGTGGCACATGAAATGTGGTTCATGTAACTAAGCAAATTTTAAAAATTTATTGAATTTTCATGAATTTAAATGCAAATGTGAAAAGCTACATGTGGATAGAAGCTCATTGTATTAAACAGTACAGATCTATAAGGTTTAAACACCTGAGAGAGAAAAGGAATATGAAACTGGTTGGAAAAGAAAGGAATCCATCATATCCACTAGTTCAAATCTCTAGAACTGAAGGACATGACTTTCCAGACTGAAATTTCATGACACTATGATACTGCATTTTAAAACATGGTTTTTTTGGCTTCCAGAAAGAAAGAAGAAAATAATTATAAAGGACCAGGAAACCAAAAAGATTATAGACTTCTGAAGAGAAATACTGCAAGCTAGAGTACAATAGAGCAATGCCTTTAAAATTCTAAATGAATATGATGGCCAATCTAGAATCTATATTTAGCCCAATTGACAATGAGGTCAAGGAGAGAAAAATACATACCTTTTCTTGGGAATCTACTAGAAGCTGTGGTTCAGAAAAATAAGGCAATAGATGAAGAAACATGTGATAGGAAGTAACTAATAGATACAGTGTTTGTTACCATCCATGGTTTCAGGGATCCACTCAAGGTCTTGGAATATATCCCACATGGGTAGGGATATATTCCTCTCTTCCTGGGAGGAAGAGAAATGCAAAGAGGATGTGTATGGTTGAGGGATGGAATATAAAACTGAGCTAGACTCATTTGTTACACTGGGGAGCAAATTGATAATGTCTACAACTGAAAAATCAAGAAAATAGCAATTAGATATGTTATTTGTAAAGAAGTAATTACTAAAAAGCAAAACAACAACTATCAAAAAACAGCCAAGAGGCTTTAAAAGCTTTGTTTCTGATGCAGAAGAAATGGGATAAGAGGATCTGGAGCTTCTGATTTTCTGAGAACTATTGGATTATTTATGCAAAAGGCATTTATAACTTTGATTTAATTTTCAAAACATTTATATCAAAATAACAGCACCATATGCATTCAGAATTTATCAGCTTTCAGTTCAATCTAAACTTGTACTAACGTATTAGCCATAATAAATATCTGAAAATCGTTTGAACAAGATAAAACAAAAAGCACTGCCTCTCTCTCTCTCTCTCTCTCTCTCTCTCTCTGTGTGTGTTAATTACTTTAATTGATGAGGTGGCCTTTCATTTAATAGTCGAATGGAAGAGTAACATTTAAAACAGTACTTACATGAAGAAGACTAAGTGGGGGGAAAAATCAGCAGTCTTAACAGAACTAAGGAAAGAGCGCTGCCCAAGCCTTTTGTGTACACCAGAGATACCAGTGGGCAGTTTCACCAAGGACTTCATTTAAACCCGCTTTAAAGTTTTACAGCAAGTGAGATACTAAGGTTCTATCCTAAGCCAACTCCAAAGTTCAAAGAAAGTACTTCATTGTAAAGAATCAGCAAAATCTGAGCCAGCAAGGAGGCAAATTAATGAAGAGAAGACAGGAACAGGAGCCCCAGAACCAGAACTGTTGCCCCATCTTTCACTGTTGCCAATAAAATGAAGCAACAGGCAGGATTTAAATATGACTCATTGGCTCTTTTCCCTATTAAGAGATATGATGTCAGATGATTGTTTCCTTCAATTATCAACAATGGGTCCTAGGTCTGTCAAAAAAGTAAAAACTTTTCAGACCTATCCTAGAGCTTACAGATTTTCTAAGACATAAAACAAGGAATTTCCCTCACTTTTTAAAGATAATAATTAGAACTTTTATACAGATGGTACCGGAAGACCTCAAAGTAACCTGTATATAATAATCTGTCCTATATGGGCAGCTTTTCCCCTACTTTACCTAACCCTGAGTAGACATATTTTCTGATTAAAGCTTAACCACTTACTTTTGGAAGAAGGATATTTAAAGGTTTGTCAAATTTTAAGGCTCGACAAATTAAAGCTTTTGCTGATTCCATTACAATCATTATACTTGAGTGAAATCCGGAGTGTCACATGAAACTGAGGACCACGGTAGCAGAAGTATTCAAAACTCCCAAGTATTTTTGAAATTCCAGTGAGCCCACATATGGAGAAATTCTGTGAGTGTTGTGTTTGTTTCTACGTGAAACTTGAAAGTTCTTTTCAGCACTTGCCATTATAATTTTTGTGCAAATCATTGAGACATGAAAGCATTTCTATTTAAATTACAGCAGGGAGTTTGGGTCCTACAATGGCCTCTGGGTGGTTGTATATATTGCATCTCAAGAGAATCTCATGACACAAGTTACCAGAAAACCTCAAGGCACTATGCTAACTACTAATATCATACATTCTCCTTTTTAAATCTCTTCCAACTTTTGGTAGAAATCAGTCATTATTAACAAAAAGACTTTGCTTCTAAATTTCTTGTTGGGAAGTGCACAAAATGACCACTTATAGTTTTTTTTTTATTGTTTTTTATTTGGTACTGGAGATTGAACTCGGGTCCTTGTGCTTGTGAGGCAAGTGGCAGAACCACTGAGCTAAATCCCTGGCTCTTGACCACTTCTAGTTTTAATTATAAAATACCTGAAACAGAAAAGTAATTTCAGAAGAAATCACACTGAGAACCAAACAAATTTGCACCACTTCTTCACATGAAACACGTGTGTCTTTCATTTCATAAATAGGGGTCAAAAGACATATTTCCCTTCAAAGGGCCAGTTAAATGTCTTGAAATACAAAATCAACTCAAACAAGAAAAATAAACCCAATAGCTGTAAGTACCGCTAGATAGAATAATAGTACTATCAAGTCCATTTTATAGATGAGAAAAAATGGAAGGGTCAAATTACACATTTGTTGGTTCCCAGTAATCTTTCTGGCTGACATCTCCAACGACTTTTGAGAGAAAATAATTTAAGATGATCCAGATTTTTAAAAATGTTATTCAGCTGTCAAGATCACTGTGCTACCATCCATTCTCTTTAGGAATGAAGATTGCGTTCTCAGCATCAGGTTGTCAGCTTTGAGCCATTAGGGAATGGCTGGGCTGAAAAGAGGACCTGTCCATGGTCACAACCCTCTACAAGCAACTTTTATTCAATGGTTTGTCAACAGAAGGAGGAAGCATAAAATATAAAGACTCCTTTCCTCCAGCTTGAGACAATTCTGAAGAATCCTCCCAGCCCCAGAGGTCTAGAAAAGATTGGCTGAGACTTCTGTTGAGGTTTAGAATGGCCCTACTTTTCCTCTGCCCAATGGTGCTCCATTCCTGCTTCAATCCTGCTTTGTTACCAACAGATGCTGACCCTGCGGACACTGTCTCCACTCTCCTTTAGTTGGTCTCTTGGGGAATAATACCACTGTACCACTTTTCTTTCTTCTTTCTCTCCCCATCCCCGGAGAAAATTTGAATTCTATCACAATGAAAGCCAAAAATTAAATTAAATCCGTTTTCAAGGGAACAAGGCAGACTGGCTTAATAAAAATGTCAATGATGCTAACAAGCACAAATTAGTAATGTACAGCATCAAACTGGAAACAATACTGAAACACAACTCTCTAGTGTTCAAATGCAATCAGGATGTGACAATAACATTAAAACTTGATACCAGCCAAAAGATTGTTTTTCTAGTGTTCTTTTGGATCGCCATGCTTCGTGTCTTTTGACTCTGATACAACTGAGGCCAGAGTTTCTCCTTTTCAGTCAGCCTGTGTGCTGCTTTCTTTCTCCAAGGGCCTAATTGCAGATTCTGCCTTCCTCTAAGAGACTCTGGGATTTCCCTATAGCTAAGAGAAGAGAGGGATGTACACTCAGTGATAGGGAACTGCCATCTTTGTGTTCATCACTAAGGGAAAGGAAAGAGCTGCCTGAGATAATATCAAGCTTGATTAAGGTAAAAAAAAAATGAAGGATTTGTGGCATTATATAAATCAAAAAAGAGCAACTTCATAGGTATACTACTTAAAAGCGTAAAATTTACCTGAAGTGCTACATCTGTAGATTCCTTTTCACCCATTCAGCAGTTTCCTGAAACATGTAAATACACGAAGAGGAAAAAGAAAAGTCATTAACCTTTGTGTTAATTGTTTTCTATTGATAAGCTACATGGTCAATAAACTAATGTACATTATTCTATATAGTAAAGTGGAGCTGTGAACAACTATTTTGAGAAAATGATGACTATTGTTGAGCAGAAATGAGGAGAATGGAGGGAGTAAAGAGAAACCACTCACTTAACAGTTTCAGAAGAAAAATACTTAGATAGAACAATGATAGAACATAAACCAAAAGTAACATTCCCGCAGCAAGCAGCCATATTCTTATTGGAACCACTAAACATAATAATTGAATGAGAAGCTGTATGAAAATCTGTCACCTATAGTTATGATAGGCAGACATAGAACATGACAGTTTGCTTTGCGATGGGCTTACTTATTGGTGAGTCAAGTTAGGTGCCCCCCCATCACCTCTCTGTTCCTTTGGGCTTACTTTCTGCTAGACAAATAGGTGTTTGTTGTTGATGGTGTGGTTGGTTGGTCGGTTTTGTTTTTTTTTTTAATCTTCTACCTGCAGGAACCTAGTGGGAGGAAAAAATAAGGACCCCAGAAATATTGAAATATATGTGAAACAGGCCTATGCTTTTGTTTTCTAGCTCCTGGTGCAGTGAAATGTGTATTTAATAGTACACATTAATAGTAATAATAGTAGGCATGTGTATTTAAAAGGGTGGAGTGTGAAACAAAACAAAATGAAAATATTTCATATCACTTCATTCAATTTGTTGGAAGATTTTTGACTACTTCTTGAATAATAATGCCTTCTTTTATATGGAGCAACTTATGAAAATAATGAATCAACCTGGTGCAGAATTCTTCTAGAAATTTTTGCTGACTTCTATCCAGGAAATGTCCATATAAAAGATGTGATTTTCTTTTTATTACTTATGGATTTTCATAACTTGGGAATCATAACAGTGTGTTTTTTATGAAGTCTTTGAGGAGATACTGTGAGAAAGAGCTTATCAGATTTGGTGGAGATGAGAGCCATCAATTCACTAAAAGTCCTTTGAAATGAGAAGAATAATGCTTAGATTAATGCATTTGAACACATTCATATCAGCAAGATCGACTGATGCTCCTGAGTTCAAAGGGGTCCGTTATTAGGATCTATTCCTTAACAGCATAATTGTATGAATATGTCACAAGTCATACTGTGATTTCTTATATAGAATTGTTTTGGGGGGGGGGTTGGTATATCCTTTTATTAGTACATTTTAGGTGTACAATGTAATGACATTCATCATTGGAGATGTGCACCTTTACATACTCTCTTGGTTCTTATTTTTTCCCCCTTCCCCTGCCCTTCCTTCAACCCCTCCATCCCTATTTACAAAGAATTTGTTTCCTTTTTTTTCATTTTCTCATATTAATTTCATTCCCTCCTATTAATTTCCCTCATATTAATTCCATTCCCTTCTTTCCTTTCCCCTACCCCTCCCACTTCCCCTTCCCCTTTGCCCCTTTTCTTCCTATTTCACATTATTTATTATACCTTTTAGTCCTTATTTACACTTTCAGTGTCTCACACTAGAGAAACTAATCGGTATTTACATGTGTGTAGTATTTATATAGAATTGTTTTTAATGACTGGGTTAAATAAAATGAGGGATGTATAATTGTTTCATAATAAACAACATAAATGTAAGCTGAAAAATTTTTCAATTATATTGCAGGATCATAATCTGGCATAATCACCTGGCATAATTTTGTTAGAAAAGCCTGTTATTTAAGAACCTGTTACAAGTTTTCTCTTCATTTCAGTCACATTGTTTGGCCCACTGCAATTCTGCTTTGTTACATTGCCATGCTTTGGCACTGAATATTCCTATCTCCGTGTAGAAGGCTGTTTCCTCCCCTCTATTATGACAAGTCTTTACTCTTCACTTTCAGTATAGGTCACAATCAACTCCCCACTTTCTCCCTGTTTTCCCCCTTCTTTGATATTTTACAAGGTTTATCTTTGCCTCTCATATCTAAAGTTAATAATAATGACAATAGTGACACCTAATTTTCATGGTTCTCATGTGTCAGGCACTATTCTAAACAGTTTTCTAGAATAACAGGTTTTACTCTCATTTAATTATCACAAAATACCTCTGTGTAGGTGTTAGTATCACTGCCATTTGTAGAGATAAATAAGTTGAAGCCTAAAGAGGGTAAGTAACTTGCTTAACCTCATACAGCTATCAGGAGATACAGTGAGGATTTGAACCTGTACTTTCTAGTCCGAGAGCCCAGAATATTCCTTCTGCTATTTTTACCTTTCACTTGACCTCTTTTGCATGTTAGATACATTTAATTTAAATCATTGTTTACTGTGTGTATGGCATGGGGACTTTTTGCCTCTTGGCCATCTTACATTCATTTGTTCTACTCGATCACATATTTGTGAGAAAGGGGGTCAGTATTTCCCCACTCACAGACCATAGTCCTGGTCAGATTTTTTTTTTTTTCTGGTCAGATTATTATTCTTTGCTGTAAGGAACAGGGAAAGGCAGTGTTACCAGAACCCCTGCAGTGGATCCTGGTCTCATGTGAGCCATGACAGCAAGGTGAATTAGAGAATAAAGACAGGAAACTTCTTCAACTTAGAGAAGAAGCTGGGTTATGGGCCTGATCAATGCTGCTCTGGACAACAAAGACAAAGGCACCTGGAGTTTGCCACTATTTATTGGGTTCATAGGGAATAGCAGCTAACTCAGAAGGTAGCAATGATGTTAAACTGAGAAGGATCTGATAATCGGAGGAAGTATCACATGGCTCAGAGGGAGAGTAGCCGTAATCCTAAATTGATAAGGATCTTATGCTGATGAGGATCTCAGGTTGATGAGGATCTTATGTAGATTAGGATGGTAAGATGAGCAAAGATGTCCTTACAACAATAGGTGGAATGAGTTAAGCTAATAAGGAATTTGTCCCTTCCCAGGTGAAACGTTTCTTAGTACTGGGTTCTCGAGGAACCAGGATGTCTTCAGCTGATGTAATCCTGACCTTGAGCATCACAGCATCACAGGACCATTCTGGTGTCAGCTATGATGAGAGGCAAAATTAGAGTTCTGTTTCGGCGTGTCATAGCTGGCCTAGAGGCAAGAAAACTAGGCCTAATCATAATCGTGAAATGATTTTTCCCCAAAATTATGTAGAATGGCTCCTGACACACTTTGGCTCACAGGCTTGACAGTTGGTATCTGATGAAGGCTGGCTGGAACATAGCTGTATACTTCTCTGATGCAGAACTTGTTTAGTTTCAGAAAGAAAATCCCACTACAGTAAAGGAGGTAAGAAATGCCAGGATATGTACTTCTCAGATTTGAATCTGAGATGATAAAATCTTTGGAGTTTTTCTAAGAATTGAGTTAAAAAGAGCCTTGATCAAACTTCCTTTTTTCCTCATTTAGCCAATTTGAGTAGAATCTTATTTCAATTGCTACAAAAAGTATCTTAATATAAAAAAAGACTCTTTCAGATCAAATGGTGAATTTTTAAAAATAAGGGGTGCCCTTCTCAAATCTTTGCTCCTGATAGTGTTTTGAACTTACGTGTGTATAATATGTGTAATTTCATAAGCACACTACATGACTTGAAACCTTGTCAGTAATATGTATTGAACTCATTTTGAAAATTAGCTAAACCAAAATTCATGCTAAGTGTACTTCAAATTACATACTAACTTAGATTTAACTTTGCAGCAAGTTCAATTTAAATGTCTTTATTTGAAATCATACACTAAAAATGCAAATGTTGTAGATACATCAATAGCAAAGGAAGAGGTAAAGTACTTGTAACTCTCCTTCCACTCCTTTTCCTTTTTTTTTTCTTTCTTCATTTCAGAACATGAAGAAGACCAAGCTTTATGACCCATTTGCTGTGCAAGATTTCTTGTTATGAACTAGTAAACTATATTACAAGGAACACTCTTAGAAAGGGAAATTTGGCAAGCTATGTGTTTGAATAATCCTTGAGCATATTCTCAGACTCAGGCCTGAATTCTCCTATACATACTTTGAATATATTAAATAATATCACCTTTTGACATCCACTTTATTAAAAAGAATGGAACTATAAGCATAGAACATTTCTGGACCATCTACCACTTCTTAGAACACATTCTGAGAATATCGGGAACAATCAGAGGTTCTGGTCATGTGATATTAGTAAATATTATTCTAGGTAAAGTCTGTAGATATTATGATGGATAAAAATATTCTCCTAGGTGTTATGTATTATTAAAATAGCTCAAAGAATTTCCTCCTTCACTGCTTTTATGAACCATTTAAGTGGAACCGAGGAACACATGCTATGTATTCCACAAGGCCCCTTCCAGCTCCAGCTTCCTTGAAAAGACAAAGCCTCATAAAACATTATTAACAAATACAGGTGACTGGTTAGGAGCCCAAATTTACAAATCCCTGATCTAGATAATTGACAAGTGATTTCTCCTTCAAACCCTTCTCAATCCTAGATTATTTTTTACTGAAAAGAGCATTAAAATAGGGATTCTGGATGCCTGGCTCCAATTATGACTTCTGTAATTACTACACATTCCTGGCCATCATGCTTTGGAAAGTCTTACTGATACGGATCTTATTTCAATCATCGGATTTGGTATTTAACATGTGTTAGCTAAGAGCTAACAAGATTGTGGTTGATGATGTACTTCATGTTGTACAATACTCTAACTATTAGTCATTAAAACCCCTGTAGCCTTAAAAGATGGAGATCAGTTAAGGATTTAGGTTAAGAGGGCTACATTTCTGGTCTGTAGTGAAGACAAGGAAGAAAAATTGTTCTTCAGTATGGTCTTCGAAGTGCTTACAACACTCGAGTTGCAGGATTCTGCAGAGTGAAAATTAGGAACTGAGGTATAAGTATCATAAGTGGTAAAGAAATCAATAGTTTAATTTTGATTCAACGGGTATGGCCAGGGGCATTTAGGTCTATGCAGGAGTCTAAGGAAACTGTAGGGTCAAAAACAGTCAAGAATTGGGAGCCTAAGAAACTGGAGAGTACAACTAAGATGATAAGAAATGAAAGCTTCACTACACTCTCTGTGTTAGCTCTGCAAACCCTGGTCAGCTGCCTTCTCATTCAAGAGTTTCTTTTAATGAACTTGGGATGTGTTTGTCAGCTCTTATTTTATAAAACTTAAAGGTACTTAGGTAAATCATAGCACCAACACACAGCAAGTACAGATGAAATAAAATGTTGCCATACAGAGAGAGATCCTTTGAGAATGTTATTTCAATGACTAAAAAGAGAACAGAGGTGTTAGTCAGCTTTCAGTGGCTGTGAAAAAAATACCTCAAATAGGCAGTTTAACAAGAGGAAATATTATTGGGCCCTTGGTGTCAGCAGTTTCAGTAAATGGTCACATGGCCCTATTTCTTTGGCCTATGTTGAGGCCAAACATCATGATAAAGTACATTGTGAAGCAAAATTTCTCACCTCATAGCATGTGGGAAGTGAGGACAGAGAGTCTCAATGTCCCTTTCAAAGGCATCTAGGGCACACACACCCCCCATGGCTCAACTTCCCTCCATGAGCGCTCACCTCTCCAATTTCCACCATGTCCAAATAGCACCATCACCCGGGGACCAAACTTTCAATACATGAACTTTGGGGGGAATACTTAGGATTCAAATCATAACAATATAAGGGGTGATCAAAAATAAAATGAATGTTTAAAATGAAAGAAATAACATTGCAAGCACTCTAGAGGCTGAGGCAGGAGGATTGCCATGAGTTCGAGGCCAGCCTGAGATATGATAGTGAGTTCAATGCCAGCCTGAAGTATATAGTCAGATCCTGTCTCAAAAAAAAAATTATAGTAAAAGACACATTACCATTAATCTTCCTCAGAGTCCCCCCTCTTCCTTTAAAGACATTTATCACAGCATTCTTGCCACTTTCTGAAGCAGATCAGAAAAGCCTCTTTCATGTGGGCAAATGATGTCATTCTCCATCATGACATTGCTCCATGTTACACATCTCTTCTGTTATGGTAATTTCTTTCCAATAAAAGACATTACCGTGTGTCCTCATCCACCTTATTCGTCAGATCTAGCCCCAAGTGAACTTCTGGATCTTCGGCAAAGTCAAAATGTATATGAAAGGTAAATGTTTTGAATCAGTTCAGGACATTGAGACAGCCATGACGGTGCAACTAAACCATTCAAGAAAGAGGACTTCAGGACTGGTTGTATGAGTTAATAGCCTATTAATAGATGAACACAATGTTGGTCTATCAAGAATGCTTTAGTGTGCCTCAAAGTATTTCTTTTGTGCTCTTAGAATAAGTTCCCCAAAATAAATGAACTATCTGTATGATTTTAATTTAATGAATCAAGAATTAAGGCCAGAAGATCAGAACATTTTATTTTAGATATCACTGAGGTTACTACAGTCATAATTTGGATTTAAGTAAGTAAGACACTCATTTTTCTTTCATGAAAAAATATCAGTGCTGGGGTTAAAGCTCAGTGGTAAAAAAAAAAAAAACAAAAACTAGCTTAGCATGCATGAGGCCATGGGTTGACTCTCCAGAGCTACAAAATAAAGGAAGGAAGGAAGGAAGGAAAAGGGAAGGGAAGGAAGGGAAGGGAAGGAAGGGAAGGAGGGAGAAAGAAAAGGAGGGAGGGAGGGAGGTGGAGGGAGACAAAGGGAAGGAATGAATGAAAGAAAAACTTCAGGGGAATATTTTATAGTTGGCCATCATATGTAAGAGTTGTTTAAAAAGAAGATCTCACTGGGGATTTAACTCAGTGGTTTCGCTGCCTACTGCGCAAGCTCAAGGACCCAAGTTCAATCCCCGATACCAAAAATAAATAAATAAATAAAAAGAAGATCTCTACAGTCAGAGGCTTAGATCACTATTTGTGGACCTGATGTGCATGACTGGAAAAACAAAGATCAGTTGGAAGTTTATTGTCTCCAAATGAATACTGATGTTACTCCAATTATTAATGTCTGAGCCAAAGATTTAAAAGAAATTAAGTCATTCACCAGTTTCAAGTCATTTGTCTTCTGTGTAACTCCATTTCCTTATTTTGGGGGGAAAAAGTGAACATTTCTAAAACTTTTTTAGTGGTTTGTCTTTTGTGCCTGCATTGTGAATACATCATATTTTTGGTTGAGGATATGGAAGGATTTAAAAATTTATATAAAATGATACAGAGCGATTTTACTCACCTTTGGCACTAATGACATTTTAAGTCAGATATTCTTTATTTGGGGGGTGAGGGGCTTGTTCTGTTTAATGTAGGATTTTTAGCAAAATCTTTTTCTGTACCCACTAGATACCAATTGCACCCACATATCAATTTTACAACCCTAACTGCTTCCAGACATTGTCAGATATCCCCGGAAGGCCAAATCCTCCTCAGCCTGAGAAGCCCTGGTACACTGAAACTGTCACTGCATAACACACAGCATTAAGGAAAAGAAGTGGATTCATACTAATACTGTAAGATGGTTTAACAGTTGAGCTTTGGAATTGAACTGACTTGTGTTATCCTGTATTTTTTAATGGGACATGATTTCATAAGACTTTCCATGGAAAGTTATCATTTAGAAATGAAGCAATCTTCCATAAAGGGCTCTCTCTCTCTCTACTCCTCCTTGCTCTTATATATCATATTGCCAATAACAACAATAAGAGGATTGGATTATTAACTATTTTTTTAACCAGAGATCGAATTCAGAGTAGAATTAATGAAGCTGCATCTCAGAGTGGAAAATGAAATCAAGTTTTCATCATTGGTACCAAATATCCAACACACACAATTTAAAGAAAGGATTTAAACATTTTTTTTATTAGTACATGCTTGCAGCTTATTGATTACATTTATCTTTGGGGGAGGAAGGGTTTATTTTTCCTCACAGTATTGGAGATTTCAGCTCTCTGGTCGGCTGGCTCCAAGGCAGGAATGTCATCATGGAAATGTGTAGTGGGCAAAGCTGCTTATTTCACAGTGGCAAGGAAGGCAGGCACAGGGGAAGAAAAGCAGGGAGAAACATTCCCTCCAAAGGCACGTGCTCAGTGACCCACCTCCAACTGGGCCTCACCGCCTAGCCACACATTCAGCTATGAACATCAGTAGATTAATCCAATGATAAATATAGTGTCACCATGATATGATCCATCTCATAATCCAATAAAGTTGATAATCAAGCTTTACTGTCACAGATATTATCTCAGGAACCCTATGAATCAGGTAGCTCACCGTCAAATCTCCCTTAATACCATTTTTTTTTTTGACAAGTCACATTGTCTACTTTTCCTGAGGGTCAAATAATGTGATTTATTTACCACTCCCTCTACAGATCAGTGGCTGGCACAAGGTGAATAGATGCTTGAAAACAGGATGGGATAAATAGGTCAAATGCATTTGTTGATCTTACAGATAAGAAGCTGCATGTATTTTCAACATCTTCTGGTTTTCCCTCTTCCCCCTTGTTCCTATGTTTTCCTCCTTGACTTCTTCCTACATTGATTTCTTTACAGATATCCTATTCCACCCCTAGCTCAGAATATGGCCAAGACTTTGTCACTTTGATTTTTATAAACCTGAGAAAAGCTCAGAACCAATAAGCTCCAAGGAGTTTCAATATAGGACAGTGAGGAATACCAGTGAGAAACAATATTATATCATTTCATTACCCAATATGGCTATAATAAAATTATTACTGCTAAAAGTCATCAGACAGATTTGAAATAACTATTTACTTTTAATATTTACATTAGAATACTTATAAATTTGCTTTTCATCTTTAATTTTAATGCAGTCTATACCTGTCAGACATGGATCAATTTTCTGTAGAACTTGATTATTTTTCAAAATTACCAATTTTTAATTGACTAGCTGTTCTCAAAAAAGGAGGACCTATAAATTACAAAATATTACATTATATAAGCAAAGGACATGGATTTTGGCATTGGACAGAATTAGATGCTGATTGTCACACTGACTCTTGTAAACTCTGAGGATTCAATCACGGTATTAAACCTACTGAGTTTCAGTGTCATTATCTTTAAAATAGGCCAATGAAGAAGAGTATAAAGGAAAACCCTAACTATTGCCTAGGAGGGTATTTGCATAATGTGGGTAGCTGTGAGTCAATCGTAGTGAGTGAGTATGGTGAATGTAATCCAGGAGGTGATGGTGGTGGCAGGAGACACAGCTTTGTGCAATTGCAGTTCTCCCTGGTAATTTGCTAATGCCCTTTTCTGAGTCAGGCTTAAACAGAATCTCTGTCTCTGTCAAATGTCAGCATTCTGTTGATTGTCAGCTAATCCTTGCTAAGTAACTATTGTTCCCAAGGAATATTTATATTTTAATAGAGGTATTCTTGATGTCAGGTATAGGCTTAAGGGTTTGAATGAAAATAGAAACTAAGGTGATACTACTCTACCCATCTGTCTACATTTTCCTAATGATTTGTTGTCTCCACTTCAGGATCTCCAAACTAGTTATACTAGTTAGTCTTTGCTGCATACCAAATTTTCCCCAAATTAAAAAGGGTAAGGGTGTATTACTTCCCATAATTTTACTGTCAAGACTTTGTGGTTGTTCTTTTCAAATCATGTAAACTAGAGTTATTTGTGTAGCTGCCATTAACTTGGAATGTGGCTGAGACCAGAACATCCTAAAAGACATTATATAAGTACCTGGAACCTTAACTGAGGAGGGTGGAATGGTTGAGGGCTGTCTAAAATATCTACAGTTCTCTGTCTCTCTGTCTGTCATTATTCAGTTGAATCTTGCTGCTTTACATAGTAGTTGGATTCCAAGAGGACAAATATCAGAGCTCGATCAATCCTCTGACTACCTAGAAAGGGGAACAGCCAGGCCTAAAGAAAAAAAGACAGTAGAGACTTCCATAGTTTCAAAGTATATGGGGAGGCCAGGAGGTCAGTGCCTCAGAGCAGCCAAAAACAAAGACACTCCGAGTTTGCCACTATTTAGTGGGTTCATAGGAAATATCAGATGTCTCAGAGGGCAGCGGTGATCCTACGACAATGAGGATCTTACACTGATGAGGATCTTAGGTCGTTGAGGAGTTTATGTTGATAAGGAGAGTGAGATGAGCAAAATGTTCTTACAACAGTAGGTGGGATGAGTTAAGCTGATAAGGAATTTGCCCCTCCCCAGGTGAAAACCATTCTCTTTTTGAATCACTACTCTCTCTTCAGCTGATGTAATCTTGTCCTTGAGCATCACAGTCACAGCATCACAGGACCACTGAGGCCTCAGCTGTCGCGAGAGGTAAAAAGACTAGACCTCAGACAGCCCTAACCATAATTTAATTGTGAAATGACTTTTTTCCCAAAAAGTTATGTGGAATGGCTCTGACAGACAAATGTGGAAACTGTATATGTTCAGAAATCACATACCATTCCTTCTGCCATTTTCCTTTTTTGAGAAAATATTTTAATCAATACCTATTCATTTCATAAAATATTATGTTTCACTGTGTTTAATGTAATTTGATCAGATCTATCTCCCATTATTCTCTCTTATACTTCCCCCTCTCTCTCCTCTCTATTATTCCCTTCTTGTCTAATGATAGTTTTCCTCCTACCTACTTTCATGTCATCTTGTTTAGATTCCACGTATTAGGGAGAACGTCTGATACTTATCTTTCTCAGTCTGGCTTTTTCACTCAACATAGAGATCTCCACTTGCATTCATTTTCCTGCAAGTGACATAAAATTTCTTTTCTTCTTCTTTTTTTGGGGGGAGGGGGGTTACTGGGAATTGGACTCATGGCCTTGTGCTTGTGAGGCAGGCATGGTGCCACTGAGCTAAAATCCCTGGCCCCAAAATTTTTTTCTTTATGGTTGAATAGTACTCCATAGTATATCTACACCACATTTTCTTTATTCAATCATCTGTTGACAGGCACTTAGGTTAGTTCTATATCTTACTTTGTCATTTTCTAATAGTCAAAGAAAGTCACAAGACCAGCCCAAACTCAAGGACAGAGAAAACAGTCTTTACCTAGTTATAGGAAAAAAGGCAAGTATGAATATGAATATGAGGATTAATTGGTAGTCATAGTTACAATCTACCATTTCACCCAAATTTCTCCTTTCTCCTTTTGTCTTTCCTTTTTTTTCCCCTATCTTTTCTCTTAAGGTCAGCAGAATCATTAGTTTCTTAGGTTAGAGGACGAGTGGTTGTCATCATTCTCT
Source organism: Heterocephalus glaber (assembly GCF_053883595.1). Lineage (NCBI taxonomy): Eukaryota > Metazoa > Chordata > Mammalia > Rodentia > Bathyergidae > Heterocephalus > Heterocephalus glaber. The sequence goes on along the minus strand of NW_028258315.1, from coordinate 82,834,074 downwards.
TTAATGCAGGATATTTAGTGAAAAGACAGACTGTTAGCAGCAAGCAGGCCTCCCATTGCGACCTGAGGATACCTGTTCCAAGGTGGAGGTACATGACACAGAGCAAAGTACATCAGACTCTTACCTCAGTCTTTTCATTTGCAAACTAAATGGGTGGACTTACCTAAGTTGAGGTTTATTTTGTTATTGCTTATGCATTGTGATCAACTGAATTTTAATAACCTCTCAATAAATGTTACTTTATTTCCCATGCTTCTACACCTCTCTGATTTTTCTATCCCATTACCTTTTTTCAGAAGAAACAGGTTTTTTAAAAAAAATTCTAGACGCTGCCTATAACAATCAAACATTTTTCCTAAGCCTACTGATAGTGTTCAAAAATGCTTCAGGATTTATTGACCATTTTAACAATTACTGTTCTCTTGTGGTGCAAGCACCCCAACATCCCTGTGTTTCCTGCGCTATTGCTACCCCAAACCTTGGTTAATAATTTCCTCTTGCCAAATAGTCCATTTACCTACTATCAGATCCGTATGGTATCCTTTGTCTTATGGTCTAAGGCTTCTAGTGCTTAATACTATTTACAACCTTTTGTGTTAATTGTGTATGTTCCTAAATTCTCTCCCTCAATTTTGTGCTCCATGATGATATTGGGGAGGAGGTCTTTTTCTCCAAGTATTCACTCCAAATTTCACTCACTCTAGAACTACCCCTTTGTCAACTTTTCAGTGACAGAATGTTGAATTGAATTCTTCCCCCAAATAACTAACGAGACATTAAAAAGTTTGCTTTTAGCAACACATCATCCATGAAACATTGCAGAGTTACTCAATGTCTTAATAAATTCTGTGGAAAAAATAGAACTAGAAAGTAATAGCTATGATTAGGGACAATTGGGTGATTGTAATTTTTAAAAAGACAAAATTGAAGAAAACACATTATCTTTCTTGATTCATACATTATTCTGTGTGATTAGAATTTACATAAAAGAAACTCCTAACCAATATGTGACTAAGCATTAAAATAAAATAGTGAATTTGAGAATTTGTTTCTGTCATATTGTAAAAGTTGCTATAGTTAGAATATTCCGGGAACATTTTTGTCTTTAGTGTGTGTTGCTAGATAATTGGCTTATGATGTCCTTGATTATTACTGTCAGAACTGTGTCCTAAGAGATTAAATAGCTAAAGGACAGGTTGTATCAGTCCATTGAGGTTTGTATAGCTAAATACCTGTTGGTTGGTCTTTCTGCCTCTAAAATAATTCTTTTCTGTCTAAATCCAAAAGTAAAATCTAGACCTCAGCTTCCCTTTCTAAATTTCCCTAATTTTTTTTCAGAGTTAAGATTAAACACTCTTGCATGTTATGCAAGATTCCCTAACACATTGAACTTAATATTTATCTCTCCCATCATTCACCACACACTGGATTCATTACCCATAATATATATAATATTTTCCCCAAACCATTTAGTGTGTTAAGATATTTTCATTCAAGCTGTCTCTCTCTCTGTCTGTCTTCAATGAGTTTGGCCCAAAGTATCTTTTTTCCGCCCAGATCACAGGCCAATTTCCCCACAGATACTTTGTTGCCCTTGTCACTCTCCCTTTCAGACTTATCCCTTGTGTTCCACAAGTACTTCCACTAAGTACTTCCGCTTAGTGCTCACTCGATTATACCTCCCTATTCTTTATCATTTCCATCTTCCAATAAGGTACGATCTTCACAAAGTCGAAACTTGCTTGTGTCACCTTGGTACTCGCAGAATCTTCCTTTTACCTGATTGAGTCATAACAAGACTTCATGAATTCTCAACAACCTTTTGTGAAACTGTGTGACAGTCATGTATTTTGACATTTAAATTGAATTAATGTTAATTTCATTTTGGGAGCATCAGAATTGTCCTGAGATTAGTGTCATTCTGGTGTGTTATAAATACAAGATTCAAAAAAAGTAAATAAATAAATACAAGATTCAGAATAATATTTTGAGTTTAAAATTGGAAATAGGAAAGACAAACAATCCTTTTCAATCTTAACCATGAATAGGATAATGTTAGGTTTTGTTTTGGTATTATCTAGTACAAGCTTAGAAGAGTCATCCATACACAATATTTCTTAGGCAACTTTTACCAAAGAAAAACTCTTTGTCATTTCTTCATAACTTGTTCAGCTGTGGAAGAGTTCCCATAGGCAAATCATAATTATATATTATTATGCACCTAGTCTTTTGGACTACATTTCAATGCCCAAATTCCCTCAAATAATTTTTCCATTCTTTCTTAAAATGTCACATTCTCTACAGTAGAGGTAAAATTCAAAATTGCAGTACCCGAGACCTCCCTGGAACGATAGAAATCTCCAACTGCTAATGCCAAATAAAAATTCCTGGAATGTAGATTATTTTTTGCAATATGGTATAACATTTTTTAATCAAAATTAATGCATTGTTTTCTAATATTGTAGGGAATTTTACTGGAGATTTTTCTCATAGTCCAAGTTTCTGGTTATCTGATGTTGGTAACAGTAATAGCTACATGTTGACTTTTAGAAGAATTTAGACTCTGAGGTGGATCTTCTGCTGTTACAATACCAAGTCTAGTTCAAATACAATTAAATGTTCAGGATTAAAACAGTTACACTTGTAAAGGTTCATATTCACAATGACCACATCATATTATTTAGTGAGGAAGAATATGTATTTAATTATTAGTACTTAAAATACATATAGTATCCATTTTTTAATTATATTAGGTTTTTGTCTTTTTCTTTTTTTGCCGGCGGGGTACCGGGGATCAAACTCAGGACTTTGCACTTGCAAGGCAGGCAGCAGAACCACTGAGCTAAATCCCCAACTATATTAGTTTTTTTAAACATGCATTTCACCTTTGTAGACTAAATTTCCAACAAAAGACTTCAGATCTCTTTCTTTATATTGGCTCTTTCAAGATGTCCCTACCCAACAATGAACATTGCTTTTGTCTTAAAATTTAGATTTATTTAATTTAACTATGTACCTGCTGAAGCATATACTAATGATCTATAGAAAATATTGACACAGCAGGTCAATAGGCAAAATAATCATCAGAAAATTGTTTTTCCTTAGATTCTTTTATTGGTACATTTTAGGTATACAATACACTTACATTTATCATTGGGTGCTTGTACCTGTACATGATGTACCTTGGTTCTAATTTTTTTCCTATTTCCTGTCCTCCCTTCACCCCCTCCACCCTTCCCTATTTACAAAGACTTTGTTTCCATTTTTTCCTTTTCTCATGATTTTTCCTTTCCCTTCTTTCCTTTCCCCTAACCCTCCCACTTCCTCTACCCCTTTGGACATTTTCTTCCTATTTCCCACTATCAATTATTCATTTTAATCATTATTTACATTTTAAGTTTCTCATACCAGAGAAACTATTCAGTATTTTCACATGTGAATCATCACAAAATATTAATAGGTCTAGAGTTTTAATTGTCTGAATATCTGATTGAAATCTATCATTCTCAAGTTAGCTTTGATTATGCAAGGTTTAGTAATTCTGGAAAACTCAACCTTGGAACTCCAGTTTGGAGAGGTATCATTGGTCAAGTACTATATAGGAAGACTCCAGCTCTTATCATACAGAACTTTATTACTGTGATGAGGGTCATGATGATAAAGATATATGCATTTCTACAATTCACTCCACTTCCCTCATCTGAGCTTCTTCTCATCTGAGAGAAGTGGAGTGAATTGTAGAAATGCATGGTCGTAAGGCGACCATGCAGTGTAGGTTGCATCTACTGGGGGCAAATGTTATGACATCTCTTGAGTTTTATCAACTGTTTATATGTATGCATACAATAACTCTCATTAAATTATTGGTGATCATTAAAAGAAAATTATCTTAGCCTTGATATAGTTATTTCAGGTTGTTTTTCTTTTTTTACCAGAAGACACTTTTATGAATTCAAGAAATTCAAAGAATCACTGTTCAGAATATCATTTCTGTCTTGTTTTGACTGCTTTCCACCAGTATTATTAAGAAACACAGATTTTGTAAATAGTAAAATATTTTAGTATCCCACTGGCCTCTTCTTCTGTTAACTTTTGGGTGGTTATTTTTTTCTGATTGTAAAATGTATACATTTTAATTGTAAATGTAGGAACAAATCATTTTTAAAATCAAAAATGACTGATGGTTGGACCTATATTGATTTACAACCATAAACTTTGATATCTTTTAGTGTGCTTTAAAATGTTTTAGATAAAACAAAAAACAGAAGAGAAATTCTAATGATATCAGTGCGGCTGTTCTGTAGCTATAACAACAACACTTAAAATGGAGAAACATAAATTAACAAATATGAAAGTAAATAAGTCTTTAGAGTTGTTTTGTAGTTAGATATATTTTTAAGTTATATCAAGGAATTTCATTGCTTTGAATGATTATTTAAAAAAACCTTGAACTTCACACTCAGAATTTATTCACTTCTGGAATATCTTATAACTATTAATTCTTTAAAGTTTTGAATTCTTAATATTAGTTTATCTTACTTTCTCACTTATTCCCCACTGTTTTTCAGCTTGGACCACTGATGTTTAAGTAGTTATCGTAGGCAATTCTGCTTCTCATTCTCAAGGGACAGTGACGTGCTCTTGTAATATACCTACTATTTTTTTTTTCCTGATTCCTTCTAACTTAATAAGAGGTCTTTTATTCAAAAGAAAGCCCATTGAAGGCCTCCCATTGAATTCTATAGCAATTTTTCTTTTCTCTTTTATTATCCAAATCTTGCATGAAAACTCCTTTCAAACTTCCACCAGTCAGTTGCATAAATTCCCCTTACACCACAACTAAAGTTAATAAAACAATTACATAGATAAAAATATGATTAAAGTACTGTAACACCAAGCAGTAACTCATTTTTCTGTATTTCTGTACCAAGTTATCAGTAACGAGGTTTTTAAACACCGTAATAATCTGTCCTTCACACCAGTTTCTTCTGTGAGCTAAAATATCTCCTGCAACATCCAAACCACTTCTCTAATAAGTGTACTTTTTCTAGTTTGACAAATTTAGAACTAGTGTTGTTATTTTGAATAGCATTATTCTTTACCTATTTGGTAATTTCTAATTTTTTTTCATGACAGAACTTTTTCGTTGAATAAAACTTTCAGAATCCCATTTAGTAAAATAGATACGAGGTAGCAGCATTACTCTCGAACTTTGGTTACTGACCTAGAGCATTTAGCTGGTGGCTTTTTGTCTCATTCCCATATTTCTAACTCCCGCAATATCACCTCTAACCCTAGGAACCTGAAGATCCAATCATAAAAACCACTGCTGCTCAGCAGCTGAGTATTTGATAATATTACAGAATTATTACATTCTGATGCGATGGACATTGTGCTTGTATTTTTCCAACATTTTTCATATATATGTACATATGTAAATAGATAAGTAGAGAGATAATAGATAGAAGATAGATAGATTAGGATGACCTGGAGGAGGTAAGTGAGTGGAAATAAATAAAACTATACCTGTATTCATACTTGCTTAAGCTGGGTGATGGGTGTATCAGCTTGGATCACTGATGTTTAAGTAGTTATTGTAGGCACTTCTGCTTCCCATTCTCAGGGTTCTTCAGATAAACAGTAGCAGGTAGATAGATGGATAGTAAATACATAGATGCATAGACAGTGACATAGCTAGTTACCTAGATAGGGATACAGAGGTGTACATTTGTGTGCACAAGGATATACTCCAAGGAATTGACATATGTAATTGCATAGGATGGCAAGTACGAAATCTGTAGGCTCAACTGGAACCTCTCAGGTGGAAGCCAATGATTCTGTTTCAAGGTAGAATTTGTTCTTCAGAAAATTTCCACTTAACTATATGCGGCCACTTACATTTCAGTGATAATCTACTGAAAATCAACTGATTGGACATTTTAACTGTATCTAGAAAATACTTTTCCAGCAATATTTAGTGTTCAAATTATTTACAATTATAATCTAGTCAATTTGATGCATAAAATTTTGGATTACAGTGCACCATTTTCTGTTTTATATGAATTTGTAATATTCTAAGATTAGACTTACACAAATAGGTTTCAGGTTGTAATTTTTGAAAGTGACCCCACGCTGTCTTAGAGTTTCAGATTTTCAAGTGATATCTTGATGCTCTAAGATCATAAATTTGGTAAGGGTCAAGCTTCTAATTTGACCACAAATCCAGTATTTGATTCAGGTTTTGAAATAGATAAGAATGAGAAATGTGTCTCAAAAGAAAATTCTGATACTAGAGTATTTTAGACTATTGATTCTATGTTTACAGTGTTGGTTTTTTTATAACTCTCCCTCAAAAACCAAATCTACAACCATAAAAGAGTAAAAGTGTCTTTGTTTAATCTAGATTTGCTTAAAGTGGATAAGTAGATTTGGATATGCATTTGTTAATCCAGTAAACCTCTAGTGAAGGGCGAGAATTGATACAAGGGCTCAAATAAGACCATCTACTATATAATCAATATACAAAGCATGTGAGCCTCAGACACTGACCAGTGTTAGGGGTGAAGGATGTTTGAGTCATAACGTATCTCACACTGAAGACTAATTTTCTATTAATAGGAAATATCTTGGAAGCTATACATTCCGTTTTAGAAATTATATTTTTTGGGAAGGGTGGGACATATAGATATTTTTCACTATGGTTAAAAAGCATGTAACCCAGAATCCCAGTAATCTAAGAATTCTAACTTAGAAATCTTAATAAGTATTTCTAATTTAAATTAATTATGGCCTACATTTAATATCTTTGATAATAAGGAAAAGAAAACAATACAAAACATTAAAAATTCCATCTTGTTGTCAACCTAGTGTGTAAGAAGGATGAGGAAGTTTTCCTCACCACAGGGCAGATGGAAAAGTTGATACACCCCAGGTCCCAGAAAGTAAGCCAAAAGCACTCAGAATTTTCCTCATTATCTTCCCCTGACTTAGATACTCAAGATCTCTACCAATTGGAAATGAAGCTCCATAATTTTGATGTGTCTATTTTTTCTTGTACACATATTGTACTCAAAATATTTACCTCAAAATGTCAATAAAATAAGTAAATTAAAAATAATTACGTGAGAAGCTATAGAAACACATATGAATTTGTAAAATACAAAGTCTAGCCCTTCAGTAGTCTTGAAAATTTCTCTTAAAAACAGATTTTACAAGGCAGGAGCTGAAAATAATGATGGTGACAATGACTGTTTGATAAGCGATGCACCTAGCCAAATTCCCTATCATCCAGGCATCCAAATGCCCATTGCCCTCCAAAATACCTAACAGGGAAGTATTTTTCTTAGTATGTTCATTCATTTAAAAAATTAAAGAACCAATTATTGACCAGGGTCCATTTTAAACATCCGTAATACAGTAATAAGCCATATGTATCTCAAAATGTATGAACAATAGATATAAAAAATATACATTTGCCTTATAGACATGTAAATGCATATCTTTTATGATAAATTTTATGGCACATAAGAATAAAGTATTTTTAACTAAATAAATTCATTATAATCATTTTACAATAGATGAAATCACATGCTTTGAGGGATAACCTTTTTCAAATTCACACAAACTGATGGGATGGGCTAACACCACTGAACATACAAAATCAATTCCAGGATTTTATGCCACTCAAATTTTCATGTGTTGAAAGCAATTAAAAAGACCTCAATATACCACTAGAAATTAATAAAATAGACTAATACCTCTTCACAATCTGAAAGTATTTTCAATTCTTTATTGTGAAATAACTAGATTCTCAGGAAGTATGGAGAGGCCCAGTACCCTTCACTCAGTTTTCCCAGTGGTTAAAATTTATATGATTATGGTGCATGTCAAAACCAAGAAACCAATTTGATATAATACATGTGTGCAGTTTTATCCAGTTGTATGTGTACATTTGTGTAACCAGAAACATAATCGAGATACACAGCTATCCCATCACCACAAAGGTCTCTTTCTTCACATCCTCCTATAGTTGTAGTGTCATCTCTCCCTAACCCCTGATAACCACTAATCTCTAGAGAATGTTACATAAATGAATAACATAGCATGTAACCTTTTGATATCAGTTCTTTCACAGAACATAATACTCTGGAGAGCCATCCAAGTTGCCATCTACTTAATTTGTTCTTTTTTGCCCCCTCTGCTATATTTCATGGTATGGATACACCAGTTTATTTAACCATTCACGCATTGAAGGACATTTTGCTTATTTCCAAATTTTGGAAATCTGTTGTGAACAGCTGGACATGGGTTTTGTGAGATTGTTTATATTTCTCAGGATAATTATCCATTTTTGCTTTTTTACATGGTAAGTATATGACTGGGATTTTTTTTCCTTTAAAAAACTGCCAAAAAAATTCTTTTTTTTTTAACAGCTCAACAATTCTTTTTTTTATCATTATTCTTTTATTGGTACATTTTAGGTATACAATGTTTACATTTATCATTGGGTGCTTGTACCTGTACATGATGTATCTTGGTTCTTACTTTTTCCCCATTACCTGTGCACCCTTCACCCCCTCCACCCTTTCCTATTTACATAGATTTCTTTTCCATTTTTTTTTCTTTTCTCATAATTTTTCCTTTCTCTTCTTTCCTTTCCCCTTCCCCTCCCACTACCCCTACACCTTTGGACCTTTTCCTATTTCAAATTATCAATTATTCATTTTAATCATTTTAATCCTTATTTACACTTTCAGTTTCTCACACTAGAGAAACTATTCAGTATTTACACATGTGTGTACTATTTATTTCACTTAAGAGTATGGCTTCAATATGCATCCATTTAGCTATAAATGTCTCTAGTTTCTTGTTCTTTATGGCTGAGTAGTACTCCATTATATTAAAAAAAAACAACACATCTTCTTTATCCAGTTTCCAGTTGATGGGCACTTGGGCTGTTTCCAAGCTTTAGCTATTACAAACTGTGCCACTATAAACATGGGTGTTCATATATCAGTATGGAGATACCTCAAAGAACTAAGGCTAGAGGTCCCATTTGACCCAGCTCTTCCCCTGCTGGGTATCTTCCCCAAAGAATTAAAAGAATCATACCACAGTGATATATGTGCCAAAAAATTTTCTAGAGTGACTATATCACTTTACATTAGAAATATATAAGAAATCCATTTTCTCTCTATAAGCATTAGCATTTTATTATTGTAACTATTTTCTATTATAGTTATTGTAGTAGGTATATATTGATATCTATAGTCACAGTTTTCAGGGCCTAATGGTTAGTGTTTCTTAACATCTTTTCACATGATTATTTGTCATTCTTACTACTCTTTAGTGACATGTTTCTTCAAGTCTTTCACTTATTTTCTAATTGGATTGTTTGGTTTTCTTCTTTCCCCCCCTCCATTAAGTTTATTGGTACATTTTAGGTATAAAATACAGTTACATTCATCATTGGGATCTTGTACCATTACATGAGTCTCTTGGTTCTTATTTTTTTTCCCCTTCCCTTGCCCTCCTTTCACCCCCACCACCCTTCCCTATTTACAAAGACCTTGTTTCCATTTTTCTCCTCTTCTCATATTTTTTCCTTTCCCTTTTTTCCCTTCCCCTACCCCTCTCAATTCCCCGGCTCTTTTAGACCTTTTCTTCCTGTTACACAATATCAGTTATACATTTTTAAAATTACAATATTAAGATCTAGGAGACATTACCACAGATTTTACAGAATTTAAAAGGATATAGAAAGCATATTACAAAAATCTTTTTTGAAATCAATGTGACAACTTCTAAGTACCTTGAAAGACAAATTAATGAAACTAACTCTGGAGGAAATATAAAATTTGAATAGCACCTATTAAAGAAAGTATATTCCTAGCTTAAAAACCTACCTATATGACAACAGCAGGCTCATATACATTTTAACTGATAAATTATATCAAACAATTAAAGCAGAAAAAAGAAGGAACACTTCTCCCCTCATTTCAGGAACTCGACATTGTGCTAATCCTAAAACTGGATAAAGATAATAGAAGAAAAAAGTATGAACATAGATAGAAATTTGTTTAACAAAACAAACTATTGGAAGTCAGATCTGGCAGGATGTAGAAAGTGGTTTTGTTATAGGGATGGCAGTGTTGGTTCAGCATTGGAAGATCCACCCCCAAAAGTAATCATTTTAACAGAGGAAAGGAAAAAGCCATATGATCCTGTCAGTAGTTGGAGAAAAAGTATTGGACTAAATTCTACAGCTGTTCATGGTAAAAGCTATCAGGAGACTAGAAGTAGAACAGAACCTTCTCAACAGATTAAAGACATGTACTCCATACTTCCAGCGAGAATACCTTATATGAATGGAGAAGATACAATGCTTTCTCCTTAAGGTGAGGAACAAGGGCAGATATGCTTACTCTTTATCTGTCCATTAAACTTTGAAACCTAGGCCCCCCAAAATAGTCTGGCAATAAAATGACACAATTAGGATAGGATTGGCAAGGTAGAAGCAAAATCTTTATATGTAGATGAAATGATCATCTACAGAGAAAATACTAAGAAATCTCTAGGAGCCCCTAGAACTTGTACTTGAATTTAGCAGGATTAGAAAACACAAGGTATATATAAAAGTTCAGGTCTGTGTATACTTGCTATAAATGAAGAATTGGATATTGAAATTTAAAAGTTATGTAGGAGTACAAAGGACCTAGAAAAGTTAAATAACAAAAACAAAAACAAAACAGTGTTGGAAGATGTTTAGTACCTAATTTTAAGACTTCTTCTAAAGCTACAGTAATCAAGGCAGTGTTGGTGTAAGGAAAGATATATAGATCATTTGAATAAAACAGAGAATCTAGAAATAGAACCACATATATATGGTCCACTGAGTTTTGAAAGATTATTTAACATTAGCATTTTATAGAATATAAACTCAATTCAAGAGCCGAGGAAGAGATAGTGTTTGCAGCAAACGGCACTGCAACACCTGGTATCTGTATATAAAAAATTAACCTCAACCCTTTTTTTCCATACATGAAAATAATTTGAAGGGATCTATGAACCTAAATAAGAAAGCCTAAAAGTATGAAACTTTGAGAAGAAATTATAAGGGAAAATATTTATGAATTCAGGGTAGGCAAGAACTACCTAGGATACAAAAGACATGATGTATAAAAGAAAAAAATGGATAAATGAGATTCCATCAATATTTAGAACTTTAAATGACATCATTAAAATGAAAAGTGGTCCTTAAACAGACCATATTTCCAATGCATATAACCTATGACCAGAATATATAAAGAACTCTTACAGCTCATTAATAGACAACCCAATTAAAATGTAGACATAAGAAGATGATAAATAGCCAGTATAGCACAAGGAATGGTGTGCAACTCTAGAATCAGAAAAATACTAATCAGTACAATAATAAGATTGAATTATACACTCATTAGGGAGATGAAGTTAAAAGTTTTAAAAACCTTGTCATGACTTTTTCTTTTTGTTGGATTCTCCCCCTTTGTGTTTAATTTGTCATGCCCAATGGATTCATTCTGCTGGGTTTCCTGGTGTTGTGATCCTCACTGTCTTTTCCTAGGGTATTGTCTAAAATTTTTTGGAGTGCCGGTTTGGTATTCACAAAGTTCCTGAGGTGCTCTTTATCATGAAAGTATCTTATTTCTCCATCAATTTTGAAAGATAGTTTTGCAGGGTACATCAATCTGGGTTGGAGGCTGTTTTCCTTTAGGGCTTGAAATACATCAGCCCAAGCTCTTCTTGCCTTGAGGGTTTGCATTGAGAAGTCTGCTGTAATTCTGATGGGCTTTCCTTTGTATGTGATTTGTTTCTTTTCTCTCACTGCTTGTAGAATTTTGTTCTTCTATTGGATTTCTGGAATCCTAACTATTATATGCCTATGTGTAGTTTTTTTTTGGTTAAGGCTAGCTGGAGTCCTATATGCCTCACTTATCTGTATGTCAAGTTCTTTTCCCCTGCTTGGGAAGTTTTCTGCCATCACTGCTCTGAACAGTTTTTTTATATCATCTGCACTCTCTCCTCTTTCTTCATTGACTCCAATCTGTCTTATGTTATTCTTCTTTGCATCATCTAGCAGCTGCTGGATTGATTTCTCATGTTCCCTTACAATTTTAAAGCAATTTTTCTTTTCCTCCTCACTAATTGCAATCTTATCTTCTGTATGTGAAATTCTATCCTCACATTGGTTCATTCTGCTGCTCAGACTTTCAACGGAGTTTTTAATCTCTTGGAAATCTGTTTGTATCTGTTTTATGGATTCCATTTGTTTCCTATGTTGGGATTCCATCATGTTCCTCAGATCCTCTATTTTTTTATCTGTGTTCTCTCTAGATTTATTAATCATGTCTTGCACCATGAGCAAAATCTTTGCTGTTATCTGAGTAATTATTTCTGATTTCATTTTTCCCAGATCCTCTTTTGTTGCCAGTTCAGAGAGTCCAGGTGGTTGAGTATCAGATTGTTTCATCTTGTTTCCCTTTGGGATTGCTGTAGGTGATCTGGAAGTCTGTTTTTGTGGCTTGTTTATGTGTCTTCTCATTTCCACGGGGTGGGGTATGCTTCTGGGGCCCACTCAGCTCACCTTCCCTGCCCTAGGAGCTTGGGATGGTGGTAGGGTAGCTTCCTTCTGGGTGCTGGGACCGGCTCACCTTCTCTGCCCTAGGAGCCTGGGATGGCAGCGGGGAAGCTTCCTTCCAGGTGCTGGGACTGGCTGAGCTTCTCTGCTCTAGGAGCCTGGGATGGAGGTGGGGAGCTTCCTCTGGGTGCTGGGACCAGCTGAACTTCCGACTACTCGTGTTTTTAGGTGTCAGCCTTGGAACTCAGTCCCCTCTTCTCTCTGTCTTCCCAAAGCCAGCCTCACTTGATCCAGCCACATTACCCTGAAGTTAACTGAAGGTCTGACCTGGGGATGTCCAAGGGCTGGCTCTGCTTCTGGGGTAGAGGGATGGGCACTTTTTCCGAAGAACTTTCCTTCACAGTTTCATTGAGCATTCTCAACTACCTCCCACCCTCCAGTTTGGTGTTCTTAATGTTGAGTTTTGAGACTTCTTCATATATTCTGTCAGATAGGTGGTTTAGTAATATTTCCTCTCAGTTTTAATTTTCCTACAAATACACTAATTTCAACCTTACGTATATTATTAAAATTCATTGCTGACCTCATCAATTGTGTTTAAACTAGACCAACAGAAGATATTCGTTTAGGAATGCCAACACATAATGCTAATAAAAAACTGACCAAATGCAGTTGGATTTATAAGTGTTTTTAAATTTCTACAGACAACAATTCATTTCTTTCTATACCCAGTTTGTTTTAAGCAGTCTGCTTCTGCTTATCCTAGAATTGCAGATGAGTAGGCTTTTCTTTTTTTTTTTGGTACTCTAAGAGTAACAAATTCATAACAATTCAGTATATGGAAAATCATAACACAATTCATATAACTCTCTTAAAATATGATTTGATGATGACTTCCAATTGAATTACTCAAAATTGGGCCAGGGATTTAGCTCAGTGGTTCTGGTGCCTGCTTTGCAAGCACAAGGTCCTGCGTTCGATCCCCGGTACCAAAAAAAAAAAAAAAGATGTCACTGAATTACTCAGAATTGCAAGTTTAAGAACGCAGAAGATATAAATTCATGTCTTTTCTTAACTAATTTGGACCACTTATCTATGAATTCAGAAGGACTCTTCAGTTTGGAATAAATCAGGCCTGTTTGTCATCCCCTACAATATTCCCCTTTCAGCTCTAGTCATTTCTGTGTGTCAATAGCTTTTTTCCGCAGGGGGACATCCACAGTCTAGACAGTGACTCTCACCAGTCAGACGACTACTTAACACCCCTAACCATAACCCCAACCCAACCAGCTGTCCCTACGGGGCCTGAGAACAGTGGGTGAGCTGCAAAACTGGGAGCACCAAGTGTTCTCGGGTCAAATTTTGTGTAAAGGAACGCAGGGAAGACTGGGCAGAGAAGATAGGTTAAAATGTAATTACAGAAAGATACTGGCTGACTCCAACTCAGGTTCAACACAGGCTACATCCAAGTGGCCTTTGGTATTTTTGAATCAAGCAGCAGGCCTCCCTTTATACTCCCATATGGACTGGCAATTGGACACAGGCTATTCTGGAAATGGGATTTGATCTTTGTCAAGGCCAATGTCTTCAATGGAGGGCAATTCCAGAGTGGACTGAGGGCTGAGAGGAGAGTTCTGGACAGGCTCACTTCCAGCAACTGTAGGCTTAAGTCCTTTAACCTCTGGGCAGTGTATCTGTAGCATGTGCTACAACTCTGGAAGAGTCTCATTCTTCATTTCTCTCATAAAAATAGGACTTAGTTACTGAAAAGTGGCTACTTAGCATATAAAACCTTGAAAAAGTTTGTATGTATTTTAAATTCATGTTGAATGAACTAAGTAATAAACTTTTGCTTTAATTGTGTAAAACTAATAGTACAGTCACAATTCTATTGTCCATATATGTTTCTCCCTTAAGCTCTTTTTATAGTCAGTATCTGTGTTCTTTTGTTAATTATGTGTAGGGTTATTTTATATAATGGGAGGTCAGTGATGGGAAAAAAGAAAGCCTAGAGCAAAACCAAACTATAAATTCACCAAAGTGTTAGATTATTTTTCAAAGATGGCATTATAAAAATATTCATTTTTTTCACACCCTTTGTAACTCTAGATTTTGTAAAATGCAAATTTTTTTAATATTCAAAGAAATGAATGCGTATGTACTCTATAATTGCAATTCAGTTTATAGAGGATAAATGCAGTAAAAATTTGGAAGGAAATATATGAGATTTGATATTGAAGGTAATCAAGTATTCTTTATTTTAAATTTTTCTATATTTTCTCAAATTTTCCATAATGAGTTTATATTACCTTTGTTTTCTACTTTAAAAAGATGTGGTCTTTTATAAATTGTCAAAACTGTCATCTCATTAAATATGGTTATACCCTTAGCTACTGATACTCTGTATCTAGTCAGCAATGATAATTTTTATTGCTTGCAAAATGGGAAGTTGATTTTGTTAAAGAAATGAAAGTTATGTAAAAAAATCACTATTTACAGAGATGGCTTCTTCTTTATAAATCTGCTGAAAGATTTGTGAGTTGAGCCCATCCTTTATATAAATCTCATATGACTGTGGTACATTTTTCTTTCAATGGACTTCTACGTTCAGTTTACTGATGTTTTATTTAATATCTTTGCATCTGTGTCCATAAGTGAAAGTGTGCTATGATTTTTTTAATACCCATGTAGTTTTGGTATTAGAGTCTTATACACTTAAGTATTCAATTCAGAAATGTTCAGTCTTTTTTATTCTCTGAAGCTGTTAAAATAATTATTTCTTCCTTCAAAGTTTGGTAACATTCACCTTTAAAAATATTTAACATGGGTCTTAGAAAGTGATAACCAATAGAAATGAAATAGCTTCTTTCTCTATTTCTTCCACTGTTACAGATCTATTTATGGCTTTTATTAGTTTTTAGACCTATTTTGCTAAGTGAGTCCTCCTTTCAAAGTATTCATCTAATCTGGAGGACTATGCAAGTATAATTTTGCAAAATTTAACCTCATAATTTTTAAGATCTAAAAGGTATGGACCTTTTAATCAGTATTATTATATTATCTCTATTTTTGTCCTTGAATAGAATTGTCAGCTTTTAATTGACTACAATTTTTTAAAAAAGTTTTGTTTCTATTTAACTCATTTTTATTTCCTATAAATTTCCAACTTACTCTTATTTATTCTGCTCTTATAGAATATTATGTTTGTGTTGTGACTTGAAGAATAGTTCTGCATGTTTTGAATTTCAAATACCTACTTTGTTTTATGTATTTGTTTTATGATATCTTATAAAATACATGTGCTGTAAGTTAATTTTCCTGTGATCCACGTTTGATTGCATTCATTGGGTTTGAATACCAAGTAGGCTTAGAAACATTTCTTTTTTGAAACAATATTCTAAGCAGCCTTAGAGTGTGGGCTGTGGCAGTAACGAAGGGCCTGGCTCTGGGGGCTGAAGTGTGCCAACAAGAAACTACTAAAGTCCCCATGGGACCACGGGGAGTTATTTAAGAACGTAATGGATGGGAGAAGAAGACCATCCAAATAGATGACTACGAAGGCCCTGATGCCATGTATGGCAAATTGCTATCTTCCATGGGGATGAATTAATTGTGAAAAGAGAGTGTGTACTAACATAAGGAGCAATAAAAGCCATGATGAGTGACCCGGTTAGGTCAGTCTGCTAAAAATGAAACCAGTGAGGTCAGTTTGAGAGAGATTCCCTTCACATGTGCTTTCAAAATCTGCTTTACCTACAAGGTTTGCTACACTAACAACTCCAACAAGATTTCCAAATTTCCCATCACACCTGAAATAGCACTGGAACTGCTGATGGCTGTGAACTTCCTAGATTGTTGAATAAAGTCAATTATAAATAAACTGCTACCTTTTTCTTTTCTTTTCTTTTCTTTTTTTGGTACCGGGGATCGAACTTGGGTCCTTGGCTTGCGCACCAGGAGGCAAAACCACTGAGCTAAATCCCCGGCCCCTAACTTTTTTCATTATTTAATAGGTACTCATGGTTCAGTTAGTAATTATTTTCATATATAGCATGTTACCTGTATGCAGTTGAACTACAAAGTTAATTGAAAAGCAAATTATCTTCCTTTCTTTCTCATAACAATCAAAGTTGAAATGTTTGCCACTTTGTTTCAGCAAGTTGAGAACATTTTCACAAACTGTAAACAGATATGCAAATTCAAAATATAATACAATAATATCCATTCATTTCCAAAAGTCTGTAAGTAACTTCACTTACTAATTTTTCTTAAAATAAAGAGGTAGAAAGAGCATTAAAAATTCAAATGGTAATAGTTTGAACCATTAGACGCATTTTTTTTTTCACCAACATGACTTTGGGGGGGGTGTGGAATATGTTTGAAATTCTCTTCAGTACAAAATGAGTGTTCCAAGTGCAGCTGAACAGAATGGACACTCTGATAGATACCATAGACATATATGTTTATTATCTACCAATTATCTGAGAGAAGTTTAAACTACATCACTGTGATTTTGAGTTTTCAAATTTCTTATGTTTCTAACAGCCTTTTGCTTTCAATGGTATATATTTCACATAAAAACTCATAGCTTTCATTGTAATCTTTTACTAAGGGCTTTTTCTTAGCTATCTTGAACCATAAGTCTCTACTTTAGTATTTAAATGAGGAACTTGCTCTAGCACCATTAAAAACATTTTATGAAAATAGGTTGCAATGCAAAAGGGAAAATCTGAGGCAATGTGGAGAAGAAAGGGAACCTAAGATGATAATAGGAGAGGGAGCATTTTCCAGTATGTCTATTTTGATACAAGAAAGCAAATGAAATGAGGAAGATCCTGTCTAGCACATAAAATAATTTCTAGGGGAGATTCATTTTGACTCTACTGGATAACATCTCTAAGAACTGTCCACTGCTCAGTGGCCTGTACTTTACTATGCTAAGTTAGAAGAAAACATAGTGAGATCATTGAGAATTCAAATATCAACCATTCATTTATTAACTGTTCAAATTCAGGAAAGTACATAATTTCTGGGACCTTTAGTTTTCTTTTCAGTAAATGAAAAAACTAATGCCTAATAAAGTAAGTATTCAGTGAAAACCAAGACCAAATTCCTAGTATAAAGTGTAGATCATGACAGAGGCTAAGGTAATAGAGCTCATGCATGATGCTTTATTGAGAAGTCTTAACTCACTGATCAAGAACCATACTTTGACTTTTTCCTGGAATTTTTATCACTTGGTATTACTTAATAACTAAAATTGTTTATTTCATGATCTTGCTTACTGATTGCTTACTGATATTCCCTTATGGTTTTGACCTGATAATCTGAAGATCACTGAAATTTTCACCTTGTTCCTGTTAGTCCTCTACTGCTGTTTTCCTTTTCTTTCTATCTTAATTTTTTTCTGGTTTATACTAGTCTTTTTTGGATGTATTCTAAAATCATTTGCACCTCTCTATTTTCTCTATACTCATCTGGCAAAGCTACAAACTCAAAAGAATCAACAATCTATGTTCTTGATGAATAAAAAAAATCTAGGATAAAGCTGACATGAAAGCAGATGGGAACTTTGCTAAATTTATTGTTAGTAGCCTCATAGGAACTGGTACAATTCCTCAACGTGTTATTACTGCACTTACCGGCCTTGGAAAGAGTTCAAGCATTCCTTACTATCTTCAAATAGACAGCTCCTACTTATTATCCTTCACCTTCGCATTTGATTTCATTTTCAAAGTCAAAAAAGGGAAAAAGAAGAAATGGAAGAAAACAGAAAAGAAAGGAGAAGGAGGGAGTAAAAGAAGAAGGAAGGAAGAAGGAAGGAAGTTATTTTGTCTTCTTGCCATCAATCCTGTATGTTTACTTTCCTGTCTAATCAATCTTCCCTTTCTTTCCTATTATAAGAGCAGGATTGGATGTTTCTTCTATGTAAAATCACTCAACAAAGTGAAGTCTGAAGAACCATGGCCCCTTTCTCTCTTCTTTGAAATATTCTCTTCCCTTACACTCTTGGACACATTAGTCATTTTGTCTCTTTTGCACTTTTTCTTTTCATATTCTTTTTTGTGCCCTCACAGTTGTCCTATTACATTTGGAAGGCCCAGATTTTCTCATCTCTCTTGAAACTCTCTTAGTAGATAATTTCATAATGAGTTACTTGACAAAGTCAGGCAACTGCATTCTCTAAATGTGTTTTAAATGTGTCAACTTTGTTTCACGCCTACTACTACCATTCTAGCCTAAATTATCATCATGTTTCCACAGATCTGCTAAAATGGGCTCCTGGGTAATCCCTTCAAAACCTCTTGATTTTTTTCTAACAATGCACGTATTACAAGTAAATGTGTTATTTTAAAATTATAAAATGTTTTCATGCCACTTGATTGTTTAACATCTTGTTACGGCTTCAAGTGCAAAAATCGTTGATTATCAGCCAGAGCTCATTTGCAAATAATGGGACTCTCCTCGATTTACCACTGTTTTAACAGGCACAGAGCAGCCTAGCTAGAGACTGCATTTCCCCTACTCTTTGGTAACTGGATGTGGCCAGTGGGATGTGAGTAGAACTGCCTGCTACAGCTTCCACCTCCCACACAGGAAGCTTCTTGTCATCTACTTGCTCTTCCCTCTTCCCAAGGAGGTGCCTTGGGCTGGAGAACAGGTTTCTTGTGAAGCACGGTGCCACCACTGTAGAGTACTAACCCTGCCACATTCCAGAAAAAAAAGAGAGACAGAAAAATCAATACACTCACACACATACAGAGGGAGAGAAGGAAGGTAATGAAAGAGAAAAAGGCATTTCCTTATCTAAGCTGCTACAAACACATATTAATGGTCTTGCTGCAACAGCTAAAGCTGCTCCTTAACTAATACTTTCATCATTGCATTTAGAGTCAGGAACAAAGTTTTAATGTGGCTTCAAAGGCTTTGAATGATCTATTGACCTCTACCTGCCTTCATTTCCCCTTTATCTCTCTTCTTCCCATTTCCTGTATCCTAATCCTTCAAGATTCATTTCTTCAAAAATGTTGAGCTCCTTTTTACCTAAGGTGCTTACACATTTCATTTGTTCTGTCAGGAATATACCTCCCTCTCCTACCTCTCCCCCTTCTTAACAGTATTCATTTTTCGGATGTAAACCCCAGATCATCCATCTCAACCATTTTGTGCCCCAACACCACTGCAAAGAATTTTCTCAGGCCCCATTGCTGAGCAGTCCAGTACTACTTTTTACTTACCTTTTTAGTTACAAAATATGCTTCTATAAAAAGGTAATATATATTAATATAATAATGTATGCATTATAAAATATCACTACAAATCATCATGACCCTCAAACTCAATTAAAGCAGTAGGATTTTACTAATATAGTTTATTAGGGCACAGGGTATCCATACTACAGACTATCTCTCAGCTTTATTTGTAGCTAGTTGCTGTCATCTGCTTATGTATAGTTTTAAAACAGTTATACATTTCTTTAAAGAATATATTAATTTTGCATACATCTGAATATTTTTTAAAATGTTGCTCAGTTTTTTGCAATTCTTTGTTGTTGTTGTTTTCATTCTCTGTATTTTTGAGACAGTTCTATATAAATAGTCAGGAATTATTTCATTCATTTTTTATGTAAGACCGACATAAATGCAGTTTGACTGAATTATATAATATTCTGTGCCATTCTTATGCCACAATTTATGCATTTTTTGTTTATGGACATATGTCTTTTTTCTAATTATGCAAATATACACAAATGCACATGTGTATATTCTGTGTGTGTGTGTGTATATATATATATATATATATATTTTTTTTTTTTTTTGGTACCGGGGATCGAACTCTGGACCTTTCGCTTGCAAGGCAGGTGCCGGAACCATTGAGCTAAATCCCCAGCCCCCAATTCTGTATATATTGATATGTTTTGTATATATACACGTCACAAATATTACTATAATGAATATTTTTAATACTTTTTAAAGAATTACTTACTCTGTATTCACTTTATGATTTTTATTTTATTCAGAAGTCACTATCTAGTACCATTTTAAATTCCTTTCTCTGCTTTAAAGATTTTAGATCACATAAGTACAATGATTCTGAAACTCAATCTTACATAAGAATTAAATTGTAACTACAAATTGTGAGGAATTTCCTTTCTTCCCCTTAGACCTAAGACCAAGAGAAGCATGTGTCTGTAACCTTTCCTTCTGATGAGCCCTTTATTAAGATGATAAAATTGCTATTGTTCCAGCCTGCCTCACAAGCTCAAGGTCCCAAGTTTGATCCCCAGTACCAAAAAAAAAAAAAAAAAATTGCTATTGTTTGATTTGGAAAATCTCAGCTATTAATCAGAGTTCTACACTAAAAGGGAATTGTCTCACTGTCATAGATATTACTTGGCTCCATTTTGTAGTTAGCCTTGTAATTTGACTTGGCATTTCAAAACCAAGTGATACTGCATAAGCTTGCCGTCCTTACACATTTCTATAGACATTGTCTTAAAACTTTAGCTGTTTTCAAATTTAAATACATTTAAACTTAGTCCCTAATGTAGTAAAAGTTAAATTTTCAAGTGCGATTTACCAGAGTTCTATGTGAATCAAAAAATTTAACACACAAAGACATGATTTGAACTTTTAGCAATATAATGAATCTTTGTTCAACTATGAATTTTTAAAGAAGCTACCACCTTTGAGACTATTTTTTGCACTTTAATATGCTTTTAGTGATTTGAATCTATAGCAATGCAGCATATTTTATTTATAAAAAGCTTAAGATATGTAGTAGAAAGTGAACAATTAAAGAAAAACTGCAACATCATATTAGATTTTTTCGGTGAATAAAATGTCCTATCTGTTGGTCGTTAAAGCATCTCAGGTAGTGTGGGAATGGGAGTATCATTAAAGTCCTCCAGCTCTGAAGTCGAAACTCGGAAGGGCAGGGTCTTTTCTACCCATTATGCATGTGACACTCAGCAAAATGCTGCAGTTTCCAACATGGATTGAAGTCCTTATAAGACAGGTGGGAGGAGTAGGGACTTTAGACCAAGCCGGCTTCACATCTGGGTCTACTCCTTACATCACTCAGTGTGACTGTATGACACATTATTAGACCTTCAGGTTTCTCGTCTGTAAATGGAGAGTAGTAACATTATCACATAGATATTTGAGGGATTAATTGGAACAATAAATACTGAAGATCTAGAACATAGCCCTGATACACAGTAGCCATCATAGTAGTCACATGGCTTCACCAATGTAAGAACCAAACCACATTGTTTTTATAAATGAGAGAAATCAGAGAGAATTCACACTAGAGAGGTTTGACAATGAAACTTAGACAAATATTAGATTTTACTTTTCAAATATTTTTCAATCATTGTAGTAACAATATAATTTATTGGCATGAAATTTATGTTGACTAATCTGGCAAATAAAGACTAAATTTTTCTTAATGTAATATAACTACTTTATTTCTTTTGGACAATAGCACTTTGGAAGGAAAATAATTTGGCTGGTTTCTTACCTCATTTTGCTAGAGTCCAATCAGATTAAAGATTTAAATGTCAAAAATGTTAAAGTAAAGGTATAAAGATATGAGAAGAAATATGCATAGATTTTAAAAAACGACTTTTACGTGAAAAAAATTGGGGTTGTGCAAGATGTAATGTTTAGACATCACAAACAGATTTAAATTTTTAGACTATCCAAATAAGACACAAAGTCAAGTAAAACCTTGGATACAATTTTGGCAGTGTGTATGATATGAAAAATGAAATTAGTATGCAAAGAGCTATTATAAATAAGTACTAATTGAACTTTAAAGTTGTCAAAAACATATGGCTTGACTTCAGAAAAAAAAGGAAATGAACACTAAATATTTTAAAGTATACTCACCCATATCCATGATTTTTAGAGTATAAGTTCAGACTATGTGATATTTCATAATTTTCAAAATGTTAACATTTATATGATATTTTGTAATTTGAGCATGTATGGTGAAGCAGACATATCTAGTCACTTACCTCAATTGTAAATTGCTGGAATTAAATTTGGAATCTCAATATAAAAATTCAAAATGAACATATTCATCACTGATTGTTTCCTTGTTCACAAACAGGAAGTTTTATGCCTTCAAGAGTTTTCATTATAGGATTTTTTAAAATAGATTTTTCTTAAATTCTACATAAAAGTAAATATTCATGAGAGAGAAACAATAAAATTAATAAGTCTAGTTATATCATTTAAATTATTGCTATTAATCTTTAAAGTCAATGGGACATAATCACAATGTAGAGATTTGAAATGGTTTATAAGTTATTTTGATGTGAATAAAGTAATATGTACATAACTTTTATTGTAAGCTTCTATTTATGTAAAGAAAAATAATTATAAATGTGACTATAACATATGTGTTAGAAATTTTCTGAAAAGAATTTTCTGTTCAAACTGTTGAGTGGGATCAGGGATATATGTGTGGAATAGCAGGAAGAAGGGACTACTGCTCCTTAAACCTTTCCGAGCTTATGGAAAGTTCCTCTATTCTCATACATGTTTTATTCATTAAAAAATGAATGCAGTTAATATACTGATAAAAACACGTAAATTATAAAGGACTAAAATTTTAAAAAATCTCACCAGCAGCTTGCACATCATTTTAAGTGTCCTAAACATGAGCCTATTATGTACTTTTGAAAGTGACCTGTCACAACATGCATTCTTGAGTTGAATTGATGCAATGACTGCATTGGTATCTAATGAGTTTTATTTCCCCTAGACAAAGCTAAAGGAAGATCAAGAGCAGGGACCCACTTTGATTCAGCCCGGAGACGGAGCCGAGCAGTCCTTTATCACATCTCCGGGCACCTGCAAAGAAGAGAAAAGAACAAATTGAAAATAAATAATGTAGGTGATATATGTATGCACTATGAATGCTAAAGTTTTCTTTGGTGGCAATGTTTGATTCACTAAAGAAAGGCTCCGATTACTCATTTATTGGCTTTTCTGGATTTTGTTTTTTCATTTTGGATTGTCCTTTCCTATAATGAACAAACTGGGAAAGATCAGCAGTCATGAGACATTTCTGTAATAAAAGTACTTAATCATAGTGTTATCACAGCAGAGAGATTAGAATATTACTGAAATGCAGTACAGTAAGGTACTGAGGACACACAAATGGGGACACACTGGTTGCATTTGTGGGGCAAGATGATACAGAAAGTTGCATACACAGAGCTTGTTAGTTAAAATCTCTCAAGTTTAATTTTAGTTTCCCTTTTTTTTTGCACTTTGTGTAATTTCTCTTAATGCTTTTACCTAGAGGGACCATGAACAAATTAGTTATTATTCCTTTTAAAAATTTATATTTTAGGGGCTGGGGATTTAGCACAGTGGTTTCGCTGCCTGCTGCGCAAGCGCAAGGACCCGAGTTCAATCCCCAGTACCAAAAAAAAAAAAAAAAGAAAGAAAGCTGTGTCCTTCAAAAAAAAAAAATTTTATATTTTATACCAAACACAATTGCAACATCAGATTTGAAATTATGTGCCATACATTACAGTTTTGCAAAAATGTTGTGTTTTTAATGAATTACACTAGGGCTGTTTTGAAACCTGATGTTTATCTGTCAAAAGCCACAGCAAATAACTGGGCCTATAACAGGTGTTTCTTTGCAGAATTTTACATGGCACACAGGTTCAAGGATATCACACTTAGTTGAATTTCAGTGTAGATACTTCACCTTTGTTGAGAAACCCAGAACAATGCCTGTTTAGTTGTAGGAATTAAAGTTAATTTTTCAAATAATCTTAATGTCATTAATTTGCCTTGTGGCATCATCAGCACGTATCTGGGGGTTTTGTGACCATGACTGACAGATTGAATACTTGGTCTAATTTACCGATGACATTAGAAAGAGCTAAAGCAAGCAACTAGACCTATTTTGGATTTTGGATCTTCTACTGTAAGATCCAGAAATCCTGGGAATTAAGGACACAAGGTAGTCTTTAGCATCTTATTTTTGTATAGTAAGCTCTGGAACTACCTAGTCTTATATATAAGTGTTTTGATTAAATAAGCCTTGCATCAGTCAGGCGAAGTACCTATTTGTCTCTGACTGTTGTGAACAAAGAAAGATGTAGAAACCTAGGGTGTGGAGAGTCAATATGAGGTCTGCAAACCTGGTTCTGTGTCAGTGTGATTTCTTTAGAAGCTAAGACAAGATGTTTAGATCTGTTTACACTCCAAAGACCAGAAGCCATGACCACGCATCACTGAACCACAATGTCTTTTGATTTGGGGAGATTTTTTTGTCTTGTCTTAATTGAAAGTTTTCTAGGGGTACCTGTGCCCTATACCACATTAACTTCCTGAGAATCCGGAGACTTAACAGTGCATACCACTCAATCTATGGATCCTTCCCCTGTTTCTATTCACATCTCCCTTATGTCTCCAAGTCAGCCATGGTCGCAGTAGACAAGTTCTTGGAAGAAACAGAGGTACAAGCATGTCTTCTAGCTTTTAGATGAGTATCATTTAGTTGAGAATCATTTCAATATTTCAAGTATTTGTGAGCTTTAAAATTCATATGCTGAGCCTATTTTCCCTTTATATTCAATTAAGTACAAAACACCTCTTAAAATCCAATTTTAAAAACTTGTAACTCCCACCGCTTAGCTAATTGCTTTATAGACATCCGTTTCAGAAATATAAACATCAGGGTAGAACATTAAAATAATAAATAGTAATAAGGATATCTAATCAAGATAGTGAATCTGGTAACTACAGGTAAATTTTACTTCTGAAGCAAAGTGTGAAATCAGTTGCCCCTCTTCCCCATCCATTTTCAAGAACAATATAGAATGGCAAAAAAGCCAGAAGAAAGAGAGAAGATAGAAAGGAAATGATCTGGATGGTTTACTGGCTAAACAATGTTTGGATGGATTCTAGCGGTAATAACATTTGCATATATGAAAAAGAATTTCAACAGTTTATAGTCCTAGCTAAACATGTATTTAAAAATTCCTTTCATTTGTGTCATGTTATTTAATTCCTACATCCAGCAAGTCCTAGGTATATTTTTATTAGTTCCATTTTAATGATGGGGGAAAAAATCAGCTTATTTAAAATCTTGAAAGAAGCAGCACCAGCTATGGGACTAAGCACTTAATCTTCTGACTCAAGTCCACTGCCCTCCACACACACCTTGCTTCTTCCCTGGAACAATTCTATGGAGTAGTCATATGTACTTCAACCAAAGACAAATGAATGCATTAGGCCATCCGCAGGGCTTGAGGATGGGAGCATCACACTTTTAGTCCTAGCTCTGTTTTCCAGTTGCATCTTGAAAAAGTTACTTACTTTCTGCCTTCCTTGATTTGTTATTCTGTCTATTAAATCAGAAGGAGATGATGCAGGTGTTCCCAACACAACAAAATATTATAAAGGTCACATGAGAACCTGTGGAGCTTGAAAGAAATGCCATGAAAGCTCTAGTATCACCAGCAGGGAACTGTGCTACTGGTCATCAAAGACACACACTGCACCTGACTTACCCAGTGTGGTAAAGTAGAAACATTTTCCTATCCCTTTGTTCATTCAGATGATAATTTCAAAGAGATGTGGCAAAATACTCTAGGAAATAGCTACTTTAATTAGTCATTGAAGTTAAAGATTATGTTTCAGTAATTCATAGGATAGATGCTAAACAGTTAAAACATGATTAGTACTAAAGCAATATGCTTCAAAATTAATAAGTACTATAACCAAAGATCTTGATAAGTTGATTGTATTATTTCTCAGGCATAATTTACATGTTATCAATTATATGACTGCCCCCACTTCCTTCAGAAAGCACAATTTTACAAATGTACACATTTAAATTTTTTTTACAATTGTATGAAATTTTCTTCCAAAGGAATTTTGATAAAATCATTGTGTAAATATATCTGAAGGCTTTAACAATTCAAAATTTAGTCTAACCTAAGATGTACTGACATCTCAGCATAATTTAAAAATAATATGTTTTAATAATGATTCTAGCCCATAAAATGAAATTGTGTGATTCATTTTCTAATTTGTGGATATAATGAATATATCACTGAACTTTTACATCAGCATCATTAATTCTTCATATAATCAGTATAATCCAAGGAAACACTTTAGTTCATGAGTTTCTCCAATCCTCAACATAGAACTTGCTTTTCCTTTCAACAAAATAAACTTTAGTCACATGATGATAAATTATTTATATGGATAGAAAATGAAATGCGCCTCATGGCTTCTGATAATTTCTTATTGTAACAAATATGAAGAGAGAAATTACACTGGAGCATATCGTGTGCTGTAACATTTAGAAGTGGCTTATGGACCTGAGGAGATTAACGCCCATAAACCTCAACTCCTGTGCACAGGCGTAGGTTTTGACGTCAAGCCCAACAAGAGTACTTCTCTCCCCTTCAGTTTTATGCCAGAGTCTACCTTTGAAACTTGTTCCTCAAAACCTAAACATGAGATAAAAACACACAGGTCAAGTATTAGGGAATTGAATGGTACTAAAGAGCCATCTGGAAGTATTGCAGCAGTGCCCACCATGAAGTACTGGCAGTAAGTTGAGGGAAAATATTAGCAAGAAGTAGATACCAGCATTGGGAATGCTTACCCAAGAGACATACCAGACAGCAGATGCCTTGTAGTAGAGAGCAGAACTACAGTTTTGAATCCCAGATAGTCACCACCAAGAGCTAAGTGTTCTTGGTCTCTCTTTTTGTTTCTTAAATCCTCAGGTACTTTAGAGCTTCCTGAACACATGATATTAATCTGGCCTTCCCTCAATGGTTGAGACAAGAAAACAACACTGTGACCTGCAAGTAATATGTATTCCAGAGCTTTTAACTGTTCTGGTAATTCAACTTAACTTTCAAATTTAAGTTCTCATTACTCTTCTTGTATTTCTCATTAATTGAGGTCAAAACAAGGTCTGCAAGTATCTGGTCACAGGCTTGTCAAATTTCTGCACATGCTATTATTGAGTCTTCCTTTGTCTCATAGTAAATGGAAATTGTTCATCAATTGCACGGCCTTGAAAGTGAAGTGCTTTTGCAGTTATCAAAAATTCCAGCTATTCTTCTGCATTTAATCAGCCGCACAGTGAACATTACCTTCCTCCTACCATGACTTGAATAATAAGCCTTAAGTAACTATTTCTCACTTTACCACTTACCAAGGGCTGGCCGCTCACAGACCGCATCCATGTTAATCAAAGTAAAGAGGTGTGAGGTCCCAACTGGAAAACTACCAACATCTGCAATGCAAGAGTGCATTTATGACCTGGCGATATTGTGGAAGAAATATAAATAACTGTTTACAGTAGAATATTGGTTATCTCTACGCTTTCTTTAAAAAGCAATCCTTGCTGACATCAATAGAATCTCAGGTCAAATGTATTCTTTAGATAATGACTCCCATCTGCAAACTGTAAATATAAGAATGTCCTATGGCAGCAGGCACATAAACATATCTTTGTGTTTATAATGTGTATAGGGTATAGGATTATACTTGCAACTGAGAATTTTTTAGATGGCATTGTAGATAATGGTCTTTGTTTTTTAATGAACAAATCTGGAGTACTCACTTAATATTCATGACAAAATCCTCACACTCCTGTTATTTGCAACTAAGTCTCTGCTTAATTTCAGTACAGCCATGTATTACATAATGATAGATACATTCTAAGAAATGTGTCCTCAGATGATTTCACTGTTGTGTGAACATCATGGAGTGTGCTGACCCAAGCTGAGATAGTACAGGGCAACTACTGGATGCGGCCTCCTGGTGTAGTCAGCATAGGAAGTAAACAGGACATAGGTGAAGCTGCTCTTGGTGTAACACTGCGTGATGCTTTACAGCAAATTTTTATTGTATAAGTAAGAATACATTCTAAAATAACAACAAAACATACAACCAGCAACATATTTATTATCAGTAAGTATCATGTACTGAACATATTTGTCTGTGCTCTACTTTTATATGACTGGCCACACAGTAGGTTTGTTTATAGCATCGCCACAAAAAGGTGAATAATAGGGCAGGCTGCAACATTACAATAGTTACAGTGTCACTAGGCAATAAGAATGTTTCACCTCCATTATAATCTCATGGGACCTCATCATATATGAAGTCTGTTGTTGACTGAAACAGTTGTACGGCACATGACCTGCTATTTGTGTCAAGTTTAAAGGTCACTTGTAAGATACATTGACGGGGTAGGCATGAATGATCCTCCTCATAGAAGTGTGTACTTAGTGTGTTCTTTGATTCTAATGTCTTTTCCCCAATTTCTCTTCTTGTCTTTATCCACAGAATGTTTTTGTAGATAAACCAGCGTTTCCGGAGTATAAAGTTTCGGATGCAAAAAAGTCCAAATTCATACTTTTGCATTTTAGCACTTTTAAAGCTGGCTGGGACTGGCTTATTTTGTTGGCGACGTTTTATGTTGCTGTGACTGTACCCTACAACGTTTGCTTTATCGGCAATGATGAACTGTCCACGACTCGGAGCACAACAGTCAGTGACATTGCAGTGGAGATTCTTTTTATTATAGGTAAGAATCAGTAGCTGGTTTCCTAGGAGATTTGCATATGGGAATTAAGTGTGTTCCAGACTTTTCTGATGTGAATTTGAACTAAGATCATTTGCATGGACATGACTCAGCCTGTGATGCAAATTTTGGAGAGGCACATATTTGGATTTCTGCAAATTGCCTCTTCCAGTTGTTCCACTGTTCCTTTATTCAAAAGGATCTGAAATGATGTTCTATGTTGCTATACTCACTTTGTCCAAATGGGATGAGAAAAGACTTACTGGCTCTTTTGTTTGTACTCTCACCATCTTTCACTGTATGAAGTATGTAGAGGGAGCTTGACAAGAACCCATCTGAAGCATTGTAATGGTCTTGGGCATATGATTCTTTCTTCACATCTTTCCAAGTCTTTTCAGCATGCTGATAGTGGTTTCAGAACACCCTGTGGTTACACAAGCAAACGGTTGCATAAGTCAATCAAGACAAGCAGTGGGTATCTGTTTTTAACCAAAGGATAGGCTCCAAGGGATGTTTGCCAGGGATACTTGTCTCAAGATTATTGGAAACCTCAGTTGATGCTACATCTGTTCCAAACTTGTAAACCTCTTTCTATATTCCTGTCTCTTAAATCTCGAATTTGTTTAGACTACAGCCCAACATTGTTTGTCCATGTAGAACAGATTCTGTGTTTCTTGTAAGGCTTCAATTTCTCCCTGTTGGTGTTATTGACTGTTGCTGACAACCGATCCAACTCCTTCACCTGGTAATGCAGGGCAACACCCCGATTGTAATGATGGGAGCATGTTTGGGAAATAGTTCAAGCAAGTAGATGAACAAAAGAATGAACAATGGACCCACAGCAAAGAAAATATTTTCCAAGAAAAGAAATTAAATAATTGAGGCGGATCAAAACCTTGTCTCAGAGGTGGTAGTTTTCCTCAGTGACACTGTTAAGGCTTTGGGGCCACAGTGGGTTCTCTCACTGAATATTGATGTGTATTTGCTCTAGATGAGTGTGTGAGCTCTTGCGTGGCTTCTGAACCTCTGTTGTCTTTGCACCTTTTGGGCACTCTGCTCAGGGCCCTGACAAGACCCCCATTTCCACCCCAAAGTGGTAACTGTAGTATTTAAAGCCACTAGATGGCAATGTTGTCTATTAGGTAGTTAGGTAAGGCTACAAACTCAATTTAATTTTTTTTTAACTAGGGAAAGTCTTTGTTGAAGAGGTATAGTCATAAAGAGATCTATTAAATCACTGCTACGTGGCAAATAACATCTTTCTTGTTTGAACAAGAGTTAAAGATAAAAATCATAGAATGGTTGGCTGTGTCTAAATGCCAGTCCATAGTGATTTGATATCCTCTTACTGTTGAGTTGGATTCTCCTCCCACTGATCCATGAAGCACATATCAGTGATCACCCTGAGAATGCTCCCCATGACCTGGTCACAGTTCTCAGGAATTGGGCAAGTCACCCCATGTGTCCGAGAGTTTTCTTCCCTGTAATAACTAGTTGGCAGGTTTTGTGAAATAAGAGATGTAAGTATAGTTTAACAAATATTTCATCATCTGCTTATTGTTGATTTTACAACTCTGCCAATGGGACGGCATCTTGCCTGAAATTTTCTCTGGATATTTGAAAAGGCAAGGACATAGAAATCATGTCTGGTGTTATGCACTCACTGGCAGATGATGTCTCATTTACCTCCATGAGAATTCATACCTATGACACAGAGTTGATAGCTTTTGGTTGGGCTTTTTCTGTTCAGGCTGCCTTTATCTTCTGAACTGATGGGAACTGTTTTGCTCCTTGACAACTGCACTTAAATTCCTCTGAGTTCTCTTTTTATTGAGTCAGGCAACAAGCTGTCCCTCCTAAAAGGCAATATCCATCCATTACCAGTTACATGACAAAGGAATGGAAGTCCAGTGCTGTTTCTACTCAGTTTAATCTCCATAAAGATTACTTTAGAAGCTGACATTTTGGTCTGCCAGCTCTGTTAGTGTCACTCTTGCCTGGAATTCCTATCTTCATGGGCAGGAAGAACTTCCTTGCTCTTTTCTACTTATGTCTTCATTTACTTCATCTTTAAAATTAGTGTGAGTGCATTCATTACAAAGTATTTTAAAAGTAGTTTAAACTAGCATTTCTCCAAATGTATTTCCCTGAACCTGTATTCTATAAATTTTTTTAAAGTTGGCTTAAAAATGATTTTTGATAAATGAATTAAAATACCAGGGATTAAAAAAAAGTGCATTCTTTACAATACTAACACAGTGATTGTACCATTTTGTATTTATTAAAGTAGTATGTGTGATTCATTCAAATGAATTTTCAACATATGATTTGCTTTGTATTTCTAGAATAGTGTCACTAAATTGGCATCTTACAATCAACAGGATCAGATTTAGAAAGGTTAGAGAAGGAAGGGTTTTCATATAGTTATAAGATGATACCTTAAAAAATAGTTTGTTATTTGCACCAAGTCCATACAAATGTTAACCAACATAATTACTTTTGAATGAAAAATCATTAAATAAAAAAGGATTCATAGACAAAATTAAAGTCAGAAAATGACAGATCTCTTTTGGATATTCACCATACACTTCAGTATTGCAAATCTCCAAGAAATCTTGTGATTAAAAAAATCTAAAGATGATTAATACAGCATCTTGCTGATTTATTTTTTACCTCAGAATTCGTTCTCCACAGACCACTTAGTAATACTCTTTTGGCATGACTGACTGAAAACCATTCTTCCCAAATGGATTCACCATTTTTTAACAAAATGTTTGAGCATAATTTTGTTAGTCAAAGCCTAAATATGAATAGTGAACTTGAAGCTCTTCTAGGTACTCTCTTACTTCTAAATTAAATTAGTTTCTAAACTTCATTAGTTCTCTCCACCAATAGGGTGCAAGGCTGGGCTGAGTTACAAAGTTAACCAATAAAGTTACCCGTGTAATTTGAAAACTACCATATTTAAATCAGCTTCTGAATCAAAGCCTTGTAGAAACTTAAAATGAGAAGTAATATAAGTTATTTAATCCAATTTTTCTTACTTTATAGGTGGGGAAACTTAATTATATTCCCAAGGTCACATAACTGATGGCAGATAAAGGTCTCCAGGTTGTTGGAGCAAGTTCCTTGTTTATGAGTTTATAGTCAATATGATTCTGTTGTATAAAAAGTTTCACTTAACATGCTTTCTTTTTTTTATAGTAATGAGGCAGAAAATGAGAGAAAGAAGGGCCAAATTGAATCTCTGCAGTCTTGGTAGTGAAGCTGCTGTATACCAATGATATTGTATACCAAAGCCCATTTCCTTAGTAAAAACCCAAAGAACCTAGGTTTGTCCAAGCAGCAATATACCCAGACCCAGAAATAAATTATTAGCTACCTAAATCTATATTTCCCTCCCTTTAGCCTAATTCTGATATATGGTTAATATGTACTAATTTTATCCAGTAGGACACAAATAGATCTTTTTGGGAGGGGACTGCTTGAAATAATACATAAAAAAATAAGAGACATGCAACAGAAAATATTTTCATACCCATTCTTCTCTTTATTCTAAGATTTATGAGTGGGGAGGATATGATGTTACTGTAGTCATCTTGCGATCTTTAGCGAGATGGCAAGGATGTAGATAGATGACAGAGCAGAAAGTCTGAGATATTGAATTTCCAAACACTTTCTTTGGAAATATAAAATGTTCCTTTCATTGGACCCATTGCTAATTGTGTATTCTGTTCTAATATCTATAGCACTCTAAAAATACAAACACATATATGCCACTTAATCATTTGTGACCCCTTTTCATTGGATCATTTTGGATGCTCTGTGCTATATCCTTTTCAAAGGAAATAGACTTGCTTTTTTCCATCTTATCATTCCACTGTGAGCCTATTTAGGCAGCAATTTGCTCATACTTATTATCTGCTATTATGGCCACAAAGGCTTAAAATTATACTCTACCCCACAAAGTTGTGACTGTCTTCAACTCTCAGAATTCCTCAGGAAACTCAGTGTCAAAGGAAACATGGTATTCAATTGTACTTTCAGTTTACTCTGTATTTGCTTTAGTCATAAAGCACTAAGTTATTTAATAGAACTTCAAAAATAACAGAATAAAAAAAAATAACAGAATAGGAAGACCAGTGGCGGAAAATACAACTAAAAGCATAACAGCCTGGAATTTTCCAGAATGGAAAAATACATATATCCTGAAATCAAAAGACTATTCCAGGTACCAAACTAGATAAATAAAAATATTTCTATAGCTAAACAGTTAACAGCAACAATGTAAATCATAAAGGGTTAAAAAGAAAATCTTCAATTTTCTAGAAGGAAAGAAAATTTACTTACAAAGGGTAAAAATTAGTCTGAAATTAGATTTATCAGCAACAGTAGAGGCCAAAGACAATGAGATTATCTGGCTTACAAGAAAAAAAATACTAATTTCCTTTGTTCATTCCCTTCCTCTCCTGCCCCCTCTCACCCTCCTTCCCATCCTCCTTTCCTTTCTTTCATTTTCCCCCTCTCTGTTTTTTCTTCCTTCCCTTTAATTTTCTTTTTTCCCTCAGTTTACTGTTCTTCAGGAAGGGCAATATAAATGAAAGACATTTTCGCAAAATGAAGCAAAACAAGTTTACCACCCACAGATTCTCACTAAAAGAATTGCTAAAATATGGAAGGGAAGGAGCACAGTAGGAAGGAGTAGATCCAAGATAAAAGAGAACAAAATTAGAATAAAAACTAATAAAATGTGTTAACAAAATTAGCTTAACTGTTGGATGAAAAAATGATGGTTTTGGAGAACCCAAAGAGGATAAAAGCATATCATAGCAGATCCTGGGAGAACATATTGATAAGCTTAGTTAAATATTGGATAAAACCATATCAATTTTGTATTCTAAATAGGGAGAAACCAAAACTTTAAACAATGATGACCAGATAAATGTAGTGGTAGTTAGATAAAAAGCATTATGTCATATTTCACATCCTCAGATTAAGAGTAATGAGACTGGAACCTAGAGAATAGTGTTAGAAAAAGTTGCAATTAATTGCATGTAATAAACATTTAAAAATACCTATGCAAAACTTAAAAAAGAAAATTATTAATAATTTTCAAACAACCAGGAAAAAGAAAAACAAAGAAAATGTGAAATATTATCAATCCCAAGAAAAGGAAAGAAGAAAATCACACAGGGAAGAAAATGATGGGAATTACAAGATGAAAAAAAAAAAGGTCAAGTAGGAGAGATTTTAAGATGTAAACAAATTCAGTAAGTAGTCACTCATCTACTAAAAGAAATAATATTCAAATGGGTTTTTAAGTCAAGAAATAGGCTCATTATGGAATTAAAATTAATGCAAAACTGCTCAGAAAGTAGAAATAAAACAATGGGGAGAGGAAAGATTTGTTACATAAATAGTAACCAAAGGAAATAGAAATACAAATAGCAAAGATATAAAGCTTAAGACAAATCTATTAATAAAGGTAGTAATATTAAGTGTCAATAAAAGAATCAAACTATTGTTGTATATAATATGATACGCATACATGTATGTATATTTACACATAAACTAATGTGGCCTAAAAATACATAAAGTATAGTTTGTGATAGAATTTTATGTACTTATTTTTAAAATCAAAAGAATATTGGACTATTTTAAAACTGTCAAAAAGTGAAAAGCTAGCACAGCAATATTTTTAAACTAGGAGAACTGAAAAACAGGATCAACAAACTGAACATCATTTCAGCAGGATTCCTCAGTGTGAGCACTAGTGACATTTTGGGCTGGATAATTCTTTGTTGTGGGGACTGCCCTATGAATTGTAGGATGTTTAACAGCATCCCTGTCCTACATCTACTCAATGCCAATCGCTCCCATCCCCAATTGTGACAAAAATGTCTCTAGACATTGTCAATGTGATAAGGATAAGAACAGAAATTGGTGCTCTAGAAAACAAAACCAAGAACAATTTGGAAAGCTCGGATCAAGTTGGAAATGTACATGCCCCAGATTCAACAATGTTCCTTTTAGGTAGAGAATTGCTTGAAGATGTACATGGGGAGATGTATAAAAGTTTTCCTGGGGCATTGTTTTCTGAAGCAAACCAACAGAAACAAACTAAGTTCCCCCTACTTTCTATTATCTATCTTTTATTTTGCTCTTTATTTATATTTTATATTTTTTGTATAAGAGAAACCATATCTAAGAGAAACAATTGTGTGACTGACTTATTTAATATTATGGTTTCAAGGTGCATCCATTCACCTATGAATGCCTCATTGCTACTTTATCCCTACATCAGCAGAATTGAGTAGTTGTGAGAAAGGTTATATGGCCAACAAACCCTAAAATATTTATAATTTGGCCCTTTACAGAAAAAAACTTGCCAGCCCCTTATCTAGAGCCCTACGTTCTAACCCAACACCCCCACCCCTCTTTTTTCTTTTTTCTTTTTTCTTTCTTTCTTTTTTTTTTTTTTGGTACCAGGGATCAAACTCAGGACCTTGTGCTTGTGAGGCAGGTGGCAGCACCACTGAACTAAATCCCCAGCCCAAACACCCCCTTTTTCATAACAAATGTGTGGTAATGCTTCTTTACTTTCCACCAATTTGCCTTAAAAAGTCAACATAACACTTCAACTGGAATTTCAAGGAGCCGACAAAGGAAAACATGTATGATAATTTCTAAAGTATTTCAGTGTGTAAGGACTGTAGCATGTTATCACAAAAAAACAAAATGAGATAAGTACTTGCACTTACTTATAATAAACAAATTCAAATTTATGAGAATTCCATTGAAGAAGTAAAAGCAAATTAAAAGAGCAGAAGTACAAACAGACAGATCAAGAACTAGCAGGAGGACAAGTGTCAGTGATAGCATATCTGTATCTGAGAACAGAAATTGAGAAATTGTTAACTCATGTTAACACTTAACATGCTAAGACAGATCTGATAAAACAAGAAACCAAGTATTCCGGGAAATCAGTGGGATCTCATTTCTCTATATAGTGTCCTAATATGTAATTCCTGTGCTTAGACCTGGGAGTCAGTTACAATATATGAAAGAGATGCTACTTTGCTCTGCCAGGACAATTGGATATGTTGTGAGATGGAAGACAATAGCACACTGTATGCACCATCCTGTCCAAGACTGGACATGTAGCATCCTTACCAATAACACTAGTAATACTCTGCGATCATTATGACAACCCAAAATACCCCATACATGTTTGAATCAGTGTGTATTTTGTGATTATTTTCTATGTTGGTTTAAAGAGTTCCAGTTCACTGGGTCATAGGAGGGGCAGAGGTGCCCAGTTAGAAATGTATGTGTTTTACTTTATTCAGTAATCAGGACTACTATTATTTGGTGTTGATTTGATGCTTTTAAATTCCAATTTACATATTTACAATAACTTTACTCCAACTAATTTAAATAGAATTCCCATAAGTACAGTATATATAAATATATCCATATTTTCATTGTTTCTTCTTCCTTTTGTTTATAATGCTTTATTATTATCAGATATTTCTATTTACTTACAGGTCTCCAAATTTTGCTGTCTCAGAATTTCTATTTCTTCATGTTAATTTTATTCTAACCTTATGATGTAATGAAAGCAGGTATATTTGTTTATGCATAAGGGAAGAAAGTGGGATAAATATAAGCAGTTTGTACTACCTAGAGCTAGTCGCTGCTCAAGCTAGGATTAAATGGTTCATTTGTTTCATTTCATTTTAATGTTTCTTTTGTAAAACAGGCAAACCAGTAAGTATCATCACTGTGAGGATTTAGCGAAGTAATTGCATCAAGAAATAAGCCCATGCACTATTAAATCAATAGTGAGGATTATTGCTAATAATATTTCAGGGGAAGAAATACTGCCTTCTCCCTTCTTAGAATTCTGTGGCTAGATCTGAGATTTCAACCAACATGTCACATAAATAGGAGAAAATCACCCAAGCTTTTTATTACTACTTTTATGTATATGTAGGAGAACTCATAAAGAAAATGAAGAACTGAAGAGGTCACTAGGCCTAAGAGTGTATACACCTTTTAAACAAAGAACGCTGTATCATGAGAATGTGACAAGACAAAGTGCCTTGGGTTAGGGGTAATAAGTTGCGAGCCATTGACTAGGAAACTGGTGGACACTTATGGAAGATCCTAGTTATTTTAGTCAGTATGTTTGCATAGATCCATTTTAGTATCAACTCCCAGTCTTAAGCCATAAGAATGTTTGTCTCTTCCTGATGTAGGTAGGGAATCTTTTTCACGGGAAACATCATGACTTGCTTGGATGCAGAAATGGAGAGAGCTTACATCTGCTCTTTCCTTTCTTTGTATCTTCAGCTAAAAATAGTCAACTTGCTAAGATGACACATGTCATATTCTGAACCCCTTCAAAGCTATCAAGCCAAAACCTCTGCATTTTGTAGTAATATAAACTATTTTCAGAACTCCTCCATTCTTTGATACTTAGAGAATATAAAAGAGCTAATTGTAAAACTGAGGTATAGCAGGTTGTTCCACTATCCCATAGCTTTCAGGAACACAAGTGCCTGGATATTCATTTACCACTTAAGGGAATAGAGCCTTCTTCAGATACTAATAGAGTCTTGGCTCAGTATCTTGTTTGAAAAACCAGGAGAAGTTCTCTTAAATACCACCATCCTACATCCTACATCCACCTAATCCAAGTTTCCCTTATGTGCAGTCCACCAGGGACCAGCATGCAT
This sequence comes from Heterocephalus glaber, assembly GCF_053883595.1. Lineage (NCBI taxonomy): Eukaryota > Metazoa > Chordata > Mammalia > Rodentia > Bathyergidae > Heterocephalus > Heterocephalus glaber. The sequence continues at coordinate 82,796,127 of NW_028258315.1, read as the reverse complement.
TGAATGCTCCCACATTATACTAGAGGCAATCAGTCCAGTGTCCTCCCACTCAATTTCCCATCAGCACTTCTGTGAACAAGGAAATGAGTTTGTCTGCATTTCATTTCCTTCACTTTTCTTCCTGCCCTGTTCTGATGGTACCTGAAAGGTAAAAGCAGGGCTTCCAGGACTACAGTCTAGAAGTGAGTCCTTAGGTAATGGCCCAATCACCAGCATTATAGAGGTGGGACTTATCTCTGTTCAAGAACTTCATAATTTGCTGGATCTGAGTTCACTCCTAGTAGTATTTACAAATATATGTTTGTTTTTATAAAAATTTTCCCCAAATTTCCTCTTCATTTTACACAATCTTCATATGTGTGCTTTCTTTCACTTGATGTGGAACTGAAGGATGATTTTCTTATATTTTACAACTTCTTTCATATCAATGCTCATTACTTTCTAGTGGAAACCAGGCCCCAGAAAAGGTAGTTTAATTCTATCAAATTCTTGTGTCTTTTTCTATAGTGATAAGGTATAGAAATCTCAGTGGAACTTGAAAGAATATAGATATTTCATTGTTATTTCATTGTACAAGCAAATCCTAATTTATAATACAGCCATTTTCCTGAAGAATGCAAAGATATGTCATTTAGTTAAATGAATAAAATTAAAGATACAGACTTGGATACTTGATGAAAATTTCTTAAAAAATAAAACTGAAATTTCATCACATTGAGAGAATTAAATAAAATGTACCCTCTGTCTTAATTTTCTCATTGCTGAGACAAAATACCTGACACCCAAAGTTAAAGGAGGAAAGGTTTATTGTAGCTCACAGTTTGTAAAGGTTTTAGTTCATAATTGGCTGGCTTCAATGGAGGGTGCCACAGCAAAGGGGCATTGCAGAAGAGAAACAGTTCATGGAGGGCAAAAGGCAGCAAAGCAATGAAGTAGCAAAGAAGCAGCAATTGACTAGCAGCAAGCAATGACAACAGCATCCCTCTCTCTGTCCCTTACATTCCATCCAGGCTAGCCACCCTTATCCACTCACATCCAGGGTGGGGCACCCTTAATCCTAGCCTTGTACCATGAATCAATGCCAGCATCACATCCTTAACTCCAGGATCATAATCTTTAGATCCAGCCATCTCCAAAAAGCTCCACCTATGACCACATGAAGTTTTGGGGTGATATCTAGACACAAGCTGTAACACCTTGGAATGGCTTAGTCATTTTAGTATTCTTGCACTGCATAGTTAGAAGTTTTGATCACTTGAAATCATTTGTCTTTTAGTGTTATCCCTTCTTTTCTCCCTCCTGCCTCAGTCCATTCTTCCTCCTTCCCTGTTATTTACACTCTCCCACCTGTTTTTACTCCAACTTTAAGACATGGAGTGGTAACAGAGGCTCATGTACATATCTGCAGACCTCCATCTCCACTATCCAAAGTCTTAGCAGGTCAAGGAGAATTTGTCTAGATAATTTATTTAACCATTCACATTGATCTTGCATTGAGTAAAAGTAAAAGTAATAACTCAAGATAGCACTCATAGTTCTAGCTCATATTTGACCTTACTCTCTATGGCTATTCATGACCCAACTATGAGAATATTCAGTGTCTGAGTTTATTTGAATATGAATATTGCCTATGAATATTCCAAGATAAGATATTTGAAATATTGAATAAGTAGAATGTATTATGCAGAACATTAAACTTTGACTAGAAATGAAGTGGGGCTCACATGGCTACTGATCAGCTGTTTTTCACTAAATAAATCTAAATCTGAGGTTAAAACAGCAATTCCATAAAAACCAGAAAACTACCCTGCTGCTTCAGATTCCCAGTAAAGGGTAACATAGTCAGTGTCTTATTTCAAAAGTGAAGACATTCAGGGCTGGGGATTTAGCTCAGTGGTTTTGCCACCTGCTGTGCAAGCACAAGGACCCGAGTTCGATCCCTGGTACCAAAAAAAAAATGAAGACATTCATATATCCCTTGGAAGAAAAAAGAGAGTACATTGAAAAGAGAGATACTGTTTTCATTGTTGCTATTAAGATCTTCCAAGTAAGTTGGCTCAAAAGTACCTACTTAAGCAAAGACTAAAATTGCAAATAAACTATCAGTTCAAGTATTGCCTCTTTAGACTTTTCAGAATTCTCTGTGGAAAAATGAACACTGCAGTAAATTAACTATTGAACAGATACACAGGATATGTGATTACTGTATTTTCCTTAACTATTTGAAACTGCAAAGCAGTGTTTTCTATTTAATTGGTTCCAACATAGCAATTGATATTTTCCTTAGTGTAGAGATAATGGGCTCAAGTTTGATTTTTAAAAAGTACTTTATTCACTACCAGTTCTTACCAGTCAGACACATAGATTCTTTAAAATATCCCCAGCTGTTTTTGCTGTGGACAAAAATCATACTCTCAAGGTTCTCCACAAGCTTACAAATTACATTTTTAAGGTATTTTCTTTCAATTGGCTTAATTTCTTATCTGTTCACATAGTATGTTAATTATATAAACTTTAAAAATTAAATACTGGAGAAAAAGAAATGGCCTTCAGTCACACCTGTTTCAAAACTACCATTACTTTCATATTAGATCTTTCTCATTGTTGTTTTCTCCATTTCTTTTAATGTAGTTGTGATCACAGTCTATGTATATTGGGGGAATTTTTTCTAATAATTTTTTTTTCTTACCGGGGATCGAACTCAGGACCTTGGACTTGCAAGGCAGGCACAGTGCCACTCTAATAAATTTTAATATTAATATTTTCTTGTTTTATAAATATTTATAAACACATTTAATAGTTGCTTAATAGTCTATAATGTGAAGGAAGTATTTAATCATATCTCAATTGTTCCACATTTAACAAGATTTTTGCCACTTAAATAAAAAATTATAACACATCTATTAAAATATTTATTCACTAAATAGGCAAATATATATTGAGCACTTATTATTTACCATGTAGTGTTCTGGATGTTAAAAATGGAGCAATGAGGCAAATAGACACAGATCTTTGCCCCATAGGATTTATGCCCCAATATGTGACAAACAGTAAGCAAAACAAATCAGTACCCTATATATGCTAGATAATAGTGAGTTGATGTAGAAAAATAAAGTAGATAAGAAAGAAAGAATTGGCTGCAATTTTAAGCAAAACTATTAGGAAAAGTATAAATAAAGACTGCAGGGGAATGAAGAAACAATCAGTTGCTATAGCTTAATGAAGAACTTTCCCATTAAAGGGAGTAGCAGGTGCAAAAGGGCCTTCTACTACACTTAGAATTATTTTCAAAAGCAGTAGTATTGTTAGGGCAAAGAATATTAACTCATACAGAGTATAACATATTTTCAAAGGTTTTTAAAATCATATTATCCTTAGAGCATTTCATTAGTCAATAAAGTTTTAACTTGAAATGTAGTTTGCTCACACTAATATTTTATTGTAAAAGCCCCTGTGAAAAGTTTAAGGCTGCACATTCCTTTCTGAAGGCTTTATAATACTATAGTCACTTCATTTAAAAGAATAATTCAGATACAACAATATTATCATCATTGCATTAGTGTTATTTATTCATAGTTTTTATTAGGTATAAGAAAATGGAGTTGTATTTGGCTGATATATACAAAGCTATTTTCACAGTGCACATGATTGCATAAATCTAAGCATTTGTGAAGTGCACCCTGTGGAGGAAAATTGTGTATCCCAGAATGATGTTGCCCTGTACATCACCTATTACCGTAAACAGACTGTAAAGAGTCTGTGTTCATAAAATATGAAACAACACTATTTGTTTTGAACAAATTGGAGACATTAAGAGTGGAATGTTACTAAATTTGGAAACCCAGAATAAAATCGTGAGTTCTTGACTTGGAAATTTCTTGCAGGGTAATGGTTTTTTGGTCCATTTTCCTCTTGCCAAACATGAACTCTGCTATGCCGACCTCTCTTCTTTGCACTTTTTCAAGTATGCTAAAATAAAAATCTTCTCTAAGTAGAAATGACATTATTCATGTGATTTATCATTCTCATTCCAATATGCATTTGCCACGGGAATAGCCTACTCTCTCCCAATCATCCCAAAAGGTTTTTAAAAATTTATTTCCGTTAACTTAACTGTATATTGTCTTAAAATAATATGTAAATGTCAGCAATGAAATCAAAATAAAGTGCATAGAAAAAAGTATATGGGATAAAAATAGGTATTAAATATAGTGAGAAGTTCTTTAAAACTTTACGGATGACAGAAGACTTGATGATCCCCTGGGTTTAGATGCACTTCATTATGTATTGTTAAATTCATTAAATATTTGTTTAGGACCATAGGATGTCACCCAGGTGAGTGGATGTTGCAATTCTTTAACAAGACATAGAAGTCATTCCGTGGTCTGGACCCTGTGACTCTATTCTTTTTCCGTTCATCACTTGCTCCTCCTTCCTGTGGCTCCACCTGTGCACACTGAGCCACTTGCAGTCCTTAACTGTCACATTCCTTTCACATCCTTGCATAGCCTTTGTGTTTTCTACTTGTAGACAAAACTACAAGATAGCTCCTTAGTTCCACTTTATCCAATCCAGTTCTCATTATTCTTTAAGTATCATCTGTGAGCTCTTTTCTAAAATCTTCTTTAATCTTTCTTTTAGGGTCATCATGAATCCAGGTTAGATTTCTTTAACCCCATATCATAATTGTCTTTCTCCTCCCACTCTATATCATAAGCAAATAGAAGGTATCTTAAGAAATCCTATAGGTTTTGAATCTCTATCAGATCCTTGCAAACACACAAGGGCTTGTCAAGAAACCCCCAAATGGCAAAGTACAAATGATAAATAAGCCCAGGCACTCTAAATGATAGATGTTAGGATGTCATCCTTCTTGGATGACAACCCGAGAAAACAGACTTGTGGACATGAAAGAGTAAGTAAATGCCACAGTCCCAACTCAGCTGGACATACTGGCCCCCACACAATTACAAAATCTTTCTTAGCCAGATGTGGTAGCATACACCCATAACCCCAGCACTTGGGAGGCTGAAGCAGAAGGATCACTGTGAGTTTGAGGCCACCCTGGACTGCACAGTGAGACCCTGCCTAAAAAACAAAATCTTTCTTTTCAATTAATTAATAATGATTGTTTAATTAATGTTAGGCACTTTAATCATATGCAGTTTGATGTAAACATGGTAACATGGTTTGGATAATAAAAAATGTACTCAAAACAATGAAATCATTCTCCCTGTGTACCATGATTGGGGAAATTTATCTTAAGCATGGAAAACTCTTAGCAGCTAATAAAAGAGCAGTGATAGCCTTGTCTTAAGTTGTCTGGTATGATTCCAAAACTTCAGGGAAGTTATCTTGGTATATTTTAAAATAGATATAGAAATGGTCCACATTAGTCATTGACAGTGAAGGTTTATCAGAAAAGAAAAGGTGATAGGAAAGTGGGATGAGATACCATCAATGACAAGCACCTGGAATAAGGCACTTATCAAGGTGGGCACAAGAAAGAAGTGATGTTTGTATTTATTCACCAATTAATCATTCTACCTAAGCCCAGCCTGATAGGTCAAAGGAAATTCATTCCTAGAGTGGAATGTTTTAAGAGATCTTCCAGGAATAAAGCCATTGGATAAATATCATACTCTTGAAAACAGTATTGAGTAAAATGTGCTGGATTCTTGGTATTTAGTATATGGTAACTAGTCAGTAAATTTATGTTGAATGTTTGAAAGTGAGTATGTCTGGAAATTAATAGCGATAGTAAATAAAACTATGATTCGCTTGGGCTAATTCAGATACTGACATAGATAAAACAGATGGGTTCACTAAGAAAAATTGTGATGTGAGAGGTCTATTTTTAGAAATTAGTGGTACTATATAACTACAAAGAAATTAGAATATTTAAAGCATATTTACTCAAATTATCTTATTTTAAATATGCAACGCCTTTTTAGAAGACTGATCCCATTTTTGTTTTCCCTATCTTGCAATATTTATAGAGCTGATCTTAATGACAATAGCATGATTAAGAGCCAAGTTAAATTGTAATATTCATTCCAGTTTAAAGATAAAAAATTGAAGCTCAAAGAGCTTAAATCACTTTGAAAAGAAAGGAAATCTGAAGGAATATAATGTATAAGCTTGTATGTTGGACAGTAGACAAGATTAGCATTTTCACTTTTATTATTTCATTTGACAATTGTAAGAAAGACACACAATTGTTTTTCAATCACTTGTCACCTCTTGTTTGTCCAGTGGTGCTTGTTGGTCTTTAACTACGATCTTTTCATATTTTATACAAATGACCCCTCTTCCTTGGCTTCTATTGTGTTCTCTTGATTTTCCTTCTCATTCCTGAATGCTCCCACTCACTGTTTTTCATGAGACTCTTCCCTCTTTCCTTTACCAAATGTGACAGTCCTCCCCCAGGTTTAATCCTTGGCTCTCTTCTCTCTCTACTGCAAGGTAAGATTAAAAAAATATGATCAATGCTTAAATTTTTAAAAATTATTACAGTAAAAGATGCATTTCCATTAGTCCCTCTCAAAATACTCCCCACCCTTCAAACACATTTATCCCACCTTTCATCCCACTTTGTGAAGCAGTTCTGGAGGTCCTCTTTTGTAAGTATCCTTAGCTGCATTAGCATGGCTGCCTTGATGTCCAGAATCTATTCAAAACATTTTTTTATGGAAATTTTGAAATGAGGTAGAGCCAGACATCACAAGGTGTCAGATACAGTGAATAAGGTGGATGAGGTTACATCATAATGTTTTTATAAGCCTGCCTTCCCATTGGATGTCAATCAACAACAGTTTTCATTATTTTTTTTAATCAAACCTCATAAAGATACTCACAAAAGAGAACTTCCAGAATTGCTTCAGAAAGTGGGAAGAATGTTGGAATACATGTGTTTGAAGCAAACAGGAATATTTTGAGGGAGAATAATGGCAGTGTGGCTTTTAATTTTAAAAATATTTTTTCTATAAACACTCATGGTTTGTTTTGATCATTCCTTGTATATCACAAACTCACCCCTGGTGATTACATCATTTCCTATTGTTTCAGTCTTGATGGTTCCCAAAAGACTATCTTTAGACTGATTCCCTAAATTCATATATGTGACTTCAAGCACTGTAGGGTATCATCCCGATAAAACTTCAAGTACCTCAGGTCAGAAATTGAACTCATCACCTTCCCTTCTAAACCCCATAGGTTTTCTTCCTGCATTCCACCATCTCTGCGAATGATCCCATAAGCCCTAAAGTTAGGGCTTTTCATAGATTTCTCTTTCCCTGAATCACCCAGGAAAATCAAGCTCAAATTTCCACCTCCTACCATCTTTTGATATACTCTCTCTCCTGATACTACTTTAGTTCCAGTCCCCATAAGCTCTGTATGTATTACTAAAACTCCAAATTAACTTTCTTCCCTGCCTACACTCTTGTAATCTATTCCTATAATACAGTCAGACTTTTGTCCTTATTATTCTTATTTTAATAAAGTGTACATCTGATCACATGATATCTCTTCAGTGGTATTTTATGTGTGTGATGATGAAATATGTTTATTTGTGTAATGTACTTTCACATCAAGATCCATGTAATGACATACACACATATTTTAGGATCATGATCAGGGCACTGGGTGGATTTGTGTACATTTTGAGGAGGGAGTGAAGTCCATTTCAGATAATCTGGATGTGTACTGAGAAGCTTAAGAGTGCAAAAATGGTTGTAGTAATAACAGGGAGTTTTCCTTTGTATGAGATATAGTTATGCTAAAATATTACCCATTCTTTACCTGAAATTCAGAGTTAACTGGTTGCTCTGTGTTTTATTTGCTGACTCTAGCAAGTCTATAGAGGGCTGAGCTCAATCTATCACATTAATAACTTGACTTTAGCAAGTGACACCAAGAGGTTTGATGCCCAGGAGCAGCTTCAGGACTCATATTTGTGAGATGATCAATATTTGATGAGGGGTTGTAAAAGAAAAACTACTGTCTAATATTGTTGCCATCTTTTGTAGAAGCTGAAGAACTAAGTCTCTTGTCCATAATGATAAAGGAAATATTTTCATTGGATTATAGAGACTAACCACCAAAACACTATTCACATGGAGCTAGGAAGTGTTAAAAACTGAATTAATGGAAGAAAGAGACTTTGCTTTGTTCCCTTTTTTTTTTTTTTTTTTTGGTACCGGGGATCAAACTCAGGACCTTGTGCTTGTTAGGCAGGCATGGGAACCACTGAGCTACATCCCCGGCTGCTTTGTGTAGTAGTCAGCAGTAATAAGATGTTTTTACAAGAGTTCCAGTAATAATTTAGTGGCTTATGATATGCAGAAATTTATTTCTCTTTCAAAAATGATCTAGAGTATATCTTGAAAAGTAGTAGGGAAAATGTGTGTGTGTGTGTTGTGTACACATGTATATATGAAGGTTCTCTTACGCGATCATTTAGAGACAGACTGAGATTGGTTCTACTACCCGTAATGAGTGGCTTCTAAGTTCAACAGAAACAGAAAAGCAAAAGGGCATGAAAAAGCAAATTTGGACAGCTTTATGGGCAGACAACAAAATCTGCAAACTTCACTTCCATTGCAACAATCCAGTCATAATGATTATCCTAGTTGTATGAATCATCCCAGCTACAGTCCTCTTACTTTGGGGAAAAAAATGCACAATTATTCTTTGTCATGTTTCACATTATATACTAGAACTGCATTACAAGGTTTATCAACTGAATGGAAGATAGAAAAGAAAAACAGGAAATTTTTAAATATTAGAGGCAATTTTCTCATCATTTAATTTAAAAAGAATCTGGAGTAAGATCTGTGATTGGGGGCTGGGGATTTGGCTCAGTGGTTCTGGCGCCTGCCTCGCAAGTGCAAGGTCCTGAATTTGATCCCCGGTACCAAAAAAAAAAAAAAAAAAAAAAAGAATATAAAGATCTGAAACTGGTGACCACCTCTGTGATTCCCTGAGTTGGTCTTTGTCCTGGAAAGTAGAAATGTTACTGCCTTGAATGTAATTTTAGTATTTTAAGGAGTATAACAATACTATTACTATTTCTTCATAGGCATTTATTAAAAACTAGCTATGCAAATTTTGAATATATCGAATACATGTAGGTATCGTGTGTTACAAGAACTCAAATCTGTTCTTCCCAAATGGTAATTCCTATAAACAAAGGAGAGCAATTTGCATGCTTATTAAAAATAACACATGAAAAGAAAGTGGAAAGAAAAATAGAAAGCAGATTTAGATCATAGTATTTGATTAGATAATCTGTCTTAGGCAATTTTATTAATATAATACAAATGAACGTTTTCTTATCACCAAGAATGTATTTTTACAACATTGAAAATCTGAGCTGACCATACACATCAAAGTCTGATTACAATTGAAATGTACATACTACAAGGTCAGTAGGAATCCTGAAACAAGAGGCAATTATGTTTTAATCTCTTAAATGGCAAGGGAGGCTGCTTGTATTTAAATATGTATTCAAGGGCCAGGGATTTAGCTCAGTGGTACCGCTGCCTGCCTCACAAGCACAAGGTCCTGAGTTCAATCCCCAGTACCAAAAAAAAAAATATGCATTCAAAACAGTATCCCTAATAATGGGCTTTGAAATGCTAAATAACTTGAGTAGTAAAATTCATCAAAGCCACCTCAAGTCAAGCAACATCCAGTAATAGGTGAGCATTACAGGGACACTACTCAACTGTTGGAGTGATGCCTCAGCAAACTTCTTTGAATAAAACCTTTGCCTTATCATTTGTGTGCATGTTCAGTCCTGAGTAACCTGAATTGTCTGTGTTGCACACTCTGACCCAATAAAAGTAATGGAGTTTATCCATAGGAAACCAGCTATAAAACTATTTTACTGTACTAAAAGGTTAATTTGAGGATAAGACCTTTCCTGGGTACATTTCTTACAAATAATTGTGTTTTTATAAAATTTTGGTTTTTAATCTTTACATCAACAACCTGTACCTTATGAATAATAAGTAAAAATTGTATGAAGTTAGTAGATTTTGAGAGTTATGCTTTGCTGTCTCTCAACCCTGAGAAATTCTAGACATTATCTTTCATTTATATAGACAGATATAAAGCAGTTTCTTCCCTTCCCTCTAGAAATATTTAAGAGGACAAACTTTGTAAGAACTTAAAAAATACTTTATGAAATATGAACAAGTAAAAATAATTTTCAATTTAATATTTCTTTTAAGACTCTAGTTCAAATTGGCAATTCCTTCGATAGTGTATATTTCCAACCCATAGATTTAACTAACCTGTTGAGTCATGTCTTCCAGCCTAACTCACTGTAAGCCAAGTAGCCCCCTGCACTGGTGGGCCCTGGAATTTCTCCTAGCTCACTGAAGTCCTGGTCTTTCTTGTCGAGATCAACATGTGATTATTTGGATTTTGCAATCTGCTGGTCTTGTGATTTCCCTTCTTGGCTTGATAGTTAGAGCAATGAAATTCTTGGCTCTTGAATACTTACTGATATTGACTTGACTTGTCATTAGACCACTTTCACTTCTTAAACAGCCCTAAAGGGGAATTAATAAAACATAGAAGCTACTTTGCTTCCCAACTTGCCTTTTGATTTCAGTGACCTAGATTATGACACACCAAAGCAAAGAACCACTTTGTGCCCTGATCCTTACACATTACTGAAATCAATTGGGTGTGGCTTGATACTATTGATCTTTTTATTATTTTACTGTTCATGATGACTAAAAATAGACTGAATTATTGAAACCACAAATAGAAATGCAATTCTAGTGTAGCAAAAATATGAGCAATTTCTACTGATGGCATTTCATAAAAATAACTATGAAATCATAATGCACTTAAGTGAAAATCTATATTTCTTTTAATCTACATGGTTTCATTTTCAAGTACTGGATATCTTATTCTACTTCATTTTTAATATAAACTATATCATAAAAGTCAACATATTAGTCATATTTTAAATATTCTTCAGAGTCCTTAAAAATATCTCCACCACATCTGTTTGTGGCTTCTGGAAAAGCTGGTATCTGACAAATAGGCCATTGGAACAAAATATGGAGACCATAAACAGATCCTGGCATAGAGGACCACCTAATTTATGAGAAAAGCACAACTTCAAGGCTCTGGGGAAATGATATGTTTAAAAATGGTGCTGGATCAAGTGGATCCCCATCTGGAAAATTTAAATCTTGCCTCTTGTTCCAGACTATGTGTAAAATCAATGGCAGATTGGTTGTAGACAAAATGTAAAAGTTAAAAAAAAAATTTAGAAGACATCATAGTAGAATATTTTAATGACCTTAGGGAGAGCATATTTACCTAAACAGTACACAATTTATATCTAGAGTATACAGTTTCTACAAATCAGGAAAAAGAACATGGGGGGGTGACTTTCATTTCACAAAAATCCTGAATTGATATTTCAAAAAAGAGGATATATAAAAATGTAATTAGCCTGTATTCAGTGTCATTAATCAGTAGGAAAATTGAAATTACTTCATCACCACCAGAATAGTTGAAATTAAAAAGGAAAAAAACAGAAATGACTGTAAATTGGAGAAAATTATGGAGTAACCTGAAGTTTCATGTAATACATGTAGAATGTGAATTAGTACAGTCTTTGTGTAAACTCTTTGCATATGTCTGCTAAAGTAGAACGAATATAGATACACAGACAGAAAGACAAATGATGCAACAACTGGACTTATAAAATCAATGAGCATATATCATATTTGTACAAGGAAATATGTGCACATATATGGACATATATACACATCAGCAGTTATGAAAGTCTTCTTTAGTGAGCGTATTTAGTTACACTGTTATGACTGCCTTGATATCCTGAGTCAATTCAAAATGTTTACTTTGCATGATTATTTTGACTTTGGGGAGAGCCAGCAGTCTCATGGCACTAGATTCTATGAGTAAGGTGCAGGGGGATACACTATAATGTGATTTGACAGAAATTACTGTAAACATAAACTGTAAGCTGTTTCAGAAACTGGCGGCAATAAGTTAAATGTGTTTGAAACGCAGGAAAGAATTTTGAAGGGAATTAATGACACTGTGTCTTTTAGTGTAGTAACTTTTAAAATTTAATCATTCACTCTATTGTTGGACCACACATTGTAGATGCCAATAGATATGTAGATATGTGGGTGCATATATATATGTATATACATAGATATATATGTGTATATAAATGTAAGCATATGTGTGTAGATATATGTTTATAAGAGCACTAGCAGTAATAGTCCAAATTCAAAACAACCCAGTTTCCATCACAATAAAACAAAGAAGTGAATTTCTGAATGGTTATACAATGAAATACTACACAGCAATAAAATAATAAACATGCTACCAAATTGATAAGTATCACATGGGTGAGTCTAATGAAAGAATATATACACAAAATTGCATACTATATTACTCTATTCACATAAAATTTTTAACTAATTTAAGCAAAGGTAGTGTATGGTAATCAGGACAGTGTTCGCCTTTTTGGAGTTAATGTTGGTTATGGTCATAGAGGCATCTTCTCCTGTTCCCATCCTCCTTATGTTGCTATCCTTTGACAATTACAAAGATTATTAGTTTGGGGAAATTTACCAAACCACCGCCTTAAGATCAGTACATTTTACTCCAATATGTTATTTTTGAAATGCAACATTTAAAACAAAATTTTGGAAATTTTGTATAGAACAACTTACGGTTGGAATGCTAGATATTATGTCTATATGATTCTAAAAATTAACTAAATCTGAAAAACTACTTATAGATATCACTAGAAGTATCATCCTTCTGGGCTAGGAGAGTTGAATAATTTTAATTAAAAATGTATTGGTGGCAGCATACAATAGATCCTTAAAGTATAAAGGCCAGCTTTGCTTTTTAATTGAATAACTTGGACAAGTTAATTGTCTGAGTTTATAATGTATCATTAAATAGATATACCACCTACTTTATAGTGACCTCATGAAGGTAAAAATAGTTAACTCATATAAAAGTCTTAAAGCAATCCTTGTCTTAAGGTAAAATTTTAATAAGAGTAGTAGTATCATTATCATTATTATCAATATTTTATTGGCACGATTACATAATGTATTTGAGGTCTGTAAAGTAACAATTAAAATAGCAGTAGTAATATGTCATGCCATCTTAGATACATCATTCATGGACCTTTTTCCTCAGCTTTTAAGCCTGTGAAGTAGTAGTGTTAGCAGCAGTAATCACTGTGACAACTAACACTTTCCCAGTGGTCTGAAATTCAGGGAATCTGACTCCAGATTTTATAGTTAGCCACTCTGCTGTATGGCATTTTATAAACACCTATTAGAGTAGGCAAGGGTTTGCTGTGGTACAAATCAACCTCACAGTTAAAAGGACTGTGACACAAATGTCCTGTGTGTTCATTATGGGTTGGCAGAGAGCTTAGCCCATTGTAGTCACTCTGGCTGACAGAAGATCCACCTCATCCATCTTGTCACTTGGGCCCATGATTTTCAGGGCACAGAGAAGAAGTTATCCCCTTATTCCCAAAATTTGTCCATGGAAGTGTTCTAGGCCATCCCTCCTCTCATCATTTTGACCAAAGCAGGTCCCAGGGACACACGTGATCACTTCAGTGATGGGCAAATATAATCACAGTGGTAGATAGGGAATTGTAATGTTTGATAAATAGTCCTACAGATGGCCACAAATACTAAAAATATTATTTTCTTTAAATCTGAAAATGAACATAGTGCTTCTAATTTAAAGGCAAAGAGCTATGTAACTATAAATGTTAGTATTTAATATAAAAATTTCTCTCTAATGAATGTATGCATAGAATTTCACATTGGAGCAAACATAAATTTTACGAACTATTGTTTATCTCAGCCTTCATTAATTCTAAGCTTTGTTACTTGGATAATTAATGCACATTTCAAATGAAACGAGAACACCTCAATTGTTAACTTTTTAAATTGTAGGACTGAGTGTTACACTTTAAAAGTCCTTATATTTTCAACTGTTACTTAAAGTTGGAAGTTTTACCACCTGATATCTATACTTACAAACTGAATAAACATGTCAAGATTTTCTGTAATTAGGTAAGAATAGGCTTCAATCAGGATTTTCAGTAGGTGTATGTTTAATCTTACTTTTATTAAAATGACCCAATAATTCTAAAGCTCAATATCTAATTTTGGGTTTATACATCCAGAAAAAGTGAATAATTTATAGACAATCAAAAGAAGGTAGTGTTCTTGCATCCCAATGTGCATGTTATGTGAAAATCTTTTGATACGGTGTACTGATATAAAATAAAAGCAATGTATAGGGTTAGTATAATAGAAATAATTAGAGATAGTAAGTAGAGAATTTCAATAAAGATCTATTGGGAGTGGCACTCCCTCACGTAACCCACCAATAAATTTCATAGGTGGGCCTTATACATCTGAAGGTGGAATGACATTGCAATAAAAATACGAGAGCCTATGGTTCCTATATAAAGGCTTTTTTTTAATCTTTGAGTGCCCAGGCCTCAGTACATGACCAAAAAAAAGAAGAAAAATGAAAATCAAGCCCTCAATAGCAGCATTTATATGGTACTTAAATATGTTGAAAACCTGAAAAGAATACTTATTCTTTAATTATTTGAGAACATGAGCATTTTACTGGGGGCAATATGTGTGAAAACCAACTCTTGGGACTTTAAATTCGCAAAAGTTCACTTTAGTAGATAATAATAATAGGTTATTTTAATCCCATTAACAAATTATTAAGACCACATTATGAAAAATATTAAAATCAATTCTAAATGCGTTATTAAAAAACTGTATTTCCACCTAATTGGCAAAACTGGTTTTTTTAAAAAAGCCTAATAACATCAAGGGTTGGGAATGCTGTGGAGTAATAAGAACTCTGAAAACACTGCTAATGTCCCACACGGGACAAACATCTGGGATGGTAAGCTTAATTCCAATTACCTGACTTCTAAGAAAACAGTGCCATGGTTTGGATATGGAATGACTCCCAAAAGCTCATCTGTTGAAGGCTTGGTTCCACCGGGCAGCAGTGTTCAGAGGTGAAGCTGTTGAGAAGTTATTGGATCATGAGGGATCTGGCCTCATCACTGGCAAAATTTATAGATGGGTTTACAACTTAGTGGGACATTGGGAGATGATGAAAACTCTAGGAGGTGAGACCTAGTTGGAGGAAGTGTGTCACTGGCAGCTTGTTCTTGAAGGACATGTTATGCCCCAGCTGTATCCTCCTTTCTCTCTCTCTCTCCTTGCTAGCTTCTGTAAGATTACCGGCTGTATTCCACCACATCCTTCCGCCATGACAGTGTGTCTCACTATAGGCCCAAAAGCAATAGGATCAAGGGACGGCGACTGAACGCATGAGCCAAAACAAATTTTCTCCTTAAACTGACTCTCTCAGGCATTTTGTTACAGCAACAAAAAGCTAACTAACACAGACAATAGTGAATTACAGGACTGTTTCTATTCTTTACTATGTTAAAGACCTGAACATTTCTTTTCAAAATAAAAGTTGATGAGGGTGCTCACTATGCAAAATGAAATAAAGTCCACAGTGAAAAGAAGAGGTGGGTGCACAGGAGTGTGCTGATGCCCAAATTCCTTCCTCCATGAGACCTTCTTGTGACATCTACCAAACTAAATGATAGTATCAGAACTGTGAAGAGGAAATTGTATCAGGAAGGGAGAGCTGAAAAGAATAAAGGTGCTCAGTTTGGGTTACTGGGAGATTAGCTTGATGACCAAAAGTCAATATTTATAGAAAGGACTTTTACCTAGGAGAGGTCGATGTGTTCTGTGCTGCTGAGAACAAGATTAGAACCAAGGACAGGGACTTCTAAGGGTGAAGGCATTTCCTCTGATTCAAGAAAAGTAAGAACAACGTACTGATGTGCAGGCCCAATTAATATGGTACTCTCAAAAAGCAGAGGCTTTGCCATTAGTGGATGCATTCAATGACTGGTTGACCCTCTCCTTTAAAAGGATGCCCTGGGTAAGATTTTTGCATTAGCAGAGATACTGGGATAAAGATCTCTTAGGTTCCCTTCCTTCCTTCCTTCCTTCCATATGGCTCTCTACATTGTCAATGCTGAAGGTCAAAACCTATAATTGGATTTTCTCCATTGATACGATACAAAAGCCAACATGATCATCAGTCACCCTGCTCTCAATCCACCTGTTTGCCTTTGTTTGCCTCATCTTTTTTTCAAAAGTGCTGTTTTTCTTAAGTGCTGTTTCTTACTAGATTTATTGCTGTTTCTTTTCCATAAACCTTTGACTTTAGAGTAAACGAAAGGGACAAGTACTGACAAGACAAGCAAGGGTTAAATATGAAAATCTCATCCAGTAATATTGCCAATCAATTGGAGCCATTCTTAAGATTGTGAGACCCTCAAACCTCTTCATTAATCAGGTCTCTATTCCTTCTTCTCACACCTTCTGGCCCAAGTATGCTGTGTTTGAAAGAAATCCCTCACAAGCAACAAAAAAAGACAGAGTATCTTTAGAATATTAGTTGGCAACTGGTTTAGTTAAATATCCCTCTATCCACACTGGACTACACCGATTAATTTTTAAAGAAATGGCTAAATGAATTTATTAATTATTTGTATGTAGTGCATATGCTCTCATGCACACCATTATATTTTAATTTACTTTTTAACGAGTAAGCCAATGTGATTTTAAAATTCTTTCCCATCTGGTATGCAAGCTAATAAAGAAATCTACTAATTTATGCCATGTCAAATTTAACCTCCTTTTTTTTAACTTTCTAATTACATAGTTCTTGAGAAAATCAAACTACAAAAAATGTATTTAACCTCCTTGCTTTTTAGTCCACGTACATAGCTATTTAGTGTAGGAGGGAAATGAAACATGCATTTTTGGAGGGCTTAATAATATGAAAACAGTACATGCACTGCTATCTATCATTTGTCTTTAATTGTGCCATGTAAAACTGCAAGACAAGAAGACAAATTGATTATCTTAGGAAATAATTAACTGTCATCTGAATCATCAGAGAGTTCAATTATGTTCTGCTTCATTTTGATGGAGTCATTATGATCAGGTTTTTGGAAATGCTGCAAACCACATAGAGTACATATGGTAATTCTCTTTTTCCCTGCTTTATTTACTCATTACAAAAGATACTGTACTGTGCACCACATGATTTATTTGCACATATGCAAGCATGCTTATATATGCACATGTATTTGCTATGGACTTGGAATACATTTTCTGACTCAAAATGTGTGTGTGTTTCTAGTACTTATGAATAGTTGTACATAATAATAATAAATGGAATCCATAGGACAACCCACATATTGTTTGTGCACAAAATTGGGGTATTAATTAATATATTTCCATGTGTATTTTCCACAAAACTTTCATGAGTTTTCCCAAATGAATGTGAAATCAAAAAACATTATGCCTTCTAGGTGTCTCAAAATGAAACTATACTGTTGCTTTTCAGGTGGGTTATGGATAGCTTGGAGAAGAATTCAGACTTACTGTAATATTTGAATAAGTCATTGATTTAATTAGTGAAAAATATAATACTCTCCTGGGAAGTAAGATACCTGTGTTTATGAGGCTTGATTTTACCCCTACAGCTCTTTCAGGAGGGACACCAGATCTAGAAAACTTTTCTTCCTTGTCACCATTTTATTTTATTGTGTGTTTCCCTCCCTCTGGAGAAGAATTTGTGTTATCCCCTTCATGTTAGGGAGTATTTACAAACACTGAGTTCTCCTGGTTCCCATGCACCACCATATCCTCAGCAGATGAGAACAGAATGCATTCTCAGTTGTTGCTGAACATAACTGAGTCCTTGTGCTTCCAGAATGAAAGAAAGTTCATTTCTCCACACTTAATTCTGTGACACTGTTTTAATATTCTTTTGCATGGGTGGTGCTGATGCTGATGCTGAACTAATCTAAGCACTACAGTCAGAAATACATTTCCTGGCATTGACCTATCTATTGTTATTCACTCTAAAATGTATTCAGAAGTGCAATAATCTTAGATAATGGGAAGAAAATGGGATAAAGCTTCAAAAGATAGCCTATCTCTCTCTACTGATTGCTATCTGCATGACTTAGTTCAATCTACTTAAATCTTCTGTGTCTTTGGTAAAATGAGGTTGATAGTTTTCGACCCAAACAAGAACTGCAAAAACTGAAGAATGTTTTTAAAAAGTCTTGCAAATATTCCAGAATTATGTCTTTTTTTCTGTGTATGACAAAAGTAGTTTGATTTTTAAATCAGTTAACCAAAGATGATATCAAACATTGGATAAACCACTGCACAACTATTTTGCTGTAGTCCTGGAAATCTTAGAATATGTTGTGCATCTGGATTTTTCCCTTGAAAATAAACAAAGTACTTAGATGTTTCAAAAATAGATCTGAATATATATATTTTTTAAATATTTTATTCTTTTACTACTTGTGTATAAAAGTCTTATAATTACTTATTTTTAAACCTAAAATTAACATATCTCATCCAATTAACTCAATTGAATAACAAATGGTTTTTCAAAAAGCTTTCTTAATTTACATTCTGTTACATTCTGAATACCTATTGTATTCAGAAATCAATCCTCTATTTTCTTCTTAGTCAATGACATAATTAATCACATAGCTTTAAAAATGTTTGCTGTATCTATCAATCAAATATCATTCACTTTAGTCATTCTCCCTTTCATGAGAGTGCTCCAGGTATCTGGATTATGGCAGTGGATTTTCTGCAAAATTTGTGGTAGACCTGGTGATCAGTCAGTAAGTAGACAAGAAATTGGCCTCTTCAATTTAAAAAAAAAAAACATTTTTTTTTACTTTTAATTTTTAAAATTAAATATATATTAATTATAATTAATTTTAACATTTTTGTACTTTTAATGGACACATTCTTACACATATTTATGGCATACACTGTGACATCGCAATACATATATAAAATGTAATGTTCAGATTAGAATAATTGGCATATCTATCACATCAAAAATTCATCATTTCTTTGTGCTGGGAACATTCAAATCATATTAGCTATTTTGTACAATTAATTGCTGTCAGTCATAGTCATCCTACTCTACTATAGAATGTTGAAAGTTACTCCTCTTATCCAGCGGTATTATCCCTTCACTGTCATAATGAACTGGTACACTTAACCTCAGCCTGTGTTGTGAAAACCAAGCATCACTAGTAGCCTTGAGAAACAGTTCTAGATTTCTCACTAAGAAAATGAGGCCTGAAATTCCTCACCTGAGCTTCCTTCTGGAAACATTGACATTGAAATGTCTTCTGTATTTCAAAAATCTCGGCCTAATGTGTTAAATTGCTGGGCCAGAGCAGACACACATGAGCCTTGAAAATCAAAGAGAAGGAATGAAAAGTTCCACACTGAGAAACGGATGACATTTCCCACTCTACTTCCTCCCTCCCGTGGCCACATCAATGGTGCATTGGTCCTTTGCCAGAACAGCATTTTTACCCTGTAGTGGAAATCACCCAGAATTGTTTTCATCTTATGTCAATAAATGCCTTATCTATTAGCTTCATCCTTTCAAATTTTCAATATTAACAATGGAAATATCTGGGTTTTTTTAAATTTTGGCAAAAATGTGACCTTTGGTAATGCCAATTTTAAATGTTAGTTCATTTACAATGGACTAGACCAATTATAGCTTTCTTTGGGGGTCACTCAGAACTTTCTTCCAGACCTGTACCATGGCTAGTCACTGTAAAGAAACAAAACCCAAAGCACTGAGTTGGAGCTCAGGAGTTGAATATTTCACTAGCTTGAAGAATTTAATGCTGTGTTTCAGGATCATCATCTAAATGGCCCTGGGCAGGTCACTTGATCCTTCCATGCCTCCGTTTCCTCATCTGTAAAAGTGTGTAATGACATGCTTACCTCTTGGTATTATTATAAAGAATCAATGAGACTACAATTACAAAGAGTTAGAATAATGCTGGGCTCATGTTAAGAATATGTGTGTTAACAGTTCAAAGTGAGAAAACAAATGCATTCTTTTTTTTCGTGCTGCACAGCAAATCACCACAAATATACCTGTTTATAACAATGCCTATTTATTAAGTCACTTTCTATAGGGCAGAAAAAGCAGGTATGTCTTAGCTGAATTCTTTCCTCATGGATTCAAAAGGCTGAAATCAAGGCATCAGCTGAGTGGAATTTTGTTCTTGACCTCAGATTTCTGTCTGAGCCCCACGTAGCTGTCGGAAGACTTCATCTCTTCGTGGTTATAGGACTGAGGTCCACATTTTCCTACTGGATGTCAGTTTCTGGTTCCTCTCAGTAAGGAAAGTCCGCCTGTTGTTCCTTGCCACGTGGGACTCTCTTTGACATGACAGTCAAGTTCTTCTCACTGATTTCCAGTCCCTTGTCACCAGCTGAATAAAAATCCTATATTTCAGAGGATTTACCTGATTAGGTCACCCAGGATGCTCTCCTTTTTGCCAAAAAATGTAACCTAATCATAGATTGATATATCTGCACATTCTACCCTAACAAGAGAAACAGATCATTTGAGGGTGAGAGAAAGGTCATTTGAGAGCAAGAATCACTGGAGGTTATCTTAGAATTTTCCTGTCTGTAAATATGAAATGAAACATGTAAATGTAAAATGAGAATTATCATAAATTACTCTTATCACTATCATTATGATCATAACAACAACAAGTTCTTTACCTCATACAGCACTATTCTCATTTTTAATGGTTTAAATTAGCTGTAAAGCTGGGCGTGGTGGTGCATGGCTATAATCCCAGCACTTGGGAGGCTGAGGCATGAGAATCCCCAAGAGTTCAAGGCTAGCCTGGGCTACATAGTGACTCCAAGGCTGGCCTGAACTACATATGAGACCCTGTCTCAATAAATAAGTAAGTAAATAAATGAATAATAAAGGTAAATAAATAATTAGCTGTGAAGAGTATTCCAATTCATCTGATAATTATATACCTCAAAACCTAGCATTGAATTCACAACTCCTTGAATTCCTGCTCTCATTGACCAAGACATTTATTTTCTTTGATCCTTGAGTAACTGAACCAAGGCACTTTCCAAAAGTGTAGTTCCCTAGACAACTTCTGTTAGAGTCACCAGTCTAGAAAATTCTCAACAGTTCCTACCCTTTTATGTATGTACCAATCCTGAAATTTCCTGTGGTCTGCTTAGGACAAATCAAGGAAAATACTTAATGATATTTAACCCAGAATGTAAGGTGTCAGTCTCAGAGTTGTTTATTCCTAAGCAACAGGAGTGAGTTTCCCATGAATCACTTGGCTGTGACTTTGTTATTGGAGCAGCACTCATGAGGACTTCATGTATTGTGAAAAGCTCAATAAATACATAATAAAATAATGTTGTAGGGAAAGGTAGAAAATTATCCCATAAAAATATTTTTAAAGGAAGATTTAACCTATAAACCCAAATAAGAAACTCCTGGTATTTTGTTAATAGACATGCATTCGAGGCAGATGAAATCCATGTCTTCACAGAGATTAGTAAAACTTTTATTCATAGAATTAAGTAGTATTGCACAAATTCAATCCACGTTCAAAATAATCTCTGCCACTGTTGGCAATATCATTTGGTTGAGATTTTTTCCTCCCTGGAACTTCACTTTTGCCTATTTAACATGGGAGTAATACTGCCTACTCTAAGAAATGTTTTCAGAGTAAGTGCAATAACCATGTTAAGCTCTTAGAACGATGTCTATATAGAGTGAGCATATATTTTTGACTATTATTTTTATACTTATTTATTTTAATTATCTCAATACATAATCCCAAATGTGAACCATATTAAATACTCAGAAAATATTATTTTCTTCACCATTCTGAACTAGATCTCTCAAGAGTATTTTGAATAGCAACAATCTGAAATAGGCTAACAGATTTCTGTTTATCTAATTTTGCTTAATTTTATGATTGTTTTCTTCCTTTCCTTCTTGTCTTTCTGTTTTCTTTCCTTTCTTCTTTCCTTCCTTCCTTCTTTCTTCCCTCCTCTGTGTTATTTCTTCCTTTTATTTTGTTTCCCTCTCTTCCTTTTCCCCCGTCAATCTTATTTTCCCCAAGCAGATATTATTTTAAATTTCCGAACAACTTACGTCAGCAAATCTGGCCAAGTTATTTTTGAAGCAAGATCCATTTGCATCCACTATGTCACAACTTGGTTCATCATTGATTTAATTGCTGCCCTGCCATTTGATCTCCTGTATGCTTTCAACGTCACAGTGGTGAGTAAAGATTTCCCTTCCATGGGAGCTTTAAGCTTGGTTTTTACTCCTGTTTACTTTTCATATGTTCCAAGTTCATAGCAGTTTGTGCTTCCTGGATTTTGTCCCCTTTTTAACGAAGATACAAGGTGCCCAATAATATACAAGCCCATTACTCCACTTTAAGTATGTAACTTTCTTTTGAAATCTGCATTACCTGTTTCCACTTATTTATATACTTAGAACATTTATATACAAAGAGTTTGAATTTAGCATAAATAGTGATACACTAAGTAAACCTTTGGATAAGGAAATTATCTTTGGGGACCTGCATTCTTTTTTTTTTAATTAAGTTAATTTATTGGTACATTTTAGGTATACTATATAGTTACATTCATCATTGGAATCTTGTACCTTTACATGATGTATTTTGGTTCTTATTTTTTCCCCATTCCCCAGCCCTCCCTTCACCACCTCCTCCCTTCCCTAGTTACAAATAATTTGTTTCCATTTTTTTCCTTTTCTCCTATTTTTTCTTTTCCCTTCTTTCCTTTCCCCTATCCCTCCCATTTCCCCTATTCCTTTAGACCTTTTCTACCTATTTCACAATCTCAATTATACATTTTGTATTCCTCTTTTTATTACATAAAGAAATACAATATTTGCCTCAAAAATTTGTTGGAGAATTGGTAGATTGTTTTTCCTTGTTTTATGATCTTTAACTCCCTACCTCTTGAGTATTTCATTATCTACTGACAAAATCAACTGAAGACCAATCGAGTCAAGGAGGATTGCTGAAATTAAGAGAATTTAGTCATTTCTTAGAAATCTTTCTTAAATTTTGGGTGAGGCAGAAACCTAAAGGATTCATTAACCAACAAAACTCTTGAGAGTTCTCTGGAGTTTGAATTATGAATTGTACCTTCCCCTCTTTCTCCCTTGAGCCTCTTCTTTATGTGAATCTTCACAGGAAAAAAAAATGCCCACTAATACTAGTAACTATTTTTACTATTTAACAATTGATATTCTTAAAGTGCTTCCTTATAAATGAGAAGTCATCTTTGATCACTAATGCAATTTTCTGCTAGTATAAACAACTTCGACCTATAAAAATTTACTTAAAATTAGTTCCAATTAAACAAATTTCTAGTCAATTGGCAACCTCTCATAGAAATCACATTAAGAATGTAAAGGGTTGGCTTCCAAAATTAAACAGTGATCAATGCTTCAAATATAGTCATTATTGACTTTAACATAAATATACAACTGTGGTCCTGACCAGTACACTTGTTAGTTGCCCGTATAATAGTAATCATTTTAAGTTGGGAGGTTGAAAGTGTCAATATCATTAAAAGGTTTGCAATGCAACTCCATGAAAAGCTACTGGGGGAAATCCTGCATATAATAAGAAAGAAAAAAAAAGGAAGGAGAAAATCTCTCTTTTCATGATTATTTTTCTGCTTTTCAAGGGACTGAGCATATCATCATTTTAAAAATCAGCACATAAATTTGTCATCCTCAAATAATTTAGTGTTATGAAATATTCTGTTTGAACAGAAAAATTTGTTACAAGTGTTGTATATCCTTCTCAAGAATAACTTATGTTATGTTATTTTGTTGTTACACTGCAGATTTAGAAAAAGAAACAAATAAATGTGTTTGTCCTCCATATATAAAAAGTGTCCAGTTAGTGTGTCTCCACAGATGACAATAAAGATGTATTCAGCCACCAAAAAATATATTATGTGCTTTAGCTTTTGTTCTGCCCATAATTGCTCATGGCAATTGTTTTAACTACAATTCACACATTTATTTATAGAAACCTAATTTGTATGTCATTATGAAAGGCATTATAAGAGATAACATTATTAATAAGAATCCTCTTTTTTCAGACTACATATTCACATTTAGATCAAATATGACTCTTTCTGCCATTCATCAAGACAAAATTCATATTTATAGCAAAAAGCCATTGATTCTGATAGGAGCAAGTATCATTTTTTTACAAAATAATAAGGGCTGGCTCATCCTGAATGTACAAGTTCATGTTCCTGGTATTTGCACATGATTTTCTTTTTGCACAAAAGGGTAGCTCTACATTCTTCCCTTGGACATTCCTTTTCTGGACAGAATATGAAGAGACTGCATCAATATCATGTATTCAATAGTCTTCCTTCATTCAGGACTTCTCACCTACAGAACTAGCCATATTTATCAAGTTCATCAACATATCAAATAAACTCCATCCCCGGTAATTCCTCTAACAACATAGGATTGCAGAATTTTAGCATGTGACCATCTGTCTTACCACTAGCTTGAAGAATGATAGGTAAGAACTTGGCTGCTAAGGAGAAGAAAGTAAAACTCAACAAAGCAGAATAACAAAAGAAATTAAAAGAACAGATGACTGGCAAGTTCCACAAGTAAAAATGCCTCAAGTTCCCGAGGTTTTGTAGTAGATGAGTATAAAATAATTCACAAGATTAGGATTGAGCACAATTTTATTGAATACCTATTTTTATATTGAGGTTGAGATATTTTATATCTTAATTTAATGATCTGTTCAGTCATCTAATCAGGATTTATTGAACATCTACCATACTTCAGGCATTGTTCTAGGTATGTTTTTCTTAGAGATAAAGTAAGATCACTAATGAAGGAAAGGATTAGAAGTCAACTGACTTGAGCTACAAAAGAAGGCAAACTAACTTTGTTTATGATTATGTGCCATAGAGGGAAGACTAATTAATTATGTCCTACAAACCACCCTCTTCCTCTTTACTTATAATCACCCCTAAGAATTTAGATAAGGTCAAGAATTTTGTCAAACTCTATTTTCACATTTATATTTTGTATTTTCACGTTAATATTTTGTGTTTTCCACTTTTGAATGTTCTTTGAGGCTCTTTGAGAGTGTGAAAAGAGTGTGTGTTAAGTGCACCACTCATTAAATAGTGATAGTGATCAAACTGGTAGACACCAACCATACATATTTTTCAATTGGACTCTAAAGTCAGGAAAAGAACCACTTCAATGTAAGTATACCTCTTAGTGCATGAAAAGGTAGGACTTTGTATTTTTTTAAAGTTCTGTTCCATTTGATTTTGGTTTTTTAAAGCACCTTTTTGAGTGAAAGCTCAGAAGGTATATTTGAGGCAAATGTTTTCTCTGCCCACTGATAATGTAAGAAGGAACATAATTAATTAACAAGTTAATTTAATCTATGTAAGTTATTCTTATGAAGCAAATCCCTCACATAGGGAAGGGGAAGTAGGGTTGAAAGAAATTTGTATAATGGGGTGAAAATGTCGATGTTCAAACTTGACACCGTATGTTTCAGATGTGTATCAGAGTGTATGACATTAATTTTTTTAGACTCCTTCATTCTATTTTTAATTTTTAAATTTTTCTAGCAAAGTGTATTAATCATGACAGGTTTTACAATAACAAATAACCTCACATTTCGAGGCCTGACACAACAAAAACTTATTTAATGTTCACACAAAGTTTAAGGTAAATATTTCTGTTAAGACAGCATTTCTTTTTTCCCATATTTTTTTCTTCGTGCATTTTGGTTATACAGATTAAAGGGTTTCATTGTGGCAGATTTTCACACACACATAACACACTTTAATCATTCTCCCTATCTCCCCCCTCAATCATGCTCCCCATGAGTTCCACATGTTTTGTAGGGAACGTCAATGTGTATAATGCATTTCAATCATATACCACCTCCTGTTTCCTGCCCTTACACCTTCCTTCCTTTCTGCTTCCCTCCCTTCTTCCATTCCACTTGTCTATGAAACTGTTTTTAATCAGTCAAGCAGAGAAAAAGATATAAATCTTAATTAAATACGGTGAGACTTTACTCAAATAAATTTAATTCTCCTCCTTACCTTGCCTTTACCTTACCTTCCTTTACCCTATCACCTCTTGATATAGTAAAACAACAAAGAAACATTCATAAAGGCAACCTTGGGGGTAAAATCATGACTCTGCTATTTCAAAATGGTTCGGAAAGGCTGTAAGTTAAAATACATTAGTGGTATGAATTTAACTCATGTACAAACTTGTGCTGCTGTCGCCAACCACAGGTGTCTCTGGTGCATCTCCTGAAAACTGTACGGCTGCTGCGCCTTTTGCGTCTTCTGCAGAAGCTGGACCGTTATTCCCAGCATAGCACAATCGTCCTGACTCTGCTCATGTCCATGTTTGCGCTCCTGGCACACTGGATGGCGTGCATCTGGTATGTCATTGGAAAAATGGAGAGGGAAGACAACAGCCTTCTCAAGTGGGAAGTTGGTAAGGGCTTACGTTTGTCACATTTTGCATTTTTAAACTGAAAGGGAAGGTTGTCTAGGATCTGGAGGAGGTGAAAGATGAATCTATAAATATATTTCTTCTGACTTCCAATTTCTCTCTCTCTCTCTCTCCCTCCCTCCCTCCCTCCCTCCTCTTGCTCCATGATACTAATGATTTCTTTCAAAGGGTTTTCTAGAACAACTTCGTATTTTTTAAAAAATTAGAAAGTTAAACTTTCAGCTTAAGGTAGCTTGATAAATATCTAAACTATTCAAAATGACCAGCTAGGCTGTAGAGCCATTCACATAAATAGCATATGATCTTATTTTGACATGTCTCAATGCAGAGCTAGTAGCAGTAAATCACTGGGCAACTGGTGTACACTATTTCAAATCATAAGAAAATAATCCCTTATACTTGGTGTGTTGGTAGAAAAAAATCCCTTCCTCTCTTCCCTTAAGAAAAAAGAGAGCAAGAGACCAATAATAATGGCACTCTCTTCACATTTAGCACTGTTTAAGAATCTATCATGCCAGAGAGGACAAGATATTTACAAATATTATCTGTAAAATTTTTTCCCCATAATCTGTAAAAGTTTAAGAGAGATTTTTTTAAGTGTTACATAATTCTACATAAATGAATCTGGAATATTATGCACAAGAATGCTTTTTAAAACTCATGTTAACCACCACAAATTAACAGAAAACAAATTTCTCAAGGCATAATCTTCATCCTAAAATATCTCCTTTCTTCGCACAGTCATAACTTTATTTAGAGAATTGCCATAGTACCCTATGTAAGGTTTTTTTATTTTAATCTGACATTTAATCAAAAGAATCTATTTCTTAGTTGGCTAGAAAAATCCCTCACTCATCATCTGCACCAAAAATCAATCTCGAACTTTTGAAAGAAACGCAGACCTTTGCACAGGAATAAAGCCACAGGAGAGTCCTGAGAGACAGAAATGCCACAACTTTCCCTACCAGCACTCTGTGACAGAATTCATGTGGAATATCCCCATGCTGGCTCTCCTAAGTGCCGCTCTTTCACCATAGGACGTACACAAAGCCCCCAAAGGCGTCCCTGGAGATCTTAGGGAAAAAGGATCAGGAAACTGAATCGCCTATCCAGTTTTTTTAAAAATGCCTCTACACTTTTCTACTTTATTTATGAACTACACAAAGCAATTGATATGTTTGATAATTTTCTTTTCAGAGTGCTTGCTTTCCTTATCTTTCTTATCAAACCATTTTTTATGCTTTGCTGTGGGTCTCACTTCTCAGAAGACAAGAAAAGGGATAAATAAACTGCAGAGTGAAATCCAGTGAGAGAGAGTGAGGCAGAGGAAAGGAGAAGGAGGGAGGGAGGGAGGGAAGAAGAAGGGAGAGGGAGAAAGGAAGGGGGGAGAGGGAGGGGGGAGGGAGAGAGGGAGAGAGAGGGAGAGAGAGAGAGGGAGAGAGAGAGGGAGAGAGAGAGAGAGGGAGAGAGAGATCTCCAGGTCTTAACTGTGCTTTGATTAAAACATTTGACTTCATCACATATTCTCTAGCTGGGTCATTTCTGCCCCTTGTTTTGAATCCATATTAAAATTCTGACTATGGTCAGCACCTGATTCCTTTTGAGATGTGACCTAATTTCCTTCAGGCCCCAGACCTATACATATATATTAATTTGTAAAGCTTGTCTAGTCTGTGAGTCTCCAGTTGAGGAAATTCAGCTTATTCACGTTCTCAAATTTAGTTACATGAAGAAAGGTTTTTGTCATTTCCACCATGTCAGTCCTGCCTCTGATGTACAATTTAGCTGTTGTCTTCTTCCCACAAACATACAGAGGTATTTATTTAACAAGAAAAAAGGAACCAACAGCCTGAACTTCTGGCTTACCACTTCCCTAGTGCCACTGTTCTGGTTGTGTGTAATGAACAGAAGATTGGGAGCTGGAAGGCCACCCTTTAGAGACAGCAATGGTGTGGGGCAGTGGCAGGAGGTTGCTGGGGTGAGGCAGTTAATAAGTTAGAGCTTATTTTGTAACAGGGATGAGCTCTGTTATCTTTTAATTGTTTGGAGTGAGCTTATCCACTGTAGACACATAAGAGTATCTGTAGAAGTGAACCCTCGAAACAATCTATGAGAAAAAAAGAATAAAGTTAGACATTGCTTTGAAATTTCCATTGCCATTGGAAAAAATTAATCCTAAATCTCCTGATCTTTATTAGATAAAACATTATAAAAACTGATTCATGTGTAGACCTCTGGTTATTAACTGCTTAGCATCTATAAGCCTCATGTAAGGAAAACAGTGACCAGATTTGTGATGCTGTAAGCTGAATCAAATTAATGTTTTAATAGCTGAATCAAATTTTCTTCCAGAAGAACTTACTAATCTACTTTGAAGATTTTATGTAAATTATTATAAAATTTTGTGAGATAATTCTCACCTATAGTTTCAGATTCTTGGGAATATATGAAATTAAAAAGGATGGGGCTAAAATGAGGATTTCCAGCCACTAAAATAGACACTAGTGAAGGACCCTGGAATTAACTTTTTATAAAAAAAAAAAAAGTCTTGAACTTTAATGTGCACCAGAGTCACTTGCATATTTCTATACAATACTGAGTCTAATTCAGTAAGTCCTAGGAGAGCTGAGAGCCTTCCTATTTAATAAGCTCTTGTGTGATACTGAGGTGCCCAGTCCCCTTCTCCACACTTTGAATAGCAAGGTTTTAGAAAGTCTTGGGAATTTGGGAAAAGTTGTGTTCCCAGTAACTAAACAGTCCCAACCAGCAACAATTCAGTGCTTCTTTTTCTTTTTCTCTGTCCTATCCTTTTGCAACTGCTAGCATATCAGCCAATTTATTTGGACATCATTTATTCCTAATGGACCAAAGAGGTCCACGGAAAGTAATTAACCTCAATGCTAAAACAACACAATAAAGCCTTTCAAATGGCATCACCAGAAACTATGTTACTGTTAGTTCTGGAAAATTAAAATCAAGTGCTATCAGTTTTTATAGGCTTCTAGAAAGGAGAAAACATTTCCATGTTATAAGAACAAGATTTTATATGTATGCTATAAGGAGCAAATGGTTTATGATTAAAACTAGAATTTTCTTCGTATTTTGAGTTTGGTGCAATAAAGTACAGATGAGTATCCATTATAAAGTTGAACTATCTCTGCAGTCTGATCTGTGTTTAAAAATTATTTGATCATAGACAGTGAGGAGCATAGAAATTATCTTTTAATTCCATTATGTTCTCAATCCTTTGAAAGGGAATTTCTGGGTATCAATAGCAGACAAAGAGTTCATATGATTTCAGGTTGCTCTGATTGGTTGAGGAGGGAGAAATATTTATTCCCACAAAGTCTTTGCAACAGAGCTTCCAAATGTGTTCATACATCGTACCAAGTATTCCAAATCACAAGGGTTCTAGTGTCACCTACCTTTGAGACATTGCACATCCCACCCTTGTATTTAAGGACTGATGAAGTATATTCACAAACAGTGAGCTCCCAGAGATCAGAAGAAACTGATTAAACTTTATTTAACCCAAAAGCTGCATGAATTTATTTTGCCTCATAACATTTCCTTTTTTGTACATTTTATTACCATTCTGTTAACATATTAACATTTGGGTGTTAATAATACATTTTAGGAAAAGTTACTAAAAATATTCTAATATTTTTGAAATATAGGGTATCACAAGTATAATCTCAGAAAAATCTATAGTAAGAAGAGATTATTCTCATCTATAAAATGGAGGTAATAAAAATGCCTAAAGTCACTGATAAGCTTAAATAAGATAATGCATATGAAAATTTGCAAACTTAAAAGTGTTACAGAGTTATGATGTTATTATACTTAATACCATACAATTGCATGTATATATGAATATATGTGTGCATTAAAAAATGTTGCTCCCTCTCTCGGAAGACAGAAGGGCATGTATATAGCTACTCCACTCTGCCAAACTCCTGTCTTTGTGTTCTCCCCATGGTGTTGGTCATAGTGCACATAGCCCATCCACCATACAGCTATTAAAGTGAGTGAGTGCAGGAATGAACAGGTGACCCACAAATCAGGCCTCCGTAGCTTTCAGTAGGTCATTCCATTTGAAGTAAGAGGAAGAAGTTCTGATATCAGTGTTTGGAAGTAAGTTATACTGTTTCTAAAACTCTTTATAGTATGTCATCATTTATACTAATTTAAAGAACAACATAGGCATTATTTGTTTATAGCTGAACTGCCACAAAGTATAAACAATGAACTTACGGAAACCAAAACCAAGTATTCTGTTTCTACTGAATTGTTTATTACTTGTTTTATTTGTTAATTTAAATTGATATTAAATATAATGTGATATAGAAAGATTATAATGTATAATTACATATGATCTATATAGGACAATTATATTTTGGCATTATTTTTATGGTATTGCTAAAGAAAATCTTTAGCTATTATCCGCTATTATCCCAATCAAGGAAGAAAACATTGAAAATTCATAAATCAATCTATTTACAATTTTATTGTGAAAATAATTATAAATTAATAAGGCTATGGATATTGACTACAGGTGTAAATATTAAGTATTCGCTGAGTCTAAGTCCTCGATTTGAAATGTAATTTGAAATTTCAAAGTGCTTATAAGAAAACATAGCTTTGAGACCACTCACACTAGTACTTTCTAAACCAAATATGGCGCTAATTTTAATTGTTAACTTGATTAAGAGACTTCTGGACAAGTGACTGGATTACAGGAATGTTATGCTAATCAGAGCTGCAGATGCTGTTGAAGGTAGGACCTAGGTAGAGGGAGGTCACTGCAGGAGTGACTTCAGATGGTGCATCTCTCTGGTACTCTCCCCTGTGCTCTACTCCCCAGCCACCATGAGCTAAGCAGCTTTGCTCCATCATTTCCTTCCACCAGAATGTGTCTGCCCTGGAGCCAGCTGCTCCTGACTGAAAACACAAGCCACACCAGAACTCTCCTCTTTTTAATTGTAGGTGTTGGGTATTTTCTCCCAGCAATAGGAAAACTGACCAACACACCAAAACAAACAAGTTAGACAAATAAACTTTGATAATAGAAGTAAAAACCAGAACCACAATATCATCTTCCTGAGGCTAAAAGACTTTGAGTAGCTAATACTTTATAACTGAGACTAATTGTTATCCTCTAAAAAGGTACAGTCACCAGGATTTTGTAAAGTACCTAGTATATATTTTTATTAAAATCCTTATACTATCTTTCATTTATGCCTCCTATAACATTTCAAAATGTAGATTTGAGAGGCCCTATTTCTCCCTTGTGTCTTGGGATTTGTGTGATATTGCAGTGAATTGGGCTATTGTTAATGTATTTTTCTGTTTCTTACTATCTAGTAAGTAGCACTGATGAAAAGAATGGTTTCAGTATCATAGGACTTTAATTTTACCAGGGATACGAGAGAGAGCTAATCATTTCAGTCCACTTTCAATCTCTATCTTACTCCCTTTTTCTGTGCTTATTGGCTCACAGAATTGTTCAGTTATACTTTTGTCTTCTACCTAAAGAGAAATTAGGATTGGCAGTGTTTACAGCTCTTCTTGGACCCAGTATCCTTCCAAGGAGCTGCTTCCTTGTCTCATTTTGGTCTTTTAGCCCTCAAGGAATACTCTTGGTTCTTAAATATCTTGGCTCCTGCCCTGGACTTAGACATTGCAAGTAAGTCTCCTTTGAGTACTTTCTCTAGAGTCTTTTTCTGAGTAATACTTTGCTGACTATCATTAGCTATCTATACTTCTCCTAAAGAATCCTTTCACTTCTACCTTAGTGGTTTTCCTCAATTTGGCTGCTGAAGTCATGGACAGTAATATGCATTGGGTTCAGAGAGTACCATGTGCTTCTACTTTTAAGTGAGTTCCAATTTAAAGACATGTCACACAAGAAATAGCTAATTTAAAGGGAGCCCAAAAGGTAATATAAATATTCAAATTAGAGGAGAATAAAGTTTTTTATTAGTCAGGGGAGTGGTCTGATCTAATTTGGATGTAATATAATTAGTTAATTAATTTTCCAAATGTCTACCCATTATCCCACTATCATTTATCAAATAAACTATTTAGTCACACTAATTAATTATGGTATTTTAATCATACTTAATTGTGACTTGTGACTGTTACCATAGGAGTTCATTTTTCTTCCATTGAAGACTATTACACCAATACTTGCAACTTTTAATTATTATGCTGTTTAAAGTTCGGCACAGCAAGTACAATGGGTACCATTTTAGCCTATTTAAAATCAGTATTAGAAAAATAATCACAGCCTTATAAATAAAAACAGCATTTTGGTTGGAATTACTTTTAGAAATCAAATTGGAAAAATTCTTTTATAATATTTAGATATGTTTAGCACCCAAGACAAAGGTATTTAATCTCCAGTTATTTGATATATTATTTTGTATAACTGATAAGTATATAGTTTCATACACACAGGTTGCATATGTTTTTTATTAAGTTTATTTCTAAGTATATATTTTTGTTCTTCTGTGAATAGAATCAATTTCCTTTTAATCTTGGTCCAGTATAACTGTGTAAGAAAATCTAGTGACTTTTAAATAATGTCTTTATAAAAACCTTAAATAAATACATGATATGTTTTAAAAATTCTAACTTCTTATAGCTCAAAAAGATAGTCATATCATTTATACCTAGTAATACATTTCTCCCCAGAAAGATAATTATATCCTTTATAAATACTAATCAGTTTTTCCCTTACTAACCTATACTCTTCTTCACTACTGCTGTGAGAAAAATATCTATTTTATTAAATATCTACATAGTTAATATGTATTTGTGGACTGATAAATAATATCTATCAAAATCCTAAAGATCACAGAACAGACCCTCTTGCTTTGTACATAGAACAGAACTTGGGTTTGTATAATTTCTTGGACTGCAGCCCCCTCACTACTTAGCAACTTAACTTTAGTTGTCCTAGCTCTGAGCATCAGCTTCTTCCACTGAAACATGGAGCTGCCATGCCTCCTTGTTTGTTGAAAAGAGAGAAGATAATTTTTTGAGCCCTCTCATATGGTTCTTAGTGAATGGTTATGATTTCAAATATTATTTTTTGAATTTACATTTTCTGCAGTTTTCTATCATTTTGTCACAAATAACTATATTATTCAAAAATAAGTTCGCTTTCTTAATGAGAAAAAGAGTTGGCAGTTTTTATCATGTAATATACATAAGTGCAAACAGACTTATGCAGATCAGGAACTTTGGGCAGTAAAATGATTTGTAAATGTAGCCAGAGACAAAGAAATGATGACTATTTCTGAGGCATTACTGTTACTTTGCAAAACTACATGCCTCCTAATTGATTCCACTGAGGTGCTGAAAAATCTTCAGGGGGACATTTTGAGTCCACTATTTTTACTGCAATGACATATGGACCACTGTTTCCACCCAGATACCATTTGTACTATCTCATGTTTTTTGTTTTTTGTTTCAAGCATTTTCTCTTTTCAAAATTTCTTTGCTTTGAGAAATAAACACATATTTTAATTATTTTGTCCAATTAACAAACATGATTGGTAGAAATGAGACAAATAGAGTTGAACAGACAGATCAGGTCAAAAAAACCCTAAAAGCATCGGTTGAAATTATATATTCTTTAAGAAATTGAAGATCACAAACCCTGGTTAAGGAAAAATTAGACTCAGTAGAAATGATTGATAAAAAAATAAAACGGGTTAAACTGTATAGAGAAAATTTATTATTGATCAAAAATTGATGGAAAAATAAAAATTCCTTGACAAAATTATTTTTTAAAACTTAAACCAAAAAAATTCAATTTTGTAGAAATGTCACAAAAGAAAATGCACTATATCTAATGTGGGATTTTAAAAATTGATTAATGAAATCTTCAGTGTAAAGTTTACATATAAAATAACTTATCTTAATAAATGATAAACTAAAAAACTAAAGATAATATGTAAAAAAAAAAACCTCTGCATAGATACCTGAACCAAAAATTAGATTAGCTTAACAAAATGCTAAATGTACCTTCTAGATAAGAGCCAGAAATGTGCTATCACTCTATTGTGAATGGTTGCATTACTAATCTCACAATGGAAATATCAGGGTTAAAATAGAAGCTTCAAAATGGCACAATCAAAATCAATTCAGTGTTTGATCAGATAAACATTTTTATCAAATTGGTAGTCTTAAAGTAATGAGTAACTCACAGAAACAGAGATTTCAATAAAGTAATTTCACTAATCTTGCCACCCAGAGATGGAATATTTCCTTTCTAAAGAATGAAAAGTATTTATTTCACCAATTTAAAAGAAAGTCAGTTTTTGCCAATTCCATAACTTTCTATGGCAATGAGTCACTGTTATCTCTCTTCCTTTCTCTCTCTCTCTCTCTCTCTCTTTCTCATTGTGTTCCTTCTGCACACAAAGTTATTATGACCATGATATGTAGTTAAAACAGAAATCACAGATACTCAAACCAAAGAACACTAGATTATTCATTTACTTAAGTACCTCAAATTCTTCTGATTCCTAATGTACCATGGTATTATATTCTGGATTTTGGCAGATATATTTGTATTGGTGCGCACAAACAGTTTTGTATGAAAGACTTAAAATGCTCTGTTGGAAGCTGGGATCATGTAACTTCACTGATGACCCACTGTTGATATGAATCATGTGCTAATTGACTCTCTAAAACCATTTCCTGCATTACCCACCCCGTGGGTCACAAAAAGTCACCGCATATCCCAAAATACACCGTTTAAGCCACAGAACAGTTTTGCAACCAATAAGCCAAAACCAGGATATTTTAAAAATTAATGGATTAGCTAGCACTAAAACATAATTTTATGGGCAGATGATAAAATTAGATATACCACCTTCCTTCTGTGCGTCACACTCAAAGAAGCCATACCAAATACACCTTGACAGAATTGCATTTCAGGCTGGAAAAATGCTAAAAATAAGCCTGTAATCACTGACCACCAATACTAGGTTTTCTGTACAGACTGTAGGCAGTCTGAGTACTGCTTTCAACACAAAGTTACAAAGAGTTTCATATGAACAAAATCAGCTTTTGTAGTCACTTAATAAAATACTACCATCTGAACGATAACAATATCAGTAGCAAGCCTGCAGTAGCAATCAATGTGCATTGAGGATTTACTAATCATTTTGCATTATTTAATCCTCATAACAACCTGGTAAAGTTGCTAACTTTGTTTCTATTTTGTAAACTGTACCCTAGAGCAGTAGGTACACATAAATGTACACATACAGTAAATAGAAAGATTAGGCTTTGAAGTCTGAATTTAGAACACATCTTGCTCATTTTGTTGTATGAGAACAAACATAGTTTCACAGAGGACTATCAAGCCAAAGGTTAATTTTTGAATATCTTCAAAATAAAACATTAATGTGGATATCAAAAGCTACATAAAGGTAGGTGTGCATTAACCTTTACTTTGGTCATTAACAATCCAATTAAATGGATCTTCTGGTATCTAATTTCTACCTGTCCACTTGAATGTAGCATAGAGGACAAAGGTATAGACAAATCCATCAGGATGTGAATCCACCACTTTTTGAAGAGAGGTCCTTTTAAATCTTTTTTTATAGTGAATAGGATGCTGGGTTTTGAGTTTCTGAGGAATTAAAATTGAGTTTTATGTCTGTCTTTTCTGACTACGCTCAATGAAAAAAACAGACAAACAAACAAAAAGAACCAAAAAAAGGCTTGTGTCCAAAAAAGGATGTATTAGCAAGGAGATTTTGGCAACAGCTTTTTAGGGTTGGAGACTATGAAACATATTTTAATTATTTCTTCTGTCAGTGGCTGGTTGGAAAAAATCCTAAATACAAAGCAAACACCCACACATATACACATGGCAAAAAATGAGAAAAGAGGTATTGAATATTTCGTGCCAGATGTCTAATTAGTTTAGATCAAATATTTAATTATCTTTTATTTCCTATCATGTAGCTATGAGTTATGTTCATGTTTGTTAAAATCTCACATGGGGAAAGTATTTTAGTGGAAATTCTTTATAAATGCAAAACTCTTTTATAAAAACATTCACACAATTAGAATAACAGAGGAAAATTTTTCATTAGTGCAAGAGTAATGTGTGAGACCAATTACCTAAAAACAGCACCTGAACTTCTTTCTTTTCATGAGAATGTACAGCTGGATGAAACAATTGGAAAATATTGTGAAGAAAAGCATTTTCTGTGTTTCTGTTTCTTGAGTTTAGATAAAAATTCCTAAAGTACTGTATTAATCCATTAAGTCACACCTCTTCTGTCTCTGATGTCACGAAGGTAATATTGCAAATCATAGCTAGGACCCTAATCCATCATTTTGGTATTAACCTTCTTTTATTCACTTTTTCTCTGAGACAGTAAACTGGTGACCTACACAAATGTTAATACTTTGGTGATTACACTATCCTTTTCAATTTCTGAATTATTTGCCAATGCTTACATAACAGAGCTTTGCCATAGTATTCTGACTTCCAGATTCTCTGGGAAGATGACATGTGGCTTGATGTACATTGATGCTAGAGTAGGGCCTTGCCGAGTTCCCTCCAGGGGATCTGCACTCCTCACTTCTTCCAGAATTTAAGCTCATCAACCTCTAGGTGAAATACTCGGCCTCTTTCACCTACATATGTCCTTGATTCATTCTCTACTAGACATTTTATTTTGTAGTCCCAGCTATTCATTAATTTTCCACCATTAACACATCCAGTAACAATTCTTTAAATAAATAGTGAGATTTCCTACTTTCATACATTCACACTACATTTCATGCATTCACACTGAATCTCTGCCCTAAAATGCTTTTTAATGCATGCTCTTCCAACACAACACTCTCCTTTTGAGGCTCATCTCAAATGCCATCTTCAGAAACAGACAATAAGAATTACCTCTACCTCATTCTGAAATTTCTTTTCTTTCTTTTTAGTGTACTGGGTGTTGAACATAGGGCCTCACACATGCTAGACAATTTAAGCAACATCCCCAGGATTTTTTTCATTGTTTTTTTTTTCTTTTTTCTTTTTTAAATTAATTTTATTGGTACATTTTAGGTATACAATATGATGACATTCATCATAGGAAATCTGCACCTTTACATAATCTCTCTCTTGGTTCTTATCTTTTCCCCCCTCCCCTGCCCTCCCTTCAACCCCTCCATCCCTCCCTATTTACAGATTTTGTTACCATTTTTTTCATTTTCTCATATTAATTCCATTCCCTTCTTTCCTTTCCCCTACCCCTCCTGCTTCCACTTCCCCTTCCCCTTTGCCCCTTTGCTTCCTATTTCACATTATCTATTATACCTTTTAGTCCTTATTTACACATTCAGTTTCTCACACTAGAGAAACTATTTGGTATTTATACATGTGTATCCTATTTATTTCACTTGAGTATCACCTCAATGTGCATCCATTTAGCTGTGAATGTCTCTAATTTCTCCTTTTTATGGCTGAGTAAAACTCCATTTCATTAAAAAAAAAAAAACCCACATTTTCTTTGTCCAGTCTCCAGTTGATGGGCATTTGGGCTGTTTCCAAGTTTTAGCTATTACAAACTATGCTGCTATGAACATGGGCGCACATATATCACTGTGGAATGATTCTTTTAATTCTTTGGGGAAGATACCCAGCAGGGGAATAGCTGGGTCAAATGGAACTTCCAGTCTTAGTTCTCTGAGGTATCTCCATACTGATTTCCACAGTGTTTGCAGCAGTCTACACTCCCACCAGCAGTGGAGCAGGGTTCCTCTTTCCCCACAGCCCTGCCAACATTTGTTATTGGTTGATTTCATGATAGCAGCCATTCTTTCTGGGGTGAGGTGGAATCTCAGTGGTTTTCATTTGCATCTCTCAAATGACCAATGATGTTGAACATTTTTCATATGTTTATTTGCTATTTCTACTTCTTTGTCTGAGAAATGTCTGTTCATTTCAGATGCCCATATTTGGATTTGGTCTTTAAATTTGGGAGGTCTGATTTTTTCAAATTCTTTATATATTCTAGATAGTAAACCTTTGTCTGAGGAACAGCAGGTGAAGATTTTTTCCCATATTGTGGGTTGTCTCTTCACATTGTGGTTTCTCTTCCTGTGCAGAAGCTTTTTGATAACAAGAGATCCCACTTTTTGATTGTTTCTGCTAATTCATGGGCAACTGAGATTTTGTTCATAAAATCTTCCTACACCAGTGACTTCAAGAGCTGTACCTAAGCTCTATTCCAACTAGTTCAGTGTTCCTGTTTTAATGTTTAGATCTTTAATCCATTTTGATTTTAGTCTAGAACATAGTGAGAGATATAGGTCTAGTTTTCATCTTTGGCAAGTTGAGGCCCAATTTTTCTAACACTGCTTATTAAATAGGTTATCTTTCCTCCAGTGAGGGTGTTTGGCTTCTTTGTCGAAGATGAGGTGGCTGAGTGTGTCTGGAGTTGTTTCTGCATCTTCTAATCTGTTCTACTGGTCCTCAGGTCTGTTTTTTGGCCAGTACCATGCTGTTTTAATCACAGTAGCTTTGAAGTATAGTTTCAAATTGGTGGTTGTGATACCCCCTGCCATGTCTCTGTTACCTAGAATTGTTTTTGCTCTTCTGGGTCTCTTCTTGTTCCAAATGAATTTTTGGATTTTTTTTCTCAAGGTCTGTGAAGTATGCTGCTGGGATTTCAATTGGGGTTGCATTGAATTTCTACAGCAGTTTTGGAAGTATGGCCATTTTCTCTATGTTGATTCTTCTTACCCAGGAGCAAGGGATGTCTTTCAATTTTCTGATATCATCTTCAGTCTCTCTTTTCAGAGTGCTATAGTTTTCAGAGAAGAGGTCTTTGATTTCTTTCATTAGGTTTATTCCTAGGTATTTCAGTTTTTTGGATGCTATTGTAAAAGGAATTATTTGCCCTATTTCTCTCTCAGCGAGTCTGTTATTCATGTAGAGGAAAGCTATTGATTTTTGTGTGTTGACCTTGTATCCAGCTACTTGACTTTGGTGGAGTTCTTGGGGTCTTCTATACACAGTATCATGTCATCTCTAAATAATGCCAATTTGACTTCTTCATTACCTATCTTTATTCCCTTGATTTCTTCCTCTTGTCTAATTGCCGTGGCTAATATTTCCAGAACTATACTGAACAAGAGTGCTGACAGTGGACATCCTTGTCTTGTTCCTGATTTTAGTGTGAAGGATTTCAGTTTTTGACCATTTAGTATGATATTGGCTATTGGTTTTTCATTGATGGCTTTTATCAGATTGAGGTAGAGACCATCT
Organism: Heterocephalus glaber; assembly: GCF_053883595.1. NCBI lineage: Eukaryota > Metazoa > Chordata > Mammalia > Rodentia > Bathyergidae > Heterocephalus > Heterocephalus glaber. The sequence continues at coordinate 82,756,217 of NW_028258315.1, read as the reverse complement.
ATTCCAATTTTTTGTAGGGTTTTATCATAAATACATGTTGGATTTTGTCAAATGCATTTTGTGCATCTATTGAGATGATCATATGGTTTTCGTCCTTGGCTCTATTGATATAGTGTATTACATTGATTGATTTGTGTATGTTGAACTATCCCTGCATCCCTGGGTTGAATCTCACTTGGTCAGAGTGTATGATCTTCTTGATGATCTGCATTCTATTTGCCAGTATCTTATTAAGAATTTTTGCACCTGTGTTCATTAGTGAGATTGGCCTGTAATTCCCTTTTTCGGTTGGGTCTTTCTCTGCTTTGGGAATCAAGGTGATGGTTGCTTCCAGGAATGAATTCAGGTGCATTGCTTCCCTTTCAATTTCATTGAAAAGTTTAAACAGTAGTGGCAGCAGTTCCTCTCCAAATGTCTTGTAGAATTCAGCAGTGAAGACATCAGGACCTGGGCTTTTCTTAGTTGATAAGTTTTTAATTACATTTTCAATTTCATTGGTTGATATTGGGTTGTTCAGAATTTTTGGTCTTCTTCATTCAACTTTGGTAATTCATACGTATCTAGGAATCTGTCCATGTCTTCTGTGTTTTCCATCTTATTGGCCTATAGGTTCTCGAAGTAGGTATTGATGACTCTAGATTTCTGCTGGGTCCATTGTAATTTCATCCTTTTCATGTTTAATTGCATGGATTTGGGCTTTTTCTTTCCTTTTTTTGATAAGGTTGGCTAAGGGTTTGTTAATTTTGTTTATTTTTTCAAAGAACCAACTGTTTGCTTCATTGATTTTTTTGTATCATTCTCTTAGTCTGCATTGCATTGATTTCTGCTGATCTTTATAATTTCCTCCCTTCCATGAGCTTTGGGTTTTTCATGCTCTTCTTTTCTAGAAACTTGAAGTTCAGTATCAGTTTGTTTAACTGAGCTCGTTCTGTTTTCCTAGTATGAGTATTCACTGCTATGAATTTCCCTCATAAGACTGCTTTCATTGTGTCCCATAAATTCCGATATGCTGTATTGGCATTGTCATTCAATTGTAGGAACTGCCTCATTTCTTTAAATTCCTTTGTGAACCATTGGTTATTCAGAAGTGTGTTGTTCAATTTCTGTTTATGAAATTCTTGTGGTTTCTTTTGTTATTGATCTCCAATTTCATCACACTATAGTTTGATAATATATAGGGGATAACTTCAGTTTCCTTGCAGTTACTTAAACATGTTCTATGTGTGAGTATGAGTGTATTTTAGGGAATGAATCATGTGTACCTGAAAAGAATGTGTATTCTGATTTTTGTGGGGTGGAACACTCTCTAAACATCTGTTAAGTTCATTTCTTCAAGAGTTTGATTGAGTTCTAGTATTTGATTGCTCCTTTTTTGTCCAGTTGATCTATTTGTGGCAGTGGGGAATTGAGGTCCCCTACTACTATTGTATTAGTCCTTATTTGATTTTTCATATCTGTTAGTATTTGTTTTATATAGTTGGGTGCACTCGTGTTTGTTGCATATATATTTATGATTGTCATCTCTTCCCCCTTGGATTGTTCCCTTTACAAGGATGTAGTGTCCTTCTTTGTCTCTCTTAATCAATGTTGTGAGATCCACTTGATTTCTAAAGAGGATAGCTCCCCCTGCTTTTTTTGCAGGGGGGTTTCCTGTTGCATAGAGTATTGTTTTCTACCCTTTAACTTTCAGTCTATGAGTTTCTTTTTGAATTAAGTGTGTTTCTTGTATGCAGCATATTGTTGGATCTTGCTTCTTGACCCATTCTGCCAGTCTATTTCTTTTTTGGTGGGGGGAGGGGAGCAGGGATCAAACTCAAGACCTTGTACTTGTGAGGCAGACAGTGGAAGCACTGTCTATTTCTTTTGATTGGTGAATTGAGACCATTAACATTGATGGTTAGAACTGATATGTATTGACATATCCTTGTCATGACTTTTTCTTTTTGTTGGATTCTCCCCCTTTGTGTTCAATTTCTTGTCATGTCCGATGGATTCATTTTGCTGGGCTTTCAGGGATTGTGATCCTCATTATCTTTTCCTAGGATATTGTCTAAGATTTTTTGGAGTGCTGGTTTGGTATTCATGAAGTTCCTCAGGTGCTCTTTGTCATGAAAGTATCTCATTTCTCCATCCATTTTGAAAGACAGCTTTGCAGGGTACATCAATTTGGGTTGGAGGTTGTTTTCCTTTAGGGCTTGAAGTATGTCACTCCAAGCTCTTCTTGCCTTGAGGGTTTGTGTTGAGAAGTCTGCTGTGATTCTGATGGGCTTTCCTTTGTATGTGATTTGTTTCTTTTCTCTAATTGCTTATAGAATTTTGTTCTTCTATTGAGTTTCTGGAATCTTAACTATTATATGCCTATGTGCAGATTTTTTTTTTAATCATGGCTAGTTGGAGTCCTATATGCCTCACTTATCTGTATATCAAGTTCTTTTCCCCTCCTTGGGAAGTTTTCTGCCATCACTTCTGTGAACAGTTTTTGTATGTCATCTGCACTCTCTCCTATTTCTTTGTTGACTCCAAACAGTCTTATATTATTCTTCTTTGCATCATCTAGCAGCTGCTGGACTGATTTCTGGTGATCCCTTACAATTTTAAAGCAATTTTTCTTTTCCTGGTCACTAATTGCAATCTTATCTTCTGTATCTGAAATTCTGTCCTCACATTGGCTCATTCTGCTGCATAAACTTTCAGTGGAGTTTTTAATTTCCTGGAAATCTGTTTGCATCAGTTTTATGGATTCCATTTGTTTCCTGTGTTGGGATTCCATCATGTTCCTCAGCTCCTCTGTTTTTTATCTGTGTCCTCTCTAGATTTATTACTCATATCTTGCACTATGGGTACAATCTCTGCTGTTATCTGAGAAAATATTTCTGATTTCATTTTTTCCAGATCCTCTTTCGTTGCCAGTTCAGGGAGTCCAGGTGGTTGAGTATCAGATTGTTCCATCTTGTTTGACTTAGGGCTTGCTCTAGGTGATCTAGGAGTCTGGTTTTGAAACTTGTTTATGTGTCTTCTCATTTCACCAGGGGGGCAGGCATGTGTGCTGCTGGCACCCACACAGCTCACCTCCTCAGCCCTGGGGCCAGTGGTACAGTGCCCTGGAAGGTTCACCTTATCTGCACTGGAGGCAGCTCTTCTCCTGGGTGCTGGGGGCCCATTGTTTTTTTTATTTTGAGACAGAGTTTCACCAAGTTGCCCAGTCTGGCCTTGAATATGCAATTCTCATACATTGATCTCTCAAAGTGCTTGATTATAGATGTGCTCCGCCATGCCTGGACTTTTAAGAAAGTTTTTACTTATGCAAACTTAATCCAAACTAACATTTTTCATTTTAATTTTATTTTACTTTATTGTATGTGAAATTTTTTGGTCTATCTTTTGACTAGTTGTTAAAAACTGAGTCATAAACATATTATAGATCATTATTGTTTTAACTATTTTTCTAACAAACACAAGAGAAAATCTATTTGGTGCTTTTTCAGATTTCTTTATTTTCCATAATTATTTGCCTGTTTTTTAGTCTGTGTGAACTGAGTTTCTAACAAGAGAATAAACTTCTAGAAGGTAGGTTCTATTTTTCAATATCTCAGATATCTACTTTATAGTAAGGAGTGAAAATCTTGTAGGGTTTAAATGAGCAATCACGAAGACTTTTTTTCTCTATTCCATTTTTCTCTATACAATGTCTACATTGTCTCTATACACATTCCCTTATGTATTCTCTTAGAAATTTAATCTTCAGTATATAAAATTGTCACATTTTCCCAAAGAATTACTACCATTAATATAATAACTAGAAAGAGATGGTTATATATTAAGCATTTCTAAAAATCTCTTTTCACTACATTAGCATAATTTGTTTTCCTGGTACCTGAGCAATTCTGTTTGAGGGATGGGAGGTCTGAGATGTTAAGTATGAATGCCATGTTAACAGAGTAAAATTACTTGTTCAAAGGACCTAAAATCCGGCACAAGAATTTTCTTAATGGTAAAATAGCAAAATCTCCTTTGAGCTATAAATGACCTAAAAGATCATTTAGCTCTAGGGTGTTTTTATTTGTTTTACCAGGATCCCATGAAAGAACATAAAGTAATATACAAACTGTCTATAATTTTATGCAAGTTATTTATATGTGACTAAATTAATTTGTCATTGGAGAAAATCTACAGCTTCCCTTCAATTTTTTGTTGATTCATCCAAGTCTTAACATTTTGTCAAGAAGTTAGCCATTATATTAAATATCAGTCCTTGATGCAGCAGTTTAAACCCATATATTCATGCGATTTCAATACCTTTGAAGAAAAGAAAAATATAAGTTTGAAATTTTTGTAGGTTAAATGTACGTGACATCCCTTCTCATCCCATGCTGTTTTATAAAAATACAGTGTAGGGGAACCAACTGCCAAAGAAGGTGTTGAGAGACCAAAGAATGACACAAACTGCTTATTAGGGAGTTATGGACAGATATGTGTCTTGGAGAGAAGCAAGACAGGAGGATCTTTGTACCCCAAGGCAGCAGGAAGGGGTACACATGTTATACTTGACAAAGGTGGGCCTTGGCCTTGGCCAACCAGAATGTACCTGAGATTTCTCAGGAACTATTGGCCCATCAGTTAAGAAACATTCTGGACATTAGTGGCCTGTAGGAAAGGCTTAGCTAATTGTCTTAACAATTTTGTTTGTCCTACAGGGTTTGGAATGCATGCCAAGGTCACCTGGCAGGCAAGGTGGTACTTACAACTACAATGCCTGTAATCTTATCAGGGTCCCTACACATACCATTAACTTGAGCCAGTTGTGTTAATGCCTTTTTTTCCCATATATGCTTTATATTTTCCTGGATTTTTGACTATTGTTCATGTGTTTTATCTCTGCTAGGTGTAGCTTTTCTAAATCCTGTTACCCTAGTCCTAAATACTCTGTGTACCACAATTTGAATTCCTCTAAACCCTTTCTGATTGCTCCAGCCAGTAGTACTTAGTTAAGTCAAACTCATATTTTACACTTATAGTTTCCCCAACAGATGTATTAAAAACATGTATCCTTATTTTTATCTCTCACACAATATCTTGAACATTGTTTATGAACACTAAATATTTTCTTAGTGAATTAGTTAAATGATTAGGGGCTAGAGACAACTGGAGGTTAGAAATGATGACAGTAATATGTTCGTTCCTTGATTCAGGAGTGACAGAAAAGCAAAAGGAATTGATTTTATTGTAAAGTTGGCTGGGAACTGAATGTGAGAACAGAGAATTCAGGAGGTCTTGGCATGAAGGGAAAATTGCTGGCACACGCACACACATAAACAACATTGTGTTTAGTTGTGGGAAAAACATCAAATATACACTATGGTAATATGCACAGTGTTCAGAAAAGGAGAAATAAAGACATGAAATGGTGTCATGACCAAAAAGATAACAGTATAGAAATGATGGGGTTTGAGCTGAGATGCTGACAATTGTACCCTTAATCATTGGAGACAATGAATAACATGTGTATTTCCCAGAAATTGGACTGAAGAGTTTTGTAAGAGACCACACATGGACATATAATCAGCACATTTTTTCCAAACTGGTAAGGCAAGACTTAGACAAATGAGTAAATAAGATTCCTATTAGCTTATATGGTTCTGATATCCCAAACCTCTAAGGTAGTTGTGCAAATTGGGCCTCTGGATATTTTCTACATCATAAAGGACCTTCTGATAATAAAAATTGTCTTGAAATGGATTTAATACATTTGAGAAATGAAATAAATTTGGCCTTAGCATTGATGGTCAGAAGCTAGATATCATTTGATTCAGTATTGTAAGTTGAGTACCACAGTGGATGACCTCCGAGTTTCTGGTTAGCCCAGTGGGTAATGAAATGATCCTGAACAGAGAGGAGGTGAAACACACAAAACTGAGCCACACACAAAACAAAAAACAAGCCAGAGACGTTGCTCGGTGATAAAGTGCCTGCTCGGCATTTTCTAAAGCTTGATCCCCAGCACCCCCGAAACAAAAAACAACAGGTTTTACTTCTTAACCACCAGCCACTCTAATGTTTCCCTCCTTTCCACTTTTCCCTACTTTTAAATCAAATATATTTTTGCTTTCTTACCATTTATCATTGTCACTTTTATCCTGTATTTTTACTTTTTGCCAGTAAATATTTTCTTTGTCTTCAATCCCCTTTCACAGACCTTTCTCCTTCATGTTCTTTTATTACATGTTCTTTCTTCTTTCTCCTTTCTCCAGACCCTTTCCCTTTCCCCTTTTTTGGTGATAAAGAAATATCCATGGCTTCAAATAACAAGTTTTTATACCATATAATATTTCAAATGTCAAAATGCAAGGCCAAAAAGCACCAGTAGACATGGCCAGAAAGAGAAATCTAAGAATTGATGCAAAGAAAGTAAAAGCATTATATCTTCAAAGTAAGAAGGGCCTGGAAGGTTTTTAAGTGCATTGGGAATAAATATGGACTAGTCAATCACATTCTTTATATGTTTAAATGCTTTAGTTCAACATTTTGGCAATGCTTTTAAAAAACTACTGTAGATTCTGATTAAGTTTATGTATTTCAAACTATATATTGCACTTTGATTACATTATGAATGAAGCTAGTCTTTGCATACCAGGCCAGAGACTAACTTGTCTTTTGCCCTTGTTTCCATTGTTTTAAATCCATCAAAAAGTCATATGGTCTCCAAATAATGGATTTGTAAACAGGTGAGGTCTGTGAGTAAAATTAAAACTCAAATGCCAATGAGTGGAATGGCTAAAAGGTGATTTGAAGCTCTTAGTTTATCCCATATCTTTAATAAAGTCAAAGAAACTATATTGGAAAGTGAGTTCTCACAAGAAAAACAAAAGTCGTGAGTTCTTTAATTTCTCAGCAGCACGAGTCTGACCTACATAAAATCTCTTGCAATGGCCACAAGAGAGTAACCAAAGAGTTCTATTCCTGGAAAATGAATCATTGGAAAGTTGCTGGGAATTCAATCTGTGGTTCCAAAAAGCTCTTCTATTATCCAAATCTTTGCATCCACTGAATATCAGTTCCCACCAAATGCCTTTGGAATAATATCCAGGGCTTCTGGGAGAAAGAGAAAGACTTCACAAAATTTCCATATTCAAAATAAAAATAATTAGGTCCACAAACCATATATCTTAGATGATAGTGATACTAAGCAGAAGGAAAACAACATGAGAAATTCTCATTTACAGATAGAAGAAAAGATCAATTATAGAGCAAAGTCCACTAGAGCAGCTAACTCTATGAAAGGGGTGAAGTCAGGCCGGAGTTCACCCACTTCAAAACCTTAACTGACAGCAAGGATCAAGAAGTAGAACGGTCTGCTAAATGGTGTGATTTTCCTTTCGGACAAACTCAAATCCAAAACCTGGTCCTTCCTTCCAACAGGTATCTCCCCTTTGACATGTTCTATTTTAACCTTCCTAAGTACCAGCATTTTAATACTGACACTTCAGGTTGTGAAACAACTCTTTGAATGTAAGAAATTAATTTGCATGATATAGGATTAAATTAAATACTACATAATCATCTCAGGTAATCTGTGCATTATCTCCCACCCTGAATGAACAAGTGAGAATGTTGTGACATGCTGCTTTTATCATAAGGAACTGAGTAATAGCAAGGTGAACTGATGCCACAATACATTCCGTATCTTGTTGATTTAATGTCTTCAGTACCTCATAAAGGAAAGTCATTTGTTAGTATGAAGGATGGAAGATCCTCGATTTCCAAGAAATTTTTCTTCCCTAACTTTGCCCCATTCTGAACCTCTCAAAGAAAAGAGAAGTCATGCACCACCACACCCAGCAAGGAGGAAATTTGGAGCAGATAATGATCATGTACTTTAGAATACCAATAATAAAATTATACAGCTGGGTTCAATTATTTTTTACCATAATTGTCTTCCTAAAACAGGTTGTGGTCTTGTTACAGGTACCATTGATGAATGCTTTGAATTAAGGTTTTGTAAACTGCTGAATGCTTTGAACTATGATTTAAGAGTGAATGGTTATCTTAGTAATGGTACTCTGAACTAAGGCATAAAATGTATGTCCCAGAAATTCATTTAAGCTGCAAGAAACACTAAAACAATTATCCATGAAAAAATACCCATGTTGGGTGATAGATATGGAAGCATTTTGAATTGCAAGTATTTTATGCAAGAAGGTTAAATGCAAATAGTTCATAGTTTATGTTCTGCCAACTTAACCATGAGCCTAATCTTTGTTACAGTTTCTTCTATTTTTAGTTGAGATTTGAGAAGCATGTGGAAGTGGCCTAGTTACCTGGAAACAGGTGACTTGTTCTTCTTAGGATCAGTCAGAAAACTCTACAGTAGCTGCTCAACTGTGGTTTCAAATAGTTTCATATTTTTCATTCTTTCTAGGTATTTTTGTGGGGGGTATATCTGCCTATTTTGGCAGTTTTAATCTTTAACCAATCATTGCTTAAGTGAAATGCCCCATCTCAGAAGTCAACATTCAGGACATTTCTGTTGTCTATACTTTTCAAATTTTATGTGGTATAGAGAATTGACAAACTCTAGACTAGTTTCAGCATACGTGGTACTTTTTTTCTTGACAGTACTAACATCGTATAATACTCCTTGCTCTGAAGGCTTGTTTGGCAATAGAAATAGAGCAGAAGTGACACATGCATCAAAATGTGAAGTATTTCCATCTTTATTTCATAAACATTTGCTGATGGGACTTTATCCAAATAATTAAAAATGAAATATGAATTCACAAAGTCATGGGTTATTATGCAAGAATTTTGCCTTGAAAAGAAAAAGTTAACCATTTGCGAAGAAATATTACAGGATCTCAGTTCATAAAAACTTGGATCTGAAAAGAAAACTTAACAATTACTCAATTCTATCACTTCACATTCAAGTTTGAGATACAAAAGACCAGAAAGGTTAATTGACACATTAAACATCACACAGCTATTTAATTAGTGACAAACCGCGGATAGGATGTCAATTTCTGACTCAAAGCCTATCCACTTCCATTTTTTGATGAGTTTTTTTTTTTTCTCAATCTTTTACCTCAAAAGTAGACTGTACCATTTTGGAAATGTAAGACTTCTCTTGGTTTATGAGAATGAAACTTTGAGATTAGTAGAACCCCCAAACAATGACCATTTTCCTGTCAAATTTGGACCTTAAGTTTACTGATTGATTCTCCATTCTAGTTCAACAAGTCAATATCAAATGCCACTACAACCTTGTACCCTCCCTGTAATACCTTTGGCCACATCTCATGAAATAGGGAAAGGATGGAGGAGAGGGTAAGATTTGGAGATGAAGTCTGTGAACTTCTCCTTAATGTATTTCTTAAATTAATTAAGATGTGAAAAGTCCATAGTTTGGTTGCTGGTATACCAATATTAGTTTCATAGTTTTGACATGTCTATTAATTTCATAGTTTTGACAAATGGTAAGGTAAGATATTAAAATTGGGGATATACCTATATTCTCAGCATTCTGGGAGACTGAGACAGGAGGACTGCAATTTTAAGCCTAACCTGGGCAAGTCCTTGTTTCAAAATCAGAAAATAGGAAAAGAGAAAGGAACCTAGCTCAGTTTGAAGGCCCTACGTTCAATTCCCAGTATCACTGTTATGCTTTGTGGCTAGATGTCCCCACAAAGTCTCCTGTGATGACAGGTGGGCTTTGGGGAGGTGATTGGATGATGAGGATGCTACAGCTGTCATGAGGAGGGAGAGTCGTCAGAAGGGTGAGGCAGTGTGGGCATGACCTGGAAGGCTGCATCTTCCTTCCCGGCTCCACTCTGGCCTCTGCTTCTTGGATGCCAGAACACGAATGGCTCCCCTCCACCTAGGCCCTTCCATCGTGTCCTCCCACCTTGGAAGTGGCCGACTGCACTAAAAAGTAAGCCAAAATAAACCCCTTCTGCTTTCAATTGTGGTTGTCAGCTATTGTTTTCCTGCAATGTGACTAAGACAACCACTAAATTAATTGACTAATTAGTTAAACTTGGGTGAAAGTCATATGATATACAAGGGCTCCCTGTACTCTTGGTAACTTTTTATATAGAACTAAAATTATTTCAAAATGAAGAATTTTGTTAAAAGTAAAAACAAAAACAACAGAATATTGTAGTATCAGGCAGCAGGTGTACTTTGAAGAATGGTGATTTTTTTTATCAGTGATGCTTCTTATTAGTTCTATGAGGTATAAATTGTAAGAGAAAATGTGCATGAAATATCAAGCTTTTCTCTGATATTTACGCAGATAAAGTATCTGATAGTAAACAGAATACTTCACAAGTGCTTTGAGTCATAATTACCATCCCACACCTCCCACTTACACACCACACACACACACACACTTGCGTATAAAAACATGCACACACTCGGACTTCTGACATTATCCTGGTATGAGTCCGTCACCTCTGCTTCTGGGCATCCTACCCCTAAGCCCCTTGCCAAGAGCCATGAAGACAGCAGAGAAGAGCTCATGTGTTGTCCCATCTCTAATCACTTTCTCCCAGGGCTCTGCCTCTTAGGAATCTCAGTGCTTCTCCACATCTCACTCTAATGAAGTCCACAAGGATTCAGTGGGTCTTCAGAGTTAAGAAAGCAAGTGAAGCAAGCATTAACTGCAATTCTGCGCTTTCCATGAAGACTCTTGATCACCTTTAAAGTTATGTTCAGATTCTAAATGCCAAAGTGTGCCATGTTTACATTGCAGATTATATTTAAATGATTCATCTATTTTCTCTAGTGTGACATTATGTTTTGGGGATACATTTTCCCACTCTAAGTAAAAGTGGGTACTGAAAATGCAAACTTATTTAATAATTATTTCAGCATAGTACAGTTTAAATGATAATTTGAAATGATCTATTACATAGCATGGTGACATAGTTAATAATAATGGAAACCATGTAGCTAATAATCATGTAAATAATGTAAATGAATTGTAAATTTGAAAATTGCAAAGAGAGTTCATCTTAAATATTCTTACCACAAAAAAAGAGAGAATCATGAGTTGATGGATATGTTAATGAGCTTGATTTTGGTAATTATTTCACAATGTATGCATATATCAAGACATCATGATGTACATCATAAATATATACAATTTTATTTGTCAATCATAACTGAGGCTGGAAATTTAAAAAATCCAAACACACTTAAAAGGCCACTGGAGAATAAACTAAAATAAAATGAGTGCCATTTTATGTAGTACAGCAGAAAGAATGAGGAGGTTTAAATTAGAAAGTTGTGGATTTGCATCACACTACTTTTAAAGAGAAAGAAAATTGTTTAATTTGTCTGTTGGGATCAACAAAAAAAAAAGGCAGAATTTCTGTGAGTGGTGGGAAAATAATGTTTAGCATTGAAGTTTAGCAAAGTACTGCATTCAGTAGGTGCTGGCTGCCGTCATAAGGATGGTGCTCCTCTCTTGGTTTCTCAACCCTTGAGATTCTATCCTTAGGCTCTGTATCGAGTTGCCCAAGGCTTTCTGCCAAGCTGAAGCAGGTGCTTCTGCTAGGAGACATGGCACTGGTGGAGAATCAACACTCCCCAAGAGCAGTCCTTAATCACTGAAGGATGATTGTTGGTGTGCATATTCCCTGGTGTTGAAAGGGCTGTGTGTTCTACACTGTTCCCAGAGATTTCCCAACAGGATTAAGCTCTCATTATCTAGAGTGGTAGCTTTCCTGATGATGCATACTTCACTGTCTGCTTTCCCTTTTCCATGTGCCTTCCCTGATGTTTCCTGAAGATGTTTGCTGAACCAAACAGCAGACATATTTGTGCTAAATCCTTACACTGCCAATTTGAACAAGTTATTTTAAATTTCCTGAGCCTCTGTTTCTTTTTCACATAGAGATAATTCCCAAAGTATTGTTATCATTAATGAAATAATGAATCAAAATGTGGATCGTAATTGTATCTATTCAACAGGGTTGGTGTGTGTAAATGAGATGCAAGATGTATCACCTCAGCAGTGCTTGCAGCACAGGTGGCACTTGAGTGAAATACTAACCTTGTGCTAGTCTCCTAACAAGAAAACTCTAATCTGGACTCCATCCTTGCTTCTAGGTGATTCCTGTTACAACACGGTTCATTCATAAGTGGAACACCATTTTGTATTATAGGTGTGATTATTTGCTAATTCTTCCCTTTCTTTCTCTGTACACATACATAGGTAAATACACATCTAAATCTAATTTTACAAGCTTGTATTTAACTGAGATTTTTTTTTCATATTACTGAAGTGTTCTATAGAACCAAAGAGATTCACTATGGATTTTCCTTAATCAACATACTTTTATTTCTAGTCTGAAACATGTTTATTTATTAAATATTAATATAAATCAAAACTTTTCAAAAACACAGCTACTGTATTAAACAAGTCACACCTGTACAAATTGTGAAACACACATTTAATCAAACTAAATGTATTGTTATAAGAAACCTAGAAAATAAAATAATAAGAAACTCCTCTTTAGAGTTAAATATATGTATTTAAGTAAAATACTGGTCCCATGATAAGTATGCGAGGATAAATACACTATGTTGAATTTCATACATACAGGCTTTTTCCAGGTATGATCATTAAAAGTTATTTTCCCTTTGAGATTGATTATTTCACAAATTTACTTCTACTCATCTAATGTATTTTAGTAATAATAGGATTATTTTATATCTTTTCTTTGTATCATATGACAGTGCATTCAATATAGTTAAATTCTACTTCATAATGTGTATGCTTTTTCCCTCAAAATGTTCTTTAAAACAAAAAAGAGCAGAAACAGACAGACTGTTCTAGGACATCCCTTCCTTTAGAGACATGAGCTTCTCTGGCACAAAAAAATATTGGATCCCAAATTGGCTAAATTGCTTCTTCTGTATAGTACAGTAACATGTTGTCTTCTTACAGTGGAACATGTGCTGTCCTTTCAGTGGAGCTGTTCTGTGAAAAAGTTTTATTTAGCCCACAGAGTCAATCCCCTGATTTGTGGGTGTTACCTCCTTCCAACTTACCAGTTTTTTTCATTATCATTATTGGTTCTGCTCTGTCAGCTGGAACACAATTGAGTAGCAAACATTTTTAAAAAACAAGATGTTTCTCAAAATAGAACAGTTGGCTAGACAGAAGAGAGATACAGTATCAACAAAAAGTAGGTCTGTTGTTCATCCATATGGTGCTCCCTTAACCACTTCCGGGACACAATTTCACATATATGTAAATGAACAGACATCAAGTGAGAATATAATGTGTGTGTCCTAACATAAACTTTTACCCTACTCTATTAAGGAAATCAAATTATATGGTTCAGAGAATACTTACACATTTTACTTTTGTTCCAATTAAAACATTTAAGTAAATGGCTGGCTTTGTTTTCTTTTTTAATGAGAAAATTTTGAGTTACCTATATAAATAAGTAAATCCTTTAATTCAACTAAAGATCAACACATGGGTCCAGTTGTATATTCATGGTCTGACTAGACAGCAGACTAAGGTGAGAAAAAACAGCACCTTTATTTGAAGTATTTTCTTTTCCTTCTGTGTATCAACCAAAACAAAAATTAGGTCATGCAATATTTATTCTCTGGACAAAGTGACATTTTTCAGCTGCTCCAGCTTCCCTATAATTGGCAAGGATGACCAACATGGAGCAAAGAAACAAAGCCCTTTTATTGTTTTTGTCAAGCAGATATGATATGACACTCTTTACAGAGTACAACTTGGAAGATTTCTGAAAATTAGCCAGTCCCCAAGCTACCAGAACCTCATTGGTGTCCGCAGCTAACAGCACTTCAATCTAGTAGCTGGGAAAGCACTGCTTTGTAGAAGCCACCATCCTGAACACGATGATAAATACAGCAGTCCTGCTCCCCAACTTGGCATATGCTTCTCTTCCTACATTGCATGTGCATGCAATATAATATTTTTAAATGCACATTCAATTTGCTTTTGTGATATTTTAACTATTCTTGGATATGTTGTCTTTATTTCTAAACCTCTTTACATAAAGTTTTACCAAACCATGCTATATCACCTCTTCCTCCTCTCTCTCTCTCACTTAAAATTCTAAGGCATAGATTTTTAATCTATGTCCTCGGACCAGGCATATATAAAAGAACTGTAGAAAACCAAGAGCCACCTGAAAATGTGTACAAAACTATGTGTCTCCTGAGAAAAGGACCATGTCTTCCTTCAGATTCAAAAATAGAAGTAGAACCCTCCAAATTTTAGGAAATACTCTCCCCCTACTCTTTCTCCTTTCCATATGTATTAGTTAGGAAATGCTAAATTATATCACATGCCACTTCTCAGTCCTAACAAGTAAATTTTTTCTTCACCTTCCTTTCTCCATAATTCACCACTGGCTTCATATTTTCTCTTATCTCTCTGAATTTTGTGCTTTCTTTGTTCCAATGATATATATATCCTAAACCTCTACCAGTTATAATGGTTGGCATCTTCTTCAAGTGGCACCTTATTTAACTTCATTGCAGCCCTGCAAGTTAGACAGAATCCCTATTTTTAAAACGAGAAAAATTGAAACTCAAAGAAATTATTCCCATAGCATATGAATAGCAGAGTCCAGATTTAAATCTATATTTGAATTTAGAGTTTATTCTTTCCATGAAATCTTTCTAGACATACTGAATGTCTGTAACTTACTAATGGAGTCACATTTTGTCACATAAAACTTATATTTGATAATTATTTTCTATCATCAAAATATTTTTATCACAAGGTATAAATCTAATACCAGTTTACTTTTTCACGTGTATTATATCCACATCAATATTGTCATGTTATCTCATCACAAAGAGACATTTGTATATTAATGCATTCACTTTTTAAACTTAACATTTATTAAGTCCTACTACTGTCAGATGTTTTGCTAAATTCTAGCACACAGAAAGCAGGGTTCTAAGTCATGCTTTTACATCAGATTCTACTGGGGTTAGACCATACCGACATCTGGAGATGGTACCTATAATTCTGATTCAGTTTGTGCAGGTGGAACCTGGACATTGTATTTCTAACAACTTTTCCCAGCTGCAGCCACCTTTGGGAACCATTATTACAGAGTGGTGCATTTTAAAGTGGTCCAGCAGCATTAGCATCACCTGTGGGCTTGTTACAAAGGAAATTTCTGTCCTTTCCTCACCCTCCCCTGTGCTGGGGTGGAACTTGGCAATCTGTTCAACAAGTCTCCTAGATTTTTACTGATGCCAGGAGAAAGTTGGAAAACGCTTCTCTAAAGACATGGGGTGAATCAGGCACGGTGCTCATCACTAAGTATTTCTCCTGAATCCCAAGGAATTCTCAGCAGCTTCAAATTTGCATTTTAATTACCTAACACAGTTCCACAATCTATAACTTTAAACTATTACTATTCCTGCTTAAAAAATGTAATGGTTTCCCATCTTTTTTCTGGGCAGCCATTAAATGAATTGTTTTATAAGAATGTGCTGATTTGTTAATATTCATTAAAAAAAAGCCTTATGAACCTTACGTACATATTACAGAGAGAGAATTTTAAAATATTATGATTATAAAACATAAAATACAATGTCTTAAGGGGCAAATATTCTAGTAGATGATTTTAAAATAGTCTTGTGTTTTTTTATTCTAGATAATACTATTTTTATTATTATGATACTACTCTCTCATCTTTGTTAATGGAGCTTTTTATAAATTTTGATAGTATAATTGACATATAATAAACTAGATATATTTAAAGCACTCAAAATTGGTACATATATGTACACCAGTATCATAAAACAATCATAGGGAAGCATCTAGTTCTGTTAGAGATATCTATTCCTTGTGCAAGTCCCACACCACCCCCAAAATGCAGAATGGGGTTGCAGAGGCTTTCTGAGTAAGGTAACATGAGGCCACCGGTCAGTGGACATCAGTCCAAATGAGTAAAAAAGAGATAGGTTTTACAGAACAGAAATAAAGCCCCTGTCGCCCAGCTGGCCTAGACTCTTGTGGTTTTTGTTATTATGTAGGGATTTCAAATACTCTGCCTGTTCAACCACTTTATTTCTCACGGTTTCAGTTGAGATGAGATTACTGGGGCTAGTGAAATTTGTAACACTGGTAAGAAAGCAGCAATCCCTGCTTAAATCTCTGCAGTTAATTTCTTCCAATAGAGGAACTTGTGTAGCTTTGGCCATCAATCCATACTCAAATGCACATTTCTCTGCTGTATGTATTATAGAGAGCAGCATCTATAAACGCGATATTTTGACGGCAACAAAATCTCATACTTGCCTTTTATTATTTTCTTCTTCCTCTTGAGCAAATCATGTCCTTAAGTGTTCATTATCAGTACCCACCTGTGCTGGTGGTAGAACTTTACATTTTCGCGCTAAATTCTCATTCTCTCCTCCACGGCAGGTTGGCTCCACGAGCTAGGAAAGAGGCTGGAATCCCCGTACTACGGCAACAGCACCCTGGGAGGCCCATCCATCCGGAGCGCCTACATCGCGGCTCTGTACTTCACCCTCAGCAGCCTCACCAGCGTAGGGTTTGGGAACGTTTCTGCCAACACAGACGCGGAGAAGATCTTCTCCATCTGCACCATGCTGATCGGTGGTAAGGGGGCTGCTTCTCCACCCCAGGAGAAGGAGCATGTGTCTGGCAAACTGTTGCTTTTCTGTTCGCTCTCTCCTGAAACACAGTGGAGATAAATTGGTCACACTGGAAGATTCTAAAGGCACTAATTAGGAAATCGGTGACAAACATTTTAATGTACATATAAATTAGCAATGAAAGCCTGCGTTGTTAATGAATTCCATTTTCTGGACAGATGAATAAACACCTGATGGCTAATTTTGAAAGAGCAGACACTTTGTTTTCTCAAAGTGCTGTTCACCTCCTGTGTTTAGGAGTTATATGAATCTGAATTGCAGGTGTGTGTGTAAAATTCCATTTTCAAATCCCAAACAGGTCAGTGTTATCAAGTTAATATTAATTAGTGCATTAAGGATACTGGGTAGATAATTTGGTTAAAAATGAAAATAAAAATAAAAACACCAGTAAGTAGTTAATATTTATGAATTGTTTTAATGCTCTAGTCTCTATGCTAAGTGCTTTAATACAATACCATTAGTAATTCATAAGACAAATCGGCAGCCATCCATGTTTTAGGTGCTGCCAGAACCAGCCTCATTGGGCCTTTTCAGAGACCCCCTCATTCTCAGGGGCACCCCAGCCACTGGCTTCTGGCGACCGCAAGGCTCCTCTTCTAGGCATCAGTCTCAGATAACCCCACTCCTTCCCCCTTTTGCATCTAGCTGTAAGGGTGGCAGCACATCCTTCGTTTGTTATGTCCATGTCACCCCTGTTCCCCTCTTTTGCTCATTCAGACCTCCAACACCAGGGAGACAAACCAATCTTTTGTAAAAATTCCCTCTGTTGAAGTTTTCAATATAATTTCTCTTTTCAAAACCTCCTAGTGGTACAGGATCGACAGTATTATTATCCACATATCTCAAATGGCTAGTTTTTAATTTAAGGAATTAAACAAATTTCCCACCCTTATATCATTTTCTCCCCCACAGTGTTATCCCCAAAACGTGTTTTATCATATGCTTTTAACAGCCTCAATCTCAAGTATGATGTAGAGTTTGAGTATCATAATAGGGGATCCTTCACACAGGCACCTCGCACGGGAGAGTGACGAGCGCAGTGCGAGACGTACACAATCCTAACCCCGAACACAGTGAAATCAATGTAAAGCCGAACCTTATGCCCAAGGAGCTTACGGTCCAGTTAGAAATACGTGGAAAGAGTTTGAACGATACCAAGCGTCAGTGCTAAATGCCAAATCAGTTAGAAAGTTCAGAGCAGTGAGAAAAAAACACCGGAAACAGGAGAATTTCATGGAAAAGCAGTCCCTTTGCAGGCAGAGCTGCTGCAGTAGCAAGCTGGGACCACAGCGACTTTAAGCAGCTCTTGGCGGACTTTAAGCAGCGTGTTAACAACTTGGGAGCAGAAAACGAGAATTCTCATTTTCTGTAGCGCCAATGTGCCAGACCTCGTGGTGGCTGTTTCATATCCAGTATTATGGCTTGTATAATTTCGCCTCTCCTTGATGGCCCATCTTTTTGCCTAGAAAAATGGCAAATATTTTACAAATAAGCAATCTATACTTATTTAATATTTGCCCATGTTTCTTCTACTCCTGGTGGGAAATTTGGGGAAATGCTCAAATGCTCAAGGCTTAAGCCAACTAATTGGGCATTTGAAAAATCTGTTATGACAATTGTGAGTGGTCCTGGATCAGAAATTATTAAGGTTTAAGCTATTCCCTGCTGTTCACTGCAGGTGGGAACTACACTGGGTCTATGCAGGGCCAAAAGATACAGGAAATAATCTATGATGTCCCTTTGTCAATACTTTGTTAAATATTTATTGAGCAACTTTTCTGGTGCAAAACCAGTGCCCATTTGTGGCACTAAAATGTTAGGTGACTTGAGCAGCATTTAGGAAATTATTGTCTTTGAATCCCAAACGGCATCTCAGTGACTTGAATTTATTAGGTAAAGCTTTTAAGATTTTGTTTGTGGGGAATAACTTTGTAGTATTGTAAAATTACTCCAGGCTAGAAAAAATGATGCCTGCATTTTAATATTTCCTAATTAAGCAAATACTTGCATATCATTGTTATGTTCACAATATTGAGTATTTTGTTCCTTTAATTCCCATAACACTATGAGACAGTTATTAATATAATGTAAACAAAAGGTGGTAGAGATTAAAATGCTATGACCTGGCAAAGTTCTTGTAAAATATCTACTTCATTATACACTAGAAATTACTTTTATTTACTTAATATTTATACAAATACACAAATAATTTATATTTAAAAAGAAAATTTTTAAACATATACTACTATATCCTTAAGTCTGGGTATCTTGTTAGGAATCTCAACACAAGGCTGATGAATTTGCTAATAGCATGGATTTCATCATTACTACAAAAGTAGGAAGTCTCAATATTAGAAGAAGAACTTCTAAAGTCCAGATAATTAGGGCAAAAGTATGCGGAAGCTGAGTGAAGAGGAATGGAGTGGGAAGTGCTAAGTGGTTCTATCTGAGAACTCCAGGAACCCCAAGAATTTCCTCAGAAGTGATTCAGTTGTTCAACCTTTTATACATATGCATTAAACTTCCATTTTAAGATATGCTCTAGGCTTCTGCAAAAACATCTGTATTTATGGATATGAAAACCACTAGAACATTGGAGGAATATTTAAAACTATAAAACAAAGAGGTTAAGGAAAAGGATTTAAAAATTTGCACCTAGATAGATCCACATGAACTCTGAGAACACCCAAAACAAGGAAGTAATTCTAAAAGCTTCAGCGAAGTATAAGAATTAATTAAATGAAGTTAACAAGGTTAATGAATAGACGATCAGTGTGTAAAAATCAATTGTATGTATAATCTAGTTCAGATAATTAGAAATTAAGTGTAGAAAGCAATCCTTCTATACAGAAAACTACAAAATATTAGTGAGAAAAGTTAAAGGTGGTTTTAAATAATGGAAGGATATACAACAGTAACAGTGAGTGATGATCAACTCGATACTGTAATGATACCAGTTTTGCCCAAATTAAACTAAAGATTTAATGTAATTTAAATAAAAAATCCCAATAGAATGTATAATACTGGTTGAAGAATAAGCCAATGAAATGGAAGAGTTCAGGAACAAATCCATACATATATGGTCATTTTATTTGAGTCACAAGTGACACTGCAGCAAAAAAGAGGAATGAGAATATTTTCAGTGCATATTTCTGGCCAATGTCTATCCATGTGTTGAAGAACAACTTTGACTTCTCTTAATATTGTCCATTAAAATTAATTGCAGACAGACTTTTAGCTAAACATGTAAGTAAAAACAATAAGGTTTTTAAAAGGTAACATAAAAAAATATTTTCATCACCTTGTATTTGGCATGTTTCATAAATATGAAATAAACATTCTAAGTATAGAGAGAAGAATAATAGATTAAATTGCAGAACTTCTCTTTATACAAAGACATTATTAAGAACACAAGGAGAGGAGAGGAGCGAGATAAGAGAAGACATTCACAAATATTTATCTGGCAAATGGCACTTCTCTAGTATACTTAAAGAACTTTTACAAATCTATAGGAAAAAAAGACAACCCCAAAAAATATGGACAAAAGCTTTAAAAAAATCACTTCAAAAATAGATTTTCAATAACCAAATGGATAATGACATAAAAAGTAATCAACATCTTTTATGGGCATGCAAACTAAAACCAAACTTAAATACCATTTTGTATTCACCAGAATGAAAATCATTGAGAACCCTACATCCTTGGAAGAATATTCAACACTTTGATCTTTCCTGTACTATTGAGAATCATAGCAATTGGTGTGATAATTTTGTCAACAACCAAATCTGAACTTACCTCTACTCTGTGACTCAATGATTCAACTTCAAAGTGTATAATCAATGGAAATTTATGCACCTATGCATCAACTCACATGCATAGATATCTCTAGAAACATTATCTTAATAATCTCAAATAAGAAATGCCTGGATGATAGAAAAATGTCATTATTGGGGAATACCCATTAATAGGAGAATAAATAAGAAAACTGTGACATTATTATTCAGTACACAACTTACAGTACGGAGAATG
This sequence comes from Heterocephalus glaber, assembly GCF_053883595.1. NCBI lineage: Eukaryota > Metazoa > Chordata > Mammalia > Rodentia > Bathyergidae > Heterocephalus > Heterocephalus glaber. The sequence goes on along the minus strand of NW_028258315.1, from coordinate 82,735,499 downwards.
AATGACTACGTCATACAGCTGGATGGATAAATCTTACAAACTCGATGCTCAGCAGGGAAGCCAGATCCCAAAAGGACATCCTGTATAATTTTGTTTAGAGAAATCTCAAGAGTAGGCAAAGCTTATTGATTATAATATGATTCATAACTTTGTTTACCTTTGGTGAGAATAACGTTTAGTGAGTATGAAGAGAGGCTTACAGGATGCTATTAACCTCATTATTCATCTGCAAAGTTATTTCATATTTACGCTCATTTTGAGATATCCCAATGAGATATAATTTAATTCTTGTGTAGTTTTCTCTGTGTGCATCAATGATATTAATTTTACCTTGTACAATTATAGTAGATGAGCTTAAAATAACTATCAAGTGAAGGATTAAATGAAGGATGAGAAACTGAATAATAATGAGCTAAGTTCTTTCCCTTTATATCAGGTTGTTTTGGGGTTTATCTTAACAATCATGTATTAGGAGTAAAATCACAGTATGTAAAATGTTGGTGATAGCCACAAGGGGACCTAAACGAAATCATTTTTAAAAGGTGGCCTTTGAGAAGTAAATGAGGGTGAAGATATAGATTTCATAAATTTTCTAAACTACTTATTAAGATTATAAAGCTTTTTAAAGGCAGGATCAAGTAACAAAATGTTCATTTTAATTCAATAAATATTTATGGCACACTTAGTTTATACCAACTAGACTTGAGTAACAAAGATAAAGAAAATAGGATTCTTTCTTTCAAAGAGTTCATAGTTTAGTAATAGAGATTGGTATTTAAACAATAATTTTCTCTTCTTTCCTTTCTACTTTTTAATTTTTTCTTTTAGAATCTACATTTAGAAAAGACTGGTAACACACAAAGTTTTAAATCATGTACAATTCCATCCTCAAACAGTTTATCTGAAATATTTATATATAACTACATATATCCCTTTTTCCTCAGACAAAATATATTGATGACACTTTCCCCAGTCTTTAAACATTCTTCTATCATACTTAGTAGTGACTGCCTATAAGTTTCTACCATACTTAGTAGTGACTGCCTCAATTGATAGAACTATCAACTCAAGTCTTGAGAATTAGAATGAGTTTCCTGGTACAGATGGCTCATCACAGAGGACATGTCCATTTTAAGTGAAACATTATTGTTGTGAAGTAGTTGAGGTTTCCCTTGGGTCCACCAACCCTATTCATATTGCCTGGACATAATTTTACTGGACCCATATGAGCTGTAATGTCCATAAATCCAGGCCATTTTTAAGATGCTTTTGCACTGCTATTTAAATTCATTGGGAATTTTTTTTCTCAGTTGGTATTCTATGCCATCTGTTATCCACAACCCATTACATCTGTAACAATGAACAGAAAAATCCAGAGCAAAGAGGAGGTGAGAGGGAAGAGTAGGGATACTAAGGTTACCTAAAATGTTCGTTCTGGACTCTTTATATCAGGAGAAAACAGCACATTCCAAAGCCACTGCAGAATAGTTGGCTAAAGAAATCAGCAATTATGTTATATCCTAGGAGACCACTGTTGCCCCAAATCCAAGGAAAGAGAAAGGGAAAGGAAAAGGAAAAAGGAGAAAGCAAAAGCAAAAGCCAGACAGTACTAAGAAGCGCTTCTTTTTATTTGAGATGTGCTTACTTTCTTCTTAGATCTCAATTGTTAAGGTTCCTTCAAAGACGTGATACTGAGATGAGATTTTACAGAATAGATTTTATCCAAAACTCCTATACAAAGAAAAACAGCCTCCCACACCCTCAGCAGGTCTAGCACTCAGGAATTATATACATCAAATTTGCTAGGAGTGAAGGAAAAGTGAGTGGTAATTTCCAAACTGACCTGGATATAGAAGTTCTTGAGTCAAACTTTATAGCAGATGGGATGATTTGGCCTGACAGTTACACATACTCTTTGCCAGGGTGAAATGAAAATCAGTGACAGAAAGGCCATAATAACTTTGGAAAGTGAAAAACTATGAAAGCCATGGTTTTATTTTTTAACTCCTTAAATTAGAAGTAGTTTCCTATGCTGAAATGAGACTTTGAAATTATGGTGATTCAGACATAGACTAGTACTTTCCAACAACTCTTATGAATACTACAATTAATCTAGTAATTCACTTTATTGATAATGTACAATTAGGATGCTAAATGATCTGAACATATTACTTCTCTTACTTCAAGTGCTTTACACATTATAATTAAGCAAAGCAAAGTTAAAATCATACACATAATTAAGGAAAGCAGTGTTAAAATAAATGAAATAAAATTGTTCTCTGAACTCAGTTTAATCTCCATGAAAAGACTAATACATAATGTTAAGAATGATAAGTCTTCCACACACTCACCCCATAAGCGTATTATACAGCCTGAAATCAGGGCTTAATTTCTTTAACTTGGAGCAAAACCATTTCTTTTTCTTGGTGAATGTTTAACATAAATAGAGATTTTCTCTTCCAAATATGATATTTAAATATCAGAACTGTTCTGCTTATAAAACCATACAGAATAAAGAAACTCTATTTAAAATCCACAAAAAGCCCTGAAACTTTAAGTTGTTGAGTAATATATGTTTTTCTTGGCATAATTTTTTACCATTTGGGAAGTGTATTTCACTTGTAAACATTTAGGAATAATATATGTCTACATGCACTTGCATGTTGCAGGCGTTTATTGACTATCATTTGTTTTTGTTTTTGTTTTTGTTTTATGAGACGAGGTCTTACCATGTAGCCCAGGCTGGCCTCAAACTCACAGCAATCCTACTCCCTCGGCCTCCTTCATGCTGGGATTACAGGCATGTACCACCATGCTCAGCTTCCAGGCATTTGTTGAATACTTCTTGAAGTTTTTCATCAAGAAGTGATTTCCACCAAGAGTCACTCTTCACTACTTAAGAAATTACAGGAAAATCTTAAATCTGAGTCCTAGTCCTCAAGTCTTACTTCATTGAGTACTCTGAGCTTTCATAACACTTTTTACTTTCATAGGAAAAAGTTATGAAGTGAGCAACCACTGTTTTCACACACACACTAGATATGTTTTAAAGGCATGTCTGTATGCATGCATATATATATAATATAAATTCTTAAAATAGCCCTATAAAGAAGATATTAGTTTTTCTACTTAACATATAAGGAAAATGAGTCCATATAACTTGACAAGTTCACAGAATTAGAAAGAGACAAAGTCAGGATTCAAATCTCAACCTCTTAAATTCTGAAGCATATATTCTCTGTGCACTATGATATTATCTCCTGTGTGTAGACCCTAAATTTAACCTTATTTTAGTAAACTTTACAAAATAGTGACATGTTGCTACTAAGGAGAGCCCTCCATTTTTCTGTAGAGAAACTGTCATATATAACATCATTAAGGATTTTTTTTTTGGTACCAGGGATCGAACTCGAGACCTTGTGCTTGAGAGGCAGGCAGCGGAACCACTGAGCTAAATACCTGGCCCATTAAGGATTTTAACTACAAGGCTACATTAAAATAAAATTTGTATACCAGTGTTTTCTAATTTCTAGAAAATGTACAGGAAAAAAGAAATAATTTAGGTTGCCCTGTAATATTCAGGAAGGAAAATGTAACAAAATGTTGGCATATTTACACTAATATATCTATTTTGATGCCAAGAAACTTTTAAAATAGCTCCTGGTCATTAATATTTTGTTATAGTAAGCAAAATAGTAAATTTTTGCCTTTTTTAACCCAAAACTTCTGAAATAGATATGTCACTCAAACACTGAGCTTCTTCCTTCTCTGCTAGGATGAAGATCAGGCCAAAATCTGAACATCACTTAGCGTTAATCTGCTCATAAGTACAAGTATACCTGGCTCTTTCTCTTTCAGTTTCAGCGTCCCAGCTAAATCCAAGCCTTCTTGCATTATCTGTTGGTAGCTCATGGGCCATTATAGTTCCATTCTGTTACTGACATGGAGTACAAAATCCTGCCATCCCTTTTCTGCTTCAGGTTACCAGCTACTTTCCAAAGTAGGCAATTCCTGGAAAGTGAGGTCCATCTCTCTCTCTGCTATTCTCTAGGAAAAAATAAAACACCTATCCTCAATCTCATCACCCTCTGATTCTATTGGTGAATGGAGACTTTCATTACACTGTGGTAGTAGTTGTGGAAACAAAGGAACTCCATGAAATACCCTCCGACTGTCCAGCTTCACTAGAACAGGAGTCCCATTTATATGAACCATGCCGCTTCTTCTCAGGATGGCAGCAATGACTCTTTGCAGAATATCTTTTCTTGTGTGGATGTATTTCTGTCTTGAATGGTCTCTGGGTGTGAAGGTTGGAGCCACATCCATTTCAGCTTCAGACTGCTCAAGAAATCCTCAGTTGCATTTCTAGCACCTTCCTCAATATTCAAGGAGTGCAACTGCATAATATTTAATATTAGAAAACTAATTTTAAATGATGACTTTTAGGAGATGAGACTAAAATTCCCACATAGACTAACTAGTTACAGTAAGTTTTCTTTTTAAATTTATGCTATTATAATAAAAATGCAAGCTATAAATTTATCACATAATCTATCAAATAAAGCTATTTTATCATAGTTATTAAACTATATATAACTGTGTGGTGTGTGTGTCTGTGTGTGTGTGTGTGTGTGTGTGTGTGGTATTGGGAATTGTTCCCAGGTCTTCAAACATGCAAGCAAGCACTGTGCCACTGAACAGCATCCCAAGCTTCTTTTTATTTTATTAGGAAACAGTGTGTTTCCAAATTGCCCAGGCTCCCCTCCAATTTACGGTCCTTCCACCTCGGCCTCCCCAGTGGCTAGATTACAGGTCCATGCCACCACATCCCTCCCATAAATATTAAACCTTATAAATGTGAATAGAGCCAAAAATAAGTTTTTAAGGCCAGATGGCAGCCAAAAGACAAGATGAACGAAAAGCTTATTCTGAACATTACTGACAGTTTTTACATCTTAACTCTGACCAATCTCCAACTATTTCAGGATGCACCCTGCAACAAAATGGCTGGACTGGGGGCCAGAGATTTAGCTCAGTGGTGCCTTCGCCTGCCTCACAAGCACAAGGTCCTGAGTTCAATCCCCAGTACCAAAAAAAAAAAAAACAAAAAAACGACTGGACCATAATGCCTGTACCAAACAGCTACCTCAGTGTGGGCACAAAAGATGCTTCACTTTCATCCAAGACATACAGACTGTAAATTCTCCCTGCAAGAGTGGGCCCCTACATCTTATTTCTCATTATATGTTATTTTCCCTCTAGCCTTGATGCATGCTTTAGTATTTGGAAATGTGACAGCAATCATACAGAGGATGTACTCCAGATGGTCCCTCTACCACACTCGAACCAAGGATCTGAAGGACTTCATCCGTGTTCATCACCTTCCTCAACAGCTCAAGCAGAGGATGCTTGAATATTTTCAAACAACCTGGTCAGTCAACAATGGAATAGATTCAAATGAGGTAATGTTCATTTCTTATTGTTGATGTTTTCAGGCAGAAAACACATACCATAAGGTAAAAACAAGATGCCCAAGTACAGATATCAGAAGTGACAGATACACCTAGCAAATGCATTATCTCTTTATTTTTTAATCCCTCATGGTACTCAATCCATCTTCTTTGGCTTACACATTCATAACACCACTCTGAACTAGCTAGTGGTTTACATTAACCTGCTGCTTTGGTCAATCAAATAGATTTATTTTCATTCTCAATGTCCCTTTTTCAAAGAACAGATTCTTATAAGAATAAGACAATAGTGTAATGTTGGATAATTAGATTAATCAAGCTAAAGTAGCCATTAGAAACAATAAAAGACAAAAAAATTCCAGCGAAAGTGTTATATATAGACTTCCATAAATACCCCATACCACCACTGTGAAAAAAGTGTCATATAAACGAACCAACCCTTTCACCAACTGACCAACCAAGCCAGTAACCAACATTTTAGGAATGGTAATTTGTTTTCTCTTTTTTTCATATGATCATGATGTCAGAGGAAATATCATTAGGTCCCAATTCCATAACTTCTGTCTCAAGTAGGAATTTTTAGGAGAAGTCATAAATGAGTTAATGTTTTCCTTTCAGGTTCTTTTATTAATTTTTTCTATTTCCCCAGACTTATCAGTTGAGCATTCAGTAGCACATGATTAAGGTCAGTCACTGAAAAATATTTCCAAAACTGTACATACATAGATTTCCTCTTGTATACACTGGTTGGCCAAACAGTAGTAAAGGCATCCTGTTTTCTTGCAATGTAAATCAGTTAGGTTACACTACCTCGGTTTGATTCCATCCTTTACCTTCTCCCACAGCTTTTGAAAGACTTTCCAGATGAGCTGCGTTCTGACATCACTATGCATTTGAACAAAGAGATCTTACAGTTGTCCCTGTTTGAATGTGCCAGCCGAGGCTGCCTCAGGTCTCTGTCTCTACACATCAAAACCTCTTTCTGTGCTCCGGGCGAGTATCTGCTGCGTCAGGGGGATGCTTTGCAGGCCATCTACTTTGTGTGCTCGGGCTCCATGGAAGTTCTTAAAGACAGCATGGTGCTGGCTATTCTTGGTAGGTCTAGTTTAAAAGCTTCTGTGTAGTTATATTCTGGAGCATGAGTTAAGATGAAATGGGGGGACACTAGTAAAAAAAGGAAAATTACAGATGGATATACGGACTCAGGATTATGCTTCATGTGAGCCTAATTTGCCTTATCTCATTTGATTATTGTAAAAATCCAATGGTATAAATATTATCCTCACTTTACAAATGAATAAAGACCATTAGTTGACTTGCACAAATCAAATAGTAAAAGAAATCAACTCTATTCTGGCTTATTCCTAAAGCCAAATTATTAATCATGATGTATACTGCCTCCTGATGAAATAGCTGATCAGTTTTAAGGTGCTATTTATGTATTTTTATGGAGAATCAATTAGAGAACACAAAAATTAAGTTTTATCTGTGCTAGAAATAAGGCAAAAATGATGATACTTCCAGAATAAACTCTCATTGCAGCAGTTATTGATCTGATGCTGTCAAGGTGAATATAGGCTATTTTTAGTTCCTCAAAGAAAATTCATATAGTAATCATGAAAATTTTATGCCACACAGTTGACTCCAAATGTTAAGACATAATCAGTCTTCATGAAAATATAAAGGGCCACTGACAAAAAGATAAATGTAGGAAAATTCCTATCACAATTTTATGTGAGAGTCTTTTAAAATCTTCTCTCATTTGTTAGTTTACCTAGTCAGCCAATACTTACCAAGGACTCATGAGTGAGTCCAACACTGTTCCGAAGAACAGGAAAGAAAATGGCCAAGTCCCTTCTCCTTGTGGAAGTTAATGAGAGCATATGATGGGAGTATAGATCATAATAGTAGCAGAGATGATGTGTGGTGGCAAGAGGATTCAGAATATATTTTGAACACCAACATGAAATACCAATATTTAAAATCTTTTGCTATAAGAAGGGCTACTGCAATACTTTTGTTTATTCTAAATTTCTGAGGCTCTAATATTTATATAAAACCCCATGCAAAATGTTTTCATACATGGAACTTCATTTGAACCTTCACAGTACAGAGAAACATACCATGGTGATGTTTTCTCTGTTTTCCCAAAGCTGAAGCTAACCTGTATCTTGGACTGTTTCCACTGCTCCTACCTTGTCTTAACAGTACCTGTTATTCTACATAATCATTGTTAGCCTGCCATTACTGACTTCCAGCTACTGAGCTTCAAGACAGACCATATTTTGCAGGGAAGAAAATTAATATTTTTGAATCTCTAATATGATCTGGGTGTTTGTGTCCATTGTCCAATTTAAATCTCACAAATTTATTTGGTCGGTACATGCAATGGTCTGAATATTTGTGTTCCTCCCAAATCCATGTGTTGAAATATAATCATGAGTGTGATTGTATTAGGAGGTGAGGCCTCAGGAGAATGACTAGATCATGACCATAGAGCCTTCATGAACGGAATTAGTGTCCTTACAAAAGAGGGCCTCAGAGATCTGCTTTCCTCTTCTACCATAGTGAGACATAGTGAGAAAGCATCATGTAAGAATCAGAAAGTGGGCCCTCTCTAGACTCTGAATCTGCTAGAGACTTGATCTTGAAGTTCCTAGGATCCAGAACCATGAGAAACAAATTTCTGTTGCTCATGGGCAACCTAGTTTACAGTATTTTGTGATAGCAGCTCACACAAAGTAAGACACTTTGACTATCCCCGATTGAAAGCAGAAAGGGAGGCCAGTGAGTGGGAAAAAAGCCATGTGCTTTTCATCACTTCTTGTTCAGCACTTACAGCGGAACAGTCGTGACTGCTTTCAAAGATTTGGCTCTATTCTTGACTGTCTGTTTTGCTCCTTAATTGACAGGTGTGAAATAGAACTAAAGTAGTCTATTATCAACTTGTTTCATTCATTATCATTATTATAATGAGGCTCCTTACTTGTGTGTTTTCTTTGCCTTAAGAGAGTTTAATGTGTCTGTACTCTCTTCTCAACTTTGCAAAATCAAAGACCAGTCATCCTATCTACTTGTGATTCTAAATTAGAATTGACAGTCATTCCTAATTTGTTTCAAAAATTTGAATTGTAAAATATTTTTTGTAGTTTTCCTCAGTACCACTGTAACTTTTATAGGCTACCTATTGACATGATCTACTTTCATGGTGTCTAGCCATATTTTAAAACCTTATGGTTTGATATATAAAATCAAAACTAATGTGCCATTTGAAAATAGATATAATCTGGGTTTTTTCTTAATTGTGTACTTTTAAATTTGATAATTAGCAACAATTTTAGAAATGCTATATGAGGGAATGTTCCACGATTTAGAACAAGAAGGGTGCAAATTTAATGGCTTTTGTGTAACTGCTATAGCTGGTAAAACATAGAGTAATTCAATTTTCTTATAAAATATTGATTTACAGCTAAAAGATTTACTTCATTGCTATTTTGCTCCTGCCCCAAGTAGCTCCATGAATTGTGATTTCTGTAATTAACATTTTTATTTTTACTTCTTTGTTTCTACCATGTGTATATCAAAAAAGGATTTAAATGCAAATTGCCATGTGACCATTCTAAACACTGGTATGTGATATTAGAACTAAATCCAAACAAAGATGATAAATTATTATTTGCTCTCTGTAATTAACATTATTTCAACTGAGATTGATTATTTTACTTCCCTATAGCAAATTATCCAAATCCATACTGACTTTGGCAAACTAAAGCACAGGGCTTGATATTTGATTGGCAGATATTTAATACCTATTCACTTTTTTGATGAAATAGATTCATGTAAACAGTGTTTTGAGGACAAAGTATCACCAAACAACTGTCAAACCATAAACTTATTCTAGCCATTGTATAATCTACTCAACACATGAATACATTTCCTAAGCTGATGCATCAAGAGGTCATTGTCACAGGGGCAGGAATTTGTTATGAGGATGGAATTTGTTATGAGGATAGAATTTGTTTCCCTTATATACCTTAATTTCATCTCCAAGTAACTGTGTTTTTTTCCATCAGTTTATTCATTATAGTTCTAAAAGAAAATGATAATGCACCAATAAATGGACTCTATACACACAGATGACTTTGTCTACCTAAATATAATTAAATATAAGTTATGCTCTAACCTGATGGTTTACAGATGCATCTCATCCCTTTTTTTCCTCAATGGAAGCATAACTAATTAAAAAATCAATAATATAATTCTGAAAAATAGAGACCATAAGGCACTAAACAAATCTTTCTTTTCTTTTAGAAATACACATACTGTGACCCAAAATATTAAGAAACTTAGCTCAAGATCCTAAATCTAGACAGTAAGACACCCACACAACTATAAAATTACTGAGGGTGAGAACCATGGGTATTTGCCAAGGCTGAACATAAGGTCCAGCACATATAGTCCGTGCTTCATAAATATTCACTGAATGAATAAACTGGAATTTTTTCTAGGGTGCCAAGTTTAGCAAGATGTTGGTGCTGTTTTTACACCTATTGTCATTGAGGCTGAAATGCCATACCATGACAATCTAATATATGAAAGTATGATAACTTAAAGTCCTTTCGAATACTTCTTGCTTAACAGAGGATGTAAATGGTCAGTGTACAAGACACTGAATCTTGATAAATGCTCCTCAGATGTACAAATTTAAAATTTTACTCTATTCAAAACATCCTGGCTATGTTTACATCTTGCTTAGTACCTGACTTTGAGTTTTGAGGAGCAATTTAGACTTATAGCAAAATTTGAAGAAAACAAAATTTTGAGGTTTAGCAACATTGGTGACAACAATAAATCAAACTTAAATTCTTCTACAGCATGTGACCACTCTCTTAGTGACTGTAAATACAGACTCAGTGTGTTTTACCTCCTGTCAGTTTGAAAGTTTAAACCTAATATTAATTTGAAGTTGATGCCTGAATGTAATTCAATGATCTAGAAACTTGTAATTTTTTGATCTGCTATAAATATTTATGAATACTTCAAGTGTTCGTGGTTAATTTGACATGTCTTTTTTACTGACAAATTAAATAAAATAGACTTTTATTCAAGTTGGCTATATGCCAGGGTCTTTGTTTCAACCAATTCTGAGTACAATAAAACATAAAACTTTAGAGATTAAAAACTGTTTGACAAAGAGAAGTCAAATAAATAACCTAATGCAGAACCTCAAGCTCCTAGAAAAAGAAGAGCATAACAAACCCAAACCTCCTACAAGAGAGGAAATTATAAAGATCAGGGAAGAAATCAATGCAATGGAGACTAAGAGAACAATACAAAAAATTAATGAATCAAAGAGTTGGTTTTTCAAAAGGATAAAAAAAAAATCAATGAACTTTTAGCCAACCTTATCAAAAAAAGGAAAGAAAAATCTCAAATCCATGTAGTTAAGAATGAAAAAGGTGAAGTTACAACAGATCCAGCAGAAATCCAGAGGATCATCAATACCTACTTTGAGAAACTGTACTCTAATAAAATGGAAAACACAGAAGAAATGGACAGATTCCTAGATACACATGAATTGCCAAAGTTAAATGAAGAAGATATAGAAATTCTAAACACCCCAATTACATTGAGTGAAATTGAAAATGTAATAAAAAATTTACCAACAAAGAAAAGCCCAGGTCCTGATGGCTTCACTGCTGAATTCTACAAGACATTTAAAGAAGAACTATCGCCATTACTCTTTAAACTCATCAAGGAAATTGAAAGGGAAGCAAGGCTTCCAAATTCATTCCTGGAAGCAAGTGCTACTTTGATTCCAAAACCAGAGAAAGACCCAACCCAAAAAAAGAACTACAGGTCAATCCCCCTAATGAACATAAATCCAAAAATCCTCAACAAGATACTGGCAAACAGAATACAAAGTGTCATCAAGAAGATCATACACCCTGACCAAGTAAGATTTATCCCAGGGATGAAAGGATGGTTCACCATTCGTAAATCAATAAATGTAATACACTATATTAACTGAGTCAAGGACAAAAATCATATGATCATCTCAATAGATGCAGAAAAGGCATTCGACAAAATCCAACACCCATTCATGATAAAAACCCTACAGAAAACTGAAATAGAAGGTCTATATCTCAACCTGATTAAGGCTATGTATGAAAAACAAACTGCCAACATCATACTAAATAGTCAAAAACTGAAAACTTTCACACTAAAATCAGGAACAAGACAAGGATGCCCACTATCACCATTCCTGTTCAACATAGTTTTGGAAACATTAGCCACAGCAATTAGAAAAGAGAAAGAAATGAAAAGAATAAAGATAGGAAAGGAAGAAGTTAAACTGTCATTATTTGCTGATGGTATGATACCTTACATAGAAGACCCAAAAACTCTACCAAAAGACTTCTAGACTTAATTGACAGATTCAGTAGAGTAGCTGGATACAAGGTCAACACTCAAAAAACAATAGCCTTCTTATACACAAATAACAGACTCACTGAGAGAGAAATTAGGGAAACAATTCCTTTTACAATAGCATCCAAAAAAAAAAAGAAATATCTAGGAATCAATCTAACAAAGGAAGCAAAAGACCTCTACACTGAAAACTACAGCACTCTGGAAAAGGAGATCAAAGAAGATATAAGAAAATGGAAAGACATCCCTTGTTCCTGGGTAGGAGAACCAATATAGTAAAACTGGCCATACTTCCAAAATTACTATATAGGTTTAATGCAATGCCAATTGAAATTCCAACAATATACTTCACAGAACAAGAGAAAACAATCAAAAAATTCATTTGGAACAAGAAGAGACCTAGAATAGCAAAAGCAATTCTAAGTAACAGAGACTTGGCTGGGGGTATCACAATCCCCAACTTGAAACTATACTACAAAGCTACTGTCATAAAAACAGCATGGTACTGGCAAAAGAACAGACCTGAGAATCAGTAGAATAGATTAGAAGATGCAGAAACAACTCCAGACATACTTAGCCACCTCATCTTTGACAAAGGAGCCAACCACCATCTTTGGAGGAAAGATAGCCTATTTAATAAATGGTGTAGGAAAAACTGGATTTCAACCTGCCAGCAATTAAAAGTAGACCCATACCTATCACCATGCACTAAACTAAGATTGAAGTGGATTAAAGATATAAATATTAAGACAGAAACACTAAACTTGCTGGAAGATAAGTTAGGTAGAACTCTTGAAGACATTGGCATAGGAAAAGACTTTATGAATAAAACCTCAGTAGCATGGGAACTAGCACAAAGAATCAACAACTGGGATCTCTTCTTATTAAAAAGCTTCTGCACTACAAGAGAAACCACCAACAGAGCTAAGAGACAACCTTCAATGTGGGAAAAAATTTTTAGCAGCTGTACCTCAGACAAAGTGCTACTATCTAGAATGTATAAAGAACTGAAAAAAATGAGACCCCCCCCCAAATTCAAGACCCAATTCAAAAATGGGCATCTGAAATGAACAGACATTTCTCAGACAAAGAAGTAAAAGCAGCAAATAAATACATGAAAAAATGCTCAACATCACTGGTCATTCAACAGATGCAGATGAAAACAACACTGAGATTCCACCTCACCTCAGAAAGAATGACTGCTATCAAGAAATCAACCAATAACAAATGCTGGCAGGGGTGTAAGGAGAAAAGAACCCTTCTCCATTGTTGGTGAGAGTGCAGGCTGGTGCAACCACAGTGGAAATCAGTATGGAGATACCTCAAAGAACTAGGACTAGAGGTCCCATTTGACCCAGCTATTCCCTTTCTGGGTATCTTTCCAAAAGAATTAAAAGAATCATACCACAGTGATATATATGTGCACCCATGTTTATAATGGCACAATTTGTAATAGCTAAAGCTTGGAAACAGCCCAAGTGCCCATCAACTGGAAACTGGATAAAGAAGATGCGGGGTTTTTTTATAAAATGGAGTACTACTCAGCCATAAAGAACGAGAAACTAGAGTAATTTATAGCTAAATGGATGCATACCGAGGCCATATTCATAAGTGAAATAAATAGGACACACATGTGCAAATACCAAATAGTTTCTCTAGTGTGCAAGACTGGAAGTGTAAATAAGGGTTAAAATGATTAAAATGAATAATTGATCATTTGAAATAGGAAGAAAAGTTCCAAAAAGGTAGGGGTAGTGGGAGGGGAAGTAGAAAGGAAAGATGGGAAAGAAAAAATTATGAGAAAAGAAAAAAATGGAAACAAAGTCTATGTAAATAAGGAAGAGTGGAGGGGGTGAAGGGCGCACAGGTAATGGGGAAAAAATAAGAACCAAGATACACCATGTTCAGGAGCAAACACCCAATGATAAATGTAAACGTATTGTATACCTAAAATGTACCAATAAAAGAATTTAAGAAAAAAATGTTTGAATGGGAAATGGGGGTGATTTGTTCTGATAACATTACAATGATATCTTGCTTGTTGTTTGTTATTGTTGTTATTCAATTTTTGTTGCTGGTTTTGTGTGAAATAGATCAAAATGACTGTTAAAATAATAAAATTTAAAGTTCAGACATGATGCTCTTTCTGGACAAAGGCTCATAAGCCCCTAAATTGTTATCATGAATGATCTTAGGTCAGTGCCCTCTGTGAACTTCTCCTTTTACCCTAAGTTTGGCTAAAAAGTGAGTGGATTTTCTTTCATATTTTTCACATGGCTTTTGGCAGAATTAATGGCTGTGTTTAAAATAAATCCAAAGAACTTATGGTTATGCTCCCCTGTCTATTTAAACTGATTAAATCAATTTGAAGATTTTTTAAGATTCAAGAAAACTGTCCAATATTACCTAATCAACAAACTCAAACTCAAGCAAACAAGTTAGTTCCCAGACAGATGAATTCCAGCCTAAAACCAGAAGAGAGAGATACTGCACTTGTGCACGCACACGCACACGCACACACACACACATCAAGAGATATTGAATGGGTGACAGGACACAGGTCATTTGAATGAAGTTGTGCCAGACCCCCCTTCCCTCTTTCTCTCTCTCTCCCTCTCTCTATATGGTAGAAGAAGGAAAGAGTATATATTTTTGTTTTTATTTTATTAATTTCCTATTTTGATGGAGAAAAGAGGATTTTTATAATGTCTCAAAGCAATAGAACTGTGAGTTGTATTTTATACAATAGATGTGTAGTCCATAATGTCGAACAGATATCTCTTCCTCCAGATGCTGAGGGTAGGGATTTTATCCTCCTACATAACTCTTCTGTCTTGTAGTCATGATCAGAAGTAAATAAAAGAAAGTGAATGTGTTCAAAAACTGAAGATCATGCTTATATTATTGTTCAAAGTCTAAAATTAAAATAATTAATATACCTTTTGCTGATCTTATTCCAGAAGCATGGAGCCATTTTTCCACTCAGAAATATATAGTCCATTCTTACTTCCCTTGAATGATTAAGGTGACTGTGACAAAATGTCAACTGATGTATCTAAAGCCATTTATATGGGACCTGTCTGGAGCCCAACTGTGACCTATAGCTCCCAGCTAAATCCTTCAGCCCCTCTCCCCAGATCAGTGACCCCAACCAATGACAGTTTTGTCCAGCACAGAATATTTAACAAATGTTTGAAGATATTTTGGGTTGTCATGATGGCAGTCTGGGCTGCATTTTGCTGCTGAACATCTCTGTTCCAAACCAGAGAATTATTGAGCCCCAAATCCTAACCCAGCCTGAGATAAAGATTCTTCTCTTTTCAGTGTAATCGGAGAGAAATGAATCTATAAGTCAAATAAAGTTACCAGTCCTAATCTTGCTTTTCTCTCCCCCTCTGTTGTTGGGTTTTGTTTTGGTTTTGTGGATTTTCTTTTCTTTTTTTTTTTACTGTTTCTAGGGAAAGGGGATTTAATTGGAGCAAATCTATCAATTAAGGACCAAGTGATCAAGACCAATGCAGATGTGAAGGCTTTAACCTACTGTGATCTCCAGTGCATCATCCTCAAAGGACTCTTTGAAGTGCTAGATCTTTACCCAGAATATGCTCACAAATTTGTGGAAGATATTCAGCATGACCTCACATACAACCTGCGAGAAGGTCATGAGAGTGATGTAAGTCTCTTTTCTAATTAGTGTTGATCTCTATTATCACATGGTCTAGAAATCATTTGTAACTGGAAAGGCAAATGTCTTAACCGCACTTTTAAAAGGCTCTGAATTATTCAGCCACTGAATTTAATGAATTATTCAGTCATTAAACAATTAGCTAGGAACCAAACCTGTACTTTATCACCAACATACTAAGAAAATATCTTTTATGGGTTAGTTCTCTTAACCCAATTTCTTTCTAATTTATTTTCATGTGCTTATGAATCAATTTCAGTGATACACAATACTCAGCTGGAGATGTGTGATTTCCTCAATTTAAAGATTTCCTGATAAAGTATATGCTTCAGAGTTTTCTATGTTTGTGATTGTTCACTATGCCAATTGCCTGACATGGATTTTGTTTATAAGTAATTGTTTTTGTTAAAACAGTACAAAGAACAACCTATCTTAAAATGACTACATATAAATAAAAGAATTCTAGCCCAAGATTTTCAGACTGAAAACGTAATGAACATTTTATGCAATTACATATTTCCTATATATTTCAGTTTAAACAACTTTCCTTTTAAAATATGTACTATAAGGCATCCCGTGATTAAGCTGTTCATGAACATGACTTCATTAAATGTGTCACAGACAAAAGATTTAATAGGAATGATTGTTCAAAAGCAAGCTAGCACATGCATAGCATTCTGTAAAAATGATGCCTTTTTCCAGATATTTGCAACACTCAATTTTTGGGGGGCTTAAGAAGCTATGATTTTGACTAACATATATTGTGCAGATATTTTTGGTGTCACTAACATTCTCCACTTTGAAAGATACAGAGAAAATTCAAACCGCATATTCTTTCATCTTGGTTGGAAAAAGTGACATTAGATACATAGAAATGATTACCAGTCTTTATATGATTCTCTATCTTAACAAGAGCCAACTACACAGGAAGTATCATTGGCATCACATTATGTGCTAAGCATTCTGCCTATATAAAGCATCTCATTCATTGCCTAAAACATATCTCTAAGGTAAGCTTTAGTCTATTTACATGAAATAAAAACCAGAGATTCAGACTGACAAGTAGTCACAAATTTGTAGGTGGCTGGGAGAGATTGAGAGTATGAGATTTAAATCTATACTCTTTCTGTTAAATAGGTTGTCTCTTCTTGAAATCATTTTCATGTATTTCATTCAATAGATAAATTTTTAAAACTATGGGTATCATTTTTTTTCTCCACAAAAGCTTAGAATGCCTACTATTTTTTTAAGATTGAAAATGAGTTAAGGGGTGGAAGCAACCCAAATGGGAAGAAGAAATGAGAGGAAAAGTAGCCAATTTTCTCAGCATGGGAAAGTAGAAAATATTAGAATTCAATCTCTATTTTCATATGACAAAAATTTTAAAGATTCTTACTTTTAAATTATTATATATTGTGTCAACATGATATTTTGAAATGTGTATACATTATGGAATAGCTAAATTAAGCTAACTAATATATACATTTCCTTAAATGCTTATCATTTACTTGCAGTGAGAAGTTTTAAAATATATTCTTAGCAATTTTCAAAGATACATCATTATTACAATCACCATTCTGTAAAATAGATATCTGGAATTTATGCTTCCTAACTGAAATTTGTTAATCTTTTACTAATACCTCTACCCATCCTACAATCCCTAGAAACCCCCGTTCTGTTCTCTGCTTCTATAAGATGAATATTCTTTTAGTTTCCACGTGTGGGATCATGCAAGTTTTGATTTTCTGTACTTGGCTTATTTAACTAAGAGTAATATTCTCCTATTTCATCTATGTTTTCACAAATGACAGGATTTTCTTCTTTTTAAAGTGTGAATAGCATTCCAGCATGTATATGTACCACATTTTTTTTATCCATTAATCTTTTGGACATTTAGGGCAATTCTGTACCTTGGCTATTGTGAGTAATACTATAATGTACTTGAAAGTGCAACTACCTGGTACAGATTCAGATTTTAGATCCTTTGGATATACAACAGGTAGAGGAATTACTGGATGCGAGATAATTTTAATTTTTTGAGAAACCACCATACTATTTTCTATAGCAGTTCTGCTAATTTACATTCCCGCCAACAGTGTGCAAGACTTCTCTTCTTTTTGATAACAGCCGTTCTAATAGATGAGACATGAGCCAAGAAGATCCTCGTGAGTTTGAGGCCAGCCTGGGCTACATAGTCAATTCAAGCCCAACTTGAACTACATAGCAAGACCCTATCTCGAAAACAAAAAAAAAAAAAATGAAAAAGGATAAATTATATGATTACTGTCAGCTAAGTGATTGAGATTGGTAGAAATAGTAGGCAGCACATTGGAGTAATCAAAAGGAAATACAAAGAGGTCATTCAGAAAAGCTTTGAGGGCATTACATGGAATGTTTCTTGACACCCCCACCCCACCTCCACTTCTTTTTTTTAAATTTTATTTTATTGGTACATTTTAGGTTTACAATATAATGACATTCATCATTGGAAATTTGCACCTTTACATAATCTCTCTTCGTTCTTATTTTCCCCATTCCCCTGCCCTCCCTTCAACCCCTCCATTCCTCCCTATTTACAAAGACTTTTTTCCATTTTTTCATTTTCTCGTATTAATCCCATTCCCTTCTTTCCTTTCCCCTATCCCTTCCACTTCCCCTTCTCCTTTGCCCCTTTTCTTCCTATTTCATAATGTCTATTATATCTTTTAGTCCTTATTTACACTTTCAGTTTCTCACACTAGAGAAACTATTCGCTCTTTACACGTGTGTCCTATTTATTTCACTTAAGAGTATCGCCTCAATGTGCATCCATTCAGTTATAAATGTCTCTAGTTTCTCATTTTTTATGGCTGAGTAGTACTCCATTTTATTTTTTAAAACCCACATTTTCTTTATCCAGTCTCCAGTTGATGGGCAATTGGGCTGCTTCCAAGTTTTATCTATTACAAATTGTGCTGCTATGAACGTGGGTGCACATATATCACTGTGGTATGATTCTTTTAATTCTTTGAGGAAGATACCCAGCAGGGAAATAGCCGGGTCAAATGGAACTTCTAGTCCTAGCTCTTGGAGATATCTCCATACTGATTTCCATAATGGTTGCACCAGTCTACACCCCCACCAGCAGTGGAGCAGGGTTCCTCTTTCCCCACAGCCCCACCAGCATTTGTTATTGGTTGATTTCATGATAGCAGCCATTCTTTTTGGAGTGAGGTGGAAACTCAGCGTTCTTGTCATTTGCATCTCTTGAATGACCAGTGATTTTGAACATTTTTTCATATGTTTATTTGCTATTTCTACTTCTTTGTCTGAGAAATGTCTGTTCATTTCAGATGCCCATTTTTGGATTGGGTCTTTAAATTTGGGAGGTCTGATTTTTTTAAATTCTTTATAGATCCTAGATAATAGACCTTTGTCTGAGGAATAGCAGGTGAAGATTTTTTCCCACATTATGGGCTGTCTCTTCACACTGTTGGTGATTTCTCTTGCTGTGCAGAAGCTTTTTAATAAAAGGAGATCCCACTTATTGATTGTTTGTGCTAGTTCATGGGCAACTGAGGTTTTGTTCATAAAATCTTTTCCTACACCAATGTCTTCAAGAGTTCTACCTAACCTCTGTTCCAGCCAGTTCAGTATTTCTGTTTTAATATTTAAATATTTAATCCATTTTGATTTTATTTTAGTGCATGGTGAGAGATATAGGTCTAGTTTTAATCTTTGACAAGTTGACACCCAATTTTTCCAGCACCATTTATTAAAGAGGCTATGTTTCCTCCAGTGAGGGTGTCTGGCTCCTTTGTCGAAGATGAGGTGGCTGAGCATGTCTGGAGTTGTTTCTGCATCTTCTAATCTGTTCCATTGGTCTTCATGTCTGTTTCTTTGCCAGTACCATGCTGTTTTTATCACAGTAGCTTTGTAGTATAGTTTCTAGTTGGGGGTTGTAATATCCCCTGCCATGTCTTTGTTACCTAGAATTGCTTTTGCTATTCTGGGTCTCTTCTTGTCCCAAATGAATTTTTGGATTGTTTTCTCAAGGTCCATGAAGTATCCACCCCACTTCTTTATATTCCAGGAATTCTTGAGAAATCATTACTCTCTCATAAGTTATATTCATTAATTTGCATTATTCAAAATTTCCATAGCAGGCACTAATCTGAGTATGTAAAAATGGGACAATAAATGAAATGCTGTCAGTACTCTCAGGTGGCACAGGCAATGGTAGCATATAGTTATGTAAACAGACCATTTCAAGGCAAGAGGTGAGTTTCTTGATATTGGTAATGCAGAGCAGCATCACAGGTGCTACCAAGACTAAGCAACAGCAGGGATCGGGGAAGGGTTACCAGAGAAGTAATGCTCTGGAAAATAGATAGGAGACAGTTAGGGGGCAATTGCAGGCAGAACAATGGAAACCAGAGAAACAAGCACAAGTGTAATTTCCATACTGATTTCCATAGTGGTTTGCCAGTTTACATTCCCACCTACAACCTAGAAGAGTGCCTTCCCTCTACCCCCAAACAGCCTTGCCAACATTTGTAATTGTTGGATTCTTTTTGATGGTAGCCATTCTTTTTGGAGTTAGGTGGAATCTCAATGTTATTTTAATTTGCAGTTCTCTGATGGCTAGAGATGTTGAACATTTTTTCATGTAATCATGTATTCATTGGCCATTTGTACTTCCTCTGAGTCTATTGATTTCAGTTGCCCATTTTTTGATTGGGCCTTTTATTTTAGGGTGTCTGATTTTTTTTAGTTCTTTTGACCCAGAGAGTCCCTCCTAGGTACTTTCCCAAAAGAGTTAAAAATAGGCCGTGTTTAAAACAGCACAATTCATAACAGCTAAATCTTGGAAGCAGCCTATATTTCCATCAACAAATGAATAAAGAAAATGTGGGAATTATATATAATGGAGTACTACTCTGACATAAAAAAGTATAAATTTGAGCATATCCACTGGTCTACACTGTTCTCTCTGTTTTGTACTGAGAATTCATATATGTGCACATGTTTCTGAGATTTCTGTTTAGTTCTGCTGGATTCTGTGACCATTTTTGCACAACAACATGCTGCATTTACTTAGATTTATAATAGTTTTTAATTTCTCGGAAAGCAATGAGTTTCTCCTTGCCCTCATGCTTACAGGCACTCAATATTTGATAGTTATTTTCTCTCAGCTCTTCAAAGTTGTTACTATGGATGTCATTGTTAGATTAGGAAATGTTTTTTAACAAGTTGAATTATTCCTTTTTTAATAAGTGATCTGTCATCACTTCTCTCTGGGTGCTTTTTAGTATCCTCTTTTTAGTGTTCTTCGATTTCACTATGATGCACAGAGGGACCAGTGCCCTCTCCCTTCTGTCTCTCTCCCTCACCTCTATCTCTGCTTTTTTACTGACCAGCTTCCCTGGTAGTTTGCTGGCCCACCATGCATTTGACAAAATCTATGGTTTTATGATACGTTAAAATTATATACCGTGTACCTCCCCTGTGCACGCATCATACATCACACTTTGGGGGCCTCACTGACTCATTTCAGAATCATATATTGAATATAAAAAAACTCAGATTAAGGTTTACACATTAAAATGATTCCAGTGGAAATATGATGATGCCTTCTGTCCTTTCAGATTCTTATGCAAGCAGATACCTACGTGCACACAGGCATGCACAGGAATACATTACACAGTATCACAAGGACCCAGAGGATTAACATCTGCCATTCTTAATTACTTACTTGGTCATAGATGCTGCATAGGCATCTATGTTGTGTTGTTTTTACACCACTCATGGGACTTGGATACCAGCTTTCTGATGTTTGCTTAACCTTTGTCAAGATGAGCCATCTTCCAATGAAAAAGTCTCCTTGCCCTTAACAGACCATTGCATGTGTATATATGTGTATAGTGTGTACACACATGTGGTAGATGCTGAAACATACCCAGCTGATCATAACAAATGAGAATAAATATAATTCACCTGCCTCTAGTCTTACCCTTTGCCATCATCTCTCCTCCAGGTCATAGGGGTGAGCTTTGCAAAATATAAAATGGACAGTGTCATTTTGTTGCTAGAGCATTTCAATGACTCTGTGGGCTGTAACTCCAGACTTCCTACCACAATTCAAGGCCCTTGCCTTCCTACTCTTGCCCACCTTTCACAGCTGTCTAATGCCGTCTCAGGTCCACACACACTCCAGCAAACTGACCTGTTTTCCCTTCCTCATGTATGAAGGCGCCTGCCACTTCTGATGCCTTGGGGCTTTTACATTTGCTTCTGGTTCATCCTGCAGTGTTGCTCTGTTCCTCTGACCTTAGCTGAGCACCTGCTCTGCAGTTTTCCCCCTCCCAGGAGCCACAGTCACATCATCTTGTTTCCTTTTTCATTCCATTTCCTGGAAATGGTTTTAATTTACATATTTTCTTGTTCTAGGTAGCTTTTCCTAATAGGACATCTATGAAGGCTTTGTCTTCTACATTATTATTCCCAGTGTTTAGGTCAGAGCCTAGTACAGAATCAGCATTTAATATATGGTGAAAGAATGAGTGAATGAATGACAAAAAATTGACTTTGGAACCTGGAAACCTTGTGAAATTTTAAGAAAATGAAGTAAGTCCTGAAGATAGCCGCCTAGCCTACATATCTTATAAATAGAGTCTAAAATGAAAAGTGAAGGGAATTTAGAATTACATCCCCCAAAAGTAACAAAGCCAAAGGGAATATCAATCAGTAAGTAACATTTGACAGAACAAATTGAAAAAAAAAAACAGTTACATTGAATAACAGCTATTTTTCACTTCCTCTAAGTTTAGGATAAGAAGTTTTCAAAAGCTATGCATGGAATTTAAGCTGAATAATAGAAAAAAGAGCTTGCAATATTGGTAATATACTTCTTCCAGGTGGTTCTGTGTAATAAGTACTGTTAAGATGAAAGAAGATTGGCCTTCCAACTTAAGCTAATATACCCATTTTCTGCAGAATAGATGAGCTATTATAACAGTAATACTCTCCCAGAAAATAGAGACATAGTACTGTTAACCATTAAGTAATTCTGAAATTATCTCACTTTTATTGCCCATGTCACAAAGTTACAAATTTTAGGAGTGAAATGAATTTAAATGTGGAAAACTCCAGGGCCTAGAAAAATAGTTTACCTGTGGTTATAAAATTATTTGTCAGACTGTAATGCATAGATCCGTTGTCCTTCATGGTAAACTGAAGAGTAGGGTCTACAATGGGACCTGTAATGTGCATGATGGAATCTTACTCCTCATGCTCCCCAATCAGTATTCACCTTACTGGTAGCTGAATGTGAATGCACATGTCTGTGCAGGTCTGGACCGCTTATCTGAAACACACAAAGATGTATCTTTTTATGTTTTTCCAAGGTAGCCCCTATCTCAAATGCAAATATCATTGGAAAAAGCATCTAGCTAAATTCCATGAATTTTTGAATTGGGTCTACTTAGACTGCTTAGCGTTGGGAAATTTCTGGTGCAATTAAGCTGTGCTGTATTAATGAGATTTGACTCCATGCTTCTTCCCTTACAAGACTGACTGCATCTTTCAAGTGAAATCTTTGATTTGCCAACATCTCTTGCTGTCCATGTGACTATTTTACAATTTAATTTAGTTGAAGAATGTCTTGAAAAGGCAACTTTTTCAAAGGGACTTGGTTTAAATTTAGTCCCCATTTCAATCTGAAATGAAATTGGGCTCCTTGGAAGTAATTTTCTTAAAAATGATTTACTGAACAGTAATAATTTTAAAAATCATGTCTGACAGCCTAGATTCTTAGTTCTTGAAGAGTAGCCAGTGTGTAGGTGTGCTTCCACTAGCACAGTCTCAGCAATAAGAGAACACAATTAATACTGCACATTTCTGTGATAATTGTTCTTAGAAAATTACATGTTGAAGGACTCATGTGTCATTTTACTATGTCAGCTTTCTTCTCATCTTAAGTCCAAAGTGTATTTTGTTTGTCACTTTTCCATTTTAAAATACTCTCTTTTTGGAAGTAAAATATATTTCCCTAAAATATCTAATAGTGAACTGTGTTACCTACTGTAAGCTTTTATGATACATGAGACTGTGTCAAATAGAAAAAGCTCAGTAGATAATGGCCTGGAAATTTTACTTGTATCCAACATGTTTTTTATGTTGTAAGACTTTTTCTTGTAATAGTGTCTTTCAGTGGATTCAGAGTGGCTGTGGCAAGCATAGTACCTTGAAGGAAGAGACTGTGTTTCACTTAGCACCCCCAAAGGATACCATTGTGTTTCTGCTCTTAGTGCTCAGTAAATGAAGGTTACTGTTGGACTTATCACACTTACTGTCACAGCCTACTCCCTCTGACTGCAGCAGAGTGACCCTCAGTGTCCCTTCTTCTCTTAGTGATCACCCACAATTCCTGCTTCATTTTCTCCATTATTATTGGTTTTATCTCCTTTTTCCTCCTTGAAGAACTCAATGAAGACTGAATCAACTAGACTCTACTGACCTCTAAATTCATGTTTCCCCCTAATGCTGAGGTTCTATCTCCTGTCTAGATCTCTGCTTCAGAGAGATGAAAGTTTTACAGTCCTAAAAGTTGTCAAACAACAGATGTTACTCTCATCCCTTCTCAAACTACACTGGTTCTTTTTTTAAATTCTTATATTAGGGTAGAGTTAGTGTGGGGCATTAGTTTAGATTGAGGACACTGACTATGAGCCATAGAAATATAACTCAAATATAGCATTAAAGGCAGGAAGGATTAATTGTAACAATTCCAAGTCTCAAATGGGGTCACATAACACAACACACACACACACACACATACACACACACACACACACACACACACACACCTTGCATCTCAGTAACTCTTACATTCTGGTTCTCAAACTGTGGTAGGATTTTTTTTCCATTTCTTAATGTTGTTTTTCTCGGTATATCCTTTCCACTCTTCCTTCATCAATAGATTTGTCGTCATTGTTTCTGCATCCAGATGACAGAAAGTGTCCACAGACAGCAGGCCTTCAATTGATGAATAAGTGTCCACCCAGGTTTCATCAATTATTGTGTATATGGAGAGGCAACAAGAATGGAGAGAGGTCACACTGTACTGCCTGGTGGTTTCCATGGCAAACCTGTGGGCTGAAAAGTTCAGCTATGAAACATAATCACTGAAAAGGATGAGTGGCTAGAGGTTATGGTTGAATAAAAGAAGCAAAACCAATGTTGTATGAATTCTGGATCTCCTCTGAATAATCGCATCACTAGTTCTCTGTGCAATCATATTTCAGCAACATTTTCTTAGAACCCAAGTTCCACTTAAGTATGCATACTGAAATAAAAGCATGTAAAATAGAAAACATACAAAATCTTTAAACCATCCTGTAGTAACTAATGCTTCTTGTTCTCGGGATTTCCTCCTGTTGTAGCCTCTCATCCATCAGAGAGCAGGACACATTACCCTTCAAAGAGAAAGCCTCTAAGTACTTCAGCTTGTGTTTTCAAATGGAACTGTGAACAGTTGGATTTTTTAAGCTCCTTGGGGGGACAGGGAGGTGAGTTTGACTGGGAAAGGCAGAAGAAAATAAAGCCACCTGCTTTCCCATAAACGAGACCAAAAAAGTCTTTCTTTCCTTCCCTGGTTGTTTCCATCCTGCGGGGTAACAGCAGATGTTCAGCCTGAAATAAGAAGTGTCAGATTTGCATATGGCCACTTCTGCCCACAAGCAGGCCTGGCTCCACTTACATGGACTTTCTGAGAATAAAAACTTCCTACTGCTCCATCCACCGGGAATTCTCAAACCTGCCCTCCCTGTGGGAGGCAGGGGCCTCATTCCTCATGACATTCCAGGGGGTGGCTTGGTGAACTTTAGAAGTTCAGTGAATGCCTCTGTAGTTCTCCTGTAGTCTGAGATGACAGAGCCCCACGTTTGTGACAAAGTCTCTTTGAAAACATGGGGTTAGTATTACTGATGCTATCGCTCTCGTGAACCAAGCTATATGCTCAGCACTTTACAAATATTAGCTTGCTTCATTCTCACAAATAACTTTGGCAATAAGTTGAGTATGTTTATGTTCTAGTTATGAAAATTAGTTCAGGATGAGAGAAGTTTTTTTTAAAATACTGTTTCTGGGGTTGGGGATTTAGCTCAGTGGTTCCGCCTCTTGCCTTGCAAGCACAAGGACCCAAGTTCAATCCCTGGTACCCCCCCCCCAAAAAAAATACTGTTTCAGAGTCCTTCCACAAATGAGCAAGAGAGGCAGTAAACTGGAATTCCAGTCCCAAACTGTCTGACTCCAAAAGACAACTGAAATTTAATGTAAGTTTGATCCATTGGAACAAAGCTATAAATTCTCGTTCAAAACCTTTGTCCTATGAGCAGTGAATGCCACTAAATAATGGTTAATGGAGCATTTGTAGGAAATATGTTTCCACAGAAAAAGAAGTTTCGTGAGCCAAGTGCAGTATATAAGGAAATGAGCCATAGCACTTTTTGATAATTCATCAAGCTATATACTTTGACTAGTGTGACTTTTTTCTGTATGCTTTTTTCCTTTCTTTTCTGTATGCTTTCTTTCCTGCATGCTTTTTTTCCCTGTATACTTCAATAATTCAGTTTTTAAAAAAATGAATCATAAGAATTCAACCAAGTAGAGAACTCACTTGTGTATACATAGGCTCTTTGAGAGAAATAACTATATTTTATTTATCTTTACAACCTCATTCCTAATGGAATTGTTGATACAAAGTACTATGTGTTTGATGAACATTTATTGGAATTTAATTTGTTTATATTTATATATATGTATATATGCACCTATGTACATATAAACATGTATATAGTGTATATATCTTTATATTTATATATATACACATATATATGTGCACATTTGTATACATACATACATATATATAAAATAGATTTCTATGTCCACAGAATAATAGAATGTTACCATTGGAAGGAATTTTATATACTATACTCTAAACTATTTTAAATATCCAATAAAACTATTTTTCTTTTAATTACAAATAGCATAAAGTCAAACTGGCTTATATGAAGGGAAAAAGAAAATTTATTCACTCACAAAACTAAAAATCCAGTGATTGATTAGCTATATGAACTAAGTAGGATACGCACAATCTAAATGGACTTCTTTGAACAAAATTCCCCATGAGTAATATCAACCATGTGTTTTAAACACAATTCAGTAGATATATCAAGGTGCATATCACTGCATTTTATTTCCTCTTGTCAACTAAATAGTAAGTGAACCATAGCACTACTGCCTAAGGAGAGGAAAGGAGACCAATATTTATGAAATATTTGTTATGGAAAAGGTACTTTATTTACAGTACCTCATTTAACTTTTAATCCTTGCATTGTCCCTGGGAATTTAGATTATGTATTAGGGAATTATGTGTCTCTAAGGTTTTCACTGCCCAAGATTACAGAATCAGTGCAAGAATCAAAGTATAAAAATCAAATCAAACTTCAATCTTTCAAATATAAACTCAATATATTTGTCCACTAAAACACTCTGCCAAAAACCAGAGGGAAAAGTGCTAGTCTCCTGCAGACATGCTTAAAGTAGAAAATATACTGGATTTCCAAAATCATGTTTACTTTAATTTTTAACCATAATTCTATTATTGCTATAGCTCATCAAAAACCCACTGTGACTAAATATTTCAGGAAACATATGTCATTAATAAAAGAACAAGTAAGACAGCAAAATTGCTGTCCTCCTGCCATTTGACTTATTCTTTAGCCTAGCACTTGTGTCCTTACTTGTTCATAAATCCATCCATTTATTAAATAACTCTGTACCCATGAACTAGCCCCGGGGGGAAATTTCTTCCCATTCAAGTAAGTGCTTTTCAGTCACTGAACAATGTATCATTGTTCTTCATCCTTCCCTTGCCCCACTTTCAAGAATAAATTTGTAAAATCTCCACTCCACGCTTGTTTCAAATGTACAAAATAATACTTTAATTTTTTTCCAGGCTCTACGTCATCCTCCTAAGAAATTGGAGGTCTTATGAATTAAAATAAATAAAAATCTCTTTAGGAGTATGAACATACCACATTTGTCAAAAAAGAACACTTTCTCAGTACTTCTCGTATATAACCACACACACACACATACACACACACACACACACACACACACACACATTGATGTAGAGGAATTCATAATATAAGTGAAAGAAACAATATTTTTAATTTACATTTTTGTTCACAATTCTCAGTCAGCTTGCAAGTAACTATGCACCTGTTAGGACCTTTTAAAAATATGATTTTATTCTGCTATTTGTTTAAGACTTTAGTTTCCTGGGGCTTGTTCAAATAATTCTTCATGATCAATTATAGTAACTATTTCACTGTTTGAGGCTGTGCATGTCTAATAATGTTTCACAAGTTATCTTTGGTAATATGGGACATTTCTATAGTCACTCTCTAATCCTAAACCTAGACTCAACTGTTATAGCATAGTCAGTGGGTAGTAGGATTTAAACTGTTGTAAATGAGCTAAGTTGATTGAAATTAAATTAAAATTAGAAACAAATTACAAAATCCCAGGATAAACATCTTTAATGGTGCTTTTCCCACAAAGTTCCCAAAAAGGGTGTAGACAGCAGAGAGGATGACATATGGCAGAGACAGTCTGCTACAACATGACACAGACTGTGCTCAGCAGGCAGATATTGAGGCCTCCAGTTTGATCAGATTTTAGGCATCTATTTACTCACCATTTAAAGCCAGCAGTCTAGGACACCAAAAGAATGCCAGCTTTGAGTAGAGGAAACAGCAGCCAAAGAATCAGAAATGTTAAGCAAACAAAATGCCAACTTAGGGGAAAAGCTGAAGTACCTCAAAATTATGAATTGGAAGGTTAGCATGTGGTGGTGACAACGCTGTGAGGGTGAAGGGAGTCAGAAAGATACATTTCCGCCAAATGAATTGGGATTTAAAAGATTTGGGTTCCCTGTCATTGAGGAAAATGATTAAGGAAAATTCTGAGATGAACATCTGCAAGATGCTAAGCTTTCAATGATGTGGTAATCCCACATGTATTTTCTGGAGTTAAGATTGGGATTTCTAAAAGCAGAGCATATGGTGACGGATCTGTGTCACTGTATTCTTCTGGCATTCATAAACAGTCCCATGTCTGGCTAGTGCTAATGGAGTATATTTGTATTCTAGATTGTTCAGTTTACATTTTCTTCTTTAAGGCTATTAGTCACCCTTCTATCTTGATAATAAAAATGTTAGCATGATATATGGAAGGAAAACAAACAGGATTCTCTCAAAAAGAACAACAAATGAGGATCTGCATACACTAAGTATTAGACTCAATACACACACAGCTAAGGCCAGAATCATCTTCCAAAGAATCTAATGTTGGAGGTCCCCTGTGACCCTCAAAGAAACAGCTGAACAAGCACAGTTTGGTCCAATAGATTGGAAGATTGAAGAGCTGACATTGGTTTGCATAAATTTGTATAAGTAGGCATGGACACATCCTTCTTCCATTAGAGCCATTTGTCCATATTTTGCTACAAAGGAAATTGTCTTAAATTTTAGAAAGGAAATTTTATTCTGAAGAGAAATGTATGTATACATTTCATATGTATAGTTAAAAGAATAATACCTTCATTTGAATCTATAGATAAATAAATTAAGGTGTCCTGTAATTCAAGAGGACTTGAATTCAAAGTAAATTCAAGTTCACTATAAGAATTTATGCCCATTCAAACTGGATATACCCTGTTCATTGCTCACCTTTGTATGAAGTGGAGCTCCTCAGTAGATATCACTGTAAATTTCCCCAAGCTTGGAAATGGGAGCTTTGTAATCAGGTTGCCATGTGATAACCCTAAAAGCTCGACTTCATAGTAAGTACAGTTTTAGGAGGAGTCAGTGCTTCACTCCTCATTCCCACAAATCTCACCCCTGAATTAACTGCTGTTTCTTTTAAAAGGTTAAGAAAATATCTGTCCTGTAATGAAGGCTCAAGCTGAAAATATAAATGCACATAAGAAAAAAAAATAGAGCTGGGCATGGTGGTACACACCTATAATTCCAGCACACAGAAGGCTGAGGCAGAAAGATTATCATGAGTTCGAGGCCAGTCTGGGCTAAATAGTGAGTTCAAGGCCATCCTGAACTACATAGCAAGATCTTGTCTCAGATAAAATGAAGGAAGGAAGGAAGGAAGGAAAGAAGGAAGGAAGGAAGGAAGGAAGGAAGGAAGAAGAGAGAGAAGAAAAAGGAGGAAAGAAATAGAAAATACATAATACTGTATTAATAACTGGAGAATTGTTTCTCCTCTGTCACAAAAAATGCTTTGGGTGGAAACAATACTGGGAAAGAGACCTAAAGAGGAAAATCAGAGATGTATCAGTCATATTTATGGCATAATTTTTGTTCTGGAAAATTCTTTCTTGGGAGTTCCAATGGTGAAGAAAAAATACCAAATCAAACATGTTCATTTCTACATTTCACTGTCTTGTAATCCCAGTATGAATTCACACAAAGATTTATTTTATCAATATATAATTTTTCAATAGTCTCTTCCTTATGATTCATCAAATATCAACTTTTATTAGAATACAATTATAACATAGGACTAGCTATGCCTCATCTTGACTATGAGAACTTCATTCTCATCTAGAAATTATTGAATATTTGGTAAAAGTGCTAATGCTGTGATTAAAAATATCCTTCAAGGTTAAGTTTCAAAGATTTTCTCAAGCAAAAATTGTACGGATTGGATCGTGTAGAGGATTCCTGTAACCCCCTCACCATCACATTCCTATAAGTGGTCTCTTTATTTTCTAAGTGAGTCAGTGGGTTTAACCAAGGCATTACAGTTCAAATAAGCAACATAGTTCATTTCAGTTTGCCAGTTCAAATACAGTTTTCAAACACAGGGCTATTCAAATTTTCTTTCACGATGTACAACTGACAAAGGGATTCCTTGGCAGCAAATCAGACATTTTGCATTAACTTGTAAAGTGCTACTGGGAGCTAAGTTGTACAAACTTCTCACACCAAATTGAACATCTTTCATAGCAGACCTGATCTGAAACCATAATGCTCAGTGAGTATCTTGAAAATCTTCAAACTTGCTATTGTGCTTCCTTACAATTACACAACAGCTGACTTTACAGACTAACCAGGAGCCATTGTGCCTTAATCAGAAGCAGGGCATCGGGGTCACGGGATTCAGCTTAACATAATGAGTTTTAACAGTGTAAATTCCTCTAGCTCAGATTACCCTGCTGAACTTTCAAATCATTGATCTGGGAAATGGCTTCTTACAATTGAAATCTTTAAAACTCTTATATTATTGCTAAGCAATTTCTAGTAAGTTTTCTACACATAATAGTGTGCTCATGTGTTTTCCTCTCAGGATGATATGAATCAAATATTAGCATATAACCCTCTCTCTCTCTCTCTCTCAAAATTATCCTACCTTTTCCAAGCTTTTAAATATCAAGGAATGCTTTGGGGTTTTCTTTCAATCCCAAAAACTTGTATGTTATGTCCTTGAATTAGAGATAACTATGCTACAATTAATTTGTGCATATTGTCAATGCCTTGTTGACTCTTTCTTGACAATTTGAAAATGTGTCACTTTATTTAAATGAAATAGATAAAGGAGCTGAGAAAGAAAAAAATACAATACCGAGCCATTTTTTTATATAAAGTATTCCACCTAGTGTTGGGCAAATACAATTGTGTGCCTTTTGCCAGGAGATTCATTTGGAGAAAATTGATGTTGAAGAAAAATATGGCCTATTTGTGAAAGAAATATAGCTATATAATATATATGTATAACATATATAATATAATACATAACCATATATATGTGAAAATTTCAGATTAGAAAAACCCATCTGTAGGAATGTTATGATAACTATGACCTAGCTAAACAATTAATATGTACTCATAATTTATGTATTAATAAATTATAATTAACAGGTATTAACATGAATTACTAGATGCCAGACACTTGGCCAAACATTTAATAGATCTAAAAATACGAGGACTTTTTTCATCATAAATTCTATGTGAGAATTCTGTGTGGATAATGAAGTTGAAGTGAAAAGAGACTTACATTGCACAGCTAATTCCAAATGCTTTATGTTTCTGCCAAAACAAGAAAGACCTGAAAGACATGACACCATTCATCTGTAACATCTGGCAGGAATGTTGGGCCTTAAGGTCAGGGGGAAGCAATGGACAGAGGAGATCCAGAGAGTTTCAGTAAGAGAAATGAGAGTCAGTAGGAGAAATGAAAGACTCCTCTAACACAATAAAGAGGGGTTAAGTTTTGAAATCTCACTGAGTTATCAAATGTATCCAACTTGTGGGTCTTTCAAAACACACACAAAAAGATTAGAATTATATTTTAATTTCTTTTGCTTACCTTACTGTATTTCCTTTAATGTGACACACTGCCAGATGTGATCGATTAGATCTCCATGATTTCTTCAGTCACACACACAACTCAATTCTCAAAACAACTCTAGTTATTTTCATCATTTTTGAGAGGAAAGAAGGCTTATTTTGATTAACAGTGACTGTGAAATGGATTCTGGCCTTTGCAATGTAAATGAACATGACATGTCATTGAAGCTAAGGCACTGGCATATCCCAATATGCCTTGCCCGTATATTCTCCTGAGCTTCCAGTTGAATGACACCAGGATAATCTTGTTTCACATGGTGACCGAGTTGCAAAATAGAAGAAGCCTCATTCCCAATCACTTACAGAACTGCTTGGTACACATCAAACTGTAAATGATCGAGAAATAAAGCTCTTTTATGTTAAGCCGCTGAAATTTAGAGCTATTGTTACCTTAACCTTACCTACTTTGCCGTATTTAATGTGCTTAGGGGCCGGGGATTTAGCTCAGTGGTTTCGCTGCCCAAGGACCCGAGTTCAATCCCTAGTACCTAGAAAAAAAAAAAAAAAAAAAAAAATCTCTAACCTATTTGATGTGCTTACAAAGCTATACAGCTAAAGCCTGACAGGACTTGGAGAAATATCAGACTGGCTTAGTTGAAAAGTAGTGCTGCATTATTCAAAGCCTATACATTCCCCAGAAGTTCTCATTTCTTCTCCCCAACTTCCACCTACCATTGGTGTCATTTACAACCAATTGGCGCCTTCACTTCACTCAGTAAGAGGGAGAAAAAGATTAGAGAGACAATGAGACCTGTCTAGTTGCTATGTACCTCTACTATATGACAGTTATTTCTGACTTTGCAAGAGTAGACATTTTAACTACATGACTTATGGGATTATTAGAGAGCATGCTTCATTCATATTCTCTTTATCAAAATATTAATGCTGATAATGTCGCTAACCGCTGAACAAGATAAAATGTGAAATGACACATTTTTCTGAATGAGGTACATGTTCCTTCGATCTGGTTTGTGACTTAATGTGTCATTATTAATGAAGCAGAAGATATCATGACTCACTCAGAAAAAGGAGCCTCATAATATGTATGTTAGTCTCCAATTGATTATTCAGTTGTAGATAATGTTCCTACCAGACCACGTTGTGTTTCATGACATTCCAGGGTTGAGAGGACATTTGCAGACTCATAAACAGCTTATAAATTCTGATTTATATACCAAGTAAACAACAAAAATCAATTCTTAACTTCCTTGTCACCTTAGCCCACAAAGCTATAGTTAAGATTCATAGGTCGATGCTGCAGGTTCCATTAAGATTTGCTTCCTTTCTATTTATATTAGTCAAATTCTTAGTGGTTCACCCTCTTTAAAGGAATTAAAGAGTATAGGAAGGTTACTAACTAAAGTTTAAATAATGCCTTGCCACTACCAAAAAACAACTCAAATTCCCCAAAA
Source organism: Heterocephalus glaber (assembly GCF_053883595.1). Lineage (NCBI taxonomy): Eukaryota > Metazoa > Chordata > Mammalia > Rodentia > Bathyergidae > Heterocephalus > Heterocephalus glaber. The sequence goes on along the minus strand of NW_028258315.1, from coordinate 82,702,030 downwards.
GGTAGAGCATTACAATGCCATGAAAGACAGCCCCAAACCAGGTTACTATAGTACCATCTGTGAAAATTTAGAGGTATTTAATGAATGAGGAAAAAAGAAAAAAAATCAAAGAGCTCCCTTCCAAACTAAAAGAATTAGCAGAAATTCTAATAGCAAGAAAATTGACTCAAGAATATAAGAATTTTAGGGGGAAATGAGTTGAATGGCCATGGTCAGGTATGAGGCCATGAAAGGTCTCATCGAAATGTCTTCATTAAAAAAATATAAATCGCAATAGAGGACATACTAGCACTTTTCAAATCTAAAGTTACTAGTAACATGCCTAGTGTACGTGATTTCCATTTGCAATTCAAGTACAATAGTAGAATATTGAGATCTTCTCCCCATAGTTTGAAAAAATTGACAAACTTTTGCTTTTTTATTACAGATGGTATAGTACTGAGAAAATATTTTTCCTCACTCTGATTCTCCATACCAATTTAAGAGTCCTCCCTCTCCATTCCCACTGGACACACAATAATAGAACAATTTAGGTGGTTAGGGAGGGATAAAAGGGAAGAAGAAAACTTTTGTGAAGGTATCTTTTATTCAATTACTTATTTTTTAATTTGCACAACTAATGCAGTACTTATGGTAAATCAATACCTGTATGCAATGTATATTAATCAAATCTGGGAAGTTAACATTTCAATCTATTCAACCATTAATCATTTTTATGCATTGGGAATTCCATACTCTTCTTTTCTAGTCATTTTGAAATATATCATAGATTGTTTTGCCCAGTTAGGCCTACTTTACAAAAGGAGGACTAGAAGTGATTCCTCCACCTTGTGTTTATAAATTTCTTATTAAGTTTCTTTTTGTCCCTCTTCTTCCTTACCCTTCCCTGTCTCCAATTACCACTATTTCATTCTATTCCATTCTTTTACAAGCTTGATTTATTGGTTTCCACAAGTGAGTAAGCATATATGGTATTTGTCCTTCTTTGGTTTGTTTTACATTATTGTAATGATATCCAGTTTCACCTATGTTGTTACAAATGACATGAGTTCATTCTTTTTGTAGCTAAATAATATTTCATTGTGTAAATGTGCAACATTTTCCTTATTCATTCATCCACTAAAGAGCATGCTGGTTAATTCCATACTTTTGCTATTGTGAATAGTGCTACAATAAACATGGAAGTAGAAAAGTCTTTTTGATATAAAGATTTCATATCCTCTGGGTACATCCCATACTCAGTAATAGGATTGCCAGATCATATATTAATTCTATTTTTTAGGTTTTTGAGGAATCTCCATACTGTCTTCCATGATTGTTCTACCAATTTACATCCCACCAACAGTATATAAAGGAAATCTTTTTTCTGCATCCCCATCAGCATTTATTTCTTGTCTTTTTTATGATAACCATTTTAACGGGGTCAGATAATGTCTCAGTATGGTCTTCATTTGCATGTCTCTGTTGACTGGTAAAATTGAGCATTTCCCCATGTATTTGCAAAACCTTTATATGAGTTCTTTTTGGAAGTATCTGTGTATCTTTTGTTTGTTTTTTTAATTAATTTTATTGGTACACTTTAGACATACATAATGATCACATTAATCATAGGGAATTTTGTTGATAATAGTTATTCTGATGGAATCTCAGTGTTGTTTTAATTTACATTTCTCAAATGACTACTGAAATTCAGTATTTTTTCATATATTTATTTGGCATTTGTACTTCTTCCTCTGAGAAGCATTTATTCGTTTCAGATGCCCAGTTTTGGACTGGGTCTTTCAATTTGGAGGGTCTGATTTTTTGGAGTTCTTTTCATATATTAGATATTAGTCCTTTGTGTGAGAAACAGCTGGCGAAAGTTTTTCCCATGCTATGGATTATTTCTTCACATTGTTGGTGGTTTCTTTTGCAGATGCTTTTTAATAAGATAAGATCCCAATTATTGATTCTTTATGATATTTCCTGTGAAAACAGGGTTTTGTTCATAGAGTTTTTGTATATACCTATGTCTTCAAGAGTTTACCTATTCTACCTTCCAGCAGATTTAGTGTTTCTATTTTAAAATTTAGATCTTTGATCCATTCTAATCTTAGTTTAAATGGACAGCGAGAGATATGGGTCTAGGTTTAATCTTCAGCATGTGGAAAGCCAGTTTTTCCAACACCATTTATTAGAGACTGTTTTTATTCTGGTGAAAGTGTACAGTCCCTTCATCTAAGATAAGGTGGATGAGTATGTTTGGGGTTGGTTTTGCATCTTCCAGTCTTGTCCACTGATCTTTGGGTCTGTCTTTTTGCCAGTACCATGCTATTTTTATCACAGTGCTTTGTAGTATAATTTCAAGTCAGGGATTGTGATACTCCCTGCCTTGCCTTTGTTGCCCAGAATTGCTTTTTCTACCCTAGGTCTCTTCTGGTACCAAATGAATTTTAGGATTGTTTTCTCTAATTCTAGGAGGTATGCTACTGGTATTTTGATTGGGATTGCATTAAATCTCTAAAACAATTTTGAAAGGATGACCATTTTCACTATATTGATTCTTCTTACTCAAGAACAAAGGACATCTTTCCACTTTCTGAATGTCCTCTTCAATTCTCTTTCTTAGAGTACTGTAGTTTTCAGTGTAAAGGTATTTTACTTCCTTCATTAAATTGATTCCTAAGTATTTCATTTTGGGGAAGCTATTCTGATAGGTGTTGTTTCCCTAATTTCTCTCTCAATGACTTTCTTATTTGTGTACAAGGACGCTATTGAATATTGAGTGTTGATATTGTATCCAGCTATGTAACTGAATTTGGTTATTAATTCTAGGAGCCTTTTGGTGGAGCTTTTGGGGTCTTCTGTGTAGACTATCATATCATCAGAAAATAATGATAATTTAACTTCTTCCTTTTCTATCCTTCTTCCTTTTATTTCTTTGTTTTGTCCAATTGCTGAGACTAATGCTTCCAGAACTATATTGTGTAGGAGTAGTAATGGTGGAAATCCTTGTCTACTTCCTGATTTTAGAATGAAGGCTTTCAGTTTTTGAGCATGTTGGCAATTGGTTTGTTATAGATGACTTTTATCAAATTGAGATAGAGACCATCTATCCCAATTTTCTGTAGGGTTTTATCATGAATGAGTGTTGGACTTTGTCAAATGGTTATTCTGTGTCTATTGAGATGATCATGAGGCCTTTGTCCTTGGTTCTGTTGATATGGTGTATTACATGGATTGATTTGCATCTGTCAAACCATCGATGCATCCCAGGGATTAATTCCACTTGGTCCTGTTATATAATCTTGATGATTTGCTGCATTGAATTTGCGAGGGGCTTATTGAGAATTTTTTTAAATTAATTTTATTGGTACATTTTAGGCATACAATATAATGACATCAATCATTGGAAATTTACACCTTTACATAATCCCTCTTGGTTCTTATTTTTTCCCCATTCCCCTTCCTTCCCTTAACACTTCCATCCCTCTATTTACAAAGACTTTGTTTCAATTTTTTCATTTTCTCATATTAATTTCATTCCCTTCTTTCCTTTCACCTACACTCCAACTTCCCCTTTGTGCCTTTTCTTCCTATTTCACATTATCTATTATACCTTTTAGTCCTTGTTTACACTTTCAGTTCCTCACACTAGAGAAACTATTTGCTCTTTACACATGTGTGTCCTATTTATTTCACTTAAGAGTATCGCTGCAGTGTGCATCCATTTAGCTATAAATATCTCTAATTTCTTGTTTTTTAATGGCTGAGTAGTACTACATTTTATTTAAACACACACACACACACACACACACACATTTTCTTAATCCAGTCTCCACTTGATGGGCACTTGGGCTGTTTCCAAGTTTTAGCTATTACAAACTGTGCTGCTATAAACATGGGTGCACATATATATCACTGTGGTATGATTCTTTTAATTCTTTTGGGAAGATACCCAGAAGGGGAATAGCTGGGTCAAATGGGACCTCTAGTCCTAGTTCTTTGAGGTATCTCCATACTGATTTCCACAGTGGTTCCACCAGTCTGCACTCCCACCAAAGACGGAGAAGGGTTCCTTTCTCCCCACACCTCGGCCAGTATTAGTTATTGGTTGATTTCTTGATAGCAGCCATTCTTTCTGGGGTGAGGTGGAATCTCAGTGTTGTTTTCATCTGCATTTCTCGAATGACCTGTGATGTTGAACATTTTTTCATACATTTATTTGTTGCTTTTAATTCTTCATCTGAGAAAAGTCTGTTCATTTCAGATGCCCCTTTTGAATTGGGTTTTTGGATTAGGGGGTTTGATTTTTTTTTTTGGTTCTTTATATATTGTACATAGTAGTCCTTTGTCCAAGGTACAACAGCTAAAAAATTTTTCCCACATTGTAGGTTGTCTTCTAGCTCTGCTGGTGGTTTCTCTTGCAGTGCAGAAGGTTTTAAGAAGATGAGATCCCAGTTGTTGATTCTTTCTGCTAGTTTCCATGCTACTGAGGTTTTGTTCATAAAGTCTTTTCCTATGCCAATGTGTTCAAGAGTTCTACCTAGCTTATCTTCCAGCAAGTTTAGTTTTTCTGCCTTACTATTTAGATCTTTAATCCATTTTGATCTTAGTTTAGTGCATGGTGATAGGTATGGGTCTAGTTTTAATCTTTGACAGGTTGAAATCCAGTTTTTCCAACACCATTTATTAAATAGGCTACTTTTCCTCCAATGAGGGCAGTTGGCTCCTTTGTCAAAGATGAGGTGGCTGAGTATGTCTGGAGTTGTTTCTGCATCTTCTAATCTATTCCACTGATCTTCAGGTCTGTTTCTTTGCCAGTGCCATGCTGCTTTTATCACAGTAGCTTTGTAGTATAGGTTCAAGTTGGGAATTGTGATACCCCCCGCCATGTCTCTGTTGCCTAGAATTGCTTTTGCTATTCTAGGTCTCTCCTTGTTCCAAATGAATTTTGGGATTGTTTTCTTTAGTTCTGTGAAGTATATTGTTGGAATTTCAATCGGCATTGCATTAAATCTATATAGTAGTTCTGGAAGTATGGCCATTTTCACTACATTGGTTCATCCTACCCAGGAAGAAGGAATGCCTTTCCATTTTCTTATATCCTTTTTGATCTGTTTTTACAGGGTGCTGTAGTTTTCAATGTCTCTACATTGCTTCTTTTGCTTCCTTTGTTAGATTGATTCCTAAATATTTCATTTTTTCGGATGCTATTGTGAAAGGAATTGTTTCCCTAATTTCTCTCTCAGTGAGTCTGTTATTTGTGTATAAGAAGGCTATTGTTTTTTGAGTGTTGACCTTATATCCAGCTACTCTACTGAACCTGTCAATTAAATCTAGAAGTCTTTGGTGGAGTTTTTTGGGTCTTCTATATAAAGTATCATATCAGTAGCAAATAATAAGAGTTTCACTTCTTCCTTTCCTATCTTCATTCCTTTTATTTCTTTCTCTTTTCTAATTGCTGTGGCTAATGTTTGCAGAACTATATTCAACAAGAGTGGTGATAGTGGGTATCTTTGTCTTGTTCCTGATTTTAGTGTAAAAGTTTTCAGTTTTTGATCATTTAGTATGATGTTGGCAGTTTGTTTTTCATACATAGCCTTAATCAGGTTGAGATAAAGACCTTCTATTCCAATTTTCTGTAGGTTTTTTTTTTATCATGAATGGGTGTTGTATTTTGTCGAATGCCTTTTCTGCATCTATTGAGATGATCATATGGTTTTTGTCCTTTGCCTCTGTTAATATAGTGTATTACATTTATTGACTTACAAATGATGAACCATCCTTGCAACCCTGGGATAAATCCGACTTGGTCAGGGTGTATGATCTTCTTGATAACCCTCTGTATTCTGTTTGCCAATGTCTTGTTGAGGATTTTTGCATCTATGTTCATTAGGCAGATTGGCCTGTAGTTCTCTTTTTGGGTTGGCTCTTTCCCTGGTTTTGGAATCAAAGTCACACTTGCTTCCAGGAATGAATTTGGAAGCCTTGCTTCCCTTTCAATTTCCTTGATGAGTTTAAAGAGTAATAGTGTTAGTTCTTCTTTAAATGTCTTATAGAATTCAGCAGTGAAGCCATCAGGACCTGGGCTTTTCTTTGTTGGTAAAGTTTTTATTATCACTCATTGTGATTGGGATGTTTAGAATTTCTATATCTTGTTCATTTAACTTTGGCAATTCATATGTATCTAGGAATCTGTCCATTTCTTCTGTGTTTTCCATTTAATTAGAGTATGGGTTCTCGAGGTAGACATTGATGATCCTCTGGATTTCTGCTGGGTCTGTTGTGATTGCCCCATTTTTGATCTTAACTGCATGGATTTGAGACTTTTTCTTTCCTTTTTTTTCTGATAAGATTGGCTAAAGATTTATCAGTTTTATTTATTCTTTCAAAAAACCAACTGTTGGATTCATTAATTTTTTGTGTCATTCTCTTAGTCTCCATTGCATTGATTTCTGCTTTGATCTTTATAATTTCCTCTCTTATTTGAGCTTTGAGTTTATTATTCTCTTCTTTTTCTAGGAGTTTGAGGTTCCACATTATGTTATCTATCTGAGTTCTCTGTGTTTTCTTAATATGGGCGTTTGCTGCTGTGAATTTCCTGGGTAGCGCTGCTTTCATTGTGTCCCATAGATTCCTGTATGTTGTACTGGCATTATCATTTACTTGTAGAAACTGTCTTAATTTCTTCTTTAATTTCCTCTGTGACCCATTGGTTGCTCAGGTTATTCAATTGGTTATTCAGTTTCCATATGTTTGTGGGGGTTTTGCAGTTTCTTATGTTATTGATTTCCAATTTTATTGCACTATGGTCTGATAATATATAGGGGGTAACTTCAGTTCTTTTACATTTACTTATACATGTCCTGTGAGCTAGCATGTGCCCTATTTTGGAGAATGACCCATGTGCATCCAAAAAGAATGTGTATTCTGATTTTGTGGGGTGGAACACTCTGTAAACATCAATTAAGTCCATTTGTTCAATAACTTGATTCAGTTCTAGAATTTCGTTGTTAATTTTTTTGTCTAGGTGATCTGTCTATTTGTGATAGTGGGGTATTGAGTTCCCCCACTACAATTATATTAGTGCTTATTTGGTTTTTGGTTTTTCATGTCCATTAATATTTGTTTTGTATAGTTGGGAGCATTCGTATTTGTTGCATATATATTTATGATTGTCATCTCTTCCTCTTGGCCTGTTTCCTTCACAAGGATGTAGTGACCATCTTTGTCTCTCTTAATTAGTTTTGGTTTGAAATCTACTTTGTCTGCAAATAAGATTGCTATGCCTGCTTATTTCTGGGTTCTGTCGCATGGAGAACTGTTTTCCATCCTTTTACTTTCAGTCTATGAATTTCCTTTTGAGTTAGGTGTGTTTCTTGAATAGAGCAGATTGCTGGATTTTGCTTCTTAATCCATTCTGTCAGTCTACTTCTTTTGATTGATGAATTGAGACCATTAACATTGATGGTTATAACTCATACATATTGACTTGTCCTTGTCATGACTTTTTCTTTTTGTTTGATTCCCCACTTTGTGTTTAATTTCTTGCTGTGCCTGATGGATTCATTCTGCTGTGCTTCCTGGGGTTGTGATCCTCATTGTCTTTTCCTAGGATATTGTCTAAAACTTTTTGGAGTGCTGGTTTGGTATTCATGAAGTTCCTCAGGTGCTTTTTGTCATTAAAGTATCTTATTTCTCCATCAATTTTGAAAGATAGTTTTGCAGAGTACATCAATCTGGGTTGGAGGCTGTTTTCCTTTAGGGCTTGAAATACGTCACTCCAAACTCTTCTTGCCTTGAGGGTTTGTGTTTAGAAGTCTGCTGTGATTCTGATGGACTTTCCTTTGTATGTGATTTGTTTCTTTTCTCTGACTGCTTGTAGAATTTTGTTCTTCCTTTGGGTTTCTGGAATCTTAACTATTACATGCCTATGTATAGATTTTTTTGATCAAGGCTAGTTGGAGTCCTATACGCCTCACTATCTGTATGTCAATTTCTTTTCTCCTGCTTGGGAAGTTTTCTGCCATCACTTCTGTGAACAGTTTTTTTTTAATGTTGTCTGCACTCTCTCTTGTTTCTTCATTGACTCTGATCAGTCTTATGTTATTCTTCTTTGCATTGTCTAGCAGCTGCTGGATTGACTTCTTGTGGTCCCTTACTATTTTAAAGAAACTTTTTTCCTGGTCCCTAATTGCAGTCTTATCTTCTATATCTGCAATTCTGTCCTCACATTGACTCATTCTGCTGTGTAAACTTTCAGTGGAGGTTTTACTCTCCTGGAAATCTGTTTGCATCTGTTTTATGGATTCCATTTGTTTCCTGTGTTGGGATTCCATCATGTTCCTCAGCGCCTCTATTTTTTTTTATCTGTGTCCTCTCTAGATTTATGAATCATGTCTTGCATTATGGTCACAATCTCTGCTGTTATGTGAGAAATTATTTCTGACTTCATTTTTTCCAGATCTTCTTTTGTTGCCAGTTCAGGGAGTCCAGGTGGTTGAGTATCAGATTGTTTCATCTCATTTCCCTTTGGGGTTGCTTTAGGTTATCTAGAAGTCTGGTTTTGACACTTCTTTATGTTTCTTCTCATTTCATTAGGGGCAGGAGGTGTGCTCCTGGCACCCCCACGGCTCACCTCCTTAGCACTGGGGCCAGCTCTGCTCCCTTATTGAGGATTTTTGTGTCTATGTTCATTAGGGAGATTTTCCTGTTGTTCTCTTTTTCAGTTGGATCCTTCTCTTGTTTTGTTATCATGGTAATGCTTACTTCCAGGAATGAGTTTGAGAGTATTGCTTCTCTTTTAATTTCATTAAAGGGTTTGAGGAGTAGTGACATTAGATCATGTCTAAATTTCTTATAGAATTCAGCAGTGAATCCTTCTGGACCTCGGTGCTTTTTTTCTTGTTTTTAATTATGTCTTCAGTTTCATTGACCAATATTGGGTTCTTTGGAATTTTTATATCTTCTTGATTCAGCTTTGGTAATTCATATGTATCTAAAAATCTGTCCATTTCTTCTGTGTTTTCCATCTTATTAAAGTCCAGATTCTCAAAGTAGGTATTGATGATTTCTGCATTTCTGCGGGACCTATTGTGATTTCACCCTTTTCATTCCTAATTATATGGATTTGAGTCTTTTCTTTCCTTTTTTTGATCAGGTTGGTTAAGGCTCTATTTTATTTAATCTTTCAAAAAACCAACTCTTTGATTCATTAATTCTTTCTATTATTTTCTTAGTCTCAATTGTATTTGTTTCTGCTCTGATCTTTATAATTTCCTCCTTTGTACATGCTTTAGTTTTAAGTTGCTCTTCTGTTTCTAGTAGATAGCAGTTCAACATTCGGTTGTTTATTTAAGGTTGCTCTCTTTTACTGATGTGGAAATTCATCACTATAAATTCATCCCATCCAATTTCATAAAGTAGCTTTTGTAGGAAAATATTTTTCATTTCATGAGATGTGAGATATCAGTTGGGTAGATGCTTTGGGCTTGGCTGGGGGTGATCAAGAAAAAAAAGTCTATGATTTCTTCATCTTTGTTGATGTCAGCAGTATGTGTGGGTGCCTCAGTGATGTAAACTATAGTTCATGAAAGTAAATTATATGATTTTGCAGTGGGCATGGGCTTTCTACAGTATCTGCTTGAAGATCCAGAGTTGAACCCTAAAGACACTGAGGCTTGTGACAGCACCTGCTGCAGTATTGTCATGTAGGGTGTGGTGGTGGACAGTCTGCCAGTCCTTAGGGGAAGCATAAGTGATGCCAATAGTTGTGGCACCAACAGCCATGATTCTTGAGTCACAGGATGTGAAGGAGATATTCTCTGGAGCAACAAGGATGAACGTGAAAGATACTTGACCCTGTGCCACCAACAGCCACAATTCTATATCCACTGGTTAGAACAGGGTTTTTTTCCAGGTCCTGCCTGATAAGCACAGGTGTGCTAACATCTGTAGCATCAGTGAAAGTGGACAATTTAAAGGAGCGAGGACCTTTCCTAGGTCCCACAACTCCCTGCAATTGATACTGAGGCTTGCAGGACTGTTATTTGCTTTCTTAGAGCTATGAGGCTCAAATTATATCTTCAAGTTCCAAGCAACAATTACAAATAGTACCAGAGCTTTTGGCACCAGTAGCTGTGATCTAAATGCCATGGGCTATGGAGGAAATATCCCTAGGTCATATGGGGGCCTGTGCAGGTAACATTTAGGCTATGAGTGCTGGTATCTGCATTCCTTTGAAGGAGAGGACATGAGGTGATACAGGAGGAGCATGAGTGGTGCCAAGGCTTGTGGGTTTGGTATCTGCTATCCTGGAGGCTTCAGAGCATTGTGGAAGTGCTCCTATCTCCTGTCATGGAAAGCTTTAGTGGAGAGGAGGCTTCGGGAATTGAGCTGAAGGACACTGATGTGCCTTTCCATTGGTCCTCAAGTGATAAGTGATACCCAGGTCCTTTGCATCAGTAGCTTCAGTCCCAAAGCTGTGGCATGGTTAGTAGACCTTGCCTAGATTCCACCAGTCAAGTCCAGTGTGGGGCAGTAGGGGTGGCACAGGCCATAACTACTCATTACTGCATTCCTACAGCTTGAGGGCTCAGGTGGAGCTTGTCCCAGCTCCCACAGGTGAAACAGAGAGCCTGCAGCAGTGTGTATCATCCCAAGGCTGTGAGGCAGGAAGGGTATGTCTCCTAGGTCATGCTGGGGAGCACTGATGTAGGGGGTTCTTTGAAAGTGTGTTCCTGGAGCCGTTGGACTCATGAAGGTGTTCTCCCACTTCCCAGTGCACAGGCATGAATAGAACTGGGACCCTGCAACAGGATCCACCATTTTGAGGGTGTGGGATGGAGAGATTGTTGTGAGGGATCAAAGCCACTTTTGGGGGCCAGAAACCCTTAGGCTGGACCCGGACTTTTCCCAGTCGGGATGCACAGGCACAGGTGAATCCAAGATCTTACAGTCCCAAAATTGTGCCCTGAGGAGGAAGATCCTCCTCAATTCCAATGATTTGAGTGAGCACAGGTGGGTCTCAGACTTGTGGCCCTGGCAGTTACTGGTCCTAAAGTGGTAGTACACCAAGGGGGCTCCCTGTCTTTCACTCAGAGAGGCTTTCAACCACCCAAGACCTCTGCCAGGGTCCAGTGCTCTTTTGCCAGCCCTTAAGCCAAGATGGCATCTACCTGTGACTCTTGTGAAGATTTGAGCTCTAGGGTTTGGAGGAGGTCCAGAGTGAATATCTTCTTTGGAGCAGAGAAGTCACTTTAAGACCAAATCTCTGAATTGGATTCAAAACTTGTAAGTACCTTAAGTTTCTCCTACAGTTCAGGCTGCTGGCCTGCTGTTATTGGGGTTATTTGTACCTCTCCACTTTCATTATGCCTTAAGCAGCATCAGTTTCCCAGAGCCTGGTCCAGGAGGCCTGGTTGAAGTTATAAAATGTTTTGTGCTTTTCTCTTAAGTAACCTTTCCTGTTCTCTGTGCTGCTTAGTGATCCTGTCAGTTCTTTGCTGATTCCCAGAGTTCTTCCTCTTTCACTCTCTTTGAAATATACTTTCTCCTTTGCTGCCCTGATTCTTCTGTTTCACAGAGCCATGGGAAAGGTAATTCTATGCAGCCATCGTGGCTTGACTCCTATATGAAACCATCTTAAACCAACTCACTATGCTGAGGGTGCATTTCTTTCCCACTATATAAGGTTACAAAGCCTAACCTTCCTTTGTGATAACCTTGTGCCAAGATATCTTTTTGTGCATACCTCTCTTCTCCTAACCTGACAGATTGAAAGGCAAAATTCTAAGTTCTGAATACGCTGACTCTTCTTTAACTCTCTTTGTATCTCTCAAGATTGCTGCAATAATTACCATTCCTCATTACTTGCTCTACATTTTCTCAACTTCCATAACTCAAAATTTTAAAAAAAAATCCCATTGTAATCAGAAATTCTTTCTTTTGTCTAAAATGTGTAAAAATCTCATGTAGGAGGGACTCAAAATTGGGTAAGACTGCTCTCAAAACTTTCAAAATTTTTCAATTCTCTTGAAAAACAAAATGGTGTTAATTGATATTTACCATCCATAGGTTGTACCCATGAATTATTTGCCTTTCCCCCTGGAAAGAGAATGTCTATAATGCATCATATTTCCAGAAAGATTCATGACCCTGAAAAGTGTAAAGCAGTGTTTGAGTAATCCAGTGTTCATGGGATTTTACGAGTCTGCTTTATGGAAATTATCAAACCCTGTATCAGATTAAATTCTATAACAGAGCAAGCATTTCATCTTTGTCTTAGTCACTTTTCTCATTGCTAATACAAAATACCCAACACCCACAAGTTAAAGGAGGAAAAGTTTATTTGAGCTCACAATTTGTAGAGGTTTCAGTCCATAATCAGCTGGTTCCAACACAAGACACCATGACAGAGCAGCATCACAAAGGAGAAACAGTTCAGGGCAGGCAGAAGGCAAGGAAGCAGCAAGCAGTAGAAGTAAGCCTGCTTTCCCTATCTATTTATACTATTCCATCCAGGCTATAAGCCTATTAATTGGTGCCACCCTCACCCCAGGTGGGGCTTCCATTATCCATACCCAGAACTATGCTAAAACGTTTTGGTTATTACACACCTTTAATCCTAGTATCTAACACCCTAGATCCAGTCACCTCAGATAAGCCCACCTATGAGTGCATGAGGCTTTTGGGGTCATCTGGATACACTCTGTGACAATCTTTCAGCCCAAGTAACAGCACTACCTATTAGAGGAAGTGCCTGAGAAAAACATGGTTTTGTGTGAGGAGCACTAGAAGTGAAGATGCAAGGTTTCTGGTAGAGGTTGAAGTGATCAAATCATCTCGTCATCCTAAAGTTTCTACATCTCAAAAGTTGGGGAGCTGAACTAACTCTCTGCTTTAAACTCTGACCTTAAGAACCAATTGAAAGAGACTCAATAGAATTAACACACTGGAATCTCATTTTTTAAAGAAAGCGTCTCACAACATTTTTTTTATCTGCTAGGTGTGTATACCATTGTGGCAAGCACTCTTCAATCACATTTAGCTTTAAAATCCTAGGTTTCTATTTAACAAATATTCCCTGCATTTCACAGAATCTGCACCAATGGAAGTGTTACTTATCAGAATGAATATATTATGGTACTCTCTTTAAGCATACCTAATTAATACTACATAAAAATAAAATTATTTACTTATAGTGTATATTCTATAAATTACTAATCATATATATTAAGTTTATTATATTTTATGCATTATATATATATGCATATAAAGTTTACTTGATTCTACTTGACTCTTACGTATCAGTGAGCTTGGTAAAAGATGATATTGGATTGCCTGAGGCAATCAAAGGCAAAAAATAAAAACCAAGAGGAATAAAAATATAGTCCATGCCAGTCATTTTTTAAAATATTATTACATTTTGTCCTCAAAAGAGTCAACCTGTGTTCATTTTCCTACCTCTCAACCTTGAGCAAAGACACTTAAGTCAGTCTAGGACTTTGTTTTCTCTTCAGCAAACTGGAGATTAAAAATAACTTATAGGACTGCAAGCAAGATAAATGGACTTAGGGCCGGGGATTTAGCTTAGTGACTCCGCTCCTGCCTTGCAAGCACAAGGTCCTGAGTTCTATCCCTGGTACCAAAAAAAAAAAAAAAAAAAAAATAATGGACATAATACCTAGGAAACATTTATCAGGGTGCTTGTCACATCATAACAATTGGTAGGTGATAGGATGATATTGACTAGATAGATGTTAGTTATGTGATCTTGCTCTTCAAAGTTTGCTCTGTGACCGGCAGTATTAGAAACTCAGACTCAGGTCCATTCCAGACCTCCTGCATCAGAACCTACACTTTAACAAGATCACTAGGGGCTGGGGATTTAGCTCAGCGGTTTCACCTTCTGCTGCGCAATGCGCAAGGACCCGAGTTCGATCCCCGATACCAAAAAAAAAAAAGATCATTAAGTGATTCGTGTGCAGATATATATGTTTGAAAACCACTGATGTGGCAAACAACTTGGAACTAGGCGGCTTGATAGAATTTATAGAAGTAGTAAGCGAGGAAGCTGGGACCCCTGCCAGATCAGAAGGTGATATGGCTACTGTCTCTCTCTTTCATCATTCTAAGGACATCTCTAATTGGGAGGTATTCAGGGTCTCTGAATTTCACTGTGATGTTGTTTCTCTAATTGAAGCTGTAACTGAAAGATTTTTAAGCACATTTTCATGTCTACCAGTTAGTAACAAGAGCATCATAATTTTGTTTCATTTTTCACATTTTTAATTATTCAGCTGTTTTATTTGTCACTGTTTAGGAAATTATTACAAAACATGTCTCAAATGTTTCTGATTCATGCATATTTAGGCAACTAAGCAGATGTAGAATGGGTTGACTGCTTTGATAAAATTAAACATTGATGAAACATGTATTTGCACAGAAATAATGACTCTCTTATTTGTATAAATAATAACAGATCTATTTCCCAAATCATCTAGGAAAAAACTGAGGAGAGGTTGACAGAATTACCATGTATGTATGGTTTATTAGGCAGATCATTTTCAAATGCATGTTTTTATGTTTTAATAGAATTATGTTAATTTATGGCTTGTAATGCCACATTAAAATGAAAGAAATATAATTAGGCCAAAATGATACTAGAAGTATGTTTTATGTGGAAGTCTGTGGATGATACTAGAAGTATGTTTTTAGGACATGTCATGATTTTCAGAGTTCCTTTGTAGTTCATGGAAAGTGCATGTATTTAATACAGTAAATACAGTACCACAATATTAAAGCTATATAAGATATATTCTGAGATCCAAGTTTAAGTGATTTTAAGATATACTTTTCCCCCCACATTTTAGCATCTCTAAAACTGAAAATTGTCTTGCAATTGATGGCATATCACAGTTGATTAGCAGTACTTTTTTCTGCTTTGCCACTGATGGGATCTTAGATCCAATTAAACAGAAATACACAAGCCCTAGTAAACTTAACCTAGTGCACCAGAGTATCATAATGAGTAAAAGAAATGGGACACGAAGGAGATATCATCCCCCACTAGTACTCAAGCAAGAAGAGAAGATGGATAAATAAAAAGTAATGAGATTAAATAAGATTTCATAGACATAAATTTTCACACAGCTTAAAGGAAAAAATATCAGGGAAGACAAGAGAACATAAAAGTGGGAATGAGGAATAGGAAGAAAAAAACCGAAAGGAGAGAGAATGAAGCATCAAATGGAAAATATACCCAAAATGTTCACTATTGTAATGATTATTCCCTGAGTGTAGTGTCTTGTAGTAGACATTCAACTTGGTGCTTCTTTTTTCATTACACACACTGACCAGTAGAAGTTCTAGAGGGTAGAACGGAGGTGATGTTTTCAAGAACTTTCTGAAGGTATTTTCTCTTCTTTAGCTTACATAAGTAGATGCATAGCCCTCCACAAACATATATTCCCTGAAAATTTTTCTCTTTGTACTGTGTCCTGCTTTTAATTCAGTCCCAAGTCACCAAGAAAGACTTACATGATTGCTAAAACTTCTGTTTTTTCTTTTAGGTGATATCAAGATTATCAAGCAAATCTACAGTCTCACAGGTATGGATTTTTTAAAAAAGAGAATTATTTATCTAAAATCTGGAGGATTTCCAATAAACTCGTCTTCCCCTTCAGGATTTTAGGGACTTTTTACTTTTCCTAATTTACTTCCCAATAAGAGATATGGTAACTGACTTTCATGAGTTGGTGTATAAAGAAGTATTTAAATCCATATCTCTATTGAAAGTATTTCACAGTTGTTCTTATATTGTGTATGTTACCAGAACCTGGCAAGAGCAGTCAAGTCCTGAGGTATTGATTTTGTAAATACTTTCATTTTGTTTAAAAGTGATGGGCCGGGGATTTAGCTCAGTGGTTTCACTGCCTGCCCTGCAAGCGCAAGGACCCAAGTTCAATCCCCGGTACCAAAAAAAAAAAAAAAAAAGTGATAGCCAGATTTTTCTTGTAAACATTTGTCAGCTTTGAGTTGCTGGATCAAAATACCTGATACCTTTAACTTAAAGAAGTTTATTTGGCTTACAGTTTCTGAGGTTTCAATCCATAGTTAGCCTCCTTTAAGGCAGAAACCTTATAGCAAAGGGGCATGGCAGAGGAAAGCTGCCCACATCACGGTGTCTGGAAACAGAGAGAGAGAAAAGATTTTGATAGATCGATAGATGATAGATAGATAGATAGATAGATAGACTCTCCAAAGGCAACCTCTAATGACCCACCACTTCCAACTAGGCCCCACTTCCTAATAGCACATTCAACTATAAACTCATCAATGGATTAATCCACTAATGAATATAGAACCACCATGATCCAATCACCTTCCAAAAGTCCCGGCTCTGAACACATGAGACTTTGGGAGGAGAACATTTTAGATCAAAACATAGCAATCCAGTTTTTCACAAGTAACTATAATGTCTAAAAATATGGTATAGAGATGTTCTGAAAGTAGTTTAACTCTTATGACAGTCCCAACTTTGAAGTACCCTCCACTTTTATAGAATACTTTTGAAACAGTGATTTGTCAGATTTATTAGCTAGACTTTTATTAATAATAATCTTATAACAGGGAAGCCTAAGAACAACTCCTTTTCATGTTGCATATTGAGTTCTGCTTCAATGTTCTCCTCTTTCAAGCAGAACTCAACAACTTTCACACAGAGGACACAAACAGATCAAATTACAAATTATGAAGATAATTTACTGAAAGGAGAAGGGGGAAATAGTGTTTACTTTTAATATTACATTGAGAAAATTCTTTAAACCTCCTAGAATATCTCTGTGTTTTCCAGCAAGTTTTTCTCTGGAACTAGCTGTGTTTCACCTCCACAAAATCCCTCTTCATCGAAAAGCAAAATGATCTTTATGTTTCACTTCTTCTCCCCAAATAGCTTTTCCTCATAGCAGTGCTGACTTTTCCCCAAACCTTTTATATTCCTTTGCTTATGAAGTGAAATTTGGCCTTTTTTTCTCACCCTTTCATGAAACTACAAAGATGAAAAGCCCTCCCAATAACACAACAATTTTAACTTTCAAAAACATGTTCTGTATAATTTAGGCTGAGGTCACTTTTATTGTTAAAATCACTACAATAACAAGGACTTCAAAACAATAGATGTTTATTTCTCTCTACTAACAAGTCCAGAAAACAAATAAACAACTTTGGTGTGTCAATAGGATCCCTGAGTTTCTTCTTTCTGCTTCATCACCCTCAATATATGGTTTCCTTCTTCAAGATCTCCTCACTTTCCTAGGTAGTTGTTGGATAGCCATCCATTTACCCATATTCCAGACTACAAGTCAAAGAAATATGAAAAGGTGAGATAGAATATCCCATGTTTCTAGTAGCCTTTCTAAAAGTTTCTTAAATTATGTCCCAGAACTTAGCCTCATGGCCTAAGCAAGTGGCAAAGGGAGAAATGTGATTTTTGGCAGAGTACATTACTAATAATTCTACTAAAAAAGAAGGAAATATCGCATGAAAAGAGGCAACCATCATCTCCCCTGATATAACTGTTGTTTCCAACTTTTTCTTGATCATCATCATTGCATAAACAAGTGCTTATTCAATATGCTCTTTGTATATTGATTGCTAAGTGTTGCACCCAGTGAGAGAGAACCAACCAGAGACCGATATTAAATCCACACAGGAGTTTATTTCCAGCCGGGACCCGAGCTGAGCATAGGACTCCAGCCTCAACTGGGGGTTGACAAACATGTTTTATACACCTTTGAGGGCGACAGTTTCTAGGCCCCTCTATGGGATAGAACTAGCAAAGCAAGCAAAAGGTACAGAAGCGGAACGTCCTGCTGTTAGAACATTTGTAAAACAATAGTTGATTGTTATTTCTAGTATTATTCCCCTTAGAGAGTCAGGGGAGGAGGTTTCTAAGCTTCCTCCTTCTGAGTTCATCTAAAGGGCAGGCAGGTGGGTCAAGCAGCAATATGGAGTCTGTCTTGCTAACAAGGGTCCTTCATTAAGTGCTTAATTTCCATTACCTAGCAGCTAATATTTCCGCACACCATTCTTAATGAATAGGAAAGAAAACCAGAACTTTTAATAATTATAGTGCCTAAGAGGTTATCAAATATGTCACTTACAGCTAGTACAGATTTCTAGGATTGTGTAACTGAAAGTCCATGAATTCAACCACAAGATTTTGTTCTGCTGTTTCTCTAGTCAAGAAAGGTTAGACTAGACATATGTGAGTTTGAAGTGGCTACCCTAACAAAATATTATGAGCCAGATATGAGATTCCTCTACCTATAAAAACCACATTGCCTTCAAAAAAGCATTTTCCAGGGGCAAAATGAAGAGATAAATCAGAAGACAAGGAAGAAATCTATCGCTGAATTTTATGGCAATGTACAACAGATGAATCCATTTACACAAGGGAGGTAGGTTTTTCTCTACAAATGGCCTGAAAAAAGTAACTGGCACTCCTGCATAGAAAGAATTATGGGCTGGATGTCCAATCATACAATAAAATAGGTCCTGTATGCAGTAATAGTAGGTGGGACATTTAATTCTTTGTATAAGTCATGTCTGTTGCCTTGATTATGAGAGTCAGTTTCTAAGCAACTTGTCCAAGGCACCAAATCTCCTTGACAAAATGGAAGTACGAAACTTAATCTTGTAGAAGTACAAACATTGGATAGGTTATTAGTTGAAGGATTCTATGAGAGCCAATGGAGACTACTTTAAAAAATAAAATGATTGGGGTGAGGATTTAGCTCAGTGGTGCTGCCACCTGTCTCGCAAGTGCAAGGTCCTGAGTCCGATCCCTGGAACCAAAAAAAAATTAAATTAAAATAAAATAAAATTATTAAAATGTCAATGTAAACATGGACAGAAATCTAAGTAGAACATGTATTCATTGTTTTTCATTTCTTTGGTAAGTTTGCCCTGTTGTGTCTTTACCTAACTTAGCTAATTTTTCTATTCCATGGACCTATTATACAAATGTTCCCCTGAAATTCTATGTGGGTCCAATTTCTATTAAAATACAGTTTTAAATGCCAGGATGTATCAGTCAGTGCTTACTAGAGAAACAGATTTAATGCAAGGTATACAAATATATAAGAATTTACAAGATAGGCCTACAATGGCTGCAGAGTCAGGTGTGGAAAAGTACAAAAGGCCTGTCTATGTACTGGAGATCCAAAAAATTCAGCCAAAGGCCTGGAGCTCACTGTAGTGTCCCGTGCAAGTCCATATCAGGAGGCTGAAGGGTCTGTAATAGAAGGCTGAAAGGTCTGTACTGGAGGCTGAAGAGTCTGTGCTGGAAGCCAGGAGATGATGTTCAAGGTGAAGGTGAAGACTGAAGCATCACAGAAGTGAGCTTTCCTTCCTCATTTCCCCTGTACAACATTCAGATGACAAGCCTATTGGTTGGTGCCACTTACACCCTGGGTGGATCTTCTGTCTTCAGCCACACCTAGAACTATGCTGATCCAATTCAGTTGGGCATTTCTTACTCAAGTTGACACAATCAGTTAACTCTCACATGGGGGGGACAAAACAAACAAATAAAAGCAACACCAAGCTATCTCAATAAAGAACTTACGGCTTCACCACTAATTAAAACAATCATTATCTAGCTGAAGAATCTAGGAACACCACTTGATTCAGAAATTTTGGGCCATTAAAATATATACAAAAAATTTATGAGTAAACTATTCATTTCACTTATCAGCTATAGCCTAAATTGAATGAAATATTGCCTATGAGTAAATATAATTTTTTGCTATATCCATCATTACAACTATTATAGCAAAATGGAAATACACCAATGAACCAGCTGCTCATTGAAGTCATAACCATGACAACTGAAGAGATTTAAAAATAATAATCTTAGGAATTTTCAGATTTAATCTCATTTGTATTATAAATTATTAATAAGCAGGTATAGGTGATTATATCTTTAAAACACTGAGGCACAGAAAAATGAATCAGCCTTTCTCAGTGAATTGACATCTGATCATCCCCAGAGAAGCCAAGTCTGAAGCAAAGCAAGAAAGATCATTACAGTGAATTTGTTCAGAGCACTAAGTCAGTTTTTGCTACCTTCTTTTCCCTGCTTCTCCATCAGCACTTCAACTGTCTTTTCCCATCTTCTTTCTTTCTCCTTAGCTTACAATATTGAATGACCTTGTTCCAGTGGTTCCTAGAATGGGTTTTGGCAAAGCTTGTTTTTTTCTTCCTTTCCCAAGGCTATTCAGGGGAGCAGACCAGGTAGTTTGCTCTATTTCCTGTTAGAGACTTGTGAGAACAAGGAGAGTAAGGACCAGAGTAGCTGAGAATGCTTCATATTTTTCTCCACCAATGTGATCCAAAATAGAAAAGACTTTTACTCTTAAAGGGTAATATGATTTTGCTGGATGACTTCTATTTTATAAAGTTCCACTAAAGATACTGGAATTTTAAAGACCAAAGCCCAAAACCCTCCCTTGGAATTGAAAATTTCTTTATTCTTAAGAACATACCATCATATATTACGTGTGACTAGCTGACTAAAATCTATATGCAAACCTTCTAAAATGTACCTTTCGCACAGCTTCCCCACTGGGACAGTTTGAAAGATAGAGTGAAAGGTTGGGGGCTAAAATAAGGAAGATAGAGAGAGTGAACCTTCAGATCAGAAGTGAGAGACATTTCATCACCTGAAAAAGTAATAGCAAAACCTGTGAAGCCTTCAGTTTCAATGATATTCTCTAAGGAATTTGACTTTGTTCCATGGGACCTCCAGCATAAATGATGTACCTCTTCAGAAGAATTGCAATCTATACTAATCTTTCTTATCCTCTGATTTAGTCAGAGCCCAAGGGAAATGGCAGCATCAACAAGAGACTCCCATCCATTGTAGAAGACGAGGAAGAGGAGGAGGGGGAAGAAGAGGAAACAGCTTCACTCTCTCCCATCTACACAAGAAGATCCACCTCCTCACGCAGCAAGAAGGTTGGAAATAATAAAACCTACCTAGGCTTAAGCTTAAAGCAGCTGGCTTCAGGAACAGTGCCATTTCACTCACCTATCAGAGTCTCCAGTTCAAACTCCCCCAAAACCAAGCAGGAGACTGACCCTCCTAATCACAACAAAAGAAAAGAGAAGAACTTGAAATTGCAACTTTCCATTTTGAATAGTTCTGGTCCCCCAGACCTCAGTCCGAGGTAAGAGTTTCCATAATCTAACTCCTCAGGTGAAAGTGGCTTTAATAACTAGACTAGTAAATGGCTGGTAAATTACACAGCCTTTGGGGGGTCTTTCAACTACACAAGTTCACAGCCTGAATTCTTTGGCTTTCCTGCATTTTGTATGCAACATTTTGAGTATTTGGGCAGATGTGTGAATGGTATGAGAACAAATAGTTTTTAACAATATTTTCAAAAGGATTCATTCCTTTCCTCCTCCCTTTAGCTCTACTTATTAACTGTACTTTTCTACATTGTGATTTTATAATTTAAACTTATAATGAAAGTAAAAGAGATAGAATAAAGTCCATCAATGTTATTCTCTTAATGCCTCATCTTACCAAAAGTTTTAGAGAGCAACAAGCTGAAATTATGAAATAAATGAGGACCTGAGTTTTACTTTCTATTCTATTTGCCTCGTTATTTTGAAAAGTTGAAGCTTAGTTTTACTCCTTGTCTCTTCAATAGGCACCAGTTTTACTTAAAAATTTAGAAATTCTAAATTCTAATTTTTAGAAATTTCTAAAGGAAATTTAGAATTATCTCTATGTTATAAACTAATATGTCATAGATATTAAATACTGAAAGCTAGACCCAAATTTGTTTTTCTACTCATAAATCAAGTGATATTTCCAATATAATGATTCACTTGAAGAACACAAATTATCCATTAAGAGAGAATATTTAGGAACAAAGTAAGCAAAGCAGATTTATTGAAAAGTAAGTGAATATTAAATATTCA
Organism: Heterocephalus glaber; assembly: GCF_053883595.1. Lineage (NCBI taxonomy): Eukaryota > Metazoa > Chordata > Mammalia > Rodentia > Bathyergidae > Heterocephalus > Heterocephalus glaber. Next base: position 82,680,052 of record NW_028258315.1, on the reverse strand, counting down.
GAGATTCAATTGGAAATGGTTAAATTGAAAACAGTGTGTAATTCTTCTGGTTCTTAAATTTTCAGTAAAATTAAAAATACTATTTAAATACAGGGAGAATATAGCAGATATCCAAAGAAAGTATTATATATAATATGAGCCTGCATTTATTTATAAAAAGTATATTTTTCTTTACACACAGAAAGATTTTGAGGATATATGCCAAAATGTTGACAATAGTGGTAACTTACAGTTGACTTTATTTTGTATTTTTTTAGTAGAACTGTGCTATCCTATATGGTAACCATTTGGCTTAAGTGACTATCGAGTGCCTGAAATGTTGTTAGTGTAAATTAAGATGTGCCGTAATTATAAAATGGACTTTGAGTTTTGAAGAATTAGTTTTTAAAAGGGAATTTATTTTATTAGTAATAAAATTTAATATAAGTATTAGAAATTGAGTAGAAATATTTTAAAGTCTTCTAGAGATAACAAGAACTTATGAATATAAGTGCACAACCAACTGATCGCCTTTCTTTTAAATAGAATTGTTGATGGAATTGAGGATGGAAATAGCAGTGAAGAAAGTCAGACTTTTGATTTTGGCTCTGAACGAATGAGGCCAGAACCTAGAGTTTCCCCTCCCCTTGGAGGTAAGTTTTTTAGTCTTCTATCTTGATGTGATATTTCTTTTGAACTTGCAATATTAATTTTGGCAGATTCTTTTTCACTTCATTGTTCTTGGAATTTTCTTCCAGTAATAGAACTCTACCAATGCTGTTGAATAATTTGACTTGGGTCTGTGCCACTTCCAAATTATTAAGAAATTATTTGTTCCTCTGTCCAGGCTATGTGCCTTCCCATTTAGCAAACAAGATAAATATTATAGCAGGAGTCTCAAATTACATCTATTCATCAGATAGTGCCCATGATTTCCTATTTTAAATTAAGACTAATTCTCAAAATTATTATCTAAAGGAAATGCCTCATTGATTGTGCCCTGTAGGAACAATAACTATATCTAATCAATTTATTTGGTGAGAGGTCATGAGCTTGCAGTTTGTCCAAGGATAAACAACTTCAGAATGACGTTAGCATGTTGACAGTGATAGAGAACTACATGAAACATTATCCCTAATGATAACAAACTAATGTAGAATCCCCAAATCCAAGCCCAGGACCCTCTCTCTCTCCCACTCAATCTTGATTTTATGGCCTATAAAAAAGGAATCTGTCAACATGATTAAGGCCAGAATTGACAAACTTTAAAGAAGACACATTTATATTTGATAAAAAGAGAATAATGGGGCTGGGGATTTAGCTCAGTGGTTTCGCCACCTGCCTTGCAAGCACAAGGTCCCGAGTTCTATCCCCACTACCAAAAAAAAAAAAGAGAGAATAATGAACAAGTATTAAATAAGCATAGCTAACACAAAACAATTACCAGCAAGCTACCCAATACAAAACCAGAAATTCTCTGCTCACTTTCTTTTGCCATCTACCAAATTTTGGGATCCTTGTGTAAAGATCCTGTGCTAATTAGCAAATCACAATATGAAAAAAACCAAGCTGAAGAAAGACATTTGAATTTACAATCTGAACCAGGGGGAAGGGGGTCTGTTTGATAGCACACCAGTATTTCATCTCAGTCAATAATCTTTCTATCACCTGTCACCTTCAGGAAACTGAAGTGTCCTTGAGAGATTTCTTGGAGCCTAGAAAGGGGAAAAGGGTAGAAGAGGAGAAGGGATGCAATCTTGGTTCATTAATTCAATTGAATATTGATATTACTGTGCTTAGGGAAAAAGTCAAAGAAATCCTGTCATAGTCAAACTGGTATATTTGCATGGAAAGCCAGTGGGGGCTCTCAACAGCAAGTTTTTCTTTTTAGCTCACCTGAAAACAATGCACAGAACCTCACCATATCCGTACATGGATTTCTAATTCCACAACCCTCTTAACTTCCTCCTTTCCCCTATCCCATCCTATCCTATACCCATCCATTCAAGCAACAACAGTTCTTTATTCTGTCTCCTAAATATCTCAGTTCTCCAAACTGCCAAGTTTCTGTCCTTACTGCCGCCACTCTTTTCTTAACCACATCCATTCCATTTTTAACTTCCGTTGCTACCAAAGTCTCTTTTCTGGTCTTATGCTGTATTCCATGCATGGTGAATGTTTTCAAAAAACAAATATATTTGATATACTCTACTGCTATGCTTAAAACCCTTAAAGGCTTTCCTATTGCTTTGAGTTTGAAATGCAAACTTATTGCACAGGTACATTTAAGTATCCTTGTTCCTTGCCAGATTCTAAGATCTATAAGGGTCAATTATATTTTCTGTATTTATTGATGTCTCCTATAAAGAAATGTTGGCCTATTGTATATAACCTGCAATGATTTGTTGAATGAATGGATTATCTCTGCAAAATACCTCTGCAACACAAGATTTTATTACTCTGCTTTGGACTGTTCTGAGTGACTGTCCCACCCCCAGTAAGTTTGCTACTCAAAATTGATGAGGATTAGTATGATTAGAGACGAAAAAAAGAGAGAAATTGATTCTATCAAATCTTTTCCACTCCAGCTAACACTGATTCATCAGCACTTTTTGTCCTGGACAGAAATAAATGCACTTGGGAGAATAAGGTAGAGAAAAAAAGTAGAGAAGAGAAAACTAGGAAATGGGAGAAATTACCTTTTAGAGTGACACAGGAGGAAACAGGAAACATGCAGTAGATGAAATAGATTTAGAGAAAATGTTCTGATGGGTACAGGAACTGATGTTTAGAAAGGAAAGAGAAAAAGAAAAGAACATCCTTTTTCTGTGGCATGGGTACTGACTGTCTTAGCAATTTTAGAGAATGGTCAGAGGGGAAAAAAATATGTGATCTTAGTACATGGTAGTGATTGTATTCAGGGGAATGGGAGACTTGCCATGGCTAATCCAATCAGAGTCACCATCATGATGTGTGCCTGGTTCCAAAGAGTATATCAGCATCATCCAGAAAAATACGTGAAGCTTGTCTGATCCTAGGAAGACAGAACTACAATGCATAGACATTATGAAAGGTAAAAGGTGATAGCCCAAGCTTCCTTTCATATTTCAATTGCCCTGGTTCTCAACTATAAAGTTTATTCCTAAACAGCTTATTCTGTGTGTGTCACTTTTCAGATCCAGAGATTGGAACTGCTGTTCTCTTCATCAAAGCAGAGGAGACCAAGCAGCAGATAAACAAACTCAACAGTGAGGTATGGAAGTCTATCTGGTCATGCTGGTGTGGTGAGAGGAGACATAAATCCCAGTTACCACCAGAAGCAGTAGGAGATAGAAGTTAGAACCATGTGCTTCCCCATTAGCCCACTGAAGGTGAACCTCTACTCAGCCTTCCAGTGAGTTACAAGACCTGTAACAAATCACTTGCCCTCCAGCTCCATGTCCCTATGTATAAGAAGGAGAAAATAATAATGCTCCCCTTTGGGTCCACTGTGAAAGTAAATGAGATAATTTAGATAAGTCACTTAACATGAAAGCACTAAATAAGATATAATTATAATATCATAAATACATTGAGATTTTAGTTGGTGCTTTTCCAATTTTTGTGTTCTTTGATTTTAAGTGACTTAAAGCAAGATCATTAGTTCACAGAAAAATGCAAATAAACTAAAGGAGAGAGTATAGGAAACAAGAAGATTGGATTCAAAAAGATGTGTAAAGGGATCAGGAGGATGTTAAAAGGAATTGAAAGTTAAAAGAAGGGATGTTAAAAGGATTGAAAGTCATCAAGATATGTTATATACATGTACCAATTCCCCAAAATAAACATCACTCTTCTGTATTACAAACATGCACTAATAAAAAATAAGTTAATAACAACATTACTAATGATTCATTTTAAGTATAATTTAATGAGTGTGAGCAGTTTTATTGAGTGATTAAACCATCACCAGAAAACATTTTTTTAAATGTTTTATACTCCCAGTAATATCATTCATACAAATTTACACTTAATCCCTATTCCTACATCCAGCCCCAGGCAACTATTTGTCTACTTCTTGTCTACCATTTGTCTACTATTACAATAAAATTTACCTTTTCTACCCACTTAATATGAACAGAGAAATAAAGGAATTTCTTGATTATTGCCTTAATTTTAGTTTTTTTCTCTTAAAAACAAAAATAAAAACAGTTTCTGAGACAGTTTAAATGCAGATATTTGTTTGGGAAGTGATCCAGTATGCATGGAGCAGAGTACAGCATAATAGAGGTTGAAGGCAATAAATAAGGGTATGTTAATGGGTAGTTAAGCTTGTAGGTGATAGGTTTTATCCGGTGCGGTCCTCTCTGAGACTATGAAGGACAGCTCAAAATCTTTCTACCAAAAAACAAGGAAGAAGTAGAGTCAAGGCTACAGGCCTAACTGCAAAAGGGATAGGAAGATTCCTTAGGAGGAAGATGCAGGAAGACCTGGGACTGATTTTGGTGACCTTCAGGGTAGATCTTGGCAAGAGCACGTGAGCTGGAACAGAGTAATAGAATCCCTTTCTAGGACTGAAATTTGACATTATATGATGACCACTTGGGGGAAAATGTAACCATGATTATATTTAGAAAATGATTGGTATTGATGCAGATTTTACAAAGGAAATTTATATACTGACATTTAACTTTTAATTTTTTGAAATAATGAAGGATTACACAGCTTGTCGTAAAATCCAGTTTTCTCTTAATCTTGTATTTCTTGCAGATTGTGAGGATATATGTTTAACTGCCACCTCTCTTTCTGCACCTATGTTCTCTAGAAGTGGGATTGTTGCTAGCAAATAAACAGAATAACAAGACAGAAAAGGAAAAATTAGATAGTCCACTAACTATACTGAACGTCCTCAAATCACAAGGACTTACCCAAAGACTAGAATACCCAAATTACCTCTTGCTAAAAATACATTATAAAACAAAGCAAAGTTCTCCAAATGCCTCGTTGGAGAACTGGACATTAGTGTTCAATAGTAGTTTCTTTTCAGGAACTATTCTCAAATAAACCACCCATTAGTACCATTTGAATTCTTTCCCTTACATTTAAGAAGAACATTTAGTGGTTTTAAGAGCTGATTGACCTATCTCTTAGCTCAAATAATAGAGATAGTGATTCTTCTGGGGAAAAAAAAAGTGTTTATATCTTCACCTTTTAGAGTGTGGATAAATTTTCCAAGTTAGGGCTATAGATCTGCACACTGCATTATTTTCCTTTGTCAAAGTGAGACATGGTAGAGCTGTTAAAACAAATAATTACTTGAAAAATAAAGTATTTCTCCAGTATGATTTTGTGTTTGTGATTGCTTTTGTAGATGGAGGACATATTTTTCTCTAGTCATACTTTGAAATAAAAAGGCCAAGATATAATGTCAATGGTCTAAGTATCTTCTAAAAATGAATTTCTCTTATAGCAAAATATCTGATTTCTTCAAGCTAAGTTTCTTGAAGCTTAAACAGAAAATTCTTATTCTATACATATTATTTATACAGTCTTAATGCTTTGAGTAGGACATTAAAGTCCATGAAACCTGAGTAAAAATACAGATTGGCTTCAAACTCTAAAACTACCACTCAGAATCTCTTTTTTTTTTTTTCACATTTCTTGTAATGTTTATACAGAAAAAAATACTTTAAGCTCAAACTTAATTTTTTATTTTGCCTATTTCCTAGTTCTCACACATATGATCAGTTGATTGCTTTATCGATTGTTTATTCTATTCTTTGGTGAGTAGCAACAAGAAAAGAATCAATAAATGTGGGATATACTGCATGACAGTGACAGTATCACAAGAGAGACAAGCCCAAAACTATGTGAGGCATGTTGTGCAAACTGTGAGGTGTTGTGTGAAGTGTGAGACCATTGCAGAATCCTTGTTCTGGTATTTTCTTAAAGATTTAAGGTATAAACAAATTTTTCATCAATATGTAGATTTCATAATCACAATTGTTTGGCTAAGTACAAAAAGTGAGAAAAGGAATAATGTTGGCAACAACCTACATTCACAGCACAGTTAAGAGAGTTTAAAAGATGTAGGGCAGCTACTAATATTAGCACTCTTTGGACAACATTGCCATTGCTTTGCAATGGAATAAGTGTGCTACTCTAAGGAAATTCTTTGAAAATAACAACAAAAAATCACCGTGGGGGTAATGGGCTGTGTAAGTCAAATGCTCCATTTCTGAAAAGGTTTGTAGGTAAGGGCTAGAGTGTGCTCTCATTTCTGAAATCAGCTTGACCCAGAAAGATACTGTGAGGAGGCCACGAAGGGAAAGTGCTCTACCCCAGGAGGAGCAAGGTATAAACACACTACCGGGAAAAAGGGAAGTAGTTGTGGAGGGAGTCAAATATTCAGATCTTTATTCTGTTACTTCAACAAGGTACATGCCTTTCCTAAACTTGTGTTTTCTTTTATTAACTGGCAATAAAATCTATAATAAATGGTTGTGGGGACTTAATACCATATGTAAAGCATACGTGAATGCCATATGCAAAGCGTGATGGCTTCCCTTAATAAATGAATAATAAATCTTGATGCCTTTCTCTTACAAGGTTATAATTCAGTTAAGCAGAGTGGTTCTCATATAAGTACCTTCTTAATACATATCAGTGTGCAGTACAGAAAAAAATGGAAAATGAGTAGTCACTGTTTATGGAATAAATTGAAAAATGAGTGAAGATAAGAATATATTTGAAGCTGGTGTGGTGGTACATGCCTGTACATTGCAAATTTGAGCCCAGCTTGGGCAATTCAGTGACTTACCAACATCCTGCCTCAAAATAAAAGAGTTAAAATTGCAGCTCAGTTTGAAGGCACTGGGTTCAATCCACAGTATTAAAAATTTTTTTAAAAAAAGAATACATTTTATAAAAATGACTACTTTTACCTGAGAAACTTCTCTTTTTGCTATGTAGACTCACTCTGTATGAAATTTGAACAGAAAATTATATGACACATTGTTTATAATGCAGTAATTATAGTTTAGCTTTAATAGTCTGATGTAAAAGAATCACTATATTAACTTAAAAATGTTTATGCTGTGGGACTTACAGACTTAAGAGAAATAGACACAGTATGCCAGTTTAAAAATGCTTAACCATGATAAAACTACAAAGGAATAAAACTGCCAAGCTTAACAGAAATATAAGCAGAATCAAACTACACTGTTAAAATGTGAGAATGAAGGTAGCTTCTTAATCCATTCCTGCTCACCAAAATGTTCTTCGATTTGAATGCTCCAGTTGTCATGTTTTAGGATTTTATTTCGCTTGTACATGAAGGAGCAATAGGCTATCTTAAATATATAGTAAAGAGAATGAAATATGTAACATGTCTGAGTGGAAATGAGCTTTGCAGGATGATAACTACTTATAATGGTTTTTTAAAGTGTAGTCTGGCTTTCCATGCTACTTAACTTTTTTAAAAAAATAATTTTATTTCATATAATTAACATACCATAAAATTTATTTTTTTAAAGTATAACATTTGATGGCTCTTAGTATACTCACAAACTGTGCATTCATCAACATAATAAAATGTAGCATACTTCATCACCCTCAAAGAAACCCCATACCACACAGCCATTACCTCTTACACCTCAGCTCTCCTCTCCCCAGCCCTAGACAACCATTAATCTACATTCTATATTTATAGATTTACCTGTGGTGGGCATTTCATATCAATGGACTCATCAACATGCAGTCTTTTGTGGCTATTGTCTTTTTCTGTTTGTTTCTTTGCTTAGCATAATGTTTTCTAGGTTCAACGTGTAGTGACATATAGCAGTACTTCAGTCCTTTTTATTGCCAAACAATATTCCAATGCACGAATATACCATATGTTGTGTATCTATTCACCAGCTGATGGACACGTAGAGTGTTACCACTTTTAGCTAATATGAGTAATGCTGCTACAAGCATTCATGTACAACTTTTAGTACAGACATATGTTTTCATTTCTCTTGGGTGTACACCCAGAAATGGAATTGTTGGATCATATGGCAAGTCTGTGTTTAAACATTTGAAGAACTGCCATACTGTTGTCCAAAATAATGCTAACATTTTCCATTCCAGGGAGCACCATGGGATGGTTCTAAGTTCTACAATTCCTTTCCAACCATTTGCATGTATTATTATCTGACTTTAAAACTATAGTGATACTAGTGTATATGAAAGATTTCATACTGGTCTTCGTTTGCACCTTCCTGTAACCACTAATATTGAGCACTTTTTCTCACATGTTATTATCTTCTTCATAGAACTGTTCATTCGGATCCTTCTCTCACTTTGAAATTGAGTTGTCATTTTATTGTTGACTCATAAGAGTTCTTGACATATTCTAGACAAAAGGCCCTTATCAAATACACAATTTACAATTTTCTTCTCTCATTCCATAGATTACCATTTAACTTTCTGAATGGCATCCACTGAAGCACCAAAATGTTAGTTATGCTAATCTGCAATTTATCTATCCTTTCTTTTGTTCCTTATGCTTTTAGGATCATATGTAAGAAACTATCACCTATCCTAAGAGCATAAAGATTTATTTCTGTACTTTCTTCTAAGATATTTATAAGTCTTTGATTGACTTTTATATATGGTATGAGATTGGGTCCAATCTTGTTTGAGTTTTGTGTGTCAATATATATCCAGTTGCCACCAAACCGTTGATTAAAAGCATTCTGCATTCCTCACTGAATGGCCTTAACCCTCTTCAGAAATCAAGTAACCATAAATATGAAGGTTTATTTTCTGAACTCTTAACACTACCCTATTGATCTATTTCTATCTGCATGTAAGTACTGTGCTATCTTGATGACTACAGCTCTGTAGTAAGTTTTGAAATGGGTAAATGTGGTTCCTCTATCATTATTCATCTGTTTCAAGATTGCCTTGATTATTCTGGGCCCCATATGAATTTTAGAAGCATCTTATATATTTTAGGAATAAAGATAGCTGAGATTCTGACTGTGAACATAATGACTGTAGAACATTTTGAGAAATATTATCGCCTTCACAATAGGAAATCTGCTGATGGATGAATGTGGGATTTTTTTTCCCCCACTTATTTAGATTTGCTTTTACTTCATCTAGCAATATGTTGCAATTTCAGCATACAACTTTGTACCTTCCTTTTTAAATTTATTCCTATGTATTCTATTATTCTTATGCTGTTAAATAAAATTATTTTCTTACTTTCACTTTGGATTATGTTCATTGCTATTGTCCAAAAATACAATTGATTTTTGCATAATCATCTGTATCTAGCAACTTTGTTAAACTTGTTGACTATTTCTAGTTTTTTGTGTGTGTCTGTGTGTCATTTGGAATCAAACCCAAGAATGCTTCACCATTGAACTACACTACATTCCCCAGCCCCGTTATTTTTTGAGACAGGATCTTGTTGAATTTTCCATACATGTACCAGCATACCCATCAGTGTTCTTCTTTTTCTTTTTTTAAATATATTTTATTAATGCTTCTTAACTTAAACTATTGGATTTTTAATGTAATATTTTCACTTATTTATATTAACCTATATTGATATTACCCTCCATTACCTTCCCTTACACATCTTCCCCCCTCTCTTTATTCCCTTTCTACTGCCTAGTAAAAGTTTCTCTTCTACTGTAATGACATTTCTTTTTTTCTATATTCCACATATTAGGGAAAATGTATGTCATTCTGACCCTGTCTTTTATTACTTAATATGGTGATCCATCCAGTTTTCAACAAATGACATAATGTTCTCTACAGCTGAATAATACTTTCTCTCTCTTTTCTCTCTCTCTTGATATATATATATATATCACTGATCTATAGATTTATATACAGATCAGTGATATATAATGAAATATTTTTATATTTATATATTATATATATATAGAAAACTATATATATATATAGTTCATTGATTCACTGATGGGCACCTAGGCTGGTTCCACATTGTTAGTATTATAAATTATCCCTCAATTAACATGAGCATGCAGGTATCCTTATAATATGCTGAATTTAATTCCTTCAGGTGTATACCAAGGAATGATATAGGGTCAAATGGAATTCCTATTTTCAGTTGGAGAAATCTCCATACTGATTTCCATAGTGGGTCTGCTAATTTACATGTCCACCAGCAGTGTCAGAGGGTTCCTTCCCCTACCCCAATTCACTTCCATGTCCTCACTAGTATTTATTGTTTTTTGTGTCCTTAACGATAGCCATTGTGACTGGGGTATAAAGATGCTAAACATTTTTTCATTTACTTATTGGTCATTTATGGCTCTTCTTTAGAGAAATGTCTATTCATTTGCCCATTTAATGATTAAGCTATTTGGTTTGTTTTGTTTCATTTTGCTTTGCTTTGTCTTGGTTTTTTGGTGTTCAGTTTTTCCAGTTCTTCATGTATTTCAGATATTAATCCTTTGTCAGAAGAGTAACTGACAAAGATTTTCTTCCATACTATCTGCTTTTTCATTCTGCTGGTTGTTTCCCTTGCTGTACAGAAAGTTTTTACTTTGATGTAATCCCATTTGTTGACTCTTGCTTTTATTTCCTGTGCTCTTAGAGCCCTATTCAGAAAGTCTTACCCTTGTACCTATGGCATCAAATGTTTTCCAGGGTTTACTTGTAGCACCTTCAAAGTTTCAGATCTTATCCCTAGGTTTTTCACCATTTTGAATTGATTTTCTTACAGCGTGATAGACAGGGAGCTGGTTTCAATCTTTTAATATGGACATCTAATTTTTAGAGCACCATTGGTTAAAGAGGTTATTTTTTCTCCTATATATGTTTTTAGTCCCTTTGTCAAGAATCAGATGCTTGTAGTTGTTTGGGTTTGTTTCTGTGTCCTCTGTTCTATTCCACTGGTCTATGTGTCTCCATTTTTGTGCCAGTATCATGTTGTTTTTGTTTTTATTTTTGTTTTGAAATCAGGTATTTGATGCCTCCAGCCTTGCTTTTTCTGCTTATGATTGTTTTGGCTATTTTGGGTGTTTTGTGTTTACTTGGGATTGTCTTTGTTAGTTCTGTGAAGAAAGACATTGGAATTTTGATGAGTATTACATGAATCACTACATCACTTTCAACAATATGGCCATTTAAACAATATTAAGTCTGCTGATCCATGATCACAGGAGGTCTTTCCAACTTATAGTATCTTCAGTTTTTTTCCTTCAGTGTTCTGTAAGTTTCACTGTAGAAGTTTCTCATCTCTTTGGTTAGGTTGATTTCTAAGGGTTTGTGTTTTTTTAAGCTATTGTGAATGGACTTGTTTTCTTGATTTCATTCTCAGTGCTTGGCTGGTGCATAGAAAAGTTACTGGTTTTTAATGTTGATTTTGTATCTTACTACTTTGCTGAATATGTTTATGAGCTCTAAATGTCTCTAGTTAGAGTCTATTTTAAAGATCTTCAAAGTATAGAATAATATTGTCTGTAAGTAAGGACAATTTGACTTCTTCCTTTCCTAATTGTATTCCTTTTATTTCTTTTTCTTGCATGATTGTTGTGGCTAAAATTTCAAGTACTGAAATAATTCAAGTATATTCAACAGGAATGGTGAGAGCATCTAGTTCTTGATTTTAGAGGAAATGTTCTCAATTTTTCTCACCAGAATAATTCTGCCAGTAGGATTCTTCTTGATAAGGTCATAGCATCTAAAAATAGCTTACCTTTTTCCTTTCCAATTTGAATGGTGTATTTTAAAGAGTTCATTGGGGAATTTTTTTTTGTTTTACCTAGGACCCCACTATCAAAAAAGCTTGAGTTAGGGAAGAGGTCTGCCAGTGGTTGAAAGAGAACTTTTTCTAGAGCTTTGAAGCAAGCTTTAAGTCCCATGACACTCCAGTAACTTTCTCCTAGGAAGTTACTCAGGTTCAGCCTTTCTCACAAGGGTGCTCATTAGTCAGTTGCTCTGGAAGTAAAAGGGGAATTACTCCTTTAATTCAAATAAGAAGCCTATCACCCATCCTTTGTGTTTTTGTGAGCATTGATTTACAGTAATTAAAAATTGATCATTGAAATTTATAATAACCAGAGCTAAAGGGGAGATAATTCTTGAAAATTAGGTCAGCTTTTTAAAGTAAAATATCTTGGAGGCCTTTTTTAAGAATAAAAGCTATATAGATATATTTTCAAAACTAGGATTCTAGTGTAAATAATAAATTTGGTTTTCTTTACCTTTGAGCTATTTTAAATGCATAGAAATTGTTATAACAGATATCCAAGTAATTATAAATAAAATTAAAAATTCGTTGCCGTGTTTTAAATATTGTACCTTAAAGAAATAATTGTTACATTTTTAACAGCTTCCTCATGGGTTGATAGAGTTCAAGGAAGCATTAGATAAAATATTTCAAGAAAAATTAAAAGTAAAAGAAGGTTATTTTAAAAATTAATACTAAATTAGGAGCAACATAAAAAATAAATGTCTTGCCTCGCAAGTACAAGGTCCTGAGTTTGATCTCCAGTACCAAAAAAAATGTCTTATGAAAAACAGAAGGTAAAAGAAGGAAAAATCTAAATGTATAAATGAAGAGATTTTTAAAAAGGAAAATCAGAAAAATAAAAGAAATAAAGATCTAAGAAAAAATAGAACTCTGAAGAAGAATGTGAAATTAAGGGAACCAAATAGACAATAAAAATGATAATTTAATAACTCAGCTAATTAAAAATAAAGATTTAAAACTACATGGTGAATAACAGTCTAGAAGAATCATTGTACTTTAAAGTAAAATAAAAAATTCCTTGGATGTCTACTCAAGAAATTTCCTTTACAGAATTTACAAGGAGAAAAACCATGCTATCATTAGACTTTGAGGCAGCCCATTTTATAAGAAGATGAAGTACCCAATAAAATACATAAGATGCTTAAGAAAAGAAAATGTAAACTAAAGATTTTATAGCCAACAAAGTCGACCATCAAATATCAAACTGTTACAAAGAAGAGATGTTACAAGCTGGCCAAAGATGAGATCATTCTGGTGTAATAATAAGAAATAAAATATGTTTGAATTCATGATTTGTCATAATACTTTTATTAGAAAAATAACTAAGAGGTCAATTTCAGAGGATGAGAGGGAAACTATTTTATTTAAAATTGATTTTTATGAAGGAGAAATCCAAGCATTTTTCCTTCCTTTCCTATATTAACTGGGGAAAACCAGATAACTTATGAGGGAAAGATCCCTTTCTAAAACTATTTCAGCTAAATAAAATTAAACAGAACTAGAATTGGAATTCCACCAATTAGCAACTCCTCCCAAATTAATGCATCAAGGAATTTCCTACCTCTGCCTGCTAAAATCACAGTAAAGAAACCACCCAAAGCCATGTGCTTCCTAAAAGGACTCAATGCCATCTATGGATTGCCAAAGGAATTTTTAAAAGGCAGGTTAGACTGAACTTTAAACTCTTAGTGAAAGATCAGTACACGAAGAGTTAACCAAAAGGCCTAGTTTCATAAGTATCGAGAAATTAAGTATTAATTGTTGATCTCATAGTAGCAGAGAGTAACGGTTACCAAGGCCTGGGTCAGTGTTGGGGCGATGTTGGTCGAAGGACACAAAACTTCAGTTACACAGGTGAAATACATACAGGAGATGTATTGTACAACATGGTGATTACACTTAATAACAACACATTATATATTGAAAATTGCTAAAGGCAGTAAATCTTTAATTCTCACCACAAAAAGTGATGTGAAGTAATTGATATTTTTATTTGCTTGAAATAGTCACTCCATAAGGAACATCAAAACATCATCTTATAGACCATAAATATATATGACTTCTGTCAGTTCCAAAGTAATTCCAAAAACATCGGAAAAAAAAAAAAGAAAATAGGAACTCAGGATATGATGCTGATATGATGATCAGACCAGCAACATTGACATTAACCATAGTAGGTTAGAAAGGCAGACTCTCAGGCTCCACCCAGACCTACTGAGTCTGAGTGAACAATTCATCAAGATCCCTGGTAATTTCTATGTACGTTAAAATGTGAGGACCGCTGTTATTTACAGCTGATATTCTGAAAGTAGATGGACTTGTTTGGTGTTTATTTATGGCAGTGAAGGTAGACAGCAATTTGGATACTAGAAACCAGAAAAACAAATGTGGAAAGCAACAGGCTGATAAATAATGGATTGTCATAGTGCAGCTGAAGTAATAAAGTTATACACAAAGCCTGAGCTTGCAGAAATTCAAAAAAACCATAGAAGTAATCACCTTGAAGACTACAATTGGTCAGTTTGTATTGGTAATGCTAGCCTTAGAATTCTTCTGTTACTATAATCTAAGAGACAGCAGCTGCACCTGCAAAAGTAAAACGCTGAGTACTATTACTGTGTGACCTAGGACCAGCCACTTCACCTCCCAGCATTCTAGTATCTCCAGCTGTGGACAAAGATTTGCAATTTTTGTCAGTAATGATATTGAGATCCTCACTTGGATGAAATGTATGCAAGTGCGAAGTACAATTATTATTTTAGCTGACAGATAAAGACTGGCACTTGTTTTTGAATGCTTTGTGAAGCAAACAACACAAGGATGAAATTATGCCGATCATCTTTTTTGTTTTGCTTACTTATGGAGTTTGATTGAACTTGTCTGAATCTCATGATAAATATGCCACATAACAAAGGATTAAATGAAAGATTATTTAATTACCTGAATCAGAGCTTGTAAAAATGTATATGTGTTTGTGGCAGGTGAAGACAGTTGGTATAATTAGTACCCATGAATTTAGGAAAATTGTGTCTAGTAGGAAAATGTGTACACATTTGGCAAAAATTGAGTGACAGGTCAAGATCTCTCCAAGCTAAGAAGATTATGTCAACAGATGCATTTCCCATCTGCTCACTGAATGCATAAAAAAGGAAATCACATTTTTTTCTCTGCCTACCAACTAAAGTTCCAGATATACTCAGAGCCCATGGATAAAACCGTACTAATAGCCAAGACTGGGAAAGAGAAAACATTTTAAGATGAAGGAAAGCTATTTTATATAAAAAGAAAGGTATTATAAAAGATATATATTTTTTCTGGCATTGTTAGAAACTTTACTTCCAAGGTATAATCTAAAGACACACTAGAATAAAAAATCTGTGATTACACCACAAACACAATACAACTGAAAAGTTGACAGTGCGTGGTGTTATCTTGAAAATAGCTCTCCAAGTTATGAACACCTTAGATCATATAATCAAACATTTTAAAATCTCCCATTTTTAAGTGGTGGGAACTTCTATGGGACACTGAAATCATACAGAGCATTTTTATCTGCTAGAAATATAGTGACATTTGTGTGTCATATGGTGATGTTTAGGGGAAATTGGTTAAAATAAGTTATTTAAATTCAGTTGAAAATAGCATAAATTTATATTAAGAAATTCACTATGCAATTTACAATTTCTTAAAGTGTTCATGTATCAACAAAGGCTTATTGTACTTACTTTGTGACAGGATTGTGCAGGGGCTTGAGCTACTGTAAAGACCAATAAAGACGTTCTGTACCTGTCCACCCCATCCTCTAGCCCCACATTGGTCCTTATTCAATTCTGATCAACACCAGGTTGCACATTCTTATATTTTGTCTCACACATCATTTATATGCAGTTACTCAAACATTAGACTGAAACCCAAGATCTTAAGCAATATATTTCAATGGCTGCAATTATTACCATTATTTCTTGCTACTACAAAAATAAATCCATGAAAGGAAATACTGAAAAGGAAAGACTCTTCTATTATTTGTTATATAAAAGTGTTTTATAAAGAGTTATCTCTCAATGCTGAGGCACAATTATAGAGATAACTGTGATTTTTTAAAAAATTTTCTTGGGTGCAAAATGTTTCCTGGATCAGTATTTCCTAAAATGCAGAAATTCTCAACTAGGCTTAGTGCCTGTATTGCATTATCAAATCCAGCCACCTGGCATTCCAACATAATACTAGCTATATGTGAACTAAGTTTTACATCCTTTATATTATTTAATCCTCACAACAAAGTCTTGAGGAAATATGATGCAGAGGAGGGTGAGAAGTAACATTACATCAATGGAGCAACTTAAACATGGGAGGAGTATACCAGATCTTCTGGAAATGTAGGGCAACAAAGACTATTCCTAAACCAACAGAAGCTCTGAGGAATCCTGGATGTGGCAGAAACAGAAAAGTTGTGTTAGTAATTCCCTTTTAAGAGTCCATGGAAAGGTCAGTGTATGGGTTATCACAACCAATGGAAAGGTCTGTTATCACAGAGGTGGCCCTGTTCATGTCAAAAAGTTATGCTCAGTGGAAACAAAGGCATGAACTGCACATCTGCTCAGCACCTGGTGATTTGTGTGTCTCCTGTCTGATCCTGGGAGAACAGAGAAGGGATCTTCAGATATTCCAAGTTTTGGATAGAAAAATGAACCACTTGGAATCACAGACTGTTTTCATCACTTCCTCTTTCTAACAGTTGGAACTATGGAAGGGCTAGAGAAGTCTTGGATGTGAACAACTAGTTATGCAGATGGTGCGGGTGAACTGGTTTGGCCAAGTTTTAAATTCCATACTGATGGATTCATATCCATAGAAGAATAAGGAGGAAGAGGAGGAGGGAGAAAAGAGAAGAAGAAAAAATGTACAAAGAAAATATAACAGTACACAAGTAAAAGAAGAATGTGTCTTAAGTTTCTTTATCCACAATCTCTTTAAGTAGAAAGAATCAAAAGACCACATCAAAAATAGCCATCCACAGAGTAGCAACCAGGGATGCAAAAAAGTTTACCAAGTTTCAGTTGGTAAATAACTCTTAATAACTTAATTAAACTTGTAACTTGACATTCATAATGTAGATATGCTATCTAGGGATCAGAAAATGGAAGAATTTCCCAGAGAATTCAAACTAGCCAATGAAGTCAAGTTTATACTAGACTATTTGACAAAGTAGTAAAATAAGTGAAGTCTAGCACAAGTCTTGGTCAATAGAGATCCTTTTTATTACAATTACAATTATGGAGGTAAAACAATAAGAGAAAAAGAATTCCTAACAATGGAATTGCTGCCTTTTCTTAGAAACTTTGGGATGCTCATGGCTTTAGATTAGGAAATTTATATATAAAAACTTAAACAGTTATATAATACCCATTTTTAATATATGTATTTAGAATAAAAAAGAACACAGATTTTTCAGTACAGTTTTGTAGCAGGATTTTTATGGTAAAACCATGAAATAAATAAGATTAAAATTGAAAGTGATATGAAAATCAAAAACTAATTTCAAAATCTCAGGCATTACATTCATTTTTACCTTCAAAATATACAGATTGTATGTGTGTTCTTGGCATTGCCCTGAATCCAGAAAATACTGAGATAAATAAGTTTCTACCTAAAAAGGAATTCATAGCCTAGTTAGAGAATAGACAGTCACGTATGATCCAAGATCAGATCTAAAATTATTATGTGAATATCAGAGGAAGAAAAAAAGCTCTGCAGAGAAAAATCAAGAATCAGAAGTTTGAGGGGAGAGAAGGAAAGCAGAAAGGGTCAGAGAAGAGCTCAGGGCATAAGGAGGGACTGTCATTGCAGGAGGTGGGGCTTCTGGAAGACTTTTTAATACCTGATCAAATAATTGTGTTTCTAACATGAGTGCCAAAAACATTTAAAGATTTTAGGCTACTGTTGAGGTACATAGGAAAACTTTGGTTCGTCTGATCAGAATGATTTAGTTTGTTTTTCTTTTCCTATTTCATTGCAGTACTCTGCTTTTAACTGTATTTAAAAGACAAATCTCCCCACAGAGGAGCTCCTGGACGGAGCCTTGTTCACAAAGTAGTTCCTACAACCTTTTTTCTTTTTTCTCAATTCCGAGTCTTCATACTTAAATCTGTGGCTTGAACCTCACCACCCTCAGAAAGCAGATTCTTTGTTTTCTACATTTGATTAAGAATAACATCTTTCCTGTTTTAGAATGAATTCTGTTAGCAAGCCCAGCAGGAAGCAGGAAACAAAGTGCTGTAAAACTTGACTGCATTTTCTGTGAGGTAGTTGTCACCTCCAGTGTCAACTTGGTCTCCTCCTTCAAGAGATACTGCCTCTCTTGGTGACAGCTGGCTTTGTCCTTGTAAAGGGAGAGATCTCTTACCTAATAGGGATTAATTCCCTCGTGTGTCTGTAAATAAGGTGCAGGGGTGTGTCCCCAGAGACACGATGACAGAAATCTTCCTAACATAAATTGATCACTGCACTCTTCTAGAGCTAAAGAAAGCTGTTTCCTTGTCTTTGCTCCTTTTAGTTCATGCTAGCATAGTAATTTGTTTTCTGAAAATGTTAATGCTTGTTTACATTCCTGGAGCCAGTCAAGACCTGGATTCCTGTTCCAAGTTTATGACCTTAAAGTTGTGACAAGCACTCAGTAAAAGTTAGATGTGAAGAGAGTGGCCATGAAAAGGAGAATCTTTGGTCACTTTAGAAGCTTGGAAAAACAGTTCATCAAACATGGGGTTTAGGGGCCTGGGATTTAGCTCAGTGGTTCTGGTGCCTGCCAGGCAAGCGCAAGGTCCTGAGTTTGATCCCCAGTACTGAGAAAAAAAAAATGGGTTTTTTTTTAACTCTGTGGTAAACTTTTTTTTATTATACATATAGCTTGCCATGAGGAGAATTGACTATTTAAATCAGTCTCCTATTATTTTTTGGAGATGACACTATTTAGTTATTTGATGTTGAATTAACATTTCAGGTAGCTTTTACCTTTTGTGTCATCATGCTTTTCACAACCTGTAGTGAAAATTTCAAAGCTCACTGACTATTCCTTAGATTCACTGTTTCACTTCTTTTTTTTTAATTAAGTTTATTGGTACATTTTAGGTATACAATATAATGACATTCATCATTGGAAATTTGCACCTTTACATAATCTATCTTGGTTCTTATTTTTTCCCCCTTCCCCTGCCCTCCCTTCAACCTCTCCACCCCTGCATATTTACAAAGACTTTGTTTCCATTTTTTCCTTTTCTCGTATTTATTCCATTCCCTTCTTTCCTTTCCCCTACCCCTCCCTCTTCCCCTTCCCTTTGCCCTTTTGCTTCCTATTTCACATACTGTTTCACTTCTTAAGTGTGAGGCTGAGAGCTATTTCTCATCTCTAGAAATTTTAGATCTAGTGAAAAGTCTGGACAAGTATTCAGTCAAAGCCCTCGCATTCCATGCCAGCAGCAGGGCAGAAATAGTTTTGGCCTGGCAATTTTAGGGCAGGTGTTACCAGTTGGTTGCCTGAACCAAGGAAAAAACTCCTTCTGGCCTTTTTAAATGCCTGGTTTTGAGCAAGGGCTACCTCCCGTGGGCCTGCCAGGGACAATCAGTTCCAGAATGCACTCACAGAAAGTGGACTGAGTTGCTGGATAAACTAAGATTATGTGCTTATGTGTTGAAGAAAATCTTCAAGATTTTCAGACCCAAGACTCTGGCACTACTGAAATTGAAGCTGCCCTTTGTTTTGACCCGATAGCCTTTAGCCAAGAGATCCAGCTGCTTCAATTGGAGTTTTGTGATCTATGTGGGTAAAAGCAAGTCATACAGCAGTCTTTTATTTTTAAAAAATTTAATTTTATTAGTACAATTTAGATATACATAATGATCACAATCATCATAGAGACTTTGTACCTGTACATGATGTATCCTGATAAGGCAGTCTTATAAAACACAGAGTGATACAGCAGTGAAGGCAAAATGTTACAACATTGTGCTAGTGTTATGACTCTAATCAAAAATGAGAAAATATGTAGGTGTCCTGCTTTCTGAAACGTAACTCTTTCTTACTTTGAGGAACTCAAATGCTTTTAAGAAAAAGACTTTATTTGAGTCAAATTTAATTTTCTAGTCGTCTCACATGATTTAAAAAGAATGGATGTGAAAAAAAATGGATGTGATTGTTAGGAATCCTCCAGTGAAATGTGTTATTAGTTTTAAGCAGAAAATAAAATATGAAGACTCTTCAGCAGTGCTTACATATTTAAAGACCATGTTTCCTTTGAGGATTTGATAAATACCAAATATCTCACCACCTAGCAAACTGAAAAAAGCACATCTACACATATTAGGTTACAATTTCACGAAGTTCCTAGTTCCATGAATTTCACGAGATTCCCAGGACCCGCAAGTTCACACAGTCTCATCCATACCTGCTCACTATGCAGGTCTTTTTCTTCCTCCTTTACTCCCATTTTTCAACAACTCTCTCCTCAGCAGATCCTGTGTAAGTCTCACTTGCCCACCCTCACCACCACCAAGAAACTCTGTGCCTCTGGACCTGTGATAGTGTGAATCTCAGCACGAAAGTGGCAAGGGCTTGGTGTCCAAACCAAGCAGGCTGTTCTCAGTGTGCTGAGAGCTGCCATACAGTCTCTGCTCCTCCACATTGTGTGAAGTGTCTGATAACTTTTGTGCACCACTCTGCATTTCATTCACTCCAAGAAAGCAAAAAATATCATCAATGTTTAAGAGGCAATGGGTCCGTATCTCCAATTCTTTTCAAGAACCCTAGAATCACTGAGTAAGAGCCCCAGACTATATATGCCTCTCCAGCTGCCTTCAGAATGAGAATGGCTTTAGATCAGGGTGTACGTTCACCTAGATGCCCAGCCTACTCATTCGCCATGTGGGTTTGATTGCATTTGGAGTTTGAGCAGCCTTTCACACCTACTTCCTAAGAAATCTCACTTTCATGCTAACTCTGAAGCCTGGGCACACTATGTACTGCTAACTGCTGCCTTTTCTTCTGGTTTATTTGCACAGGTAACCACATTGACTCAGGAGGTTTCCCAGTTAGGTAAAGACATGAGGAATGTGATGCAACTTCTAGAAAATGTTCTGTCACCTCAGCAGCCATCCCACCATTGCTCTCTGCATGCTGCCTCTGTGTGTCCCTCCAGGGAGAGCTTACAGACCAGGATGAACTGGAGCACACACCAACCTTGCCTGCACTTGCAGACAGGCATGGCTGCTTATAACCAAGCACAGCTTTGTCACAGTAACATCGCTTCTGACATTTGGAGTGTGGATCCCTCCTCTGTGGGGAGCAGCCCCCATCGAACTGGAGTTCACAAGCAAAATCCTGCAGACAGTGACCTCTGTCATTCTCCAAACCTTGAATATTCACCTTCCCACTACCAAGTCGTCCAAGAAGGTCATTTCCAATTTTTAAGGTGCATCTCTCCACATTCAGACACTACACTGACACCTTTGCAATCCATTTCAGCAACTTTATCATCCTCCGTCTGCTCCTCCTCAGAAACGTCTTTGCACCTGGTTCTCCCAAGCAGATCAGAGGAGGGCAGCTTCAGTCAGGGACCTGTTAGTTCCTTCAGTTTGGAAAACTTGCCAGGCTCTTGGGACCGAGAAGGAACAGCATCTGTCTCTACTAAACCCTTGGAAAACTTTCCCCTGGAAGTTATCACAAGCACAGCATCAGTGAAAGACAACAAAGCCATAAACGTATGATATCAGCACATAGGATACAGCTGCCAATTTCAAACTCACAACTGCATGACAGCTTTAGTTTGCCTTTTTTGCCTCTGGTAGACTCGAAGACTAGGCAAAGATGGGAACCCTGCAGGAAAGTGTAAGGAGCCAGGGGAAGGCAGAGCCACCTCCATACTGTAGCAAACAATTTCTAGATCCTAGATCATAATAATATAAACCTTTTTCTGTACAGGTATTAACTTACTGGTCTGTTTGACAGACTTTGGTAAAAGTCCAGGAACATTGAGGGTCTTAGCAGCTAGAAGTCTCCGATAAAGATTTCGTGGGTTAGTTTTGTCCTAGGAGGCTTTTGTGAAGTGCAGCAAAGGATTTTCCTGAGTGCCTGTTTGTCATTCCTGAACAATATCCATAGCACCGTTGGCCTTGGAGTGCACAGCTCCTGCTGATCTATTTTTCTTTTTGTGAAGGCAAAGGGACAGTTATCACTGCATGTCCTCTCCTAGACAATCAGTGAAATAGAGCCGGTGGCCAGTGGTTAGCTATTCGCACGTTATTTGCCATGTAAATGAAAACATCTTTATTTATCAAAAAAGAAGCTATTTTTATATTCTTGGTATGAAAGATGTATTTAAACTATTTAAAATATTTATAAAGAAATGAAGGTTTTCTTTTCATTTTGGTAAAAAAAAAAGCTTGCTGTTTTAACAAGAAATGCACTACTGGTATGTATAGTAGATCAAAAATTAAGAGGATGTAGTTTCAAAAGGAATCTCCCTTTTATTTGCATGCAGTTTGCAACAAATGTATCCTCACCCTTCCGGATTACAAAAAAAGTGAGGTCATATTTTATTAATGAAATAAAAACATGGACTAAGTGTCAATGACCTGAGCTTCTGGTATGGTGGGAGAGAGGGCTCCATCGGGCAGCTGACTCACATCCATGACCTGAATTCAGGCAGCCCCTTGTGCCAGCAGGTGTGTCTGTCCTCTGGGCTTCGTACCTGATGGTTCAGGAACCCAAAACTGGTCCGTGGAGCACGGATCAGTCTAGCTTGAGCTACTTGGGGCTCAAAGTGAGGAAGAAAACCCTGAGTATGTTCTTCCTCGGTGCCTTTCTTTTAGAAAAACCTGGCACATATTTCCGAATGGAGCCACAGCTTCTGAGCAGCGACTGCTGGGAGGTTACCAGCTTGCCTTGGGTTCACACGTGACCTTTTTTCTTTCAAACTCCCACCAAACTATAAGATATGCAGAGCAGTTGTTGACACTCCTGCTTGGCAGGAGAAGGAAAAGTCCCAGAGATGACATAGCTAGGATGCCAGCACAGTCTACATCTCACACCAATCAACATGCATACTCAGATGCTGGATTTGGCAATGATTTCACTTGAGTTGTATTTTATACTGAGGAGCATAAAGGCATGAGCATCCCAGATTTTCATAGAAGACATGTTGAGTTCATATCCTGGAGTCCTCTTGTTTTTATTTCTTGCCACAAAGAATAAACAATCTAAGGCTTGTATCATTAAAAACATCTAAACAAACCAAAAGCTCTGATGTTCTGAATCACATGAACCTAGCTAGGGCAGCAGAAAGAAACCTTTGCTTAGAAAATTGAAGACAGTAGATGCTTACAAGGCACTTCACTCAAGACGCATTGCCCTCCACTCCCCAGCCTCCAAAGTTCAAGCTCTCCCTAAGTTAAAGATTGAGGCAAAAGCAGCAGTCCAGATTTCATATACTCACTTAAATTCCCCTTTTCTCCATGTCCTATCGATGTAATAATTTTGAATAACATTCAGAAAGAGCTCGAGGGTGTTGATTCATTAATGTCCATCTGGCAAACTACCACTGTCACTGAGGTCAACAATAATGACCAACATTCTGTTCTTTGAATACCGTGCACCACAGACATTCGGGAATTCACACATGTTATGGTCTCATATAATCAGCAAACAATGCTCACAATTATTTGAGCGACTTGTCTTTATCCCTATTATTTGTGTCCCAAATAAATGACTGCGACCCAAAATTCCTTTTTAATTATCCCAGTGACACTGGTAGACCTAATAATACCCTAAAGGCCACTCTGGGTTCTCCTTCCTTCAAGTTCAAATCCATCCTTTTTGCCTTTTGAAGCTTTACTGGTAAATAATTTATTTCAAAATCAAGGAACACAGTATTTGTTTTATTTTTTAAGTAGGCAAAACATTGGATGAATTAATTCAGCCCTGAAAGTCTGAGGAAGCCCCAGTGAAAAGGCTGGAAGCATCTCCACATAGTTCCATTCAGTTACTTTCTCTATCTTTACTCCTAACAGCTGATTCTGCAGGCTTAAGAACCAGCTCCCAAGCCTGCACAGAATATCAGCTGGGCAAGAATGAGTGGGCTCCAGGGAGCAGGCAGAGATCACACCAGTTTCTTACATGAGGGTACGTGCCTCATCAAATGGTGCCCACATCACTTCTTTGTGGCTTTCCCTTGTCACCACTCCCACAAATAGAAGTCTGCCATATCGAAACCAACTCAGAATGATGCAGTTTTGTTTTATTTAGGTTATGCATTTTGTGATATTATTCTAGGAAATGAGAATCTGAAGCTTTCCTAGGTGTTGGATTTTCTAAGCATTGTTGCTATTCTAATAGCAGAGGCTCTTGCTTTTTAACTAGGAATGCATTTTTGGATTCTCACATTTTTCTCACCTACCCAGCCTTCACTGAAGGAGCAAAACAGGTTCCCATATGGACAGAAACAGTTATTTTTAATGAAATGTATTTCATTGAAAAGCAATACTGAGAAGTGAAGTCTTCTATGTAGTTTTACTTAAAAGAACCAGGAAAATAGCTTACATGAGACTTTATATTCATTCAATATTGAAAGAATTTTCTGACAATTAGAACTACTTACAGTTTATTCTTTGTCTTCAATAAGCAAAGTGCGCTCTCAGAGACTGTGGGACCTCTTGACAGAAGCAGTATTTTCCAGAAGGGCTCTGCATTGGTGTGAGGTTAACAGAATGCCTACATGGGGTGCATTGCAAATGCAGAAAATCTGGCTTCAACACAAGCCCTGTGGGTGGGGCCTGGAAATCTACCATTAGGAAGCTCCCTGATTGACTCACATACACTGAAAATTGATACACACTAGCATCTACAGAAGTACAATTTTGAGTTCTTGGTAATTCATGTTCAATGGAATAGCATCTAAATTCTATTAAAGACAGCTCTGACTTTGTAGTATAGAATTGAGAGTTTGAATTAACCCCAAAATCAATAGTTCTCAAATTTTTGTTCAAATAGTATATTTCTGGGAATCTTATTAAAAAGGTCTCTGACCCCTCAGATGTGCTAATATTGGATGTTTCTGAGAACAAACTCCAGAACCATTGCACTGAGCAATAATCATCTCCCTAGATAATGAGGAGTTGGTTTTATTAGAATAAAAACCCCACCCCACTTAAAAGACAAGTTTGTGCAATACTGTTTCTGCACAGTTCCTAACATACTAAAGATCTTTTTCATGAGAGCAATTAATCACTTTTCTTTGAGAGAGCTGAGAACACACATCATTACTTCAACTAAGCACTGTGAATGCCTACTATGTGCCATACCGCACAAGTACCTTCTGGAATGTCCTAGGTCTTTCTTTTCTTGTTTCATTTGGGTTGGGGGGAAGGAAAAGAAGGAGGTGAAGGTTCCTTTTAAAGTCTTGTAAACTAGCCAATAACTCCCAGACAGGCAGGAATCCTAGGTGGATGTGAAATAAAATAGCAGTGTAGTTAAAGGGTGACAACTGCTGTGGATGGGGTGGAAATGCTAATGTCACAATTATGACTTAAATTACTAAAATAGAAAATAGCCAGCTGTGAAGAGTCCTTGCCAAAGCTGCTGCTTCTCATGAAGTGTATAGTCTATTTCCTAAGGTCACCTTTTAAGTCATTGATTTTATAACAAAAATCACTGATGCTCCAGAGTTTTCTTGGGGGTCACTGAAACCAGAGCCTTAGCACATGCCCAGGGTGTAGTAAAGGCTGGCCCAAAAGGCTCTCTTGCCTTATTCTTTCACATTATACATAGGTAAAAAGGAAATAAATATGATGTGGAGATAAAAACAAGAGTTTTGAAGGGACACAAAGGAGTATTTGCTTCTAACCCTTCTTCCTCTGTGATCTCAGGAAGGCTACTGAACTCTTCTGAGCCTTAATTTCTTCATCTAAATATTGAGGATGAAAATGCATCTCATCCGCAGGGTGTTTGTGGGATTTAGGAAAGTAATTTATGTGAAAGCACACTGCCTCGCGTGTAATGAATGCCAAGCAAATGTCAGTTCCCCTCCCCTGGCCTTCCCGCCCCTCTCCCTCTCCCTCTCCCAATTCTCCCTCCTCCCCTTAGTCCCTTCTCTCCCTCACTTCTCCACCTTTCTTTCCACTCAGCCTCCTCTCCCCAGCTTCTGCATGGCTGCCCCTTTTCTCTATGCTCTTCTCTCCTTCAGTTCTCTGCTGTCTCTCCCTTCCTCTTCTCTCATCTGTTCTCCCCCTGCCCACTCCTCCCTCCTCTCTCCCTCCCTTCGGTGTCCCAAGCTAACTTCTGAAAAATGAGAGCCATTGAGTTCTCTGCCTAAGTCACAGCCCAGTGTTCATACCACAGCCCCTGCCATCCATACACAGTTACAGCAATGCAGTCAACATTTACCTTTAAAAATAAAAATGTTGGGACAGGGATTTAGCTCAGTGGTGCCACCGCCTGCCTCACAAGGTCCCAAGTTCCATCCCTGGTACCAAAAACTTAAAATTAAAATTTTAAAAAATAAATAAAAATGTTGTTGAGAAGGCAGCAAGTTAGCAAAATATACTTTCTTTGCTTTCAGCCTCGAATACTCCAACCTGAGTGGCTTCTGATCTATTTATCTGAATTCGAGTGAAGTCCTGAAACTCTTTACAATTACAGAACGATCTAAGAATATTGTGCACTAAAATGAATATAGTCCACAAATACATCTCTTGGGATTTTGTTTGTTTGTATTTGGCCCATAAAGCATCTCTATAAAATCTGCTGTTGCCTCAGATATCACACACATACAGGTGTCACGCCCCCAACCCTGGCTACAGAAGATGGAGCCCTATCAGCCAAAGGCTTGGACGTTCTCTGGGGAAGGTGACCTTGTCCCTGTGCTTCACTCCTCTGGCTAGAAGCAGAGCTGATGAAATGTCCACCGCTTCACGTGGATGCTTTCAAGCTTCACTAGGATGGCATGGAGTGAGTCGTTCCCTCCAGAGGGAGTAAGCTAATGTCACTCCCTGTGGCTCATGTCCTCACAGAGCCTGTTCTTTGGGTCTCAACTTTCAACAGAGCCCTGAACAAAGAGCTAATAGAAGATGTGAATACAGCACAGTGTGGCAGAGAGCCATGCACCTACACCTGGTGTTCCAGGGCATTAAATAAACTGTACATTCCAGGGAAAAACAGCTGGGTAGGCAAAATGTACCGTAAGGGCAAAGTATGCCTTCTTAGTCTTTTCCCTTCTGACTTAGGTTTTTCCCCCTATGGAGATTAGAAACTGGGAGCTGGATAGTTTGATGCTGAAGCCAAGCCTCAGAGTTGTTCTTATATTTGGCTTGATAAAAATAGAACATACATATGTGGTATATTTGAGTACTACAAAGAATATAATGGGAGGAAATGAAATGCAAAAGTATGCCTGTGATTTTTATTTTTTGAAACACCCAATATATTAATATGAAGGATCTATTTTTATTGAATAATTCCCTCTGTGGTGAAGAGTACCCTACTCCTTTGGCACTCTTGCTTTCAGTAAGCAAATATCTGTGTGTGTGTGTGTGTGTGTGTGTGTGTACTTTAATAATACTAAAATCTTTGAACTCCAGTTGGTAGTTTATTCTTCATCATGGTTTACTTTTCCTGAGGGAGAATTATTTCTGAACTCACCATGAGGGCCAGTGTTAAATTTTATTCAGGAAGAGACTCAAACTCAGCTGTACTCAGAGAACACACAGCCCTCTGAGTAGCTGCTGCCACATATCCAATGCTGTGTGTCTCTGGGACCCCTTGCTAGGATTGGGAGTGATGTTCAGGAGACCCCAGGTTGAAACAGTTTCCTGAAAGTTACCATGGTAACCTGTTGCCCACAGGGAGTCATAAGAGCTCCTCCTACTCTAATCAGCCATCAAATCAAATAGCCATCTCTGGCTTCTACATAATACCCAAAATGTATGGTTTGTGTTTAAGTAAAAAAAAAAATGATTACAGTAAAAGTCACATTGCAATCACTCCCCCTCAGAATACTCCCCCTCACTTTGAACACAATTATCCTATTACTTTTTCCATTTTCTGAAGTAGTTCTGGAAGTCTTCATTCATGAGTCTTTAGTTGTACTATCATGGCTGTTTCATGAATGATTCAAAACATTTACCTTTGTAGGCATTTTGACTTTGAGGAAGAGCCAGGTGTCATACAGTGAATAAGGTGGATGAGGACACAAACCTACCTTTCCTTTGGATGACACTCATGAAAGAAAACTTTCAGAACTGCTTCAGAAAGTGGCAAGAACAGTGGGGTAAGTGTTTTCACCGCAATAAAACTTCCTAAAATTTAAACATTCACCATCATTTTCAATCAACCTTTGTATTTGAGCCTAGAATACTTAATCATTTACTGTACTTTTGGTTACCTTACATGAAATCCAAATTTACCAAAAATGGATAAAGAAAATAGCATTTCTGACTCTTGGTTCTTGAGTATTGTCTGTGAAGTTATAGTAGCAGCAGTTTCATCTGAGATCTTATTAGAAATGCAAAATCTGCTGAGCATGGTGACTCATGCCTATCATCCTAGCCTGGAAGGCTGAGGCAGAAGGA
Source organism: Heterocephalus glaber (assembly GCF_053883595.1). NCBI lineage: Eukaryota > Metazoa > Chordata > Mammalia > Rodentia > Bathyergidae > Heterocephalus > Heterocephalus glaber. The sequence continues at coordinate 82,651,704 of NW_028258315.1, read as the reverse complement.
TCACAAGTCCAAGTGCAGCCTGGCTAGTAATTGAGTGACACAGGAAGACCCTGTCTCAAAATTTTAAAATAAATTTAGAAAAAAAGAGACTGGGATCAGGATGTAGTTCAATTTTTATGTGTTGGTTTCAATCCCCAGTTTAAAAAAAAAATACAAACAGCAAAATGTGGGACCCCATCACAGGGGTACTCAATCAGAATCTGTATTTTAGTAAGATTCCCAGGAAATGTGTGTACATAACATAGCTTTGGAAACACTGACATAGACATTAGCTCTTGAATCTGGCTGCACCTTAAAATCACGTGTGTAGTTTCTAAAAGACAGACTCCCAGCCTCAGCCTTAAAGATTCTGATTTAATCTGTCTGTGTGGGACCCAAGTACAGTATTGATAATATTTTAAAACTCTCCAGGATACTCCAGTACTTACCCAAGATTGGAAAACACTACTCTAGGACAACAGTACTCTAAGTGTTGCCCCGGCCGGCAACAGCTGCACCAGGAGCATGTTAGATGCATGGCATCACAGACTGCTCACCAGACCTACAGAATCAGAAACTGGGGGGAGCACCCAGTACTCTGCAGTTTTAATGCCAGCTGCAGTTTGACAACTACTGCTCTAATCTAGATGACAGAGAAACAGCTGGGCTAAAGACAGTCTTAGGCAGGAAAGAGTGTGCACAAAATAGTAAAGTACAGCATAAAATATATATCAATATCCTTGTTCCTGGATACATCACTTTCTTTCTACTCCAAGTCCTCTTTTGTTTATAAACCACGCTAGTAGATGCACATATCATTTTCTATTTAGAGTAATAGGGATATCTTTGTGAAAAATGTTATCCTAGGATAACACTGGCACATCTCTGTTTATGAGGCTGACCTTAGGATAAAAAATGGTTGGTGAATAAAATAGCAGATCACAACTATAGATCTTATAAACCATAACCTCAAGATTTTCAGTGTCCCACTGAAAATCTACCAAATGTTTGTGCTCATGTTGATTTAGATAGTTGTTGTGTTAAGAAATCAGGGCTTTAGGTTTTAGTACAGAACCAGTTCCCTATATCAGCCATAAGAGCAGCACTAGGCTATTTTAATCACATTTATAGAAAATAACTAATATTCTACACTCTGACTGTGGAGAGTGAGAACCTACTAACAACAAAATATCATGCATAAAATAATGAGAAGAGAATTTTTTCTGTTATCAGAAAGTGTTTCTTATTCTAGTGCCACTCTTATTTTAATGCTAAGTTCCTTTTGTCACTATCCTTCATAGAGACTCACTTGTTTTCATGTGTTGATTTGTTTGTTTGTTTTTGCAGTGCTGGGAATTGAACTCAGGGCTTTGCACATGTTAGGTGAGCTCTCTAACACTGAGATACAATACTAACCCTGCAAGCACTCACTTTTAAACAAGTCAATTTTATTTTTGTGTATGGAACAACTATATTCTAGAGTTTATATAATTAGGCTAGACTAAAAGTTCTGTTTTTATCTAATATATAGTGAAAATCAACTTTATAATATTCATTGAAGTAAATATAAAGAATAAGATTTGGACTGAGATTAACTGAGTTCCTAAATCCACTGCTGGGTAAGACAGCAAAGGGAATGAAGCTGATAAGTGATACGTTATTGAACAAATAATCACTGTGAGCAACTGAGGCTCAGTCACCCTAAAGGAGCTCTGAGAGTCACCATAGCACATAACTTCCACCTAAGGAGGAGGAGGTTAGGTTATTCATCCTCCATCTCCTATCTTTCAATGACTGAAAGCTGTGTCCAGAGGTATACACTCCTCACCATTCCTAGCCCAAGAAATGCCTTAGCAGAGGCCCATGTGCCTGTCATGGCATGCATGGGACAGTGTGTGCAAAGTGAATGAGAGAAACCCACATAAAGCATCTGCTGCATAGGGTATATATCCAGCCCAGGCAGAAGATAGGAGCCACAAGGTAATCTGAAAAGCAAATGCTTAATATGTAGTTATTAATTATTAACAGAGCATCAGTTCCTAAGAAAAGATGAAAGAGAGTGTTAAAGGGTCCTCTGGGGTGGAGGGAGGGCACACAATGGCAGGGAAAATTTGGAAAAGGGTCCCTAAGGCAAGGATTCAGATTCATTTGGAGACCTATAGACACTGCCTACTGAGATCTTACTGTGTCGCCTTGACCAGAAATGCTCCGCAGTCGTGAGACAGCCAGTCGTGAGACTGAGCCTGTCGCGAGAGCAGGGATACACGCTGGCCAAACCTAAAAGCCTTACTGGGTGCAGGTGAGCCAACACTGGTGTGAGAAACAGCAAGCTGAAGGTGAGCGTGTCCACCGCACTACTGGTCCTTGTGTACCTCAGGAACCTCCCAAGCAGCAGCGCAAGAAACTAGGAAAAGGAGCCCCTTTCTTCCGCATTGTCTCTCCAGCACCTTCTATTGGCAAAAGGAAATATTACAAGCTTCAGACCAGTAACAAGCAGGGCAATGAAGGGTGGAGTCCAAGGTGAGAGGCAAAAATCTGACAAGTGACACAAGGTAACATTATTTACATAATCATTCTATGTGAAGTAAATGGAGCAACATGTATTAAAATTACTTTTACATGTAAGGGTTATCTTGACATTATTTTTAATGAGCGTTTTTACTCAGAAACATCAGAATTACGGCTTATGATAAAACCATACTTTACTGACTTCACTGATTATTAGTTTTTGGAAATTATCTTTAGCGTGTAATCTTCATAACAGGGTTTGTCTTCAGTGTATGAATTCTATAAATCCACTCCTCTGTCCATATATACCTTTTGTTGCTTGAAGTCCATTTAATGCAGACCAAATCTTTCTTCCACAATTAATAACAAGTGCAATATGTTATTTTAATCTATAGAGTAGAAGAAGTATAGCACATATTTCTTTCACAACAAGTCTTGATAGCCAGTGGAGAAAGCGAATAATATGGTCTGAGTACAAGATAGAGAAACTATTGCTAAGCAGCTGGAATTTTTGTTGCTTCTTTCCTCAAAGCCCTTCAGGAAACCACATGACTTTCTCTCACTGTCATTAGCACAGAGTTTAGTGCCACAAAGCACCAAGTCGATATCTGATCTGGCACAATTTTCTCTCTTATCTTCCTCTCTAGTGATGTGACTGTCAATTAAAATAGTTCCTTGACATGTCTTTGTCATATATTCATCCAATTAATTAACCTTTCTCCTAAGTGAATTGATTGCTTTCCCCATCAATATGCTTTAGGCTATTAATATGTTGTTTCTTTCCATTTATGTTCATGGTCACTCAAAACTCTTCAAAATAGAAAAGCAATGTGTCTCAGCATCTGCTAATAGATCAGAACATCCTTCTTGCATCAAGAAGCTTTTAAAGAAGGCATTGGGGATGCAGCATAACTCAATGGTGCAAATGCCAAAAGACAAGAAGAGGTGACTCTAGATGAGGACATGAATTCCATTTGGAGAATTTGGCAGATGGTAAGAAAATGATATTTTGAAAGAATGACAAAGAGTAGCCTGATGACCACTGGTTGAGCCCTTCAAGAAGGCCATACATGGAGTGAATTGAACTGTCCCAGGGGCTTTTAAAGCCTTTCCTGTTTGAAATGCTCCAATCATTGCATAAAGGAGACAAAAACCAAAACTAAAAAAATTTCATAGGTCATTTGGACTCTACTCAGCTTTAACAAAAGTTAAAAATTGATAGTCTGGGGAAAATAAGTGATTGTCTAGTCATGAAAGTGACTAACAATTTGAGTAGCAGTCAGATATAAGATGAACAGTACATAATCGAGTGGAGTATGCCCACCTCAGGCATCCAGAACATTCTCTGGTCTGGGACAACGCCAGCGCTCGCCCTAGGTTTTTCTAAATGGGCTCCCATGCTGTGGTTCAGCACCCTCTGTCCATGACCTTCCTTCCATGTTTTACTTTTTTCCCGTCTCTGCATATCCACATAAAATGACTTTTATTCACTGTCCGCTGCATGCTAGGTACATTAAATATGTGCTAGCCACTTATCACCAATAAGAAATCAGAGGCTGAGAAATTATACACTTTCCACATCAAATAGCGAATACAGTCCTTTCTTTCAGAATCCAAATATCTTCCTCAGCACATCACTGTCCATATATCTCTCTCAGACTCTTAAATGTTCATAAGTTTGCCTATAAGATGTTTATAAGTACATACTTAGTATGCATTATCTGAACTTTTAAATTCCATCTTATTATTTCAATCGTATTATTAACTGCATAGGCTTATAAAACCCCTTTAAAGTGTCTTTTCACTTGAGTCTCCTTATAAGCCTATTATATTATCAGAGCATATCACAGGAAGCCTATTTTACAGATAAGGATATTGTAGCACAATTGAGCAAAACATCTAAACTGGAAAGAAATGAAAGTAGCTAATGTCTGGTACAAACTTGTAAGTGTCACTGGTGATCCGTATAATCTAAACAGTGGCCATTATTTGCATGAGGATTAATAAAAAGACTGGTCATTATAAAGCTTCTTGTAAAACAGTTACCATCTAATTCATATAACTAAAATGGCATTCAAATCAGCCACTCCAAAAGAGCTACATTTTGTGCTTCTAGGTTTCTCATCAACTGTGAACAAAGGCTAAATGAAAGTGAATTTTGATACTGTACAATATCTATGTTCCAAACTGATATCCAGGCACAGGCAGCATCTCTACTCAGCACTTTTGATGTACGCTTTTTAATAATTATTAACCCCTTTCCTTAATGCAACCCTCTCCAAGAGATCTTATGAGAATTTGTATGCCTTATAGTGTTGATTATTCAAAAAATAAATAACCTAAGTTCCTAGAATTACCATCTTTATTTCTAAAAAACTGGAGGAAGGAAATGGCAGCCTTTCTTAAGGCTTAAGGTCTCTGAGCTGCTTAAAGTCAATTGTTGGTAAATGGGGGAGAAATAAAAGGGTTCTATTCCTCTATCCCAAACAAAATGATGTGACATTCACACAAACTAACATTCAAGAATCAGCAGACTCCTTTCTTCTAGGTCTCTCATTAAAGCAAGCACAAGTTAAATTTGACTCTTCTCATCCCATTTATACTATTCTGGGTCAAACATGCAGTTTGTATAAAGATCTCTGTTCTTTGGTTTACTGCTGCAACTTTTTATTTTAAAAACTAAGCCCTTATAAAGCTTGAGACTTAATGGAAAGTTTCTCTGCCCTTCTTTCCTTCCCCTCCTCCCATCCTTTGCTGCTTCCCTCTTCCATTCTCTCAGTTTATCTCTATCTTCTAAGTTGAAATATGGACACAAGAGAGTTGGCTTAAATGTGGGATAAAATATTTCCATCATCTGCTCAGAGACCTCTGCCAAATATCGAGGTTGTTGACCTGCGTGGAGTGTAAATATACTTTGAAAACCATATGTCAAGGGACCTTGGCTTACGTTATTCACTTGAACCTGCACAAAAATAGGCTGCTCAAAGAGAGGGCCATGTCATAGGCCACAGTCGATCAAGCCTAGGGAGTGGATGAATTTTTATGGCCCTAAAAAAAACAGAAGGGCTGATTCACTTGATATAATTATTCATCAATTGAAAAACAAACAGCCAAAATTTTCCTTTACAGAGTAGATATTTGACTGAGTAAAGGGGATTTCAGTGTTTTTTACATGATCATTTGTATTAGTTGTCAATAATCTTGATGGATAGCTATCTTTGTTAACAAGTGCGACAGGCAGCTTCTGACATGGCCCCAGTGATTCCTGTTTCTTGATATTGATGCCCATTTGTACTTCCCTCTTCTTGAATGTAGTCTGGACCTAGCACTTCCAACAAACAGATCCAGCAAAAGTTATATGACACTGTACTCATTACTAGGTAGCAAAACATCGTGACTTCTCTTGCTGGCATGTTCTCTCTCACTTGCTTATGTGATGGAAAGCACCTCAAGACATGGACCTACTGAAAGCCTATTAGCCAATATCTATCAAGGAACTGAGTCCTTCAGTCGCATAGCTAACAGACAACTGAACTTTATCCACAAAGCTGAGAGAGCTTGAGAGCAGACCCTCACCCACTGGACCCTGAAGTCAAACTTAGCTATAACCATAGCACTGTAGTCACCATGGTACACAACCAAGCCCCTGCTTTTATCTTCATAGTGAGACCCTGACAGGGGACCCATCCCAGCTGTGCTCAAGTTCCTGACCTACACAAGCTGAGAAATAATGTGTTATTTTATGCCACTAAGTTTTAGATAAGTTGTTACATAGTAATAGATGATTTATATAATAGGAATGAAGTGAGTATGTATCTTTAAACTAAGAAGCCAGAAGACCCTTTCCCAGCATAAAAGTAACTATAAAACAAAACAAAAATACATCATGGTCCTAGGGTTTCTTGGTGGGCATGACTTAGGTAACAGGGAATTCATTGACCTTAAAAGCAATTTTATCCTGAGCTCAACAGCCCTTAGTATGAGGGCTAAGAAGACAACGGTTCTCTCCTTTAGTTAGGACTGGACATCACTCATGATTTCTTTGCCCCTTTATTTAGACTGTCCAGTTACAATGTAGCTGATTAGGTTTCTGCTTCCTGTAGTTATCTCTCAATGTTCGTAACCTTCTGACCCCACTGATTGGCTTGCATGCTTCCCAACCCCGCAGATGCTTCCACTTTCATTTCTGCTGATTATTACTAGCTTCCATCTCAATCTTATCCCAATAACTACTGTATTATTAGCTCTATTTTACGCATAAGGAAATATGAATGAGGTCATATGACATGTAAAAAGATCCGTGAATAGACTCCAGTCTCAAGGACTTGTCCCTCAACTTCTTAAAATAATTCCTTCTTGATTCTTTGTGGAAATACAAAATGAATTTCAAGACTTGCACATTTCACTGCTCCCATTTCTATCTATTCCTGCACTCACATCCTGTAATTGGTACCAACCTCTTATCTTCTTGATTTGTATAATTCCTGACCCAGCTTTGTGCCTTCAAAAATTCATTCTGATCTCTTACCAGAGTCTTAGAAGTTTAGAATCCAGAATCTTAGAATCCTCAAACATTCTCTCTTACCTCTTTGAAAGGCTTAGGAAAGACATGCATATTGGTGTTTAAAATTCCTGGGTTCTAATTCTGGTTCTACCATTTACTATATAACTTGAGAAAGTTGCATAGTATGTCAGCTCTTCAGAGTCCTAACAGGTGCAAAAAAATAATAAGAATAAAGATGTGTGTTTTGAAAAGTAAATGAGATGACAAATACATAACACCAACACAAAGCCTGACACAGTTATAAATGATACACAGCTCTTAACTCTGTCTTATCTGTTACCCTCCCCTTATCTCTACAGTAGTCTTTGTGATATCAGGGGGAGAAGACAGATGATTTCTCTTGGCTAACCCGTCCTTTATCTGCCTTGCCAAAGCCCAACATGAGTATATTTTAAAAATATTCAAACTGCTTAACTTCCTCAGGTTTGACTCTTTTTATTATGTTGTTTATTATATTGTTTTATTATATTGTTATATTTTCAGTGTTAGCAACTTCACACAATATCACTGCGTGGCATGTAACATATCAGCTATCATTTCAAGGCTATTGGGGCAGTGGGACGTTGGTGATGATTACTTTTTTAATTAGTTTTATTGATACATTTTAGGTATAAAATACAGTTACATTCATCGTTGGAAATTTTCACCTTTACATAATCTCTCTTTGTTATTTTTTCCCCATTTCCCCACCCTCCTTTCAACTCCTCGATCCCTCCCTATTTACAAAGACTTTGTTTCCATTTTTTCATTTTCTCACATTAATTCCATTCCCTTCTTTCCTTTCACCTACCCCTCCCACTTCCCCTTCCCCTTTGCCCCTTTTCTTACTATTTCACATTATCAGTTATACCTTTTAGTCCTTATTTACACTTTCAGTTTCTCATACTAGAGAAACTACTGGGCTTTTACACATGTGTGTCCTATTTATGTCACTTATGAGTATCGCCTCAATGTGCATCCATTTAGCTATAAATGGCTCTAATTTCTCATTGTTTATGGCTAAGTAGTGCTCCATTTTATTTTTTAAAAACCCACATTTTCTTTATCCAGTCTCCAGTTGATGGGCATTTGGGCTGCTTCCAAGTTTTAGCTATTACAAATTGTGCTGCTATGAACATGGGTGCACATATATCACTGTGGTATGATTCTTTAAATTCTTTGGGGAAGATACCCAGCAGGGGAACAGCTAGGTCAAATGGGACTTGCAGTCCTCATTCTTTGAGATATCTCCATACTGATTTCCACAGTGGTTGCACCAGTCTACACTCCCACCAGCAGTGGAGCAGTGTTCCTCTTTCCCCACAGCCCCACCAGCATTTGTTATTGGTTGATTTCATGATAGCAGCCATTCTTTCTGGGCTGAGGTAGAATCTCAGCATTGTTTTCATTTGCATCTCTCAAATGACCAGTGATGTTGAGCATTTTTTCATATGTTTATTTGCTATTTCTACTTCTTTGTCTGAGAACTCTCTATTGATTTCAGATGCCCATTTTGGGATTGGGTGTCTAAATGTGTGAGGTCTCATCTTTTTAAGTTCTTTATATATTCAAGATAGTAGACCTTTGTCTGAAGAATAGTGGGTGAAAATTTTTTCCCACATCATGGGTTGTCTCTGCACACTGTTGGTGCTTCTTCTTGCTATGCAGAAGCTTTTTAATAAGAAGAGATCCCGCTTGTTGACTGTTTGTGCTAGTTCATGGGCAACTGAGGTTTTGTTCATAAAATCTTTTCCTATACCAATGTCTTTAAGAGCTTGACCTACCCTCTATTTATGTTTTAATATTTAGATCTTTAATCCATTTCAATTTTAGTTTAGTGCATGGTGAGACATATAGGTCTAGTTTTAATCTTTGGCAAGTTGAAACCCAGTCTTTCCAGCACCATTTATTAAAAAGGCTATCTTTCCTCCAGTGAGGGCATTTGGCTCCTTGGTCAAAGATGAGGAGACTGAGTGTGTCTGGAGTTGTTTCTGCATCTTCTAATCTGTTCCATTGATCCCTGGGTCTGTTTCTTTGCCAGGACCATGCAGTTTTTATCACAGTAGCTTTGTAGTATAGTTTCAATTTGGGGGTTGTGATACCCCCCTGCCATGTCTTTATTGCCTGCTATTGCTTTTGCTATTCTGGGTCTCTTCTTGTTTCAAATTAATTTTTGGATTGTTTTCTCAAGGTCCATAAAGTATGCTACTGGAATTTCAATAGGGATTGCATTAAATCTATATGGAAGTTTTGGAAATATGGCCATTTTCACTATGCTGATTTAGCTCAGTGGTTTCACTGCCTGCTGCTCAAGCACAAGGACCCAAGTTCAATCCCCAGTACCAAAAAAAAAAGACATATCTATATGGTAGTTTTGGAAGTATGCCCATTTTCACTATGTGGATTCTTCCTACCCAGGAGCAAGGGATGTCTTTCCAAGTGTTTTTTTTGTTGTTTTTTTGTTTGTTTGTTTGTTTTGTACCAGGGATTGAACTCAGGTCCTTGCACTTGCGCAGCAGTGAACCCACTGAGCTAAATCCCCGGCTAACTTTCCATTTGCTGATATCATCTTCAATCTCTATTTTCAGAGTGCTATAGTTTTCGGAGAAGAGAACTTTGATTTCTTTTGTTAGGTTGATTCCTAGGTATTTCAGTTGTTTGGATGCTATTGTGAAAGGATTTGTTTGCCCTATTTCTCTCTCAGTGAGTCTGTTGTTCATGTAGAGGAAAGCTATTGATTTTTGTGTGTTGTCCTTGTAACCAGCTACTTGACTGAATTTGGTTATTAAGTCTAGAAGACTTTTGGTGGAGCTCTTGGGGTCTTTGATACAGAGTATCATGTCATCTGCAAATAATGACAATTTGACTTCTTTGTTTCCTATCTTTATTCCTTTTATATCTTTCTCTTGTCTAATTGCTGTGGCTAATGTTTCCAAGATTATATTGAACAGGAGTGGTGGCAGTAGACATCCTTGTCTTGTTCCTGCTTTTAGTGTGAAGGATTTCACTTTTTGACCATTTAGTGTGATATTGGCTGTTGGTTTTTCACAGATAGCTTCTATCAGACTGAAGTAGAGACCATCTATTCCAATTTTTTGTAGGGTTTTTATCATAAATGCATGTTGGATTTTGTCAAATGCTTTTTCTGCATCTATTGAGATGATCATATGTTTTTGTCCTTGGCTCTATTGATATAGTGTATTACATTGATTGATTTGTGTATGTTGAACCATCCCTGCATCCCTGGGATGAATCCCACTTGGTCAGGGTGTATGGTCTTCTTTATTTTGTTTTTTGTTGTTGTTGTTTTGGGTTTTTTTTGTACCAGAGATCGAACTCGGGTCCTTGTGCTTGCGAGGCAGGTGGCAGAACCACTAAGCTAAATCCCTGGTTATGGTCTTCTTTATGATCTTCTGCATCTATTTGCCAGTATCTTATGAAGGATTTTTGCATTTATGTTCATTAATGAGTTTGGTCTATAGTTCTCTTTTTTGATTGGGTCATTCTCTGCTTTGGGGATCTAGGTGATGCTTGCTTCCAGGAATGAATTCAGGAATACTGCTTCCCTTTCAATTTCACTGAAGAGTTTAAACAGTAGTGGTAGTAGTTCCTCTCTAAATGTCTTGTAGAATTCAGCAGTGAAGCCATCAGGACCCCAGCTCTTCTTAGTTGGTAAGATTTTAATTACATTTTCAATTTCACTGATTGATATTGGATTGTTTAGAATTTTTAGGTCTTCTTCGTTCAACTTTGGTAATTCATACATACCTAGGAATCTGTCCGTTTCCTCTGTGTTTTCTGTTTTATTGGCATATAGGTTCCGGAAGTAGGTATTGATGATCCTCTGGATTTCTGCTGGGTCCATTCTAATTTCACCCTTTTCATGCCTAATTGCATGGATTTGGGTCTTTTCTTTCCTTTTTTTGATAAGGTTGGCTAAAGGTTTGTCAATTTTGTTTATTCTTTTCAATAATCAAATCTTTGCTTCATTGATTTTTTTGTGTTGTTCTCTAGTCTCCATTGCATTGACTTCTGCCCTGATCTTTATAATTTTCTCCCTTGTATGAGCTTTGGGTTTGTCCCGTTCTTCTCTTTCTAGAAGCTTGAGATTCAGCATCAGGTTGTGTAATTGAGCTCTTTCTGTTTTCCTAGTGTGAGAATTCACTGCTATGAATTTCCCTGATAAGACTGCTTTCATTGTGTCCCATAGATTCCAATATGTTGTACTGGCATTGTCATTTAATTGTAGGAACTGTCTGATTTCTTCTTTAATTTCCTGTGACCCATTGGTTATTCAGAAGTGTGTTGTTCAGTTTCCATCTATTTATGAAATTCTTGTGGTTTCTTTTGCTATTGATCTCCAATTTCATCGCACTATGGTCTGATATTATACAGGGGATAACTTCAATTCCTTTGCACTTAAATATGTTCTATGAGAGAGTATGTGGTCTGTTTTGGAGAACAACCTATGTGCAGCTGAAAAGAAAGTGTATTCTGATTTTGTGAGGTGAAACACTCTATAAACATCTGTTGAGTTCTTTTCTTCAAGAGTTTGATTGAGTTCTAGTATTTTGTTGCTTATTTTTTGTCTAATCAATCTATTTGTGACAGTGGAGTATTGCAGTCCCCCACTACTATTGTATTAGTCCTTATTTGATTTTTCATATCTGTTAGTATTGTTTTATATAGTTGGGTGCACTAGTGTTTGGTGACTATATGTTTATGATTGTCATCTTTTCTTCTTGGATTGTTCTCTTTACAATGATGTAGTGTCCTTCTTTGTCTCTCTTAATCAGGGTTGGTTTGAAATCCACTTGATCTGCAAAAAGAATAGCTACTCCTGCTTTTTTTCAGGTTCCTGTCACATGGAGTATTATTGTCCACCCTTTAACTTTCAGTCTATGGGTTTCCTTTTGAATTAAGTGTGTGTCTTGTATGCAGCCTATTGTTGGATCTTGCTTCTTTATCCATTCTGCCAGTCTATTTCTTTTGATTGGTGCATCGAGACCATTAATATTGATGATTAAAACTAAAACATATTGACTTATGCTTGTCATGACTTTTTCTTTTTGTTGGATTCTCCCCCTTTGCATTTAATTTATTATTGTGCCCAGTGGATTCATTCTACTGGGCTTCCTGGGGTTGTGATCCTCATTGTCTGTTCCTAGAATATTGTCTGAAATTTTTTGGAGTGCTGGTTTGATATTCATGAAGTTCCTCAGGTGCTCTTTGTCATTAACGCATTTTATTTCTCCATCAATTTTGAAAGATAGCTTTGCAGGGTACATCAGTCTGGGTTGGAGGTTGTTTTCCTCTAGGTCTTGAAATACATCACCCTATGCTCTTCTTGCCTTGTGGATTTGTGTTGAGAAGTCTGCTGTGATTCTGATGGGCTTTCCTTTGTATGTGATTTGTTTCTTTTCTCTAACTGCTTGTAGAATTTTGTTCTTCTGTCATGTTTCTGCAATTTTAACTATTATATGCCTATGTGTAGTGTTTTGTGTTTTTTTTTATCAAGGCTACTTGGAGTCCTATATGCCTCACTTATCTGTATGTCAAATTCTTTTCCCCTGCTTGGGAAGTTTTCTGCCATTACTTCTGTGAGCAGTTTTTTTAATGTCATTTGCAATCTCTCCTGTTTCTTATTGACTCCAATCAGTCTTATGTTATTCTTCTTTGCATCATCTAGCAGCTGCTGGAATTATTTCTTGTGGTCCCTTACAATTTTGAAGCAATTTTTCTTTTCCTGGTCATTAATTGCAGTCTTATCTTCTATATCTGAAATTCTTTCCTCACATTGGGTCATTCTGTTATGTAAACTTTCAATGGAGTTTTTAATCTCCTGGAAATCTGTTTGCATCTGTTTTATGGATTCCATTTGTTTCCTATGTTGGGATTCCATCATATTCCTCAGCTCCTCTCTTTTTTTAATCTGTGTCTGCTCTAGATTTATTAAACATGACTTGCACTATCTGCACAATCTCTGCTATTATCTGAGAAATTATTTCTGATTTCATTTTTTCCAGATCCTCTTTTCTTGCCAGTTCAGGGTGTCCAGGTGGTTGAATATCAGATTGTTTCATCTTGTTTCCCTTTGGGGTTGCTTTGGTGATTTGGAAGTCTGGTTTTGAGACTTGTTTATGTGTCTTCTCATTTTAATGGGGGGGGGGGCATGCTGCTGGTACCCATGAGGCTCACCTCTTCGGCGCTGGCGGCAGTGGTACGGAGGCCCAAAAGGCTCAGCTACTTGGAGCTGGGGACCTCTCTGGTGATTATGATATTAAATCCCCAGTTAATGTGAACATTGATCCCCAGGTATATCTGCATAGGATCCCATGAGCTCTTCTGCCTTTAGGCAGCATTGTAACCTCTGACAAAAATCTCCAAAGAATGTCCACAGAGGATCAGTGTTGAATCAGATATCAGGTATCATGTGATGTACCTAATTTCTCAATGAGTGCCCTCCTCTGAAGTCCTTATTCCTTGTTGGAATTTCACATTTTATAGAATGAGAAAGGAGCTTCACAAGCTTGCCCCAAGACCAGTCCTTCTACATCTAGCCATGTGATGATCACTCTGTTTATTCAAAAAAACAATTTGCCCTTGACTGTGTTTATCCTTTTTTCTGATTGGTTCATGCTTTTTCCCAATAGTAGGGAAAATAGCCTCCAGTTTTTATATAAAACTGTGCTTTGAGCATTAAAACTTGAAAGTCTTTGCACTTTGCTAACGCCTTCGTATACTGGAACACTTAACAGATGCTGGGCTTGTTTGAAAACCGGAGGACTGTAGTACAAAGCCTGCTGATGATTTGCCACCCCACCAACAGGTTTATAGCCCAACCAGGACAAACTTTCATCCTGACTTTTACGCTCCCTATATTCCTTTCAATCACTTCATAGCCACATGGTACAAATTTCTTTCTTATATGCAATGCCAAGTTTAAAGCCTTAAGTCCTTTCTTAAAGGATGCAAGAACTGGTGAGATTTCCTTTTAATAAGTGTGAAAACTCCCTATAATCCTTCTTTACTCTCTTTCCTATTAAATCAATATTTTTCACAATCTAAGTGCAGATTAGATTCTACCACAATTTTAATGTGAAACTGGAAACTTCAAAAAATTACATACTGTGATTCAGCTAAAAGTCACTTTTTAAGGTTTACATTTTAAAACACTATGAGATTTTCTTTCAAAACATTTAGATTTAAAATGTACTGTACATAGTTGCTTAATGTCTCTCTACTCATCAAACTAAAACCTCTTTGAGAACACTTTTTCTATTTTGCTCACCGTAATATTCACAGGGAACATAAAAATTACCAAAAAACTGTGTGCCCAGTAAGTGAGTGAATGAGGGAAAGAGTGAATCATGTTGCTTTCTGTATTTAAGCCTGCTGAACATGGACTGAAATTTCCAAACTATGAGCCAAAATAAACCTTTCCTCCTTTAAATTGTGGGTGCTAGGTATTTTGTCCCAGTGATAAAGAAAGTGACTAAGACACTCAGACTCCTTAGGTTCTGACTCAACAAAGTGGATTAAGGAGCCCTCAAGAATATTCAGAACTTCTAGGGGTTTTATTTCTAAAGAGCTTCAAACGATGTGCGTAATATCAAAGAGTTTCCGCAAACCTGAAAGTGCTTTTGGATCCAGCATTCAGTCATATTTGAATACAGAAGAAAAAAGAGATGAGGGAGAGTAGAGAGAAAGACAACAGAAGAGAGCACTGACATATGTAAACACAATCAATGTTAATAAGGAAACTAATAATAATTCTTGTTCAATTACTTACATAGATACACAATTATCAAAAAATTATAGCATATTTTTCCAAGCCTAAGTTTTTTTAAATTGATCAATTGCACATTGACACAGTGGTATTATCTCTTACTATAGAAGATGTTGCTTTGGGGAGCATAGTAAGATACCTGATGTTTGTATTTAATATAAATTACTATCTTTTATCTATCAGGGGAAAACTGAATAAGAACACTGTGATTTAGACCTCCTCAAAATTTCTTAACTGCTATTCTGTATGCAGATATAATTAGTGCTGGGAATGAAAATTCCCTGTACAGGGAATTCTGACTTTATTGTTATTAAATATTCTGTACAGAGGTTGGGCCAGAAGGTCTAGGGACCACATGTTTTGCTTCCTCATCCTACCCTGTACCCACTTCTAATACTGCCTAGATTTTCTCTGACAATAAACCCACCAGGAGCAAATGGCACCTGTTGTCATAGTAGCTAAAATGTTCAGTTTTCACTTCCACCTCTCAAAGGGACTTTAATGAATTCAGTACCTTTCTTGGGTTTAGAACATAAGTTAGAAGCTAGACGAGGATTAGCCTCAGATATTCTCTCAGCCACGTGTGCAAATTCATTGATTTTTTGATATTGCAAATCAGTGTCAAATCACTTGCAGCCTGGAAAACAGAATCAGCTATAAGATTGACTGATGGTTCAGTATTAGCATCATTCTGTCTAGGGGCTCTTCTAAGAGTTCTATGGCATAATAAAACAACAATCACCAATCAAGCCTAAACTTTCTATGACTTAGAAAAGTGGGTACATCTCCAGCTAGATTCATGTGATTTGTACTCTGCAGTTTAATTTAACAAACTATACCCCAATAAAGTTGACCCTCTCCCTGACTGCATCAGATAATTACTTGCTTGTGCTTTGAAGGTCTCATATTCTTTCCAATTTTTCGTTCATTTTCTCAATGGAACTACTGCCTGCTTGGGCAGTTGAGAGGATTAATTCCTAACTGAAAGAGAAGTGAAATTCTTTCTCGAAAATCTCTACTCTCTCTGTCTCTTTAATAGAAAGAGGAAAGACAAAAAGTTCTACAAACAACATCACCACATTTATTGGTAATTTTGTCCATATTTTGTCTATTTCAAACCACGACCCCCTGAAGCCATGGAAAATCAAATAAGGAAAGGGAGTCTAAGAAAAGTAAGCAGAAACAAATATAGACATACACACATACACAAAATGATTGGGATCATTGCAAATGTCCATTATCAGGGGAAGGACGAGCAAAAGTTTTCTCAGCAATAAAAAGGAACAATCTACTAATATGATCACAAAATAGAAGAGTCTCAAAAGTATTATATGAATGCAAGAAACAGTCTATATGACTATATGTAAATGAAACTTAAGAAAAGGAAAATCTCATCCATAACAACAAAATCCAGATCAGTGGTTTTCTGTCCCAAAAGGGACGTAGGAGACTGGAAACAAACACAGGAGACCTTTGTACAGTGTTAAAATATTCTATATTTTGATTGTAGTGGTTATATGGGTGCATAAACTAATCAAAATACTTTAAATGATTTCTCTTTGGGGATATAAATTATATCTCAATAAATATGACTTTAATATCTATATATATACATACATTCTTCATTTCTTAATATCAAACCCTTGTCAGCATAGAAACTACCTTCCACCTGAACTTCACTTTTTTTTTTTAATCAGGCTGGGCATATCAGTATTTATTGAAATACTGAAAAAAATTCCATTTTGTTGAGAAATTCCTGGCAAGAACTGACATGACAATATGTATTTCACTGATACAGTAAGAAAATCTCAATGTGTAACTGACTTCACACTCTAAACATTGCTTGATATGTAAAATAAATATACAGACATTACAGATTGTTAACAAACAAAGACCAACTATCACAAACCAAGCTAACCCAAAAACCTTTATGTTTGAGTCTGCTTTTACTAATAAGTCCTGTGATTGATAAGACAGTTGGCTAAGTCAATGTCTGATTACAAACTGGTTAATGATTCACATCAGAGAAATTCTCTGGCCAATTTTGGAAGGGGAACAGACAGCTGTAGCACTGTCTTGCTTATCAGCTTCTGTCCTTATTTTCACCAGCAGTATGGATGTGACTGTTTCCTGACCTGTGAACCACTCTCAGGGTGTAAGCCACCTGGTGAACAACACACCAGTATTTTACATTTTTTCAGGTTCAATTTCAGTGAGGAGTATCATGTATTTAAAGTAAGAAAACACAGATTTTAAGAATCCACAGATGTGGCATTTTTCTGATGTTAAAGACCTTCCCAAAAACTATTCTAATCTCCAAATAGCCTCCCCCATGCTACACACACATAACCGAGCCCTTTCATTTGCCATTGACTGTGCCACTCCACTCCACCTGCCGTTAGCCAGCTTGGTCCATAACTAAGGGAAACAATGCCGCTGCCATTCTCGTAATGCTTTGGATCTGAGCTCTGATCAGTGAGTTTTCATTGCCCTTTGAGCCATGAAGACAAAACAGGTGACCAAGACCCGGCACAAGTCGATGCCCAGCTTGGCTAGGATGTACCCTTCATGTAGACGAGCATCAGAAGTGATTAAGAAAAATAATAAAATAATCTTCTTTGTACACACTGAAGTAATAACTCATATCTTTGCTATACAACTTATAATGCTTGAAAGGAAAACCAGGTAAGATTCCACCTTGTTAAATTTACTTGAACAGAGGAAGCTACAAGTCATGTAATTTACAATAGATATTAAATAAGCTACAGTAAGAATTATAATTATGGAGCTTTACAGACATTTAATCAAGTGGATTATTTTAATTCATCAAGACCCTTCTATGTCCCTGAACTATGTTCCCCTAACTTGAAGACATGCTACAGTAAACACATATATTTGGTTTCTTCAGTCTTGGCTATCTCTTATGCAAAGGTGAAACCAAGGTACAATAAATTAGCATCATTATTGTCTACAGTCGAAACTATGATGTACAATATAAATAAACTATTCAAAACCCAGAAATATTTATGAAAAAAATTAAAGGAGTAGAAGACACATATTTTTAGTTTCTACAAGTGATTGTGCTATTGATAATCTCAAAAAATTAAAGTCTAAATGAGATTCCCGTTTTTTATTTTAGTGTCTCATGACATACAATAATTAAGTACTGTTAAAAATAATTACCAGTGAGAAAAATAACATTAAAGAAGTTACTGCTTTTGCTATTTTGCAATATCACAGTTCCCCACCACCACCCCTCCTAGGACCTAAAGCATATAAACATTATATTTTTTTATTTGACTTTAAAGTATTAATACTTTATTTCAAACAAATGTTGATCCACATCTGCACAGTTACCTTTTACAATCATGAAATAAGGCAAGACTTTCATACTTGTGACATTTCATGATTTTTGTTTTTTGTTTTGTTCTGGTCCCCCCCCTCCACACACACACACATTAACTTTATTGGTACATTTTAGGTATAAAATACAGTTACAAACATCATTGGGATCTTGTACCATTACATGAGTATCTTGGTTCTTTTTTTTTTCCCCTTCCCCTGCTCTCCCTTCACCCCCTCCACCCTTCCCTATTTGCAAAGACTTTGTTTCCATTTTTTTCCTTTTCTCATATTTTTTCTTTTCCTTTCTATCCTTTCCCCTACCCCTCCCAATTCCCCTGCTCTTTTAGACCTTTTCTTCCTGTTACACAATATCAGTTATACATTTTTTAAATTACAATATCAAGATCTAGGAGACATTACCACAGATTTTACAGAATTTAAAAGGACATAGAAAACATATTACAAAAATCTTCTTTGAAATAAATTTGACAACTTCTAAGAAGTACCTTAGAAGACAAATTAATGAAACTGATTCTAAAGGAAATATAAAATTTGAATAGCACCTTTTAAAGAAAGTATATTCCTAGCTTGAAAGCCTACCTATATGACAACAACAGGCTTATATACATTTTAACTGATAAATTATTTCAAACATTTAAAGCAGAAAAAAAGGAACACTTCTCCCCTCGTTTTTGGAAATCAATATTGTGCTAATCCTAAAACTGGATAAAGATAATAGAAGAAAAAGTATGAACATAGATAGAAATTTGTTTAACAAAACAAACTATTAGAAGTCAGATCTGGTAGTATGTACAAAGTGGTTTTATTATAAGGATGGCAGTGTTGGTTCAGCATTGGAAGATCCACCCCCAAAAGTCATCATTTTAACAGAGGAAAGCAAAAAGCCATATGATCCTGCCACTAGTTGGAGAAAAACTATCAGACTAAATTCTACAGCTGTTCATGGTAAAAGCTATCAGGAGACTAGAAGTAGAACAGAAACTTCTCAACAGATTAAAGACATGTACTCCATACTTCCAGGGAGAATGCCTTATATGAATGGAGAAGATACAATGCTTTCTCCCTAAGGTGGAGAACAAGGGCAGATATGCCTACTCTTCATCTGTCCATGAGACTTTGAAACATAAGCCTAAACCAAACTAGCCTGGCAATACAATGACACGATTACGATAGGATTGGCAAGGTATAAGCAAAATCTTTATATGTAGATGAAGTGATCATCTACAGAGAAATTACTAAGAAATCTCTAGAAGCCCCTAGAACTTGTTTTTGAATTTAGAAGGATTAGAAAACACAAGGTATATATAAAAATTCAGGTCTATGTATACTTGCTATAAGTGAAGAATGGGATATTGAAATTTAAAAGTTATGTAGGAGTACAAAGGACCTAGAAAAGTAAAAAGAAAAGAAAAACAGTGTTGGAAGATGTTTAGTAACTGATTTTAAGACTTCTTCTAAAGCTACATTAATCAAGGCAGTGTTGGTGTAAGAAAAGACATATAGATCATTTGAATAAAACAGAGAATCTAGAAATAGAACTACACATATATGGTCCACTGATTTTGAAAGATTATTTAACATTAGCATTTTATAGAATATAAACTCAATTCAAGAGCCAAGGAAAAGATAGTGTTTTCAGCAAATGGCACTAGAACACCTGATATCCGTATATAAAAAATTAATCTCAACCCTTTATTTCCATACATAAAAATAACTTGAAAGGATCTATGAACCTAAATATGAAAGCCTAAAAGTATAAAACTTTAAGAAAAAATTATAAGGGAAAATATTTATGAATTTAGGGTAAGCAAGAACTTCCTAGCATACAAAAAACATGATGTATAAAAGAAAAAAATTGATAAATGAGATTCCATAAAATTTAGAATTTTAAGTGACATCATTAAAATGAAAAGTAGTCCTTAAACAGAACATATTTACAATGTATATAACCTATCACCAGAATATATAAAGAACTCTTACAGCTCATTAATAGACAACCCAATTAAAAAGTAGACACAAGATGATAAATAGCCAGTACAGCACAAGGAATGGTGTGCAACTCTAGAATCAGAAAAATACTAATCAGTACAATAATAAGATTGAATTATACACTCATTAGGGAGATGAAGTTAAAAGTTTTAGAAGCCTTGTCATGACTTTTTCTTTTTGTTGGATTCTCCCCCTTTGTGTTTAATTTATCACGCCTAATGGATTCATTCTGCTGGGTTTCCTGGGGTTGTGATCCTCATTGTCTTTTCCTAGGGTATTGTCTAAAATTTTTTGGAGTGCCGGTTTGGTATTCACAAAGTTCCTGAGGTGCTCTTTATCATGAAAGTATCTTATTTCTCCATCAATTTTGAAAGATAGTTTTGCAGGGTACATCAATCTGGGTTGGAGGCTGTTTTCCTTTAGGGCTTGAAATACATCAGCCCAAGCTCTTCTTGCCTTGAGGGTTTGCATTGAGAAGTCTGCTGTAATTCTGATGGGCTTTCCTTTGTATGTGATTTGTTTCTTTTCTCTCACTGCTTGTAGAATTTTGTTCTTCTATTGGATTTCTGGAATCCTAACTATTATATGCCTATGTGTAGTTTTTTTTTGGTTAAGGCTAGCTGGAGTCCTATATGCCTCACTTATCTGTATGTCAAGTTCTTTTCCCCTGCTTGGGAAGTTTTCTGCCATCACTGCTCTGAACAGTTTTTTTATATCATCTGCACTCTCTCCTCTTTCTTCATTGACTCCAATCTGTCTTATGTTATTCTTCTTTGCATCATCTAGCAGCTGCTGGATTGATTTCTCATGTTCCCTTACAATTTTAAAGCAATTTTTCTTTTCCTCCTCACTAATTGCAATCTTATCTTCTGTATGTGAAATTCTATCCTCACATTGGTTCATTCTGCTGCTCAGACTTTTCATGGAGTTTTTAATCTCTTGGAAATCTGTTTGTATCTGTTTTATGGATTCCATTTGTTTCCTTTGTTGAGATTCCATCATGTTCCTCAGCTCCTCTATTTTTTTTTTTAATCTGTGTCCTCTCTAGATTTATTAATCATGTCTTGCACTATGGGCACAATCTTTGCTGTTATCTGAGTAATTATTTCTGATTTCATTTTTCCCAGATCCTTTTTGTTGCCCATTCCAAGAGTCCAGGTGGTTGAATATCAGATTGTTCCATCTCGTTTCCCTTTGGGGTTGCTGTAGGTGATCTGGAAGTCTGTTTTTGAGGCTTGTTTATGTGTCTTCTCATTTCCAAGCTGGGGTGGGGGGTGTTGCTTCTGGGGCCTACACAGCTCACCTTCTCTGCCCTAGGAGCTTGGGATGGCAGTGGGGGAGCTTTCTTCCAGGTGCTGGGACTGGCTGAGCTTCTCTCATTCAGTTGGCTCTTGCCAATTCTAGTTTCATTCCAACACTCAGACATTTTTGAAATCAACAGTAAGGACAATGTTTTCTCTGTGTTTTGTCAATTTGGGAATTCTGGTTTTCTATACATGAGTACCTTTTATTATTTTGGACTGTTCGCTTACAAAATCCCTTGCAGCTTTCACAGGTGAGGAGCCCATAATGGTACCCAGACACTTTATCACCACACACGGGACAAAGCTTTTCAAGATCTTCATCATAGGAGTAATTCACCATTTTAAATTGAGACACTTGCATGTTATCTGGCATCTTCCCCTGTTCCTCATGTGATCAAGCCAGTCCCAGGGCTTCTGTCTCCACTTTGGGCAGCATGACAAGGTGGCAGCACGCTGGAGTGGGGGATCAGTGTAGGTCTGGAGCCCAGCACCTCCCTCTCCTGCTTCATCCATCTGCTCCTCTCGCACATCCAAGTGCAGCCCTTTCCAGCCCTGAGGGTGACAGTGCTGGGAACTATGCTGGCAAGGCCAGGAGAAGGGAGGTAAGTAGGGCTAGGGGCTGGGGTGGGGAAACTGCAATGATGACGGAGCCCGGGTGAGGGTTCTGGACTCCTGTACTTCACTTTTAAAGGAAGAAAAAGACACAACATAAAAAATTGTTAGATTTCCAGGTATAGGATTCCTTGGTTTAGGTAGTTTTTATGTGTAGTTGGCTGGGAAAGCTGCAAATGAAAAAAAAGTTCTTTGTGGATGTCATTAAGAATCTTATCCTGGGCTGGGAATTTATTTCTTTTTTTTGTTTTTTCTTAAATTCTTTCATTGGTACATTTTAGGTATACAATACATTTACATTTATCATTGGGTGCTTGTACCTGTACATGATGTATCTTGGTTCTTATTTTTTCCCCATTACCTGTGCACCCTTCATCCCTCCACTCTTCCCTATTTACATACTTTGTTTCAATTTTTTTTTCTTTTCTCATAATTTTTCCTTTCTCTTCTTTCCTTTCCCCATCTCCTCCCATCACCGCTACCCCTTTGGACCTTTTCCTATTTCAAAGTATCAATTCTTAGTTAATAATCCTTTTAGTCCTTATTTACACTCTCATTTTCTCACACTAGAGAAACTATTTGGTATTTACACATGTGTGTCTTACTTATTTTATTTAAGAGTATGGCCTCAATATGCATCCATTTAGCTATAAATGACTAGTTTCTCATTCTTTGTGGCTGAGTAGTACTCCATTTTATTAAAAAAAAAAAAAAAAAGAAACAAACACATCTTCTTTAGCCAGTTTCCAGTTGATGGGCACTTGGGCTGTTTCCAAGCTTTAGCTATTACAAACTGTGCCACTATAAACATGGCTACACATATATCTCTGTGGTATGATTCTTTTAATTCTTTTTGGAAAGATACCCAGCAGGGAAATAGCTGGGTCAAATGGGACCTCCAGCCCTAGATCTTTGAGGTAACTCCACACTGATTTCCACAGTGGTTCCACCAGTCTGCACTCCCAGCAACAATGAAGAAGGGTTCCTTTCTCTCCACACCCCTGCTAGCATTTGGTATTGGTTGATTTCTTGACAGCAGCCATTCTTCCTGGGGTGAGGTGGAATCTCAGACTTGTTTTCATCTGCATCTCTCAAATAACCAGTGATGTTGAACATTTTTTCACATGTTTATTTGCTTCTTTTACTTATTTGTCTGAGAAATGTCTGTTCATTTCAGGTGTCCATTTTTGAATTGGGTCTTTGAATTTGAGGGGTCTGATTTTTTTCAGTTCTTTATATATTCTAGATAGTAGAACTTAGTCTGAGTTACAGCTGCTAAAATTTTTTTCCCACATTGTAGATTATCTGTTAGCTCTGTTGGTGGTTTCTCTTGCAGTGCAGAAGCTTTTTAATAAGATGAAATTCCAGTTGATTCTTTCTGCTAGTACCCATGCTACTGAGGTTTTGTTCATAAAGACTTTTCCTATGCCAGTATCTTCAAGAGTTCTACCTAACTTATCTTCCAGCAAGTTTACTGTTTCTGTCTTAATATATAGATCTTTAATCCACTTCAATCTTAGTTTAGTACATGGTGATAGATATGGGTCAGGTTTTAATCTATGACAGGTTAAAATCCAGTTTTTCCAACACCATTTATTAAATAGGCTATCTTCCCCTCCAATGAGGATGATTGGCTCTTTGTCAAAGATGAGGTGGCTGAGTATGTCTGGAGTTGTTTCTGCATCTTCTAACCTATTCCACTGATCCTCAGGTCTGTTTCTTTGCCAGTACCATGCTATTTTTATCACAGTAGCTTTGTAATATAGCTTCAAATTGGGTATTGTGATACCCCCAGCCATGTCTCTCTTGCCCAAAATTGCTTTTCCTATTCTAGGTCTCTTCTGGTTCCAAATAAATTTTTGGATTGTTTTCTCTAGCTCTGTGAAGTATATTATTGGAATTTCCATTGGCATTGCATTAAATCTATATAGTAGTTTGGGGAGTATGGTCATTTTCACTATATTGATTCTTCCTATGCAGGAACAAGGGATGTCTTTCCATTTTCTTATGTCTGCGATCTCCTTTTTCAGAGTGCTATAGTTTTCAGTGTAGAGGTCTTTTGCTTCCTTTGTTAGATTGATTCCTAGATATTTCATTTTTTTGGATGCTATTATAAAAGGAATTGTTTCTCTAATCTCTCTCTCAATAAGTCTGCTATTTGTGTATAAGAAGGCTATTGTTTTTTGAGTGTTGACCTTGTATCCAGCTACTCTACTGAATCTGTCAATTAAGTCTAGAAGTCTTTTGGTAGAGTTTTTCGGCTCTTCTATGTAAAGTATCATATCATCAGCAAATAATGACAGTTTCACTTCTTCCTTTCCTATCTTCATTCCTTTTATTTCTTTCTCTTTTCTAATTGCTGTGGCTAATGTTTCCAGAACTATATTGAACAGGAGTGGTGATAGTGGGCATCCTTGTCTTGTTCTTGATTTTAGCGTGAAATTTTTCAGTTTTTGACCATTTAGTGTGATGTTGGCTGTTGGTTTTTCACAGATAGCCTTAATCAGGTTGACATAAAGACCTTCTATTCCAATTTTCTGTAGGGTTTTTATCATGAATGGGTGTTGGATTTTGTCAAATGCCTTTTCTGCATCTATTGAGATGATCATATGATTTTTGTCCTTGAGTCTGTTAATATGGTGTATTACATTTATTGATTTACAAATGTTGAACCATCCTTGCATCCCTGGGATAAATTCAACTTGGTCAGGGTGTATGATCTTCTTGATGACACTTTGTATTCTGTTTGCCAGTATCTTGTTGAGAATTTTTGCATCTATGTTCATTAGGGAGATTGACTTGTAGTTCTCTTTTTGGGTTGGGTCTTTCCCTGCTTTTGGAATCAAAGTAACACTTGCTTCCAGGAATGAGTTTGGAAGCCTTGGTTCCCTTTCAATTTCCTTGATGAGTCTAAAGAGTAATGGTGTTAGTTCTTCTTTAAATGTCTTGTAGAATTCATCAGTGAAGCCATCAGGACCTGGGCTTTTCTTTGTTGGTAAAT
Source organism: Heterocephalus glaber (assembly GCF_053883595.1). Lineage (NCBI taxonomy): Eukaryota > Metazoa > Chordata > Mammalia > Rodentia > Bathyergidae > Heterocephalus > Heterocephalus glaber. The sequence goes on along the minus strand of NW_028258315.1, from coordinate 82,626,613 downwards.
TTTTTATTACGTTTTCAGTTTCACTCATTGTAATTGGGGTGTTTAGAATTTCTATATCTTGTTCATTTAACTTTAGCAATTCATATGTATCTAGGAATCTGTCCATTTCTTCTGTGTTTTCCATTTTGTTAGAGTACGGGTTTTCAAAGTAGGTATTGATGATCCTCTGGAATTTTTTGTATCATTCTCTTTATCTCCATTCCATTGATTTCTGCTCTGATCTTTATAATTTCCTCTCTTGTGCAGGCTTTGGATTTGTTATTCTCTTCTTTTTCTAGGAGTTTGAGTTTCTGCATTAGGTTATTTAACTGAGTTCTCTCTGTTGTCCTAATATAGGCATTCACTGCTATGAATTTCCTGGGTAGAACTGCTTGCACTGTGTCCCATAGATTCCTAAATGTTGTACTGGCATCATCATTTACTTGTAGAAACTGTCTAATTTCTTCTTTAATTTCCTCTGTGACCCATTGGTTGTTCAGGAGTGTGTTATTCAATTTCCATGTGTTTGTGGGTGTTCTGCAGTTTCTTATGTTATTGATCTCCAATTTTATTACACTGTGGTCTGATAATATACAGGGGATAACTTCAATTCTTTTACATTTACTTAGATTTGCCCTATGAGCTAGCATGTGATCTATTTTGGAGAATGACCCGTGTGCAGCTGAAAAGAATGTGTATTCTGATTTTGTGGGGTGGGACACTCCGTAAATATCTATTAAGTCCATTTGTTCAATAGCTTGGTTCAGTTCTAGAATTTCATTGTTAATTTTTTGTCTAGATGATCTGTCTATTTGTGATAGTGGGATATTGAGGTCCCCCACTGCAACTGTATTAGTGCTTATTTGGTTTTTCATGTCTATTAATATTTGTTTTGTATAGTTGGGGGCATTAATATTTGGTGCATATATATTTAAGATTGTCATCTCTTCCTCTTGGATTGTTCCCTTCACAAGGATGTAATGACCATCTTTGTCTCTCTTAATTAGTTTTGGTTTGAAATCTACTTTATGTGCAAATAAGTTTTCTACCCCTGCTTTTTTCTGGGTTCCTGTCATGTGGAGAACTGTTTTCCATCCTTTTACTTTCAGTCTATGAATTTCTTTTTGAATTACATGTGTTTCTTGTATAGAGCAGATTGCTGGATTTTGCTTCTTAATCCATTCTGTCAGTCTACTTCTTTTGATTGGTGAATTGAGGCCATTAACATTGATAGTTATAATTCAGAGATATTGATTCATCCTTGTCATGATGTTTTACTGTTGTTGGCTCTTATTTCTTTTTCCCCCTTTCCCTTTAGTTTCTTACCTTGTCTGCTGACTTCCCTCTCTTGAGCCTCATGGAGTTGTGACCTTCATTGCCTTTTCTAGGATATTGCTTAGAATTGTTTGGAGTGCTGGTTTGGTGTTCATGAAATTTCTCAGGTGTTCTTTGTCATGGAAGTATCTAATTTCCCCATTGATTTTGAAAGATAATTTTACAGGATACAACAGTCTAGGTTTGAAGTTATTTCCTTTTAGGGCTTGAAATACTTCACTCCAGGCTCTCCTTGAATTGAGTGTTTGTGTTGAGAAGTCTGCCATGATTCTGATAGGCTTTCCTTTATAGGTGATTTGTTTCTTTTCTCTAATTGCCTGTAGGATTTTGTTCTTCTGTTGGGTTTCTGGGATCTTGACTATTATATATCTAGGTGTAGATTTTTTTTGATCATGGCTAGGTGGAGTTCTATACGCCTCACTTATCTGTATGTCCAATTCTCCACCTCTGTCTGGGAAGTTTACTATTACTTCTGTGAACAGTTTTTTTATGTCAATTGTACTTTCTCCTGTTTTTTTGTGGACTCTTATCAGTCTTATGTTATTCTTCTTTGCATCATCTAGCAGCTGTTGAATTGATTTCTCATGGTCCCTTATTATTTTTTAAGAGATCTCTGTTTTCATGGTCCTTAACTGCAATTCTGTCCTCTATATCTGATATTCTATCTTCAGATTCCCTTAATCTGCTCTGCATGCTTTCAGTGGAGTTTTTAATCTCCTGAATATCTGTTTGAATCTGTTTCATGGATTCCATTTCTTTCTTATGTTGGACAATCGTGGTTTCCATTTCTTTCTTGTGCTGGGCATTACTGGCTTCCAGCATGTTTCTGAGCTCATCTGTTTTTTTAATCAGTTTCTGTTCTAGAGCCTCTAATCATGTCTTTCACTCTGCTCACCATCTCTGTAGTTATCTGGGAGATTATTTCTGCTTTGAATTTTTCTAGAGCCTCATTCATCTGTTTTGTTATTTCCTGTGCTATCAGTTCAGGGTGTCCAGGTGGTTGATTATCAGACTTTTGCACCTCATTTCCCTCAGAAATTGCCTTTTGTGGGATGGAAGTCTGGGTTTGTGATTTGCTTAAATGCCTTCTCGTTTTTGTTTTTGGTACTGTCCCTGGTTTAGTTCCTGGGTTGATATTATGAAGTTGTGTATTGTAAGTATCTTTGTTGATCTATTTAAAGCCCTTATGGAATGATTGTTTCTCAGAGGTGTCTTCCAAATATAGCTGGTCTTTAGGTTTTCAGTCTCTAATGACTCTGAGGCCATCTCATTTTCATTATACCAGGTAGGAAAACTGTTTAGATCAATCACAACACCTTAGCCCAAGTCATACAATCAGCAACACCATAGCATCAAATACCTCTTAAAGAATGACAATTTGTGGTAGTTATTAATCTATAACCTTTAAAAAATAAAGGCCCTCCTTCAAGGTGTGTCTCTGCTGTCACAATAGACAACGTGGGCAGCAGTGTGCAGTTATAAGTCAATGAGTCTCAGTAAGCTAGTCCCAGACCCCTAAGATTCAGGCAGGTTTCTGGTTGCAAGTCCCAAGTTGAGCTACCGGTCCTCCTGCAGGGTTGCACTCCACAGGTTTCTACTGCAGGTTTCAGCTGCTTTTCCCCTGAAGAAAGTCCAGTTTCTAATGGGAGCTGATGATCCCTCCAACTTACCAATTACAGTGGTCTGGTGTGCCTTTATTGCAGAGATTCCCTTCACTTTTCCAGTGGGCTTGTTTTCATCAGGGAGCCTGAGACAGGCACTCTCTCTTTTGTTCACTTCTGGAGCTCAGGACAATGGTTTTTGTCCCCCTGTGCCTCTGAAATGTGTAACCAAGTAGCTGCACAGCCAAAAAGCCAGAGGCCGGGTGGGGGGAGTGCTGTTGGAGGCGCCAGCCTGGCCCAGCCACCAGCTTGTGGGCCTGCCTGGGGAGTCCTCCTCACCACATCCTGGTGGCTGGTGGAGCAAGCAGGAGCAAGCAGCCCCCAGTCAGCCTGCAACCCCTTGTGGGCCAGGGATTTAGCTCAGTGTTGCTGGTGCCTACCTGGCAAGCACAAGGTCCTGAGTTTGATCCCTGGTACCAAAAAAGAAAAATCTTATCCTAAAACACCCAGGTAAGATCTGAAATGTAGTACAAGTACCTACATTAGAAAGACAAAAGGAAGATTACCTAAAGAGAAGGCAAAGTGAGACAGAGATAAAGATTGGAGTGATACAGCCACAAGCCAAGGAATGCTGGCAGCCACCAGAGGGTGAAAGAGCTAAGGGAAAAATATCTTCCCTAGAGCCTCTGGAAAGAATGCAACCCAGCTTGATTTTGGCCCAGTAATACGGATTTTTGGGTATCTGACTTCCAGAACTATAGCAATGACAGGACTCTCTTGTGTAAGGTCACAATTTATTACAGCATTCATGGGAAATGAATCCAATAGTTTTTGATAAAATCCCAAACTTCAAAGATTTTTAATTCCATTCCTTCAGGACATGATTTAAGTGTAATGAGCAAGGTCCTAGGCAGAACCTAGTTTAAATCATTTATAATCAAAAGGAGGAAACAACTGCTAGAAGGTGAAGTAGAAAAGATGAGAATGCAGCAGATTAGCTACCTGAGGTGGGAAAACAGAGTGAGGAAAGATGATGCCTGAGCAAAGGGATCAGAAAGTGCTTCAGGAAATACCTGCCTTCAGATTTGCCCTTGAAAAATTGTTAAGATGTCAGCAAAATGTGACAAGATACCTAAATGGTTTTGAGAGTCACTTCTACAACTTAATTTGTTTTTAAGCTTTCTTGAGATTCTTGTTACCACGGATATGTCCAGATGTTTCACATACTGACCCAAGAAATCAGTGTCGCTCTCATTCAGTAAAACCTTATAATAGGGGTGCTATTTTTATATCTTGACACAACAAGAGTGCAGGCTTTCCCCTGTGCTCCCTCCTTTGTAAGAAAAGTCTTGATGCTCAAATGAGTGCTCAAAGCACAGCTCCTTTTGGCACTAACCTTTTATACTTGTGTCCCACCTTAGAGGGCTTAGGTTTCATAGTTAATAGCAGTCCCAATTTGTCAGAGAATTACTTTTTCCAGAAGGAAGAATACACTGACAATGTTGTAAGAAAAACATGAAGAAACATGTCTGAAGTGTGTCATCACAAAAGATAGGGGTTTGTGACCAACACCAGCCCAACTTAAAATATAAGCGGCACCAGGATTTACAGGTTAACAAACTATAAAACTCCCATAAATTTTCACCAAATCCTTACTTCTCCACTATATGCCCACATATTATCAATAATGAATGGGAATGAGCCCTACTAGTTAGGAAGGAACATTATAGTAATTAAAGCAACTTGGTACTAGAAATGCACTATAGCTAAGAGCTTGATGACAGAAGAGATAACAAAAGCTGATATTTCATATCGATGGTATCCATGGGCAATGAGTAATAGTAAAACAACCACTACTAAATATATAAGCTGATTGGGGAAAAAAATAAGAACTAAGATACATCATGTTGAGGTACAAACAACCAATGATAAATGTAAATGTATTGTATACCTAAAATGTACCAATTAATATATAAATTTTAAAAATAAATATATAAGCTGAGTTCTATATACTAAGATGAATACCAGAAGAATTAAAAAATTTAAGTATTTAAAAACATGAAATAATAAAAGAATCAGAGGAACACCCACATATTGATAGAAGCTTTGAGTACAGAATTCCTTTCTGAGATCTAGAACCTTTAAAAGAAATTAAACCATAAAGAAAAAAATGGTAAATCTGAAAGTATGAAAATAAAAATTTTTGTCTAGAAAAACTTTTATACTATAAACAAAATCAGTCTGGAGAATATATGTAATCAAGAAAAAAGTGCTAATTTCCTTAATATGTAAAAATTAAATTTAAAAGACCAATTATCCCATGGAAAAATTGCCAAAATACAAGGATAAATGATTCACATGACTAGTAAACATCTGTTGGAGGTATGTTAAGTTGATATTACCTTCTTAAAAGGCAATTTTGCAACATCTGTCAAATTCTAAAATGTATCCATATATAGTTTGATGGAGATTTCTACTTCTAGAAAATTGCTGTACAAGTGTGAACAACTAAGTGCTTACAAGCACTGTGTGTAAGAACATATTTTGTATGTGGCAACACTGTAATATTCTATTGGCATGTAAAATTGTTTCATCAAATTTATCCATTATATGAGAGTCTTCATTGTTTATAATGCATGAGCATTATCATCACTCTATGAAGATAGATATATGTTTGTTGAAAATATTTATTATTAATATCTTGAAAAGATTTTGATAGCAAAAAAGTCACCAAGATTGTATTAGGAATATGAAGAAGCAACCTATAGTTCCAAAGTCAGTTTGTATCACTTTATTTCATGAAAGAGAAGGGCAGTAGAATTATAAAATGTATGAAGGTTGAGGCGTGGCTATCCTCTAGAGCTTACAGTTATGTCGAAACCCATTAAAGTCAGTTATACTCATTTTCTAAAGTCTCCAGCTAATTGCTTTAGAAATACCTCTCCCTCCACTATCAAATAAGTGAGAAAATGTCATGCAGGAGATGTTGCTCAGGTGAAGTCTTTCCCAACTGATGCTGTAGCCAGTCAAAATAGAGCGCTAGTCTTCTAAGTTTTTAACAAGTGAGATGTGCCAGAGTATTCTCACATGAAACAAAGACCTTTTCAAAAGTGACTTAAAAGATGCCACTTCCAATTGTATGAGAAATATCTTTACAAATTTTCAGGATTAAAAATTAATGATACTTGCCAGATGGGAAGCTTCTGCAGCCTCGAGAGCTTGAACAGATAGCTCAATTACTTTCTAACCATACAGAGTAGCCTATACAGGTCTATGTGAGAAAGGAAAACTTCTTGATTAGCTTCTACCTGTAATTTAAATCTGTGGTAATTCAGGGAGTGAAGACTTCGTTCTGTTCACCTTCTAGCTGGAAACCTTGTTTCCACCAATGGCTTTACAGTTTAGCAGACAGGTGAATTCCTTGTCAGTGAATGGAAGGATTTATCCTCCAGTGATTTTAATTTAGGCCAGTAGAATAATGAGGAAAAAGAGTGTTAAGACACAAAGACATATCCTCACAAGTGCAGGCAGATTTAAGATTTAACCTGAGATGCTCAGGGACCATTCCAACCATCAATAAGATGCATCCAATTCTGGGATTTACTGAGAAGTCACTCTCAGAAGGCAATCTTTATCTCTATTTTCAAAGAAACAAAATAATTTGTGCAAACATCCAGAGATATGAAAATGCAAAACTTCCAAATGTAAACCACCACTTTCTATGCTCTCTGTTTACCCATACCATCTGCTCTGTTGCAGCTTGATGTGTGCTGGTATAGACTACATATGAAGCTATAACCCCCTTTTTCAGCTGGATAAAATATATTGACATATTTATTGTCCACTTGAAAATTTATTTTTCAGAAATTAAACTCTCAGAGAAGTCAACATACTGTTAATATGCAGGGAATATGTATTGCCAACCCTGTTGCTTTACTTCTAAGTGAGCTTTTCCCATTTAAAATACACATATGAGATCCATCTTAACTTTATCATCACAAAGTGTTACCAATTTTTTAATTTGCTGTTTAATGTTGTTCTCTTTAGTATTTTATTATTGTTTTGCAAGTGTATTTCGTCTTTTGAAGTGTCAGCTTCTGTCACTTGCCGCTTATCTTTTGTAGTCTTGATATTTTTCTCATAACCTTGAGTGCATCCTTAATATTTTATAGATATTAAATTGTGTCATATCAGATGTAAATATGTTGTGATTGCAATATTTTTTACCATTTTTCATCATAAGGATATGTTTAACTTGTATATATTAACACATTTTCATTTTTCCTAATATTGCTTCGATATTGAAGAAGTTATCATCCCTCCATAGATTAAACTATTTTCTGCCAATACATCTACAATTTGATATTTTATATTTAAACTAGTTTGATGTTTCTTGGCATTTCATTTCCCTCCAGCACATGAGCAGAAAGATAAATTATAATCCCCATTCTCACAGCAGTAAAGCTACTCCTTTTTATTCATCCAGAAGATGCAATGAGCTTTTTTAAAAATTAATTTTAAAATGTATAACTTTATTATCAAACACACACATATACAAAAATTAAAATTATTCAAAGAAAAACAATGCAAGGGAAAATAACTATAATAATATTCAAATATAGTAGAACTCAACCAAAACAAAACTGAAAAGTACTTAAACATTTTTCCATATAATTTTAAAAAAACATGTCAAGCATTAACAAGACATCAGAGGATGTCATTTTTTAAAAAAGATTTTCAAAACTAATATTGAACAAATAGTGGTCATATTGAACAAATAGTGGTCTGGAGAAAAAATTCTAATTAGCTAGTAGACTCCACATAAGCCAAAATTTTTTTCTTAATTTGAATTTCAATACAGTCATATGACATGTGATGGAAATATAATCTGAGAAATATGTTATTAGGCAATTTCATTCATGTGTATCACAAAATACCACACAGAGTGCCAACTTCTAAGTGCAAACTGAAAATGTATATGTAAGTCATCTGTGATGGCCCCTTGATAATATCCAAATACGCAGTTAAACACGAAATACATGAGGCTACCACTGGCATAGCAGCACACTGTTTTACAGTAAACTCTTTTATATAAGTAGGATTGTGCTCTAAAGGATGAAAAGCACACCATGTTATGATTAGTACATAAAACAGTAACAGTCATTTATCACACTGTTGAATACTGTGTACTATACATAGTTATATGTGCTTCTTCTGGAAACACACCCTTCTCTCCTTTGATCTCAGTGACCCTTCCCAACCCACTGATGAGCTCCAGCCTAGACTCTATCTACATCTCTTCCTGTAATTTTAGACACAATCTATATATAGATTATTTCTAGATTCCAGCCTGTAACTCTGATCTCTCTCCTTCCCCTCCTGCCACCCCTACCCCTTTGAACCTTTTCTTTGTATTTCAGGTTATCAATTATTCATTTTAGTCATTTCAATTCTTAATTACACTTTGTTTCTCACACTAGAGAAACTATTCAGTATTTACACACGTGTGTCCTATTTATTTCGCCTTAGAGGATGGCCTCAATATGCATCCATTTAGCTATAAATGTCTCTAGTTTCTCATTCTTTATGGTTGAGTAGTACTCCATTTTATAAAAAAAAAACACATCTTCTTTATCCAGTCTCCAGTTGATGGGCACTTGGGCTGTTTCCAAGCTTTAGCTATTACAAACTGTGCCGCTATAAACATGGGTGCATGTATATCACTGTGGTATGATTCTTTTAATTCTTTGGGGAAGATACCCACCAGAGGGATAGCTGGGTCGAATGAGAGCTCTAGTCCTAGTTCTTTGAGGTATCTCCATACTGATTTCCACTGTGGTTGCACCAGTATGCACTCCCACCAACACTGGAGAAGGGTTCCTTTCTCCCCACACCCTGCCAGCATTTGTTGTTGGATGATTTCTTGATAGCAGTCATTCTTTCTGGGGTGAGGTGGAATCTCAGTGTTGTTTTCATCTGCATCTCTTGAATAATCAGAGATGTTGAACATTTTTTCATGTATTTATTTGCTGCTTTTAATTCTTCAACTGAGAAATGTCTGTTCATTTCAGATGCCCATTTTTGAATTGGGTCTTTGAATTTGAGGGATCTGATTTTTTTAATTCTTTATATATTCTACATAGTAGTCCTTTGTCTAAGGTACAGTTGCTGAAAATTTTTTCCTACATTGTAGTTTGTCTCTTAGCTCTGTTGGTGGTTTCTCTTGCAGTGCAGAAGCTTTTTAATAAGATGAGATCCCTGTTGTTGATTCTTTGTGCTAGTTCCTGTGCTGTTGAGGTTTTGTTCATGAAGTCGTTTCCTATGCCAATGTCTTCAAGAGTTCTACCTAACTTATTTTCCAGCACATTTAATGTTTCTGTCTGAATATTTAGATCTTTAATCCACTTCAATCTTAGTTTAGTGCGCAATGTGCTTTTGAAGACAGATTTCTTAGTGCGCACTTCCCTGCCTGCCTCCACCCAAATGCTAATTACTGAACTCACTCAAATATATTTTCATGAAGAGTACAAAGTGATTTATGTATATCAAGATGCTAACCAATTATTCCAATGTGACCTACTTTATAATTTCTCCTTTCCCTACCAATTCACTAAGTGAATTTACTGAAATGGGTGAGGTTTGTTTACACATATTTGTTGCTATCCATTATTTTATATTTTTATTTTTCTACCAATAACAAAATGTCTTAAATATCACTGCTTTATTAAAGGTTTTAATACTTGATAGGTATTTATCTCCTGTTTCTCTTCTTTTTTTTAATTAAATTCTTTTATTGCTACATTGTAGGTATACAACACACTTACATTTCTCATTGGGAATTGTACTTTTGCATAATGCATCTTGGTTCTTATTTTTTCCCCATTCCTAGGCCTCCCTTCACACCCTCCACCCCTCCCTATTTACAAAGACTTTATTTCCATTTTTTCCATTTCTCATCATTTTTCCTTTACCTTCTTTCCTTTCCCCTGCCCCTCCCACTACCCCTACCCCTTTGGATCTTTTCTTCCTATTTTGCATTATCGATTATTTAATATCTGTCTTGATTTTTTTTTTCACCTCTTCATTTTTCAAGTGATTTAGAAGTTGTTATAGAATTCTTAAAGCATCTTTTACATTTTTAATAGAAATATTGTCAAATGTGCATTTCAAAATTTGAATACCACAACATAAATATATTTCAAAGCAACATATTCTATATGATAAATACTATAATTTTGTCGATTAAAATTAATTTTTTAAACACCACAATGTATACATATTTCAAAACATGTTGTACACAATAAGTATATACAATTTTTGTCAACTTAGAAATAAGAAAAATTTGTAGATTTTACAACTAATACAGTGCATTGAGTTGCTATACAAAACTGACCAATTTCCCTCAAACATTCGAAAAAACTGAGCCAAATATAATAATAATACTCAACTATTTGGCCAGTGCCAAACCAAAAAAAAAACATATAAAGTAATAAATTTTTTAAAAAATAAATGTAATTGAAGATAAAAACTTTGGTATGGGGAAAATTATAATACCATATAGGAGACTGCTATACACTGTACAAAACTAAATGGAAAATTTTAGAAATATTTATTTACAAGTATTGTATTTTAATTATTCTTTTCCTACAGTTGTTATCCCTTGTTTGTGTTTAATTAGTGGATCTTACTTGTTAAAGAAGATTTAAGTTTATGAAAAGCACAGAGAGGGCCGGGGATTTAGCTCAGTGGTTCTGTCGCCTGCCTCTCAAGTGCAAGGACCCGAGTTCGATCCCTGGTACCAAAAAAAAAAAAAAGGACGGAGAATCCTCATAAGTCCTTTCCTTCCCACCATCACCACACACACTTTCCCCTTTTGTTAACATCTTGAGGTAAACATTATTGAGGTAAACAGTACAACTACTGGAACAATATTGATACAGTATTATTAAATAGCCCATAGTATACATTAAGTTTCACTCTGTGTGATAATGTTCTACAGATTTTGACAAATGCATACTATCATGTATCTACCATTATATTATCATAAAAAATTATTTCACTGCCCTAAAAATCCCCTGTATTCCACCTATTCCTTTCTCTCTCCAGCCCTCTCAAAATTCTGGCAACCACTGATTTTTCATCGCCTCTAGAGTTTTCTCTTTCCCAAACTGTGATAAATTGAATTATACAGCATGTATCCTTTTCAGATTGGTTTCCTTAATTTTGCAATATTCAGTTAAGATTTTTTCATTTGATAGAGACTTGGCTGGATAGCTTACTCCTTTTTCTTGCTTTTCATTCTGTTGATAGACACAATTTGTTTATCCATAAAAGGCAATCAGTTTTCCCCAGTCTGGGGCAGATTTTTCATTCCTTTTTTCTGTCCTTTAGTATGAATTACACTAGTAAACAGAAAAGGTGACAGTGGACATCATCATTATTTTGTTCTTGAAGGAATGTCTTACTTCATCCATTTACAAATGTTAGCTTTGTGTTTATGTATGTTAATCTTTCTTCTCCACGTTTTTCCTGTACTTTTATACTTTACAGAGTTTTAAAAATACATATATAGCCAAGGATTTAGCTCAGTGGTTCCACTGCCTGCCTTGCAAGCACAAGGTCCCAGGTTCAGTCCCTGGTACAAAAAACAAAAACAAAGAAATACATATATAAAAAGAGTACAGATTTGGATAATATCAAGGGGCCATCACAGATGATTGACGTATACCTTCTCAGTTTGCACTTAGAAGTTGGCACTCTGTGTGGTACTTTGCGATACACACTGATGAAATTGCCTAATGACGTATTTCTCAGGTAATATTTCCATCACATGTCACATGACTGTATTGAAATTTAAATTTAAAAAAATTGTGGCCTATGTGGAGTCTACTAACTAGAATTTTTTGCAGACCACTATTTCTTCAATATTAGTTTTGAAAATCTTTTTAAAACAAATCACATCCTTTGATGTCTTGTTAATGCTTGGGAAGTTTTTTTAAATTATATGGAAAAAAGTTTAAGTACTTTTCAGTTTTGCTTTGGTTGAGTTCTATTATATTGGAATATTATTGTAATTTTTTCCCTTGCATTGTTTTTCTTTGAATAATTTTAATTTTTGTATATGTGTGTGTTTAGTGCATGATAATAAAGTTATAAAAAAAGAGAGAGGACAGATTCATCCACGAATTACTGATTTCTCTTTATTCAAATCCTTTAAATAAGTTGGAAAGTTTTCATTTACATTTCAAAGATTCTTACTTATGTTTTAAAGTTTAGAAGTTAGCTTAATAATAACCACTTTTGGTAGTATGAATTTTATGCCTTATTGCACCACTTTACAAATTCATTTTCAAAAATCTTTAAATGCTTACCAGATCAAGATGACACAAAAATAATCAAATTTATGTTTTCACCATGACTGAAAGATATCTATGTTTTTTGTTTTAGAACTCAATTGATTTGTATGCATGTGTGCAAATGTATATGTATATCGATGTGTGTATTTATACATCTATTCATGAAAAACTTTTCATGTCACTTTCTCATGCGTTTTCACTAGAGAGTTTTTCTCCCATTTAATTCTTGCACTGTGATATTTTATCAGGTTAGGGAACTAAAATCACATTGTCTCTATAGAAGATATATTTTTGGAAGTTTGCTGTTTCCAAATGAGATGTGTATCATATCTTTTACTACGTTTAATGAACTATTGTTTTTTCCCATATATTTAATTTTCTTAGATCTATACTACATGAACGAAAGTTAGAATCATCTAACTTTTCTACACATTCCACACAGTTTTTGCTATTTTTATTTTGTGCAAATGAAATTATTAGTATTATATATTTTTTATACTCATTTATCATATTGTGATGATCCTCTTCTCTTATGGTATCTTTCCTTATCATTCTTTCTCATATTTTTGCTGCCTATTACACCTATTTGGTTTGTGTGGGGGCAAATCTTAAATGAAACAAATCACTGAGACTTAAATTTAAAAATCTAGAATTTAAGATTATGTGTATTTCATACATAAATATAAAATATTTACATTATTTGTTGTCTCTGTTTTATGCTTTTTTAGAGAAGTACGTTTTTTCATCCTATTTTTTATGCATGATTGAGTTGTTTTCCTTTTGTAACTTAAGTATACAAGAGTTAGAAAAGGCAAATGTTTTCTTTCTTCCCTTACTCCCAATTATGCCACTTTTCTTTTCTAATCTAATTCATGGCATTATTTACTCAATTCTAAATTTTGTAATTGATTCCAATATTATCTATATGTTTTTTCTTTGGTAATTCAACCTTTTTAAGATTCTTTGTATTCAATTATTAAAAACTTTAAAAATACTTCATTCTACAGGCATTAAAGGCAAATATTTTGGAAGAGAAATTTTCTGAACTATCATGGACTATACTTCACATAGTAATCTCATTTTAGCTGTGCATGCCATTCCTGCATATCCTTTTTAAAAGACTATTTAAAATATTACTCTACTACCTTTTGAGTGTACAGGGAGCTATCCAGATTTTCATTCTTCTGAGAATTATCCTTTATACTGTGAAAGATATGAAATAGCCAGAGAACATCTGTTGTGTATTTTTGTTTGTTCTGTTTACCTGGAAGAAAGGGAGACACTGCTGTCTCCTTCTTCAGTCACTTTCTAATATCTCCAATTCTTTCTCACAAATGACATTTATGGTTATGTTTTGTTTAAATCTGTCTTTTCCTTCAGGAGTTTCTATTTCTCATATCTGATCTGATATCTTTCATATTCCTTCCCCTATTTCAGTTAATTTTTTCTGTCCCACCACATTGTACTGCCCTAGTCTGACTTCTGTAGGATATTTCTGCTGAATAATGTTTTCAGATCCTATGTGAACAGGTGAACAACAGAATTCTATTTTTTTCTTTCATAACTCAAATTCTCCTTTATCACTGAAAACAACTCTAATTTACTAAAACCATTATGTATCACCTTCATAGAACCTATTTTAAGCCTTGGTATCTAAGAAAAATAATCTCAAGAAATATGATGAAGTGAAAAAGTCAATTATTTGTTCCCAGTCATAAGTACTACAAGTGAGAAAAGAAAAAAAGGTGGGAAAATAAAAAAGTCACTTTTCTTTTCTTGTATATTTCTTTTATACATCACTATGGGTTTTTTTTTTCTTTAATTCCATTACATTTGACCCAGTGGCCATATCACTAAAGGACAGGCATCCTCTCAAGGTTGAACAATGCTGGCAAACACTATTGGGCTTGGGATTGTATTAGTTTGGTGGTGCTGCTATAACAAAATTCAAAAAGCTAGGGAGCCTAAACAGAAAGTATTTTCACACAGTTCTGGAGGCTAGAAGCCAGACTGGGTGTGCACATGGTTGTTTCCTTCCAAGAGCTGTGAGGGGGAATCCATTTCCTGTCTCTCCCCTAGTCTTTGGTGGATTACTTGAAATTTTTGGCTTTCTTGTCTTGCAGATACATAACCCCATCTCTTCCGTCATCTTCACCTGCTCTTCTTCCTGTGTGTATGTCTGTCTCTACACCCAAACTTCCCTTTATTTGGAAACTAGTCATATGGGACCAGAGTCCACTTTAATAACATCTTACTTTGATCATCAGCAAAGACCCTATTTCTAAGTAAAATCACCTTGACAGATACAAGAGGTTAGGATCTCAAGGTCCTGTGGGAAGACATAATTCCACCCACATCAGAGAGGGACATCAGATTAGAAAGACCAAGCAAGGCGTTTCGGCATAAGTTAGCAACAACCTTTTCATATTTGTGTTTTAGTCATGTAGCAACAAATTAGGGACTTGTGTTCATCAGTTTTCCTTTACTCTAAAAAAAATCCCTGAAATAAGTTGATTTAAAAGAGAAAAGGTTTATTTGGGGTCAGAGTTTTGGAAGTTTTAGTCCATGGCCAGCTGGCCCATTGCTTTTGGGCCTATGGTAAGATGATACTTCATGGTGGGACGTGCACAATGGAGTAAATTGCTCACCTTATGGCAGCTTGGATTCAAAGAGGGGAATAGGAGGGGCCTGGGCCCTACATCCACTTGAAGGCTGCACCTCCAAACCTAACTTCCTCCCACTGGACTCCGTCTCTTCAAGGTTCCATTACTTCCCAATAGATATTGAAGACTTAAGCCTATGGCATATGAGCCTATGAGCATGTGTATTTCTATAGCGGACGGCTATCCAGCCAGGCCTTTTGGGGAACATTTCAGGTCCAAAGTATAGCAGATCAGATAAGTCACTGCCGATGACTCTTATTCTGTTCTTTCACTGTGGACTGTATGGAAACTCCTACTATAATTTTAAATATCCTTTGATGTTTTTATTAGGCCAGTAAAGACTTACTTTCTTTGCAAATTAAATTATTTCTTATGCTTTTCCTGGAGAAATTAGAAGAGAAGGCCTATTTTTGTTTTTCTAAACTCAGCATCATTTTAGACATCGTCCATTGAGGATTATTGTCAGAAAGAACAATTCTCTGTTAACCTCAATCAAATTAAAAGGAAGTAATGGCAAACATAATGACATCACTTCTACTTCTAAACATTTAGAAGGAATGCTAAAAATGACCACCAGTGACAAGTATGTAAGGATTTTAATGATCAAGCCAACATGTAATACTCTGCATCCATGGAAAAAGTCTATTGATCTGTAGGAAGCGCTACTATCAGTTAAAAGTAATAATAATAGAAATCCTCAAAATACTCATCCTTTCTGTTTTACTTTTGTACTTTTGTTTTGGAATGGGTTCTTTCAAGTAGTTCCTTTACCTGCTTCTAAGTATTGAACCAAGGCCTTGTTCACGCTAAGTGTGGTCTCTACCACTGAGTTATACCTCTAGCTCCTACTTACTTTCTCTTCTACCTGTATTCTGAAGTTTCATCATATTAGGCCCCACTATGTAAAATCACTGAAGTTTTAGTGATTGTGCAAACAAATGACTGTATAGTAACCAGTGAATAAGTGGGTGGACACAAGATTGCTTTTCCTGGAAAATGCAGTTTTCAGCACACTCATGGATTCCCATTATTTCCTGTGATCACATTAACTTTAGGCCCCTTATCATTAAAACACTCCTGATTAAATAAATTGATATGATACGTATAAGAATACCAGTTATGCTTTAAGCCAAATCTACAAATGTTTTACAAACCACATTACAGAGTATATTCTATCAAATTTGAATCTTGCCATCAAATTTAATTTAATATTAAAATACTTCTCAGTGGCCTGAATTCATGAGTATGTTGGCCTTCACCATTATTATATACAAGATATTATTCTATTTACCCAGTTTCCACAGCTTTAAGACAGAGCAGATAATTGGAACCTGGGAAAATCAGAGTTTTAGTTACAAGGCTCCTCCTCTACTGTATAGAAAGATTGGCAGACCCAATTCCATCAGCTAGAGGCCACACAAAGTCTGGAGTGTCAAATTCAGTCAGAATGGCTGCGTCTCCAGTGGTAGAAAATGGTCACTGACATTCAGACAGATTGTCTCCTTTTTAGCATTTCTTTTCTTTACTCTTTACCTTCAATATGACTCTCATTGCTCAGACAGCTAGGAAAACAGAGAGATAGGGATAAAGAATAACAATGCAGTGGAAAGAATAAGGCCTGAGAGATCAGAACATGACAGTACATAATATCTGAAAGGTTGTAATGCAATTATCTTCCACAATTATTTTCCGTATATACCAAACTGACTGTCATGTTATTGAGTAAAAGTGACATTTGTTTTATCATTTTTCCCTCAAGCTTCTATGTGAACTAAATATTTCATATACTTATCATACAACTTAGAGAAACTTTAATTTGACAGAGGTAGTAGAAGGAAGAAAGGGGATAAATATTCAAAGACAAGGAAATAAAGAGGCCAACAATTTCAGGATTCAGAGAACCCTGAAGATGCAATCCAATACAGAGGCTGCAAAGATGACTGGGAGGGTGAATTTTGAAACCCAAACTGAGACAAAACTTTATCCTGTGCTTTCTGGGAATCCAAATCCATCAGAATTATATTATTAAAATGAGATAAATTACTTGTTCAAACAGGATGGAAATGGCTCATACAAACTAGAAATGCAAAGCAGAAAATGATGTGCAGGATCTTGGCCAGTATCCACTGTCTCTGGAACAATGGCAAAGCTATGAAAAAAAATACTGTGATAAATGCATCTAGAGTAAGTTCAGAACTCCTGCCAGCCTGATGAGATTGTCTGTAACATCAAGAGATATAAAACTTTTAATGCCAGAGATGTCATCTTTGTTGTAAGCCATCAAAATTTCTATGGATTTGGTACCAAGGTAGTGTTTGCTCCCCAGAATGACTTAGGGAGTACTGCTTCCCTTTTGATTTCATAAAGAATTTGAGGAGTATTAGCATTAGATCTGCTCTAAAGTCCTTGTAGAATTTAGCAGTAAATCGTCAGGACCTTTTTTAAGTTGGTAGGTTTTTTTATTACTTCTTCAATTTCATTGACCAATATTGGATTATTCAGGATATTTATATCTTCTTAATTCATATGTATCTAGGAATTTATTTCTTCTAAATTTTCACTTCTAGAGTACAGGTTCTCAAGATAGGTACCAAAGATCTTCTGGATTTCTACAGAACCCATTGTGGTTTTGCCCTTTTTATTTCTAATTCCATGGCTTTGGGTCTTTTCTTTCCTTACTTTGATAAGATTGGCTAAGAGTTTATCTATTTTTAAACTTTCAAAGAACCAACTCTTCAATTCATTGATTCTTTCTTTGTATTGTTTATTTAATCTCTTTTTTTTCCCCATTAACTTTTTTGGTACGTTTTAGGTATAAAATACAGTTACATTCATCATTGGGATCTTGTACCATTACATGAGTCTCTTGGTTCTTATTTTTTTTCCCCCTTCCTTTGCCCTCCCTTCACCCCATCCACCCTTCCCTATTTGCAAAGACCTTGTTTCCATTTTTTTCTCTTCTCATATTTTTTCCTTTCCCTTGTTTCCTTTCCCCTAACACTCACAATTCCCCTGCTCTTTTAGACCTTTTCCTCCTGTTACACAAAATCAGTTATGCATTTTTTAAATTACAATATTAAGATCTAGGAGACATTACCACAGATTTTACAGAATTTAAAAGGATATAGAAAGCCTATTACAAAAATCTTTTTTGAAATAAATTTGACGACTTCTAAGAAGTAACTTAGAAGACAAATTAATGAAACTAACTCTGGAGGAAATATAAAATTTGAATAGCACCTATTAAAGAAAGCATATTCCTAGCTTGAAAACCTACCTATATGACAACAGCAGGCTCATAAACATTTTAACTGATAAATTATATCAAATAATTAAAGCAGAAAAAAGAAGGAACACTTCTCCCCTCATTTTAGGAACTCAACATTGTGCTAATCCTAAAACTGGATAAAGATAAGAGAAGAAAAAAGTATGAATATAGATAGACATTTGCTTAACAAAACAAACTATTAGAAGTCAGATCTGGCAGGATGTAGAAAGTGGTTTTGTTATAGAGATGGCAGTGTTGGTTCAGCGTTGGAAGATCTACCCCCAAAAGTCATCATTTTAACAGAGGACAGGAAAAAGCCATATGATCCTGTCACTAGTTCGAGAAAAAGTATTGGACTAAATTCTACAGCTGTTCATGGTAAAAGCTATCAGGAGACTAGAAGTAGAACAGAAACTTCTCAACAGATTAAAGACATGTACTCCATACTTTCAGCGAGAACGTCTCATATGAATGGAGAAGATACTATGCTTTCTCCTTAAGGTGGGGAACAAGGGCAAATATGCTTACTCTTTATCTGTCCATTAAACTTTGAAACCTAGTCCCCACCAAAATAGTCTGGCAATAAAATGACACAACTAGGATAGGATTGGCATGGCAGAAACAAAATCTTTATATGTAGATGAAATGATCATCTACAGAGAAAATACTAAGAAATCTCTAGGAGCCCCTAGAACTTGTATTTGAATTTAGCAGGATTAGAAAACACAAGGTATATAAAAAAATTCAGGTCTGTGTATACTTGCTATAAATGAAGAATTGGATATTGAAATTTAAAAGTTATGTAGGAGTACAAAGGACCTAGAAAAGTTAAAAACAAAAACAGTGTTGGAAGATGTTTAGTACCTAATTTTAAGACTTCTTCTAAAGCTACCGTAATCAAGGCAGTGTTGGTGTAAGGAAAGACATATAGATCATTTGAATAAAACAGAGAATCTAGAAATAGAACCACACATATATGGGCCACTGAGTTTTGAAAGATTATTTAACATTAGCATTTTATAGAATATAAACTCAATTCAAGAGCCGAGGAAGAGATAGTATTTTTAGAAAACGGCACTAAGACACCTGGTATTCGTATATAAAAAATTCACCTCAACCTTTTTCCATACATGAAAATAACTTGAAGGGATCTATGAACCTAAATAAGGAAGCCTAAAACTATAAAACTTTAAGAAGAAATTATAAGGGAAAATATTTATGAATTCAGGGAAGGCAAGAACTACCTAGGATACAAAAAACATGATGTATAAAAGAAAAAAATTGATAAATGAGATTCCATCAAAATTTAGAACTTTAAATGACATCATTAACATGAAAAGTAGTCCTTAAACAGACCATATTTACAATGCATATAACCTATAACCAGAGTATATAAAGAATTCTTAGAGCTCATTAATAGACAACCCAATTAAAATGTAGACATAAGAAGATGATAAATAGCCAGCACAGCATAAGGAAAGGTGTGCAACTCTAGAATCAGAAAAATACTAATCAGTACAACAATAAGATTGAATTATACACTCATTAGGGAGATGAAGTTCAAAGTTTTAAAAGCCTTGTTATGACTTTTTCTTTTTGTTGGATTCTCCCCCTTTGTTTTTAATTTGTCATGCCCAGTGGATTCATTCTGCTGGGTTTCCTGGGGTTGTGATCCTCATTGTCTTTTCCTAGGGTATTGTCTAAAATTTTTTGGAGTGCTGGTTTGGTATTCATGAAGTTCCTGAGGTGCTCTTTATCATAAAAGTATCTTATTTCTCCATCAATTTTGAAAGATAGTTTTTCAGGGTGCATCAATCTGGGTTGGAGGCTGTTTTCCTTTAGGGCTTGAAATACATCACTCCAAGCTCTTCTTGCCTTGAGGGTTTGCATTGAGAAATCTGCTGTGATTCTGATGGGCTTTCCCTTGTATGTGATTTGTTTCTTTTCTCTCACTGCTTGTAGAATTTTGTTCTTCTATTGGATTTCTGGAATCCTAACTATTATATGCCTATGTGTAGATTTTTTTTTTTTAATAAGGCTAGCTGGAGTCCTATATGCCTCACTTATCTGTATGTCAAGTTCTTTTCCCCTCCTTGGGAAGTTTTCTGCCATCACTTCTGTGAAGAGATTTTTAATGTCATCTGCACTCTCTCCTGTTTCTTCATTGACTCCAATCAGTCTTATGTTATTCTTCTTTGCATTGTCTAGCAGCTGCTGGATTGATTTCTCATGTTCCCTTACAATTTCAAAGCAATTTTTCTTTTCCTCCTCACTAATTGCAATCTTATCTTCTATATGTGAAATTCTATCCTCACATTGGTTCATTCTGCTGTGCAGACTTTCGATGGAGTTTTAATCTCTTGGAAATCTGTTTGTATCTGTTTTATGGATTCCATTTGTTTCCTTCTTGGGATTCCATCATGTTCCTCAGATCCTCTATTTTTTTTTATCTGTGTCCTCTCTAGATTTATTAATCATGTCTTGCACCATGAACAAAATCTTTGCTGTTATCTGAGTAATTATTTCTGATTTCATTTTTCCCAGATCCTCTTTTGTTGCCAGTTCAGAGAGTCCAGGTGTTTGAATGTTCCATCTCGTTTCCCTTTGGGGTTGCTGTAGGTGATCTGGAAGTCAGTTTTTGAGGCTTGTTTATGTGTCTTCTCATTTCCACGTGGGGGGGGTGCTTCTGGTGCCCACGTGGCTCACCTTCTCTGCCCTAGGAGCTTGGGATGGCAGCGGGGCAGCTTCCTTCTGGGTTCTGGGATTGGCTCAGCTTCTCTGCCCTAGTAGCCTGAGATGAAGGCAGGGAGCTTCCTTCCGGGTGCTGGCACTGGCTCACCTTCTCTGCCCTAGGAACCTGGGATGGAGATGGGGAGCTTCCTTCTGGGTGCTGGGACTGGCTGAGCTTCTCTGCCCTAGGAGCCTGGGATGGAGTCAGGGGAGCTTCCTTCCAGGTGCTGGGACCAGCTGAGCTTCTCTGCCCTAGGAATGTTTATTTAATCTCAATTGCATTAATTTCTGCTCTGATCTTTATAATTTCCTTCCTTGTACTAGCTTTGGGTTTGAATGGTTCTTGCTTTTCTAGAAACTTGAGGTTCATCACTAGGTCATTTATTTGAGCTTACTCTGTTTTTATGATGTGGGAATTCACAAATATAAACTTCCCTCTTAGGGCTACTTTCATTGCATCCTATAGGTTCTGGTATATGGTATTGGCATCATTATTTGATTGTAGCAACTAATGTCTTCTTTAATTTTATCTGTGACTCCATTGATTATTCAAGAACATATTACTTGGGCCAGAGATTTAGCTCAGTGGTTTCGCCACCTGCCTAGCAAGCAGTACCAACCCCCGGTACCAAAAAAAAAAAAAAAAAGAAGAAGAAGGTATTATTCAATTTCCACATGTTTGCATAGTTTCTGTGGTGCCTTTTGTCTGGCTACACAGGAAATATTACAAAGAATCACCAGGTGAGATTACATTAAATTAAAAAGCTTCTTCACCACAAGGGAAACCACTAACCAAATGAAAAGACAACCTACACAATGGGAAAAATTTTTTTACCAGCTACTCTTCAGACAGAGGAGCAATATCTAGAATATATAAAGAAGTTAAAATATTATCCTCCCCCAAAATTTAAAAGACCAATCCAAAAATAGGGCTCTGAAATGAATAGACACTTCTCAGATGAGGAAATACAAATGGTCAATAAGTACATGAAAAAAATTTTCATCATCTCTGACCACTACAGAAATGCAAATTAAAAGAACATTGAATTTCCATTTCATGCCAGAAAGAGTGGCTATCATCAAAAAGATCAAACATTAACAAATGCTGGTGGGGCGGGGGGTAATAAGAAGCCCTTCTTCATTGTTGCTGGGAGTGTAAATTGGTGCAAGCACTATGCAAAACAGTATGGAAATTCCTCAAAAAATTAAAGTAGAAATTCCATTTGACCTAGCCATTGGCCTTCTCAGTATCTACCCAAAAGAGTTAAAGTCATCATACCACAGTGATACATGCATCCCATGTTTATAACAACAGAATTTATAATGGCTAAATCTTGGAAACAGCCCATATGCCCATCAACAGATAAATGGATAAAGAAAATGTGGTATTTATACATGATGGAGTACTACTCTGCCATAAAGAAGGATAAGCTTGAGACATTTTTAGGTAAGATGGGTGCACCTTGAGACCATAATTTAAAGTAAAATAATCAGACACACAAGCTTAAATATTGCATTGTTCCTCTTGTGTGAGAAACCCAAATTATAAATAAGGAACAAGTCAAAGGATATTAAAGATATCAAGAAGTAGAATTAAAAAATGTAAAAAAAAAAAAAAAAAGAAGTAGGAAGAACTTTTTCAAATAGGAAGAGGGACAAGACATGGGGAGGGGAGAAGGGAAGGAAAGCAAAAAGGTTTTAAAGAAAAAAGAATTAAAACAAAAAATAGAAATAGAGCTTTTGTAAATGGGGTAGGGAAGAAGGGTTGTAGGGAGGGAAGAAAAAGAAATTTTAAAAGAAAGAATTAAGAGATGTAATGTACATGTAGAAATCCCCCCTGATAAAATGGTCATTGTGTATTGCAAACATGAACTAATAAACAATTATTTTTGCTTAAATTCTTTTATTGGTACATTTTACATATACAATACATTTACATTTATCATTGGGTGCTTGTACCTGTACATGATGTATCTTGGTTCTTATTTTTTCCCCATTCCCTGTGCGCCCTTCACCCCCTCCACACTTCCCTATTTACACAGACTTCGTTTCCATTTTTTTTTCCTTTTCTTTTTTTTTTAAACTTTAAACAGATTTTTATTACACAAACTTTGTCACATAATTGATTTTCTCTACTTTGTACACAATTATTCTTCTCCACAGAAAGGCTGCTCTGAACTTTTCATCTGTGATGGCAAGCACTAGAATCCTGACTGTAACAGAATAGTAGCAGAAGTGCCTCTGTGATTAAGTTGAAAGCAGTACACTGGTACGCAGCTCTGGCACCCAGTTTCAGGAATGTACAAATGCTTTCGTATTCAAAAATACAAAATAAATTATCTGTAGGCATGGACAATGAGAGCAGTAAACCATTATATATTGTAACTGAAACCAGCAATGATTGGTGTGTGATTTCCTTACATCAGCCAGCCTTCTCTTCATTTCCTTCATCTGAATACTCCAGTTACTGGGGAGGACCCTGAATGGAGCTTCCTGTCACAGTTCATCAGCAAGGGCCACGTGCTACTCTAGGCTAAAACATGCCACCGCCCATCCTGACACCCATCCAGCCCATGGTGCCCATGGCCGGGTCCGTCTCCTCCTTAGGGATTTCTGTGACCACGACTTCTTCCATAGTTAACAGAAAGGCCATCCCCGCAGCGTCCAGCAAAGCAGTTCTTACAACCTTTGTTGGATCAATGATGCCTTTCTCTACCATATTCACAAAGTCTCTGAGCATAGCATCATAGCCAACCTCAGAGGAGCTCTGCAGGATTTTTTCAACTGTCAAAGATCCTTCCACACCTGTTTTCTTAGCAATGGTCATCGCAGGAATCTTCAGTGTTCTTTTAATAATTTCTATACCAATTTTTTGATCTTCATTAGCAGGAGTTAAGGCGTCGAGGGCGGGAATGTACTGAAGCAGGGCACAGCCACCCCCCAGCACAATGCCTTCTTCCACAGCTGCCCTCGTAGCATTGAGGGCATCTGTGACCCTGTCTTTCTTCTCATTCACCTCAACATCACTTGTCCCACCAACCTTCAGCACAGCCACTCCATCTGAAAGCTTTGCCAGTCACTCACTCAGTTTCTCCTTCTCATATTCACTGGTTGTGATTTCTAATTGCTCAGTGATTTCTTGAATACCTTTTTCAATTTGTGCTTTGCCACCTTTGCCTTTCAAAAGCATGGCATCATCTTTGGTCACAATGACTCCTCCAACTTTTCCTACGTCATGGGCCTGAACATCTTCAAGATTTCGTGTTAACCCCTCTTCTCCAAAGACTGCACCACTAGTCGCAACAGCCATGTCTTTCAGCTGATTCTTCCTATTGTCACCGAACCCTGGAGCTTTGACTGCGACAACCTGAAGACCAACCTTTAGCTTGTTCAAAACCAGGGTACTGAGAGCTTCTCCATCAACATCCTCAGCAATTATGACCAAGGGCTTCCGGTGAGCATTGGCAATTTCAAGAGCAGGTACAATAGACTGGACACTAGAAATCTTCTCACTCAGTAGAATATAGGCATCCTGGAATTCACACTTCTGGCCTTTTGATGTATCAATAAAGTATGGAGAAATATAACCTCGATCAAACTTCATGCCTTCAATAATTTCCAATTCATCATTCAAGGTTTTTCCATCCTTCACTGTGATGACGCCCTTCCTTCCGACCTTCTTCATGGCATCAGATATGATGTTGCCAATTTCCTTGTCTCCATTTGCAGAAATTGTAGCAACCTGAGCAATTTCTTTGGGAATTGTCACAGGTTTAGACTGTTTCTTAAGTTCAGCAATCACAGCGTCAACAGCTAACAACACACCTCTCCTGATTTCCACGGGGTTCATGCCTTTGCTAATCTTCTCGCAGCCTTCCTTGGCAATGGAGCGTGCTAGGACAGTCGCAGTGGTGGTACCATCTCCTGCCTCTTCATTTGTGTTGTTGGCAACATCTTGAACAAGTTTAGCCCCAATATTTTTGTATTTGTCTTGTAAATCAATTGACTTTGCAACAGTCACACCATCTTTTGTTACTTTGGGATTTCCTCAACTCTGTTCAATGATCACCATTCTTCCCTTTGGCCCCATTGTAACGGCGAAGACGGGGTTGGCCAGGAGGTCTACACCCTGAAGCATAAGGGCGCGGGCGTCCGCACCGAGTTTCACGTCCTTGGCATAAGCTCGAGTGAGCTGCTGCGGGGCCAGCCCCCAGGACACTGGCCTTGCCTGGTAGCCGGAGCATTTCAGCGCAGGCCAGGCGGAGGCAGCCACCCTCAGCAGGCACACGCAGCTCCTCCGCCCGCCTGGGTTAGCTGTCACCCCGGAAACGTCCTGGAGCACAGGTTCCCCAGAAGTGCCCCAGGGAAACAAGCAGGGGAGGGTGGCCGGGAGCACCCGGGCGTCATCACAGGGTCCGCAGCTACTCTGCGGGGCACCGCTCTCCGGGCGCCCCGGGCAAGGTTACTCGGGAGACGCAGTGGCCGGTCCTCTGTCCGTTGTCCGTCTCCTGCTCCAACCGTAGGGCCGCGGCGGGGCCCCGATCGCCGCCCGCACCGCCCCCCCTGCCAGGCCGCACTTGACTCTGCACGCTGGCCCGCAGACCTGCAGGCCGCACGTTCCATTTTTTTTCCTTTTCTCGTAATTTTTCCTTTCCCTTCTTTCCTTTCTCCTTCCCATCTCATTTCCCCTACCCCTTTGGACCTTTTCCTATTTCAAAGTATCCATTATTCATTATTAATCCTTTTAATCCTTATTTACACTTTCAGTTTCTCACACCAGAGAAACTATTTGGTATTTACACACGTGTGTCCTATTTATTTCACTTAAGAGTATGGCCTCAATATGCATCCATTTAGCTATAAATGACTCTAGTTTCTCATTCTTTATGGCTGAGTAGTACTCCATTTTATTAAAAAAAAAAAACAAAAACACATCTTCTTTAGCCAGTTTCCAGTTGATGGGCACTTGGGCTGTTTCCAAGCTTTAGCTATTACAAACTGTGCCACTATAAACATGAGTGCACATATATCACTGTGGCATGAGTCTTTTAATTCTTTTGGGAAGACACTCAGCAGGGGAATAGCTGGCAGAGATGAAAAATAAACAAATTTTAAAGAAAAGAAAAAACAGATGAATAGATAAAGAAAAAAGTTTCTGTGGATTTTGTGTTGAACATATAGACATATCCTTTGGGTGACAGTAACAAAGATTCATCAATGAAGGGAAAGACCTTCCATGCATGCACATGTATTCTAAATTCATCCCTTAATGGTTCTGAATTTGAGTCAGCCTCCTATGTTCATGGATACCAGTGTGAATGTACATGAAGAGACTTGCCTGAGGTAAGACTACCTAACTTATTCCCAAATAATAGAGCCTAGGCCAGTGATGGTGAACCTTGTAGGACTTTCAATGATAAAAACAGTTCCCTGTGACATGTGTGCCACAGGTTCACCACCACTTATAAACCTACTACTTATTTCAGGTGCCTATCAAATATACAATAGAGAACACTCAAACACTGCCAAAACCTTCTTGATATCACATGGATACCTTGGAAGGACTGAACATGGCCTTGGTTTTCCATTCTTGAAATTTAAAGTTAATTTGTAAAGGTTGATACCTATGTGGTTCTATCACAGTTGCTAGAAAAATACTCAAACTAGACATCCATGGGAGGTTGCATTCATCATTAATATGAGCCTATTATTGGTATGGAAGATAGCTGTGGTTGGTCTTATTCATCATTACCACTGGATGATGATGGGGCCACTGTGCAGGTCAAACAGCATTATAATATCCATGGACATGCTAGTACATATATGGATTACATAGAAGAAGTTTTAGTCACATACCTGATCTAACTTCATGAAGTTATTTATTTCATCAAGTTGGTCAAGAAACTCAATAGTATGTGTCTTGAAAGTTGACCGAGAAGAGACTGGCATAATCCTCATATATATCATCCACCATTCTTCTACTAGAAACATTTGCATCTTTGCAATTGTGGAAACTTAAATATAGTTTCAAAAATTAAGAACTGTCAGTAAGCTCTTGGGTCCTATACCTTCAAGGATGGCACTTATTTACATTCATATTACAGGCAGAACATTTGTTCAGCACTCAAGGTACAACATGACTACTGCAGGGTTGAGATTTAGACAAATATAGGCAATATGGACAGCAGAACTGAAGCTAAGAAAACCTTGTGGATCTTCTGGATGAGAGTGAGGTAGTATATCAGCAAGCAAAAGATTTTATGACCCAGAGGTAATGTGGTCAGTAAATGATGGACATCAAGAGCTTGTCAATGGGGTAGAGTGCTCGCTGGGTGATTTTTTTTTTGTCAGTGACCCCAGTGGAAGATTCGCAGTGTTTGAATATGGTGAACAGTCATGCAGATATATCCATGTCTCTACTTCTATCACAGGCTGAACTTAGAGAACTTGATAAAATGACCTATAGAAATGATTCCGGGTTATGGAAGAGTAAGATCATAGAATAGACGCTACACTAGAGTTTGTTGAAGTATCAATTTATGCAACTAAACATCTTTGCTACTCTTCCATTCTTGTAGCTTTGGGTACTCTGTGACTCAATTCTGGTCAAGAAGACATAATTGGGAGTTTCATTTTTTAAAAATTTGCCTATTCTCTTTTTATTTACAGATAATAATTATACACCTTATGGATTATAGGGTGAAGCTTAGGTACATTTATATATTGTATACATATAATCCATATATGTACTTAGGTTAGCTATCCTCTTAAACGTTTATTATTTCCCTCTCTCCTAAAAGGTGTTGCCCTTCCTCTTTCCTGATGCTAGGTTACACAGTGGGAAGGTGGAAGACTTGAAGCCCTGATGGCACCATGGTCTGAAATTTGTGTGAAAAAAAAGAAAAACAAACAACAAAACCCCTTTAGTTAAGTCATTGTATAGATTTTCTTCTGCTTGTAACTGAGTACATTCCTAATACAAATATTAATTAAAACTGGTAACACCTTTTATAGCTCAAATTCTGTGAAAACTCTTCTCAGCCAGGCATGGGAGTGCACAGCTATAATCCCAGCACTCTGAAAGTCTGACACAGGAGCACAATTTGAACCCAGCCTGGGTAAATAAGCTACTGAAGAAGACCCTGTCTCAAAAGATAAGAAAATGAAGTGGGACTGTAGCTCACTAAAAGAAACAAAAGTCTCTTCTTTCTTAATTCTTGCACTACTCTGGTCATCCTTGTTTATGGGCATTTCTAGACTGCAGCAATACTCCTCCTGAACTTCAATATTTTTCCATATCAGTCTTACTGTGGTTAAAGTGTAACCCAGAGTTATGCACCAAACAGCACCACAACCCAAGCACACAGCAGCACTGATGCCACAATGATAAATTTGACAACATTAGAGGGGGGAAATATTGTGATAGCTCCTGCTGCTCTCCAGCCAATTTACACATTTTCCTAGAATTATTTTAGATGTTGTTATCACCCAAACACCTGCTGCTGTGTAGGCAGGAGAATAAGCAAAAACAAGCAAGGAAGCAAAATATACCAAATTAAAAAGCAAATGTGTGCAATCCCCAAGAATAGAATACAAATCATAACCTTCAAATTTGAAGGCCAGTGTGCTTGGATGCCAACCAATCTCTAAGCTGCTGTAAATGCCCAGACTCAGACAAGGGGAAAAAATAATCCAGATAGTTTTAATGTTGTTTTCTACTTCTGCTGCTTTTTGTAGTGAAATAAAATTTATGTCAACTTAATTTCACATTAATAATTTTGCCCAAAACATTTATTAAGCTCTTTACTCAACACTGTAGATATTAAGGAAAAATGTTGGCATTAAAAATATAACTTTAGGATTTGAACATTGAAAAATGTTGATTTTTTAAAAAGTTTGATGACTCAGTTGATGGGAGTGAGAATTCAGAAGAACACCTCAGTTTCTAACACAAAATTTAAAGCTGATTTTTATCATAAATATTATATGTCCAGAGCCCTTTTGTTATTCCTAAGACAGTCCATGAAAAGATTTCCTATTTATTTTCTTCTTAATTAAGTTTTCAATAAAGAACCAAAGAAGAAAGAAAAAATACAAACTTAGGTTTATTAATGAGAGACTTTTGTGTAGTGACAGACAATTTTATCCATTGCTGTTCCACAGCAGAGTTCATGTGTGACTGCCATGAAAAGTGTCATTGAAGTGAAGGACAAATTCTCTTTTCAAAGGTCACACACAGCTATTGTGAGAGGTTGTCACACAGGGTGTTCAACTGGGAGAAAATCAACAGAACAATATGAATGAGAGAGAAAGGGAAAGGTATGTAAAGTTATCAGCAATAGATAAAACCTCAAGGACAGAAAGAAGTCTAAAGGATACTTGTAGAAATCTTTGTGTATTGAAAGAAAATGCTTATGCTGACCCTTAAGAACCTACAACAATGTTGACACTGTTATTTAAAGTTTATAGTAGTGGAAAGGTGTTTCATGAATACAACATGACTCATTGGGTGACTGGAGGATACTGGTTATACTGCATCTAGGCACAGTGATGGGCTCTGCTCTAAAGAAAGCACTAACAAAGATCAGAGCCCAGCAGACACACCTACTGTGTTGACTCAAGCAGAATGATACCAGGAGTCAAAAGGCACCAAACACATACTATGGGACGATTTGGGGAACAATACAATTTTAAACTCTATGCTCCAGACAGAAAATCTGATACAGGTAGAATATATGATCTCTAAATTATGGAAGCCCAAAAACTTGCTCATGAAACTGGCTCCTAGAAATTGGCTCCCCATAAAAGAACTGAGTAAACACAGATAACCTGAGACTGAATCCATTCTTGTACATCTCTAAGGGCTGATGCTATGAACTTGATTTTTATTTGAAAGTAAAAGACTTGAATTATGGATCCAGTCTACTATCTATCAGAAATTAGAGAAAAATACTTTGGGGCACGGTTAGAAGATGTTGCAGTGCCAATAAGAACCCCATTATCTCTGCTTCCTTAATGACTTTGTGTAATTTCTTCCCTTGAGACTGGACTGGACTTAGGGACTTGCTTCTAGTGAATAGAATGGCAGGTTACATTACAAAAAAATCTGAGCACCATCTTAGGAAATGTCTTTTATTCTTTTGCTCACTTGCTCTGTAAAAAGCCAGCTACTATGTAGTAAATGGCTCTATGGTAAGGCCTACATAAGGGAGAACTGGTGTCTTCAGTCAGTAAGAGGGAAGATCCAAGACCTATTCATAGCCACGTCAGAAAGTTTGGAAACAGATTCTCCCCCTGTTAAGCCCTTCCATTTCTACAATTTGGCAAACATCAGATTACAGCTCAAGGTGGATTCTGAGTGAGAGGCATCCAACTAAGCCACATCTGATCTCTGGTTTACAGAAACTATGAATTAATAAATGTTTTAAGATGCTATATTTTGAAGTAAGTTATCATGTAGCAATAGATAATTAGTAAGACCGTCATAATTCAAAGACTCAAAGGTGAGAATGATGCAGATAAGACAATACAGAGCCCAAATTTAAAAGTTAAGTATAGACACAAACCTACTTGCTAGAGTTTCCAGTTCATTGGCAAGTTCTCTTCATCCTAAAGCGACTACCACACAAGGTATTCAGGTTAAGCAGCCAAAATAAATGTTTTATCTTTGGTTCTTATGTGTGAACTTCTAACCGAGCTCTCTACCACCACCATGGATTATTGAATCAGAGAAGCATGGTTCACACCCAGGCACAGCATATGTTAGCTGACTATAACTGGCTTGGGAGAGGAGTCTACTGTGTACATTCTTTCTCATCTTTAAACTAAATGTAGTGAATCAGTAACTTGAAATTGGCTGTGTTGGGAGTGCTTGCATCAAAAATATTGGCCAAAATTATATATAAGGGTTATTTTTTTCAGAGGCAATTATTAAACATTTACCAGAAGACCACTTTTTTGGGGGGGGTTATTTTTTATTAGTACATGATGATTACATTCCTTGTAGGGAGTTGGTACACGTACATTATACATCTTAATACTTTTCTTCATCTCCTCCCCTCTCCTCCACTCTCTCTCCATCTCTTGGTGCCCTTCCCTTTTGAAAAAGATCTGTCTCCCTTTTTTCTGTTATCATTTATCTTGCTCTTTATTTATACTAAGAGTTTCTCATCTAAGAGAAACCACATGACATTTAAGCTTGTGTGTCTGATTTATTTCACCTAACATTATAGTCTCAAAGTACATCCATTTTTCTACAAATGTTTCATTATTCTCCTTTATGACAGAGTAGTACTCTATTGTGTATGAATACCACATTTTCTTGTATTCATTCATTTGTTGATGGACATATAGGCCACTTCCAAGATCTAGCTATTAGGAATTGTGTTGCTATAAACATGGGTCTGCATGTATCATTGTAATATGATGTCTTTAACTCTTTAGGGGAGATATCTAGAAAGAAAATAGCTGAGTTAAATGGAATTTCCCCACCATTTCCAACCAAGAGCTACTCATTATTTTTCTTTATCACAGACTCAACAGAGTGCCTGAATTCCATTCTAATAAAGTAGATCAGAGCTGAGGAAGAGAAGGTGATCATGGCTGCCCTTGAGAGAGATAAAATAGATAGTTGAATTGGAAGTACAAGTATCTGTGCAGACCTGGGGAATGTAAATTGATACAGATACAAGAATACCTCAGCCTCTTGAATTCAGATTTATATAATCAAGATCATAGTAACTATTATTATCAAGTAATAGATATAGAAAGTAACCATTAAATAGTGTTCCAGGACCACAAAAGTAGTGAGGCCAATGCTTACACTTGAACCCAGGCCACAGTAGCGCAATAGCATAATAACTATGTGCTCTACCACCTCCCAGTCAGCATTGTCCTCTAATGCTCTATGCTTTCATTCTCAAGCAATAGAAAATTAAAAATGATTAAGGTAAAATATTCACTAAGAAAGTTGGATATATACTTAGAAAAAATGTGATTTAAAAACTAAGGAATTCCTTTCAAAACATTTTAAAGAAAATTTAAAGATCCAATCCAAAAATGGGCCTCTGAAATGATAGGCACTACCCAGATGAAGAAGTACAAGTGCCAAATAAATATATGAAAAAATGTTCAACATCACTGGTCATTCAAGAAATGCAAATAAAAACAACACTGAGATTCTATCTCACTCCAGAAAGAATGGTATCATCAAGAAATCAACCAATAACAAATCCTGCTGAGACTATGGGGAAAAAGGAGCCCTTCTCCATAGTTAATGGAAGTGTAAATTTGTACAAGCAATATGGAAATTAGTATGGAGAGTCCTCGAAAAACTAAAATTAGAGGTTCCTTTTGACACAGCTATTCCCCTTCTTGATATCTTCCTGAAAGAGTTAAAAGCATCATACCACAGCAATATGTGCACACCCATAATTACAGCAGCATGGTTTATAATAGCTAAATCTTGGAAACAGCTCATATGCCCATCAATGGATGAATGGATAAAGAAAATGTGGTTTTCATTACATACAATGGGGTACTAATTTGCCATAAAGATGGATAAACTTGAGTCATTTTTAGGTAAATGGATGAACCTTGAGAAGGTACTTTTAAGTGAAATAAATCAGACACGTGTTTAAATATCACATTGTTTCTCTGTTGTGAAAAACCAAAAGGGTATGTAAGGACCAAAATGAACAATAGATATTTGGAAATAGGAATACAATGTTCATAGGAGAAGGGAAATAAGGGAGAGAGTAGGAGGAAGGGAAGGGGAAAGGGGGAAAAAGAGAAGAGGAGGAAAAAATGGAAAAAAAGCTTTTGTAAATAAGGAGGAGGAGAGGAGTTGAAGGGAGAGAAAGGGAATGGGGAGAAATAGAAGAATGAAGAAATATTATGTATAGGGACAGATTCCGTATGATGAATGTGATCATTGTGTAATCAAAAATGCACAAATAAAATTAATTTTAAAAATAGCATAAAGCTCACTGCACTGGAGTGGAGCTTTGCTCAATAATCCAACCCAATATGTACAGTCTTCAAGTTTCATGTTCTGTAAGTGAAACTGTAACACAATGCATGGCACCATCTCTGAAGTCTTCAGAACTGGGATCACATTTTCTAAAATTCAGGGTTTCTGTTACTTGGAATGCTCACTATTGAATTTACATGAGGTAAAATGCAGATGCCAAATAAACATAAAACTAATTTTTAAAAGTTCCAAGGATCAAAAAAAATTACATATACCAGGCAAACATTAAAGAAATCCTAAAGGTCATACTAGCCTGAGGGCAAAATTAAATGCGAAAGAAACCAAATGGTGTAGTATTTCACCTTTCAGCTTGTATTAGAAATATGGATTAAGCAGAATTTTTAATCCTAACCTTAATGACAAAAGAAAAGTCTAGTACATAAACATGAATCAAAATGTTCAACTACAGTTATATGAAAAAGTGGACTTACTCTTACCAAAAAGTTCAAAGTTAACAATAAGGATATCTTCATACACCCTGATCAAGTGGGATTCATCCCAGGGATGCAGGGATGGTTCAATATATGAAAATCAATCAATGTAATACACTATATCAATAGAGCCAAGGACAAAACCATATGATTATCTCCTTAGGCACAGAAAAAGCATTTGACAAAATCCAACATGCATTTATGATAAAAACCCTACAAAAAATTGGAATAGATGGTCTCTACCTCAAACTGATAGAAGCCATCTATGAAGAACCAACAGCCAATATCATACTAAATGGTCAAAAACTGAAATCCTTCACACTAAAATCAGGAACAAGACAAGGATGTCCACTATCACCACTCTTGTTCAATATAGTTCTGGAAACATTAGCCATGGCAATTAGACAAGAGAAAGAAATAAAAGGAATAAAGATAGGAAATGAAGAAGTCAAATTGTCATTATTTGCAGATGACATGATACTCTATATAGAAGACCCCAAGAACTCCACCAAAAGGCTTCTAGGCTTAATAACCAAATTCAGTCAAGTAGCTTGTTACAAGGTTAACACACAAAAATCAATAGCTTTCCTCTACACGAATGACAGACTCACTGACAGAGAAATAGGGCAAATAATTCCTTTCACAATAGCATCCAAAAAACTGAAATACCTAGGAATCATCCTAATGAAAGAAATCAAAGACCTCTTCTCTGAAAACTATAGCACTCTGAAAAGAGAGATTGAAGATGATATCAGAAAATGGACAGACATCCACTGCTCCTGGGTAGGAAGGATTAATATAGTGAAAATGACCATACTTCCAAAACTGCTATACAGATTTCATGCAATTCCAATTGAGATCCCAGCAGCATACTTCATGGACCTTGAGAAAACAATCCAAAAATTCATTTGGAACAAGAAGAGACCCAGAATAGCAAAAGCAATTCTAGGCAACAGAGACATGGCAGGGGGTATCACGATCCCCAACCTGCAACTCTACTACAAAGCTACTGTGATAAAAACAGCATGGTACTGGCAAAGAAACAGACCTGAGGACCAGTGGAACAGATTGGAAGATGCAGAAACAACTCCAGACACACTCAGCCATCTCATCTTTGATAAAGGAGCCAAACACTCTCACTGGAGGAAAGATAGCCTCTTTAATAAATGGTGCTGGAAAAATTGGGCTTCAACTTGCCAAAGATTAAAACTAGACCTATATCTACCACCATGCACTAAACTAAAATCAAAATGGATTAAAGATCTAAATATTAAAATAGAAACTCTGAACCAGTTGGAACAGAGGTTAGGTAGAACCCTTGAAGACATTAGTGTAGGAAAAGATTTTATGAACAAAACCTCAGTTGCCTGTGAACTAGCACAAACAATCAATAAGTGGGATCTCTTCTTATTAAAAGGCTTCTGCACAGCAAGAGAAACCACCAGCAGGGTGAAGAGACAACCCACAATGTGGGAAAAAATCTTCACTTGCTCTTCCTCAGACAAAGGTCTACTATCTCAAATCTATAAAGAACTTAAAAAGATCAGACCTCCCAAATTTAAAGACCCAATCCAAAATTCTGAAATGAATCTGAAATGAACAGACATTTCTCAGACAAAGAAGTAGAAATAGCAAATAAATACATGGAAAAATGTTCAACATCACTGGTCATTCGAGAGATGCAAATGAAAACAATGCTGAGATTCCACTTCACTCCAGAAAGAATGGCTGCTATCATGAAATCAACCAATAACAAATGCAGGTGGGGCTGTGGGGAAAGAGGAACACTGCTCCACTGCTGGTGGGAGTGTAGACTGATGCAACCACTGTGGAAATCAGTATGGAGATACCTCCAAGAACTAGGACTGGAAGTCCCATTTGACCCTGCTATTCCACTGCTGGGGATCTTCCCCAAAGAATTAAAAGAATCATACCACAGTGATATATGTGTGCCCATGTTCATAGCAGCACAGTTTGTAATAGCTAAAACTTGGAAACAGCCCAAATGCCCATCAAATGGAGACTGGATAAAGAAAATGTGGGTTTTTTATAAAATGGAGTACTACTCAGCCATAAAAAATGAGAAATTAGAGACATTTATAGCTAAGTGGATGCACGTTGAGGCAATACTCTTAAGTGAAATAAATAGAACACACATGAATAAATTCCAAAGAGTTTCTTTGGTGTGAGAAACTGAAAGTGTAAATAAGGACAAAATGTATAATAGGTAATGTGAAATAGGAAGAAAAGGGGCAAAGGGGAAGGAAGAGGGAGGGCTAGAGGGAAGGATAGAAGGGAATGGGATTAATATGAGAAAATGGAAAAATAGGAACAAAATCTTTGTAAATAGGGAGGACTGGAGGGGTTGAAGGGAGGGCTGGGCAAGGGTGAAAAATAAGAACCAAGAGAGATTATGTAAAGGTGCAAATTTCCAATGATGAATGTCATTCTATTGTATACCTAGAATGTACCAATGATTAGAATGAATAATCAAAAATGTAAAATAGGAAGAAAAGGTCCAAAGGGGTAGGGGTAGTGGGAGGGGTAGGGAGAAGGAAAGAAGGGAAAGGAAAAATAATGAGAAATGAAAATAAAGTCTTTGTAAATAGGGAAGGGTGGAGCGGGTGAAGGGAGGGCTAGGAATGGGGAAAAAAGAAGAACCAAGATGCATTATGTAAAGGTACAATTCCCAATGAGAAATGTAATTGTGTTGTATACCTACAATGTACCAATAAAAGAATTTAATAAAAAAGAATAAGGAGATCTAGATGCTGCTATTATTTGTACAGAAAGCACTAGTGAGACCATAAACATATTTTTCTATACTATGAAATTTTTATAAAAGAGATTATAGGGAGAAAAATAGTAGGTGCTAAGACAATAAAAATAAGTTACCATGGGAAAACATTTAAAAATGAAAGGAAAAATCTTTCAATCAACAGATAAAGCATGAGAAAACATTTTTCTTTGCCACCACAGGCCTCAGAAACAAGTCAGAAAGCTACTTAGCATATGTACAAACCCATTTTAGGAGCTGCATGACCTGTATTAGTTAAGATCCTTTCACAGAGCATCCCTAGCTGAACATCTCAGGTTTTTATCCTTTACTAGATTCTTCCCTGTGACACAGTCTTAGATTATCATTAGGAAAAGCATCAGAAGGTTACATGATTAGGGTCTTCCAAGGGCACTGACATAGGGATTTTATATCACCAGAGAGTATGCTTTAAAAGTTATGATGCCTTTGTTAGAGACCATTAACAGTAAGATAACAGTAAGTATCATAATGATTACTATTAGAGAAATTAATGATTGCAAAAGGCATGAAGGGGTTTCAAGAGCCATTATGTTGTTGTAGCATTTTCTAAAATCTAAAGTGCTTACATGGATGTTTTCCAGTTTGTGAGATCCATTGGACTGTATACTTAAGATATTTGTCCATTCCTCTGTATATATTATATTTCAATAAACATGCCACTAAACGCAAACAAAAAATGATAGCTACCTGAAATCACTACCCTATCTGTTCAGAAAAGCTAATCTACCAGAAAACATTTATAAATTGCTAAATAAGAGCAAAGGACTATGCTAAGTACTATGTGAGAGGATTTTTCCCTCCTTTGGAGGCTTTCCAGTCAATAAAAGACAGAGAAATGACCCACCATCAACTCATGAACATTGAAATATAAATAAATAACATAGTTATATAAAAGCAATGCAGATGCAGCAGTGGTCTTATAGAAGTTGGGAGGAGGGAACAAGCACTTTTGGTAGAAAAATCACAATATGAATTTCTTTTACTCCCTTCCCCATACTGCACGGTGTTCTGAGGCACTTTGTATATCTTTACCATTAATTAGATCAATCAGTGAAGCAGAAAGGGAAAGAGCAAAGTTTATAGACAGAGACAGAAACAAAGCTAGGAGTCCTCCCAATTCTATCCTTTACAGACTGTGTGAGAATTTTGGCAAGTTTTCCACAGTAATCAACTGTGGGTTTTGTTTTCCTAGGCCTTCTCCCATTTCAAATTGGAATTCCAAACTTGCTGCCGCAGTGGAGATAACCAACTTAATACCTGATTCCAAGCCATTTTTATTGGTCCAGGAATGGCCACATGGCCCATGCCACATGAATGAGTTATTCCTTCTGTGTCTGAGTAGGGAAACTGTAAGACAAAGAGCATATAAGGGCAATGTTCTCAGCCATATAATGAAAGCCAATATGAAAGGATTAAGTTATATGCAAAAAGTTCAGAGTAAGAGCCAGTAGTACCCTTACTATCTCTTGTTCAGAAAACTCTGATGCTCAAGATTGTCCCTGCCCTTTTGATGGCTTGGCTGTTCATGGCAATTAAGGCCCAATTTTCCCTACTCTGGTTCAAACTCATTTTTGGTCACCTAGAATGAAAAAAAAAACATGAATGAGCCTTGGTTTTTCTCATCTAAAAAATTGAGACTACAAAAAAATAATGCAAACATTTGCGACAAAAATAAATTATGTTAAGTTAACTGTTCAGTATTAATTCCTTATCACATCCTATGAATAGATTTCCATCTTCCATTCAAGAATTCTCCAAATTTGAGCTGCCTGCCCCAAAAACACAAGGACCTGAGTTCGATTCCTGGTACTAAAAAAAAAAAAAAGAATTCACCAAACTAGTATCTCTTTCCATTACCTCATATTACAAAGCAGCTGTGGAACCCATAAACTATACCCTCATCATCCAACAAGCACAAGGGATAGATCAATCTCAGATATTTCCCATAAGCCTCCTTTATTTTTTCCGAACTGGTTCTCATTTCAAACCCATACTCCTCTGACTCACCATATTGCTCTCCAGGCTGAAGTTGATCCTGCCTCCAGCCTATTAGACTAGGACTCCATACTTCTATTCTACAGCATTCTACTTTCTACTATTGGTGAAGGATTGATTTACTCCACACTCTCAAACTTTCCTTCCCTGAGGTAAAGTTAGTTAAGTATGTACTTAATTTGGCCTCTTGAATTTCAATCTCTGGCACCAAATGTGTGGTCAACACTTCTAGTCTACCAAGTAGGCTGGTTGTACTGGTCAGTTTTTCATCACTAGGACTAAATACCCACATACACATCAGAGGAAAGGTGGTTGATATTTGCTCATAGTTTCAGTGGTTTCAGTCCATGATTGGCTGGCTCCAGGGCAAAACTATTATAGTGGAAGGAAATGGCAGAATAAAGCTATTCTGTCAGAGCACAGGGAAGAGTACCAGAGAGAAAGGGCCTAAGGACAAGATATAGACCCCAATGTTATGCCTTTATAACTCACCCAGACACACCCAGAAATGTGCCTTACTAATCTCTTGGGCAACTCTCAACTCAAGTTGACAATTAATTGTCATATTCTAAGCCTTGTCAACTTGACACCCTGTAATGGATTAACTAATGGTCAACTTGGAATGCCCAGCTGAACTAAATCAGCTTGGTCTGGGCATGGAGGATCCACCTGAGGACTGTTTCAAAAGCCATAAAAAGAGAACTGAAGGGGAAGATTTTTGCATGTTGGTTTTCCAGGAAAAGCTTGCTGCAGGTGGTTTTCCTGATGCAAACTAGGCTGTTCTCATCGGAGGAAGAGCTTGAGCCCTCACTGTTGCTGGGAATGGCTGCTGTTTTCATCAGGGGAGCTCTGATCTTCACCATGAGCATCACTTCCTGGCTCTAATGTGGATCCCTCAGTCTGATGGCACAAATCCTTCACTGGCCTGGGTTTTCTGGCTTCCACCACTGGCCTTTGGGGCTTCCATGTGCAGATCCTCAATACAGACAAGCATGAGATATTGCTGTGGGCTCTAGGACACTGGCTGGATTCATGGACGTTGCCTTGGACTCTAAGCCTTTGGCTGGATTTGTGTGGGACACTGCTGGGATCCAGGCCCTCAGATGGATTCCTTGGGCCTGTAGTGTGTGGTTAATCTCTTGCACTCCTTTGCATTAGACTCTTGGGTAATTACCATAAAATAATCATATAAACTGTGTGTCCTGCAGTAAACATATTCTCTTGCCAAAACCCTGACTACAACACACCCTAACACATCTACTTAAACTATACTTAATCACTGAATAAAGATAATTACAGGTTCATAATTCTGCCTAACATGACATAACTATCCTGTATACAATGTTAAATGTAATAATCTTTTCCCCAATGTCTCAACAGTCCCAGGGTTGCTAAAAAGTCCAAGTCAAAGTCACCTCTGAGATTCAAGGCAAACTCTCAACTTTGAACCTCTGTAAAATTAAAAAAGAAATTACATATTCCCAAAGTACAATGGCACAGCATAAACATTCCAATTTCAAAAGAAAGGAAGATGGGAATTAAAAGAAAAATAGGAACAAAGTAATGTGGAAACCAAGAAAGGCAAACATTAAGTCCAGTAGTCCCATATCCAGCATCCAGGGCACATGGTAGTGAGATATGAGTCATAAAAGTCGGAGTGACCCCATCCCATGGCCTTGCCAGTTATAGCCCATGTGGCCCCTTCCTTAGGCTGGCTCCCGTCATGTTCTGCATCTTTTTTTCCTCAGATAATCCATATTTCTGGCATCTCTGACTTCCTGTGGAAGTCAACTTTATTCCCACAGCTTCACACATCTCCCTCTTAGGTCACACTGCCTGGTCTCCCATGTCTTCTTCTGAAATATGGATCAAAGCCTCCATGTCACCTCAACTGTAATTCTGGATACTTGAAAAACCAACATCACATGAATAACACCAAGATATGCCATCAGCACAAACATCAGCCAGGACACTTTGGACCATGGCTGAAGCAGTCTATGAGTGCCTGGTTGACTGAGCATAGTGAAATTTATCCCAGAAGACCAATTCCTTAGGAGGAATTATTGAGCAGGAGTTCCAAGGACTCATTTCTCAAATGAAAGGCTGATGCTATTGCATTCTTGAGCATGCTATGGGTGGGGTCTGGTGGATTCCTGAAATGCCATCA
This sequence comes from Heterocephalus glaber, assembly GCF_053883595.1. NCBI lineage: Eukaryota > Metazoa > Chordata > Mammalia > Rodentia > Bathyergidae > Heterocephalus > Heterocephalus glaber. Next base: position 82,586,239 of record NW_028258315.1, on the reverse strand, counting down.
AGATACCTTTCTTTTGTCCAAGTTTAAAGTACTTTTTAATAGCGCTAATCACTTCAGCAACCACACCTCTTTTGGCTCCAACTTTACAAGGTTCTTTTCAGGTCAAAATTTTAGATTTTAAAATCTGCCTTCTCTCACTTTTTCTCCTGATTTTCACAACAAATCTGGCTAACAGCAGCCAACAATATCCATTCCACAGGCCAAATATTAAGCTGCCTTGAAATTTTCTCCTATCCAGTGAGTTTGTCCTCTACCCCTAAATTCAACCTCCTACAAAGTCTCAGGACATGGAGAAAATGTGAACAATACTTTTGCCAAAATGTAACATTGATGATCTCTAGTCCAACTCCCAATAGAGTCTTGTGCCCTTCTGAAATCTCATGGGCTTGGCTTTCACTGACAACTTCTTATAAGCATTCTGATTGATGAGAAAGGCAAAATTTAAAAAACAAAACCTAAGTCTTAAAGTATTAGATAAAACCTTAAAAGACTCTCTGTCCCCTTTCCCTTTAATCTTCCACCTCCCTGATCCTGTTCTTTATTCTGACAACTCCATTCCTATAGATAAGTTTTATCACATCCAGTTTTATGATAGCCTGTTTCCCTTCATCAGACCAAGGACACCCACATGTGCTAAGTTGCAAATTGTCACTGCCTGAATAACTGCCTTTGTTCTGCTTCTGTAGAAAAGAATTGTATAGCTTCTGCTCAGGGCTCAGAATTTGGAGTCACAGACTCCTCTGGTCCCACTGGAATAATAAACTTTTGTTATCCTCCACCTCTCTGAGTGTTGCTTGATTTTTTCATCCATTATTCCTGCTGTTACATGATCTTCAGAGTTCTTACTAGAATGGCCCATCAAGCTCTTACACCCTAAGGCTTCCCTGGTCCACATATTCATACCTTTCCAAATTCCTCCTGCAAAGTAGTTCCAAAGGCTTCTAGACCACATAGTCATGTCACATCAAAGATAAAACATCTGAGGCATGAGCACCACTTCTCTATTGTCCAAGCAGCCCACTAGGATAATAAAATAAGCTCCAATAAAAAATTAGAGGGACAAAGTTTAATGAAAGGTAGACACTTTATTTGTAAAAAGGAAAAGGAGGGAAAGGAAAAGAAGATAGATAACTACCCTGATAAGAAGAATCAGGGTAGAGGGCTCTAGAAAGATGAAGAACCTGTTGGCCCTTTGTTCTTGGCTGCATTTATGGGGAGGTCAGAGACCCTTCCCCTCTACCTAAAACTTGCCATAAGTGGATTGGCTTTCAGGCACCTCTGCCTTCTGTCATTTCTTCTTGTGGTATATGTGCAGCTTCTTTCTATTGTCCTTGACCTACATTTTAAGGCCTTATCTTTGGAGTGGGTGGCTAGTTGGCAAGGGGGTACCTTATTAATGGTTATTTTAGAGTTAGTAAGGGGGAACGCGGATAGCTATTGTACTCTATTGTAGGGAACAGGGGAAGCGGACTTTACCAGAACCTCTGCAATGAGTTCTGGTCACCTGCAAGCCACGGCAGCACATGGTGAATTACAGGAAAGGTAGAAAAATGAGACTGAGAAGAAGCTGAGCTTTGGGTATGATCAGTCCTGCTCTGGGCAGCAAAGATGAAAGCCCCCAGCTTACCGCACCTTTTATTCAGTACTCAGTACATCGGGAGAAACATGTAACAAATGACTTGCAGAGAGTTCAGTCCATCCTGTGTAAATAAGATGGTAACAGTCCAAGAACAATGAGGAACTGAGTAGATGTTTGTTCCTCCAAGGATGTTTTCAGCTCCCAGGATGTTTCTTGTCCTGGAGAATCACAGCATCACCGGATCACTGAGGTCTCAGTTGTGATCAGAGGCCAAAATGGAATTATGTCTCGGAATTCCATAGCTGGGCTGTAGGCAGGTGAACTAGGCTAACCAAATGATTTTACCCTAAAATTATGTAGCATTGCTCCTGACACCCTATAATGACCCTAGAGTGAATAATGTAGTGTCTCTAGGGTGAATACACATGTGTATAGATATGCATATGTTAGTGCAAAGGTGTGAGTACATTCTGCCTTAAAGTTAGTCAGCCCTCCTTTTTTTCTCTATATTTTATTGGGAGTGAGGGCAGATTATCATTTGTGCACTTGGCTTTCTCTCAGTACCCTGCTTGTCAGCTCTTTTTTCTGGTCTCTTCATGCAAGTGCCAGGGTTATTTGGTGCCTTTCTTTATCTGTTTTTCTCTTTCTCTGCTCCCATCTTTGACCTATTTCCCAGGGGAATTTCTCTAGTAAAGTTTGTTTTTAACTCCTTTTACTCAGGATTATCTAGAAGAACTAATGAGGCCCCTGTTCTATTTTTTCATCTACAGACCTCTACCCCTACAGACAGATATAATCACAACAATGACCCCTTTTCTCTGGTACCAATTTTCTGTATTACTTGGCTTTTCATTGCTGGGACCAAATTCCCAACATACACAACTCAAAAGAGGAAAGCTTTCTTTTTGCTCATGGTTTCAAAGGTTTCAGTTCATGATTGTCTGGTTCCAAAGCAGAAACATCATGGTGGAAGAGCATGTTGGGGCAAAGCTGCCCAGTTCGTGGGAGCCAGGAAGCAGAGTACAGGGAAAAGTACCTGTGAGGGAGGTACCCAGTACCAGATATAGACATAAGGTCATGACTCCATGACCTCATGCAAATATACTCCAACTTGTGCGTTAATAATCTCTTAGCCAGTTCCCAAGATAATCAAGTTGAAAGTTAAGCTTAAGCTTCACACTAGTCTTTGCTTCTTTCTAAGGAAAAAAATCCAGTAGCCTCAAATTATTTCCAAAATACAATAAAAAAGTAATTTTAACCAAAATTTATTGACCATTTATTATGTTCCATGTTCTGTACTTACTTATATGTTCACATTATTTCACTTAATCCTCACAGCAACACTATAAAATAGGTGCTTTTAATTTTCCTAATTATTGGACAAAGAAATTTAGTGGCATATGTTATTTCACTATATAGAATTTTCAAGATCTTTTCACTGCTCAGTTATGGACCTTAAACTTTAAACTCAAACAGTATGCCTCTACAGACTACATCTAAATACTGTGAAAAGATAGGCAACAAAGTAAATACTTCAGATGTCAGTCTGGTTCCATTTTCCTTTCTCATGGCCTCATCAACTATGTTGTAATATGCATTTCCTTGACTAGGTTTTTGTATGCATTAAATCACCAGGAACATTAGTAAGAAACTTCGCACATCATTTTGTGTAAAGTAAACTCAACCTAAGAGAAAAACACTACTATCATTTCTACTCTCCCCACCAAATATCATAAATATATTCAACTCCAGAAAACACAAAAACATGTTCCTGTGGAAAAAAAAATGGCCACAGTCATGTTCATCACCTGATGCAAAGTTCACAAACAAAAACAAAATCTGATTGAGTGTTCATGAACCAAGGTACAACTATATCACAATAGAAACAAAAAATGAGGGAAGCAAAGACAAAGTAGGGTCAGAGGACATGGACTAGAACCCACTGGCTGACCTGAAGCTTTCAAGGTTCTCTTACCCACTTTGCCTCCCACCCTACTGATGCTGCAGGAGAAGATGGCACCCTTTCAAATGCAATTAAACCAACACCTAACCCATGAGTTGAAGAATAAAAGGAGGATCCAGTGATTTCTGGGCTAGCTGAAGGCCTGCCCACTGGCTCACAACAATCAGATAAGTCCAGAGATAAGTGGCAACATGCATGAGCTAAATAACAGTTCTTCATAATCCTGCACAGACTTTCTGAGCCCAAAGAAAAGTGGCTACTGTTCCACTTTTAGCTTCCAAATCTCACTTAAATGTATCATAATCTATGCTAAGTGGCTTGCAATCAGACTACTTTAACTCACTCATACCAGTGGACACTTGCTACTCTTTATCCTGATGTTGTCATTCTGTAGTTTAATATTCTCTGACTTTGCTTCACTTGTAATCATTTCTCTGTAGCCCCAACTGTGTAAGATTGGATCCCTATAATCTCAAGGATTCTACTAGCTACTTTCACCCTAACAAATTTTTTTTTACTCTTTCTCACCCTCACACTTCCTCCAAATACAACATTCAAATCACCTGTAAAGAAATATGCTAATTAGTTTACTTGTAAGCAGTTATGCTTCTTGGACAGAATGTCCCACAATACTTCTATAGGTTACATTGAATTTGGTGATGTATTCAGCTGATCCTGTCATGTATGTCCAGTTTATCGAGCCACAAGGACAAATTTCCTAAGGAGGTTCTGTGGGAAAGGAAGACAAATGGGTCCAACTCTCCCACAGGCAGTTATTATTTCTAAGTCTCATCTGTAAAATAAAAATAGTAACAGATATCTGCCTTACAGGGGTTTTTTGGTGTGAATTTAAAAAGATGATGAATAAAAGCCTTTGGAAAATAATAAGCCACCAATATGTGTTCACTGAAATAAAAATTATTTATAAAATACAAGACACCTTTATTACAGAAATTTTTACTTCAATATCTGATCCATTATATTTTAGATAAAATAAAATCCAGTTCCCCATATATCCTTTGAGAGGAAGCTTCAAAACTGTCACTCTTCAACAGTAATTAAACCAATATATTTCAGGTAAGATTACATACCTAATAACAACCAGTCATTCCCACACAAGCCTAATTAATACCTACCCAAGAAATTCTATTTTGGCCTAGAGAGTGCAATCTCAGATTTGGGAATGAATTTTGCTTTTCATTCCATTCTAGATGGTTTGTTATTTTCCATTTTTATTTCATTTGATCTGAAAGTCATACAGGGAAATATTTCCCTAATTTTAGTTTTTGGAGAAATCTCCATACTGATTTCCACATTGCTCATACAAATTTATACTCCCCCCAGCAATGGAGAAGGGTTCCTTTTTCCCAACAGCCTTGCCGGCAGTTATTATTGGTTGATTTTTTGATGATACCATTCTTTCTGCAGAAAGATAGAATCTCAGTGTTTTTTAATTTACATTTCTCAAATGACCATTGATGTTGAACATTTTATATATATAATATATATGTATATATATGTGTGTGTGTGTTTGCTGATTGTACTTGTAATCTGAGAAGTGTCTTTTCATTTCAGATGCCTGTTTTTTTATTGGGCCTTTAAATTTGGGGGGGTCTGATTTTTTTCTTAATATCTTCTAGAAGTTTGTCCTTTGTCTGAGGATTAGCAGGTAAAATTTTGTGCCATTATATCAGGTGTCTCTTCACACTGTTGGAGGTTTCCTTTTCTGTGCAAAAGCTTTTTAATTTGATGTGATCCCACTTGGTGATTCTCTACAGTGTTTCCTGTGCAATTGGGGTTTTTCTCATAAAGATTTGCCTACACCTATGTCTTCAAAAGTTTTACCTTTTCTATCTTCCACCAGATTGTTTCTGTTTTAATATTTAGATCTTTGATCTATTTCAATTTTAGTTTAGTGCATGGTGAGAGATACGGATCTAGGTTTAATCTTCAGCATGTGGAAAGCCAGTTTTCCTAGCACCATTTATTAAAGAATTATCTCTCTTCCAGTGAAGGTGTTTGGAACCTTTGTCAAAGATAAGGTAGACACGTGTGCTTGGAGTTGTTCCTGCGTCTTCTATTCTGTTCCATTGGTCCTCAGGCCTGTTTCTTTGCCAGTATCATGATGTTTTTTATAATGATAGCTTTGTAGTGTAGCTTCAAATTGGAGATTGTGATGCCCTCTCCTTTACCTTTGCTGCCCAGAATTGCTTTTGCTATTTTGGCTCCCTTCTGATTCCATATAAATTTTAGAATTATTTTCTCTAGTTCTGTGAGATATGTTATTGGTATTTGATTGGGATTGCATTAAATATGTGTAGCAATTTTGAAAGTATGGACATTGTCACTGTATTGTTGCTGCCTATCCATAAACAGGAGAAATAGTTCTATTTTCTGATGTTCTGTTTAATCTCCTTTTTCAGAGTACTATAGTTTCCAATGTGTAGTTTTCAATGTGAACTTTTACTTCCTTCATTAGGTTGATTATTAAGTATTTGATACTTTTTGGATGCTATTGTAAAAGGTGTGGTTTCCCTAACTTCTCTCTCAGTCAGTTTGTTATTTGTGTACAGGAATATTATTGATTTTTCAGTATTGGCTTTGTATCCTGCTCTGCTGTTGAATTTGGTTATTAATTCTAGGAGTATTTTGGTGGAGTTTTGGGGGTCTTCTATGTAGAGTATCATGTCATCAACAAATAATAATAATTTAAATTCTTTCTTTCCTATCCATATTCCTTTTATTTCTTTCTCTTGTATAATTGCTCTAGCTAATATTTCCAGATCTATATTGAACAAGAGTGGTGATAGTGGGCATCCATGTTTTGTTCTTGATTTTAGAGTGAAGGATTTCAGTTTTTCACCATTTAATATGATGTTGACTATTAGTTTGTCATAGATGGCTTTTATCAGATTGAGATAAAGACCTTCTATTCCAATTTTTCAGTAGGATATTTTATCATAATGGGTGTTGGACTTTGTCAAATTCTTTTTCTGGATCTATTGAGATCATCATGTGATTTTTGTCCTTGGTTCTGTTAATATGGTGTGTTACATTTATTGATTTGTGTATGTTGAACCATCCTTGCATCCTTGGGATAAATCCTGCTTGGTCCTTATGTATTTTTTTTGATGATTTGATGCATCCTCTTTAGCAGTATCTTATTGAGAACTTTTACATCTATGTTCATTAAGGAGATTTTCTCGTAGTTCTCTTTTTTGGTTGGATGCTTCTCTGGTTTTAGTATCAGAATAATTCTTGCTTCCAGGAATGAGTTTGGAAACGTTGTTTTACTTTAAATTTTATTAAAAAGTTTGAACAGTAGTGACACTAGGTCTTTAATGTTCTTGTATAATTCAGTAGTGATTATGTCAGGACTTGGGCTATTCTTTCTTGGTAGTTTTTTATTATATCTTTCATTTCATTGATATTTCAGCTTTGATAATTCACATGTATCAAGGACTCTGACTATTTCTTCTGCATTTTCCATCTTATTAGAATACAGTTTCTCAAAATAGGTATTGATGATCTTCTGGATTTCTGCAAGGTCTGTTGTGATTTCAACCTTTTTGTCCCTAATTGCATGGATTTGGATATTTTCTTTCCTTTCTTTGATAAGCTTGTCTAGAAGTTTGTTTATGTTTTTAATCTTTCAAAGAACAAACTCTTTAATTCATTGATTCTTTGTATTGTTGTCTTAATCTCAGTTGCATTGATTTCTGCTCTGATTTTTATAATTTCCTCTCTCATACAAGGTTTGTGTTTAAGTTGCTCTTCTTTTTTCTGGTAGATTGAGACTCAACATTAGGTTATTTATTTGACCTTGCTCTATTTTTCTAAAGTGAGAATTCTTCATTATAAATTTCCCTCATAGGACTGTTTTCATTCCATTCCATTAGTTCTGGTATGTCATGTTGGCATTATTGTTTAATTATCTCTACTTTTCTTTAAATTATGTCTAATTTCTTCTTTAATTTCATCTGTAATCCATTGCTTGTTCAAGGGGGTGTTTTTTAATTTCCACGTGTTTATGTAGTTTTTGTGGATTCTTTCATCATTGATTTCCAATTTCATTGCACTGTGGTCTGATAATATACATGAGATAGCTCCAGTTCCTTTGCATTTACTTAAGAATGTTCTATGAGTTAGTAGGTGGTCTGTTTTGGAGAAAGTTCCATGTGCAGCTGAGAAGAATGTATTTTCTGTTGTTGTTAGATGGTACACTTTGTAAACATCTACTAAGTCCATTTTTTAAAGGTTTGGTTTAGTTCTGACATTTCTTTGTTGATATTTGTCCAGTTGATCTTTCTACTTGTAACAGTGATGTATTGAGGTCCCCCATTACAAATGTACAGTAATACCTCATTTTTTGAAAGTTTGTGTTCATGAGTGTTCAGTTTGTGAACAGAAGTGTTTGTCCAAATTTTGCATCCATTTGTGAACTCCACATTGGGTGACAAACACAACTGCAGCCACCTTCCCTGGACACACACAAATGTGGCCATTTTACCCACCTCAAAATGTGGTCATGGCTTTCTCTTGTAAAGATCATGGTTTCAGGCAAACCTGTCCATACTTACCGTGAATTTTTTGTCGGCGTTTTAGCACATACAGTCCTGTACATTATTATTATTCAATCCAGCATGGCTCCAAAGAAAGTCCAGTGCCAGCATGGTGGTAAAAAGAATGTGGAGTGTGGTAATGAAGGTGACAAGAATGTGCAGAGTAGTAATGAAAGTAGCAAGAATGTACAGCACAGTAATGGAAGTGACAAGAATGTGTAGAACAATAATGAAGGTAACAAGAAAGTTCAGAGCAAGAATGGTAAGAATGTTTTGAAGAAAATAACCAGGAAATTGAATAAAGAAATTGTAGAAAAACTTGAGCATGGTATTTGTGTGACTAATCTGGCCTCAGAGTACCAGATGGTGAAGTTGACAATCTTGACTATTTTGAAAACTAAAGATGCCATTAAAGGAGCTGATATGACAAAAGGAGTAATGATGTTAACTAAGCAAAGGAAACAAGTGCTGGAAGAGGCAGAAAAACTTTTGTTAGTGTGGCTGAATGAGAAACAGCTGTCAGATGATAGAGTTAGTGAAGCTTTGATCTATGAAAAAGCCAGGAAATTGCCCCATGATTTACCACAAGAAAACCACTCCACACATGCAACAAATGTTGAATTTAAAGCCAGTACTGGGTGGTTTGATGAACTCCACAAGAAAAGTGGTGTCCACAGTGTGATAAGACATGGTGAGGCTTCTGGTTCTGACAAGGCTGTTGCAGAAGCCTACAAGAAATAATTCATGAAATTCGTGAAGGGAGAAAGTTGGGTCATTCAACAAGTGTTCAACTGCAATGAAACAGGGCTCTTCTGGAAGAAGATGCAGAACAGAAACTGTATCATGCAGGAGGAAAAGGCACTGCTGGTGCACAAGCCCATGAAGTACAGATTGACCCTTTTGATGTGTGCAAATGCAAGCACCAATCTGAAGAATAAACCACTACTGGTGTACATTCCCAGACCCATTTGCATTCAAGGAACAGAATGTGAACAAGGTCAGATTCCCTATCATGTGAAGGGCCAATTGTTCATGGAATGGTGCATAGGATGTTTGCACCCACCATTAAGAAATATCTTTCTGGAGTGGGGATTTAGCTCAGTGGTGCCGCCACCTGCCTCACTAGTGCAAGGTCCTGAGTTTGTTCCCCTCCCCCCCAAAAATTTTAAAAGTCTTTCTGAAAACCAACTGCCTAAAAGGTGCCTTCTTCTGATAGACAGTGCTTGGCATGCCTTCTGGCCTTGGTGGATGATATGGATGCTGAGTATGACTTCACAAATGTCCAGTTCCTCCCCTCCAACATGACACCTCTTCTGCAGCCCATGGACCAGCAAATGATCTGCAGCTTCAACAAGCTATACACAAAGGTGCTCTTCACCAGATGTTTTAAGGTCACTGAAGAGATGTCATTGACTCTGAAAAAGTTCTGGAAGAAGCATTTCAATTTGCTCCATTGACTCAACGTTATTGACAAAGCCTGGGAAAAGGTCATGTACCAGGCCTTAAACTCAACCTGGAGGAAACTGGCCAGAATGTGTCACTGAAAATGACTTTGAAGGGCCTGATGTACAGGTGGTGGAAAATATTGTGTACATGAGCAAGAGTATGGGTCTGGATATTGGTGTCATGGACATAGAAGAGCTTGTTGAGGACCATAAAGAGGAACTGATGATGGAAGAACTTGCCAAACTCCAGAGTGAGTAGCAGAAGGCGCTTGTTGACAAGCATTCCACTGAGGAAGACAAAGACAGGGAGGAGGTTAGCAATGATGTGATAAAATCCATTATGGAAAAATGGAATCAGTGCTAGGATTTCTTTGAGACATACTACCCCAACATAACTGTAACAAACAAAGCATAGAATCTGATGAATGATAATGTGGTCTCTCATTTCCAGGGAGCTATACAGTGCAGTAAAAAAACAAGTGGCATTAGATAGATTTTTTTCATCAAAATTGACCCTGCAGCTCAAAGACAAAGAAAAGAGGAAAACCCAGAAGGATATCTCCTATTGTCCTTATGGAGAGGGATTCCCCCACCCACCTACCTTCCTGTCCTCCATACCAGAAATCGCCTCAAGCAAGGTTAGTATTCTCTCTCTTCATACTCTTCTGTACTGTACTTTTTTTCATATTTTTGTGGTTTAAAAAGTACATATAGTTCCAAATGGATTAACCTTATTTACAATGAACCTTATGAGGAAATTTTATTTGGTTCATAACATATTCAATTCATGACCTGAATTGCGGAACTAATCAAGTTTGTGAACTGAGGTACCACTGTATTAATGCTTATTTGATTTTTCATATCCATTAGTGTTTATTTTATATAGTTGGATGCACCAGTATTTGGTGCACATATATTTATGATTTTTATCTCTTCCCCTTGGATTGTTCCCTTCACAAGCATCTAGTGACTTTCTTTGTCTCTTGTGATAGGTCTTGGCTTGAAATCCACTATGTCTGCAAATAGAATAGCTACCCCTGATTTTTTCTGGGTTCTTGTTTCATGGAGTATTGTTTTCTATTCTTTGACTTTCAGCCCATGAAATTCTTTTTGAGTTAAATGTTTTTCTTGTATGCAGCATATTGTTAGATCATGTTTATTCATCCATTCTGCCAATCTTTTCCTTTTGACTGGTGAATTGAAACCATTTACATTGATGGTTATAACTGATAGGTATTGACTTAACCTTGTCATTATATTATTTTCCTTTTTCAGTTTCCTTTCTTTCCCTTCTATTTAATTTCTTGCCTTGCCTCATGGATTCCTTCTATTGAGATTCTTGGAATTGTTGTCTTCATTGTCTTTTTCTAGAATATCATTCAGAATTTTTTGGAGTGCTGTTTTGGTGGTCATGAATTTCTTCAGGTGTTATCATGGAAGTGTCTTATTTCTCCATCAACTTTGAAAGATAATTTTGTGGGGTACATCAACTTGGGTTGAAAATTATTTTCTTTTAGTTCTTGAAATACTTTACTCCAAGCTCTCCTTGACTTAAGGGTTGTATTGATTAGTCTGCATGATTATAGTGTGTTTTTCTTTATAGATGATTTGGTTTTTTTCTCTAACAGCTTTTAATATTCTATTCTTGCATTGAATTTTGGGATCTTGAGTATTATATGCCTTGGTGTAGTTTTTCTCATCATGGCTATTTGGCTTATCTGCATGTCAAATTATTTTTTCCATTTTTAGAAAGTTTTCTACCATTACTTCTGTGAACAGGTTTATGTCCTTTGTGCTATCTTCTGATTGTTCATTGATTCCAATTAATCTTACATTGTTCTTTTTTGCATCATCTATCAGCTGTTGGACTGTTTTCATGGTCCCTTGCTATTTTTAAGAAGTCTTTCATTTGATAATTACCACTGCAATCTTGTCTTCTAGATCTGATATTCTATCTTCACATTGGTTGACACTTTCAATAGAATTTTTAATCTACTGGATATCTGTTTGAATCTGTTCTATAGAATGGATTTCTTCCCTATGTTAGGAACTCATGGTTTCCTTATCTTTCTTAAGCTCATCTATTTTTTAATCTGTATCTACTCTAAATTAACCATTTCCTTCATTGTAGTCATTATCTCTTTAATTATCCGTGTAATTATTTCAGTTTTAGCTTTGTCAAGAGACTTATATGTCTAGTTGGGGGCATTGTTTGTTTTTTTACTTCTGCTGATACATTTCAGAAATTTCATCTGGTGGTTTTTTAGGGCTTTTTTGAGGGTTTCCCCCTCAAAACCCCTGGATTTGCCTTGGGCAAGTTGGGGATGCTAGGTTTCATCTTGTTTCCCTGTGTTCTTATTTTCTATTTTGTTTTTGTTGTTGTTTATTTATTCCCTACATTGAAGCTTGAAAACTACTTATGGTAGTTAGCTTTATTATTAGTACTGAGACCTCTTAAGGAAATGACCACTTCTCAGAGACATCTCCTAGGTGTAGCTGGTTTTGGCTTTTGATTCTGTTCCAGGATCCTGCCTCTTCTGTTTATTAGGGATGAAAAGTTGCAGCCTATTTGGGCCAGCACCCAATTCTTTAGTACTCGACAGCAGTATTATGACCCCCAGACAAGCTAGGTACTGGCATACAAGGAAGATCAATTCATCTTAACACCTGTATCACCTTGGCTAAAGTAGTACAATCAGTAATAACAACAGGATCAGACACAAATGGAAAACGACAAACTATAACAACTAATAATTTGCCACCTTTAACCCAGATATGAGATTTATAATTATATAACAAAATCCAAGATAAATCAGAAAGTTATATACAGTAAATATTCACTCAATAGAGCAATATTACCCTAAGGGGAGAAAATTTAAAGAGAAGAGGAAAAAATAGGGAAAAGAGATTAGAAGTAAGGCTGAAGGACAAAGGAAGATTACCGTAGCCTCACGAAACTGGTGAAGAAGACATGAGGGAAGGAAAGAAGAAGAAAATAAAATCAAGAACAAAACAAAACAAAAAAACTACAAACAGTGTTCACACTCACAAGAAAACAAAAACAAGCAATCAGGGAAAAAATATATAACAATAATATAAGGAAGACCAAAAGCAAAGAAAAAAGAGAGACTTCTCTGTGATTACAAGCCTGTAGTTGTCTTCTGGGGTCTACAGTTTTGTGGCAATGTTCAATTCAAGGCCTCATTGGTCGACAAGGGAGGCAGTCCATGCTGGAAAATCCCAGGAAGCCAGCAGTAAGATTAGGGTGGGCTGCTGATTGATTCTGGGACTTTCAAATCCACAAAAATTCAGGTTGAACCTGGCCTCTGGTCATGGGGGTGGGGCCCGAGTTGTCTAGTTTGTAACACTCTGGGTGTCTCTTGCTAGCCTGACCACAGCTCCCTGACAATGGATGTCTCCTGTGGTTGTCCTTCACCCTGTCATTTTGGGAGTTTAACATTGGGAGCCCTGAGATGAAGCCAACCCTTGACTACCCTGAGTCTCAGGGTCAATTGACCCCTCCCTAAAATGGCATTTGGCCAGGCACCATTTTCACTATTTGATTGCTGGTCACTGCTCTGCCATCTCCCCAGAAGTCTTCAGACAGAATTTTTTAAAGAAACATCTATAGTATCAATTTGACTCCACTATGAACAATTTTTGAGCATGCATTCTATGTCACGTAGGTAGGATTATATATTAAGATACACTTAATGTAATTTTTTCCCTCATTCTAGGATTGTACCAATGCCTCAGAGTTCCCAGTGGGAGGTGCTAAGTCTTTGAGGATGTGCCTTTGGAGAGGCTTGTGGGATACAAGTTTATCTCTCTGTCTGTCTGTCTCTCTCTTTCTAGCCACCATGAGGTGAGCTTCTTCTGCCTTGCACATCTACCGTGATGTACTACCTCTCCACAGGCCCAAAAGCAGAAGGGCTAACTGATTGTACACTAAAACCTCCAAAACTGAGACATAATAAGCCTTTTCTCTTTTTAAGTTGATTATTTCAGATATTTTATTAATCCATGGAAAGCAGACTAATACAATAAGTAATTGTAGAAACATAGGAATAAAAAGAAACTTTAAAAACTGAAGATGTCAGGCTAGGGGTGTAGCTTAATGGTCTAGTTTTGATTTCTCATGGTCCTTTACAATTTTAAGGAATTTTTTCTTTTCCTGGTCACTAATTGCAATCTTATCTTCTATATCTGGAATTCTGTCTTCACATTGGCTCATTCTGCTGCATAGACTTTCAATGGAGTTTTTAATCTCCTGGAAATCTGTTTGCATCTGTTTTATGGATTCAATTTGTTTCCTATGTTGGCATTCGATCATGTTCCTCAGCTGCTCTATTTTTTTATCTGTATCCTTTCTAGATTTATTAATCACGTCTTGCACTATGGGCACAATCTTTGCTGTTATGTGAGAACTTATTTCTGATTTCATTTTTTCCAGATCCTCTTTCATTGCTAGTTCAGGGAGTCCAGGTGGTTGAGTATCAGAGTGTCCTATCTTGTTTCCCTTTGGGATTGCTGTAGGTGATCTGGAAGTCTGGTTCTGAGTCTTGTTTACCTGTCTTCTCATTTTGATGGGAGGGGGGTGTTCCTGGCACCTGCATGGCTCACCTCCTCTGTGCTAGGGGCTGTGGCATGCCTACCCGGAAGCCTCCTCCAGGCTGGGAGCCATGGCATGCCTACCCGGAAGCCTCCTCCTGACTGGGAGCTGTGGCACGCTGACCTGGAAGTCTCATCTGGGCTGGGAGCCATGGCATGCCAACCCAGAGGCCTCCTCTGTCCTTAGTGATCTAGTTTTCTAGCATGTATAAGGTTCAATCACCAGCACCACAAAAATAAAAATAAAAACTGGCAACAGTGGCATTTGAAATTAAAAACACAAGTCAAGAGTTAACTGAAATTTCAACTTATAGTAAAAGAGAAAAAAAGAATCCTAAAACACAACAAACATGCATCATACATATTTTATCCTTCCTCATATTCTGTCAGTTAGGCAACTTATACCATAAAAATTAAAGTACTGACCCTGTATTTAGATGGCTCGTGTCCTAATACTGATGGCAATTTATTGGTTTTGTGCTTCTGAGCCTTTAAAAATGTGCTTGCCTTTAAAGAAGATGTAACAATGGCACACACATTAGAATGTTCATTAACAGGATTAAATAAGACAGCATCTATAAAGTGTCTATAGTAGAACTTTGCAAATATAGCAAGCACTCAATCAGTGTTATCAACCATTATTAATTTTGTAGCTGAACAATAATAACTCCTTATTTGAAAGTTGGAGCTTATAATTCATAAGAAATCCTCAATGTACAGTACTTGAATTAATTCAAAATAAATTTGAAAGAACATTAGCCACAAGCATAGACCTTTGCTACAACTTGATTCATTACTTTGACTTTTAGCCACCTATAACACAAACAATATTTATGAGTATTAAAATAATTTCTCAAGAAAAAGATATTAAATTTCCTTTATAACTTGTACTTAAGAGAAATTTCCAATATGTGAGAATATATATTGGATAAGTCATTCTGAGAAACCTCATTTAAAAATCATTGTCAGTGGCTAAAGAATTGAGTACAGTGTGTACTTTGCTCTTTTATGTAGATTGCTTGGCTTAGTTAAAAAATTTCTAAAGAAACTGTCCTGTCAACCTAATTATTATACATCAAATAGTGTTATCCCCTTCACTTATTTGGTAGTTTTAATGAAATACGAAACCATTACTAATGCTCATTAATTTACTTTTATTCATTATATTTAAGAGTCTCTGTTTCTTACTATAAATGATGAAAAAGCAAATATTTATCTGCCTCCAGAAAACTATGTTTTAAAGGAAATCTGGCTACATTCATTTATAGTTGGGTTTTTCTAAAGACAGTCATCTTTTAATAATTCAAGTTTGAGTTTTCATTTTACTTTTTTTCATGGTAGGACACTATTTCTTGGTTGTACCCTATTTCTCACTTTTTTTCCACTTCCAGGTCAGTAATGGTTCCCGTAGCAGGGGTCCAATATAAGGTTCATTTCACACACAGAAATGCAACTACTGAAGTGGACTATTTCAAGTCCAAAGAAGACTGAAAGGACCTTCAGTAGCACAAGCTATAATTTCCCAAGGGGGATTAGTCAGGACAGTGAAGTTCATGGATTTGAAAAAGTTCTTTGAAGTTCTAACAGTCATCAAGACCCTCAGCTTTAGTATCCCCCTTTAAGACCAGGAACGCAGTCCAGAAAAGACTGTGTCAGGACAAACAGAGTCAATTCAAAACAGGAATTCCTGATAGGATTGTCATTGTACAGCCCCAGCATATTTTTGAGCGCAGTTCTCAGACTTTTTGACCCTCAGTTCTTCATATCAACAATTGTTGAGGAAATATGAACATTTTTATTTGTGTGGGTATAGCTATCAATATTTATGGTATTAAATACTAAAACTAAGGATTAAAAAATTAAATGTAAGACCAGAAATTGTGTGACTACTAGAAGAAAACACGGAGGAAATGCTTCATGATACTGATCTGGGCAAAGATTTCCTGGCTAGAACATCAGAAGAACAAACAACGATGACAGATGGCATTATATTAAACTAAAATACTGCATAGCGAGACGATAACAGAGGAAGGGATAATCTATGGAATGGGAGAAAAGATTTGCAAACTTTGTATCTGACAAGGAATTAATACCCAGAAAATATAAGGAATTCAAATATCTTATTTTACGATAACAAATTGAAGCTCAATGAATTTGCATTTAAGTACTAGAGTTAAGACAAATTTGCATTTCACCCTTTTCAACCTTAGATGAATGTGTCGACTTTTCTCAAGTGAATCCTTCTAAGATGGTCCTCCATCCTTGCTTTGAATCCTGCCAGTAGCATGTAGGTCTCTGCCCCAGGAGGCCCTTGAGCATTCTAGATGATATCATCAGCAACCCACACATTTCTTTTTAGTCTTAGATATACATGGTGATGTAACGTGATATTTCCATTTCCTAAGACTGTGTTAGTTTTCCCACAGTCAAATCATAAATTACCAGTAGCTTGGAATACCCTTACATCTTCAACATAAATTGTTGTGAAGTCTACTCTCAACCACTTTTCAAATGTACTGTTGATGTTTTTGTCTAATGGATAGTAGTTTTAAAATTAAATATCATATAGTTCTCATTGGTCCATAATCTAATTTGTCATGATCAAATTCTACTTGATTTATTCAACATTAATACTACCTACAACTAATTTACAGTATCAGCAATACTTTTTAAGAAACAAATGTATTTTCTAATTTTCTTTCTCAAAACAATAATGACAAGGAGAAAGACAAAAATGTATGTCATGATACAAGAGATCCTCATTTATTTTATCTTACATGTTACAATTTCACAATAGTATTCTAAGACCTTAGCTAACCATTTAATGTGAATACACTAGGGTATACCATTCAGCTTAAAGTGTTTGACCACCAAAACCTAATTTATTCATAATGAGTACAAAATTAGTAGTATTATTTTTATAGTTAATATAATCCTCATTCCTTTTTAAATTCTTTTATTGGTACATTTTAGGTATATAATACATTTACATTTCTTATTGGGAACTTGTACCTTTACATGATGTATCTTGGTTGTTATTTTTTCCCCATTCCCTGCACTCCCTTCACCCCTCCACCCTTCCCTATTTACAAAGACTTTATTTCCATTTTTTCCATTTCTCATAAGTTTTCTTTTCCTTCTTTCCTTTCCCCTACCCCTCCCACTTGCCCTATCCCTTTGGACCTTTTCTTCCTATTTTGCATTATTAATTATTCATTTTAATCACTGGTACATTTTAGGTATACAATATAATGATATTCATCATTGGAAATTTGCACCTTTACATAATCTCTCTTGGTTCTGATTTTTCCCCCGTCCTCTGCCCTCTCTTCAACCCCTCCACCCCTCCCTATTTACAAAGACTTTGTTTTCATTTTTCAATTTTCTCATATTAATTCCATTCCCTTCTTTCCTTTTCCCTACCCCTCCCACTTCCCCTTCCCCTTTGCCCCTTTTCTTCCTATTTCACATTATCTATTATACCTTTTAGTCCTTATATAATCTTCATTCTTAAACATTTGCTCAGCTGAGTCAGTGCTAGGAATTTTTCTCCTTAGCTGTTGCTTCAGAGCCCTTCTCATAATATCACAATAACTTGAAAAGAAAAACCAATCAGCTATCTCTTAAATTCTTACATGTCCTGTGAATGCTGAATTGATATCAGTCAAGGATAGATGTCAAGATATGTGTTTCTGTGATTCCTCCGTATTTGTAGCAAGGATTTAGATATAGGCAGAACCCTTTCTGAATCTTAGCACAACACATGGCAAGTTTCAGTCACTTAACCTACAAAAAATTCAAGAGTTATAGTAAGAATTGAATATCAAATACTGCGTAAAACACAATACTGTGTCTGACACTAAACATTCAATAAGTATGAATATTTATCACTATTCACTTTATTATTAAATTATACAGAGGGATTTGAAAACTAAGTAATATACTATAAAGAAAAAATAAATATCTGAATAACTATTTTATCCAACAAAAAAGGTTAGTTTAAGAAAGGAAAAAAGATTCCTGGCTCCATCTTTTCCACTCTGAAGGTCCACTTGAGTGTGCTGCACCATCTGTTGCCTGTGACCTGCAGAGGTGGGAGGTCTACAGGAAGAATGCCAGAAACACTGGAAGTGGAAATTATCCATCATAGCCACCTCGAGGCAAAAGAGCAGGTGGGAGCCTGAGAGGAGATCCTTTGGGATGTGTGAATATGCAGAAACAGAAACACAAGCAAAGCTAGAAGCGGAGAATTGACCTGAAGGAGAAACCCACCAGATCCAGTCCAGTAGCAGAGGAGTTTAGAAAGGGAAGCAACATCCACACCATTTCTACAGTAGCTCTAACTCCCTGAGGAAAGGAGCTAGTTCAGCAATGGTAGTCAGACCCTTGGGATGGGCTCCTAATCTATCTCCTCCTGGGAAAGGGAACCCAGCAAGCAAGATATTTGAACACTATTGTACCAAAGAAACTAAAAGTCAGAGAATCAGCCAAAGAATAAAAACTGGATTCTGGAGGAGGGAAGGGAGCAGAGATTAAGAAAAACCTTTCAGAAATCAATGAAACACTGGGTACTGGTCCAACCCTACTGCACCTTCTGATTCAATTGAAAGTGTCCAACTATAAGACAAAGGCAAAAGTCTCTGGCTAGTCATGCTCACAGGAGCATTCCTGAAACTAAGCAAAATGCAGCCCATAGAAGAAAGGCAGGCTCAGAGATCCATCTAGATCCTAAACCCCTTTTCTCACTGGTAGGCAAAAAAACAAATCAGAGAGAGAGCATCTTCAGAGAGTAGCTTGAGTGGGCTCTGGACTGAGAAAGGGGAGGAGGAAAAGCACCTTGTGGTCACATGATGCTCTTGGGAGAGTAGAAGCGTAGAAAGAACCAGACCCAGCACTGTCCAGAACCTCTACAAGTCAAAGTTTCCCCATTTCTAAATGGAAGGAGAAGAGCTCACTGGTTGGATTCAGACTGCAATTTAAATAGAACTGAGAGGATGCTTTAATTTTGTGTTGTTGTAACTGTGTGGGATTTTTTGGAGGGGTAGTCTCTCTTTTTTCTTATTCTTTTTTTGCATCTCTTTTCTTTCTCTCCTTTTATCTAGTATATACAGTATATGGGAGGCATCTATATACATGAAAAGGAGAATAAGAATTAATCAGTACAACCCTCACCAAATTGTATATACAAGATGCAAACACAAGCTCACTCTCAGACTATTAACAGGTTCTGACTTTCTCTCAGATTCCCTCAATCTCTAATTACATTTTCCTGTCCCTGCATCCCTCCTCCTACTCCCACAAATACTCATTCAAACCTAACCACTCCTCTACTCCAGTTAGGAAATAATATCAACAAAGTTTAATGTCTTTTCTTTCTTTCATTTGTGATTATATATTTTTTCTTATTTTCTTTCTGATCTCCATTTATTCTCATCTTTAGGGTCATTCAAAAAAGGATTAAATTATTAAAGCAAGTTTTAATGTACAGGACTGATAGATGCTTGGCTCTGTAGATATGAGTATAAATACTAGAGGTTCTCACCTTACAACATGACAATTGGGTCTGATCATATTATTCTGAGTAGGTTGAAGAGGTGTATAAATACCAAAACACACCCAAAGGGAAGATCATATAACTGGGAAATAGACACTTACTAAAAACATCTCAATACTAGCAACAGAGTCTTGCTAGTATTTCTCCTATGAGGGTTGATCCTTAACCCTCAGCACCAAATAAAATAGAACCACGAGAAGACAAGTCAACAAGATGCTTCCAAAAATTCTTAATTCTGCAAAAGCTGATCCCATGGGAACTTATGGGGAGAAAGTTAAAAACCAAATGGCTGAGATGTATAAAGGGAAAAAAGACCCCCCCCACACACACACACACATCAATAACATGTCCAGCAAGCTAAAGATGATGTAACTAAACAAATAAGAGAATTAATCAATAAAATGATCAACAAGCTTAAAGAAGACACATACAAGAAGTTGGGTGAACTAATCAAGATGATACAAAATATGAATGACCATTTTAAGTAAAGAATTAGAGACTATGAAAAGATATCAAACAGAAGTCCAGTATATTAAAAATAATCTATTGAAAGTATTGGCAGCAGAAATGACCAAGGCAAAGACAAAGTATCAGCACTAAAAAAATAAGTTTGATGCAGGAGACCATATACTCAGAGAAACCCTAAAAAACAAGAAGAGACTATGGAAACTGGATTCAACAGCTACTATATGACTCAAAGAAAATTAATCTAAGAAATAAAGGAATTATAGAAAGATCAGAAGACAGCACAAGAGGTATAAAAATTTACATACAAAATCATAGCAGAAAATTTTCCAAGTTTAGGGAAAGAAATCAACTTCCAGGTAAATGAGGCATGTGGTGCCCCACATAGCCACAATTTAAAAAGAACTACTCCATGATGTTATAGTAAAAACCCCAGATGTTCAACACAAGAATAGAACTAATGCTGTTTGAATTATTCTGTTAGAAAAAGTCAAGAAATAACTTCTAAAGGCAAACCTATCAGAATTGGAGCACATTTCTCAACACAAACCTGGGATTGGTTCTCAAAGTCTTCTTAATAAAAATGGTTACTAATGATCATGGCATTGTCATACCTATCCTTACCTTTGGCCCATGCCTAGGTAACTATCTTCTGCAGTTTATTAGAGTCCAGCAGCTTTCCATAATACATCTCCATTCACCACGTGGACCTGCAGTACAATCCTATTTAGAGCTTCTTGCCCAATTTAGATCTCAGTTCCGGCCCTTAAAAACTATACCACCCACCTCTAATCAGCTCGAAGTGGTTATGGATATGGTCACTTCATCCCTCATCAGTGATTTGAGTTTGCTGGTTTGTCAGGAGAAAATGTAGTGGCCACCCTTTGGCAAGAAGAGGATTAAAATCCTAACAAAGAAACTTCAACCAAAGATGTCCTGCCCTAAATGAGTAGTCTCTTGGCACAGTAACAAACCTTTGATGTAAGGCCCATTTGTTCCTCCCAGAGTCCTGACCCATCTTCTCTAAAAGATTGTATAGACCTTATCATCTCCTCATTTAAAGCTAAAGGCCTTCTGTGGGCCAGAGAAGAGAGGCCTTGTCACAATTGCAACACTGAACATAAAATTTTCAACTCAGTAAAGGGGTTCTTGGAAGATCTGTGAGGTGCTAAATGAGCCAGGGACAATACATTCTTTAGATAATCATATTTGCTGCCCAGACTTTTTTCCAAATCTCAGACCCTCACTAAAAATCCTACTCTTTCACCTTGACTGTGTGATTCCTGTCTTGAAAATCACTTACTATCCAACATGGCAGCATATCCTGGTCTGAAAAAAATTCATGTCTTTTCTATAAGAAGGAAAGAGAGAAGAAAGAAAGAAAGAAAGAGAAAATAGAGCTTCTTTAATAAACGATTCTGGGAAAAGTGGTTATCTACATGCAAAGAATGAATCTTGATCCATATGTCTCACTGTGAACTAAAATCAAATCAAATAGATCAAAGACCTATACATATATAAATAGAAACACTGAATCTACTACAATAAAAAAAATCAGTAAAACTCTTAAAGACAGGAATACGCAAAGACTTCCTGATCAGAACCTCAAGTGCACAAAAAATAATACCAAGAATCAACATATGGGATCATATTATATTTAAAATTTCTGCATAGCAAAAGAAATAACCAACAGAATGAAGAAATAACCAGCAGCTTTTTCATAATGGGTTTGCTGCAAGATCACAGGTGTCATGAAAATCAGCACTAATTGAAAACCAACACAGCAAAGGAAAAGACATCAATATCATCACTGGACACATGGATTTGAGCAAGTCCACCACTACCAGCCAACTGATCTACAAATCTGATGGCATCAACAAAAGAACCATTGGAAAATTTGAGAAGGAGGCTACTGAAATGGGGAAGGATTCCTTCAAGTACACCTGGATCTTGGATAAACTGAAAGCTCATCTTGAGTGTGGTACCACCATTGACATCTCCCTGTGGAAATTTGAGACCAGGAAGTATTATGTGACTATCACTGATGCCCCAGGACACAGAGACTTTTTCAAAACCATGATTACAGGCACATCTCCGGCTGACTGTGCTGTCTTGCTTATTGCTTCTGGTATTGGTAAATTCAAAGCTGGTATCTCCAAGAATACACAACCTGTGAGCGTGCCCTTCTGGCTTACACAACGGGCAAGAAACAATTAATTGTTGATGTTTTAAAAAATAGATTCCAGTACAGCCACCTGGTTCCACACTACAAAGATGCAGAGGACAACGGACCACCAGACCATGGTACTGAGTCCCGCCACTCCCAGCCCAGAGGGAGGGGTTTCGGAGCCACCATCCCACTGCTCCTGGTCCAGAGGAAGGGGATTCCTGGCCACCATCTCTCCTGCTGCTCCCAGCCCACAGGAAAGGGCTTTTGGGCCACCATCCCTACCGCTGCCCCCGGCCCCTGTCCTACCTCTCCCAGCTCAGAGGAGGTAGTCCTTGCAGGTGCCAACAGCACCCTCCCTCAGTCAAAATGAAAAACACATAAATAAGTCTCAAAAACAGACTTCCAGATCACCTAGAGCAACCCCAAAGGGAAATGAGATGAAACACTCTGATACTCAACCACCTGGACTCACTGAACTGGCAACAAAAGGGGATCTGGAAAAAATGAAATCAGAAATAATTTCTCAGGTAACAGGAGAAATTGTGCTCCTAGTGCAAGACATGATTAATAAATCTAGAGAACAGCTGAAGAATATAATGAAATCCCAACATAAGAAACAAATGGAATCCATAAAACAGATGCAAACAGATTTCCAGGAGATGAAAAACTCCACTGAAAGTCTACACAGCAGAATGAGCCAATGTGAGGACAGAATTTCAGATATAGAAGATAAGATTGCAATTAATGACCAGGAAAAGAAAAATTGCTTCAAAATTATGAGGAAACATGAGAAATCAATCCAGGAGCTGCTAGATGATGCAAAAAAGAATAACATAAGACTGATTGGAGTCAATGAAGAAACAGGAGAGAGTGCAGATGACATAAAAAAAAACTCTTCACAGAAGTAATGGCAGAAAACTTCCCAAGCAGGGGAAAAGAGCTTGACATACAGATAAGTGAGGCATATAGGACTCCAAATAGCCTTGATCAAAAAAAAATCTACGCATAGGCATATAATTGTTAAGATTCCAGAAACACAACAGAAGAACAAAGTTCTACAAGCAGTCAGAGAAAAGAAACAAATCACATACAAAGGAAAGCCCATCAGAATCACAGCAGACTTCTCAACACAAACCATCGAGGCAAGAAGAGCTTGGAGTGACATATTCCAAGCCCCAAAAGAAAACAGCCTCCAACCCAGATGAATGTACCCTGCAAAACTATCTTTCAAAATGGATGGAGAAATAAGATACTTTCATGACAAAGAGCACCTTAGGAACTTCGTTAATACCAAACCAGCACTCCAAAAAATTTTACACAATATCCTAGGAACAGACATTGAGGATGACAACCCCAGGAAGCAAAGCAGAATGAACCCATCTGGCACGACAAGAAATTAAATGTAAAGGGGGAGAACCCAACAAAAAGAAAAAGTCATGGCAATGACAAGTCAATACATTTCGGTCATAACCATCAATGTTAATGGTCTCAATTCACCAATCAAAAGAAACAGACTGGCAGAATGGGTCAAGATGCAAAATCCAACAATATGCTGCTTACAAGAAACTCACTTAATTCAAAAGGAAACTCATAGACTGAAAGCTAAAGGGTGAAAACAATACTCCATGCGACCAGAACCCCCAAAAAAGCAGGAGTAGCTATCCTCTTTACAGATCAGGTAGATTTCAAACCAACACTGATTGAGAGAGATGAAGAAGGACACTACATCCTTGTAAAGGAAAGAATCCAAGAGGAAGAGATGACAATCATAAATATCTATGCACCAAACACTAGTGAGCCCAACTCTATAAAACAAATACTAACGGACATGAAAAGTCATATATGCACTAATACAATTGTAGTGGGGGACCTCAATATCCCACTGTCAGAAATACATAGATCAACTAGACTAAAAATAAGTAATGAAATACTAGAACTCAATCGAACTCTTGAACAAATGAACTTAACAGATGTTTACAGAGTCTTCCACCCCACAAAATCAGAACACATTCTTCTCAGCTGCACATTGGGTCATTCTCCAAAATAGACCACATGCTCACACATAGAACATGTTTAAGTAAGTGCAAAGGAATTGAAGTTATCCCCTGTATATTAACAGACCATAGTGTGATGAAATTGGAGATCCATAGCAAAAGAAACCACAAAAATTTCATAAACACATGGAAATAGAACAACACACTTCTGAATAAGCAATGGGTCACAGAGGAAATTAAAGAAGAAATCAGACAGTTCCTTCAATTAAATGACAATGACAATACAACATATCAGAATCTATGGGACACAATGAAAGCAGTCTTATGAGGGAAATTCATAGCAGTGAATACACATATCAGGAAAACAGAACAAGCCCAATTAAACAACCTGATGCTGAAACTCAAGCTTCTAGGAAAAGAAGAGCAGGACAACCCCAAAGCTCATACAAGGGAAGAAATTATAAAGATCAGAGGAGAAATCAATGCAACAGAGACTAAGAGAATGATACAAAAAAATCAATGAAGCCAAGAGTTTGTTCTTCAAAAGAATCAACAAAATTGTCAAACCCTTAGCCAACCTTGTCAGAAGAAGGAATGAAAAGGCCCAAATCTATGCAATTAGGAATGAAAAGGGTGAAATTACAAAAGACCCAGCAGAAATCCAGAGGATCATCAATACCTAATTCCAGAACCTATACGCCAATAAGATGGACAACACAGAAGAAATGGACAGATTCCTAGATACATATGAATTACCAAAGTTGAACGAAGAAGACCTAGAAATGCTAAACAACCCAATATCAACCAATGAAATTGAAAGCATAATTAAAAACATATCAACTAAGAAAAGCCCGGGCCCTGATGGCTTCACTGCTGAATTCTACAAGACATTTAGAGAGGAACTACTGCAACTACTGTTTAAACTCTTCAATGAAATTGAAAGGGAAGCAATACTCCCTAATTCATTCCTGAAAGCAAGCATCACCTTGATCCCCAAAGCAGAGAAAGACCCAACTGAAAAGGAGAACTATAGGCCAATCTCACTAATGAACATAGATGCAAAAATCCTTAATAAGATACTGGCAAACAGAATGCAGAAGATCATCAAGAAGATCATACACCCTGATCAAGTGGGACTCTCCCAGGGATGCAGGGATGGTTCAATATATGCAAATCAATCAGTGTAATGCACTATATCAATAGAGCCAAGGACAAAAACCATATGACTATCTCCATAGACGCAGAAAAAGCATTTGACAAAATCCAACATGCATTTATGATAAAAACCCTACAAAAAATTGGAATAGATGGTCTCTACCTCAAACTGATAGAAGCCATCTATGAAAAACCAACAGCCAATATCATACTAAATGGTCAAAAACTGAAATCCTTCACACTCAAATCAGGAACAACACAAGGATGTTCACTATCATCCCTCTTGTTCAATATAGTTCTGGAAACATTAGCCACGGCAATTAGACAAGAGAAAGAAATAAAAGGAATAAAGATAGGTAATGAAGAAGTCGAATTGTCATTATTTGCAGATGACATGATACTCTATAAAGACCCCAAGAACTCCACCAAAGGACTTCTAGACTTAATAATCAAATTCAGTCAAGTAGCTGGTTACAAGGTCAACACACAAAAATCAATAGCTTTCCTCTACATGAATGACAGACTCACTGAGACAGAAATAGGGCAAATAATTCCTTTCAGAATAATATCCAAAAAAACTGAAATACCTAGGAATCAACCTAATGAAAGAAATCAAAGACCTCTTCTCTGAAAACTATGGCATTCTGAAAAGAGAGATTGAAGATGATATCAGAAAATGGACAGACATCCCCTGCTCCTGGGTAGGAAGGATTAATAGAGTGAAAATGGCCATACTTCCAAAACTGCTATATAGATTTCATGCAATTCCAATTGAGATCCCAGCAGCATACTTCATGGACCTTGAGACAACAATCCAAAAATTCATTTGGAACAAGAAGAGACCCAGAATAGCAAAAGCAATTCTAGGCAACAGAGACATGGCAGGGGGTATCACGATCCCCAACCTGCAATTCTACTACAAAGCTACTGTGATAAAAACAGCACAGTAGTGGCAAAGAAACAGACCTGAGGACCAGTGGAACAGATTAGAAGAAGCAGAAACAATGCCAGACACACTCAGCCATCTCATCTTCGATAAAGGAGCCAAAAACCCTCACTAGAGGAAAGATAGCCTCTTTAATAAATGGTGCTGGAAAAAATTGGGTTTCAACTTGCCAAAGATTAAAACTAGACCCATATCTCTCACCATGCACTAAACTAAAATCAAAATGGATTAAAGATCTAAATATTAAAATAGAAACTCTGAACCAGTTGGAACAGAGGTTAGGTAGAACCCTTGAAGACATCAGTGTAGGAAAAGATTTTATGAACAAAACCTCAGTTGCCACTGAACTAGCACAAACAATCAACAAGTGGGATCTCTTCATATTAAAAAGCTTCTGCACAGCAAGAGAAACCACCAGCAGTGTGAAGAGACAACCCACAATGTGGGAAAAAATCTTCACCTGCTCTTCTTCAGACATAGGTCTACTATCTCGAATCTATGAAGAACTTAAAAAGATCAGATCTCCTAAATTTAAAGACCCAATCCAAAAATGGGCATCTGAAATGAACAGACATTTCTCAGACAAAGAAGTAGAAATAGCAAATAAATACATGAAAAAATGTTCAACATCACTGGTCATTCGAAAGATGCAAATGAAAACAATGCTGAGATTCTACCTCACTCCAGAAAGAATGGCTTCTATCATGAAATCAACCAATAACAAATGCTGGTGGGGCTGTGGGGAAAGAGGAACCCTTCTCCACTGCTGGTGGGAGTGTAGACTGGTACAAGCACTGTGGAAATCAGTATGGAGATACCTCCAAGAACTAGGACTGGAAGTCCCCTTTGACCCCGCTATTCCACTGCTGGGGATCTTCCCTAAAGAATTAAAAGAATCATACCACAGTGATATATGTGCACCCATGTTCATAGCACCACAGTCTGCGATAGCTAAAACTTGTAAACAGCCCAAATGCCCATCAACTAAGAACCAAGATGCATTATGTAAAGGTACAGTTCCCAATGAGAAATGTAATTGTGTTGTATACCTAAAATGTACCAATAAAAAAATTAAACAAAAAATATTTTTTAAAAATGGATTCCACTGAGCCACCCTATAGCCAGAAGAAATACAAGGAAATTGTTAAGGAAGTCAGCACCTACATTAAGAAAATTGGCTACAATCTTGATAACAGTAGCTTTTGTGCCAATTTCTGCTTGGAATGGTGACAACATGCTGGAGTGAAGTGCTAACATGCTTTTGTTCAAGGGATCGAAGGTCACCTGTAAAGATGCCAATGCCAGTGGAACCACACTACTTGAAGCTTTGGATTGCATCCTATCACTCATTCACCCAGACTTTGCGGCTGCCCCTCCAGGATGTCTACAAAATTAGTGGTATTTGTACCATCTCTGTGGGCCAAGTAGAGAGTGGTATTCTCAAACCTGGCATGGTGGTCAACATCACAACTAAAGTAGTCTGTTGCAATGCTCTATGAAGCTTTGAGTGAAGCTCTTCCTGGGGACAACGTGGGCTTCAATGTCAAGAATGTGTCTATCAAAGACGTTTGTCCTAATAATGTTGCTGGTGACAGCAAAAATGATCCACCAATGGAAGCAGCTGGTTTCACTGCTCACATTATTATCCTTAACCATCCATGCCAGATCAGTGCTGGCTATGCTCCTGTATTGGATTGCCACACAGCTCATATCCCTTGCAAGTTTGCTGAGCTGAAAGAACAGATTGATCACCAGTCTGATAAGAGGCTAGAAGATGGTCCCAAATTCTTAAAATCTGGTGATGCTGCCATCATTGACATGGTTCCAGGCAAGCCCTTGTGTGTTGAGAGCCTCTCTGACTACCCACTCCTGGGTCATTTCGCTATTCAAGATATGAGACAGACAGTTGCTGTGGATGTCATCAAAGCAGTGGACAAGAAGGCTGCTGGAGGTGGCAAGGTCACTAAGTCTGCCCAGAAAGCTCAGAAGGCTAAATGAATATCACCCCTAACACCTGCCACCCCAGTCTTAATCAGTAGTAGAAGACCGGTCTCAGAACTGTTTCTCCCAGTTGGTCATTTAAGTTTAATAATGAAAGACTGGTTAATGATAACAATGCATCATAAAACCTTCAGAAGGAAAGGAGAATGTTTTGTGAACATTTGGGTTTTGGGTTTGTTGGGGGAGCAGTTTAAGTTAGTTTTTAAAATCAACACATTTTAATGGAAACAATTTAACCAAAAATCTGTCACAGAATTTTGAGACCATTAAAGCAAAATTTAACAAGTTTCATTTTTTGGTCAATAGGAAAATTCAGTTCCTCATAACCTATTTCAGGTGTTAACCCTGAAACTTGATGAGAATATAATTCTGACTGCTTTATGCCTGTAGGAGTTTACTTACAGTGGAAGGTATTGTTGAAGTAGTAAAGAGGTATGGGGAAGGGCTGTGTTGATGCACCAATTAATATAGCAACACTTCTGTATTCTGTAATTTACAGTTTAGGAGACAATAAACATGTCAAATCTAATAAAAAAAAAAGAGAGAAGAAACCAACAGAATGGAAAAAAAACTTGCCAGTTACTCCTCAGAGAGACAACTAATATCTAGAATATATTAAAAACTCCAAAAATAGACACTCCAAAATAAAAGACCAAATCCAAAAATGAGAACTAAAATGAATAGACCCTTCTCAGGAGAAAAAACACTAATGGCCAATAAATACATGAAAATTTTTCAGCATCCTTGGCCATTAGGGAAATGCAAATCAAAACAACACTAAGGTTCCACCTTACTTAATAATGGCCATTATCAAGGACTTAAAAAGCAACAAATTCTGGCAAAGTTGTTGGAAATAAAGAAGACTTCTACATTGTTGGTGGGGATATAAACTACTCCAACCACTTTGGAAATAAGTGTGGGGATTTCTTCAAAAACTAAAAGTAGAAATTCAATTTAACCCAGCTATACCTCACCTGTGCATCTTCCCAAAATAGCTAAAGATATCATATTACAGTGATGGATGCATATCCATGTTTAGAACAGCACTACTCAAATAGATAAATCACAAAAGGCACCTATGTGCCCACCAACAAATAAATGGATAAAGAAAATGTGGTGCATATATACACAATGGAGTAGTACTCTGCCAAGGATAGATTTGAGTCATTTGTAGGAAAATGAATGGATCTTAAGACCATAATACTGTATTAAGTGAAGTAAATCAGTCACAGAATGTTACACATCACTTGATTTCTCTAATATGAGAGGCCCAAAATAAAATACTTCAAAGAGGAAAATAAAGAGGCATGTGGAGAAACAGGAAAATTAATTCAAGAAGATCTAGAAAGATGGAAAGAGGGCCGGGGATTTAGCTCAGTGGTTTCGCCGCCTGGTACGCAAGTGCAGGGACCCGAGTTCGATCCCCAGTACCAAAAAAAGAAAAAAGAAAGAAAGAAAAATGGAAAGAGGGAGAGGAGAGGATATGGAGGGGTAGTAAAAATGATTAGGGTGTAATATGTCTATGTATTAAAGCCTCAAGCTGAATCTGATCACTATGCATTACAAACACATTTTCTTGTTTCTATGTAGCTGTCCCCCAGAGCCTCTTGCCCTTATAGGTAAGGCTTTGGAAAGCTGACTAGATGACAGGGACTTGTTGTTGACTTGCTGTTAGGAGGAGGAGTCTGGTTAGAACTGGGGGGTCGCTGTAGGCATGACCTGGGAGAGTTTATCTCCCCTCCTCTTTCCTCCCCTGGCTCTCTGCTCCCTGTCTGCTATGCCACGAGCAGCTTCTCCTCTGCCATTGCCCCTCTTCTGTGCTGTCTTCTTCCCTTGGAGCCAGCCCACTATGGACTGAAACCTCTACAAACTGAATCAAAATAAAACTGCTCCTTTTGGTGCTGAGTATTGTGTCTCAGTAATGAGAAACTAAGACACTAATAAAAATAATATGGTATAAAATAAAATGGGAAAAAAAGAAAGAAAAAGAGAGAATTAAAAATGTTTCTGATTTTTTTGTGTCCTTTTTCAAAATTCATTGATATTTCACCAGTAAGCAAAAGGAGTATCAAAAACTAATCACAAGTACAGGAAGTCAAGCTTTAATATGTATGATTTGTAGACATAGGGAAAAAATGTGGACCAAATACCTAATACTAGCAAGAAAAATTTCCTCTGGTAGGAGAAATTTCTGGAATACTCAAATGCACAATGTAGGTAAAAGGATCTGGAAACCCCACCTAAACTCAAAGTGCTCTTTACATTATGCATAATGATGTCATTATAAAAAGTAAAATGAGTATTAATAATACAAAATGCAGAAACTCCCTAACTACAGTTATATTTGCTGCATTTGTTGCCTTAACAAGCTGAGGTTCATCAAGGTGACATAGATACCACTAATACTTATTTGAAAATCATTCAACCTTTTTCCCTAAGAGCATGAATTCTATATGTGGGATTGATAACTTTTATTTTCAGAGTTAAAAGTCTTTGCTAATTCTTAGTTTACTCCATCCACAACCCACCTTCTAAATTCATTCTCCTTTCATCCTTTGTACATTAGGGTCTCTGCAAACCAGCTCTGAATTTGAAATCGGTGGGTATCCCTGATAAATTTCATCACTGTCTATGCATTTATCCAAGGCCGCATTGATTTATGCATCTGTCCATTTATTCATTGACCACATAGCATATGCTTCCCACTGGGGACACTATGAATAATTCACAAACCCACTAAACATTACATTTGTTTGAAGAAAGCAGGATCTAACATTTTTAAAATATTTAAATAAAAGACTGTAAGAGGGCTAGGGATTTAGCTCAGTGGTGTCACTGCCTGCCTCAAAAGCACAAAGTCCTGAGTTTGATCCCCAGTACCAAAAAAAAAAAAAAAAAAGACTGTAAGAAAGTATAGCAAAATGTTAATGGTGGTATCTTGAGTAGTATTTTTATTAAATTTTTTGTTTTATCTATATTTTCTGCCAAAACATGCTTAATTTTATAGCCAGGAAAAAATGCAATGAATTAAAATTTTCTATATTAAAAATAAGAGATTACCTTCTCTGATTAAGTTACATTGACATTAGATAGTATGGTAAGATGAAAATTGTATATATGGTCCAATATATTTCCTGGATACAGTACCTAGTATAGTGGGCTGGATAACTGACTCCCCAATGGTTCAAAAAATTTATTAATCATCCAGCAAACCACTTCTGTTTTGTCTTTATTTCACATAGTAAGGTAGTAGATTTATATTTTCTTCCTGTTATTAACAATAACCATATATTCAAAACTGTTCTGTGCTCCCCTCCACATGAACATAATTCCATAATCTTATTATATAGGAGCCACATTTATCAGATCAGGTGATCTGATTTTGGATTCAAAAATATGCCTCATAAAGCTTTTAATTTGACTGGCTTTCCCAGGAGTCTGATTGCATTTCCCAGGTGAAGAGGTGGAAAGGATGCAACAAGTGATGAGAACCATGAGGCTTTCTCAAGTTCTCTGGTATTAATTTCAGATTCTATTAAGCACTGAAGACTAACAGTGCACCCTGAAGTAGGACTATATAAAGATATCAGAGCATTTTCTAGCCCTGGAACTGGAGTTAGAAAGGTTCACAGGGTGCTTAAGAACATGATGCTTTGGGGAAATCAGGTGATCTTTTTTCTGCACTTTGGCAGGCAAAACTGAGGAGGATCAAAGCTGCAAACCAAGGGAATCAGCAGGCATCATATTAGGAGCTACACATTTTTATCATCTTATTTTTCACTTACTTTCACTTTTGCTATGTTTCTTAGATTAATAAATGTTTAAATACTTCCTATCTTCCATCTTTTTGAGGGAGAAAAAAGTAGAAGCTAGTCTTACACTTTCTAACATATGCATTTGGATCATTTTTCTAAGTTGAAAGATATTTGTGAATCCTTTTTTCCTCCTGAAAATGACATTAATCTTCACACCAGTTAACTCTTCACAGTATACTCTTTCATGTTTTCATTATGACTTAGAATTTTTATTTTTTTATTTAATTCACACACAATATTTGTTCTCCATTACTTTTGCATCCAATCATTAATTAAAACTTTTTAAAATTTAAATTGTTTTTACACTAATATTTTAACTTTACGTAGCTCACTTTCTTCAGTGTTTTCTTTTCAGTAAGAGACAATGGCTAATAAACGCTCTTAAACTTTGTGTATCTGAAATGTCTTTTCCTCTTTCTTCCATCTTTTATGATACTCTAGCTGGACATAAAAAAATAAGCCCATTAATTATTTTCCTTCACTGCTTTGAAGAGATTCTATTACTAATTTTGGCATCCCTGTTCATGATACAAAACCTATTGTCTAATTAATTTTCATTCTAGATAGTTTGTCCTTTTTCTGTGACACCTTTTAATAATCATGTAACTCTTTATATTCTGCAGTTCCACTACCAAGTATGGGTATTTTTTTAAATCCTGGACTGTAGTTAGTGCCATTCCTTTCTAAGTACTCATATATGTGTTCAGTACTATCATTAGTGTTTCAAATAATTTCTCTAAGGGCTGGGAATTTAGCTCAGTGGCACTGTGCCTGCCTTGCAAGCACAAGGTCCTGAGTTTGATCCCCAGTACCAGAAAAAAAGAAAATATGTTCAGAATCAAATCATTTCTCTAAAATTCTCTCCATTGTCTTCCTCCAGAATCATACAGACAGATGTAGAAAGTTGTTAGTCTAGTTTCCATATTTGTCAACTGTCCTTGCACATTCATATTTTGTATCTGTCTCTCTCTCTGCTACATTCAAAGTGAATTATTCAGAACTCCTTTCCATTTCTCTAATTTTGTATCTGTATCCACTCTAAAATTTACTTCCTTGATATTATTTTTTAAAATATTGATCCTTATTCTGTGTATGTATTTCCCTTTAATACTGTATGTTTTTATAATTACCCATCTATGTTTTTAAAGAATTTGATTGCTATAAATATATAAATTTTAACATTGTCACATAGTTTTGTGGAGTGAGTAAATGTGACTTTTATTATTGTTGGTCATGTTCCTCCATAACAAGATTAATGGTAGATTTCAAATAATAAAAATATACTTATTATTTTGTATTCTCCAGGACTCTTAGGATAAACTAGGTTATTCACTCATTAACAAGGAAATCAATACTGCCCTTATTCAGAAATGAAAATATAAAATCTGAGCTGGCGTTATTAGTTCCTCCCAGATGGAATAATATTTCCTTTAATTCATCCTTGTTTTAAAAATCCCATTTTTTAAATAAGTTTACATTACTAAAGCAAATGAAATGAGAAGTTAGAGTCAGTGTAACCATAAATAGTCATACATAGTACTGATTGTGCAAGATTATTTACAGCTAGTAAAATATGATCTGTGAAAGTTAGTAAAAGTAAAATTTCTGCTACAGAAAGGTCATGCCCTTGATCTGAAGCCATTCACTATGTAATCTGACTACACTGATCACTCCTTTATGAGTATACTTTCATATAAACACCACATGATTTATATTTTTCTATGCACTCAGGTGTAAAGGCAAATTCTGAGAATATAAACCTCCATAAGAACTGATCCTGGTGAGACTGAACTGCTTTCCTAAAGCATAATGATCCCTCTACCAGGTGCAGCACAAATACACAGATTCAAGGGAAGTATTCTTCACTGCCAAAATGATTAAGAAATACTGATCAAAGATTTTATTCAGCAAGTTTTTCTACTTAGCCAAGAGATAAAAGTAAGATGATCACATTTTTTAAAACAATTGTCATATTTATGAGCATTATATTATGTAATTATCTACAATGTGTATGTCTGTAGGCAATTTCATATTATGTTAGTGCATCAGTCAGCTTTTTCATAGCTGGATATGATAACTGACAACCATAACATTTTGAGGAGATTCAGTCCATGGCCAGGTGACTCAAAGGCAGAAATATTCTCACAAAGGTGGAGTGGAGTGGAGCCAAACTACTCAGTTTAATGGTAGCTGGGAAACAGAAGAGGTGAACAGTGCCAGACAGGAAGGAACCAGGGACAAGATATAGTCTCCAAGGCCATACCTTAAAGGAAGAGAATTTAATTTGGCTCATGATTTCAGGAGATTCAGTCCATGGTAATCTGGACCTCAATCCAGAAGTGGAACAAAGTTGCTTAGGTCATGTGCTGGGAAGCAGAGCAGAGAAATGTGCCAGAGAAGAAAGGGTGAAGGGCCAGATATCTACCCAAGGTCATACTTCTGTGACACCCAGATATACCCAGAAGTGTGCTCCACCAGTCCCCTGGGAAACTCCCAACCCATTTAAGTTGATATAATCAAGCTCAGTTATCACAGTTAAGCTAGTAGTTAGTTCATCAGACAAAATTTCTTTCTTTCTTTCTTTCTTTTTTTTTTTAGTACCAGGGATTGAACTTGGGACCTTGCATGTGTGACATCAGAGAAAATTTCTATAACTAAAGTATTGAGTGAAATTTTATAAATGGGTATTGTATCTTTTTTCTTACATAATCAATTGAAATGATGAGATAAATGCTTTGAATAATCCTGACTTCCCCCTGAAGAACGTATTTTAGACTCAAATTAATTAGTTCACCCAATTTCTTAAGTCTATTTTCAAGTAGATCTATCGACTATGGATTACCCATTCTTTAAAATGCATTAGAAATTTTTTTCAATTCCAACATTTTCATGGTACAATCCCATTTTGCCACTTTTGTCAACTGTATTGCGCATGGATGTCCACCTAACAACTTGGATGAATTGTGCCATTGTGAATTAAATTGAAATCAGGTAATTTTAAAATTGTTCATTTGTCAGATATTTCTTTAGCAGTTACTGTGTGGTAAATACTGTCTCTGCTCCATCCAGATCCCTTGGGTTCCCATAACAGATTTCTCTGCACTCCTCCAGCTTCTGTGTTTTGCTTTTTATGACCTGTACCTGAAACACTCTTAAGACAACTTCCTAAGGCTGCAAGAGCCACTCCACCTACTTTTCCTGCAAGAAGAGAGAACTGGAAGGACAAAGGAATTTACACCATCCAGGATGTAATAATTTTTCTAATTTCTCATTTCCGATGATTGACCCAGAAGAGTGCTAACTCCCTCACCTTGAGCTAAGAAAAGCTTGGATACTATAGCTTTTAGGAGAATCAGGCCAGGGCTGGGACATCACCTGAAAGTGTATGTTTGCTTGGATTCTTCCCCTGGCCTGCTGTTTCTTTAACTCTCTTTCACCTGGGAATAATTTCTTATGAAATCATCTACAATCAATTCTTTTCCTAGTATTTTGCTGCTGGGGAACCAAGCCCAAGATACACTGTGTGTCAGACTTGGGGCTCAATGCTAAAAACACAATGAAGGGTAAATGAGATATAGACACTGTTGCTTGGCACAAACTGTCTAAAAAAGAAAATGAAACATCTAATTGATGTTATTATAGAGTGTTAGAAGCAACTTCTCAAGAGTTGAAGAGTGTATTGATAGAAGATACACACAATCTTTTAAAG
This sequence comes from Heterocephalus glaber, assembly GCF_053883595.1. NCBI lineage: Eukaryota > Metazoa > Chordata > Mammalia > Rodentia > Bathyergidae > Heterocephalus > Heterocephalus glaber. The sequence goes on along the minus strand of NW_028258315.1, from coordinate 82,550,270 downwards.
TGGCAGTGGTTAGGAGTGGCATAGAAAGTGACATTCCAGTTGCAATCTGAAAGCTAAAAAGGAGTTATGCAGTCAAGTGGCAGCATGAAAAATTGCAAAGGGAACTTCATTTGCAAAGGCCCAGAGGGCAGCAGGTGCACAGCTGGATGTAGAAATCTAAACACACCCTGTGTATTACTTCATTTTACTGTAAATTCAAGAAAAAATTGTAAGCACCATTTAATTGGATAAAACCTTCTGAAATGGCCATTTTGGTATCCAATAAACACATCTGTATACTTCTGTTTAGTACTTCTAGTACTTTATACTATAACAGGAAAGTCCTGGCAAGAATTATATTGAGAACAACAAATAGATATCTAGTTCAAAATCACAAAGGATCACTCTGCACTACAGTGGTCTAGATGGGGCTCCATGTTTTAGCCAATGATAGGCAGGATGACAGTTTACAGAGAGAAGCAAAATTTATCCCCCTGCCCCCTTACTGGTGATTGAACCTTGCACTTGCTAGGTGGGAGCGGCGTCACTGAGCTACATCCCCAGCTGAGAGAAGCAAAATTTACCTTCCAGATGATAAGACCCAGATACTTCAAGAATGGGGAGACAGACCCCAATCTAACTCAAAACCTCTCTCTGCAGTCACATTTGCTGACTCATTCAGATAGCTAATCACCCTTTTCTCTGTCCACACTGAAACACACATTTTTCTACAGTCCCTTTTATTAATTTTGACTTCTTCAAAAGACTGAATTATTTCCAAAACAAGAGGTACTTATATTTAATGCACTCAATGATTAGCATATAGTCCGTGTTCAAAACTGTCTTCTGGATGAAGGAGTTAAAGAATAAATGAAAATTTTTTTTCTTTTGGCTTTTGTTCTTTTTCAGTATGAGCAGGTTGTCTTATATCCAAAATCTCAAAATCATCAGTTCCTCCCTTTCTAGGCCAGAGCTGTCCAATACAAATATAATGTGAGCCACGTATATAATTTTAATTTTTCTAGTAGCCACATTGAAAAGAAGAAAAATAAACAAGTAGAATTAATTTTAATAATCTATTTTATTTTAATATTTCAAAATTATAATTTCAATGTGTAATCAATAACTTTAAATTACTACATATTTTACATTATTTTTTCACACTTCAGCATTTTTTTGTACATACAACAAGACTAGATTTAGACTAGACACATTTCAAGTGCTCACTAGTGAGATGTGGCTAATGTCTGCTCTAATAGGCAATGCAGATTATTACCTGAAAATATGAAATTGACATTTTTCTTTAAAAACTGAAAATAAAAACTCTGTAGAGTGTGGCGGTGCACACCAGTAATGCCAGCACTTGGGAGGCTGAGGCAGGAGGATCAGCATGAGTTTCAGACCAGCCTGGGCTACATAATGAAATCAAGGCCAGACTGGACCACAGAGCATGACTTTGTCCCAGTGCTCCCTGCTAAACAAAGAAAAGAAAAGAAAAACTATATTATGATGAGATTTTTCACCAGCATCTGTCACCTCTATTCTCTAGGTACCAATAGCAACTAAATGACCTCAGGGGCATAATTGCCCCAGTTAAAAACCACCAGATATGACCATTCCTGTCAATTCTGACTCAGGAGTGTTTGAGCTCCAGCAGTCCATGGGAAAGGTAGATCTCATGAGGATGCATCTCCATGAGAACAGTCACACTACCAGGGAAAGCCTGCATGACGTGAGGCTTGTTCTAGAGTTTCCACTTGCTGAGGCTTCACTGACCTGCCAAAGCACCCATGCATTCTCCCATCTCGGGACACTGCATGTCTCTGACTGCTCTCTGTTCAGGTGGGGTGCCAAAGACAGACAGCCTTTCCCTGGCTTCTTCTGTCCTGTTTCATACAGAAGTCTAAGATTTCCTGCTTTCAAACAATAGGAATTGATTCTGGGTGAAAAAACAAATAATATACCTTATAACAAAAAGTTCTTAGGGAAGATTAAAATAAGATAAAATCTCAGGCTCCCAGAATAGTGAAGAATTGAAGGAGATTCCTTTTCAGGCTAACATGGAACAGTCTGATTATGATGCAGCTGTTGGGACACTCCTGCTTCCCGTGAATACTTGACTCCAAGGCTGTCATTTGGAATATTGTCCAACCTTACGATTTTGCATTATCCACTTTGCAATCTCTAGTTGATTTCCTTTGTACTTACATATAAAATGCAAGAAATCTTACATGTGGCTATTGCTCCATTCTGAGGACCTGTGAAACATGAGCTGAACTGAGGGATAAACAAGGTGTAGCAGCAGAGAGGATAAGATGGAACATTCCTGGGGAAAGGAAAGAAGGGAAAAGAAAAAAATATGAGAAAAGGAAAAAAATGGAAACAAAGTCTTTGCAAATAGGGAAGGGTGGAGGGGGTGAAGGGAGGGCAGGGGGAAATAAAGTAAGAACCAAGATACTCATGTAATGGTACAAGATCCCAATGATGAATGTAACTGCATTTTATACCTAAAATGTACCAATAAACTTAATGGGGGGAAAAAAAGAAGGAACATTCCTCAAATAATAAATAGCATTGCAAAGGTCCAGTGGCAAAAAGATTGCTTTGGCAAGTCCACAGGAATAAAAAAAAAAAGTCAGTGAGGCCAAAGAAAAGAGTACATTTATCTCTTGATTACCAGTTTTGCTCAGTCAGGTCTCCATCAAGGCAAGAATACTAATTAACCAAGGAAAGATGTTCTTTTGGCTGGTTACTTGGAAACTATTTGAGAAAGTGGCCAATCAAAAGGTTCTTACTGAAGTCAGTGACTATTTAAATGAGAGGTCTCATAGCTGGCTCATGAACTGGTTCCTTGTGTGCTTATGGAAAAGCAAAAGACTTTGGTGAGCCCACCCTCTGAAAACAAACTTTCTTCCAAGTTCAGTTGGTATAACTAGCAGACATCTACCTACATCAGCAGAGAAAGGGGCTCTGTGGAGCCGTTTAATTAGCTGTTACCAGCAGCCATGCACGTAGGTTCACCGGGTACAGATTTGATGTCAGGCTGACAGGTGCTCCATTAAAACTGAAGAAAATTTGCTTCTAAAATATCCTGAGTTTCTGAGCCAGCCCTTGGAGAAACTGGAAGAGCCTTTCACTTGGACATCTGTTGGTCACTGGATCCATGTGACCCAGTACAGAATGAGGTAAAGCGAAGTAAAATGTCTCCGGTAGGACCAGAGCTCTTCTCCTCACAGATGAGCATCTGAAAACAAGGCTGAAGGAAAGCACAGCACAGTTTCCTGTCTTCATTTTCACTTCCTCAGCCCAGCCGTGGCCCTGAGGTGCACTGAGTGACGGCGCAGCCACACTCCTCTCTCTCAGTGCTCAGCTTACCACCTCTCTGCCCTGAGAAGAGTGGGCCCCATGGAAACTAAAAGAGGGAGGTGTTTCACTCTCCTTTGTAGCAGGAAATTCTACTTTGTTACTAGCAGCCTGTTTCCTCAGATTGGGGCAGGGGCACCTGCTACCAGGAGCCTCCTGCTGCCAAAGGTCTGTGACTCCGTTTGGCCTTCCCCTGATGCTTTCCAGAAAAATTTTCATTATTTGGAAGAACCTGTCACTCAGTGTGCAACCTGACTCCAACTTGGAAAGAAGAAAAATCTAAAAATGTCTCATGAAGACACAATCAGAAAATTAGGGCTGATTAAGTCACATTTTTGTTGTCTCAAATTTGTGGATTCTAAAGCCCTGCTTGGAGGAAACAGATAATCAAAGACAAGCAGAAAGAGCTAGAATAGTGAGCAGAACAAGAAGTGAGAGAGAAAAGAAAAAGTGAAAGTGAGGGAGATGGAAATAATTCAGAGGGCAAAGAAGAGACAACCCAAAAGAAGGAATGAGGAGGCCAGAACTAGAAAGGCAATGGCAGAGAGGAGACTGAGAAGGGTCAGAGGCAAACAGGGATAGAAAGAGACAAAGATGGAGAAGGTTGAGGACAAAACCAGACAGAGCTAGAAAGATAAAGGACTCCTGAAATGAGCAGGAGGTGGATATGTGAGGAGGAATATGTCCCTTCACCAAGATCTGTGGAGTAAATTCCATGTGAGGTGTCTGTGTTAGCAAGCACTAGGACTACAGTGGTAAGTGACTTAATGGAGCCACAGCAGTACAAGGCTGCAGCATGTAACATAGACTGCTCTCTGGGAAGAACAAAGTGGGAATGTGCAGCTTATTATGCACTGGAAGAGGGATCTGGCACCCTTTGGGGAAAGATACAGATATTTTCTTTTTTAATAAATGTGGAAAAGAGCAACCAGCTGAGCAGTTAAAACACAAGAAGCTCATCTGTGCTATTAGAGCCCTTCTTTTAGCTGACTTGTACCTGCTTTTCAGCCTTCCTACATATTCTTTATTAAATTCTTCTCTCTCCTATCAGAGTTGTCACTAACCTGCATAGTAACTGTGCAAATTAAAACACAAACATAAAAATTACCTTTCTTCAAGCTAATTTACTTCCATCTATCGGGAAATTGTCAAAATGAGCAGGCTTCCTTAGAACAAATGTGTTTGCCACTACCTGTCAAGTCGCCAAGTATATATGCATCCTACATGTAAATGTCAATGATGACTCCTGATCTGTGTGCTCTTGAGTGGTGTCAGTCTGCACAAGTGTAGTCAGCAGCCCTGCCTGCATGTTCATCCCCAGGCCAAGGCTTTGGAATTGAAACAAAAGAAAAGTTCGCTCAATGTTTTGGTCAAAGGCTTCTAAACCAGAAATCTTCAGGTTGATATGCCCCATTGCTGGACTTGCTTTTGTCTGAAACTGAAAAAAAAAAAAAAAAGTAGTTAAGATAAAAGTCCATGAGAGTGCCAAGCATTAGGGAGACTCCTAGAGAAAAAAGCCCGGAAGCCAAGAACTCTCTGGATTTTACTTCAAATATCACTGTAAGAGAAAAAAGCAGGAGAAAAGCAGTTTGGAAATCCTGGAAGGCAAGAAGGGTTGGCACTTCTGCCTTCTTCCACTGACAAGGAAAAGGGATCAAGTGGTGCTGCCAGGTCTACAAGCCAAGCATGCAGCCTTCCAGGTCCAGTGATCTACCACAGACTGTTACTCTCCAGCTTTGAATCTCACCCTATCTCATAATTATTATTTTTTTCTGGTGTTTTTTTCTGGTTTTGGTTTTGGTTTGTTTGCTTGTTTGTTTTCGCAACAGTGTCTCATGACATTGCCCAGTTTGGCCTCAAACTCCTGTACTCAAATGATCCTTCTACCTCAGCTTCTCAGGGAGCTGGGATCACAGACCTATGTCACCATGTCCTGAACTCTCTTAAATTCAAGAACATTTCTTTTTCACTGATTATAAAGTAGTACATGTTTGTAGATGAGATGCTGGAAAATACACAAAGAATAAAAATTAAATAAGTAAAATTAGCCACAAAAAAAAGAGATAAAAATCCAAACATTTAGCCTCTCTTGAAATACTTGTTCTGATTAATACTAAATATGTTTTCACATATTGCAATAACTAGTTGGAACAGAGTAGCTCCACCCCTGGTAGCCAAGGCATAGGATCCCCCACTCTTCACTATGGCTTTTCAAGCTTAGAACACAGAGGCCTGGCAGTCAGTGTCATTCATCATAACTCTTCCACTGCTTTCTTGTTTTATTTAATCAACTTCTCATAGCCAGGCATGGTGATGTGTGTCTGTAATCACAGCTGAAAGGTTGAGGCAGTAAGATTGCAAGTTCAAGCCTATTATGACTTGTATCTAGATGTCCCCCAAACCCTCATGTGATTGTAGGTGTGGAGATTCTTGGATGGCTGGATTATGGCATGTGAATGTGGATTAAAGATGTGATACTGGGATTAAGGGTATGGATAACTGAAGCCCCACCCTGAGTATGGGTGAAATCAATCAAGAGGCTTGTAGCCTGAATGGAATATAGAAGGACAGAAAGAAAATGGGCTTGCTGCTGCTGCTTAATGCTCACTTCCTCCTGCCTGCCACACCATGAACAGTTTCTCCTCTGTGACGACCTTCTGCTATGCTGCCCTGCCTTGGAGCCAGATGACTATGGACTGTGAAACCTCTACAAACTGTGAGTTGAAATAAGCCTTTCCTCCTTAACTTTGAGTGTCAGGTATTTTGTTTCAGCAATGAGAAAAGTAACTAAGATAGAGCCAACCCTGGGCTATGTAGTGACTTATTGAGATCCTGTCCCCCAAAATAAAAAAAGAGCCTGGGGATGCATCACAGTGGAAAGATCCTGGATTCAATCTTAGTATTTACAAATCCTTGAAGCCCCTGTGGGCACTCCATTATGGATTTCAAGCCATGCTATCCTCGTCAGTAGCCTCTAAGTGGAGTGGTTATCTAAATTTAAATTAATTTAAATAAAATATAATATAATTTCCATTCATCAAGTTCTGCCAGCCACATTTTAAGCACTCAGTGCTACCTGTGGCCGAAGGTTACTCTACTGGGCACCACAGAAAAATTGCACTTCCATCTCGGCAGAAATCTCTGGTGGAGAGTGCTAATCTAGAGGACAAAGGGTTAAAACACGGACATCTTTGATAATCAAAGATCTCTAGTAAAAATTCAATGAACTTTTAGTAGTCAAAGAAAAATGTGAATTTCTAGAGGAACTGCAGGACACAAAGTTTGTCAAATCTATTTCATTACAGAACTTTTTTAGGAGGAAGATTTATTAGCAGTGCTTCAAGGAACAAAACCGGAAAAATCCCACTGTTGGAAGTCAGGAAGAATTACTCAGAAAGAGTAATCTTTCTAGATAAAAATCAAGATAATAGCAGAATGGTCTCTAGCTAGCAAATATGAATTGTTTTGCAGGTACTTACAGGGTCCTGCTGAGTCCTTGTTCCTTTCAACAGGAATCTGTGGAGAAGGTGAAAATGAGTTGAAAGTCTACTGAGCTGACTTAGGCTGTGTTTCACATATTTCTAGGGGCATGAATCTGTCTGGGGTCCACAATCCCAACTCACTTGAATTTTCATGACATATTATAATTACACGGGAACTTTGATCTAAAGGCTTGAGGTATTAGTTTACCCTGTATCATGCAACTGACATGCATCCAAAGACAGACGTGGTTTCTATATCTGAGATCAATATTTCTCCCACCTTATATAAAGCTGCATCTTCCCAAAAATGTAGAAAATCTAATAATCTATGTCCTTTGTAACTAAAGACTTAAAATATGACATTTGCCCTATCTAGGGATCAATAATTAAAGGCTTTTATTTAAAAATATATAAATGCTATTTATTTCCTTCCTCAAATTTCCCAGTAATTCACATGAAGACTTCAGATTTGGCTTCCTTTCCCACATGGACTCTCTAACAAAAAAAGTGTTAAGTCCCTTCCCTGACCTTCTCGGCAAATTTCTTTTATTGCATCCCTTCTCTATGAAGCCAGGAACTAAAACAATACTACAAAAGGGATGCGATTAGACAGAGTGGATGGTTTGGGAACTCTATGCATTAAAAACGCGAACAAAGGGACCATCTATTTCCAAGGATGAGCAGGAAAGATAAATGACTTTGTACACTGCTCCCTATCCTCAAGTGGGAAATTAATCTGCTGTTGATGTTTCTCTACCAGGTCAATAAATAGCCTTACAATGTGTGCTGTACGAATGAGGCTCAGCTCTATTCAATTCCTAACAGAGACTTTATTTATTTGAAAGTTTTCAATGTTGTTAACAAAGTAACTTTGCTACTTTTACATTTTCCAGTTCTGTTATCTGTTTTATGGATGGAGGTTGATAAACAGGTCCTTGCAGGAGAAAGTATTGATCATAATACTAATATTTACATCATTAAATGAGAATGAGACATATTTGGGAAATAAGATCAATTCAAAAGTAGAAGATGGTTAGTTCTTGATTAATTTATATTCTTGGAATTATAAAAAATGCACAGGTTATTCTATTCTTTGAATATTTTTAGATAAATCAACAAATGAAAATAATACATACTTTGTAAAAGATTCCACACATATTCTACCATAATTTTAAAGAATTTAGATTAGTGTAATTAATTTAAACATATGAACCTAGAGGTGTTGGCCTATTTTTTGAATACAGTCTGAAATCTACTCTCGCTGGAGCAAGACTACAGTGATCTCTCACAAGGTCTCAGGAGAGGAAGGTGACACTGATAAGGTCAGAGGATGGCTGTAGTAGTGGAAAGATTTCTGCTCAAGAAATTTGGAATAACCTTTCAATCAAGGTCTGCCTCTAACTTTAATAAACACTTCTGAAACATTGATTTCTCATAAGTAAAACGACAGTGCTGCATTAATTAACTTCTAAATTTTCTACCTCTGTGAAATAAAGGAAGTGTTGATGAGAAAAAAGATCAGAGATAGCTTCTTGAATGGATTTTTAGTTTGCCTTCCAAATAGCTTATCTCACCAGAACATAAGTGGCCAAAATACAGGGACAGGAGGTAATCCAGGAATATGGGATGCCTCTTATTTTCTGGTCAGTAACTGAGGACAGAGGAGAAATATGAGTATGATGTCCTAGAAGTCTAGGTGGAAGCTGCTAAAAGGCAGACTAAGCAAAGTGTTGTACTGATGGATCATCCAGGAGTATCTAAACTTTCTGAGTTTCATTTGCAATTTGAAAGGATTGGTCAGAAGTTCTGATTAAATCTCTTTCAGCAGGAATACTATCTTGATTCTCTGATTTAGCCTGATAGGTAATTTATAGAAATATTTATGTGTTGAGTATTCCCATCGATAACAGGTTTCCCATTCCTGAGACACAATACCCAACCCAACACCCACAACTTAGAGGAGAGATTTAATTTAGCTCACAGTTCAGAGCATCCATGGTTGGCAGGCTCCAATGCAAGAATACCATTGTGAAAGGGCATGGCAGAGCAAAGATGTTTAGTTCATGGTGGCCAGAAAACAGGGCAAGACAACAGTGCTAAAGAGGAATGGACCAGGTACCAGACAGACTCCAAGCCCACACCTCCGTAACTCACTCAGATATACTGAGAAGTGTGCTCCATCAATCCTTCAGGTAGATCCCAAAGTCAGTCAAGTTGACTCCACCCTAACCACCACATCCTACTCCCTTGTCAACTTCATACCCAAACACATATCCTTAAAGCATACTTAACTTCTAAACAAAGACAGTAGCAAGTTCATAATTTTGCATAACATAGTACAATGATCCTCCATACAAACAGATGCAGCAATACTTTCTCCAAAGTTTCAACAGTTCCAGTGCTTTTCAAAAGTCTAAGCTTCTTCTGAGACTCAAAGCATACTGCTAGTTGTGAATCTCTATAAAAAACAAACATAACTTACATAATTCCAAGGAACAATGACACAGGGTAAATACTCCCTTTAAAAAAGGGAGGAATACAGGGTAGAAAAGAATTGGGCCAAAGCAAAATTGAAACTCAGCAGAGTAAACATTAAGTCCTATAGCTGCCTATTAAGTATCAGTGGGTACACAATGGTAAATGTGAGTTCCAAAGGGATTGGGCAGTCCCATCCTTGTGGCCTTGCCAGTTGGACCATTCAGGATCTCTTTAATGAACATAGATGCAAAAATCTTCACTAAGATATTGGCAAATAGAATGCAACAAATCATCAAAAGAATATACATCATGACTAAGTAGGTTTCATACCAGGGATGCAGGATTGTTCAAAATTTTTGAATCAATAAATGTAATATACTACATAAACAGAATCAAGGAGGGTGTTTACAAGGCCCATTTCCACACAATTGTACCATGAAATGTAGAAAAAGCACTTCACAAAATCCAACATCCATTTATGATTTTTTAAAAACCCTGATAAACATAGGTATTGAAGGACTTTACATCATACTAATAAAAGCATTTATGGCAAACCAAAGCCAACATCATATTAAATGGGGAGAATCTAAAAATGTTCCCTCTAAAATCAGAAGCAAGACAAGAATATGCACTATCACTCCTCTTATTCAATATAGAACTTGAAACATTAGTCAGAGCAGTCAGGCAAGATAAACAGATAAAAGGGAAAATTATAGGAAAAAAAGAAATCAAATTATCACTATTTACTGGAATCATTTGTAGATAAATGGATGTACCTCAAGACCATAATTTTAAGTGAACTAAATTAGACACATGATTTTAAACATCTCCTTGTTTCTCTTGTATAAGAAACACTAATGGAAACAAGGGAGGGTAGAGGGTAAAGGGAAGGAACGTGAAAGGGATTTTGTAAAAAAGAGAATGGAAAGAAAAAATGGAAACAAAGCTTCTCTAAATGGAGAGAGAAAGAAGAGTTGAAGAGAGAGGAAAGGAATGGGGAAAAAAGGAATTAAGATATATTATGCACAGGTATAAATTCCCTGTAATGAATGTGATCATTATGTATGGCAAATATGTACCAATAAAAATATTACTTTAAATTATCATTGTTTGCAGACAAAATGATCCTCTGTATAGAACACCCAAAAAATTCCACCAAAAGACTTGTAGAATTAATAACAAAATTCAGCAATGTGGCAGAATACAAAATCAACATGTAACTGAACACCAATAATGAAATCTCCACAGAAGAAATCAGGGAAAACCACACCATTCTAAATAGCATCCAAAAAAATTAAATACTTATGAATTAACATGACAAAGTAAGTGAAAGACCTCTACAATGAAAACCACAATATTCTGTTAAAGGAGATCAAAGGGACTATAAGAATATGGAAAGGTATCCCCTATTCCTGGATAGGTAGAACCAATATTGTCAAAATGGCCATACTTCCAAAATTGATATACAGATTTAATGCAATACCAATCAAAATACCAATATAATTCCTCTCAGAACTAAAGAAAACAATTCTAAAATTCATATGAAATCAGAAGTGACCCAAAATTGCAAAACAGTCCTGGGCAACAAGAACACAGCAGGAGACATCACAATCCCAGACTTCAAGTTATACTACAAAGCTACAGTAATAAAACAGCATGATATTGGCACAAAAAACAGACATATGGATCAATGGAATAAAACAGAAGATCCATAAATAACCTCAGACACGTTCAGCCACCTGATCTTTAATAAAAGGGCCAAAAACTTACATTAGAGGAATGATAGCCTCTTTAAGAAACAGTGCTGGGAAAATTGGCTCTCCACATAAAAAGATTAAATCTAGACCTATATCTCTCACCATGCACTAAACTAAAATTGAAATGTATCAATAATCCAAATATTAAAAAAAGTACACTTAACCTACTATAAGATAAAATAGGTAAAACTCTTAAAATCATAAGCATAGGCAGACTTTCTTAATAGAACTCCAACTGCACCAGAAATAACATCAAAGAGTCAACAAATGGGACTGTATCAAATTAAAAAGTTTCTTCACAGCAAAGGAAACACTAAACAAAGTAAAGAGACAACATACACAATGTGGAAAAATTTTGCCAGCTACACCTCTGACAGAAAATTAATATCTGTAATATATAAAGAACTCAAAAAAATTAGACTCCCAAAACAAAAGACACAATCAAAAAATGGGCAGCTGAAATAAACAAACATTTCTTAGAAGAAGAAATATAAATGGCCAATAAATACAGAAAAAGTATTCAATACCATTGGCCATTAGAGAAATGCTAGTTAAAACAACACTGAGATTTCATCTTATGCCAGAAAGAATGGCAATCATGAAAAAATTAAATAAATGCTACCAAGGCTGTGGTGAAAAAGGAACCCTCTACATTGCTGGTGGGGATGTACAATCACAATTAGTATGGAGATTCCTCAAAAACCTACAAATAGAAATTCCATTTGACTCAACTATCTCCTAGAAGGCATTTTCCAAAAGAGTTAAGGACATCATTTAATCTTAGCCAAAAGGCCATGAAGTGATTTAAAGGTATGATATTACAGTGAAATGTGTATACCAATGTTTATACCAGCACAATTTATAATAAGTAAATCTTAGAAGCAGCCTATATGTCCATCAACAGATGAATGCATAAAGAAAATGTGCTATATAGGGAGGACTGGAGGGGTTGAAGGGAGAGCTGGGCAAGGGTGAAAAATAAGAACCAAGAGAGACTATGTAAAGGTGCAAATTTCCAATGATGAATGTCTTTATATTGTATACCTAAAATGTACCAATGATTAGAATGAATGATCGATAATGTAAAATAGGAAGAAAAGGTCCAAAGGGCTAGGGGTAGTGGGAGGGGCAGGGGAAAGGAAAGAAGGGAAAGGAAAAAATTCTGAGAAATGGAAAAAATAGAAATAAAGTCTTTGTAAATAGGGAAGGGCGGAGGGCATGAAGGGAGGGCTAGGAATGGGGAAAAAATAAGAACCAAGATGCATTATATAAAGGTACAATTCCCAGTGAGAAATGTAATTGTGTTGTATACCTACAATGTACCAATAAAAGAATTTAATACAAAAAAAAAAAAAGAAAATGCAGTATATATACATAATGGAAGAGGCGTGCACCACCACGCCCGGCTGACCCCACTTTACAAGGGAGGAAATGTACTGGGTGAAATGATTGATCTGAAGTAAAGGTGGGACGGGAACTCTACTCAGATCTAAACCCAGAAAAGGGGAAGGAGAGAGGAAAGAAACCTCACTTAAGAAGCACTAAGGGGGTCCCGGGAGCGGCTTGGAGCCCTGCCTTTGCCTTCGTCCAGAGCTTCTCTCCACAGGTTGGCCAAGCAACCTGAGGTTCCTTGGCTGTGTTCCGGTTCCTGTCCACACCAGTGAGGTCCCGGGAGCGGCTTGGAGCCCCGCCTTCATCCGGTGTTGCACTTAGCCGCGAGGGCGCCTGCAAGGCCCAATTCCATCCTCCACCCCCCACCCCCCCATCCCCCCACCCCACCCCCTGACTTACAGCTCCTCTGCTACCTGGTCCCTCACTACAGAGGCACAGGGGATTATACTTCACATAGTTAAATGTGATAGATTACTAACTACCACAAATTGTCATTTTCTAAGCTGCGCTTGATGCTATGGTATTGCAGATTGTAACGTTTGGCCTAACATGTTGTGATTGATCTAATCAGTTTTCCTTCCTGGTATAAGGAAAATAAAATAGGCTCAGAGTCATTAGAGCCGCAAAAACTAAACACAAGCCATATCTGGAAGACACCTCTGAAAAGCAATCATTCCACGAGGGTTTTAAACACAAGCAACAAAGATACCTGCATTAAGCAATTTTGAAATATCAACCCAGGAATTAAACCAAGGACAGTACCAAAAAACAAAAGTGAGAAGACATTTAAGCAAGGCACAAACGCAGACTTCCACTCCACAAAAAGGAAATTCTGGGGGATATGAGGTGGAAAAGTCGGATAATCAACCACCTGGACACCCTGAACTGATAGCACAGGAAGTAACAAAGCAGATACATGAGGCTCTAGAAAAATTCAAAGGAGAAATAGCCTCCCAGATAAATACAGAGATGGTGAGTAGAGTGAAAGACATGATTAGAGGCTCTAGAGCAGAAACAGACAAGAAAATAGATGAGATCAGAAACATGCTGAAAGCTAGGAATGCCCAGCTTAAGAAAGAAATGGAAACCATGAAACAAATTCAAACAGATATTCAGGAGATTAAAAACTCCATTGAAAGCATGTAGAGCAGACTAAGAGAATCTGAAGACAGAATATCAGGTATAGAAGACAGGATCACAGTTAAGGACCATGAAAAAAGAGATTTCTTAAAGATAGTAAGGGACCATGAGAAATCAATCCAACAGCTGCTAGATGATGCAAAGAAGAATAACATAAGACTGATAGGAGTCCACGAAAAAACAGGAGAAAGTACAATCGACATAAAAAAATTTGCACAGAAGTAATAGTAGAAAACTTCCCAGACAGAGGTGGAGAACTGGACACACAGATGAGTGAGGCATATAGAACTCCACCCAGCCATGATCAAAAAAAATCTACACCTAGGCATATACTAGTCAAGATCCCAGAAACTCAACAGAAGAACAAAATTCTATAGGCAGTTAGAGAAAAGAAACAAATCACTTACAAAGGAAAGCCCATCAGAATCATAGTAGGTTTCTCAACACAAACCCTCAAATCAAGGAGAGCCTGGAGTGAAGTATTTCAAGCCCTAAAAGAAAATAACTTCCAACCTAGACTGTTGTATCCGGCAAAATTATCTTTCAAAATCAATAGGGAAATGAGATACTTTCATGACAAAGAACACCTGAGAAATTTCATGAACACAAAACCAGCACTCCAAACCATTTTATGCTGTTGTGCCCAGATTTCGAGGTCCCCAAAGACCACCAAGGAGCTGATTCCGATGTAAACACACGAGGGTTGTTTATTCAAGCCCGAGCAGGGACTTCCAACCGTCACCGCCACAGCGGGTCAAGATTGAGAGCCCCAACTCCAAATCAGCAGGGGTTTTTATAGTGGTTACAGCAAGGTTCTAGATTGGCAATTAAACCTGATTGATTGTGCCTTGCGCACCCAAGCTGCAAACGGTTGCTAACTACTGATTAGCTGTTGCTAGGGACGGCTGAATACTATCACATGCAGGTGGTCAAAATACATCTTGTGGTTTTTCTTAGAACTGAAATTTATGCCACCAAATTTTAGAATGGAGTCACTTAGGTCTCACATCCCCCCCTTCTTATGTCACCATCAAGGCCCAATCATGGGTCTCGGGGGGTCAAATCTTTTCTGAGACTTGGTTGGTACTGGGACCTAAGCACCATTAATTGTACAGAGCTAACACGTTCTCCAAGGGTTAAGCAAGGGGCCCAGTAGAGAAGAGATCAGTGTAGTCAGCCATGGGGAGGAATTAAACCAGGATTCAAACCAACCTTGAGTCTGTTCTCACTCTCGTTTTTATTTGGCAAGGCCCTCTCTGACCTTTGCCATGGACTCTTTGATTACCCCTGAATGATCGATATAGAAACAACACTCTTTACCGAGGGCAGCATGAAGTCTTTTTAATTATGACCGTCGACAACACAGTCTGAGCTTGAGAGGATTGTCGCAGTTTTTAGACACCTGCCATGAGGGGATGTAATCCTCTAGAACGGCGTGTGGATCTGTGGGGCAGACGTGAGTGTAGTGTACCCATGAGGCAATCCCGTCGACTTTGAGAGTGGTGGGCGTGGTCAGGACAGTAACATAGGGTCCTTCCCAACGAGGCTCAAGGTCCTTCTGTCGATGTCTCCGGACAAAGACCCAGTCTCCTGGTTGATAGCGATGGGGCTTGGGAGGTGGTCCGGACTCGAAAAGGGCCTTTAATTTAGGCCAGATGTCTTTGTGAACACACTGGGGGCTTTGTAAGGAAGACAACAGTTTTTGATCATCGAGCTCAGCGAGCACTTTAGACTGAAGGTTAGGGATAATGGGAGGGGGCACCCCAAACATGATTTCAAAGTGAGTTAGTCCCATCTTATAGGGAGAATTTCATACCCTATAGAGGGCAAAGGGAAGAAGAGTCACCCAGTCACTGCCAGTCTCTAAGGTTAATTTAGTTAATGTCTCTTTTAGAGTTCTGTTCATTTTTTCTACCTGCCCTGAACTCTGGGGTCTGTAAGCACAATGTAATTTCCAATTTGCCCCCAGTACCTGTGCTAAACCTTGACTCACCTTGGAAATGAAGGCGAGTCCATTGTCTGGCCCTAACATTACTGGGAAACCATACCTTGGCAAGATGTCTTCTAGTAAGTTTTTAGCCACAATCTGTGCCATCTCATGTTTGGTGGGAAAGGCCTTTGTCCATCCTGAAAAAGTGTCTACAAAAACTAGCAGGTACCTGTAACCGTACCTTCCAGGTTTTACCTCAGTAAAGTCCAATTCCCAGTATATGCCAGGTCGGTTTCCTCTCAATCTGTTGCCTGGGTTGGCTTTATTGTGAGTAGCATTTGTCAATTGGCAGGCTTTGCAGGTGGCAACGATATGCTCACTTTTGGAGTTAGCAACTCAAATCTTTATTTCAGCATGTCTCAGGAGGTCTTGCATTTTTCAAGTGCCCATGTGGGTGGCCCGGTGCATTTTGGAGAGAACTTGTTCTCCCAGTGCTTCAGGCAGGATGACTCTACAGTCAGATGATCTCCACCATCTTTTGAGGCATTGGGCCATGGGCAGTTGTTTTATCCACTTTAAGTCTGCCTCGGTATACTGGGGAGTTTCTGGTAAGGCAGCACCCCCTGGATTGGGCAGCTGAGTGGCCAGGGTCAGATCAGCTTCTAGGGCTATTTTTCGAGCTGTCTGGTAGGCCAAATTATTTCCTCGGGCAATCTGAGTATCGTTTTTTTGGTGCCTGGGACAGTGGATAATATCCAATTTCTTTGGCAGCCATAGGGCCACCAGTAGGGCAAGAATTTCTTCTCTGTTTTTAATAGTCTTCAGCTGTTAACAGTCCCCTTTCTCTGTAAATGGTCCCATGTATGTGAGCGGTAGCAAAAGCATACCTGCTGTCTGTGTATATATTTAGCTTTTGGCCCTTTCCCAGAGTCAGTGCTTTGGTTAATGCTATGAGCTCTGCTCGCTGTGCTGATGTTCCCATGGGCAAGGGTTCAGCCCAAACAACCTCAGTCTCAGTGACCACAGCCGCCCCTGCATACCTCTGGCCATCCCGAACAAAGCTGTTCCCATTGGTGTACCAGGTATCTCCAGCATCTGGCCATGGCTGATCTTTCAGATCTTCTCGAGTCCCATGTATCTGAGCCAAGATGTCAGCACAGTCATGCAGTGGGGCCTCTAGGTCTGGGTCAGGCAATAATGTAGCCAGGTTTAGGGTGGCCAGGGTCTGGAAGACAACTCAGGTTGGATTTAAAAGCAGGCCCTGATAGTGGGTTAGGCGGGCATTGCTGAGCCATCTCTCTGGAGGCTGTTTTAGAACCCCTTCAATGGCGTGGGGGGTGGTTACATGCAGTTCTTGGCCCAAGGTTAACTTATCAGCATCTTTGACCATCAGGGCTATGGCAGCAATCATCCTCAGGCATGAGGGCCATCCAGCTGCAACAGGATCAAGTTTCTTGGACAGGTATGCTACTGGTCGGTGCCATGGGCCCAGGTATTGGACTAGGATGCCCTTGGCAACTCCTTTGTTTTCATCAATATAAAGGTAGAAGGGCTTAGTGACATTGGGCAAGCCCAAGGCTGGTGCTGACAACAAGGCAGCCTTAATTTGATCAAAGGACTTTTATAGTTTTTCTGTCCATTGAAAGGCCTGATTGTCTTTAGTTGCCTTATAAAGGTGCTTTGTTAGTTCCGCGAACCCCAGTATCCATAAGCAGCAGAAGCCAGCCAATCCTAAGAATTCTCTAACTTTCTGAGGGGAATCTGGTGCAGGTATCTTAAAAACTGTCTCTTTTCTAGGGTCCAATAGCCATCTTTGCCCCTTTTTAAGTATGTAACCCAGGTAACTTACCTCAGGTTTGCAGATTTGGGCCTTTTTGGCAGACGCCCGGTATCCCAGTTCCCCTATGATGGTTAAGAGTTTCTTGGTTCCATCTAGGCACTCCTCTCACATCTCAGCTGCTATAAGGAGATCATCTACATATTGTAACAGAGTTAATTGGGGGTTCTGGAGGTGGAACTCACCCAGGTCTTCATGCAGAGCCTCATCGAAGATGGTGGGAGAGTTCTTGAATCCCTGTGGCAATCGGGTCCAGGTTAGCTGTCCATTGGTGCCTTGTTCCGGGTTGCTCCATTCAAATGCAAAGATATGTTGGCTTTTGGATGCCAGTGGGAGGCTGAAGAAGGCATCTTTGAGGTCTAAGACCGTGTACCATTGGTGGTTCGGGGGCAGAGAACTCAGGAGGGTATACAGATTAGATACCATAGGGTGGATGTCTATGACCCTCCTGTTTACCTCACGGAGGTCCTGTACTGGTCTGTAATCATTTGAATGAGGTTTCTGTACTGGCAACAAGGGGGTATTCCAGGCCTACTGGCATGGCCTTAGAATTCCCTGGGCAAGTAGCCTCCTGATGTGTGGAGTTATTCCCTTGCGGGCCTCTAGAGACATGGGGTATTGGTGGACCCATGCTGGGTCTGCCCTTGGTTTTATTTCCACAAATACAGGCACTCTGTGCTTGGCGAGCCCCATGCCCCCAGTCTCTGCCCAAGCTTTAGGGAACATAGTCAGCCGTTGGTCTATATCAGGGCTTGGCATGGGCTGCTTTTGATGTAGCCGATACTCATCTTCTAGGTTTATAGTTAACACTTGGATGGGCTTTCCTTCTTGGTTAAGCACCTCTGCACCCCCAGGCTGAAAAAGGATTTGGGCTCCTAACTTGGTGAGCAAGTCTCTTCCAAGTAAAGTATAGGGGCAATCAGGTATAATCATGAATGAGTGGGTTACCCAGCCCACTCCCAAGTCTACTGTTCTTCAGGTAGTCCATGAATACTTTTTCATGCCTGTGGCCCCTTGGACGCAGGAGGTTCTGTCAGAGATATGGCCATGTGGTTTAAGCAGAACTAAATGTTGAGCTGCAGTATCCACTAGGAATTCGACAGGTCTCCCCTCCACTTTTAGGGTTACCCTGGGCTCGGGGAGGGGTGCTGAACCCCGTCCCCCCTAGTCACTCAGTTCATCCATACCCAGGATGGGGGCCTTGGGGCAACTTCCTGGTTTTTTAGGGCATTCTCTGGCCCAATGGCCTTCCTTTTTGCAATAAGCACACTGGTTCTTTCCTAATCGGGGGCAATCTCTATGTTCCCCCTTACCTTGTCCTTCAGTCACAATCTTTCTCAGATGACGTTCACATTCTTTTGGCTCTCCTGCAGTGGTGGCAAGAAGGATCTCAGCTAGGTTCCTAGTTTGCCGATCACCAGCTTTTGCCTGTCTTTTTTCTGCAGTTTCTCTATTGTTATACACTCTCTCTGCCACTATCACTAAGTCCTGAATACTCTTTTCTCCTAATCTGTCTACTTTCTGTAACTTTCTCCTAATATCTGGCGTGGCTTGGTTGACAAAATGCATAATAACAGCCACCTTTGTCTCAGTTGCTTCTGGATCCATAGGAGTATACCTACGGAAGGCTTCCTGAATTCTTTCTAGGAAGGCTGCAGGGCTTTCGTTTGGCCCCTGTTGTACATCCCCTACCTTGGCCAAATTGGTGGGCTTTCGAGCAGCTGCTTTGAGACCTCCCAACAGAGCCTGGTGATAGACCCGGAGCCTCTCCTTACCTTCTGCTGTGTTGAAGTCCCAGTTGGGCCGGGACAAAGGAAAAGAAGTGTTGATAGTATCAGCATTGGTAGTGGGTTGACCATTGTCACCAGGAACCAATTTCCTGGCTTCATTTTGGATTCTCTCTCGCTCCTCTGTGGTAAACAGGATCTGGAGGAGCTGCTGACAATCATCCCAGGTGGGCTGATGAGTGAACAAAACAGTTTCTAACAGGTTAATCAAATCCCTAGGGTTGTCTGAGAATTTGGCATGTTGAGTACGCCAGTTATAAAGCTCACTAGTGGTGAAGGGCCAGTAGTGATGATGCTGGTTACCATGTTCATCAGGGGCCCCTGTCACCCTTAGTGGGAGAATAGTGGAGTCTGCTGGTCCTGCCGGTGAGGCGGTACTCTGGTGGCGAGTGTTCTGGGCAGGGCCATCCCTGCTGCCAGCGCCCAGAGCCAGCCCTCTTTCCCAGGCTCCAGCTGGGGCCGGAACTTCTCCCCCTGCCTGCTGTTGCGGGGGAGTGGAGAGAGAGTGGTAATGGGGGGGGGGAGGAGATCTTCCTCGGTTCCTCCTTGGAGAACCGGGTAAAGCGGCATGGTCGGCTTGTTGTCAGTTTGCCTTTTTCCGTTGCATTTTCTGGGAGTCTTTTTACAGGCTGGCAGGATTACCTCCAGCTGCTGTTTCTGTGGAGGCAAAAAGGGCTTGACCCATGGAGGGGGGTCACATATTAGATTTTCCCAAGTAACAATATAGAGAACCTGGTCAGGATGTCCTGCATGAGGACGGAAGACAGCGTCTCAGACTCTCCTTGCAGTTCCTAGATCAAAGGTCCCCTCAGGTGGCCATCCTATCCCAAAGGCAGGCCACTCTGAGCTACAGAGGGTGACAAGTTTAGTCTCTTTAACTTCTAAACTCAGGTTATGAGTGCGCTCCCTAACTTCTTTAAAATGGTTTGTCATGAGGGACAGGGTGGTGGTCACGGTCTGTCCCATCATCTCAGTCCAAGTTAAAAGACAAAAATACATGATAGACAGACAGACAAACACAACAGAAAAACAAAAAGCAAGACAAAACAGTCCTCCACTCAATCAGACGCAAATCTGAAAATGAGATGACGGCCTCATGCTGTGCCACGGGAGAGACCCACACTGTCCCTCTAGAAGTCTCAGAGACTCGTGGGGCACTCCGTCCCCTACAGAAGGGTCTGGAACGTCTTCCAGGACCCTGGATCGACGGCCCTCCAGCGCATCCCCCTAGACCGTCTGCCAACCTACTCAGAAATGGGCCCCCGACTCTACAGATACGGAAACTCACCAGCCAGTGTCAACCCTCCGGTACTGAGATCCTGGGGATCATGGGGATCCCAGACGAGCCCCCAAATGTTGTGCCCAGATTTCGAGGTCCCCAAAGACCACCAAGGAGCCGATTCCAATGTAAACACACAAGGGTCGTTTATTCAAGCTCGAGCAGGGACTCCCAACTGTCACCGCCACAGCAGGTCAAGATTGAGAGCCCCAACTCCAAATCAGCAGGGGCTTTTATAGTGGTTACAGCAAGGTTCTAGATTGGCAATTAAACCTGATTGATTGTGCCTTGCACACCCAAGCTGCAAACGGTTGCTAACTACTGATTAGCTGTTGCTAGGGGATGGCTGAACACTATCACATGCAGGTGGTCAAAATACATCTTGTGGTTTTTCTTAGAACTGAAATTTATGCCACCAAATTTTAGAATGGAGTCACTTAAGTCTCACAATGCAATATTCTAGAAAAAGACAATGAAAGTCACAACTCCGTGAGGGACAACAGAGAGAAGAGAAGACAACATGTAAGGTAAGGCACTAAAGGAAAAGGGGGAAAAATTAAGAAAAGAGCCAACAACAATAAAACATCATGGCAAGAATGAGTCAATATCTCTCAATTGCAACTATCAATGTTAATGGCCTCAATTCACCAATCAAAAGAAACAGACTGACAGAATGGATTAAGAAGCAAAACCCAGCAATATGCTGTATACAAGAAACACACCTAACTCAAAAGGAAATTCGTACACTCAAAGTAAAAGGATGGAAAACAGTTCTCCAAGCAAGAAGAACCCAGAAAAAAGTAGGGGGAGCAATCTTATTTGCAGACAAAGTAGATTTCAAACCAAAACTAATTAAGAGAGACAAAGATGGTCATTACATCCTTGTGAAGGGAACAATCCAAAAGGAAGAGATGACAATCCTAAATATTTATGCACCAAATACGAATGCCCCCAACTATACAAAACAAATATTAATGGACATGAAAAACCAAATAAGCACTAACACAATTGTAGATGGAGATCTCAACACCCGTCTATCACAAATAGACAGATCATCTAGGAAAAACATTAACAAAGAAATTCTAGAACTGAACCAAGCTATTGAACAAATGGACTTAAGAGATGTTTATAGAATGTTTCACCCCACAAAATCAGAATACAGATTCTTTTCAGCTGCACATGGGTCATTCTCCAAAATAGATCACATGCTAGATCATAGGGCAAATCTAAGTAAATGTAAAAGAATTCAAGTTATCCCCTGTATATTATCAGACCATAGTGCAATAAAATTGGAGATCAATAACATAAGAAACCGCAGAACACCCACAAACACATGGAAATTGAATAACACACTCCTGAACAACCAATGGGTCACAGAGGAAATTAAAGAAGAAATTAGCCAGTTTCTGCAAGTAAATGATGATGCCAGTACAACATTTAGGAATCTATGGGACACAATGCAAGCAGTTCTACATGGGAAATTCATAACAGCAAATGCCCATATTAGGACAACAGAGAGAACTCAGTTAAATAACCTAATGTAGAACCTCAAGCTCCTAGAAAAAGAATAGCATAACAAACCCAAAGCTCATACAAGAGAGGAAATTATAAAGATCAGAGCAGAAATCAATGCAATGGAGACTAAGAGAATGATACAAAAAATCAATGAATCAAAGAGCTGGTTTTACAAAAGAATAAATAAAATCAATAAACCTATAGCCAATCTTATCAAAAAAAGGAAAGAAAAGACTCAAATCCACGCAATTAAGAATGAAAAAGGTGAAGCCATGACAGATCCAGCAGAAATTCAGAGGATCATCAATACCTACTTCAAGAACCTGTACTGTAATAAAATGGAAAACACAGAAGAAATGGACAGATTCCTAGATACACATGAATTGCCAAAGTTAAATGAAGAAGATATAGAAATTCTAAACACTCCAATAACAATGAGTGAAATTGAAAATGTAATACAAAATTTATCAACAAAGAAAAGCCCAGGTCCTGATGGCTTCACTGCTGAATTCTACAAGACATTTAAAGAAGTATCACCATGACTCTTTAAACTCATCAAGGAAATTGAAAGGGAAGCAAAGCTTCCAAATTCTTTCCTGGAAGCAAGTGTTACTTTGATTCCAAAACCAGAGAAAGACCCAACCCAAAAAGAGAACTAGAGGAAGAAGAGAATCTCTCTAATGAACATAGATGCAAAAATCCTCAACAAGATACTGGCAAACAGAATACAGAGTGTCATCAAGAAGATCATACACTCTGACCAAGTAGGATTTATCCCAGGGATGCAAGGATGGTTCAACATATGTAAATCAATAAATGTAATAACACTATACTAACAGAGTCAAGGACAAAAACCATATGATCATCTCATTAGATGTAGAAAAGGCATTTGACAAAATCCAGCACCCATTCATGATAAAAACAATACAGAAAATTGGAATAGAAGTCTTTATCTTGACCTAATTAAGGCTATCTATGAAAAACCAACAGCCAACATCATACTAAATGATCAAAACCTGAAAACTTTCACACTAAAATCAGGAACAAGACAAGGATGCCCACTACCACCACCCCTGGTCTATATTGTTCTGGAAACATTAGCCATAGCAATTAGACAAGAGAAAGAAATAAAAGGAATAAAGATAGGAAAGGAAGAAGTGAAACTGTCATTATTTGCTGATGATATGATACTTTACATAGAAGACCCAAAAAACTCAGTCAAAACCTTCTAGACCTAATTGACAGATTCAGTAGAGTAGCTGGATATAAGGTCAACATTCAAAAGACAATAGCCTTCTTATACGCAAATAACAGACCCATTGAGAGAGAAATTTGGGAAATAATTCCTTTTACAATAGCATCTAAAAAAATGAAATATCTAGGAATCAACCTAACAAAGGAAGGAAAAGACCTCCACACTGAAAACTACAGCACTCTGAAGAAGGAAATCGAAGAGGATATAAGAAAATAGAAAGATATGCCCTGTTCCTGGTTAGGAAGAATCAATATAGTGAAAATGGTCATACTTCCAAAACTACTATATAGATTTAGTGCAATACTGATTCAAATTCCAACACTATGCTTCACCGAACTAGAGAAAACAATCCAAAAATTCATTTGGAACCAGAAGAAGCCTAGAATAGCAAAAGCAATTCTGGGCAACAGAGACATGGCTGGGGGTATCACAATCCCCAACTTGAAGCTATATTACAAAGCTACTGTGATTAAAAAGAACAGCATGGTACTGGCAAAGAAATAGACCCAAGGATCAGTGGAATAAATTAGAAGATACAGAAACAACTCCAGACATACTCGGCCACCTCATCTTTGACAAAGGAGCCAATCACCCTCACTGGAAAAAAGATAGCCTGTTCAATAAATGGTGTTGGAAAGACTGGATTTCAACTTGCCAAAGATTAAAACTAGACCGATACCTATCACCATGCACTAAACTAAAATCGAAGTGGATTAAAGAGCTAAATATCAAGACAGCAATAGTAAACTTGCTGGAAGATAAGTTAGGTAGAACTCTCAATGACATCAGCATAGGAAAAGAATTTATGAACAAAACTTCAGTAGTACGGGAACTAGCACAAGGAATCAACAACTGGGACTTCATCTTATTAAAAAGCTTCTGCACTGCAAGAGAAACTACCAACAGAGCTAACAGACAACCTACAATATGGAAAGAAATGTTTAGCAGCTGTACCTCAGACAAAGGTCTGCTGTCTAGACTATATAAAGAATTGAAAAAAATCAGACCCCCCAAATTCAAAGACCCAATTCAAAAATGGGCATCTGAAATGAACAGACATTTCTCAGACAAAGAAGTAAAAACAGCAAATAAATATATGAAAAAATGTTCAACATCACTGGTCATTTGAGAGATGCAGATGGAAACAACACTGAGATTCCACCTCACCCCAGAAAGAATGGCTGCTATCAAGAAATCAACCAATAACAAATGCTGGCGAGGGTGTGAGGAGAAAGGAACCCTTCTTCATTGTTGGTGGGAGTGCAGACTGGTGCAACCACTGTGGAAATCCGTATGGAGATACCTCAAAGAACTTGGGCTACATGTCCCATTTGACCCAGCTATTTCCCTACTAGGAATCTTCCCCAAAGAATTAAAAGAATCATACCACAGTAATATAAGTGCACCTGTGTTTATAGCAGCACAATTTGTAATAGCTAAGGATTGGAAACAGCCCAAATGCCCATCAACTGGAAACTGGATAAAGAAGATGTGATTTTTTTATAAAACGGAGTACTACTCAGCCATAAAGAATGAGAAACTAGAGTCATTTATAGCTAAATGGATGCATATTGAGGCCATACTCTTAAGTGAAATAAATAGGACACACATGTAAATACCGAATAGTATCTCTAGTGTGAGAAACTGAAAGTGTATATAAGGATGAAAATGATTAAAACGAATAATTGATAATTTGAAATAGTAAAAGGTCCAAAGGTGGAGGTGTGGTGGGAGGGGAAGGGGAAAGGGCAGAAAGGAAAGGAAAAATTATGCAAAAGAAAAAAAAAGGAAACAAAGTCTATGTAAATAGGGAAGGGTGATGGTGGTGAAGGGCACATAGGTAATGGGAAAAAAAAAATAAGAACTAAGATACATCATGTTCAGGTACAAACACCCAATGATAAATGTAAATGTATTGTATACCTAAAATGTACCAATTAATATATAAATTAAAAATACATAAATAAAATATACATAATGGAATACTACTTCTCTGTAAAGAAAAATAAATTTGAATCATTTATAGGAAAATGAATGCAACTTGAAAACATAATGTTACTTGAAATAAATCAGATGTGTAAGCTTAAATATTGTATGATTTCTCATATGAATCATCCAAAATATAGATAAAGCATAGAGCAAAATAAAAGATGGATTCAAGGAAACAGGCAGATAGATTTTTGCAATGGGAAGGGGAACAAGAGGTGGAGGGTGGAGGGAGGGGAGACTGGAAGGGGATGTGGAAAGAATTAAGCTGTGTTGTGTACATGTACCAGCTACCCACGATGAATGTAATCATTATGTGTTGTAAACATGAAGCAAAAAACATCAAATGTTAGATGAGGATCTAGAGATGGAAGGAGAGAAGAGGAAGGGGAAGAGAGAGGATTAAAAAGAATCAACATGTATTAAGTAAATGTATCTACTCTCTAAAGTGAATATATACATTATAACTCCAAACATGTACTAATAGAAAAAATATCAAAGCCAATCAAGTTGAGACTCTGCCCTAACTGCCACATTGTCCCACAATCGTGTGGACATATCTCTGCATATAGATATACCTTCTTTCTAATTTATAGTGCATAAATGAGGTGAGAGTATTGGTGATGCCCTTAGCGTTTACTGAAGGTTTTTAAACACCAAACACCAACATCATCATAATTATCATTATTATTATTACCATTATCATTATTAATATTGTTTTGTTATACTGAGGATCAAACCCAGGGCCTTGTACATGGTAGACAAACACTCTAACCCAATATACATCTGCAACATCTGCATCAAGCATTTAAAATATATTTTCTCCCATTCTTCGAGCTCTACAAAGTAATAGTCTCAGTTTTCCAACTGAGAAAAGTGATTCTTCATAACATAGATGCTATAAAGTACACATTCATATTCTTCCTTTATTCACTCCAGTGTTCTGTTGTGATGCCAAGAGTCCTATTTAAATGGTAAAAAGCAGTTGTCTTTTCAATCAGGCACTGAGTGGTTCTTTGGATCATGTCTGGTGGTTCTGCGGATTATAACAGAGAACATGGAGGCACAGAGGGAATGGACCCTGATGGTGTCAGCAAGAGCAACTGGAATGAGATTGTTGATAACTTTGATGTTATGAATTTAAAGGAGTCTCTTCTTCGGGCATCTATACTACAGTTTTGAGAAGCCTTCTGCTATTCAGCAAAGAGCTATTATTCCTTGTATTAAAGATCCCAAAGGAGATTCTGGCACTTGGAGACAATATGGGAGCAACTTGTCATGCCTGCATTGGTGGAACAAATGTTCAAAATGAAATGCAAAAACCAAAGGCTGAAGTACCACATACTGTTGTTGGTACACCAGGGAGAGTCTTTGATACTTTAAACAGAAGATATCTTTCTCCAAAATGGATCAAAATGTTTGTTTTGGATGAAGCCGGTGAAATGTTGAGCCAGGGGTTTAAGGATCAAATCTACAAGATTTTCCAAAAACTAAATACAAGAATTCAGGTTGTGTTGCTTTCTGCCAAAATGCCAACTGATGTGTTGGAAGTGACCAAAAAATTCATGAGAGATCCAATTTGAATTCTGGTGAAGAAAGAAGAATTGACCCTTGAAGGAATCACACAGTTTTACATTAATGTTGAAAGAGAGAAATGGAAGTTGGATATACTTTGTGATTTGTATGAGACTCTCACCATTACATGGGCTGTTATTTTTTGCAAAACTAGGCGCAAAAGGCTCACTGAGAAAATGTATGCCAGGAACTTCACAGTTTCTGCTCTGCATGGTGACATGGACAAGAATGAGACAGATGTCATCATGAGGGAATTCCAATCAGGGTCAAGCCAAGTTCTGATCACTACTGACTTGTTGGCTCATGGGATTGATGTGCAATAAATGTCTTTGGTTATAAACCATGATCTATGTACCAATCGTGAAAACTATATTTACAGAATTGGCAGACGTGATCGATTTGGGAGGAAAGGTGTGGCTATAAACCTTATTACTGAAGAAGACAAGAGGATTCTTTGTGACACTGAGACTTTCTACAATACTTCAGTGGAGGAAATAACCATGAATGTGGCTGACCTTATTTAATTCCTGGGATGAGATAGTTTTGAATGCAGTGCTTGCTGTTGCTGAATAGGCGAGCACAACATGCATTGTGCTTGTTTGGAATTTTTTGAATCTTGTCTCAATGCTCATAATGGATCAGAAACACAGATTTTGATAGCAAAATAACATTAGTCATGAGCTCTTGTGAGGAAAGTCATTGGCTTTATCCTCTTTAGAGTTAGACTGTTGGGGTGGGTATAAAAGATGGGGTCTGTAAAATCTTTCTTTCTTAGAAATTTATTTTCTAGTTCTCTAGAAATGGTTGTATTAGATGTTCTCCATACTTTAATAATATACTTGTGGACTAAAAGATGTGTGTTATATAAAGTCAGCCAATTATGTTAATCTAGCATATCTGCCTTTATTGTGTTTGTCTTTAGCCTGAATAGAAAGGCCTTTAAAATTGATTTTTTAAGAAAGCATTTTGTTTGGTATTGTATTTATTCAATAAAGTATTTAATTGGTGCTAAATGTGAATTGGACCCTATTGCTAAACCCCAGCAAGCAATTATATCCTAGGTAAGGTTAAACCCCCAGTAAAATTGCCATATTGCACATGTCTTAATGAAGTTTGAATGTTAAATAAATTGTATATCCACTTTAAAAAAAAGCAGTGTGTGTTGTTTAAAAATCACTTTTAAAATTTGATGTCTGTGAGTGTCATTATAAAGAAACTAACAATTTCAAAGGTTAAATAGATCTTATGTATATGTCAAAGTTATTTAATCAATCATTGTTGGATATGTTGTTTGCAAATTTTCACTATTTTTAATAAGAGATGAATATCTTATTCATCAGCATCTTTTCTTGGAGGTATTTCAGTTATTTCTTTAGTTTGAATTCCAAAAAGTGAAATCACTATAACAAGTAATATGTACTTGGGTACCCATTTGTTAAAATGACATTCCCCAAAAAGTCTGTACCAATTTAGACTGCTATAAACAATGCACAAGACGACATGTTTTCTCACATTCATACCAACACTGAGTATTAGGATCTTATGTATTATTAGCAAATTTTATGACATTGTGGATAATACCTTATTTTTAATTGTATTATTTGGATTACTCCTGAAGCTGACAATTTTTCCTATGCTTATAGACTATTTCTGTTACTTTTTTTTAATTGCTTGTTCCCAGAATCTTAGGGATATGGGACAAAGTGTCACAAACCTTAAGCTGTGGTTTTTATTTATATTTATGTTGCAAACTGAAATGCTCAACCAAAGACAATCTTTTTTAAAAATCTGAGCAATTTTAATGTTAAAACTTTTGGAAGGTATACTAACACAAGATTAAACTGCTCTTGGTGTCTTTCAATTCTTATATTTGCCCAAGATATATGAGACATGGTATAGTTAAGGTGTTAGATACACAAGTAACAATCACATAGCTTATAAGCACCAAGGAGATGTTGGAAAAAATTTAAATTTTACTATCTGTGCTGCTGAAGCGAGCATGGAAAAAATTCCAATTCAGTAGATGATTTAAGTCATGTGTATGCTCTCCTTATCACATTTGCTGGATCTGACCTTCTATGAATGCTGGCTACAAAGAGCTTACAAGTGTCCCTTTTTCAAAAACATTGTCCTCTGTGGGTAGGAGCCCAATGGGTGGAAGGTTATAACTAATTCCCAAGTCAGCCCATAGCCAGAATTAATCTATCTGAGAGACAGAAGACTGGACTCCTTGTTTTATGGAGGGGAAGTTTTGTGATACAATTTATCTTCTTCCTCACCATCAGTGCATCAGGGCAAAGTGTGACTTTTGCTAAGAACAATAACTTTAGCAGGCATTTTCCCTTCAGCATCCTGCTTCCCTCGCTCACTTACAAGTTTCTAAGAGTACCAATCATAAGCCATGTGCACCTGGATCCCTGCCCCAAGTTGTACTTCTAGAAATCTAGTATTAGATATTTAGTGTTAGGAAGAGATGTGTGACATTACAGATAATTCTTGTCTTATGAGTGGGTATTTAACACTCAATGTATGAGAAAAGATGCCAGTATTTCATGTAGACAGAGTAAGCAAAGGAAGGCACTGAGGCAGAACCCATCAGATGCCTTCATTTAATATAGTAAAAGAAATTTCCTGAGCATCACGGAGCATGGCTGCCATCTTTCCTCCTCAGGTATCTGAGGCAGGAGTGTTGCAAGTTTGAGGTCAGCCTGGCAACTTAACAAGACCTTATCTTAAAATAAAATAATATAAAATAAACAAAACAAGACTAGAGCTATAGCTCTGTGGTAGAGTGCTTGCCTAGCACATGAGCGGCCTTGGATTCAATTCCAAGTGCTGAGGGGGAAAAAAAACAAAAATAGAGAAAGAAAGGAAAAAAAGAAACTCATGGGTTATGGAAAGAAGTATTCCTTAGATGTAAGAAGGGCTAAAGGGCTAAGTAGATAGTAATCTCATTTAGGGCTAACAAGTGGCTTAATTTCAGCAATAACAGCCAGAATCCAATTCCTTGACTCTTCAGTAACTGACACTGAGTCTAGGGAATGACATACATCCCTGAGTAAAGATAGAACAAATGTGATTTAAGTTTTAGAGTGGCATAGAAAGACACTATTTTCCCAGATTTCCATTTAAAACCACTCTAACCTGCAGCAAAACCACATTACTCATCAGTGGAACTCTACCAAGTGATTAGTCAAAAAGACAAAGCACAAAATGAAAGTAAGGAAGAAGAACCTGGCAACACAGCAAGACTTGACAGGTGATCAAGAATTTAGGCTAATTAATTGACCACATGGTTGATGAATTAAAACAGCATTCTTGTTTGGAACGAAGTATACTTGCTTTCCAAGCTGTGGGGGGTGGTGAAGAAGAGAAACAGGGGAGACACAATTGAAGTTGAGATTAAAAGTAATGAAAAGGGCTAAAAAAAAAATAAAGATACTAATAAGCAAATAGAAAGTACAGCAATTTAGATGATCATCCCACAATAGAATAAAACAAGAATCTAAGACTTGGATGCTTTATAGGGCTGTCAAAATTGTATGACCTTCACATCTTTTAAAGAAACCCACTGAAAATGATGATGAATAATGGCAGTTAATGGATTGAGGGTATATTTATCATGCACCATATCCTAAACAAACACTCCTAGAAACAAGCTATACTTTCAGAAGCTAAAAATATTACTGTTTTCCAAGGAAAGGTTATTATTTTAATAACACAAATTCTCTCTAGACTTACTAAAACATTCTGAAATGGGTATCAGAATGCAGAGAGGACCACCTAGCCCAGAAAGCTTGGAACACAGTTAATCCAACCTGCTTTGAATGTCTTTGTACTCCAGCTGCTTCTCAGTAGCTCATTTAAAATAAAAACAACTTTACCACTTCAGTTTTTGCAAAAGTAATATAATGTTTTGGAAAATACATCATCTTAAACACTGGTCCTGGCCATTTATGTGACTAACCAACTGTGTGACTTTGCTGAAGTCATAATGTTTCTGAACCCTTGTTCTCTTACCTGTAAAATGAGTTTGACTAAGTTGGATCCAACTCTGAAGTGCTATTCCTCTGTCCGTAAATAGTAAAGTCACAAAGAAAGATGACTCAGTATGTGTTGGTAGCAATCAGCTGTACTGATAACTTTGTCAACTGGTTTGACTTGAAAGTATTTCATATAAGCATAGTTTCTACTGCTACTGACCAGTTCTATTCTTCTGGATCTAATTTGGCATCAGTCCCACTGACGATAGATCCTTAGATTTCTTGTGTAATTATTAAATAGCTAGTTAGTCTCTGTGACTATGTAGTCTAATGGAAAGAGTATGGCATTGTGGAGCAGATGTGCTGAAGCCCACTTCTTGCTTTATTGCTACTGAATTTCATGGACCATAGAAAAGTTATTTAACTCTGAATGGAGAACAACCACAATAGACTTCTTCTTCTTATCCAGTTCAATCTTGCATAAGAGAGAGCCATTCAAAAGTGCCATACATAGTGTTAGGTAAATGGTGGCAACCCAATAAAAGAACACAGCCAGCCTGGATTTAGGGTCCTGTGAGAAACCTCCTGGAGTAACTCCAGAGGAGAGTCTGACTCAAGTTTATTAGGCTGGGTTTTTACAGATAGGCTTAGGCTGGGTGAGGAGAGCAAGGGATCAGTGAAGCAACAACAGCTGAGTACATGGCCATAGAAAGAGCTAAAGTTCTGTTGTGAAAACTTCTGGGTGCCCTGTGTCCTAGCAGAGTAGTGGGGTGACAACAGGAGGTGGAAGTCAAGCTGTGATAGTTGCCAGAGCTCAGATGGTCGGGAGCAGCCACTCCTGGAATTTAAGAAGCTGAAGGAAAATGATGACCAAACCCATCATATAATAAACATAAAGCACACACTGAGATTTGTCAAAATAAAACTTTGTTTTTACAATAAATTTAATTTTCATTTTTAGCTCTTATTCCTCTTGTATGAAAAGCTAGTTTCAATCAGTTCAGTTTTTCCCCACTTTGGTTGCATTTGTACCAATAATCCAGAGGAGCGACATAATGTCAAAGAACTGGAGTGCTCTTCATCTGCTCTCCTGACATCCACATGACCAACTTCCCAACTGGTCTCTGACTGTCAGTCCCTCCAGATCTCTGCTGCATCTTCCTCATCACAATTTGCAATTGAAAGGCCTCTGTGTCTGGGAAAGCTTGCAAAGGAGAAAACAAACTATCCAGAAAGGTAAAAGAACTGACATCAAGAAATGGCATGGAGTAGGGTGTAACTCGGTGGTAGAGCATTTGCCTACCATGCATTAGGCCCTCAGTTTAATCCCCAAAATCACGAAGTAAAACAAAAATATGTCATGGAAGTTAAGGGAGGAGAAAATGCCAAGAAAATGATAAGTGGCTTTAAGTGACTCAAAGACATCTCAGAGTAAAGGAAGACCAAAATACCAGAGAAAACAAAATACAACTACTAGAGAGCTTTTGCAAGAATAATTTCTATTGAGTAGTAGATATACCATCTTATTTGCAGAGGTAGAAAAGGAATTCTAGTAGTGAATGTCAAAATTTTTAAAGATTTTTTTTCTAAAGAAATATAACTGTAACTATCTTTGAAAAGATAAACATGAATAGTCAAAATTTTAACTTAAAATGCAATAATTTGAGTAAGTGAGAAGCAATAACTTTGTACTATTCAGGGAGACCTGATTAAAGGAGTGATGAAATCCCAGTATTATCAAACTTTATCTCTCTCTTTAAATAAGAGAAGTATTTATTTCAGCCCATAATAATTAGGCCACTATTTCTCTGAACTCATCTTAGGAATAAATAACCAATTAAAATTATATCCCTTTTTCTCCTATAACAACATGAAATAATAAGTGACCACTGAGAAATGAGACAGGTACAATTTCAGATGGAAAAGAGAGGGGATCATTGGGATTGTTGTCACAATTTGGAATGCCTGTCACAACTTTCTAACTTCATGATTCCATGAGACCAACCTGACCTCTTTTAATGTGAAAGTTACCATGAACAATCAAGATCATCAGCTATGACTGATTATTATCAGAGCATTAAGCATCAGTCATGTACATCTTGGAAAATGCTCAGACCATGAAAATATTCCTCCTAAATTATTCTCCCAATTTTGTGAGTTGGAGAAAGAAATGAGCAGATGGGGGAAAAATATCACCTGAGGTATAGGGAAAAAATTGACAGTTGTCATAAATAGCAAAAAATATGAACTTCTTAAATATAAATCTAGCAAAATATGTGCAAGAGCTGGATGCTAAAAACTACAAAACACTAATGAGGGAAATAATAAGAGGCCTACTTATATGGAATAACATATAATATTGTAAAAATGTGGGGCCAGGGATTTAGCTCAGTGGTTCCACCACCTGCCTCGCAAGCGCAAGGTCCTGAGTTCAATCCCCGGTACCAAAAAAAAAAAAAAAAAAAAATGTCGTGCATTCCCAATCTGCCAATATATTCAGTGTAATTTCAAAATTTTACCAGAATATTTTTTTATATTGACAAACTGATTTAAAAATGTATATGGAAAGGTAAAGAAACTAGATGGTCACACCAATTTTTAAAAACAAATAGAAAGATTCATATTCTCTGTCCTTCAATTTCCCTTAAGGAACTGAACAAGTTATAATACTGAAACTAAACAATCAATGTGCTACATTTTATTTTCTGACAAAAGCCTAGTTTTTAAGAAGAAAATGTCCCAGCCACCAGCTTAGCCAGGTGGGCAGAAAGGACCTCGGCCGGCCACATGAAGCCCTGCTCCATCCCACCATTGCCTGCACACCAGTTCACCCCCTTCCCTCGTCTTTGTTCTTCTGGCTGTGCAGGTACCTGGTTCCACACTACAGAGGCACAAGGGGTCATAAAGGCCATTGTCCTGAGCTCCAGAAGATAGAGCAGAAGTGAACAACAGAAAGAGGGCCTCTCTCAGGCTCCTTGATGAAAACTGAAGCCCACTGGAAAAGTGAAGAGAATCTCTGCAATAAAGGCACACCAGACCACCATACTTGGTAAGGTGAAGGGATCACCACCTCCCATTGGAACCTGGACTATCTTCAGGAGAAGGGCAGCTGGAACCTGCAGTAGAACATTGCAGAGTTCAACCCTGCAGGAGGACAGGGAGCTCAAGTTGGGACTTGCAGCCAGAAATCTGCCTGAATCTCACAAGTCTGCTGCTGGTTTGCTGAGACTCATTGACTTATATTTGCACACTGCTGCCCACGTTCTCTATTGTGAAAACAGAGACATACACTGAAGGAGGCCTTTCATTTTTTTTATTCCTTATTTTCAAAATTATTATTTTTTTGCTCTTATTTTTAATTTTTAATTTTTATTTTTTTCTACTCTTTTCAAACTTTTATTTTTCTCTTCTTTTTTCTTTCTTTTCTCTTTTCTTTCTCTCTCTCACTCACACTCTTGCTGTCCCACATTGTTCCTCATCTCCCTTTTTGTTCCTGTTCTGGCCTTAATTTGGATTTCTTCTTTATTTTTCTTTTCTTTTCTTTTTCCTTCTCTCAGTTGTCCCTATTCCTATTAGATTGTTCTGTTATCACCTTTGTTCTTTCATTCTGTCTTTTCCTCTTGTCTTCAACAGTTTCTTAGAGTTTGCCTGATCTTCCTGTGTCCTCTGGCTTCACTGCTAACCTTCCCCTATCCTTCTACCTATGTATCCCTCCCTCCCCAACTCCTTCTAACTCCCATCCCAAAGGGTAAAGTTGCTACATTGAAGAGTTTATTCACTATAAACATATTTTGGACTAGTCCTGAATTTTGATTTAATTCACATGGTTAAAGGTGATAGAT
Organism: Heterocephalus glaber; assembly: GCF_053883595.1. Lineage (NCBI taxonomy): Eukaryota > Metazoa > Chordata > Mammalia > Rodentia > Bathyergidae > Heterocephalus > Heterocephalus glaber. The sequence continues at coordinate 82,515,690 of NW_028258315.1, read as the reverse complement.
TAATAACTACCACAAATTGTCATTTTCTAAGCTGTGCTTGATGCTATGGTGTTGCTAATTGTATCACTTGGGCTAAGGTGTTGTGATTGATCTAATCAGTTGTCCTTCCTGGTATAATGAAAAGGAGATAGCCTCAGAGTTATCAGAGACTCAAAACCTGAAGACCAGCTATATCTGGAAGACACCTCTGAGAATCAATCATTCCATAAGGGTTCTAAATACATCAACAAAGATACTTACAATAAGCGATTTTGAAGTATCAACCCAGGAATTAAACCAAGGACAGTACCAAAAACAAAAACAAGAAGACATTTAACCAAGGCACAAACTCAGACTTCCATACCACAAAAGACAAATTATTGTGGAAACGAGGTGGAAAGTCTGATAACCAACCACCTGGACACCCTGAACTGATAGCACAGGAAGTAACAAAACAGATGAATGAAGATCTAGAAAAATTCAAAACAGAAATAATTTCCCAGATAACTACAGAGATGGTGAGCAGAGTGCAAGACATGATTAGAGGCTCTAGAAAAGAAATAGATAAAAAAAAAAAATAGATGAGCTCAGAACCATGCTGGAAGCCATCAATGCCAAGCATAAGAAAGAAATGGAAACAATGATCACCCAACATAAGAAAGAAATGGAATCCATGAAAGAGATTCAAACAGATATCCAGGACATTAAAAACTCCATTGAAAGTATTCACAGCAGATTAAGGGAATGTGAAGATAGAATATCAGATATAGAAGAGAGGACTGTGGTTATTGACCATGAAAACAGACATTTCTTCAAAATACTAAGGGACCACAAGAAATCAATCCAGCAGCTGCTAGATGATGCAAAGAAGAATAACATAAGACTGATAGGAGTCCACAAAAAAGCAGGAGAATGCACAATTGACATAAAAAACTGTTCACAGAAGTAATACTAGAAAATTTCCCAGACAGAGGTAGAGAATTGGACATACAGATAAGTGAGGCATATAGAACTCCAACTAGCCAAGATCAAAAAAAAATCTACACCTATACATATACTAGTCAAGATCCCAGAAACCCAACAGAAGAACAAAATCCTACAAGCAGTTAGAGAAAAGAAACAAATCACCTACAAAGGAAAGCCCATCAGAATCATAGTAGATTTCTCAACACAAACCCTCAAGTCAAGGAGAGCCAGGGGTGAAGTATTTCAAGCCCTAAAAGAAAATTACTTCCAACCCAGACTGTTGTATCCATCAAAATTATCTCTCGAAATCGATGGGGAAATTAGATACTTCCATGACAAAGAACACCTGAGAAATTTCATGAACACCAAACCAGCACTACAAACCATTCTAAACAATATCCTAGAAAAAGACAATGAAAGTCATGACTCCATGAGGCCCAACAGAGGGAAGCCACCAGGTAAGGTAAGAAACTAAAGGGAAAGGGAGAAAAATAAAAAATGAAAGAGCCAAAAACAGTAAAACATCATGACAAGGATGAGTCAGTATCTATCAATTATAACCATCAATGTTAATGGCCTCAATTCACCAATCAAAAGAAATAGACTGCCAGAAGCAAAATCCACCAATATGCTGTATACAAGAAACACACTCAACTCAAAAAAAAATTCGTAGACTGAAAGTGAAAGTATGGAAAACGGTTCTCCACAGGACAGGAGCCTGGAAAAAAGCAGGGGCAGCAATCTTATTTGCAGACAAAGTAGATTTCAAACCAAAACTAATTAAGAGAGACAGAGATGGTCTCTACATCCTTGTGAATGGAACAATCCTAGAGGAAGAGGTGACAATCATAAATATATATGCACCAAATATGAATGTCCCCAACTATACAAAACAAACATTAATGTATATGAAAAAACAAATAAGCACTAATACAATTGTAGTGGGGGACCTCAACACCCCACTATCACAAACAGACAAATCATCTAGACAAAAAATCAAGAACAAAATTCTAGAACCGAACCAAGCTACTGAACAAATGGACTTAATAGATGTTTACAGAGTGTTCCACTCCAAAAAATAAAAATATACATTCTTTTCTGTTGCACACAGGTCATTCTCCAAAATAGACCACATGCTAGCTCATAGGACATGTTTAAGTAAATGTAAAAGAACTGAAGTTACCACTTGTATATTATCAGACCATAGTGCAATAAAATTGGAGATCAATAACATAGGAGATAACAAAACCCCCACAAACACATGGAAATTGAATAACACACTCCTGAACAACCAATAGGTCACAGAGGAAATTAAAGAAGAAATTAGACAGTTTCTACAAGTAAAGGATAATGCCGATACAATATAAAGGAACCCATGGGACATAATGAAAGCAGTTCTAAGTGGGAAATTCATAGCAGCAAATGCCCATATTAGGAAAACAGAGAGAACTCAAATAAATAGCCTAATGCAGAACCTCAAGCTCCTAGAAAAAGAATAGCATAACAAACCCAAAGCTCATACAAGAGAGGAAATTATAAAGATCAGAGCAGAAATCAGTGCAATGGAGACTAAGAGAATGATACAAAAAAATCAATGAATCGAAGAGTTGGTTTTTCAAAAGAATAAATAAAATCAATAAACCTACAGCCAACCTTATCCAAAAAAGGAAAGAAAAGGCTCAAATCCATGCAATTAAGAGCAAAAAAGGTGAAGTCACAACAGAACCAGCAGAAATCCAAAGGATCACCCACTTCGAGAACCTGTACTCTACTAAAATGGAAAACACAGAAGAAATGGACAGATTCCTAGATACACATGAATTGCCAAAGTTAAATGAACAAGATATAGAAATTCTAAACACCCCAATTACAATGACTGAAATTGAAAATGTAATAAAAAATTTACCAACAAAGAAAAGCCCAGGTCCTGATGGCTTCACTGCTGAATCCTACAAGACATTTAAAGAAGAACTAACACCATTACTCTTTAACTCATCAAGGAAATTGAAAGAGAAGCAAGGCTTCCAAATTCATTCCTGGAAGCAAGTGCTACTTTGATTCCAAAACCGGGGAAAGACCCAACGCAAAAAGAGAAATACAGGCCAATCTGACTAATGAACATAGATGCAAAAATCCTCAACAAGATACTGGCAAACAGAATACAGAGGGTCATCAAGAAGATCATACACCCTGACCAAGTCAGATTTATCCCAGGGATGCAAGGATGGCTCAACATTCATAAATCAATAAATGTAATACACTATATCAACAGAGTCAAGGACAAAAACCATATGATCATCTCAATACATGCAGAAAAGGCATTCGACAAACTCCAATACCCATTCATGATAAATACCCTACAGAAAATCAGAATAGAAGGTCTTTATCTCAACCTGATTAAGGCTATTTCTGAAAACCCAACAGCCAACATCATACTAAATGGTCAAAAACTGAAAACTTTCACACTTAAATCAGGAACAAGACAAGGATGCCCACTAGCACCACTCCTGTTCAATATACTTCTACAAACATTAGCCACAGCAATTAGAAAAGAGAAAGAAATAAAAGGAATAAAGATAGGAAAAGAAGAAGTTAAGCTCTTATTATTTGCTGCTGATATAATACTTTATATAGAAGACCCAAAAAACTCCAGCAAAGACTTCTATTGACAGATTCAGTAGAGTAGCTGGATACAAGGTCAACACTCAAAAAACAATAGCCTTCTTGTACACATAAAACAGACTCACTGAGAGAGAAATTAGGGAAACAATTTCTTTTACAATAGCATCCCAAAAAATGAAATATCTAGGAATCAATCTAACAAAGGAAGCAAAAGACCTCTACACAGAAAACTACAGCACTCTGAAAAAAGAGAACAAAGAGGATATAAGAAAATGGAAAAGCATCCCTTGTTCCTGGGTAGGAAGAACCAATATGGTGAAAATGGCCATACTTCCAAAACTAGATTTAATAGTTATTTAATAATAAAAATAGAATTAATAGATTTAATGCAATGCTGATTGAAAAATCCAACAATATATTTTACAGAACTAGAGAAAACAATCCAAAAATTCATTTGGAACCAGAAGAGACCTAGAATAGCAAAAGCAATTCTAGGCAACAAAGATATAGCAGGGTGAATCACAATCCCCAACTTGAAACTATACTACAAAGTTACTGTGATAAAAAAAAGAAAAAAGCATGGTACTGGCAAAGAAACAGATCCAAGGATCAGTGGAATAGATTAGAAGATACAGAAACAACTCCAGAAACATTCAGCCACCTCATCTTTGACAAAGGAGCCAATCACCCTCATTGGAGGAAAGATAGCCTATTTAATAAATGGTGCTGGAAAATCTGCATTTCAATCTGCCAAAGATTAAAACTAGACCTATATCTCTCACCATGCACTAAACTAAAATCAAAATGGATTAAAGATCTGAATATTAAAACAGAAACATTAAACTTGCTGGAAGATAGGTAGAACTCTTGAAGACATTGGCATAGGAAAAGACTTTATGAAAAAAACCTCAGTAGCACGGGAACTAGCACAAAGAATCAACAGCTGGGATCTCATCTTATTAAAAAGTTTCTGCACTGCAAGAGAAACCACCAGCAGAGCTAAGAGACAACCTACAACGTGGGAAAAATTTTTAGCAGCTGTACCTCAGACAGAGGACTACTATCTAGACTATATAAAGAATTGAAAAAAATTAGATCCCCCAAATTCAAAGGCCCAATTCAAAAATGGGCACCTGAAATGAACAGACATTTATCAGTCAAAAAAGTAAAAACAGCAAATAAATATATGAAAACATGTTCAACATCACTGGCCATTTGAAAGATGTAGATGAAAACAACACTGAGATTCCATGTCACCCCAGAAAGAATGGCTGCTATCAAGAAATCAACCAATAACAAATGTCGGCACGGGTGAGGGAGAAAGGAATCCTTCTCCATTGTTGGTGGGAGTGTAGGCTGATGCAACCACAGTGGAAATCAGTATGGACATACCTCAAAGAACTAGGACAAGAGGTCCCATTTGACTCAGCTATTCCCCTGCTGGGAATCTTCCCAAAAGAATTAAAAGAAGCATACCACAAGTGATATATGTGCACTCATGTTTATAGCGGCCCAGTTCATAATAGCTAAAGCTTGGAAACAGTCCAAATATCCATCAACTGGAAACTGGATAAAGAAGATGTGGGGTTTTTAATAAAATGGAGTACTACTCAGCCATAAAGAAAGAGAAACTAGAGACATTTATAGCTAAATGGGTGCATATTGAGGACATACTCTTAAGTGAAATACATAGGACACACATGTGTAAATACTTAATAGTTTCTCCAGTGTGAGAAACTTAAAGTGTAAATAAGAATTAAAATGATTAAAATGAATAATTGATAATTTGAAATAGGAAGAAAAGGTCCAAAGGGGTAGGGGAAGTGGGAGGGGAAGGGCAAAGGAAAGAAGATAAAGGAAAAATTATGAGAAGGAAAAAATGGAAACAAAATCTTTGTAAATAGGGAAGAGTAGAGGAGGTGAAGGGAGCACAAGGAAAGGGGAAAAAATAAGAACGAAGATCCACCATGTACAGGTACAAGTACCCAATGATAAATTTAAATGTATTGTATATCTAAAATATACCAATAAAAGAATTTAAGAAAAAAAAAGAAGAAGAAGAAAATGCATTCCCAAGCTTTCAGCTTGGAAATACACATCAGGCTACCTACAGCTCTGTTCCCTTTGGAAGGCTAGTGCATCTCTCCATGTCAAAAAAAAAAATGACTTTTTCAATATTCAGAATTCTTATAATGACACCGATGGCACCTGTTGGCTATTGGCAGGAGACTACATGGAAGCAAAGAATAAGTGCCATTTCAGCACCTTCTCTCTCCTTCCTACCCATGTTTCTGAGGGCCTCATCAAAGAAGACAGGGCAATTATTGGGTGAACGGTATTGGTACAAAAGGTCAGTACCATACAAGGCAGATCTTATAAACGTCTTCATTTTATCCAATACACCACTGTTCACATCTGATTTTTTGCAAATAAATTGTTCACATGCAGCCAAGAATCTGTTGTGTCTTATGTTCTGAAGTACTTTTTAAAAAATATCTGTTCACCAAAAATTCAGGCACAGTTCTCTCCTGTGAAGAGTCAGTGATGTGCAAAGAGCAAAACCCAAGAAAAGTCGCTAAATTAATTAATGATAGGTTTGGGATTTGAAATGACACATTCATGTTTTTCTTTGTCTTCAAAACCCTTTTCAATTTTTTTTCCCTCTTTTCCTCATTCCACTTCCTCTTTCAGTCTCCTCCTCTCCAGCAAAATTTCTCATGGACTATTTCTCTTAGATGCTGCTTATATAATAGCACAGATATGGTAAACATCTATTCATTTATAAAAGACTGAACTTCTGGTATACGCCATGCGCTGTGCCAGCAACTGAAAACATAAAGTTAAAAAATAGTCTTCATAGGGTTTATAATCTACTGTAGCAAAACTTGAAATTCCTGTTACTGCTACCTCTTCCCTCCATCTGTCCCTCTATCGCTTTGCTCCACATACATATTTATTATTCATCATCCTCTCCTGTCACATGTACACAGGATGGGGACTTAGCAACCAGTATAATTTTAATTGAGAGATTCAGGAGCTGTCAAAATCCTAAAAATATATGCTAAGGCTCCCCATTCACGGTCAATAACAAATAATAAAAGAGTTAAGATTAGCAAACAAACCAAAAGAGTTTCTTTTAAGAATGAGTTAACTATCAGCGTAGGTATAAATAGGATTAAGAAAAAAGTATACAAAACACCTATTCAGACCCCATAGAACCTGTGCTTCCACCAGCCCTATCAGTTGGGAGGGACAGGGAGTCACATTTATAGAAACACTGCAGTGTTCTAATTCTTCTCTCATCTATTATTGAATACCTTCCAGATCCCCTTGAGAGCTTCCTCCAAGCATTCCTGAATGCCCCCTGAAGATTTCCCACTGGTACTGATGAGTGAGGCTTTCTCGCTACCACTTCCTCCTCTCCTGCTCTGCCCTCAGCTCTGGCTCTGAGAGGCAGAGTCAGCAAGCCCCTTGATCTCTGTGAAGCTGGGTGAGTGTGCAATTTTACTGATGCTGCCTCTGATGGCATCTTTTGTCAATGTCTGCTGAAGTCATGCTGTGCTCATGTTGAGCGTCACTGAAGCTGCCAGATCTCCAATATGGCTGGTGCCCTCCCCTGCTGATTGCCCAGTGCCCTCAACAGAGCAGTGACATTCTAGTTGTCTGCTGAGTGGATAAAATAGCCGGCCTCACCAGTGTTGCTCTACACTAAATATATCATGTTAGTAATTCAGAATGCAGCAACATACACAAGACAAATTAGAAATAAAGTACTGGCTCATTTATATGAAAATCTCCAAAATTCTGGGCCTTTTGATAATTATGTCAGAGAGCAAGTTTAGGAAGCCAAAGTTGAGCTCTGACTTTGCATTCTAAACCTAGATCTCAGGCATGTGCACAAAGCCACACCAGGGTCTGCACACATCTCTCCTTACCACTGAGACAACTGGGCCCACCTTAACTGCCAAATTTCACTTGGTACAGAAAGCTTGGAGAAGGATACGGTGAAACCAATCATGACCTGGACCAGTGACTGGAAAGACTTTCCCAAGAAACAGCAAGAAATAGACCGAGAAAATGTACATGTGTAGCACACCAAGATATTCATTTCAGGTAGTTTGATTTGCTCATCTCCCTCCTACCTTAGTGCTGCTCTGACCTGGAGGATTCCTCACTGCACTTGAGCCACCAAGATACACTTCTGGTCTACCTACATGAGGACCAGTGAGGTATTAGGGAGCTTCCCCTACCAGGGATTCTTAATCTCATGTGTATTCTTTACAATGCTTATTAACTGAGACAAAGCAAAACAAGAAATCATAACAATGATCAAAAGAATTATCCCTACTATTCCTAAATCTAGACTCACCTTTTGAGTCTTGTCTATCTCACAAGACTTTCTTCAGAAGATAGGCAATGGCCCTTCCCAAGCTAAAGACAGAAGGAATAAACTTCATCGATCCTCAAAACCCATCATGGACCAAGACAGGAACTTTAGGAAAGAGGCACAAATATTTCTCCCTACAAGTTTCAGAAGAATAAACTCATGGGCCTTTATTGTCACTTGGATTCTCAAAGAAATTTAATTTTCAGTTTTGTTGGTAGTCTCTCTCTCTAAAACACAAGCCAACCCATGCAGACAATGTCTGAGGGTGACCTACACATGGAATCTAAAATCTCCCTCTCCCTGCCAATGTTTGGGGTTGAGCTGAACCAACATACATGATTCTTGAAGCAATCTCCCTTTCTTGGAAAATTCTTTCCCAAGATGGCTCTTATCATTCATACAAATGACTCCTGATGAGCCTACATTCCAGCCTTCCAGATAGTCCTCAATGTATCTTAATGTAGGATGAGCACAGCATTGACCTTTGTGTAAAATCAAGATCTGTCGGTAAACTAGCAGTGCTAACATTTCAGTTACCTATATTTACCTTTGTGTCCAACTCATCAAACTATATTGCCATAAGTGTAGACAGAGAGATAGCCAGCCAGATTTAAAAAAAAAAAAAAAATCCTGCCATAATGCAAATAACATTTAGGCCAAAAATTTTGTAAAAATGTAAAAAAAAAAAAAAAAAATTTCTGTCCACTTTTACTAAGAAATGTACTCTGAGGCAATTGTTAAAGTTCACATGACTGTCAATGTTTTTTGTGGGTATAATCTTAGATTCTAGACTGTTACCTTATGAAAATCAAGTTGTTCCTACCCACCCCGACACTTTGCGCTCTTTTCCTTCCCCCGCCCTTAACTTCTTCCTCTTCCTGGGCTGGGCCCTCGGCTTCTCTGCGCTCTCCTCCACAGCTCTGGGATTTCCGCCCACCTTCCACCTCACCTAGCCGCAGCACAGCTAGCGGGGTGTTTTTGCCCCTTCTGGTAGGAGTTGCTGAAGGTTAGACTCATGAGGGAATACAAGATAGTGGTGTTAGGGAGCGGAGGGTTTGGCAAATCTGTCCTTACTGTGCAGTTTGCCACTGAGACTTTCATTGAGAAATATGACCCCACCATTGAAGATTTCTGCCTCAAAGAGATCGAAGTGGACTCTTGCCCCTCCGTGCTGGAAATTCTGGACACTTCAGGAACTGAGCAGTTTGCCTCTATGAGAGATCTCTACATCAAAAACGGCCAAGGTTTCATCCTAGTTTACAGCATGGTTAATCAACAGTCTTTTCAGGATATCAAGCCAATGAGAGATCAGATTGTCAGAGTGAAGAGATATGAAAAAGTCCCACTTATCCTAGTAGGAAACAAAGTGGATCTGAAACCAGAAAGAGAGGTTATGTCTTTGGAAGGCAGAGCTCTGGCTCAAGAATGGGGCTGTCCTTTCATGCAGACATCGGCAAAAAGTAAATCAATGGTAGATGAAATTTTTGCTGAGATCGTCAGGCAAATGAACTATTCATCCCTGACCGAGAAGCAAGATCAGTGTTGTACAACTTGTGTTGTCCAGTAAAAAAGATAACTTCAATCATGGCCATACCATATCATGGCTCTGGAGAACTTGACAATCTGGGTTACAGAACTGAGCCTTGGTAAACCTGTCTGTTACCACACATCTAAATGCATAAGGTCTTTGGCCTTCAAGATCCAGTGACCTTACACAGGAATGCTTAGCATGTTTACCATACATTTAAAATCTGTTCTTTATCAATCAGTCCTTTTATAGCTTTCTAAGTTCTTATTGATGGTTAATGTGCAAGGATTAATTTTTAATATTTTAATTGATTTCTTTAATCAGTTTCTCACCTTGTATTTATTAAACACTCAAACGCAGTATTACCTATTCAATGCCTTTTAAAATAAAGTTATAATGGAGAAAAAAAATTGAGTCTTAAACAAATAGTTACTTCTGTATATTACCTCATACCAGTGCTTCATTGTAAAATCTTTTTCCTTTAAATGGTTGGTTAATATTTTGAGACTTTGTTTACATGTGGCAGTGTCGTAAAAAGAAACTAAAGATCACATTTTACCTGTATGGATGGAATATCCCTTTCTTCAAGTGCAGTGTGTGATGTTTTGTAATTAATATATTCTGAAAGTTACAAGTGATATTGGAGATTGACTGTATTTAGTTGACGAGTTAAGTATTTGATTCCATTAGGTTTTCACATGTGTTAATCTCATTTTGAGCATTGAATTGCAGCAGTAACATTTTCCTTTCTGTGAAGTTCTAAATTTAGTTATGACCTACTTAGTAATGCTTTTGAAAAGGGATATTGTATCCATGGTAAATTAATTGTATACCTAAACAGAGATAGCTCAGCTTTGCCTGTCAGGCTTGTAATTGACATCTAGTAGACTTCTGCACATGTAAAATTGAATTCAAGTAAAGTCATGTACACTTTCTAGTTCTTAATATTTATCTTTCTGAATAATAATTTAAAGCAATATTTGTTAAAGTTTTCTTGCACTATCACAATTGCTTTTTAGTTATTTCTTAAGAAGCATGTTCGTAGTAGAGACAAAAATCTGTGTAACAGGAAGAATAGCACCAAGTCTCTGGGTTGTTTTTTATTTTTGCAGATGGGCATTCTAGTAGCCATTGCCTTCCATGTTGTTTACCTAATCAGCACATTTTGTCTGAATACTTGAACATTTTAATAGTAACACAGTTATAGAAACAGAAAGGAAACTTACAAAGAGTAATCTTTTAGTTCAGTTTCAACATCATGAGCACTTTTTCTAGCAATGATTTTTGAATTGTCTAAGTTTGATAGTGTTTTGTTGTTGTGTTTTTATTTGGTTTTATTTGTGCTTTTGATTTGCAGAAGTTAGTAACTGCAGCTCACCTACTGCACCAAAATTCTCGATTTTAGGAGCCCAGCTTTAGTCACTTAAACATACTTCTAAGTAAAATAAAACAAAAAAAACCAAAACTATACTTTTGACCTATAATAATAGCTCAATAACTTCGTCAAGGAAAGCTCTAATATATGCAGTGATGGTTTATGGAAGGGTGTGGCAATTTTTGAATTTATATTGTGTGTGATGTTCAAATAAAGTGATATCTACATTCATGTGATTTATTGGTCAGCATGACCATTAATTATTTAATAGAAATGGATTAAACTTTGATTTCCTTTTTTTTAAATCATGTTGCATTTGATTCCTGATCAAATTCCCTCAAAAAGAACTCTTAATTCTTGAATTTTGAATTTTATCATGAGATTGTAAAGTTAGAGGCAATTGAAACATTGTTCCTTATTTTTTTTTGGCTGGGGGGGTATCAGGGATCAAACTTAGGAGTTCGATCGCCTGCTGGCATGCGCAGCAGGCAGCAAAACCACTGAGCTAAATCCCCTGCCCAATTGTTCTTTATTTATAAACAGCTTGAAATAAATATTTGTTTGTACTTTAATACCAAACTTAAACCAAGCACTCATTTCGAAGTAGATTACATGATCATGATTCATCTTTTTAACTTTGTGAAATTCTAAAGGAATCAAATAATTCATGATGATTTAAATTTTCTGCAGATTGATTTTTTTAAAACAGTATTTCTTTCCTACGAATATTGTCATTCCCCCCTCCCCATCTCTCTGCATTACAGTGTTCATTGTCATTGACCAAAGCAGCAAACTTAACTTGAATTCACTTAGGATCGCAGGAATCAGGGGAAAGTGATTTTAAAACTGGTTTCTCCTGCACAATTTTAAGAAAAGGGACCAAAAGTTATTTTAGCTTCCTCAACAGATTGCATGTTGCGTATTAGGATAATAAATTAATATTAAATGCGAAAAAAATAGAAAATCTAGTTGTGTTAATCAGTGAAGCTAAGTGAAGACCTAGGTGTGTTGCCTCTGAACTGTAATATTTGCATATTGTCTTCAATGTGTTTATAATTACAGTATTTTTATATTTCCAAAATTATAAGGTCTTAATGGCACTTACAAAAGTGAGATCAAAAACATTAAGCATTTTGATTAGCATTCTTGCAAGGAAATAAAATACACTAGAATTAAAGTCAGAATCAGCCCGCTGCAGACAGGCAGGTCTGTGCATGCCCTACCGAGCTCCTGAGTTACCAGGAAGACACCGAATCACCCCACTGCAGACAGGCAGGTCTGCCCACACCCTACCAAGGTCCTGAGTCACGCGGAAGACACCGAATCACCCCACTGCAGACAGGCAGCCACCTGATTCCACATTACAAAGGCGCAGAGGACAACAGACCACCAGACCAAGGTACTGAGTCCCACTGTTCCCAGCCCAGAGGTAGGGGCTTCTGAGCAGTCGTCCCACTGCTCCTGGCCCAGAGGAAGGGGCTTCCGGGACACCATCCCTCCCACTGCTCCCAGACCAGAGGGAGGGGCTTCTGAGCCACCATCCCACTGCTCCTGGTCCAGAGAAAGGGGTTTCCCGGCCACCATCACTCCAGCTGCTCCCAGCCCACAGGAAAGGGCTTTAGGGTCAGCTGCTCCCAGCCCCTGTCCCACCTCACCCACCTCAGAGGAGGTAATCCGTGCAGGCACTAACAGCCCCCTGCCCCAGTCGAAATGAGAAAACACATAAATAAGTCTCAAAACCAGACTTCCAGATCACCTACAGCAACCCCAAAGGGAAATGAGATAGAACACTCTGATACTCAACAACCTGGACCCACTGAACTGGCAACAAAAGGGGATCTGGAAAAAATGAAATAAGAAATAATTTCTCAGATAACAGGAGAAATTGTGCCCTTAGTGCAAGACATGATTAATAAATCTAGAGAGGAGCTGAGGAACATGATGGAATCCCAACATAAGAAACAAGTGAAATCCATAAAACAGATGCAAATAGATTTCCAGGAGATGAAAAACTCCATTGAAAGTCTAGAGAGCAGAATGAGCCAGTGTGAGGACAGAATTTCAGATATAGAAGATAAGATTGCAATTAGTGACCAGGAAAAGAAAAGTTGCTTCAAAATTATAAGGGAACATGAGAAATCAATCCAGCAGCTGCTAGGTGATGTAAAGAACAATAACATAAGACTGATTGGAGTCAATGAAGAAAGAGGAGAGAGTGCAGATGACATAAAAAATCTCTTCACAGAAATAATGGCAGAAAACTTCCCAAGCAGGGGAAAAGAGCTTGACATACAGATAAGTGAGGCATATAGGACTCCAAATAGCCTTGATCAAAAAAAATCTACACATAGGTATATAACTGTTAAGATTCCAGAAACACAACAGAAGAACAAAGTTCTCCAAGCAGTCAGAGAAAAGAAACAAATCACATACAAAGGAAAGCCCATCAGAATCACAGCAGACTTCTCAATACAAACCATCAAGGCAAGAAGAGCTTGGACTGACATATTCCAAGCCCTAAAAGAAAACAGCCTCCAACCCAGATGAATGTACCCTGCAAAACTATCTTTCAAAATGGATGGAGAAATAAGATACTTTCATGACAAAGAGCACCTTAGGAACTTCGGGAATACCAAACCAGCACTCCAAAGAATTTTACACAATAGCCTAGGAACAGACATTGAGGATGACAACCCCAGGAAGCAAAGCAGAATGAACCCATCTGGCACGACAAGAAATTAAATGTAAAGGGGGAGAACCCAACAAAAAGAAAAAGTCATGGCAATGACAAGTCAATACGTTTCAGTTATAACCATCAACGTTAATGGTCTCAATTCACCAATCAAAAGAAATAGACTGGCAGAATGGGTCAAGAAGCAAAATCCAACAATATGCTGCATACAAGAAACACAATTCAAAAGGAAACTCATAGACTGAAAGTTAAAGGATGGAAAACAATACTGCATGTGACAGGAACCCGAAAAAAAGCAGGAGTAGCTATCCTCTTGGCAGATCAAGTAGATTTCAAACCAACACTGATTAAGAGAGATGAAGAAGGACACTACATCCTTGTAAAGGGAAGAATCCAAGAGGAAGAGATGACAATCATAAATATCTATGCACCAAACACTAGTGCACCCATCTATATAAAACAAATACTAACAGACATGAAAACTCATCTATGCACTAATACAATTATAGTGGGGGACCTCAACACGCCACTGTCACAGATAGATAGATCAACTAGACTAAAAATAAGTAATGAAATACTAGAACTCAATCGAACTCTTGAACAAATGAACTTAACAGATGTTTACAGAGTCTTCCACCCCACAAAATCAGAATACACATTCTTCTCAGCTGCACATGGGTCATTCTCAAAAATAGACCACATACTCACTCATAGAACATGTTTAAGTAAGTACAAGGGAATTGAAGTTATCCCCTGTATATTATCAGACCATAGTGCAATGAAATTGGAGATCCATAGCAAAAGAAACTCAAAAAATTTCATAAACACGTGGAAATTGAACAACACACTTCGGAATAACCAATGGGTCACAGAAGAAATTAAAGAAGAAATCAGACAATTCCTTCAATTAAATGACAATAACAATACAACATATCAGAATCTATGGGACACAGTGAAAGCAGTCTTACAAGGAAAATTCATAGCAGTGAATATGCATATTAGGAAAACAGAATGAGCCCAATTAAACAGCCTGATGCTGAACCTCAAGCTTCTAGAAAAAGAAGAACAGGACAACCCCAAAGCTCATACAAGGGAGGAAATTATAAAGATCAGAGGAGAAATCAATGCAATGGAGACTAAGAGAATGATACAAAAAATCAATGAAGCCAAGAGTTGGTTCTTCAAAAGAATCAACAAAATTGACAAACCTTTAGCCAACCTTGTCAGAAAAAGGAAAGAAAAGGCCCAAATCCGTGCAATTAGGAATGAAAAGGGTGAAACTACAACAGACCCAGAAGAAATCCAGAGGATCATCAATACCTACTTCCAGAACCTATACGCCAATAAGATGGACAACACAGAAGAAATGGACAGATTCCTAGATACATATGAATTACCAAAGTTGAACGAAGAAGACCTAAAAATTCTGAACAACCCAATATCAACCAATGAAATTGAAAAGGTAATTAAAAACTTATCACCTAAGAAAAGCCCCAGCCCTGATGGTTTCACTGCTGAATTCTACAAGACATTTAGAGAGGAACTGCTGCAGCTACTGTTTAAACTCTTCAATGAAATTGAAAGGGAAGCAGTACTCCCTAATTCATTCCTGGAAGCAAGCATCACCTTGATCCCCAAAGCAGGGAAAGACCCAACTGAAAAAGAGAACTATAGGCCAATCTCACTAATGAACATAGATGCAAAAATCCTTAATAAGATACTGGCAAACAGAATGCAGAAGATCATCAAGAAGATCATACACCCTGATCAAGTGGGATTCATCCCAGGGATGCAGGGATGGTTCAATATATGAAAATCAATCAGTGTAATACACTATATCAATAGAGCCAAGGACAAAAACCATATGATTATCTCCATAGATGCAGAAAAAGCATTTGACAAAATCCAACATGCATTTATGATAAAAACCCTACAAAAAATTGGAATAGATGGTCTCTACCTCAAACTGTTAGAAGCCATCTATGAAAAACCAACAGCCAATATCATACTAAATGGTCAAAAACTAAAATCCTTCACACTAAAATCAGGAACAAGACAAGGATGTCCACTGTCACCACTCTTGTTCAATATAGTTTTGGAAATATTAGCCAAAGCAATTAGACAAGAGAAAGAAATAAAAGGAATAAAGATAGGTAATGAAGAAGTCAAATTGTCATTATTTGCAGATGACATGATACTCTATATAGAAGACCCCAAGAACTCCACCAAAATCTTCTAGACTTAATAACCAAATTCAGTCAAGTAGCTGGTTACAAGGTCAACACACAAAAATCAATAGCTTTCCTCTACACAAATGACAGACTCACTGACAGAGAAATAGGGCAAATAATTCCTTTCACAATAGCATCCAAAAAACTGAAATACCTAGGAATCAACCTAAAGAAAGAAATCAAAGACTTCTTCTCTGAAAACTATGGCACTCTGAAAAGAGAGATTGAAGATGATATCAGAAAATGGACAGACATCCCCTGCTCCTGGGTAAGAAGGATTAATATAGTGAAAATGGCCATACTTCCAAAACTGCTATATAGATTTAATGCAATTCCAATTGAGATCCCAGTAGCATACTTCATGGACCTTGAGAAAACAATCCAAAAATTCATTTGGAACAAGAAGAGACCCAGAATTGCAAAAGCAATTCTAGGTAACAGAGACATGGCAGGGGGTATCACAATCCCCAACCTGCAGCTCTACTACAAAGCTACTGTGATAAAAACAGCATGATACTGGCAAAGAAACAGACTTGAGGACCAGTGGAACAGATTAGAAGATGCAGAAACAAAGCCAGACACACTCAGCCATCTCATCTTTGACAAAGGAGCCAAACACCCTCACTGGAGGAAAGATAGCCTCTTTAATAAATGGTGCTGGAAAAATTGGGCTTCAACTTGCCAAAGATTAAAACTAGACCTATATCTCTCACCATGCACTAAACTAAAATCAAAATGGATTAAAGATCTAAATATTAAAATAGAAACTCTGAACCAGTTGGAACAGAGGTTAGGTAGAACCCTTGAAGACATTGGTGTAGGAAAAGATTTTATGAACAAAACCTCAGTTGCCTGTGAACTAGCACAAACAATCCATGAGTGGGATCTCTTCTTATTAAAAGGCTTCTGCACAGCAAGAGAAACCACCAGCAGTGTGAAGAGACAACCCACAATGTGGGAAAAAATCTTCACCTGCTCTTCCTCAGACAAAGGTCTACTATCTCAAATCTATAAAGAACTTAAAAAGATCAGACCTCCCAAATTTGAAGACCCAATCCAAAAATGGGCATCTGAAATGAACAGACATTTCTCAGACAAAGAAGTAGAAATAGCAAATAAATACATGAAAAATGTTCAACATCACTGGTCATTGGAGAGATGCAAATGAAAACAATGCTGAGATTCCACTTCACTCCAGGAAGAATGGCTGCTATCATGAAATCAGCCAATAACAAATGCTGGCGGGGCTGTGGGGAAAGAGGAACCCTGCTCCACTGCTAGTGGGAGTGTAGACTGGTGCAACCACTGTGAAAATCAGTATGGAGATACCTCAAAGAACCAGGACTGGAAATCCCATTTGACCCTGCTATTCCACTGCTGAGGATCTTCCCCAAAGAATTAAAAGAATCATACCACAGTGATATATGTGCACCCATGTTCATAGCAGCACAGTTTGTAATAGCTAAAACTTGGAAACAGCTCAAATGCCCATCAACTGGAGACTGGGTAAAGAAAATGTGTTTTTTTTAATAAAATGGAGCACTACTCAGCCATAAAAAATGAGAAATTAGAGACATTTATAGCTAAATGGATCCGCATTGAAGCAATACTCTTAAGTGAAATAAATAGAACACACATGTGTAAATACCAAAGAGTTTCTCTGGTGTGAGAAACTGAAAGTGTAAATAAGGACTAAATGTATAATTGGTAATGTGAAATAGGAAGAAAAGGTGCAAAGGGGAAGGAAGTGGGAGGGCTAGGGGAAAGGATAGAAGGGAATGGGATTAATATGAGAAAATGGAAAAATAGGAACAAAATCTTTGTAAATAGGGAGGAATGGAGGGGTTGAAGGGAGGGTTGGGCAAGGGTGAAAAATAAGAACCAAGAGAGACTATGTAAAGTTGCAAATTTCCAATGATGAATGTCATTCTATTGTATACCTAAAATGTACCAATGATTAGAATGAATAATCAATAATGTAAAATAGGAAGAAAAGGTCCAAAGGGGTAGGGGTAGTGGGAGGCACAGGGGAAAGGAAAGAAGGGAAAGGAAAAAATTCTGAGAAATGGAAAAAATGGAAATAAAGTCTTTGGAAATAGGGAAGGGTGGAGGGGGTGAAGGGAGGGCTAGGAATGGGGAAAAAATAAGAACCAAGATTCATTATATAAAGGTACAATTCCCAATGAGAAATGTAATTTTGTTGTATACCTACAATGCACCAATAAAAGAATTTAATACAAAAAAAAATTAAAGTAATCCAAAAGCCAGCCAGAGTTACCCTAACCCTTAAAATGAAGATAAATTTTGGTTAAACCCTATGCTGTACCAGTGAAAAATCCAATACTGTCTTCAAGTTTTCTGCCAATGGTCTGGGAGCCTAGGTCCTGATGGTCACCTTGGTCTCTGGTTATCTGCTTCTGCAAAAGTCATTCAATTTATGAATAACGCCGCCATGAGATTCATATTGTTACCTCCTTCCAATATTGTATTTAGCCAGACTTGAACATTGAGCTCTTCTATTGATTTCTACAAACTCTTCACTAAGAGTATTTGTGTATAGAAATGACCTGGACCATGGAATTAGCTCAGGGGTACCATCACCTGCCTGGCAAGCACAAGGTCCTGAGTTAAATCCCTGGTACAAAAAAGAAAGGAGAAAAAGAAAAGAAATTACTGGGTTTTAGAGAGGAAGGAAAAGAGGTATTCAAGCATTATAGTAATGTGAGGAGAGAAAGAGAGATGAAAGGGAGAAAGAAGGAAAAGAAGAGAGATAAAGAGAATGAGACAAGGAAGAAGAGAAAAAAGGAAGGGTGGGTGAAAGAAAGGGTGGGAGGAAGGAAGGAAGAAAAGACAAAAGAAAAGGGAAATTTCAGATTCTGAGGCATCTTCCTAATGTACTTGTGTTGCTTGCGCCACTACAGACTGTTCATCCTTGCAGTGCTCCAGCTTGTGACCCAGACTAGTCAACTTCTTAATACCTCTCTCCCTTCTAGCTCTTCCTCCAATCCCTCTTGAAAATCAACAAACTTCAGCAATTTTTATTACTTTTCATTTTAGCTCACTTCAGCTCTCTCTGGCTATTATTTCTAAATCTATTGTCGAATCTAATTTATGTTAGACGAGCCCCAAATTCATAACAAATGGCCAGTGTTAAAACAAATGGCTAGTCTATCATCTTGCCAATACACACATACACACAAGCACACACATGTATACACGCATGCATGGATACACAGCAGTAACCATAGGTTTCTTTTTCCGAGATCTTCTCTCCTGTGACTTTCAGATTTTAAACAGTTATTTCTCTTTGTTAGGAAGTATATAAAGAAATAAGTAGGAAATGAACCAAATAAATCCAGAAATAGTGAAATAATGTATATTATAATAAAGGAATGATTCTTTGAATGTAGAGAATAAGCTCAGAGAATATTAAGATCCGTCATTGAGTCTGATGTGGAGAAATTTTTATCCCTTTCTCCAACTTGATAAATTATTTGAGACATAGACATTTTATCAGTCTTAGATACAGAAGGTGGCTTTCCACTTGTATTTATGTGAGTACATAGCCTTTTAACTTTGAACAAAAATATCTCAGAGCCTTATGTAAAAGCAGAAGTCAATTTCAGCTGTATTATTGGGCTGCTGTGAGGAACAGATGAGAGACTAATTGTATAAGAGTTCTGTAAACTGAGAGGCACAACTGAGGCACTTTGTAAAAATTTTTAAAATATGTAAATCTATCAAAGATACATAAACTTCTTTGTAGCAAAAGAATGACCAACTCTAAAGATTTCTACAAAATTTCCACAATCATACTAGTTTTGCAGCAACATTTTAATTCATGTTTTATGTATAATCATATTAAATTCCTACTTAGTACACAGTATACAAACCAGAATGTAAAGGAACATAAATATCAAAGTAGAGAAATCACCAAGAAGTTCTAGTTGCATTAATCAAAGAAAGTAGTAGACAAAGAGGGTACCAATTATACACTTACACCAAGGTATGTGCCTTTTATTCAGCCCAGAACATCCATTCTACAGTGATAAACACATTCTCTTCTAGTGTTCAGAGCTCTGTGGAAGGGCAAGCTACAAATGGATGGATGGATGGCAAGCATAGTGCAAAGAAAGGAACTTAAAGGGGCAAAGGGGAAGGAAGTGGGAGGGGAAGGGGTAGGGGAAAGGAAAGAAGGGTATGGAATAAATATGAGAAAATGGAAAAATAGGAACAAAATCTTTGTAAATAGGGAGGACTGGAGGGGTTGAAAGGAGGGCTGGGCAATGGTGAAAAATAAGAACCAAGAGAGATTATGTAAAGGTGCAAATTTCCAATGATGAATGTCATTATATTGTATACCTAAAATGTACCCATGATTAGAATGAATAATCGATAATGCAAAATAGGAAGAAAATGCCCAAAGGGGTAGAGGTAATGGGAGGGGCAGGGGAAAGGAAAGAAGGGAAAGGAAAAATGCTGAGAAATGGAAAAAATGGAAATAACGTCTTTGTAAATAGGGAAGGGTGGAGGGCGTGAAGGGAGGGCTAGGAATGGGGAAAAAATAAGAACCAAGATGTATCATGTAAAGGTACAATTCCCAATGAGAAATGTAATTGTGTTGTATACCTACAATGTACCAATAAAAGAATTTTTTAAAAAAGGAAAGAAAGAAAGGAACTTAAATGTATGACTCTTCTTTTTCTAGATAGTATCAGATAAATGGTAAAGCAAAATATCCATTGTACACAATAGGAGCATTCATGCCTTTGGTATCTAGTCCTCATTTTAATTGCCAAGGTGTGGTTTGGTGTTTGTTTGTTTGTTTGTTTTGTTTTATTTTTTCATACTAGAGCAGTGACCTTTCAGAGACTGAGTACCCAAACTGCAACCCAAAACCCACTTATTTATTGCAAAGTGCCAACATTCCAGTTAAACCTGACTACTGAGGTTTTAGTTTAGAAAAAACAATTCATACATTAGAAGAAAAACACAATAACTGAGCTTTCAATGATACAAACAGCCACCACTGCCCTAGAGATTGTTTGCACAGATAGGATATTATCTCTCTGAACTTCCTTTCCTATATTACCCAAATGGACCAGCCACTCCTCTTTGTTATCTTCTTTTCCAAAATACATAACTATCTTCAGTCAAGGCTCATAGCCTAGTGGCCATTCAGTATCACTAAATTGATTTTACATATTTCTGACCAGCCTGAACATGCTGCAACCTACAGTTATTATTTCACTCGCCTGGGTCTACATATTATTTCCTTATTTCTAAATCATTTGAGAGGCACCTCACTGTTACAACTCCCTTTCCCCCTTACAGATGAATAAATAGGTTCAAAGGAGGAAATACCAGCTTGCCTATTACACCACCAACTACTTCCTCTCCAGGGTAGAAATTCACCTACACTTGTCTTTTGAAAAACCTGAGGACCTCCCTCAGGCACTAAACAGCAGTCTAAGCACAGTGTTCTAAAAAAAAATCAGAAAGTCCCTGAGTAATAGCAAGGTATAAATCATAAAGACCTCTAGAGGTTGGTCTACAGAGGTTAAAAATAAAGTTTTAAGAAGTGGTGATAAAGGAACTCAGCTTAAGTTTTTGAATTCTCCTAGAGTTCTCTTTACTTTGTTCAAGATATTTCAAAATAGCATAACTTTTAATGAACACTGTAGTAGAAGGTATAACCAAAGCAATATATATGTTTCTGAGCACTTGCCATATGTCAGTTTTCATATCAAGTGAACAAAATTAAGCTAAGATGATGGTCTTCGTTCTCAAAGAGACAGAATAAACAAACCAACAACCATAAAAGAAGGTGAATAGCACTTTCACAAGGCAAAAAGTAGTGACTATGACTACCTCTTTTTCCTATCTTAATCCTTTGAGAAAGGCTCAATCCTCAGCAGGAACAAGGGGTAAAAAAATGCAAGCAATGGTCTCTATTTTCCCCTATTCTTAGAATTTCTCCTACCTGGTATGGTACCAGCTAGAACAATAGCAGCAAACTGGATTTCCAAACATCTAATTTATGTACCCTGCTTATATAGCATTAGCAAAAAGACAAAAGACTTATAATATTCCTAAAATTTCCCAGTTCACATACTTCATTCAACTTACTTAATACCTAATAACATCCCTCTTTGATTTATCCTTTGTGCACTGCACAAAACCCTCCAAAACTACTTCCAATAATTAGACAGAGATACTTAGATCATTGCTTTCTGAGGCTCTTATTAGAGTTGTTTGCATTTGGCTTTTCTTAGTACAGTATAATATTATATAATGAGGAGGGGCCAAAGCAAGTAGAAGAGAAATCTGTACATTGGAGTCTCTGCTCCCTCAGATTGAACACATTTCTGCCCTTGGCTGATTATCTGATGCATATGGTCATAAAATTACAAGCATTCAATAATCTTATCCTTATTATTGTTATCTCTTTAAGTGACCACCAAGAATTCATTGACTTAACATATTCTATTTTGACCTAGAATACATTTTCCTCCTCTTGTAAGTATTTTAGTTGACTTTACCAAATGTAACTAACTTTAGAGAATAAAGGAGAAACATCTACCCCAATCCAGGAAGACTCCCAAAAGAGAAGGTAGCCAAAATGAATGTGGAAAGATGAATAGACTAGTTAGAGAAGCAGAGGTAGGGACATCAAAATATGGAGATGGCAATGGACATAAGATACAATGGGTAAGAAATGTGATTTCTTCAGGGAAGTACACATTTTGTAAAAGTGAGGTATATAGGCTATATGAGAGAAGGCCAAAATTAAAGTATATAAATAAACCTAGAACCAATTGAAGTATTCAGCCCAGTTGTTTCTATTACTCACCACAAAGGCAATGACTGTGTATTTCTTACCCATTGCTGCAATTACCAGAACAAGGAATGTCACATGATAGATATACTATTTGATGAAAGTGTCAATGAATGAATGAACAGATAAAAAATGCACCACATACTGTCCTTTATATATAGTGTTTACATGTTGCACTCCAAGCATAATTCTCTCAAGGGAAAAGTGAGAAACAGTCAGTGTAATAGTTATTCAGATAAAATAAGACACCTTTAAATACTCAAAGCACTTCTCACCTGGGCTAGATGTGTAGCAAGAACAGAGGCCCACAACAGTGACTGAGTGCTAGAATCACTTGGGGAGCTTTTACAACTTTCAAAGCCACATTCCCAATTAAATCAGAATCTCTAGGAGTGGAATCCAGCAGTAGCTTTGTTTCAAGTCTTTGTGTGCTTCCAGGGTGCAGCTGTAGCTGAAAACTCCTGAATTTGTGCATCAACTCCATACAAGGTTTACAAAGAGGACTTTCATCTTTGATATTCATAGGAATTACCTGGGGACGTTTTTCATAAACCACATGCCTTGCCCCAACTAGTGTTTCAGTAGAAGCAGGAAGGAACTTCAGCATGAGTCTTCTGGAAAAAAAAAAAAAAAAACTCACTGCAAGATTCTGCTGGATGCCGAAATTTGGTACCACTCCCTTAGAAAATGGATAGCAAGCCAGGCATGGTGGTGCACACCTGTAATCTCAGCACTTGGGAGGCTGAGGCAGGAGGATCACCATGCGTTTGAGGCCAGCCTAGACTACATAGTGAGTTTGAGGCCAGCCTGAACTACATAGAGAGACCCTGTCTCACAAAAAGAAAAGAAAAAGAAAATGGAAGCAAGTTTTAGCAAATACGCAAGATCACCTAAAGGCAAAATGATAGAAGAACGCTCCCTCTCTTCCATTATAAGCCATGAAACTCATTGCCAGAGATTGTGCAAAACAGAAGATAAATGTTTCCACAAGACAAATGATTGAAAGCATCTCTTCATTTGGAGAAGTGAGTGTGCTGATCTATCTAGGCATGTTACTTGTCTCCTGAGAAACACTTAAGAGAGGGTCATCTGTTGGACCTCATGGACAGGCTTGACACTTGATCCTCACCACAGGCAATGGTGAGAAGACCCCCAAGTCCTACAGTGAGGGCTTCTGGACCCTGTTATTCATGCCGAAGCTATATCACAGACCACCTGTTTCTGGACTGCTGTCTCTGAGCATTGTTCTAACTTTAATTAAGTCCCTTGGGGGAAAGAATCTTTCCTACCAGAACAGATTCTAGAATGTGCTACAGAGATAAGAAGATTAAAGAGAAGAAAAATAAGGTCAGCCAATTATTTGTTAAGGAAGCAGGAGCTATAATGTACTTTTTTTAAAAAGACATGAATTAGGAGTGTAAAAAAATCCTAATAGTCATCTGCATTGTCTTCTTTAGAAAACAAAAAACTTTTACATTTTTTTCCAAAGCCTTTGAAGAGAAAATCAATGAGCTTTATTGAAGCACTGACAAGAATTTCTCAGACTGTCAAAAAAAGCAAAGTTGGCATTCATCAGTATTAAATTGCATGTTTTCTTATTGAAATTGGAGTGCATTCTCTTGTCTTTATAATACTGCACTTATTAGCATGTCTACTTACTGTTATTAACTGAATGAATGTTGGTGAAGGCCTAGTAGTTTACTTTTATATAATTTGTTTCCAAATTCTCATCTTTCCTCACAAAAAATAATCTGATATTGAATTATTCTTGTTATTTGTAATCATAAAACTTATGGTTCACATATATGTACACAGTATCATTTAATCTGGCTTGTTTGCCAGATTTAAGACAAATAGCTGGGCAGGGTATTTACCTCAGTAGTTTTGCTGCCTGCCTGGCAAACCCAAGGTCCTGAGTTCGATCCCCGGTACCAAAAAAAAAAAAAAAGACAAATAGCCATATGTTCAGGATATGTGAGTCTGTTCCAAATCTGAATAACTAATTATTCAATGATGCCTGTCACTTTCTCACATTTTCTCAGAATGAATAACTGTCTAATATGTACTTCTAGCTACTTCACAGCCCTTTTATTTCTAATGTCAATTATTAATTTTTGCCACACTTAAATGGGTTTAATCAAAGAGAGGAAGGAGGCTTTTCAACTCCAGAAACACCACAGAAAATCCCTGAGGGAAAGAATCATACTCCCCTAAACCCCTTTTATAGCAGCCTTAATCCACTTATGCAGACTCCTCTGCCCTCATGACCTGAACACCCCTAGAAGGGTCCTACACACAACATCCCCACCTTGCAGACAGACAAAGTTTCCAACAAATGAATGTGAAGAACACATTCAGACCACAGTAATAGGTAATATTATTTTCCCCTTCACAGAGGAGAAAACCAGGGCATAAAAAGATCAAAGTACTCATGTAAGGTTACACATGAAGCAAATGAACAAGCTATGATTGCATCTTGAGCTAACTCAGTTTTCACAGTGATACTCCCCCAAATGCTCATGACATTTCAGTGAAAGAGGGACAGTTACTCAGTTCAGAATTTACCTTCCTATGTCAAATCTCATTTTGCATATAGTCAGCGTCATTGGAAATTATGTTCTTCTGAATTTATTAACTATTTTCTCTCAGATAAGTGAATTTCGATCCTATGAAGTCAATAAGCAATCATCTCATATAGCAAAGTTCTAGCTTTAAACAGTGGGAATTGTATTCTCTCTAAAGCTAATTTCTCTGGAGTTACTGGGTGTCTATAATACATTTGGTCCTTTTTCTCCATGAAGGGTCACTAATCATTGGGAGCAAGCTGTAACCATTGTCAGACATGCAAGGGCGAGCCCGCCCCCTTTTTTTTTTGGTACCGGGATTGAATTTGGCTCCTTGTGCTTGCGCAGCATGCGGCGAAACCACTGAGCTAAATCCCCGGCCCCAAGCCCCCTTTTAATTGTTGAAGAATGTCAGATACAGATTCTGATCATGTCTGCTTTTAGGGTCTCTGGAGGGAAAGTATGCAGCATCTGATGGGTAGGCTCTGCAGTGGAAAGACTCCACAGGGGTTTGCTAGATGCTATGGAGAACACAAGCAAATACAAGCAAAGTCCATATCTTTGGCTATCTTGTAACCTAACTACTAAAATGAAACATTTACATATGAAATCATTTTTATAGGAGAACACTATATAGTAAAATGGTAATCGTGAAATAAATAATAATATGATTGAAGTTATTGAAAAATAAGTATGAGCTGAATTATACATTTCTTCAATCATTAAATATTAATTCAACATTTGCCAAGTAATGTGAGATTTAAAAGATAAATCAGATATGGACTCTGTCCTAAATTTTAGAAGTTTGTAATCTCAAGGGAAAAATAAATTAATCTATCAGTAAAAATAAATTACAATACAAGCCAAAACATGATGTGTCTTAAAAGAATATCCAACATAGAAAAATCAGAGAAGCATTCATGAAAAGGATTTCCAATACCCTGATATTTTATATTAAAAAGATATTTCCAGGGCCGGAGATTTAGCTCAATGGTTCCGCCGCCTGCTTCGCAAGCGCAAGGACCCGAGTTCGATCCCCGGTACCAAAAAAAAAAAAAAAAAAAAGATATTTCCAATGGATAGAGAGTAGGGAGAGATCTCCAGGAGAAGGAACTGGTTCATGTAAGCTGCATTCACATACATATATGCATGCATTTTCTGAAACTGGAGGCGGGGGGGGGGTGCACTGAACTGTAACTGGTTATTTATGGGTTGGAGAAATTAAAGACTTTTTAAATAAAGAGGACATATGTGTGTAAATACCAAATCATTTCTCTGGTGTGAAAAACTAAAAGTGTAAATAAGGGTCAAAATGTGTAATAGATAATGTGAAATAGGAAGAAAAGGTCTAAAAGAATAGAGGCGAGGTAGGGGAAAGGAAAGAAGGGAAAAGAAAAAATATTAGAAAAGGAAAAAGTGAAAACAAAGTCTTTGTAAACAGGGAGGGGTGGAGGGGGTGAAGGGAGGGCAGGGGAATGGGGAAAAAATAAGAACCAAGATACATCATGTAAAGGTACAAAATCCCAATGATGAATGTAACTGTACTGTATACCTAAAATGCACCAATAAACTTAATGGAAAAAACAAGAAATTAAAGACTTTTTATTTACTTTTTGTGACCTTTCTGAAAATTTCAAGTTCTTGACAGTGCACATGCTTTTTATCATAATCAGAAAAATACTTTTTTATTTTCAAAGTACTTTTCATACTTTTAGAAAAGAGATGAAGCCTGAAACAACAACAAAGTGCATATTCTCCCTTGTTATTTGCAGGAGTGAGGAGGCACCATGAGAGCAGAAGTGTTTCCTTTTCAGTGCAGAGTGGAGGTTTATGCAACTTTCACTGTGTTATCACTCATCTCATATCAAAGAAACTAATCTGTCTGTGTTGAGCTGTAAGAAAGAAGTGTGTTCCTGGGATCTTTCCAGCCCGACTTCCTGTTGTCTAACCTTTCTCAAAGGCTATTTACACCTTCTCACCATTATTTTATATTATTAGCAGCTTAGTAAAAGCTTTCAATGACCTGTGCCTAGAAAACAAAACAAGGCTTAAATGCTGATGCTTTGCTGAGAGTTGCAACCACTGAATAGAAGACAGAGTAAGATAGGAAGCAAATTTTAAGATGATTTCACCAAGCCAGCTACCTTTTCATAAGCTAGAATGAGGCTCACCTGATCACTCAGCTTTGCTAATACCTTAAAATGAGCTGTACAGAAAGCTGCCATAGGACTTTTTATCAGAAGGAAAAGGGGAAAGGAATTGATCTCCTCTCCCTATCTCTTGCCTCCTATTTAGTCAAAGTTCACCCATAGAATCTTAGATTTTCTATTCTTCCAGATCACATTAACTGTACTTTTTTAGGCATCTGTTGGGCAAGCCAGGTCGAGTGCCCAAGAGCATGAAGTTTATTCTGAGTCCAGTGGAAGAGAAAAGAGCTGGAGTTCATAGGCGAAATTGGGCCTGGCCTATGCTCACACCATCGAGGATGCTATGAGTCCATTCTAAGCAGAATAAACTATGGTGTTGTTGGTGACAGGGGCTTCTCATCATTATCTATGGCAAAAGGCCTATGGTACCCAATTTTCAGAAAATATGGAATAGTACTTAAAATATAGCCACTTTAGCTCTTATCATAGTCTAGGTTTTCTCTGAAAAAAGTAGAGCCTGAGACAGAGCCCACCTGCAAGTAGTTACTTTGGGATGTGATTTTAGTTAGAGAAATGGCAAGCTTGAAAGAGTGAAACAGAAAAGAGGAGCAAGTCAATGTAAGTTGTTCGTCTTGGCCTAGTCATTACTGTGGCCACTTGGGCCTCCATCTTGCTGTGAGTTTCTGAAAATCCATGTAGAATGTGCCTCAGAATTGAATGCTTAAACACAGAAGAGGGGCACATATCGCCTAGCTTCCAAGTTCCATGCATCAAGAGTTACCTAAGGGAGCCCAGCACCATTGCACTTGCAGATTTTCCATGTATAAATACTAGGTAGATTCCAATGAGCTTCCCAAGCAACAGGGTCAAAAAACTGTGCTGAGTGAAGGTTACACTGGCACAAAGTTGGTCACCCAAGGAACAGATAAGGAAGGTGATGTGGGGTAAGAGGATGAGAGGAACAGTACCAGAAGTGTCTGTCACATCTGTCAACAAGCAGGATTTCTCATTATTTTTACTGCCAAGAACTTGTTAAACTTTTAATTCTCCATTTGGTTATGTTTATTATATAGGCCTATAAGTAAGCTATTTGCATTTAACAGAAGTTATGCCACTAAATGTATAAGTATGTAAAGTATGTTTACATTAAGATAGTGAAATGGGAAACTAAAGTTTTTGTTTTTCTTTTCCCTCAAAGAAATGTCTAGGAAAGAACAAAAACACTTACTTTTACTGAGTATATTAATTGCCATGCATTTTGCTTGACACTTTAGAATATTTACTCTTTTCATCAACTCTATGAGAAGAGCATTGTAATTCAAGTAGGACTCATGGTATCATTGCACCTCAGAAATTTCAGTTTAATAGGCTCACAGATCCTCTTCTACAATGTGGATACTGGTTAAGCTTAATTGTGTCAGCTTGATTGGCTTCGGAGCTGCGTAGGGGACTTTATGTTTTGTACTGGGGATCAAACTCAGGACCTTGCACTTATGAGGCAGGCACAGTGTCACTGAGCTAAATCTGCCTAGGGGATTATTAAACCACACTTCTTTTAGGTAAACCATCTGGTCCCCTGCTCTGCTTCCCAGTCACCATGGAGTGAGCAGCTTTGCTCCACCATGCCCTTCAACCATGATGTTCCTGCCTCAGAGCCAGATTAACTTGGACTAAATCCCCTGAACCCATAAGCCAAATTAAGCTTCTTTGGTTTTATGTTGTGAGTGCTAGGTATTTGTCCCAGCACAGGAAAGCTGACCAATAAAATGTGCGATTCAAATGCCCTGCCCCCAAATTCTTAAAACTTCCAACTTTACTCAAGGATCTCCTCTATCTCAGCTCCTGAGTAACATCTCAGTAATGTCCCTTCTTGTAAGGCAGAGAGATCTCAGTTCTTGGCGGTTAACATCCCTCAAATCCAATCAAACTCATGATTTCAGTTTGGTTTGGGTTTTCAAACTTGAGGAATAATGGAAAGGTCATATTCATCATTACCCAGGCTTCTGCCTCTTCTCTGAACCTTCTCATACTCTGCTCCTTACTAAAAGTCCACTGTGCTCTTGTGACCATCCTCATTTCCTGCAGCCTCTGAGGCTGGAAATGGAGCTTCCTGGCTCTGAATATGACTATTGTTGGAAGCTGCCTGGTACACCTTGTCAAACTCCCCCATCTTCACTACAAAAAATGATATCTCAAGGAATTTAAGGAAAAAAATGATATCTCTACTAGTGAAATGAAATCATTTCCACATTATATGAATAGATGCCAAAAAATGTGTATTCACTGTCTAGTCAGCTATATATCAAGCTCTGGGAAAAGAACCACAAATTATAAGTGCTGCTTATGCCCACATAGTACTCGGTTTTGTGCAAGATACAAACATAATCATAGTTCTAAGTGATACATTTAATAACAGAAACACTTTCAAATAACAGAAAAGATGATTGGTCCTATTTAAGGCAACTAGCAATTCTTCCAAGAGGTGTTGATGTGTAAGATGTATTTTAAAGGATAAGCACAGGTTTGTCATATAGAAGAGATGGAGGAGCATTATAAAGACCATACAATTAATAAAGACACACTGGTAGGAAGTCCTATGCTACATTTGGGTTGGGGAATTAACATACAGTAGTTTTAAATTGATAAATGAAAACCCTAAACGGATAGAAATGTGAAATGACTTTAGACAGGCAAAGTAAGACTAGATGATGAAGTATGAAGTGATGCTGAGGATTTTAGACCTTCCTGTGAATGATGAGATGAGGTCTAGTGAGAGAGTTGAAATAGCTCAGTAATGTGGCTAATTCTATTTCATTTTGATTGCCATGTAAAGGATCAGAGATTAGTGAAAATTGGGGTCCACTGCAACAGCCCAGGTGAGTAAATGATTGACCCTAAACCTAGTCAGTGACATTGACGATGATGAGTATGATAAAAACAGTTTTAAGCACTAGTAAGAAATACAGAAAAAAAGACCAGGGGTTTTATTTTGGTTTGGTTTGGTTTTTTGTTGTTGTTTTGTTTTGGTTTGGTTTGGTTTTGGTACCAGGTATTGAACTCAGGACCTTGTGCTTGCAAGGCAAGCACAGTGACACTGAGCTAAATCCCCAGCCCTGGACCAGGTTTATGATCACTTACGGAAAAAGTAGTTTTTAAAAGATGATTTGAGAGTAGAAGGCAGTGACTTCCAGGAAGACGGCAGAATGGTAAGCAGCAGAAAAACAGCCTCTCCAATATTTGGAATCCAAACACCAGAATATAGCAATGAGAGAAGGAGAAGGGAAATGGGTTTAGGGACCCAGCAAAGATCTGAAACTAGAATTAGAGCCCACAGAAAAAACAAAGAGAGGGACCACAATGTGGAGGAGCAGTGGTTGGTGAGTTATTTGGGTTCAGATGTCCCCCAGGAGAGAGCAAGAGGCCAGTGGCAATTTGAGAAAGGGGCTAACAGAAGTCAGAACTCAGAGCAGCTGCAGGTCAGCTCCAAGTAAAGGCTCCAAGTGTCAGGGTGAGGCACAGTCAAGTTCAAGCTGCCAGGAGCTCAGGGAGCCAAGTTCACACCAACAGAAGTCACTCAGAGTGTTGCAGGCTGAAAAACACAGGTCCCAGCCTCACAACTAGAAACCAGAAGCAGGCTGAACTTCGGTGGAACTGAAGGCCTGGGTTTCCTGGGATTATGCACCACCTACATAATTATTCTGCCAGTTCACTAGAATCAATCAACATGGGTCTAGGCTCTGCTGCCCCTCTGTCAACAGGCGACAGCAAAGACAGACACACCCTAAAATGAACATTTGTCCTGCTTTTCTTTTTTTCTTTGCTTTTTTATTTTCTTTACTTTTTTTCTATTTCTTTTTCTCTTTTTCTTGATCTTGTTTTTATATGAGTGAGAACATTGTTTCTAGGTTTTTTGTTTCTTTGTTCTGTTCTTGTTTCTGTTTCTTCCTTTTTTTTCCTTGTCTCCTTCACCAGTTCACAAAGCTTGTGTAATCTTCCTTTGACATCCAGCCTTGCTCTTGATTCCTTTCTCTTCTTCTTTTTCCCTATTTTTCCCTAGTTCCTTTTAAATATTCTCCTATGAGGGTAAAATTGCTATATTGAGAAAATATTTACTGTATACAATTTTCTGGTTTGTTTTAGATTTAGTTACATAACTACAAATCTTGTTTATATGGTTGAGAGTGGCAAATTAATAGCTACCAGGGTTTGTCATTTTCTAGAATGTATTTGATGAGTACTACTGTCAGTAATAACAAGATAACATAATCATCCTAATGAGTTGTTCTTCCTTATATGCCAAGACTGAGATTGCCTGAGGGTCATAAACAATACTATAGGCCATTGCCAAAGAACCAGGAGCTAGGCCAATAAACAGCAATTTCTCTTCCCCAATAAACTGAAGAGGTAGGATCTTGCCACAGACTTAAAACCCAAAAGGTAGCTATATCTGGAAGATATCTCTGAGAAGTAGTCATTTCCTAAGGGTTCTTGATACTAGCAATAAAAATATCTATTATAAATAATTTACAAGCATTGGTGCAGGAATTTTTAAAAAGTGAGAAGACAACAGGAGCAAGATGCAACCTCAGACCTCCAGCTCACCAAAGGCAAAAAAGGGCAATGAGGTGGAACAATTCAAAAACCACCCACCTAGACTCTCCAAAGTGGTAACAGCAGAAGTAACAAAGCACATGAATGAGGTTCAAGAAAAAAACTCAAATCAGAAATAATTCTCAGATAACTAAAGCAATAATGGCCATAATGAAGGGAGTGATTAGTGAATCTAGTGATTAGTGAATTTAATACAGATTAAAGAAGCAAATGATCTTAGAAAAATTATGGAAACCATGAATGCCCAACAAAGGAAAGAAATGGAATCCATGAAATACATTCAAACAGACATCCAGGAGATTAAAAATTCTATTAAAAGTATACAAAGTAGAATAAAACAACATGTGGACAGAATATCAGATATAGAAGACAGGATTGTGGTTAGCAATCATGAAAAAAAGATTTCTTAAAAATAGCAAAGAACCACAAAAAACATCAATCCAACAGCTGCTAGATGATGTAAAGACAAATAATATAAAATTGATCAGGGGCAATAAAAAACCAAGAGATAATGCAACCTGTTGAAAGAAAGAAGGACAGAAAAATCCCCAAATGTGGAAAAAGAATTTCACATAAAGATAAGTAGCCATGTTCAAAAAACTCTACCCCAAGGCATATAATAGTTAGGATTCCAAAATTCAAAACAAGAACAGAATATTAAAAGCTGTTAGGGAAAAGAAACAAATCATGTAGAAAGGGCCACAAGAATTACAGCACATTTCTTAACACAAACATTTAAGTCAAGGAAGCTTGGAAGTATTTCAAGCCACAAAACAAAAAAAACCTCTAACCAAGATTGATGTGCCCCAGAAAACTACCTTTCAAAATTGGTGGAGAAATAAGATACTTTCATGACAAAGAAAACCTGAAGAAATTCATGACCAACAAATCAATACTCCAAAATGTTCTAAAGAACATACTAGAATGACATAATGAAAACTACAACTCCAGGAACACCAACAGTCTGAATTCAACAGGCAAGGCAATTAATTAAACAAAGAGGAAAGAAAGGGAACCAACAACAGGAAAATAACATAACAAGGATAAGTCAATACCTATCAGTTATAACTATTAATGTAAATAGTCTCAATTGAAGAAGAAACAGGAAGAATGGATCAAGAAACAAGATCCAACAATATGCTGCATACAAGAGGCACATTTAACTCAAAAAGAAATTCATAGACTGAAAGGTAAAGGATGGAAAACAGTACTCCATGTGACAGGAACCTGGAAAAAAGCAGAGGTATCTATTCTATTTGCAGACAATGTGGATTTCCAGCCAAGACTGATCAAGAAAGACAAGAAGGTCACTACATCTTTGTGAAGAAAAAAATCCAAGAGGAAGAGATAACAATCATAAATATAAATGCATCAAGTAACACCACAACCAACTATATAAAATAATATTAATGGTCATGGAAAATCAAATAAGCACTAGTATAATTTTAATGAGAGACCTCAATACCCCACTGTCACAAATAGACAGATCAACTACACCAAAATTCAACAAAGAAATATCAGAACTGAAACAAACTTTTGAACAAAGGGACTTACTAGATGTCTACAGGGTGTTCCACCCACAATATCAGAATACACATTCTTCTCAACTGCACATGGGATGTTCTCCAAAATAGACCACATACTACCTCACAGAACATGTTTAAGTAAATGCAGAGAATTGAAATTATCTTGCATGTTATCAGACCATAATGTAATGAATTGGAAATCAATGGCAAAAGAAACCACAAAAGTTCATAAGCACATGGAAATTAAATAACACCCTCCTGAAAAACCAATGGCTCACAGGTGAAATTAAAGAATAAATCAGACAGTTTCTATAATTAAATGGTAATGCCAGTACAACATACTGGAACTTATGGGATGCAATGAAAGCAGTCCTACCAGGGAAATTTATAGCAGAGAATTTCCACATCAGAAAAACAGAGCAAGCTCAAATAAACCACTGAATACTGAACTGCAAGCTTCTAGAAAAAGAAGAGCAAGTCAAGCCCAAAGCTCATAAGAGGGAGGAAATTATAAAGATCAGAGCAGAAATTAATTCAATAGAGACTAAGAAAACAATACAATTAATCAATGATTCAAAGGGTTGGTGCTTTGAAAAATTAAATAAAATTGACAGTCTTATCAAAAAAATCTCAAATACATACAACTAGGAATGAAAAAGGTGAAATAACAATAAACCCTGCAGAAATACAAAAGATCAATACCCTACCCACTTGGAGTACCTTTATTCTAATAAGATGGAAAACACAGAAGAAATAGACAGATTCCTCAAATTACAGAATTAGTTCTAGAATTACAGAAATAGACAGATTCCTATGAATTACCAAAGCTGAATCAAGAAGCTATGAAGATTCTAAATAACCCCATATCAGTCAATGAAATTGAGGATGTAATAAAAAAAAAAAAACCCTACCAACAAAGAAAAGCCCAGGATTTGATGGATTCACTGCCAAATTCTACAAGAAATTTAGAAAAGATCTAATGCTACTACTCCTGGTCTTTAATGAAATTGAAAGGGGAGCAGTACTCCCAAACTCATTCCTGGAAGCAAGCATTACCCTGATACCAAAACTAGAGAAGGATCTAACCAAAGAAGATAATGACAGGCCCATTCCCTAAGGAACGTAGACTCAAAATCCTCAATAAGATACTGGAAAAGAAAATGCAACAAATCATTGAGAAGATATATACACCACGACCAAGTAGGATTCATCTCAGGTATGCAGGGATGGTTTGATATATACAAATCAATGAATCAATAGCATTCCTGTACACAAATAGCAAACTGATAGAGAAAACAGGGAAACAACACCTTAACAATAGCATCCATCGGGCCAGGGATTTAGCTCAGTGGTTTTGCCGCCTGCACAGGCTCAAGGACCCAAGTTCAAACCCCAGTACCAAAAAAAAAAAATAGCATCCAAAAAAATTGAAATGCTTAGGAATCAACCTAATGAAGAAAGTAAAATACCTTTACATTAAAAACACAGTACCCTGAAAAAGGAGATCAGAGAGGATAGCTGAAAATGGAAAGATATGCCCTGTTCTTGGATAGAAAGAACCAATATAGGGAAAATGACCATACTCCCAATGTTGTCCTACAGATTTAATGCAATCCCAATCAAAATATCAATAGAATACCTCATGGAATTAGAGAAAATAATCCTAAACTTTATATGGAACCAGAAGAGACCTAGAATAGCAAAAGAAATTCCGAGCAACAAAGGCAAGGCAGGGAGCATCACAATCCCTGACTTGAAATTGTACTACAAAGCTACGGTGATAAAAACAGCATGGTAATGACACACACACAAAAATCAGACCCAAAGATCAATGAAACAAATTAGAAGATGCAGAAACAACTCCAAACACACTCAGCAATCTTATCTTTGACAAAGGGGCCAAACACATTCACTGGAAGATAGCCTCTTTAATAAATGGTGCCAGAAAAACTGGCTTTCCACTAAAAGACTAAAACTAGATCCATATCTCTCACCATGCACCAAACTAAAATCAAAATGGGTCAAAGATCTATATATTTAAACAGAAACACTGGGCCTGGGATTTAGCTCAGTGGTGCCACTGCCTGCCTCTCAAGCTCTGAGTTTGAGCCCCAGTACCAAAAAATAAATAAATAAATATAAAACAGAAACACTAAATCTACTGGAAGACAGAATAGGTAGAACTCTTGAAGACATAGGTGTAGGCATAAGAACAAAACCCCAATCACACAGGAAATATCATAAAGAAACAACAACTGGGATCTCATCTTATTAAAAAGCTTTCATACCGCAAAAGAAACCACCAACAGAGTGAAGAGACAACCCACAATTTGGGAAAAAATTTTTGCCAACTGTTCCTCAGATAAAGGACTAATATCTAACATATGTAAAGAAGTACAAAAAAAATCAGAGCCCCCAAATTTAAAGAGCCAATCCAAACATGGGCATCTGAAATGAATAGACACTTCAGATAAAGAAGTAAAAATGACAAATAAATATATGAAAAAATGTTCAACATCACTGCTCATTCAAGAGATGCAAATTAAAACAACACTGAAATTCCATCTCACTCCAGAAAGAATGGTATCATTAAGAAATCAACCATCACCATGCACTAAACTAAGATCGAAGTGGGTTAAAGATCTAAATATTAAAACAGAAACACTAAACTTGCTGGAAGATAAGTTAGGTAGAACTCTTGAAGACATTGGCATAGGAAAAGGCTTTATGAACAAAACCTCAATAGCATGGGAACTAGCACAAAGAATCAACAACTGGGATCTCATCTTATTAAAAAGCTTCTGCTCTGCAAGAGAAACCACCAACAGAGCTAAGAGACAACCTACAATATGGGGGAAAAAAATTTAGCAGCTGTACCTCAGACAAAGGACTACTATTTAGAATATATAAAGAATTGAAAAAAAATCAGACCCCCCAAATTCAAAGACCTAATTCAAAAATTGGCATCTGAAATGAACAGACATTTCTCACACAAAGAAATAAAAGCAGCAAATAAATATATGAAAAAATGTTCAGCATCACTGGTCATTTGAGAGATGCAGATGAAAACAACACTGAGATTCCACCTCACCCCAGAAAGAATGGCTGCTATCAAGAAATCAACCAATAACAAATACTGGCAGGGGTGTGGGGAGAAAGGAACCCTTCTCCATTGCTGGTGGGAGTGCAGGCTGGTGCAACCACAGTGGAAATCAGTATGGAGATACCTCAAAGAACTAGGACTAGAGGTCCCATTTGACCCAGCTATTCCCCTTCTGGGTATCTTCCCAAAAGAATTAAAAGAATCATACCACACTGATATATGTGCACCCATGTTTATAACGGCACAGTTTGTAATAGTTAAAGCTTGGAAACAGCCCAAGTGCCCATCAACTGGAGACTGGATAAAGAAGATGTGGTGTTTTTATGAAATGGAGTACTACTCAGCCATAAAGAATGAGAAACTAGAGTCACTTATAGCTAAATGGATGCATATTGAGTGAAATACTTTAAGTGAAATAAATAGGACTCACATGTGTAAATACCGAATAGTTTCTCTAGTGTGAGAAACTGAAAGTGTAAATAAGGGTTAAAATGATTAAAATGAATAATTGATAATTTGAAATAGGAAGAAAAGCTCCAAAGGGGTAGGGGTTGTGGGAGGGGAAGGGGAAAGGAAAGAAGGGAAAAGAAAAATTATGAGAAAAAAAAAAATGGAAACAAGTCTATGTAAATAGGGAAGGGCAGAGGGGGTGAAGGGTGCACAGGTAATGGGGAAAAAATAAGAACCAAGATACATCATGTACAGATACAAACATCCAATGATAAATGTAAACGTA
This sequence comes from Heterocephalus glaber, assembly GCF_053883595.1. NCBI lineage: Eukaryota > Metazoa > Chordata > Mammalia > Rodentia > Bathyergidae > Heterocephalus > Heterocephalus glaber. The sequence continues at coordinate 82,478,385 of NW_028258315.1, read as the reverse complement.
TTGTATACCTAAAATGTACCAATAAAAGAACTTAAGAATAAAAAAAAAAGAAATCAACCAATAGTAAATGCTGTAGGGGCTGTGGGGAGGAAGAAATTTTTCCACTGTAGGTGGGAGCATATTGGTGCAATCACTGTGGACCCAGCTATTCCTTTTCTTGGTATCTTCCCTGAATAATTAAAAGAATCATACCACAGTAATATATACACACCCATGCTTATAGCAGCACAGCTTGTAATAGCTAAATCTTGGAAACAGCCCAAATGCCCATCAACTGGAGACTGGATAAAGAAGATGTGGCTTATACAGTAAAGGATAAACTTGAGATATTTCTAGGTAAATGGATGCACCTTAAGATCATACTCTGAAGTCAAATAAATCAGATACACGTATTCAAATATCACATAATTTCCCTGGTATGAGTAACTGAAAGTGTAAATATGGACTAAAATGTATAATACATATTTTGAAATAGGAATAAAATGTTCAAATGAGAAGGAAAGTAGGTAGGGGAGGGGGAAAGGAAGGAAGGGAAAAGTAAAAAAGAAGAATAGAAGGAAAATGGAAATAAAGTTTTGTGAATAAGGAAGGGAAAAGGGGTTGAAGGAGGGGAAGGGAAAGGGGGAAAAAGAAGAATTAAGATATATCATGTATAAGTACAAATTTCATATGATGAATGTTATCATTATGTATATCTAAAATGTACCAATAAAATTTATTTTTTTAAAAAAGTAGAAGGCAGACTTAGACAAAAGAAGAGGGCCAGGAGGAGGGAGTAAGGGAAGATAATGGGGGATGATATAATATATGCTATATGTATGTATGAAAATGCCAAAATGAAATCCATATGTAATGAACTCAAAATGAAATATCATATAGATATACAATAGGAGTTTAAATTCTGGCAAGCTGAATTTGAGGACATTATATTGACCAGCTATTGGTGCAACATCAACAACCTCAAAACTCAGTAGTTTAAGAAACAATTACTTAATATCCCTCATGGATCTCTACATTGACTTCTTTGGCTGATGTTGGCTGTGTTCAGCTGGGCAGCCTTGCTTTAGGCTGTGCTGGGTGGGTCTGCTTCCCACCACAGATCTTGGGTTGAATGGAAGACTCTGTTCCATTTCATTCATCCTTCTAGCACCAATGCATTAGCCAAGACATGTTTTTCAGGGCTTGAAGATTTTCCCTTTTTTGATAAGAACCCAAAATCTGAACCTGTGTGCCAGATCGTTTTGTAAGAGTGCCAAATGCAGCTTTTCAATCTTTAGAAGAATTAATGTTACTAAAAATGCTGCACATTCACAAATGAAAAACACAGGTTCTGTGAACTTCACTAAATTTATGTGAAGTTCATGTAACTTCCAAGTGACATAGATAGAATTTGAACTATGATCTTGCAAACTGTAAGGTGCTTATACCAACCACATTGCAGTTACTATAGTAAATGCAATAATAATTCTTCCACACCTCTGTTTCACCAAAGCCCTTTTCCAAGAGTGTGAATTTAGCACCAAGGCTTGAGCTGGCAGCATTACGTTCTCTATCATTTAGTGAATGACAGCTTAAGAAAATAACAAAAGAATAAGAGATGTGGATAATATACCACTTTCCTTTCTGATGATGTGAATTTCAAACACAACAAGTAGAAATCAAGAGTTGGTAAATATCAGTGAAGCTGCTCTTTATTCTGGGAGGCTCCACTTACAGGAATAGACAACAAGCTGAGCAGAACTTTGTTTACCAAGTCTAATTCAATTTGCTTTTTATGGATATGGCTACATCTTTCCCCAAAATTCTTAAATTTGATTTACATGACAAGAAATCTTTCAAAATATTACTTGGAAAAATGAAGATATATCCTGTGCTACAGTTAAAGCCTGGTAATTATGGGCAAAAATTGATAGATATGATGAAAACCAGAAGGCCAATTGTTGAGGAGTTTTTTTCAATTTATAAATTTTCCATTATTATTTTACTATAATAATATTCATTCAGTAAATTTTTCCTCCTTTTTTTCTGAAGAATTTTGAATCCACTCCCTGCTCCCACTTCACCTTGAAATTGAAAAAACTTCCAAAGACAAGAAATATTGTGATTTGTTAATATTATGTAAAGAAATTTTTTAATAAAATATTCCTCAATATCTTTTCTAAATAGAAAATATTTATTTGAGAACCAAACTGAATTGACAGAACCCACTACTAAGGTTCCAGGCTCTCTGTGCTTGGATCATAAGGACACAACACATTCTCATGTATCAGTCCAATTACCTACCCAGGCTTTTAGGTTTAGAAATAAGTCATTCAACCCAAAGGTTAAAGCTTTCTATTTTTCACCATCAAAGTTGGGAGAATTGCATATATAACACCAAACCCGAAACACACAAAACACCCTGTGACAAGGAGGCTATGACTTCATTCATACCAAGAAAAGAGCATTCTTTTATTTTTTTGCAAAATGTTTATTGGTACATTTTAGATATAATAATAACATTCATCATAGGGAATTTGTACCTGTACATGATATATCATGCTGCTTCTTTTTTCCCAATTCTCCCTCCCTTCAACTCCTCTTTCCTTCCTTATATGCAAGAGCTTTGTTTCCATTTTTCTTTTATTTTCTCTTTTTTGTTCCTTCCTTCCTTTCCCCCCCCCCCATTGTTCTCCTTCCCATTTGAACATTTTCTTCCTATTTCCCAATATCTATTATACATTTCAGTCCTTACTTCCACTTTAGGTTTCTCACATCAGAGAAACAATGTAGTATTTAAACATGTGTGTCCAATTTATTTCACTTAAGAGTATGGTCTCAAGGTCCATCCATTTAGCTATAAATGTCTCAAGATCATCTTTCTTTAAGGCAGAATAGTACTCCATTGTATTTTTTTAAAGACACACAACTTCTTTATCCATTTGTCAGCTGATGGGCATTTGGGCTGTTTCCAAGATTTAGCTATTACAAATTGTGTCACTATAAACATGTATGTGCATATTTCTCTGTGGTGTGATTCTTTTAATTCTTTCAGGAAGATACCAAGAAGAGGAACAGCTGGGTCAAATGGAACCTCTAGTTTTAGTATTTTAAGGAATCCCCACACTGATTTCTACCAGTCTACACTCCCACCAACGGAGGAGAAGGGTTCCTTTTTTGAAAAGGACATTCTTGATAAACATAGATTAACACGTGAAGAAGCACACTTACTGAATGTCAAGTTATCTATCTTTACAAAGTACCTCCACCTAAGGCAGTAACAATTTTTAAATCAATCTTCTGAAAACAACCACATTCAACCCCTACATTTAAAGAGCCATCTTGCTGTAACTTGCTAAACACCAAAAACTTTAGAGTTGGATTTTTCTCCAATGAGGAACAGCCAGGAAGATGATGGTCAACATGCATGAGGCCCTAGGTTCAATCAGTGCAAAACAAAACAAAACAAAACAGCAACAACAAAAGAAATCTAAGGGAAAAGAAATAAAGAAATCTAAGGGAGACACAAGGCACACCCTAGTAATCACAGCTACTTGAGAGACTAAAACAAAAGGATGCCTAGCTTGGGGAATTTAGGGAGATTCATCCCAAAATTTAAAAATTGCAAAAGCCTGCAGATGTAGCTCAGCAATAAAGTGCTCTGGGTTCATTCCCCAGGGGCTGAAGGGAAAGAAAAGAAAAGAAAAAAGAAAGAAAAGAAAAGGGCATTCTTTAACTCATCTACACCTCTATCTTAGGAAGACAGAAACTTATAGAGTGTTTTCAGTGGGGGAAACTTTCCACTTACACATTTCTTTCAAATATTTGTTGGAAAATGTTGCTATATAGTGCCCTATGTTCTCGGTTGATCCTTTTGCAGTAATGAATTATGTTATAGTAAAATTTATTGCACCTATTTCCTTCCATTTCTATGATGAAACAAAAAGAAACTTGACAGAGGAATTTCTTGTATTACTCATTATCCACCATTCTGAGAGCAGTGTCTGACATTATGGAGAGATGCCATTAAATGGACATATGGAATTGCAGGTAGAAATTGTGGGTAGCTGAGGCCCCATCCAGTGACTGTGATGATAATAATAAATGCTGATTTTTACAAACTTCAGAGAATAATGTGAAACACTTTATATGTACCACTTTCATCCCCACCGGGACTTCATGAGTTTGGTACTATTATTTCTCTCATTCTGCTGCTAAAGAAACAATTCAGAGAAGTAAATATATGTTCGATGCCCCACGATTAGGAAATGTGAAAGTCCAGATTCAAATTCACACATTTTGACTCCACCCTTACCCACTATTATATGCTGTCCACTTTCAGTACTTAGGACAGAATTCTCTAGGAGAATATAGAATGCTCCCTATCTTCTATATCTCAAAGAAACATCCAAAGCACAATGAGAAAATATAGTTGCTGTCAGTTCCTGGACTACATCTTTAAGTTCTCTGGGCCTTTTTCATCTTAGAATTCTGGAAAATAAGGAAAAAACTCTCTCCTTCTGAACTGAGTTCAAGAAACACCTTCACGTCTTGCCTTCTTTCCCCTTGCTCTTTGCCAGTGTATGTATTGTCTCTCTGGCTTAACTCATACTAATCATATTGCTCCCAATTTTGACTCAAAAATCCCAATTCCATGAGTTCAATCCCCGGTATTGAAAAAAAGAAATTCCGATCCCAGAATACCTCTTCTTGACTGATCTAGAAAGGCCAGACTTCAGTCTACTGCTTACACCCTAGACCAGTGATGGTGAACTTTTTAAAGACCAAGTGCCCAAACTATAACCCCAAACCCATTTATGTATTGCAAAGTGCCAATGCTGCAATTAAACCTGAACACTGAGGCTCTAGTTTAGAAAAACAACTTATCTGACTCCCAGCTGCTGGCGCAACTCGACTCAAGTCCCAACAGAGAGGGCTCTGCGTGCCCGTTGTGGCACTCGTGTCATAGGGTCATCACCACTGCCTTGGACTGAAGCCTCTATTGAGCCAGGACTCCATACATCACCACCTTTTTCATCCCAACTCCAGCCCACACTCACTTCCAGGGAGAAACACTAGTCACTCAGTTATTTCATTTTCTTTGAGAATATCAGGGACCATAAACTCATATGTATTTTCTTTTACCTCCTCCAAATTTCATTTCTTACTTCTAAAAAGTTAGTAATAATGCTTAAAGACTAAGCAGTCATTAAAGTATACTCTCCATACCAGGTAGTTTTGTAGGGTGAAAATTCTCAAGCTCCACCACAAACACATAGAACTCTGTTTTGATATTTTCTACATCCTTATTCTTATAAAGTATGTTTTTATTCTTATACACTTCTTCCAGTTCATATTTCCCCTGTGTAACTGCAAAAAAATTTCAAAAACTACAAGCAACATCATTATTCTATCTAGATATTTACTAATGTTCAGCTTGAGAAATTCATTGAATCAAGGATTCTACTCTGAATATTGTTCGTTATTTTACATTTCTCAGCTTACGTTTCCTTGCAGAGAGTGGCTTCGCTCAAAACAGAATTCATCATATTAATTTTTGTAGTGTTAGAAGATAGCACAATGAGTTACTTAATAATATTTGCTGAATACATTAATGAGACCATTTTATTTTGCACATATTTATTTTTATGAATTAACTTCCTTGAGCTATTGTAGAACTCGGAAAGCAAATGTCTTGTGATGTTTTTCCACCAAACAGTTATAGAGTACCCTTCATGTAGTGAATCTTCATAAAAATTTATTAAGTTGAATTAACTTGGTCATTGGGCATGAAAAACAACTGGTCATTCACCAAATTGGAAAACTTAATCTGAGAGTGAGGTTCAACTTGTCAAATAAGGAGGGTGAAGGAGGTATCAATGAGAACAAATTATCATCATTAAAATATAATGGGTAAAATCTCACCTGAGGGAAAAATTAGGGCATTAATATTTTAGTGACTTGGTGAACTCAGAGTTATTTCCTGACTCTGGTATTTTTATTCTTATGCGAACAGCACAAATTCAATTTTTTAAAGACATTTTGAAGTCATGAAAATGCCATGGGCATTTTCCTTGTATATAAAATGGTTATAACTATGATACATCTCTTTTAGAGATTGGTGTGAGGATCAAACAGGACCCAAAAGGTTAAGGGCTCCACACAGTTCTTGACACTTATTAGTCACTAAATAAATGTTAATTTTCCTTCTCTTCTTTGGAATATATTGGTGGATACCTACTATTGAATCAAGAAAGGTTTTAAAGAGGAATGACACTTGACGAAGCCTTGAAAAACAAAGTTTTTCTCAATAAACAGTAGAAGAAAATGAGTTCAGATTAATATACAATATGAATAACAGCTCAGAGGTAGATGTGTTTAGAATACAAAGTAATTTGAACCACAGTAATAGAATTTGAAATTGAAAACCAGTAGATGAGGACAAGCTAATAGGTAGCTCTGGATGCCAAAATAGGTATTTGAGTTTTCATCCTGTAGGCTGTTGAAAACAACCAAAACTTTTGATGTCACTATTGGATGTTTTCAAATCTTCTCATCTCCTCTTACAAAATTCTCTACATTACTGGCACTTACTCTTGTAAGAATCATTTTGTCCAAATCTACATCTCCAGCCCAGACCACTTCTCTGAGTTCACACCCATATGTGCTATGCCTAAGGACATCTCCACTTGGAAATCTCACTGATACCTTTCAGCTACTTGTGTAAAAATTGAATTCATCTTTGGTCCTAATTAGTAAGATTAATTCCACCATCATCCATTCAGTTCTTCAAACATAATACTGTAGTCCTTCCTTACTTTCTTTTCACCCTTTTCTTGTACATCTAATCATAACATTCTCTAAAGTCAGACCCCTAAACATCTGTTGAATCTCCCCACTTCTTTCATCCTAAATAAATCAACCCTAGCCCAAGCCAACGTTGTGTCTCATTTGGATGGGTATAATAGTACCCTAGCTGATCCTCTATTTCTACTTATACCTATCTCCAATTTGTTGTCCACACAGATGCAATGATTGCTTCTCTGTTTGATTCTCTGTTTGACATTTTTAGTGGCTTCCCATCACACATGGAGCAAAATTCCAACTCTTTAAGGTGGTTTTCAAGACCCAATACAATTTGGACCATGCTTACTTTCATCTTTATTTTCAACCTTCCCTTTTGACTGTTACATTCCAGTTAAATTCTCCTTATGTCGGCATGTTCACATATGCAATTTCTTCTTTTGAGAGAGCTAACATTTCCCTTCACCCACCTTTATAACACCATCCTTCTGTATCAATTGTGCAATGTCTGTCCTCCTGTGTGAGGGCTCAGATAATGCCTGGCAAATAGGACGCAAAATTGCTCCAAAAAGGCAATGTGTAAAGATGAGTGACATAATCAGAACTGTGTACGATTCTTCTGGTGTCTTACGGGAGATTGTCTTGGACAAGCCAGAGATCAAATCAGGAAGCTATTGCCAAAGTAAATGAATACCAGACCTGAATTAGACAAAAGGAAAAAGAGATGGATGTAGCAAAAAACTACTGATGTCCACACCAATATCCTACAACTGAAATGAAAGCTCACCACACAGTGTCTACACAAAGATTTGAAATGAGATTAGAATTAATTGTTCTATCTGGACTCCTGGAAGGCATTGATTACTCTGACAGCTTGTGATAGTTAACTGTGGTGTCAATTTAAATAAGAAATGCCTAGCTGATTGGTTTAGCACAGTTCAGGATATGTCTGGATGATTGACTAACCGAAGAAGGAAAACCCACCCTGGGTATGGGTGGCACCAACCAATAAGCTTGTAGCCTGGATGAAATAAAAAGGGAAAGAAGAAGGAAGTCTCATTTCTGCTTCTTCAGAGTCTTTGTCCTCACCTTTGGACACCAGGCTCTAGCTTTCCAGCTCAGACTCTTCAGCCTTCCAGTGCAGACCCTTTACCTTCCCGAAATGGACTCACACAAGACTGTGCAGTGAGCTCTAGGCCTTTAACTTTTAACTGAATCTTCTGGCTCTCTAGTGTGCAGATGGCCTCTTTGCATTCTTCCACATCTGACTGCAAGAGGCCATTGGGAAACTACCTTTTAAAGCCTTTATCTTATGTGTATATAAGTCTGTCCCCTTATTGAACCCTAACTGATTCATAGCTCTTTATGATTCTCCAGCTTTCATCATTCTCCCCAAGAAAGAGGCTTCAAAATGCAGCTTACATTTTAGAACATTACAAACCCAGGTAATTTATAACAACTGCTTATGGGAACCTTCCAATGGATTAGAAAACAGCTCAGAGTGGTTTTCAAAAAAACTTTTTAGTTTATATCAACTATTTATGAGTTGTGGAACCACTACATTATCTCCCATATTGCAACTGATGTGAATAAAACAAGAGAAAAAGACCTAATACTGTAAAAAAAAAAAACCAAATATTACTATACATTGATTTCTAGATTTGAAAAAAATGCAGGAATATTTTGGGTGTGTCTTTATAAGTTTGGACATTGATCACTTAGTGAATATATTAATAGAGTATTTGAAGGAAAAAGTCATATCTCTGAGTACGCTTTTAATCAAGCAAACTAACAATCTTCTGATAAGCTATTTTTAAGTCAATATTAGTACTTTGAGCACCTATAGCTAAATGTATTTCTAAGAAGCTACTTAAGCTAAAAACCAGAGTAAATAGAAGATTTTTATTTCTAGCTATTCTCTGGACTCATCAATACCACTAAAGGAATGATCTATTTCTTAAACCAAGAAAAAGCAAGCAACTTTTTAGAGTTTCTGGGAGTTCAGTTCAAAGGAAGTGATGGTATCAAACAAAGATTTATCCAATGACCTTGAGAGAGTCACTCTTGTGTCTTAGCTGCCCAATCTTTCAGAAAAGAAAGGTTAACCAGATGATCATTCAGATCTCTTCATCTTGGAACAATATCCCATAGACTAAAGAGAGTCAGACATTACAAAACAAATTGTCACAATGCAATGTGAGTAACAGTAAAATTTGAGGACAACTAGACATTATATCTTCCTGGAGGTGTTGGGGAAGAAAGTTTCTGGTTACATAAAAAAGGAAAAAAACTAAAATGACTTTTGAGCTAAGGTCTCCAAGGATAATAGAAGTTGGATAGAATGATAAAAACAAAGAAAATTATGCCATTTGGGCAAAGGCCTGAAAGGGCTAAAACAGCATGTGGTCCAGGAAACAGCAAGAGTTTTATGAGAGCTGGAGCAGAGCACACTAGCGATAGGGCTGTTGGAACTAAGCTTGAGAAGCAGGCTGGAACCAGAAGAAATGATTTATTCTGGGTAAAGAATGGGGGGAAATAAGAGGGGGTTGTCTTCTTTACTTTTATTTAAAATTAAAAAATTATCATTGTATATATATTTTAGGGCACAAAGTGGTGTTATAAGTTTTTTGGTTTTTGTTTCTTTTTGGTACTGGGGATCAAACTCGAGTCCTTGCACTTGCACAACAGGCAGTGAAACCACTGAGCTAAACCCCTAGCCGGTGTTATAAGTTTTAATACGGTGCAGATTTACCAAATCAAATAACCACACCCATCACCTCAAATATCTAACTTTTTGTAATGAAACCTATTTGAAATGTATTCTCTTAACAATACTGCACAGTGTGGTGAATATAGCTAATAACTGAGTTAAGGGATTTTAAGGAATGAAGAAATATAAAGTTTTTTATTGTAGAAAAATCACTCTGGAATGATAACATAGGATGCAAAGAAAGTGGGAAGTATCAGACACAGGAAGAACAACCAAGTCTATTATTATTGTGAAGTTGTAAAATGAGTGGCAGTGAGAACGGAAAGAGATTTTTAATACACACAAATACAAAAAAAAAACTATATTGTTGGGACTTGATAAGTGCTTAAATGTGAGAGAAAGAGATACAGCAAAGTTGAGGCTAACTTTCATAGAGAGAAAATACAATAAAAATGCTAACACTTTGCTCATGGGAAGGAAGAATGCTGTAACCTCTATGGAAAACAGTCCAGCAGTTTCTTAAAATATGAAATATGGCTACCAAATAACCTATCTTACTCCTAGAGAAATGCTCCACAGCTTAGAAATGTACTATAAATGAGGAGGTCTTCGAGTTGAAGGAGAGTAGAAGGTCTCAGATATACAGTCTCCCTGACCTTGTGTTTCCTTCCTGTCTCTGTGTTTCTCCCCTGGAGGGAGTCATAGAAACCAGAATTCCTCTTCCCCAAAGCGGGTCAAAATACAAAACCTTTCTCCCCAAAGCAAACCATAAAACCTAGAATGTTCACTCCCTCCTCTCCTTTCCTTTCTCCTGCAAAGACCCTCATTCCAGAGGGACCCTGGCCCATACCTGGGTGTGGAAGACGGAGAGGGTACAGAGAGAGGCCAAGAGGAATCTGGGCAGGATTTGTTGAGATCCTCTTTGGTCTTCTACCATTAAGTTACCCCTTTTGTCCAATCATATTTCTACATGGCTGGCCATTCTTCATTGAACACAAACAAAAATTGTCAGGTTTCCTATGATCCTTGGGTTTTCATTCCTGAAGTTTCCTGTGTCAGGTATAATTTTAATTAAATACATGTGCTGTAGTTTTCTTTTGCTAAGCTGTCTTTTGTTATAGTGGTATCAGCCATGACCCTTACAGTGGGTGAGGAAATGGATCACATTTTCTTTCTTTCTTTTTTCTTTTTTTTGAAACAAGTTCTCACTAAGTACTTCAGGCTGCCCTTGAGCTCACTATATAGCCCAGACTCGCCTCAAACACTCAGCGATCTTCCTACCTCAGCCTCCCTCCTGCCCCAACCTCCCAAATTCTGGGATTACAGTTGTGCACCACCACGCCCAGGTTTGGATCACACTTTCTAACCCTACAAATGAAAATGTGTCTGCACAGAAATTTATACAAGAATGTTCATAGCAGCATTATTCATAGTAGCCAAAAAATGAAAACAACCCAAATGTCCATCAGCTAATGAACAGATAAATAAAGAAAATATTCCTCAGGCCAGGGATTTAGCTCAGTGGTTTCACTGCTTGCTACACAAGCGCAAGGACCCGAGTTCGATCCCTGGTACCAAAAAAAAAAATTATTCCTTAATGGAATATTATTTGTCAATAAAAAGGAATGAAATACCATCATGGTAAATCTTGAAAACTTTCACTAAATGAAAGAAACTAGGTACAAAAGATTACTTATGACTCCACGCAGAGGGCACATGCAGACAGGCAAATCTACACAGACAGAAAGTGCATTGGTGGTTTTGCAGGGTTGAGAGGTTGAAGAGAAATGAGGAATGACAACTGAAGAACATAAAGCTTCTCTTGAGGTAATGAAAATATTCTAAAATGTGTACTACTTTTTATTTCAGTCACATTGCATCATTATAGTTTCACTTTTTAATATAAAATAAGTTTTCATGAACATCAAAAAAATTTGGACTATTACACAACTCTGAGAATATACTGAAAAGCACTGAGTCATCACTTCAAAATAGGTGAATTTTGTGTGAATTGTATCTCAATAAAGGCATTGTTTTAAAAGTACTAGCATCATATGCCCATATGCCCATCAACAGATGAGTGGATAAAGAAAATCTGATATTCATATACAATGGAATATTACTTACCATAAAGAAGGATACACTTGAGTCATTTTTAGGTAAATGGATGCAACTCAAGACCATAATCTTTTTTTTTTAAGTTCTTTTATTGGTACAAGTTAGGTATACAATTCATTTACATTTATCATTGTGTGCTTGTACCTGTACATGATATATCTTGATTCTTATTTTTTCCCCATTACTTGTGTGCCCTTCAACCCCTCCAACCTTCCCTATTTCCATAGACATAATTTCCTTTTTTTTTCTTTTCTCACAATTTTTCCTTTCTCTTCTTTCCTTTCCCCTTCCCCTCCCTTCAACCCTACCCCTTTGGACCTTTTTTCCTAAAAAAAATTATCAATTATTCATTTTAATCATTTTAACCCTTATTTACACTTTCAGTTTCTCACATTAGAGAAACTATTTGGTATTTACCCATGTGTGTCCTATTTATTTCACTTAAGAGTATGGCCTCAATATGCATCCATTTACCTATAAATGACCCTAGCTTTTCGTTCTTTATGGCTGAGTAGTACTCCATTTTACTAAAAAAAAAACAAAAAACTACATCTTCTTTATCCAGTTTCTAGTTGATGGGCACTTGGGCTGTTTCCAAGTTTTAGCTATTACAAACTGTGCCGCTATAAACATAGGTGCACATATATCACTGGTATGATTCTTTTAATTCTTTTGGGAAGATACCCAGAAGGGGAATAGCTGGGTCAAATGGGACCTCTAGTCCTAGTTCTTTGAGGTATCTCCATACTGACATCCACAGTGGTTGCATCAGCCTGCACTCCCACCAGCAATGGGGAAGAGTTCCTTTCTCCCTAACCCCCTGCTAGCATTTGTTATTGGTTGATTTCTTGATAGCAGCCATTCTATCTGGGGTTAGGTGGAATCTCAGTGTTGTTATCATCTGCATCTTTCAAATGACCAGTGATGTTGAACATTTTTTCATATATTTATTTGCTGCTTTTACTTCTTGTTTTGAGAAATGTCTGTTCATTTCAGATGCCCATTTTTGAACTGGGTCTTTGAATTTGGGGTGGTCTGATTTTTTTCAGTTCTTTATATATTCTAGATAGTAGTCCTTTGCCTGAGGTACAGCTGCTAAAAATTTTTTCCCATATTGTAGGTTATCTCTTAGCTTTGTTGGTGGTTTCTCTTGCAGAGCAGAAGCTTTTTAATAAGATGAGATTCCAGTTGTTGAGTCTTTGTGTTTTGATCCCAGTTGTTGATTCCCATGCTATTGAGGTTTTGTTCATAAAGTATTTTCCTATATCAATGTCTTCAAGAGTTCTACCTAACCCATCTTCCAGCAAGTTTAGTGTTTCTGTCTTAATATTTATATCTTTAATCCACTTTGATCTTAGTTTAGTGCATGGTGTAGATATGGGTCTAGTTTTAATCTCTGATAGGTTGAAATCCAGTTTTTCCAACACCATTTATCAAATAGGCTATCTTTTCTCCAATGATGGTGATTGGCTCCTTTGTCAAAGATGAGGTGGCTGAGCATGTCTGGAGTTGCTTCTGCATCTTCTAATCTATTCCACTGATCCTCAGGTTCAAGACCATAATCTTAAATGAAATAAATTTGACACACAAATTTAAATATTGCATTGTTTCTCTTGTGTGAAAAATACAAAACAAAGGATAGATATTGGGAAATAAGAATATCATGCTCAAATGGAAAGAGGAACAAAGGAGGGGAAGAGGGAATAAAAGAAAAGAAAAAGAGATTTTATAAAAAAGAGAGTGGGGCCCAGGGATTAACTCAGTGGTTCTGCTGCTTGCCTCACAACCACAAGGACCTGAGTTTGATCCCTGGTACCAAAAATTTAAAAAGAAAAAAGAAAAAAGAATGGAAGAGAAAAAATGGAAACACAGCTTTTGTAAGTGGGGATGGGAAGAAAGGTTGAAGTGAGGGAAGAATGGAAAAAAAAGAATTAAGATATCCTATATACAGGTACATATAGATTCCATATGATGAACATGACTGTGTTTGGCAAATATGTGAAAATAAATGAATGAAAACGCTAGCATCACCTACTCCCAACTATTGGCTCCTTAGGGACAAGGATCAGAACTTAGATTTAGCAGAATCTCAGACAAAGCGTTCATTGAAATGAAGATCACTTGGAAAGAACAGAATGATGATGATAGTTATTCATTACAATGTCATATGCTGTAAAATCTTTTAAACCTGGGGCATACTGCTAGAATTAAGACCAACCCAGACAAATACAAAAGGATGCCATTTGCTTTGTGTTCCTCTTCTTAAATGTCAACAGCTACTGTGTCTGCGCTCCTCTCATTTAACTGTATATGAACAATATATTCCCAAACCTGCCAAGCCTAATAACTAAGATCAAGCTCCCACTTGCATGTTTTATTCTGGAGAACTGAACTGAGAAGTGTGGGACAAGTATGAACAGAAATATTTTGTTTGTTTATTAATTTGTTCTTTGGCATTTGTTTTTGTTTGAATTGGTTTAATTTGGTTTGGTTTTGGGAGGCAGTGAAAACTATACCAGAAAATTTTAACTTTATGAGAATGTGCTTCACCATTCTGAATACAGCTTCAGATGTAACTTTACTGATCTATCAAGGCATTTTTGATCAGCTTTTGCATGTTGGGCTGGTTTTGTTTTACCTTGAGTTGCCTTGTCTGACCTTACCTGACTTTGATTCACTTTGCTATGTGCTTGTCTTGTCTGTGTTACCCAGGAGTATTTAATAAGCCGGGTATAAATTTCAGTATTTATTGCAAACAAAATAAATCAAATTTACCCATTCTGTAAACAACTTTTGGGTAAGAGATGAGAGAAAAGATATATATTTTCAAATATCTAAGGCATAATCTTAAGAAAATACCAAACAGCAAATAATTACTAAAATAATTTGAAAGTAAATCTTCCCATCTAGAACCTATACCAGTTTATAGCTCTGTTGTCCTTCTTCTATTTCACCAGAAAAACCATGAGTGTGGACAAGCTCTGGATAGTCTCAACAGGGAAAGGTCATATACCCTAATGTAGGCTCCAGACTGAGATATGGGAAGAAGCCTGGTCAGAAGTGGTCATACTTCATCCTTTACCAGATTTATCCACACTGATTCTCTTGTAACCACTCAGCACCAACAAGAGTCTTCCTTTTTGGTTGTCATCTATCACTACAGAAATGTGGCCCATAGAACATCGGCCTTCTTACTTGTTAAATATCCAAGTAGAACTCCTTAGAACCCACTGCCATCTATCATTTAGATTTCCCAAACCATAGTGGATCCCCATCAAATAAATAAAGCCTGAGATATTGGCAAAATATGACTGCACAGCATAGCAGGAATCATTTGCCTAGGCAGGAAGATCATAAATATGACAAATCATAGTCAACATGTCTACACACTAAGTCCAAAGAGATTTCTCCACTCGGGAAGGAATATGCTTTGTCTTCTCCCAGGAAGATGCAACAATATACAAATGTAAATATATATTTTCTAAATTTCAGGTCTCTTGCAAACATATAACATTTAAGCCTATGAGAAAAGTCAATTTACGGAGTTCTACACTCTAGGATGACTCCATTGCACCTTGTTTCACTACTAAAAGAACACCAGGAATATATACAAAATAAAATAACAACAATGATGCAATTTATACTTTTATTTGGTAATTGGCAAGTCTTTTTAGCTGTATACTTAGTTTTCAGTAGAATAACAATAACAATAGTATAATAATGATAGCAAATATCTAATGAATGCTATATGTCAGACACTGTCCTAAGTATATGTTGACTCATTTAATTCTTACAACAACCCTATATAGTAAATTATTATACTCATTTCACACTAAAGGACTAAGTCAGACAGATATTGAGTGACTTGTCAACTGACAGAACTAGCATAGCAATAGCAATCTGGCTCCAGAGTTTGTTCTCTTAACCATTACACAATACAATCTGAAAGTAAAAGATGTCATAACAAACATCTAGGACTTGGATTAATCATATGTCTTTGAAGTTTAGATATTTTAATTCTAAATAACTCAATGATGTGTAAAACAAGCTTTGAGAATGCATAATACGTGATAATAGTAATAATAATTCTGTTGCACAGTTCTCAAAATGAAACATGTATTTTCTTAAGTATAAATATTGTCTCATTTGATAGTAACAATATCCCTCACTGTCTCTATTTCACTCATAAAAATGAGCCTAATTTACTCCAAATCACCAGCCAGGAAGGAGCAGAAGCAGGATTCCATTCAGAGCCCATGCACTGAAATTTCAGCAAGAAATAAAAAAAGTGTAAAATGCACACATTTGTTTTTCAAAATATTTTATTTAATCCACCAAACAAATCAAGTAAAATATGTATCAAAATTGTGTGATTCCTCATCAAACAAAACTCTTAAGTTTATCTGACAATGGAAGAAAATTGTTATTTTCATATAAAACATTACTAATCAATTTTTATACCAGAAATCAAACTAGATTATATTTCTTTAAACCCCTCCTCATTAATAGCATGGAAGAACAATAATAACTTATCAGAAAATTCCTTAGTGAGTCATGGTATCAGCCTCCACACATGGGCAAGGTTAATGAGTACCAACAACATCCCCTCCTTTCAGATTTCTTGCAGCCTGAATATCTAGTATATTTTGATCTATGTAAATAACCTTCGTTTCATGAAATCTACAAGCATGCTACAACCTGAAATAACTGTGACAGAGCTCCTTTCCATTAACCCTGTGGGATTCCCACCAACCCATCGATACCCATTGGTCAGGCCACCTGGATATCGCCCATGGGCCCCAGCAGGCCCAGGCTCTCACTATCTTGAGGTCTCCAGGTGCCACATATGCAGTGCATCACCATTCGGCTATTACAACAAGATTGTTTTAAATTATTACTGTCTCAATATCCCCTTTTAGACAAATCCTCTAAAAACTTGTGTATTTAGACTTGCAAATAAATTGGCTTCTATTAATTACATTTCAAGTAATTAATAAAAATTCTGATGAGTCCTTCAAGCAAGTTCACAGAAAGCAATCAACATTTTCAAACTATTGTATTAGAGAGAGAAAAAAACTGAATTTAGACGAAAAAGGTTCTGACCACAGCTCAAGGTCATGGACAATAAAATTAAGGTTTCAGTATAATTAAGGCTCAGGTTTTTTATCTGTCCAAATAATCATTTACAGGGCTAGTAAACTTTTGGGGGGATAACATAATCTATACACTCATTCCTAATGTTCTTTCTAAATCTTTATTATTACTGACACAATGTATTCATCTAAGTAGCCTTTCTTGAGTCCCCAGACTGGATTAGGTCCTCCTATGTGTTCCTGTATCACCCTGTGCTTATTCTTCTCTGTTCATCTGTGGGAACCCAAACTCTATCCCCTTGGCAGCCCCTGTTCCCCTGCACAGCCCCTGAAATCCTGTTTAGGGTTTTTCTAGCCCATAAGAAATGTCAATTGGGCCCCCAAACAGGGAAGGAAGAGAACTGCTAGGTAAGTACCCCACAAGCCAATGACTGACTAAAGGTGGTGGATAATTATATCATATTGTATCCTTTTGGATCTGAAATGTTCCCCAAAGCCTCATGCCTCAGAGGTAGGGCTTGTGGGTGCTGCTTGGACTATGAGCAAGCTACAGCAGACTTGCTGTTAGGAGATGGGGCCTGGTTAGAGGTGGCTCACCGGGGGCAAGACCTGGGAGGAATGGAAGGGTAGATCTCCCTCTATAGATCCTCCCTTCTCTGTTTCCTGGCTGCCATGTCATGGTCCACTTTCTTCTGCCCTGGTCCTTCCACCAGGCCTTCCTGCCTGTGGACTGAAATCTCTAAAAGCTGTAAGGCCAAATAAATCTCTTCTCCTTTGTATTGTGGGTGTTGGATATTGTATCCCAGCAATATGAAAGTGTCTAAGACAAGCTCCCTCACCTAATGGGACAGCTCCAAGCATATTCTACACAGCTGCTAGGAGGAATCCAGCAGGATTCATTCCCAGTTGCTGACAGTGATAACTTGCTCACTAATACACACTCTAATGGGTTCTTTTCCTTCCTATCTCACTTCCTATTCCACACTGATGCCTTTTGGAACCACCTCACCAAAAGCAAAATGTACTCACAATACTCAAATCCTTATGTCAAGAGGAAATCCAACCTAAGACATCATTACCATAGACCTTATTTTACTAAATTTAAAAAATTACATTTTTACTTATCTGTCTTAACTTCTATCAAATTTGCCATTGCATAGATGCAAGCTTAGTGAAAGAAGGAAGAGCAGGACTCCAAGCCCCAAAGACTAAGGATGGTTTCAGCATTCGTAAGGATTCTAGGCTGAAGAGCTGAATATGGATAGCAACCAGGGTTCTAGCAAGCCTTCTGAGGCTGGTACAGATACCTGGAATACGAGCCAAGCCCCATCAGTTATGCAGCATAACCAGCCAGGTGCCCAGCGGAGTGATTCTGAAGCTATGTTTTTTAGCCATATCCTGTCCAACCAGGGGGGTTAAGATGTCTACATTTTACTACTCCAACTTCCAGGACGACGAGGCCTACCAAGGAGACAAATACCACACCATCCTGAACTCCTTGGGCTTCCTTAACCTTGGCAACAGTGAGAATAGGCTGTGTGTTGATCTGATGACTGAAAGGTTGTATCCAAATGACATGAACTACATGGAGGAGCCTCTGCTACAGTACCCCAACTGGAGAGGATATCCGTTCCTGCGGGCAGAAGAGGCCAGGTTCCTGACCTACTACTGTGGATCACCTAGCCATCTGAATCTGAGAAATGTGGTTGTTCTAAATAGCTGCTGTGCTGTCTTCTCTGCATTGGCCATGGTTCTGTGTGACTCAGAGGATGCCATTCTGGTCCCCACTCCCTTCCACAGAGGCTTCCTCTTTAGTGCCCAGATGTATGCACAAGTTGAGCTGATTCCCATCCATGTGGACAGTGAGATCACTATACAAACACCCAGCCTTTCCAGCTCATGATGGGCAGACTAGAGCAAGCCCTGCTTGAAGCTAAGACTAAGAGTAAAAAGGTCAAAGCCCTCTTGCTAGCCAACCCTCAGAATGCTCTGGGTGATGTCAATGTGAAGGAGTCATGGAAAGAATACTTGAAATTTGACAAAAGAAATGCACGACATGTGATCATAGATGAAACATACATGCTGCCCGTGTTTGACAAAACCATCATATTCCACAGTGTTCCGAGCTTAGAAAGTTTGCCTGACCCCAACAGGACCCATGTGATCTGGGGCAGTAAGGATTTTGGCATCACTGGCTTCCACTTTGGTGTTCTGTATACCCACAATGATGATGTGATCTCTGCTATGAGCCCCTTTGGCTACCTCCACAGTGTCTCTGGCATCACCCAGTACAAGCTGCGTCACCTGCTAGGGGACAGAGACTGGATCAACAGAGTGTACCTGCCCACCAATCACTCCTGGCTCCAGGAGGCTTATGTGTATGTCTCCAAGAGGCTGCGTGAGTTGGAGGAGCAGTATGAGTTTAAGATCACCTTTTGCAGTCATGGCTGTGGCCTTTATAGCTGGATAAACTTGAAGAAGTTACTGGAACCATGTACATTTGAAGAAGAACCGGTCCTCCACTGCCGCTTCCTGGACCACAAGCTGATATTATCCCGTGGCAAATCTTACATGTTCAAGGAATCTCAGTGGTTTCACCTCATCTTTGCAGAAAATTCCCAGCGACTAAGAGAAGCCATGGATCGGTTTGGCCAGGCAATAGAGGAGCAGAAGCAATACTGGATAGAGAAGATGATGGAAGATGCAATGAGGTCATAGGCTGTCTGCCTCGTCACATGCTCAGGGTCCCTGGTATCAGCCTCTGGTTCACAAGACTGGGGCCTGAACTGGTGCTGCGACCACACAAGAGGACTCCTCTAGGGACGATAGCACCTGACTCAGTCATCAACCTCTTTAACCTGAGCATCTGTCATCTTTGGAAGTTTGCGTCTTTTTAATCTTTGCTAGCCATTGTGTATATAAAATAATGCTTTTCTTGGGGTTGGAGTGGAGGGCATAGAGGTGCCCAGAGGAATCAAGGGAGCTCTCTGGGTCTCTTTTTAAATGATTTTATTTTTCTACTCAGTGTCTAATAAATTCTATATTTTCTTAAAAAAAAAAAAAACAAATTTGCCATTGCATCTCCAGCACACAGCCTAGCTCATAATGGTCCCTTTATAGATATTTTCTAAGTAAAGGAATAAGTTTCAAATTACATGCTCTTTTGTCAGGATGCTCTTAAATCATTGTAACCTGCTTTCTGCCATACGACACCATTCGTGTCAGCTAAAAATATATATGGTTCTATACACAAGAAAATCTATGTTTTAGTTCTCAGGATTACTAGGACCAGAAAGGCATATTCCTTACAAGAGACTAGACTCTTAAGACCCTTATATCCCCCTTCCAACCTCCCCAAATTCAGCAGCAGCAGAGCAAAAGATCTGGATTCATCCTTATACTCTCTTCCCCTACATATACTTGCTAACTTGGCCTTGACACCCCTCATTTCCTAATCACCAGAATCTTACCATTTCTCTATCCCTATTGATTTGGCCTTAATTAACTTCTTTATGTAAATAAGGACTAAAAGGTATAATAGATAATGTGAAATAGGACGAAAAGGGGCAAAGGGGAAGGGGAAGTGGGAGGGGTAGGGGAAAGGAAAGAAGGGAATGGAATTAATATGAGAAAATGAAAAATGGAAACAAAGTCTTTGTAAATAGGGAGGGATGGAGAGGTTGAAGGGAGGGCAGGGGAAGGGGAAAAAAATAAGAACCAAGAGAGTATGTAAAGGTGCATATCTCCAATGATGAATGTCTTTATATTGTACGCCTAAAATGTACCAATAAAAGGATATACAAAAAAATTAACTTCTTTATCTCTCTCACAATATATTTCAAATGTCCTTCTAAAAGATGTTTTTTAAAAGATACTGAAAGATGTTTCCAAATGGCAATTGAAGTAATATTTCTGAAATACATATGGGATCCTACTGAAGTAGGATAGAAGACATAAAGATAAGTAGAAAGGAGATGAGGAAACTATAATTCTAAGCTTGGCTTCTCTGCTTTATTTTATGTCTCCTTTATTACCTTAAAGTTGGGTCAGATCCCTGCTCAGCTCTGCATGTAGGTATGTTAATCATGTGAGTATCTGTGTAACAAAGTTTATTAGCCCTACATTTATCTATCCTATCTCATATGAGATGGGACAACAGTGACTAAAGTAATTTTCAAGATTTTTAGGGAAACCAATTGCCAACGTTTTACAACATCCAGTTCCAGACCCCCTCAAGTGACACCTAGAAGTATCCAAACCTACATTCACCTTCGGGTCCAGGAAAACCAGAGCCTCGAAGACTACAAAATGCTAAGGTCACTTCCCCCAAGCAGGAGCAATTACTCCATGACCACAACTGAAGCAGCCCTTCTCCCGAGAAAGAATAATCATCTTCTGGGGACCACATTACCCTCTGGGCTATAAGGATTCCTCTGGAGCTGCAAAAAACAAACCTGAGACAAAGATAACTGGAAACCTGGCCCACCTTAGCTAACCCATAAAAGGTGGCCTCGTATTTTGTGAACAGACAGAACTAAACCTGTACAACAGAATGAGCACCTGCAGGTGCTCAAACTGGACCTTTTCCTTATTCTCTCTTACTTTCTAACTCTGCCCAATAAATCTTCCTATTCCTATCACTGGTGCATTCTGAGATCCTTTTGTTATAAAAATCTACTCTATGGGGCAAGTTGAGGCCCCCATCTCCTCTTTAAGGGACCTCCTTGGACCTCATCTGGTGACACCACCACTCCATTGGTTAATGCCTTACAATGGCTCCATCTTGCCTACACAATGTCTACACTCCCACCCCACATATTCCATGAGGCTCCTCTGTCTCTCCACGTCCTGTCTCACCCACTTCTCCCAGTCCTTATATATAGCAATAGTCCTAATATGGTCCATACAGAAACTAAACCTCCACTAAAGACTCCAGGCATTTTGAACAGGGGCTGGCCTTGACTCTTCAAAATGTCCTGACCAAGGCTTCCACGGCCACCGCCGCCTCTGCCTGCAGCTGCGCGGTAGTTGGGGGAGGAGTCAGAGGCGGAGAAGAAGGCAGTGATGGCGGGTGGGAGGATCGAGCGCTGTGCACGCTCGGGAGCCGCTTCACATTTCGGAATCTTGAAGCTTATCCATTATATGAGTGAACACTAAGTTACATCAATATTTCTGCTGAAATGGACACAAATTCAGTATCACCAGAACTTTTCACTAATGATGCTGGATCTAACTCTTCAAACTCATCACTTATTTCACTATTAAAAGAGGGAAGTGACGGTGAAAGACCAGCATATGTTTCTGCCTCTCCATTTTCCAACTCAGACACTGTATTGCCTAATGCTTCCTGGTATCTATCACCTTCCACAATTTCTGCAGAAAGTTGAAGACGGTCATTATCCTCCCCATGCTTGCTATCTAGATCGTAAGTCAGAGTGAACCAATGCAATTCCATTTTGGACACTTGAGATATTACAAGCTCCCAGCGTATACTCTCCTCCCTCAGAGTGATTATGAACATTTTTATTGCTTCCTAAGGTCTCCTTGCCTTCCTCACTATGATGTACTACAGCAAAGGATGGACTGCTCTCAATGGTTTCTGTGCCACGAGTGGAAATTTGTTTCACTTTTTTCAAATTTAGGTTCATTGGGTAAAGAATGAACTTGATCTAATGGACAGGAATCCGCCAGTTCCTTCTTTCCAGATTGCCTCATGGGCATGTAGTACCAGAAAGGCATATTGGCAGTCTGTGTAGACATATAGCTTCTTGCCTTTTCCTAATATGAATGACCAAGTAAGAGCTATTATCTCTGCCTTTTAAGCAGAGGTTCCTGGGAGAAGAGATTTTTCTTCAGTGACCTGCTGTAAACTGACAACTGTATAACCTGCTTTTCAGTGTCCTTCTTGGACAAAGCTACTTCCATCAGAGAATCACACTTCTTCAGGGGCTTGGAAGGGGCACTGATATCCTGCCTGTTTACATAGGTCTGGGAGATCACTTCTTTACAAGAGTGGCTAACTTCTGGGCCTATAGGCATCAAAAAAGCAGGATAAAGAGTAATGCAATAATAAGAGTTTTATAATTACCTCAGGGGTGTCTAAGCACACGACCTAATACTTGGTAAGATGTTCCCCTGTTAACCACAAGTAACCTTTTGTCTCAAGAATAGGCCTGATCTGATGGGAAATCAGGACTTCTAATCTCTGTCCTGAAGTTAATTTTGCAGCTCCTCTGTTAGAATATCCATAGCTGCTACTGCTCTCAGGCAGGGTAGCCATCCAGCAGCCACCCCATCTAACTTTTTGTAAAGTATGCCTCAGGGAAGAGTTCTTGTCCTAGCCTTTGGGTGAAGACATCAAAAGCAGTTTCTTTCTATTTTGATGTGTAGAGGAAGAAGGGTTTTCTTACATCAGGTATTCCATTTTACCATACAGCAGGATCCACCTATCAGCTAATTAGGTCAGGGAGACCTGGCATAGTTCTAACAGGTAAAATCCATTTGGCCTTTGCTGGAATTTGAGAATTGCCCCCAGTTTTGCTAGCAAATCTCTTTCTAGCAAGGGAGTAGGACTGTGGGAAAATTAGAAACTTGTGGTTAAATAAATATTTGGGCTTCAAAGTGACATGTCAGAGCAGGAGTAAAGAATCTCTGACTAGAGGTACTCTCAACCTTAACTAAGGCCATAGATCTTGAGGAAGGTTTTCCAGAGAAGGAAGTCAAAAGAGAGTGTGTAAAACTGGATCATCCATAATGTCCAGTGTTACTCAGGGTTCTTCCAGGAATGGGTTGGCTGCCTCATACATGGAGCAGTCCCCAGGCAGTGACTTGGTACAGTCACATGCCCAGGATCCAGATGCCTTGTACCTAAAACTAGAACCTCAGTTGTCCTGGGGTTTTCCCTTAGATGACCTGCGTGAGTTTAAAGCATTGTCAAATGTGACAACAATAATTTTACCCTTTATCTTTTGACATTCCTCCAGACCCAAATTGTTGAACACAGAAAAGGCCATGTCCAGCAATTGGGTCACAAGTGTCTGGGGTCCCATCTGAAGTTTCTTCATTAAACAATTGGAGACACCCATATCTCCTTGAGAAGCAGATGGGCTTCTAAGGACAGGATTGTCAAACATATCTCTCTCTCTCTCTCTCTCTCTCTCTCTCTCTCTCTCTCTATTTCTGTCTTGCTTGGGAAATACCACAGTTTCTGGGCTTTTCCTGAAATAAAGGGTCACAAAAGCCTGAACATAAGGGATTTCATACCACATTTTGTTTATCTGAAAAATGGTCTTATGATTTAAATTGTCAACCCCTACCTATTTCTATCATTTTCTAGTTCATACTGAACCCAAACCATATTACAATAATAGATAAGCTCAACCAGGGATTTAGCTCAGTGGTTCCACCACCAGCCTCAAAAGCGCAAGCTCATGAGTTCAATCCCCAGTACCAAAAACAAACAAACAAAAGCAATAGATCAGCTCTTCCCTTTTTTTAATTGGCAGGATCAAAACTTTTCCACTGATTAAAGATACAGCTTAGGCCACCGTTCAACCACTCCCAGCCCAGAGGAAGGGGCTTCCAGGCTGCCATTCCACTACGCCCACAACAGCACACACACACACACATATACACACACACACACAGTCGAAATAAGAAGACACATAAACAAGTCTGAAAACTAAACTTCCAGATCACCTACAGCAACCCCAAAGGGAAATGAGATGGAACACTCTGATACTCAACCACCTGGACCCCATGAACTTGCAACAAAAGAGGATCTGGAAAAAATGAAATCAGAAATAATTTCTCAGATATCAGCAGAGGTTGTGATCATAGTAAAAGACATGATTAATAAACCTAGAGAGGACCTGAGATGGAATCCATAAAACAAATTTTCAGGAGATCAAAAACTCCATTGAAAGTCTATGCAGCAGAATGAGCCAATGTGAGGAAAGAATTTCAAATACAGAAGATAAGATTGCAATCAGTGACCAGAAAAAGAAAAATTGTTTCAAAATTGTAAGGAACCATTAGAAATCAATCCAGCAGCTGTTAGACAATGCAAAGAAGAATAACATAAGGCTGATGGGAGTCAATAAAGAAACAGGAGAGCATACAGATGACTTAAAAAAACTGTTCACAGAAGTAATGGCAGAAAACTTCCCAAGAAGGGGAAAAGAACTTGACATACAGACAACTGAAGCATATAGGACTCCAACTAGCCTTGATCAAAAAAAAATCTACACATAGGGGCATAATAGTTAAGATTCCAGAAACCCAACAGAAAAACAAAGTTCTACAAGCAGTCAGAGGAAAGAAACAAATCGCATACAAAGGAAAGCCCATCAGAATCACAGCAGACTTCTGAACGCAAACCCTCAAGGCAAGAAGACCTGCAGTGATTTTTCCTAAAGGAAAACAGCCTCCAACCCAGATTGATGTACCCTCTAAAACTATCTTTCAAAATTGATAGACAAATAAAATACTTTCATGACAAAGAGCACATTAGGAACTTCATGAATACCAAACTAGCACTCCAAAAAATTGTAGACAATATCCTAGGAACAGACAATGAGGATCACAACCTCAGGAAGCCCAGCAGAATGAACCCATCAGGCACAACAAGAAATTAAATGTAAAGGGGGAGTATGCAACAAAAAGAAAAAGTCATGACAAGAATAAGTCAATATGTATCATTTATAATACATAATTACATAATACATAATTAATGGTCTTAATTCACCAATCAAAAGAAATAGACTGGCAGAATGGGTCAAGAAGCAAGAGCCAACAATATGCTGCATACAAGAAACACACTTAATTCAAAAGGAAACTCATAGACTGAAAGTTAAAGGGTAAAAATAATACTCCAAGCAACAGGAACCAGAAAAAAAGTATGAGAAGCTATCTTCTTTGTAGATCAAGTGGATTTCAAACCAACACTGATTAAGAGAGACAAAGAAGGACACTACATCCTTATAAAGGAACAATCCAAGAGGAAGAGATGAGAGTCATAAATATCTATGCACCTAATGGGTCACAGAGGAAATTAAAGAAGAAATCAGATAGTTCCTTCAATTAAATGACAATGACAATACAACATATCAGAATTGATGGGACACAATGAAAGCAGTCTTAGGAGGGAAATTCATAGCAGTGAATATGCATATTAGGAAATCAGAACAAGCCCAATTAAACAACCTCATGCTGCACCTCAAGCTTCTAGAAAAAGAAGAACAGGACAACCCCAGAGCTTATACAAGGGAGGAAATTATAAAGATCAGAGGAGAAATCAATGCAATGGAGACTAAGAGAACAATACAAAAAAATCAATGAAGCCAAGAGTGGGTTCTTTGAAAGAATCAACAAAATTGTCAAACCCTTAGACAACCTTGTCAGAAAAAGGAAAGAAAAGGCCCAAATCCATGCAATTAGGAATGAAAAGGGTGAAATTACAAAAGACCCAGCAGAAATCCAGAGGATCATCAATACCTACTTCCAGAACCTATACGTCAATAAGATGGAAAACACAGAAGAAATGAACAGATTCCTAGAAACATATGAATTACCAAAGTTGAATGAAGAAGACCTAAAAATTCTGAACAGCCAAATGTCAACCAATGAAATTGAAAATGTAATTAAAAACTTATCAACTAAGAAAAGCCCAGGTCCTGATGGTTTCACTGCTGAATTCTACAAGACATTTAGAGAGGAACTATTGCCACTACTGCTTAAACTCTTCAATGAAATTGAAAGGGAAGCAATACTCCCAAATTCATTCCTGGAAGCAAGCAACACCTTAATCCCCAAAGCAGAGAAAGACCCAACCGAAAAGGAGAACTATAGGCCAATCTCACTAATAAACACACGTACAAAAATCCTTAATAAGGTAATGCAGAAGATCATCAAGAAGATCATACACCTTGATCAAGTGGGATTCATCACAGGGATGCAGGGATGGTTCAATATATGCAAATCAATCAGTGTAATACACTATATCAATAAAGCCAAGGACAAAAACCATATGATTATATCCATAGATGCAGAAAAAGCATTTGACAAAATCCAACATGCATTTATGATAAAAACCCTAAAAAAAATTGGAATAGATGGTCTCTACCTCAAACTGATAGAAGCCATCTATGAAAAGCCAACAGCCAATATCATACTAAATGGTCAAAAACTAAAATCCTTCACATTAAAATCAGGAACAAGACAAGGATGTCCACTATCACCACTCTTGTTCAATATAGTTCTGGAAACATTAGCCATGGCAATTAGACAAGAGAAAGAAATAAAAGGAATAAAGATAGGAAATGAAGAAGTCAAATTGTCATTATTTGCAGATGACATGATACTCTATATAGAAGACCCCAAGAACTCCACCAAAAGTCTTCTAGACTTAATAACCAAATTCAGTCAAGTAGCTGGTTACAAGGTCAACACACAAAAATCAATAGCTTTCCTCTACACCAATGACAGACTCACTGACAGAGAAATAGGGCAAATAATTCCTTTCACAATAGCATCCAAAAAACTGAAATACCTAGGAATCATCCTAAGGAAAGAAATCAAAGACCTCTTCTCTGAAAACTATGGCACTCTGAAAAGAGAGATTGAAGATGATATCAGAAAATGCACAGACATCCCCTGCTCCTGGGTAAGAAGGATTAATATAGTGAAAATGGCCATACTTCCAAAACTGCTATATAGATTTAATGCAATTCCAACTGAGATCCCAGCAGCATACTTCATGGACCTTGAGAAAATAATCCAAAAATTCACTTGGAACAAGAAGAGACCCAGAATAGCAAAAGCAATTCTAGGCAACAGAGACATGGCAGGGGGTATCACAATCCCCAACCTGCAACTATACTACAAAGCTACTGTGATAAAAACAGCATGGTACTGGCAAAGAAACAGACCTGAGGACCTGTGGAACACATTAGAAAATGCAGAAACAACGCCAGACACATTCAGCCATCTCATCTTGGATAAAGGAGCCAAACACCCTCACTGGAGGAAAGATAGCCTCTTTAATAAATGGTGCTGGAAAAATTGGGCTTCAACTTGCCAAAGATTAAAACTAGACCTATATCTCTCACCATGCACTAAACTAAAATCAAAATGGATTGAAGATCTAAATATTAAAATAGAAACTCTGAACCAGTTGGAACAGAGGTTAGGTAGAACCCTTGAAAATATTGGTGTAGGAAAAGATTTTATGAACAAAACCTCAGTTGCCCGTGAACTAGCACAAACAATCAACAAGTGGGATCTCTTCTTATTAAAAGGCTTCTGCACAGCAAGAGAAACCACCAGCAGTGTGAAGAGACAACCCACAATGTGGGAAAAAAATCTTCACCTGCTCTTCCTCAGACAAAGGTCTACTATCTCGAATCTATAAAGAACTTAAAAAGATCAGACTTCCCAAATTTAAAGACCCAATCCGAAAATGGGCATCTGAAATGAACAGACATTTCTCAGACAAAGAAGTAGAAATAGCAAATCAACATATGCAAAAATGTTCAACATCACTGGTCATTCCAGAGATGCAAATGAAAACAACACTGAGATTCCACTTCACTCCAGAAAGAATGGCTGCTATCATGAAATCAACCAATAACAAATGCTGGCGGGGCTGTGAGGAAAGAAGAACCTTTCTCCACTACTGGTGGGAGTGTAGACTGGTGGAGCCACTGTGGAAATTAGTATGGAGATACCTCAAAGAACTAGGTCTGGAAGTCCCATTTGACCCAGCTACTCCCCTGGTGGGTATTTTCCCAAAAGAATTAAAAGAATCATACCACAGTGATATATGTGCACCCATGTTCATAGCAGCACCATTTGTAATAGCTAAAACTTGGAAGCAGCCCAAATGCCCATCAGCTGGAGACTGGATAAAGCAATTTTTTTAATAAAATGGAGTACTACTCAGCCATAAAAAAATGAGAAATTGGAGACATTTATTGCTAAATGGATTCACATTGAGGCAATACTCTTAAGTGAAATAAATAGGACACACATGTGTAAATACCGAATAGTTTCTCTAGTGTGAGAAACTGAAAGTGTAAATAAGGACTAAAATGTATGATAGATAATGTGAAATAGGAAGAAAAGGGGCAAAGGAGAAGGGGAAGTGGGAGGGTGGGGAAAGGAAAAAAGGGAATGGAATTAATATGAGAAAATGAAAAAATGGAAACAAAGTCGTTGTAAATAGGGAGGAATGGAGGGGTTGAAGGGAGGGCAGGGGAAGGGGGAAAACATCCAAGAGAGATTATGTAAAGGTGCAAATTTCCAATGATGAATGTCATTATATTGTATACCTACAATGTACCAATGATTAGAATGAATAATTGATAATTTGAAATAGGAAGAAAAGGTCCAAAGGGGTAGGGGTAGTGGAAGTGATAGGGGAAAGGAAAGAACGGAAAGGAATATTATGAGAAATGGAAAAAATGGAAATAAAGTCTTTGTAAATAGGGAAGGGTGGAGGGGGTGAAGGGAGGGCTAGGAATGGGGAAAAAATAAGAACCAAGATCCATCATGTAAAGGTACAAGTTCCCAATGAGAAATGTAAATGTATTGTATACCTAAAATATACCAATAAAAGAATTTAAGGAAAAAAATAAAAAGATGCAGCCTAGTGGCAAAGTTGGTGGAATCTGTGGGGCACAGCTCATGAAGTTCCCCATGGCTCATCCTGGGGCCTACAGAGAGAGACACTTAGAAGTCAAGTCCTTAAAATGGCATCCCATGCAGAAGGAAGTGTCCTGATTTGTACCCACAAAGTATCCCTTGTGAGACTCAAGTATTCGCTACACAGACATCTCTGTCTGAAGCTAGGGTGATGCTGGCATCTTTCAAAGAAGATAGAAGAAAGCAGCCTTGCTAGATTCCTAATCCTAGAAGTTTTTCATCATTTACATTAATGGCAAATTATTCATATATGGCCTTAATTACACCGAGTAATTTCCTTCTGTACCTACTTTGTTGAGACTTTTTATTATGAAAGTTTAATGAATTTTAACAAATATTTTCTCTGCACCTGAGATAGTCATATGGATTTTATCCTTTATTCCATTGTATGGTATATTACATTGATTGCACTTCATATTTTAAAATAACTTTTTTTCCATTAAGTCTACTGGTACATTTTAAGTATACAATACAGTTACATTCATCATTGGGATCTTGTACCTTTACATGTTGTATCTTAGTTCTTATTTTTTCCCCTTTCCCCTGTCCTTCCTTCACTCCCTCCACCTTTCCCTATTTACAAAGACTTTGTTTCCATCTTTTACCTTTTCTCATATTTTTTCTTTTCCCTTCTTTTCTTTACCCTACCCCTCCCACTTCCCCTACTCCTTTAGACCTTTTCTTCCTATTTCACAATATCAGTTATACATTTTGGTCCTTATTTACACTTTCAGTTTCTCACACTAGAGAAACTATTCGGTATTTACACATGTGTGTCCTATTTATTTCACTTTAGAGCATGGCCTCAATGTGCATCCACGTAGCTATAAATGTCTCTAGTTTCTCATTCTTTATGGCTGAGTAGTACTCCATTTTATTAAAAGAAAAATCTTCTTTATCCAGTCTCCAATTGATGAGCAATTGGGCTGCTTCCAAGTTTTAGCTATTTCAAACTGTGCCACTATAAACATGGGTGCACATATGTCACTGTGGTATGATTCTTTTAATTCTTTTGGAAAGATACCCACCAGAGGAATAGCTGGGTCAAATGGGACTTCTAATCCTAGTTGTTTGAGGCATCTCCATATTGATTTCCACAGTGGGTGCACCAGTCTGCACTCCCACCAACAATGAAGAAGGGTTCCTTTCTCCCCACAACCCCATGAGCATTTATTATTGGTTGATTTGCTGATAGCAGCCATTCTTACTGGGGTGAGGTGGAATCTCAGTGTTGTTTTCATTTGCATCTCTGGAATGACCAGTGATGTTGAACATTTTTTCATATGTTTATTTGCTGCTTTTACTTCTTTGTCTGAGAAATGTCTGTTCATTTCAGATGCTCATTTTTGAATTGGGTCTTTATATTTGGGGGATCTGATTTTTTTCAGTTTTTTATATATTCTAGATAGTAGATCTTTGTATAAGGAACAGCTGGTAAAAACTTTTTTGCACATTGTAGGTTGTCTCTTAGCTGTGTTGGTGGTTTCTCTTGCAGTGCAGAAGCTTTTTTATAAGATGAAATCTCAGTTCTTGATCCTTTGTGCTAGTTCCAGTGCTACTGAGGTTTTGTTCATAAAGTCTTTTCCTATGCCAATGTCTTCAAGAGTTCTACCTAACTTATCTTCCAGCAAGTTTAGTGTTTGTTTTAATATTTAGATCTTTAATCCTCTTCAATTTAGTTAGTGCATGGTGAAAGATAGGGGTCTAGTTTTAATCTTTGGCAAGTTGAAATCCAGTTTTTTCAATACAATTTATTAAAGAGGTTATCTTTCCTCCAGTGAGGATGGTTGGCTCCTTTGTCAAAGATGAGGTAGCTGAGTTAAAATAACTTTATATTCGAGGAATAAACCCCATTTGGCCATGATATAAGATCTTCCTAATGCACTGTCTAATTTGGTTTTCTAGTATTTTGTTAAGGATTTTGTCATCTATATTTATCAGAAATGTTGCTTGTAATTTTTTTTTCCTGTGATATCTTTTTTTGACTTTGGTATCAGATTAATGCTAGCCTCATAATTTTGGACATGTTCTCTTTTCTACAAATTTTTTGGAATTGTGTAAGCAGGATTGAGTGATAATTCTTTTCTAAATGTTTGGTAGAATTTACCAGTGATACCATCTGTTCCTGAGCTTTTCTTCAGGGGGAGTTTTCTGATTACTGATTTAATCTCCTTTATAGTTATAGCTTTTTTCAGACATCCTATTTCTTCATGATTTAATCTTGGACAGCTGTACTTGTGTTAGTTAATTTTAAGTATCAAACTGACTGGATTAGGAAATACCTAGAAAACTGATAAAATATTATGTCTGTGTGTATCTGTGAGAGTGCTTACAGAGGAAATTGGCATATGGGTTGTTGGAGTGGAGAAGATCCTCACTCAGATGATATTGGCTGGGCACCATCTAATCAGATGGTCCAAAGAAGACCAAAAAAGGCAGAGCAGAGACAAATTCTCTCTCTCCCACATGAAACTAGGAAAGTAGGACAGGCATCTTTCTTCTTCCTTTGAGGCTTTGAGGCTTTCTGACCTTTGGATTCTGGGACTTACTCCAGCTGCCCCCATGTTCTCGGGCCTTTGTTCTGGGTCTAAAAACTATACCACCATCATCTTCTCTACTTTTGGGGCTTTCAGACTTGTTCCACCACTGCTGAAATTCAGGGTCTGCAATTTGCAAATGGTCTGTTGTGAAATTTCTCAGTCTCCATAATCTTGTGAGTCAAGTATTCTAATATATTTCCTCTCCCTTTAACTGTATATTAAATAAATAGATGATAGAGACAGGCAGACAGATCCTATTGATTCTGTTTCTCAGAAGAACTCTAATACAGTTCATTCATTTCTTCTAGGTAATCAGTTTGTTTGTATATAATTGTTCATAGCAGTCTCTTGTAATTGTTTTTATTCTGTGGCATCAGTTTTCTCTTGCATTTCTATTTTATTTATCTGATATCTCTCTCTCTCTCTCTCTCTCTCTCTCTCTCTCTCTCTCTCTCTCTCTCTCTCTCTCTCTCTCTTCCCTTAGCGAATACTGCACTAATTTCATCTCTTCAAAACACCATGTCTCTAGCAAGGTTTGGTGATGCCTAACTGTAATCCCAGCATGTGGGAGGCTGAGGCTGGATGATCATTGGTTTGAGGCCAGGCTGAGCTACAAAGCAAGATCTTGTCTCAAGAAAATGAAAGAAGGAAAAAAACCAATCAGTTCAATTGATTTTTTTCTTTTTTTTATTTGCCACTTCATTTACTTCTGCCTTAATCTCTATTCTATCCTTCCTTGGATAACTTTGAACTTAGTTTGTTCTTTTTCTAGTTTCTTGACATATAAAGTTAGGTTTTTTTAACTTGATTTTTTTAGTGCATTTATCTTTTGGTCTGAAATTCCCTCTTCGTGCTGCTTTCCATAGTTAGAATGTATGGTGTTTTCCTCCTTTTTCATTTGTCAAGGTATTTTTAAATTTCCTTTTGTTTTTATTCTTTGATTCATTAGTTTTTCAATAGTATGTAATTTCTGCACATTTGTGAATTTTCCAGTTTTCCTTTTCTTATTGATTTTTACTTTTATTTCACTATGATCAGAAGACTTGGTATGAAGGAAATACATTAGAGGATGTTGGACGTAGATAACCACTATATCACCACACTGACCAATTCTATAGCACTGTTTATAGCTTAAAAATAGGATCACTGGAAACATTTTCCTATACTAATATTTTTGTAACATGTCTTATGAGATGAATTCAGGTGATTCAGAGATCAAATTAACATTTAATATTTATGCACACACTTTTTTAAATTTTCAAGAACAAAACTTTCTACTTATGATAATGTTTCAGTGTTTCTTCCAAACAAACATAATGAGCTTGAAATGTGATTTTACTAAAAAGTATTAAGTGCATGTAAGTACAGAGAGTATAAAAATCATAAAGATGGAAGTAGTGCCATTGAATCTATTAGTATTGAATTGTAGCTACACCAAATAGAGGAGCCACAGGTGTGATAATAAAAATGATCTTAAGAACTGGACCAAAGCAATAGCTTAGTCTCTATTCAATGCCCACTAATTTAATCCAACTTTAAAATAGGTTGTGCCACACCTATTTAAAAGAACTCATTAACAAAGATAATGTTTGTTGTTTTCTGGAAGGTGGACTGGTGATTAATCTTAATTTATACTTATTTCATGAATAGTTGGACTTTTAGTCCTTTTATTAAAATATGACTATAAACAACAGGAATCTGACAGTAGGTGGTTCAATGTTCCCTATAAGTGAAAAAGATTGTTTCTAAAGCTTGCCATTCTTCCACCTTGCTATTGTTATCCACACAATAGCAGTGTTTCAACCTGCCCAGATATTTTGCAAAAATATACAGAGAAAAAGATACCTAGATAAGTTGTCTGAAAGGTGATTACTGGATAAATAGCAATACTATTTCCCCAGAGGATCAAGTTCTTTGGCATTGAATTGTCCTCTGAGATATTCCAGGTAGGTGGCTTCCCTTTAATATAGCCACCCATGGTGACTATAACAACATAATTCTTATGCAGTGGGCAAATCCAACCCAATAAGGAAACAAGAGAACAAACAAACCAGAAGAACATAGTGCCAGGTGAGGAAACCATCAGGGGTCCTCTGTCAGAATAGCAGAAGCTAAAGAAAACCCAGATATGTTCTCAGGGGAGACCACCAGCAGGAACAGTTACTGTATTAAACTCCAGATTTATTCACTCACGACATTATACTTCAGATGTTCAGTAATTATTCTCTGAGCTACTCAATTAAAAGTTTAATACAAAATTGGCTTTCAGTGTATTGAACCTGAATTTTTAGTTCATTTTGAAAAATGCCAACTTATATTATGAGAGTATTACAAATGTGGCTCTCATTTTTTTTAATCCAAAAGAGAAACAATATGCCAAAAAGTGAGAAAAATCACTTCTTATCTCTGGACATGCCAATGGAAAGAGGAAAAGAAGAAAATATCAGACCTGGGAGGAACACATAGGTGATACATTCGTGAAATTATACTTTTCTCATCAAAGCTCTCTTCCACCATTTAAGTTTGGCTTTAAATGGACTGGAAGCCAGGTCAGTGGTGCACACTTATATTTCTGGTACTCAGGAGGCTGAGGCATGAGCATATTTACAAGTCTGAGGCCAGCTTGAACTACATAACAAGACCTGGTCTCTTAATTATAATTAATTTAAAAATTAAAAATAAAATTGACTGGGAGTCTTCAGTGATTCTAACTAAGGTATGTCTGGATCCTCAGCTACAGAAGAACATGATTGAATCAAGGGTCTGACCTATATACAGATCTGTGTGGGATGCTCACCTAACAGTTATATTTTCAGGTGAAATTATAACCTTCTCCTTTTCCCTCAGAATCTCAGGAGTTTCTCCATCCATCCAATTTTCTTTTTCTATCCAACTTCTCCCATCATTCTCTCCCTCTATTAATTGCCCTGTGTCTGCTTTTTGCATCTTCTTTCCATGTTCTTCTCTCTTGTCTTAATTTGGATCTTCACATAAGCAGGTGCCAAATTAAAGATTCAAGTACACTTCATTCAGAAAGCTGTAGAAGTACATAGAAGGGGCTCCAGGGAAGGAAAGCAGTCAGTCAATAGAGGGAACACCAAACAAGTGAAACACCGTGAGGAACTGGAGCTTAACCCCACAAGAAAATTCTGGAAAATCATGTGAAAACATAAAACCACATGTCTTGAATCTGTACTAGCTAAAAGTGAGGAAGCTAGAGGATTTATACACCACCTCTCAGCAGGCATTGGCTGAGCACTGCTCCTAGGTGGTTATATCCCTGCTACTCCAGACCTTCCATGCTGCAGGCAGGGGTCTTCCCTGGCTTGTAAAAAGAAGCAAGGAGAGACAGAAACCAGCAGCTGCAAGAGACAGAAGCAGACTGAAATGATAAAGGTATAAGATGAGGCACCTCTCCTCTTCCCAGATTCTTGTTCCACCCATCACACAAATGACCTCTATTTGTGGTAATAAGATATTAACACCTGGCAAAACAAATCAGGAGAGGCCTCCTCTTATAAGACACAATCATCAAAGGACACCAGGATATGGTTGATAATAATAGACACAAGTGTGTATGCCCTAAGCCTGGATATTCACGGTTTGGACCAGTTAAGCTACAGTTCCTCCATGTCATCAGTGATGAATGAGCTACCAGACAACCATCAGAGCACAAAGAGAGATCTTGGCAGCAAGCATTGAGGATCACTGGCAAACATCAAGGTGCATTATCATCTTTCATTCTGAGGCTAAATGTATGAACATATGCTACATTGACAAAGTGTTTATAAATAAGTAATCTGCCTGCCTTTTTACAGTGCTTGGAAGAGAAGACTTTTTAGCACTGTGGATAAGTGTGTAGGTTGAGAATTAGACCAATCAAATATCAATGACTTCTTAGGCAAGTCATTCAACTCCTCTCTCTCTCTCTCTCTCTCTCTCTCATGTTTTTCTATCTTTAAAATGAGGGCAAAAATCTTCAGAGTATTAAAAGAATGAAACTATGTATGTACATATAGAATATAGAGAGAGAGAGATGGAGGGAGAGAGAGAGAGAGAGAGAGAGAGAATGAGTATGCAGTGGTTTTTGCACAATGTCAATTCAATGGAGCTAGAATCACACTTCCCAAAATGGCTCTAGATCAGTATTGCCCATAAACACATTCACACAAAATTTGTAGGGGGGGAGTGAAGCAGCAGCTCCTATACTTTGAAGGTAAGTGCAGAGCAGCAGGTGCAGCAGCTCACACACGTCATCACAGACCTCAGCCCATCTTGCTGGGGAAAGAACCTAGAGCAGCTCCTCCTCCGTCCCCCACCAAATCTCCTGCAGCTTCTCCAGGCCTTGGGGAAGATGCATGGACAGCAGCATGGCAAAGGGTGCCAAGTTCTCCTGCAAGTCTCCCACAATGTGAACGTTGTGGATAGAATTAAATGTTTATTCCCCACAGCCTCACCAGCATTTGTTACTGGTTGATTTCTTGATGATAGCCATTCTTTCTGGAGTTCCCAGGCAAACTGTGTTCCAAGACCTCTCTGCCTGGAACACCTGGATTGTGGCAGTGTCCACTTAGCACCAGGCCCACTGCCTCCACTCTGGGTGCATCAGAGTCTCCGCCCTGCCTTATGCCAGTGTCCCAGGCACAGTCTCTGCCTAATACAATAGGCCAGTCCTTTGCCTGGTTAAGCAGCAAAGGTCAAGGTTCTGCTTGTTTTGCCCAGTACTCTGGGTGCCCATGAGGTACTACACAGAGCCCTGCAACCTCACTGGACCTATCTCCCCACATTAGTTTTGTGCAGATTTGCATCTCCTCCGGGAGTTCTGAGTTAACAGGAGCTTCTGCCTGGTATCCGGAGACTCTCCCACTCACACTGGAATGTGCATCAGGTAAACAGTGTTGGTCCCCAAACAGCAGGAATACAGGACAGGAGCCTCAGAACCAAGGCCTCACATTCCCTGTTCTGATAGCCCAGCTTGAACACCTGCTGCAAACAGGGCTATGGAGAGAGGTCCTCTTGATGTGAGTAACCTGCATAAAAACTCACAGACTATAAAGAGGAGCAAAGAGGAATGTGACTTGTAAGATTAAAGACTATTGCCCCTGGAAGAAAACACTCTTCTGAGTATACATAGGAACCTCTGTCTGTCTGTCTGTCTGTCTGCCTGCCTGCCTCTCTGTCTCTCTCTTCTTCTTTTTCCTTATTCATTTAACCTTCATTTTTTGCTCCTCTATTCCTTTATTTTTACTATTTGTTTTTGCTTTTGGTGGAAGTTGCAGTTCTACCACCCATTTACTTGTCTCCTCCCACTTTTACCATATTACATGGCTTTACTTGTTTGAATAGGCTCTTCTTTAATTCTCTCTTCTCTCCCTTCTTTTCTCACTTTCTATTTCAACTTTCTTTTCTCAGTATATTTTCTTTCCCTCTAGTTTAATTTCCACTCCCTATTATCTGTATTTTTCCTAGTTGGACTTCTCTTCCTGTTATCTCATGCAACTAATTTCCTTTCACTCCTTAACAGGACCTTCTCCACTGTTGGTGGGAGGATAAGTTGATAAAACCACTGTGGAAATCAATATGGAGAGCCCTCAAAAAACTAAAACTAGAGGTTCCATTTGAACCAGGTATTTCTCTTCTGGGTATCTTTCCAAAAGAATTAAGAGCATTATGCCCCAATAATATATGCACACCCATTGTTTTGTTTGTTTTTTTGGTACTGGGGATCGAACTTGGGTACTTGCACTTACGCAGCAGGCAGTGAAACCACTGAGCTAAATCCCCAGCCCTGCACACCCATGTTTATAAGCAGCACAGTTTATAATACCTAAATTCTCGAAACAGTCCATCAACAGATGAATGGATAAAGAAAATGTGATACTTATATACAATGGAGTACTATTCTGCAATAAAGGAAGGTAAACTTGAGGCATTTTTTAGGAAACCTGATCCATCTCAGGACCATAATTTTAAGTGAAATGAATCAGACACGCAAGATTAAATATTGCATTATTTCTCTTGTATGAGAAATCCAAAGGGTAAATAAGGAGCAAAATGAAGAACAGATATTGGGAAGTAGGAAAAACATATTCAAATGGAAAAAGGAACAAGGGAGGGGGAGGCGAAAGGAAAGGATAAGAAAGGGGATTTAGGGCCGCGGATTTAGCTCAATGGTTTTGCCACCTGCTGCACAAGTGCAAGGACCTGAGTTCGATTCCCGGTACCAAAAAAAATTTAAAAAAGAAAGGGGATTTAAAGAGAATTGGAGCACAAAATGGAAATAACAGTTTTGTAAATCAGAGGGAGGAGGGGTTGAAGGGAGTGGAGGGGAATGGGAAAAAAAAGAAATAAGATATATTATGTACAGGTACAAATTCCCCAAGATGAATGTGATCATTATATATGGCATACATGTACTAATTTTAAAAAAAGAATGAACATATGCCAGTAGAACTATTCTTGACTAGTATGTAGTGACCTTTGTTCTAGTCAGCTTTAGCTTGAAGTTCACATTGTCTGAAATTAAAATTCCATTGTTTTGGGGACCTAGTCCATGAAATACTGTTTTACATTCTTTATGCATATGATTTCACATTAAATGAGTTTTTTGAATGCAAAAAAAGAGAAATTTTTACTCCTCTGTGTGTCTATGAGACACGTAATTCTCTGGCTGTCATTTGTGGTGGATGCAATAATGTGCCACCCAGATTTCCTTTCAAGAATAAAGGAGTTAATGCTGCAGTTTCTGGAAAGTTGGCACAGAGAAACTTTCACTGCTAGCAGTTTTGGAGATTGTAGAAACCTGAAAACAAAAAAAATCCACCTTACCCAGTTGTACCTCCTACTAGGGTTGCCAACATCAACGCACATATTTAAAGGCCCAGCCCTTCTTGCAGATAGCTCTGAAAGTTCATTTAAGTTAGCAGTGGTATTTATTTACAAATCATATAACTTTTAAAGTTTTATTCCATTTTCCACTAAATTCATCTTTTCTAAGTCATTGCCTCTAACCTAATGAACTCCCAAAGACTGGGTTATCTTTTCAACATTTTAGGCTTATTTTCTTACTTGTCATTTAATAAGAGAAATGAATTCTATTGATAAGGGGAAGATATGGAGTATGATACATGGGTGAAAGTAGTTTTATTGGGCTATGTAGTAACAGAAACTAATACACAATAGTACAATTCCAAATACTGTGAACCCTGTTGGAAGAGAAATGCTTGCAAAATAAGTCCACATTCTTCTAAGAACATAGAGTACAGGAACTCATGTTGCAATTGTCCATCATCTTCTCCACATGGTTTCATCCAATAAGATTAAACAGCATTCATTTTCTCATAATCACACCAACTACCACCATCCAAAATTATTTTTTTATTACCACAGGCTGGGGTTGAGTGGAAAGACTGTGGAGATGGTGGTCAAGGGGTAAAATTTTCAGTTAGACAAGAAGAATAAGTTCAAGACATTTGTTGTATAAGATGGTAACTATGGTTAATAATAATATATTCTATTCTTCAAAATTGCTGAGTAGAATTTATGTGTGCCCACTGCAAAAGGAAAAAAGTATTTGAGGTACTGCATACATTAATTTCCTTAACTTAACCATTCCACAAGGTTTACATATTTCAAAACAACATGATAAATATATACAATTTTATTTCCCAATTAAAAAATAATGTTGTGTTTACTGGGATCCACCAGATCGACCTCGTAAACAGTTCATAACTGCTGAACTATACAATACTTCTATGCTGGATTCTAAAGTCCCCTGGACCTTCTCTTTATCCTCTGTGGGAGGCTGTTAATAGTTCCTCCCAGTGGAAACCCTTGTTGGCTATATTCATACCAGTCCTGCTGA
The DNA here is from genome assembly GCF_053883595.1 of Heterocephalus glaber. Lineage (NCBI taxonomy): Eukaryota > Metazoa > Chordata > Mammalia > Rodentia > Bathyergidae > Heterocephalus > Heterocephalus glaber. Next base: position 82,438,575 of record NW_028258315.1, on the reverse strand, counting down.
CCTTATAATTTGGCCCATGTATTCTTAGCTGTTTCTTTGGCCTTGTCTCCTCCAGACTCAGAGCTATACCACTACCAAGATGACAATGCCTGGTGCTTATCGAAGCCCTTTAGATAGACCCTCTGTAGAGTAACTCTAATTGCTGATCACAACTACGACCCTCTTCAGCTAGAAGTAGCCAGAACAGTCTTCACCCTTTCCCCTCTCACAGCAGTTAGGGGTACTTCTTCAGAGAGGGGAATATTGCAGATAGGTTACTTAATTAGCTATCTTGTAGGTAGTTACGGCCAGCCCAGAGGAGCCAACATGGAGGACATCAAGACACATTCACTGAAGGCCAGAATCATTAAAGGAGAGAAACTACTATACCTTTGTGTTTCCCCTGGGGATAAATAGCAGTGATTGATATTCTAAATAGGTATCAATCACCTAGGTGGGGGGCCAAGGTCTTAATCCAGCCTTTCCAGGAAATATCCCTGACCCCCACCCTTACTGAAAATCTTTGTACACTTGCTATGGTACTTGCTCCCCCATTTGACCCCCATTTAATCAGTATTGCCTGGGTGACTGTACTTGTAATCCTGTTGGCTGATCATGGTTTTGTCCCACCTCATGCCCACCTTGTAAATTTCCATTGGGTCTTATAGTTTTGCCCCACTTTGTACCTGCCTCACCACATGGCATGGCTGTATAAAACATCTTTGAAAAGCGGGGTGGGCGGGCAAGCCACTTTCCGGTCTCCCTCCTGTCTCTATTAGGCAGAAGCTTTCTTTCTCTCAATAAATTTTCCTACTCATAATAATAATAATAATAATAATAATAAAGTTGTGCCTAGTTAACTATTTATTTCTCTTTCTCTACTTAGGCTGTTACACCCACGGAGACAGAAATCCTGTCTTTATTTCTAATGTTTCCCATTTTATCACTAAGATATCATGGCACCCCTTTCACAGCTGGCCCTCAATAATTAACTAAAGGATAAGAATAGGGCCAGGGATTTAGCTCAGTGGTTCTGGCGCCCGCCTTGCAAGCGCAAGGTCCCGAGTTCGATCCCCGGTACCAAAAACACAAAACAAAACAAAACAAAACAAAAAAAAGAATAAGAATAAATGAGTGATGAGTAATCAGGAACTGAAAAAAAGTCATTTTGAAAAGCTTTAGTTACCTTATTAGCATCCTCAGACATATTGATGAGCTGGAGACATTGAAACTTTGCTTTTGCACTCAGTCTTTTCTTGTCTAGTGGAATGGTGGAAAATCACCTCTGTTTACTTCCCACAAGTGACTTGTGCTTATTTCAAAATGCCATCGCTCCCACAGAACAGAATCAAAGAAGGGTAAGTGAATTATAAATTAATGTGTTTTAAAAGTTGGGCTCTCCAATGGCAAGTAACAGAAATTCAGTGAGAACTTAAGCAAAGAGGGATTAGATTAAGAAAACAAAAATGATATAAAACAAAAAAAAGTCATACAAAGAAATAAAAAGCTCTGTTGGGATTTTGATCAGAATACATTGAATTTAGAGATCAATTTGAGGAAAGCCAATATGTTGACTTTCAAAAGGCTTATTTTCTCACTAAGAGGACTTCTGTACTATCTTTCAACAAATATTTGTGTTCTTGATCTTCTTGATAAAGATGCTGTATATCTTTAATTAGGTTTATTTTGAGATTTTTTTATTATACACATACACAAGTAAGTATTGAAAATACTTAAGTAATATTATTTAAAAGTTATATATTCTACTGATTATTTGCTGTAAACATGAAAATAAAGCTGAGCAATGTACATGGTTTTCTATCCTGTATCAGCCAGCCACAGGCATAACTGCAAAGGCCAATGGCTTGTGTCTAAATTATGGGAAGAGAAGAAATATAAGACCTCCCCAGTTCATGAGATACGAGCTCTTTGGTCTACTATCTTGTACCGAGATGATCTGAGTAATTGGTTGGTGGATATTAGTCTTCAGGCAAATTGGTAACACTCATTCCCAAACCTGTTCTAAGAAGACAGGGATGTAGAAAATTGTGTTTTCCAAAATAACCACAATAAGATCTCCTATTATTCATGCTTTTCTACATTGTAACCTTACCATTAACTCATTACAAAGTGACAACTGTCCCTTCTCCTTGAATTTGTGTGCGATTACAATTGCTTTGATGAGTAAAGTGTGACAACAAAGACACTGAGACTTCCTGAGTCCAAGTCATAAACAATGACACTCACATTTAAATTTCTGAGCCGCCCTGGAAAATGTCCAGCTACCCTAAGGCTTCCAAGCTTAGGAAGAAGTCAAGTCCCATGGGAGACCTACACATCAAGGTTCCAGGTGACACACACAGCCAAGGAGCCAACCAAAACCAGTACCAATATCCACACAAGCCTGTTTCAGAAACAGTCTCTAGCTTCCAGAAATTTGAGTTTTCCCAGCAGAAGTCCCAGCTATTGCAAGGCAAAGAAAACTACCCTCATTCCCTTATTAAATTGCCAACCAAAACAATTCAGATCATAGTAAAATTGCTGTTCATTCATGCCACTAAGTTTGGAATGGTTTGCTACTCGGTAGTAAAAGGTATCAGGGTTTAAGCAAATCATTCTGAGACCTCCACGAATATGGATCTAGAGACTTAGTTCTAAATTCTGCTGCAAAGTGAATCATATCACAGCAAGGCTATGCAGACACTAGTATCTAAATCAGAATCTACTAGTTTGAGGTTGAGGAATTCATTTGCTTTCAAAACAATGCATAATTCAGAATTAGGGCTTGCCTACTCAGGGCTATGCCTTTTTTGAGATCTCTATTTTGCCAATCAAGACCATAACACCTTCCTTGCTACTCTGGAGCAAAGATAGGTACGCCCACTGCTTCTCTGAGAAATTGACACAGCCAGACTTTAATGAGCCAGGTTTAGTCACTTTGGCTTCATTTTGCATTTCCTGAAAGTGTGCTTTGCTCAGCTGTTTTTATAATTTTTTTTAACCAGGAAAACTTGAGAAAGAAACACACAGAGAAACACACATGCACACACACACACACACACACACACACACATATACACACACAGTGAGGAGGCTGTTAAGAACACCCATTGTGTTGAATAATTAATTACTCCCCAAAATACAATTCAGCTGACAGAGCTGAACTGAATTCAAACCTTCTATTGTCTTCCATTTTCTTATGTTGACTGTTCCTTTGGGGACCCTAAAGCAGCATTCCTCTAACTTTCTTCTCTGACTGCAACAAGAAAAATTAAAACAACCATGATCCTCCCCAATATATTTCCCTCTTTCAAAGGAATTGCTTAGAATATTATTCTAGTAAATTCAGAAGATTTTTGTTAGTGTTATTTCTTATTTCCAACACGAGTAATTCACACAACTATAAAAGCCGAGCTCACCATAAAAGATTATCATGTGCTAAAAACACATTATTTGATTGTACAAATCTGAATTTGCTGAGTGAGTTACAAAGGGGTGCCAAAAGAGCCCTTTAAGTGAAAATGTCTTTCCTTTCTTTTCTTAAGCTTGCTTATTTTCACTCTGGAAGGAAGATGCAAGTTTTACAGTTTGAGAGACTTTACCTTACAGGCAAGAATCGTAGTTGTCCAAATCCCAAGACAGTAGTACTAATTCAAAAGCCTATTGTTGGGAATTATAAGCACCCATGCAAGACAAAAGCACAAGTTCCTTGTGTATAGTGCTGACAGCCATATTTGCCTCCTTCCGGAATAAAAGACCATCCTAGACTTTTCAGATGGTTATTTCCAAAATCAAAACAGGTCACTTCTTTTAATGGGAGTCTTCTGGCATCTTATAGCTTTGATTGATCTCTTGGAAGGATGCTCTAGGTTGGAATAATTATAATAAAAAGAACCATAAAACTGGGAAACTCATATCCTACAGAGATAATGATTCCATGTGGTAGCTAGTCTTTAAAAAACGTACCCAGCAATCTCTTGCCCTCAGGGGTTTGCATAAACCACTGCAAGCAGAGGTGGAATTTATGCCATCACCACTTGAGTCTGTGCTGGTTTCTCTATTGCCTTGACCAGTCAAATGATCATGAAGTTGAAATATCTCAGACCTCTTCCTCCCTGAGAGAGCCTTGAGTACCAGGTAAGAAATCCAGGTTACTTTGCTGAGAGGAGAATGAGACATCAAGTGGAAAGAGAACATGTGCTAGTATTGAAGTGCAAAATACCTGATACTGCTGAGTGTGATGGTACACATCTGTGATCCTAGCCCTCAGGAGGCTGAGGCAGGAGGATCACTGAAAGTTCAAGGCCAGTCTGGGCTATATATCAAGTTCAAGGACAGCCTAAATTTACATAGTGAGACCCTATCTCAAAAAACAAACAAACAAAAATCCAATACTTACCAACTCTGTGAAACATTAAATTACTAAAATTTAAATAGGGAAGGGTAGAGGAGGTGAAGGGAGCACAGGGAATGGGGAAAAAATAAGAATAAAGATACATCATGTATGGTACAAGCACCCAATGATAAATGCAAATGTACTGTATACCTAAAATGTACCAATAAAAGAATTTAAGCAAAAAAAAAAAATTAAACTTTTCTGATTCAACTTCTGAATTTGTAAATAGGAAGGTAACATTTAATCCACACTCTTATTCTAAAATCAAAGAAAATCATTTCTTTTGCTTTTTAGATTTATTGAGCACTTTTATGTGTCAGACACTAAGAATACAACAATAAAAACATACAAATGCTGCTTTATAAAAACCCACAAGTCTAGTCAAGGACACATATAAAATCACTAAATTTGATCCTAGAGAATGTTTTCAAGAAAATTAACAATAATAATATAGTCCCTGAGTTATGCAGGGCACTGAGAACCCGTAAGAGTATATAACATCATTCATGTTCTCAAGATGTTTTAATATAGTTAAAAATCTAAGACTAACACACAAAATAATCAATTAAGATACTGACAACTTATTATTGCATTCTAACATCTACAGATGCTGCCAACGACATTTAAAACTGGAAAATCCAGTGTGGGGTAGTCTGCAAGGCATGACAGAGGTGAGAAAGAGCCAGGCTTCAGTAGACTGGTAGCTCTGGCAGATGTGGTGATATGGGAAGCTGACACTGCTAGGTAGGAAACAACTTGAGCAAAGTGATGACCACACCCGAACTGTCAATAGAGTGTCCAGCCGCAGTGGAAATGCCCTCCGTCTGTGCTGCCCAGTGTGTGAGTTCCCGGCCACATGTGGCTATGGCACACTTTAGATGTGGCCAGCATGGTTGAAGAACTGAACTCATAATTTATTGGCTTGGAATCTATATGGGTTTAAATAGCAGTTTGTGGCTACCTAGTAGATGGCACTCTCCCCAAGAACCTGGGGAAAATCAGGCACAATTTTTTCTATTACTCTGAGATGTCACCCAAGCTCAAGGGACATAATAAGTTTATTTTCCTGCCACTAATCCACTCTATTCACTTCAAGGTGTAAAACAGACTCAAAATTAGAGTGTTTCCCTGTAACATAATAGTAGGGCAACTTTATGAGCTGCCGACCTCTACAAAGTGTATCTTCATCCAGGGCTTATCTGGACCAGTACTTTTCCCCTTTGGAGAAGTGTTGTTTCCTATAAAATCCAGAGAAGAGGAAGGAGAGAAAAGACAGCCAGCAACAAAGGCAACAATGACAGAAAGAGCATTTACCGAAAGCTTTTAGTATATATCAGTTTCCTTGGTTACAGGTAACAGAGAAAGGGGGAACGAGGGGAGCAAAACATTTGAAGCATAAATAGCTGGAACAGGAGGCCAGACAAAGGGTGTAAAGCTCAGAGGATCATGTAGGGAACTAACATATCAAAGTGGAAAAATGAGGCAATTATTCTGATGGCCAAAACAACTGGAAATCTTTCACTGGGAAAGAGCCAGATCATTCCAATTGAAAGTTTTGTTGGGTTTTGTTTGTTTGTTTGTTTGTTTTGGTTGATGTTTTCTGTTGAGTTGAGCTGATAATTACTAGAGTTTATTTTCTCCATACACTCCAGTGTAAATGTAAGAAGAACAGTGCATGTGGACCTATTAGGAGCTGGAGTCTGCCAGAGATGAGTCTGATGGAAACCTCAATCTCTGAGGAACTCAACCAAGGCCAAAAAAAATATACTGAAAAAGAATAGCATACACACAAATCCAGAAGCCTTGAGGAATATAAAATCAGATTTTTTTTCTCATGGGATGCTTCATACCTAGCTGCCAACAATGGGTGCAAGCGTGCACAAGTTGGAGTGTGGAGAGGGAGGATGTGGTACCCAGCAGTAGCAGCTCCCATACACATTGCCCCTTATGTTTGCATTAGTGGGCACTGGCAGGCTGCTCTGGTATTCCTTATCCTATTTCTCTCACAGTAGGCCTAAGAAAAATCTCACTAGAGTATGGGAAATATGCATGGGGATGCCCTAATTCAAGGGAATGTCCCTGAAGGAAAAGTGCATTCATTAGATTAGTGAGTGGGAGAAATAAACCAAGCAATAAAAAATGCATTCCTGAAGCAGTTTGGGTGTATTACCTTGGAATCTACCTCTCTGCCAAGACCTAGCAGATCTAGAAAATCAGAGTAGGTGCTATCATATATAACACTAGGGGAAACTCTCAACTGATGAATTAACCTAGCGCAAGACAGGAAGCTGAGACTCCTTGCTCTCCAGCAGGTTAAAAGGCTGATACAGTGGAGCAAGTCTCTCTAAGTGCACATTAGCCACAAAAGGATCCCCCCACTGTTCGGCACATTGTGTAGAGCAATCGGATTTCCAGAAATAGACTCACCCTAATCTCCTTTTGTATATTTTCCAGAGCTGAACCTGAACTTTCAAGGGGCTTGACTTTGCTTTTATTTTTCACTCTTCTTTTCATAGATGATTGAATTTCCTAGTGTTGCTTTCAGATAAGATGTTATTTTGGGCACAACTCAAAGAAAGCCATCCATATGCATTGAGGAGCAGTGGGTGGCAGAAAGTTCAGCTTCATCCCTGATTAAGCATAGAGACTCATCGGGGGTGTAAGAGAAGGTGGGAAAAAACCACTACAGGCTCCAAGGTCATTGAAAAGGACAAGTGTTTGACAAGACAGGATGATACTGACTGATACTTACATTCTCATAGGTTTTAAAGAGAGATTTACAGTTTTTTAGATACCAGACCTATGTTTACGTTTGCTACCACTACAAACAACATATTTAGTCATTACACATTTTCATTTAAAAATGTAACAATAGGAGCAGCATGAAGTCACAATGGAAAAACTTCACTTGATATAATGAAGGAATTTTTATGGTTAAAGCCAGTTAAACTCCTAGGAGCAGAGGAACCCCTGAGCTTAGTTCATGATCCACCTTCACCTTCCTTTCTCTCCTTCCTGACCTCTCCTTTCAGTCCTTTCCCTCACATTTGTCACAAATAAAGTAGGAGAGGATTGCTGAACCCCAGACCCTGTGCAAAACCATTTGCCTAATTGTCTCACTACTTTCATAAGAACACTATAAGAAAAAACTAGGACTCAAGTAGGCAGGTAATTTGCCCAAAAATAGATAGCTCATAACAGGATCTGGCTGGTTACCGAGTTTACACAGATTTCACTTGACCACAAGGAGAGAGGAGCAGTTACTTTGAATTCAGTATTTGAAGCTTGTGACATAATGATGGGAGGGCTCCTGGTGACACCCACACTAAGACACCCCAATCATTACTTTTTCTTTATTTTCAGTTCTAAAGTATATTATAGAAAGAATATGATTTTAATTTGTTCCCCAGAGGTTAAATAACAAAACATGCCGGCATCTTAAACTTGCTGAAACGAAGTTGAAATTACTTTTTGTCATCCTTCCCTTCTTTGGATGTCTAATTCACCGGAATCCCCCCAGCCCTGAACGGCACCCACTCGCCTGTCAGCATCGCGTCTCCGCCAGGCCCCTCCCCTCCACTCTGCTAACTTGGGTCCCAGGCGGAGCAAATGTGTTTGTGCTTGGGGAAAAAATAACAACTGCAACAACAAAAGGAAAAAACCCACAGCAGCCTTCCCACACATCTGTTTCATGGGGCTAGAATCAAATGAAGTGAATAAAATGAAAACATGCTTTGCATATTCACAGACTTAAGAGTCTTTTCTAAAAAATGGTTTTCACCTACTTTACTCATTATAATGAAAACTTCTAGGGTCCCACTGAGGATGCCTTAAAACAAATTAAAAAGTACATAAGACCCCCCAAACATGTAGTCACTTTGTTGTCATAACTTAGTTTAGCTTCCAGAAGAATGTATAGCTGTAAGAAATGTAGGCCCCTTTTTTTGACATTTCTTGGTCACAGTGTTTAGATTCAACATTGGAAGGCAATTCATTCTGGGTGTGGTGGCATATGCCTATAATCCCAGCACTCAGAGAGGCTGAGTCAGGAGGATCTCAAATTCAAGCTTACCCTGGACAACTTAGTGAGATTCTGTCTCGAAATTAAAAGAAAATAAAAAGATGGGAATGTAACTCTGTGAAAAGGCCCTTGGTTCAATTTTCAGTGCTGGGAAATAAAAATAAAAATAACAACTATCTTCTTCTGAGTTATCTTTACAAAGAAAAAACACGACACTCAAACACTTTTATCATGGGTTAAGGGACAAGTATACAGATGATTTTTACTTTTTTCATTTTTACTGGTCTTTATTTTCTGTTTTTAAGTGATGGCATTACTTATATTTGTAAAGATCACTTCATTTATTAAGAAAGGAAATTAACGATCCCTGGTATCAAAGAAAAAGAAAAAGAAAGGAAATTAAAATCTTGCATGTTAAAAAAGAGTAAAAATAACTCTGAGATTGCTGGATAAAATAATTTTAAAGATTCCATTGGGTCCATATAGCTCTCAAGCACCTTTGCCTTCAGGAATTCAAAGCTGAAGCATTAGCAGATTGTAATGGAAATCCCCCTGGAGCAGGGAGCAAGCTCTCTGGATTCTAAATTGCAAGTTTATCCAATGATAGGATGACTTTGGATATATCATTTAACCTTTCCAGTTCTTGCTTTGCTTATTAGAAAAAGGAAAGATACACTGGATATACTCCAAAGATCTTTCAGTCCCTAACTGTGCCCAAAATCCAATATGCCATATTTAAACTCTAATGAATGCTACTGCTGCTGGAGGTAATTAGGTATCTTTTGGGATTACAAGATGGTAAATGGATGTCTGTTTTTCTCAAAGGATATAATTCCTCCATCTGTCATTCCCTTGGGCCAGGATAATAATCATTAGTCCTCTTCTGAGTTTATTCTTGTCTCTTTTATTGCACATATAGTTTGAAAATGATATATTCTTTCTTATCCTTTGCTGGCAACAAGGCAGATATTATTCTCTATCTTCTCACCTGTTCTATAGTCAAATAGTCATCACTTTTAACCTTTTGAAACATGCTCCAGAACTTCAGAAAGACCCAAAAACAGATGGGTTAGATGGGATATTATAACTATTATGATAGCAAATACCTTGAAAAGGCCATTTGTATATGAGCTCACCACAAAAGTCCTCTCCAAGGAAGAGAGATATGAGATAAGATACGTTACATAAAGAACTAGACATAATGAGACAGGAAAACAGAGTTCCCCACATGGAAGAAACAGCCCATAAAAAGGTCCTGAGGTAGGAAGTTGCCATTTTCCAGGAATTTAAAGCAAGCCAGTGTGACCAGCTGGGGCAAAAGTACACAAAATGGGTTGGAGACTTGAGAAGACCTGGTTAGTACAACATGTTACAGGCTACACAAAGGTGTGCTGTGAAGTGCAAAGCAGTCATTGCACAGGTCTGTGACATAATCTGATCTAGACACTGAAAGAAAAAACTACTTTGACTGTTATACGGAAAATGGATATTTAGAGTGAGGTCTCATAAACCAAAATGGAAAGACATGTGGGAGGAACTGTGCAATAGCTCAGAGAACAGCTGGTTAAATCATGATAACAGTAATGAAGAAGGGGAAAGTGGACAGATTTGAGATACGTTTTGGAAGTAGAAATAACAGGACTTGCTAATGGATTAGATGTGGAGGAGTATGGAGCAAGAAGTCTGAAAAAAACAATGATGACTTCCCAGGTTCTGACTCAAAGACCAAAGAGGTGGGAAAATTTAATAAGATAGGATTTATTAGGGGAGAACCAAGTTTGTGTGGTGAAAGCAAGACTATACACGGGCACTATTTAAACAATGAAAATAGGGAAGTTCACGGAGGCAGAGAATGTGGGTAGGAGATAGTACTTGGAACCTATACCAGAGGATTGTAACATTTACAAAAGATAGTGGAAAAAACAACGAAGAGGTAAGAAGGAAACCAAAAGAGGGTACTGTTCTGGAACACAGGAGAGAGAATATTGCAAGAAGAGAAAATAGTAATCTGAGGCTAATGCTACTCCGAAGTTTGGTAAAATGAACAATGAAACCTTTTCAAGGTGATCACTGGAAGAAGCAACATGGAAGTCCTCAATGACCATGAAGAAGTAATTTTGATGACATGCTGGGAGGTCAGCTTCACCGTGTTGAGGAATAAATAGAAGATGAGAAAACAAAGGCAACGCACAATTCTTTTTTGGCTTTAACTTAATTTTTGAATAGGAAAAGAATTAATGTGATTCAAAATTCAAATGGCACAAAAAAGTATGCATTCACACATGAGTTCCTAAGCCCCAGTTATTCTTGTAGATGTGAGAGCAATGGGCTTGTCTTTTTTGTTTCTTTTTACACAAATAGCACTGCAATACATACACAGTTTTGTTCCTTACTTTTTTACCAAAAACATATCACATGCACTAATAAACTAAAATAAAAATTTTAAGGAACATGTCTTACATCATTCTATATCATTACATAGTTTCCTTTATCACTTTAAATCTCTATAGAATCCCACTCAATGAACTCAATGGTTTTGTACCTCTTTGACCTTTTCTTATTATGAATAGAGTTGAACAAATACCTTTATATATGTGTCATGTTATAAATGTGTATGTGTCCCTTGAGGATAACTAGGAAATGAGATTACCATGCCCATCCATATGTGTCTTCATGTGGCAGGGTGCAGTTTCAACTTTATTGGCTTTGGCGCTTCAGGGATTGCTAGAACACATGTCTAAGTGTCTTTGGGTGGTCTTGGGGTTTATGCCTGCTCCCTTGCATCTTTTGCTCTGGTACTCTTCCCCTACTCTGCTTCCCAAACATGATGAACTAAATAGCATTGCTCTACCATGCTGCCATGATGTCTCTGGCTTACAGACAGCCAATTACATTCTGAAACCATGAGAAAATTAAACCTCTCTTCCTTTAAGTTGTAGGTATTGAGTATCGTGTCTCAGGGGGAAAAAAAGACTGCTATATAAAACCCCAAGCACAGGGTATTGCTGTGTTTGTACCTGACCATGTGGTTTGGAAGTCTTTGAAATTGGCTTATTGAAGGAGTTTGTAAAGGTTTAGAGAAACAAGCTGGAGAAGGCTATAAGCAGAGCCTGATGGATGATTCTGATCAAACTCAGAAGACCAGGATGATGATAGGAATACAGAACAAAGTCCAGGTTCTGGTGATTTGAGTGGAATGAGGACTTCATTAGCAGTTAGACTAGAGGCCACAAATGTTATGCTCTTGCAGAAAATTTGTCCATATTTGCCCATTCCTGAGACCCTTGTTAGAGATTGAGATTAAGGATGGTGGACCAATTGATCTGGCAGATGAAATTCCATTGCGGCCCAAAATTCAGGATGGGGCTGTAAACAGAACTCGATGGGCAATTCTGATCAGAGCTCAGAAGACCAGAATGCTAAGAGTAAGGTAGACAGTAAAGTCTAGGCCCAAAAGGTTTCAGGTGGGAATGAGGACTCCATTGGCAGTTGGACTAGAGACCATGTTTGTTATGCTCTGGCAGAAAATTGTCTATACTGTATTTGCCTATACCCTGAGACTTTGTGGGGAACTGAGATTAAGAGTGATGGACTGGGCTGGGGATTTAGCTCAGTGGTTTCACCACCTGCTGCGCAAGCGCAAGGACCCAAGTTCGATCCCTGGTACCAAAAAAAAAAAAAAAAAAAAAAGTGATGGACGGACTAATTGGCAAAGAAATTTCAAAGCAGTCCAACATTCAGGCTATGAAATGAGCATTGCTGGCTACTTTTAGCCAAATCTACAGTGAGAATCAGAAACAAAAAAGCAGATATGAAATGTTGCAGGTTCATTAGAAAAAAAGTGGTTGGTGACTGGTTGGGATCAGCACCTCCTACCAGAACCTGGACTTGCTGTTGGGGAGGGACAGTTCAAACCTGCAGCAGATCTGTGCAAAGTTCAAACCCACAGGAGGTCAGGGAACTCAATTCCGGTCGTGCAGTCAGAAACCAAGCTGAATCTCAGTGGACTATTGGCTGGCTCACTGAGATTAATGTACTCTGATCTGCATGTTACTGCCCACTTTGTCTACCAGAGACAACAGAGATACACCTTGAAGGGACAAATGTTTTTGTTTGTTCTGTTTGTTTGTTTTCTTTCTTCTCTTCTCTTTTCTTCTTCTTCTTCTTCTTCTTCTTCTTCTTCTTCTTCTTCTTCTTCTTCTTCTTCTTCTTCTTCTTCATTTCTCTCCTTTCTTGTTCCTGTTTTTGTCCTGTTTTATTTTTTCTTTATTGTTCTTATTTTTATAGGAGCATGAATACAGTTTCTACTTTTCCTATTGCTGTTAGTTTGTTCTGTTCTTGTTTTTCTTCCATCCTTCTCTCTTTTCCTTCTGTCTTCACCAGTTTCCCAAAGTTAGCATGATTTTCCTGTGACCTCTAGCCATACTTCTAACCTTTCCCTCTCCTTCTACATCACTATCCCCCACCCAACTCCTTCTAAGTCTTCTTCCTAGAGGGTAAATTCTCTATATTGAAAGGCTTATTTACTGAAAACATATTTTTGTTTGGTCCTTGATTTTGAAACACAACCATTACTCTAGTTCATGTGTTTAAAGGTGAGAGATTAATAGTTACCATGATTTGCCATTTTCTAAGCTGTATTTGATGCTATTGTTAATGCTGATTGTATTACTCTGGCCAAGGTGACACAATTGTTCTAGTCAGTTGTCCTTCCTGGTAAACCAAAACTGAGATGGCCTAAGGGTCATTACAGACTCAAAACCCAAAGACCGGTTATACCTGGAAGACACCTCTGAGAAGTAGTCATTCCCTAAGGGTTCTAAATACTAGTAATAAGCAATATGCAGGTGTCAACCAGGAATTAAACCAAAAACATCAACAACAACAAAAATTAAAATGAGAAGACACTTAAACAAGACACAAATCCAGACTTCCAGCTCCAAAGGTAAATTCAGGGGGCAACAAGGTGGGACAATCCAAAAGTCAACCACCTAGACACCCTAAACAGATAAGAAGGGAAGTAACAACATAGATGAATGAAGCTCTAGAAAAAAATAAAAGAGAAATAATTTCCCAAATAACTACAGATATAGTGACCACAATGAAAGATAGGCTTAGCGACTCTAGAACAGAGACAGATTTTTTTTTTAAGAGAGGAGCTCAGAACATGATGGAAACCATGATGTCCAGCATAGGAAAGAAATGGAAACCATGAAACAGATTCAAGCAGATATACAGATTAAAAACTCCATCAAACGTAGCCACAGCAGAATGAGCCAGTGTAAGAACAAAATATCAGATATATAATACAAGACTGTGGCTAGTGACCATGAAAAGAGAGATTTCTCAAAAATAGCAAGGGACTGTGAGAAATCAATCCAGCAGCTGCTAGATGATGCAAAGGATAACATAAGATTGATCAGAGTGAGCGAAAAGCATGAGAAAGCACAAACAACATTAAAAAAAAAAAACTTGCTCACAGAAGTAATGGCAGAAAATTTCCCAAGCAGGGGGAAAGAATTTGACATACAGACAAGTGAGGCATATAGGACTCCAACTAGCCATGATCAAAAACAAAAAATATACACATAGGCATATAGTAGTCAAGATTCTGGAAATCCAACAGAAGAACAAAATATTAAAAGCAGTTAGAGAAAAGAAATCATGTACAAAGGAAAGCCCATCAGAATCACAGCAGAATTCTCAAAGCAAACCCTCAAGTGAAGAAGAGCCTTGAAGTATTTCAAGCACTGAAAAAAAAAAAAAAACCCATAACCCAGATTGATGTATCCTGCAAAACTATCTTTTAAAATCAATGGAAAAATAAGATATTTTCATGACAAAGAAAACCTGAAGAAATTCATGAATACCAAAATTCTAAATAATATCAAAGAAAAAGAAAAGGAAGATTCCAACTCCATGAACCCCAACAGAATGAAGCCATCTGGCAAGGCAAGAAATTAAATGGAAAGAAAGAAAAATTAAAAATATAAAAGAGCCAACAACAGGAAAATATCATGACAATGATGTCAATACAAATCAGTTAAAACCATCAATGTTAAAGGTCTTAATTCACCAATCAAAAGAAATAGACTGGCAGAATGGATCAAGAAGCAAGATCCAACAATATGCTGCATACAAGAAACACACTTAATGCAAAAACAAATTCATAGACTGAAAGTCAAAGGATGGAAAACAATACTCCATGTGACAGGAACCAAAAAAAAGCAGGGGTAGCTATCCTGTTTGCAGACAAAGTGGATTTCAAATCAAAACTAATTAAGAGAGACAAAGAAAGTCATTACAATCCAAGAGTAAGAAATGACAATCATAAATATATATACCAAATACCAGTGCACCTAACTATATAAAACAAGTATTAACAGAAATGAAAAATCAAATAAACACTAATACAATAGTAGTGGGGGACCTCAATACCCCACTGTCACAAATAGACAGATCAACTAGACAAAAAATAAACAATGAAATGATAGAACTGAACAAAACTTTTGAACAACTGGACTTAACATATGTATACACAGTGTTTCACCCCACAAACCCAGAATACATATTCTTCTCAGCTGCACACAGATCATTCTTAAAAATAGACCACAGCACCCCCAATGGCAAGAGGAGGTGAGCTGCACAGGTGCCAGCAGCAGCACACACACACACACAGACACACACACACAGACACAACCATTGAAATGAGAAGACACTTAAACAAGCCTCAAAACCAGACTTCCAGATCAAGTAAAACAATCCCAACAGGAAATGAGATGGAACAATCTCATACTCAACCACCTGGACTCCCTGAACTGGCATCAAAAGAGGGTGTAGAAAAAATGAAATCAGAAATAATTTCTCAGATAACAGCAGAAATTGTTCCCATAGTACAAGACATGATTAATAAATCTAGAGAGGACACACATAAAAAAAATAGAGGAGCTGAGGAACATGATGGAATCCCAATATAGGAAACAAATGGAATCCATAAAACAGATACAAACAGATTTTTCAGGAGATTAAAACCTCCATTGAAAGTCTATGCAGCAGAATGAACCACTGTGAGGATAGAATTTCAGATCTATAAGACTGCAATTAGTGACCAGGAAAAGAAAAATTTCTTTAAAATTGTAAGGGACCACAAAAAATCAATCCAGCAGCTGCTAGATGATGCAAAGAAGAATAACATAAGACTGATTGGAGTCAATGAAGAAACAGGAGAGAGGGCAGATGACATCAAAAAACTGTTCACAGAAGTGATGGAAGAAAACTTCCCAAGCAGAGGAAAAGAAATTGACATACAGGTAAGTAAGGCATATAGGACTCCAAGTAGCTGTGATCAAAAAAAATCCACACATAGGCATATAATAGTTAAAATTCTAGAAACCCAACAGAAGAACAAAATTCTACAAGAAGTTAGAAAAAAAGAAACAAATCACATAACAAAGGAAAGCCCATCAGAATCCCAGCAGACTTCTCAATGCAAACCCTCAAGGCAAGAAGAGCTTGGAGTGATGTATTTCAAGCCCTAAAAGAAAACAGCCTCCAACCCAGATTGTTGTACCCTGAAAAATTATCTTTCAAAATTGATGGAGAAATAAGATACTTTCATGAAAAAGGACACCTTAGGAACTTCATGAATGCCAAACCAGCCTCCAAAGAATCTTATACAATATCCTAGGAAAAGACAATGAGGATCACAACTCCAGGAAGCCCAGCAGAATGAATCTGTCAGATGCAACTAGAAATTAAATGTAAAAGGGGAGAATCCAACAAACAGAAAAAGTCATGACAATGATAAGTCAGTATGTATAAGTTATAACCATCAATGTTAATGGTCTCAATTCACCAATCAAAAGAAATAGACTGGCAGAATGGATCAAGAAGCAAGATCCTACAATATGCTGCATACAAGAAACACATTTAATTCAAAAAGAAACTCATAGTCTAAGAGTTAAAGGGTGGAACCAATACTCCACATGACAGGAACCCGAAAAAAAAAAAACAAGAGTAGCTATCCTCTTTGCAGATCAAGTAGATTTCAAACAAAACTCTGAAACACTCTGGTCCCAAGAATTTCAGATAAGGGACACTCAACTTGTATGTACAAATCTATTGTGAACATGTGTTTTCATTCCTCTCAAATCTTAAGAACAGGACTGTTGGTTCTTAAGAGTAATACAAGAAATTTCTATATTGTTTTCCAAAATGGTTTTTCATTTTACATTCACATTAGCAGTATTGGAAAGCTCTAACTGATTCACACCTAAGATGACATTTGTTCCTTTAAAACTTTTAACTTCATCCCCCTAATGAGTGTATAATTCAATCTTGTTATTGTACTGATTAGTATTTTTCTGATTCTAGTGTGGCACAACTTTCCTTGTGCTGTACTGGCTATTTATCATCTTCTTCTGTCTACTTTTTAATTGGGTTGTCTATTACTGAGCTGTAAGAGTTCTTTATAAATTCTGGTCATAGGTTATATGCATTATAAATATGGTCTGTTTAAGGGATACTTTTCATTTTCTTAATGATGTAATTTAAAGTTCTAAATTTTGATGGAATCTCATTTATCAATTTTTTCTTTTATACATCATCATTGTTATATCCTAGGAAATTCTTGCCTACCCTAAATTCATAAACATTTTCCCTTATAATTTCTTCTTATAGTCTTAGTCTTTCATATTTAGGTTCATAGATTCCAGTTATTTTTATGTATGGAAATAAAGGGTTGAGGTTAATTTTTTATATACAGATACCAGATGTTCTAGTGCCATTTGCTGAAAACACTATCTTTTCCTCTGCTCTTGAATTGAGTTTATGTTCTATAAAATGTTAATGTTAAATAATCTTTCAAAACTCAGTGGACCATATATGTGTGATTTTATTTCTAGATTCTCTGTTTTATTCCAATGATCTATATGTCTTTCCTTACACCAACACTGCCTTGATTAATGTAGCTTTAGAGGAAGTCTTAAAATTATGTACTAAATGTCTCGAAACACTGTTTTCTTTTTCTTTTTACTTTTCTAGGTCCTTTGTACTCCTACATAACTTTTAAATTTCAATATCCAATTCTTCATTTACAGCACTTATATATAGACTTGAATTTTTATATATACCTTGTGTTTTCTAATCCTGCTAAATTCAAATACAAGTTGTAGGGGACCCTAGAGATTTCTTAGCATTTTTTCTGTAGATGGTCATTTCATCTACATATAAAGATTTTACTTCTATCTTGCCAATCATATGCTAATTGTGTCTTTTTATTGCCAGACTATTTTGGTTTGGGCCTATGTTTCAAAGTCTAATGGACAGATGAAGAGAAGGCATATCTGCCCTTGTTCCCCAAATTAGGGAGAAAGCATTGTATCTTCTCCATTCATATAAGGCGTTTTTGCTGGAAGTATGGAGTACATGTCTTTGATCTGTTGAGAATATTCTGTTCTATTTCTAGTCTCCTGATAGCTTTTACCATGAACAGCTGTAGAACTTAGTCCAATACTTTTTCTCCAACTACTGACAGGATCATATGGCTTTTTCCTTTCCTCTATTAAAATGATGATTTTTGGGAGTGGATCTTCCAGTGTTGAATCAACACTGCCATCCCTATAATAAAAGCATTTTCTACATACTGCCAGATCTGACTTCTGATTGTTTTGTTAAACAAATTTCTATCTGTGTTCATACTTTTTTCTTCTATTATCTTTATCCAGTTTTAGGATTAGCACAATGTTGAGTTCCTAAAATGAGGGGAGAAGTGTTCCTTCTTTTTTCTACTTTAAATGTTTGATATAATTTATCAGTTAAAATGTTTATGAGCCTCTTGTTGTCATATAGGTAGGTTTTCAGGCTAGGAATATACTTTCTTTAATAGGTGCTATTCAAATTTTATGTTTCCTCCAGAGTCAGTTTCATTAATTTGTCTTCCAAGGTACTTTTTAGAAGTTGTCAAATTTATTTCAAAGAAGATTTTTGTAATATGCTTTCTATATCCTTTTAAATTCTGTAAAATCTGGGGTAATGTCTTCTAGGTCTGATATGGTAATTTTAAAATGTATAATTGATATTGTGTAATAGGAAGAAAAGGTCTAAAGGAGTAGGGGAAGTGGGAGGGGTAGGGAAAAGAAAAGAAGGGAAAAGAAAAAATATGAGAAAAGGAAAAAATGGAAACAAAGTCTTTGCAAATAGGGAAGGGTGGAGTGGATGAAGGGAGGGCAGAGGAAGGAGAAAAAAATAAGAACCAAGATATTCATGTAAAGGTACAAGATCCCAATGATGAATGTAACTGTATTTTATACCTAAAATGTACCAATAAACTTAATGGGGAAAAAACTAGACCACAGGCTAGTTCATAGAACATGCTTAGGTAAATGTAAAAGAACTAAAGTTATTCCATGTATATTGCCAGACCATAGTACAGTGAAATTGGAGATCAATAGAGAAAAGAACAACAAGAACTTCATAAACACATGGAAATTGAATAACACCCTCCTGAACAACCAATGGGTCCCAAAGGAAATTAAAGAAAAAATTAGACAGTTTCTACAATTAAATAACAACACAAATAAAACATATCAGAATTATGGGACACAAAGAAAGGAGTCATACAAGGGAAATTCATAGCAGTAAATGCCCAAATTAGGAAAATGGAGCAAGCTCAAATAAACAACTTCAATCTTCTGGGAAAAGAAGAGCAAGACAAACACAAAGCTCATGCAAGAGAGGAAATTATAAAGATCGAGCAGTAATCAATGCAATAGAAACTAAGAGAATGATACAAAAACATCAAATAATCAAAGAGTTGGTTTCTCAAAAGAATAAATAAAATTGACAAATCCTTAGCCAACCTTATAAAAGAGGAAAGAAAATGCTCAAATCCATTCAAATAGGAGTGAAATTACAACAGATCCAGGACAAATCCAGGAGATCATCAGTACCTACTTTGAGAAACTGTACTCCAATAAGATGGAAAACACAGACGAAATGGACAAATTTCTAGATACATATGAATTACCAATGTTCAACCAAGAAGATATAAAAATTCTAAACAAGCCAATATCAATCAGTGAAATTGAAAATGTAATTAAATACTTGCCAATAAAGAAAAACCCAGGACCTGATGGCTTCTCTGCTGAATTCCACAAGAAAATTTAGAGAAAAGTTAATGTCACTACTTCTTAAACTCTTTAATGAAATTGAAAGGAAAGCAATACTCCGGAATTCATTCCTAGAAGCAAGCATCACCTTGATTCCAAAAGCAGAGAAAAACCCAACCAAAAAAGAAGACTACAGGCCAATCTCTCTAAGGAACACCGACTAAAAAAAAATCCTCAATAAGACACTGGGAAAAAATGCAACAAATCATCCAGAAGATCATACACCCTGACCAAATGGGATTCATCCCAGGGATGCAAGAATGATTCAACAAATGTAAATCAATAAGTGTAATACAATATATTAACAGACTCAAGGACAAAAACCACATGATCATCTCAATACATGCAGAAAAAGCATTCAACAAAATCCAAAACATGTTCATGATAAAAAAAAACTCTACAGAAAATTGGAATACATGGTATTTATCTCAACCTGATAAAAGCCATCTATGAAAAACCAACAGGCAACATCATACTATAATGGTCAAAAACTGAAAGCTTTCATGCTAAAATCAGGAACAAGACAAGGATGTCCACTATCACCACTCCTGTCCAATATAGTTTTGAAAACATTAGGCACAGCAATTAGACAAGAGAAAGACATAAAAGGAATACAGTTAGGAAATGAAGAAGTTAAATTGTCATTATTTGTGCATGACATGATACTTTATATAGAAGACCCAAAAAACTCTGCCAAAGATTTCTAGACTTTTTAAAAATAATTTTATTGGTACATTTTAGGTATACAGTATAATGACATTCATCATTGGATGAATGATGAATGATGAATGGTGAAGCAAGCCGTCCCTTCACCACTCCACCCTTCCCTATTTACAAAGACTTTGTTTCCATTTTTTCTTTTTTTTTTCCCCATTAAGTTTATTGGTACATTTTGGGTATAAAATACAGTTACATTCATCAATGGGATCTTGTACCTTTACATGAGTATCTTGGTTCTTATTTTTTCCCCCCTTCCCTTGCCCTCCCTTCACCCCCTCCACCCTTCCCTATTTGCAAAGATCTTGTTTCCATATTTTTTCCTTTCCCTTTTTTCCTTTCCCCTACCCCTCCCAATTCCCCTGGTCTTTTAGACATTTACTTCCTATAACACAATATCAGTTATACATTTTTTAATTACAATATTAAGATGTAGGAGACATTACCACAGATTTTACAGAATTTAAAAGGATATAGAAAGCATATTACAAAAATCGTTTTTGAAATAAATTTGACAACTTCTAAGAAGTACCTTGGAAGACAAATTAATGAAACTAACTCTGGAGGAAATATAAAACTTGAATAGCACCTATTAAAGAAAGTATATTCCTAGCCTGAAAACCTACCTATATGACAACAGCAGGCTCATAAACATTTTAACTGATAAATTATATCAAACAATTAAAGCAGAAAAAAAAAAGGAACACTTCTCCCCTCATTTTAGGAACTCAACATTGTGCTAATCCTAAAACTGGATAAAGATAATAGAAGAAAAAAGTATGAACACAGATAGAAATTTGTTTAACAAAACAAACTATTAGAAGTCAGATTTGGCAGTATGTAGAAAGTGGTTTTGTTATAGGGATGGCAGTGTTGGTTCAGCATTGGAAGATCCACCCCCAAAAGTCATCATTTAAACAGAGGAAAGGAAAAAGCCATAGGGTCCTATGTCCTAAAAAGCCATATGTCACTAGTTGGAGAAAAAGTATTGGACTAAATTCTACAGCTGTTCTTGGTAAAAGCTATCAGGAGACTAGAAGTAGAACAGAAACTTCTCAACAGATTAAAGACAGGTACTCCATACTTCCAGCGAGAATGCCTTATATAAATGGAGAAGATACAATGCTTTCTCCTTAAGGTGGGGAACAAGGGCAGATATGCTTACTCTTTATCTGTCCATTAAACTTTGAAACCTAGGCCCCACCAAAATACTCTGGCAATAAAATGACACAACTAGGATAGGATTGGCAAGGTAGAAGCAAAATCTTTATATGTAGATGAAATGATCATCTACAGAGAAAATACTAAGAAATCTCTAGAAGCCCCTAGAACTTGTACTTGAATTTAGCAGGATTAGAAAACACAAGCTATATTAAAAAATTCAGGTCTGTGTATACTTGCTATAAATGAAGAATTGGATATTGAAATTTAAAAGTTATGTAGGAGTACAAAGGACCTAGAAAAGTTAAAAAAAAAAAACAGTGTTGGAAGATGTTTAGTACCTAATTTTAAGACTTCTTCTAAAGCTACAGTAATCAAGGCAGTGTTGGTGTAAGGAAAGACATATAGATCATTGGAATAAAACAGAGAATCTAGAAATAGAGCCACACATATATGGTCCACTGAGTTTTGAAAGATTATTTAACATTAGCATTTTATAGAATATAAACTCAATTCAAGAGCCGAGGCAGAGACAGTGTTTGCAGCAAATGGCACTAGAATATCTGGTATCCATATATAAAACATTAACCTCAACCCTTTTTTCCATACATGAAAATAACTTGAAGGGATCTATGAACCTAAATAAGAAAGCCTAAAAGTATAAAACTTTAAGAAGAAATTATAAGGGAAAATATTTATGAATTCAGGGTAGGCAAAAACTACCTAGGATACAAAAGACATGATATATAAAAGAAAAAATTTGATAAATGGGATTCCATCAAAATTTAGAACTTTAAATGACATCATTAAAATGAAAAGTAGTCCTTAAACAGACCATATTTACAATGCATATAACCTATGACCAGAATATATAAAGAATTCTCAGAGCTCATTAATAGACAACCCAATTAAAAAGTAGACACAAGAAGATGATAAATAGCCAGTACAGCACAAGGAATGGTGTGCAACTCTAGAATCAGAAAAATACTAATCAGTACATTAATAAGATTGAATTATACACTCATTGGGGAGATGAAGTTAAAAGTTTTAGAAGCCTTGTCATGACTTTTTCTTTTTGTTGGATTCTCCCCTTTTGCATTTAATTTGTCACACCCAATGGATTCATTCTGCTGGGCTTCCTGGGGTTGTGATCCTCATTGTCTGTTCCTAGGGTATTGTCTAAATTTTTTTGGAGTGCCAGTTTGGTATTCATGAAGTTCCTGAGGTGCTCTTTATCATGAAAGTATCTTATTTCTCCATCAATTTTGAAAGATAGTTTTGCAGGGTACATCAATCTGTGTTGGAGGCTGTTTTCCTTTAGGGCTTGAAATACATCACTCCAAGCTCTTCTTGCCTTGAGGGTTTGCATTGAGAAGTCTGCTGTGATTCTGATGGGCTTTCCTTTGTATGTGATTTGTTTCTTTTCTCTCACTGCTTGTAGAATTTTGTTCTTCTGTTGGATTTCTGGAATTCTAACTATTATATGCCTATGTGTAGATTTTTTTTGATTAAGGCTAGCTGGAGTCCTATATGCCTCACTTATCTGTATGTCAAGTTCTTTTCCCCTGCTTGGGAAGTTTTCTGCCATCACTCCTGTGAAGAGATTTTTTTATGTCATCTGCACTCTCTCCTGTTTCTTCATTGACTCCAGTCAGTCTTATGTTATTCTTCTTTGCATCATCTAGCAGCTGCTGGATTGATTTCTCATGTTCCCTTACAATTTTAAAGCAATTTTTCTTTTCCTCCTCACTAATTGCAATCTTATCTTCTATATGTGAAATTCTATCCTCACATTGGTTCATTCAGCTCCACAGACTTTCAATGGAGTTTTTAATCTCTTGGAAATCTGTTTGTATCTGTTTTATGGATTCCATTTGTTTCCTATGTTGGGATTCCATCATGTTCCTCGGATCCTCTATTTTTTTATCTGTGTCCTCTCTAGATTTATTAATCATGTCTTGCACCATGAGCAAAATCTTTGCTGTTATCTGAGAAATTATTTCTGATTTCGTTTTTCCCAGATCCACTTTTGTTGCCAGTTCAGAGAGTCCAGGTGGTTGAGTATCAGAATGTTCCATCTCATTTCTCTTTGGGGTCGTTGTAGGTGATCCAGAAGTCTGTTTTTGAGACTTGTTTACGTGTCTTCTCATTTCCAAGGGAGAGGATGCTTCTGGCACCCACACGGCTCACTTTCTCTGCCCTAGGAGCCTAGGATGGTGGTGGGGGAGCTTCCTTCTGGGTGCTGGGACTGGCTCACCTTTTCTGCCCTAGGAGCCTGGGATGGCAGTGGGGGCGCTTCCTTCTGGGTGCTGGGACCGGCTCACCTTCTCTCTGCAAAACTTCACAGGTGACGCAGGCCATGGTCACAGTCTCACTGCTTGACACAGCTCCAGTGAAACCGAGACTATGGCTGAAACCATGACTCTGTCTTTTGCTTTTGCTTTCTGCGGTAGTGATTTCCTCAGTGCTGTACTCCCCGGGAGATCTCTCCATGAGTAGTGGGGACGTGACATCCATATCTGTTTCCATTTTTTCAATTTCTCATAATTTTTCCTTTCCCTTCTTTCCTTTCCCCTATCACTTCCACTTCCCCTACCCCTTTGGACCTTTTCTTCCTATTTTGCATTATCAATTATTCATTTTAATCATTGGTACATTTAAGGTATACAATATAATGATATTCATCATAGGAAATTTGCACCTTTACATAGTCTCTCTTGGATATTATTTTTTCCCCTTCCCCTGTCCTCCCTTCAACCCCTCCATTCCTCCCTCTTTACAAAGACTTTGTTTCCATTTTTCCATTTTCTCATATTAATTCCATTCCCTTTTTTCCTTTCCCCACCCTCCCACTTCCCCTTCCTCTTTGCACCTTTTCTTCCTATTTCACATTATCTATTATACATTTTAGTCCTTATTTACACTTGCAGTTTCTCACACTAGAGAGACTATTCAGTATTTACATGTGTGTCCTATTTATTTCACTTAAGAGTATAGCCTCAATGTGCATCCATTTAGCAATAAATGTCTCCAATTTCTCATTTTTTATGGTTGAGTAGTACTCCATTTTATTAAAAAAACCACATTTGCTTTATCTAGTCTCCAGCTAATGGGCATTTGGGCTGCTTCCAAGTTTTAGCTATTGCAAATTGTGCTGCTGTGAACATGGGTGCACATATATCACTGTGGTATGATTCTTTTAATTCTTTGGGGGAGATACCCAGCAGGGGAATAGCTGGGTCAAATGGAACTTCCATACTTAGTTCTTTGAAGTATCTCCATACAAATTTCCACAGTGTTTTCACCAGTCTACACTCCCACCAGCAGTGGAGGAGGGTTCCTCTTTCCCTACAGCCCGGCGAGCATTTGTTATTGGTTGATTTCTTTATAGCAGCCATTCTTTCTGGGGTAAGGTGGAATCTCAGTGTTGTTTTCATTTGCATCTCTTGAATAACCAATGATGTTGAACATTTTTGCATATGTTGATTTGCTATTTCTACTTCTTTGTCTGAGAAATGTCTGTTCATTTTAGATGCCCATTTTTGGATTGGGTCTTTAAATTTGGGAGGTCTGGTTTTTTTAAGTTCTTTATATATTCTAGATAGTGGACCTTTGTCTGAGGGACAGCAGGTGAATATTTTTTCCAGCATTGTGGGTTGTCTCTTCACACTGTTGGTGGTTCCTCTTGCTGTGCAGAAGCTTTATAGTAAGAAAATGTCCCATTTGTTGATTGCTTGTGCTAGTTCATAGGCAACTGAGGCTTTGTTCATAAAATCTTTTCCTACACCAATGTCTTCAAGAGTTCTACCTAACCTCTGTTCCA
This sequence comes from Heterocephalus glaber, assembly GCF_053883595.1. Lineage (NCBI taxonomy): Eukaryota > Metazoa > Chordata > Mammalia > Rodentia > Bathyergidae > Heterocephalus > Heterocephalus glaber. Next base: position 82,413,310 of record NW_028258315.1, on the reverse strand, counting down.
GTCGGTTTAGTGTTTCTGTTTTAATATGTAGATCTTTAATCCATTTCTGTGGGAAATGGTAGAATTCAGCTATCTAGTTGTTAAGAATAGATCACAAGAAGTTTGTTAACTAAGAAAATTAAGTCGTTTCTGGGAAATTCCACAAGTCTGTTTGTTAAAAGAATGCCAGAAAACTTTAAGAGACATTGTAAAAGTCTCACAGGAGAAAAACAGGTTTTCCTGGTTTTCTTATTTACCATTTTCTGGGATCAGAGGACCACAACCCAATGATCTACAGGTGGTAAGAGAGCAAGGATTCACTATGCACATCTGTGATGTTTATGGTGGGCCAGTGGGCTTGATTTTGGCTGAAATCATCCTGCTCTCTTGATACTATCTGATAAGAAGAGGGCTGCAGTGTGCTCTTCGATGTATGGGATTGGTGAATGGAAACAGGGGACTTGTGGATTCTCCTGTAGTTTTTATGAGTCGCTTAAAGTCACTGGTTATCATCAGAGGTTAAAATCAGAAAGACAATAGCCAGAATAACTAAACTGCTTTCCTACATGTATAAAAGCCTTGCTTCTTTCCTTTGTGATTGTCGAATAGTGCCAGAGGAATTAAACTGCTGTTCGTCCCCAGGCTGTCTCCTTTTCTTTCTTTAAAAGTTGGTGCTTTCCGGGGTTCCAGGTATCCCTCAAGAGAGACCTTTATTAAAATAAAAATCAACACATTTTGATTTTAGTTTAGTGTATAGTGAGAGATATAGGTCTAGTTTTAGTCTTTGGCAAGTTGGAACCCAATTTTTCCAGCACATTTATTAAAGAGGCCATCATTCTTCCAGTGAGGGTATTTGGCCCCTTTGTCGAAGATGAGGTGGCTGAGTGTGTCTGAAGTTGTTTCTGCATCTTCTAATCTGTCCCACTGTTTCTCAGGTCTGTTTCTTTGCCAGTTCCATGCCGTTTTTATCACAGTAGCTTTGTAGTAGAGTTTCAAGTTGGGGATTGTGATACCCCCAGCCATGTCTCTGTTGCCTAGAATTGCTTTTGCTATTCTAGTTCTCTTCCTATTCCAAATGAATTTTGGATTGTTTTCTCCAGGTCTGTGAAGTATGTCTCCAGGTATTTCAATTGGAATTGCATTGAATCTATATAGCAGTTTTGCAAGTATGGCCATTTTCACTATATTGACTCTTCCTACCCAGGAGCAAGGGATGTCCTTCCATTTTCTGATATCATCTTCAATCTCTCTTTTCAGAGTGCTGTAGTTTTCAGAGAAGAGGTCTTTGATTTGTTTTGTTAGGTTGATTCCTAGGTATTTCAGTTTTTTGGATACTATTGTGAAAGGAATTGTTTGCCCTATTTCTCTCTCAGTGAAGACTTTTAGACTTAATAACCAAATTCAGTAGAATAGCTGGATACAAGGTCAACATTCAAAACTCAGTAGCCTTCTTGTACACAAATAACAGACTCACTGAGAGGAATTGGGGAAACAACTCCTTTCACAATAGCATCCAAAAAAATAAAAAGACCTCAGAATCAATCTAATGAAGGAAGTAAAAGAACTCTACTCTAAAAACTACAGCATTTTGAAAAAAGAGATTGAAGAAATATGAGAAAATGGGCAAACATTCCTCTTCTTGGGTAGCAAGAACCAATATAGTGAAAATGGCCATACTTCCAAAACTGCTATATAGATTCAATGCAAACCCAATTGAAATTCCAACATCATATTTCACAGAACTAGAGAAAACAATCCAAAAATTCATTTGAAACAAGAAGAGACCAAGAATAGCAAAAGCAATTCTAGGCAACAAAGATAAGGCAGGGGGTATCACAATACCCAACTTGAAACTATACTACAAAACTACTGTGATTAAAAAAAAAAAAAAAACAAAAAACATGTTACTGGCAAAGAAACAGATCCAAGGATCAGTGGAGCAGATTAGAAGATGCAGAAACAACTTCAGACACACTCAGCCACCTCATCTTGGACAAAGTAGCCCTCACTGGAGGAAAGATAGCCTCTTTAATAAATGGCACTGAAAAAATTGGGTTTCAATTTGCCAAAGATTAAAACTAGACCCATATCTCTCACCATGCACTAAACTAAAATTGAAATGGATCAAAGATCTAAATATTAAAACAGGAACATTAAACCTGCTAGAATATAGGTTAGGTAGAACTCTTGAAGACATTGGCATAGGAAAAGACTTTATGAACAAAACCTTAGTCGCATATGAACTAGCACAAAGAATAAACAACTGAGATCTCATCTTATTTAAAAGCTTCTGCACAGCAATAGAAATGACCAAAAGTGAGAAGAGACACCCCACAATATGGGGGAAAAAATTACCAGCTGTTCCTTATAGGGAAAGGGTAATGGGAGTTGCCAGAGACCCCTGCAGGGGTCCAGTATGATCTCTATGAGATGGGAAAGTGGGAATTAAAAGAAACACAGATACAAAGACTTGAGAGAAACTGTGTCTTTGGCTGATCTAAGCTGCTCTGGGCAGCAAAAACAAGAACTCCCAGGACATCAAGTGTTTATTCATTACAATTATGGGAAGTGGGGGAGCTGAGCAGGCCTTGGGACACCTGATGATAACAAGTATCAAGCAGGCAGGACTGTAGAATGAGGGCACAAGTGTATCTTTGTTGCAGAGAACAAATGGTTAATTCAGAAGGGAAGAATTTAGTTGGAGCCAAGTTGACCTTGGCTGGAAGTGAACTTAGCAGATTGGACTGCTTCCAATGTATCACAGATGAATTATGGAGGGGCAAGAAGCTTATGCCAAGGTAGTCTGCTAATACTGGGAAGAGGTGTTTGCTACAGTTCCTCAGACAAAGGTCTACTATCTAGAATAGATAAAGAACTTAAAAATCAGACCTCCCAAATTTAAAGACCCAATCCAAAAATGGGCATCTGAAATGAACAGACTTTTCTCTGACAAAGAAGTAGAAAGAACAAATCAACATATGCAAAAATGTTCAACATCACTGGTTATTCAAGAGATGCAAATGAAAACAACACTGAGATTCCACCTTACCCCAGAAAGAATGGCTGCTATAAAGAAATCAACCAATAACAAATGCTGGCAGGGGTGTGGGGAGAAAGGAACCCTTCTCCATTGTTGGTGGGAGTGCAGACTGGTGCAACCACTGTGGAAATCAGTATGGAGATACCTCAAAGAACTAGGACTAGAAGTCCCATTTGACCCAGCTATTCCCTTGATGGGTATCTTCTGAAAAAAATTAAAAGCGTCATACCACAGCGATATATGCACATCCATGTTTATAGCAGCACAGTTTGTAATAGCTAATTCTTGAAAATGGCCCAAATGCCCATCAACTCATGACCAAATAAAGAAGATGTGGTTTTTTTATAAAATGGGGTACTACTCGGCCTTAAAGAATGATAAACTACAGACATTTATAGCTAAATGCATGCACATCGAGGCCATACTCTTAAGTGAAATAAATAGGGCACACGTGTAAATACCAAATAGTTTCTCTGGTGTGAGAAACTGAAAATGTAAATGAGGACCAAAATGTGTAATAGATTATGTGAAATTGGAAGAAAAGATCCAAAGGGGAAGGGGAAGTGGAGAGGTGGGGTGGGGTGGGGGAAAGGAAAGATGGGAAAGAAACAAGAGAAAAGAAGGAAAAAATGGAAACAAAGTTTATGTAAATGGGGAAGGGTGGATGGGTGAAAGGGAGGGAAGGGGAAGGGGAAAAAGCAAGAACCAAGATATATCATGTACAGGTACAAATTCCCAATGATGAATGCGATCATAATGTATACCTGAAATGTACCAATAAACTTAATGAATAAAAAAAAATATTGGCTTCCTTTTTCTGATGTGTTAATACTCATTTTACTTTCAAACATATCCTTGTGGAGCAGGTAAACTACATTAATAATCTCTATCTCGGCCAGGGATTTAGCTCAGTGGTGCCACCACCTGTCTTGCAAGCACAAGGACCTGAGTTCGATCCCTGGTAACAAAAAATAATAATAATAATCTCTATCTCATGGTACTCACATTGTTACACAATCCCTTCCATCCGAATATGCACAGGACCTGTCTCTTGCTTTGAGCTGATAATGAGGGGGGTATCACTTCCAAGGTTATGTTACAGAGGATTATGATATGCATCTTTGCAAGAAGAATGTTTCCCTTTGGCTTTGATGGAACCAAGTGGCCAGAAGGAGGACCTTATGGCAGGAAACTAAAGACTACCTCTGGGCCTTCAGCCACCAACAAGCAAACAACTGGAACCCTCCACTTCACAGTCCCAAAGAATGGAATTCTTCAAGCAACTGTGTGAGTTTAAAAGTAGATCCTCCTTACTTGAGTGTTGAGATGAAAACCTGGCCCTGTCTGATATCTTGATTGTATCCTTCCAGGGGATCACTTAAGCCATGAGTGCACTCCTGACCCATTGAAACTGAGATAAACACACGCTGTTTAAATATTGCCACTAAGTTTGTGGCAATATTGTTATGCAGTAAATCAAATTAACATAGCTGGATTGCCCTAACTGGGCAAAACTTAACTCTGCCATATTTTATAAAGTAGAATAATTTTTCTAAATCCAAATAAAAAGGTTGAACCTTCTTAGTTCAATCAATAAAGATATGATTTCATTTACATTCAAAATATGTGGTAATATGAAAGTCATTTTATGTAATATATTTTTCTATTTCAAAATGTACAAAGTAAATTTAAGTCTGAAGTAGATACTAATAAGAGAAATATACACACCAATCAGATTTTTCAATTTTCTTTTGGCCAAAACTTCCAAACCTGCAGAAATTTTGCTCCTTTGGTTCAGAACCACAGAATACAGTAGAGTAATGAAAGAAAACTTACATTTGCCCTGTGCCTGTTATATTCTAAACATTAAACTATATGCTTTACATACATTCCTTTAATTTTTACAGCCTCCCTACATCATAGATATTTACTCTACTATTTTATTGATGAAGAAACTGAGACTCAGAGAGCTGATATTACACAGGTAGTCAATGACTAAGTCATGGATTACACCCAGAGTGAGTCTCATACATTTCCCAATCTATCACTTTTATAGACAAGAAAGTTAGAAAACACAATTTGAATATTTTTACCTTTTCTGAAACTCATTCCAAATTATGCTGAGGACAGCTGATATTTCTAAGCTCACCCTGGACCACAAGTGATTGGTGTTAGTTGAATGTTACTATGTGGGAGAACTGTACAAGGCAACCCTGAGTATCTAGAAAACTAAGAAAACATCCTTTTTTTAAAAAGCTTGTATTCTCTCTGGTGTGAGAAACTGAAAATATAAATAAGGACTAAAAGGTATAATAGACAATATGAAATAGGAAGAAAAGGTCCAAAGGGGAAGTGGGAGAGGTAGGGGAAAGGAAAGAAGGGAAAGGAAAAAATAAGAGAAAAGGAAAAACATGGAAACAAAGTCTTTGTAAATAGGGAGGGGTGGAGAGGTTGAAGGAAGGGCAGGGGAATGGGGAAAGAATAAGAACCAAGAGGGATTATGTAAAGGTACAAATTCCCAATAACGAATGTCAGCATATTGTATACCTAAAAAGTACCAATAAAATTAACGAATGAAAAAAAAACCGGCTTGTATTCTAATGGGCCTGGGGTCATTTAGGAGGAGGAGGGACAGGTAACAACTCCAGGGGAAATAAGTATATTGGAGCGATGGCCAATAACAGTGGCATTGCCTGAGAGCTTATTGTAAATGCAGGCTCCCTACAGACCTCCTGAATCACAGTCTGAGCTGCATGCCATGCAAGCTGGAGAAGCACTGTGGATGACAGATTGAGAAATTCCTCTCCATGAGACTGAGTCTCTTTAAAAGAAGGAAGATAATTTAAATTTTAAATGAAAAAATGTACACTGATTTTGCAGTATATTAGGACTTCCACATTCAGCTATTTCAAGTTTTTCTTAGAAAGAATTGAGTTCTTGGCTATACCTTCTCAGTACTTAAGCTTTACAAACATTGCCTTCCTAACGCATTCATACTACATGATATACCAACACTCAGTAGCACTTTCTATGTTTTTTTCTCCAGATTGACAATAGCAACTATATCCAAAAGGCCACTTTGTTTGTTTGTTTGTTCACTTTTTGAGACAGGGTCTTGCTTTGTAGTGCAGCCTGGTCTTGAACTCACTATGAAGCCCAGGCTGGCCTCAACCTCTGTACAAACCTCCTGGCTCTGCCTTCTGAGTGCTGTGATTTTGTTTGTTTGTTTGTTTTTTGTTTTTTGTTTTTTTGTTTTGGGGGGGGGTTTCGGTACCAGGGATTGAACTCTCCCGACCTTGTGCTTGCAAAGCAGGCAGCGGCACCACTGAGCTAAACCCCTGGCCCCTGAGTGCTGTGATTACAGGCGTGTGCCACCACACCCAGCTCAGAAGACAACTTTTTTAAGCTCCTTAAACTTCTTTTTAGCTCATAGATTACTAAAACAATCTGATAAAAGTATTCATAGTATTATAAGTAATTTAAAGAGATTATTACTAAAGAGGCAAGAAATATAATGCTTTTTTCCAGTCACCCAGTGAAAACAGCTTTAAAGTTTCTATACTTTGTACTGAATGCACTTGTTAGAACCACTGCCAAGTAAGTAACAACAATCAATGTCCTTTCTTTATTTTTTCATCTAAATTGGTATGCACCATGCATAGCTAAATTCCATCAGACTTGAAATAGTCCTGATAGAGGACAACATTCTTCATGAAATTTTAAGCAGAAACTCTATTAATTATATATCTCAAAACAAACCCTGGATAGTTTAAAAGGTTTCTAGCTTTGTGTTGTGATGCTCCTTCCTTTGTGGTTTCTTGTTTTATTATCAGGGGAACTTTTTTGAAAGCACTGCTTGCTAAAGAGGGCATTTGAAGTTAAAACTTGAATTTCCAAGGATTTATTTCCAATCCTTTTTGAGATACTTCGTGTTTTAAAGGATTTATATAACAAGCAGGTGTGGTAGCACACACTTGTAATCACAGCACTTGGGAGGCTGAGGCAGGAGGATCACTGCAAGTTCAAGACCAACCTGAACTACATAGCAAGACCCTGTCTCAAAAAACCAAAAAAAAAAATTTTTTTCAAGTGTCAAAGTAAGAAGACAGCACAAATTCCAAAGAAAGCTAATAAATATCTTGCTTTCCCTTCTGTCTACATTATTTAAGCCCATTCAATATAAAAGTATCAATGTACACATTATCTCTAACAAACAAAATATAGTTTGCCCGTAATGTCTGGCCTTCTGATTGTTTTAATAAAGTTTCATATTATTGAGTATAAAAAAAAGAATGTAAAGGGGAGCCTTTACTCTTTATGTTCTTTTTTTTTGGTACCGGGGATCAAACTCGGGTCCTTGCGCTTGCGCAGCAGGAGGCAAAACCACTGAGCTAAATCCCCGGCCCTCTTTATGTTCTTTTTATAAATTGACAAAGTTCTGACTCAAATCCCCAAAATCACAAATAATTTTAGGTTTTTTCTTTTTTAAATTTTAAAAACTAAAAACTTTGTATTGTATTTTATGTGGAAAACAAAATTTTACTTAAAAGTCTATGATTCAAAGGCAGCTACTTTGTAGCCATTTATATAAGTATCTATAGCATGCATATGTGTAGTCTTCTTACAAAAGTAATGCATATTTACTATACTAGATCTAAAACATGACAAAAAATAAGTTTAAAAATTAACATTTCTATAATCCAACCCCCGATGATCATTATTTACAGTTTTTGTCTATTGTTTCATTATTTTCTTCTGTATTCTAATAATACATTCATTTATTCAATGTTCATCGAGTGCCTACCATGTACAGTATAAGAAAAAAATAAAGACAAGGTTGGCCTCTATTTATTGTTCCCACTAAAATAAAAATATTATCTGGTGTGGTGGTGCATGTCTGAAATCCAATCACTAGGGAGGCTGAGACAGGAGGATTGTCGCAAGCTCAAGGTCAACATGGGCTACACATTGAGTTCAAGGCCAACCTGAACTACATAGCGAGAACTTATGTCAAAAAAAAAAAGAAAAACCACAAATAAAACATTACTCTTAAAATTTGTATAGGCTTTTGAGGAATTTACTGAGTTTTAATGGAGGTATTTAAAGGACCGTAGAAAATGTTGCACATTCTTGCTGTCTTGCTTGCAATACCCCTTTGCTTCTCCTTTCTTCCTTCACCACCTGAAATGACTCAAAAATTTATTTGAGCCAGTTCCATAAGCTCTGTTTCTGTTTTAGCACCAAGCCAAGGCTGCTGTATGGAGGAACTCTTTCCAAAGCTAATGCTACGCCTGAAATGGAATTCTGATGGCCACAATTTTTCACTTCATTGTTATGGAAGGACAATGGTTTTCTCTAGAGATTTAGCTAAAGCTCAGAGCCTTCTCTGGTTGCTAATGATTTTGCACTCTAATACTCTTAGACTGGCTCTGGGCTAGATCACAGTCTCTTCATGTATTTCATCTACATGTTCTTTCGGGCATCACATTTCTAGTACTCTTTCACTTTAATCCTCTTGCCTGGACCAGTGAAAGATGAGATCAGAGGCTGTTCTTTCAGATGCTTCAGCTATTTAAACATTACAGTCTGATTTTTATTGTGCAATGTTTAGCAATTTAGTTTTTAATCAAAATATCACACTCAGAATTTTAGTGAGAATGATGTCAGTGATCTGTTCCATGGAAAGATTGTCCAGTGAGTAGCTGTAATTATTACAGCAGTGTCAGAAATTCTGGCTGAGATTCTGATTGAGAGTGATTACATGATTTTTTTTATTAGATGATATTTATCAAACTCTTCTGAAGGCTGCAGTTTCTTCTCCTGGTCATAGTTTTGAAGAGTTCTGTGGAGCATAACTACAGATAATAAAAGTTGTGTGAAGCTATAAGATTTCCCTTCTTTCAGTATATCTCAGTATATACAAGGGAAATATAAAATAAATAGGTCGGCTCAAAATCTGGAGGAACATCTCTGTGGGTAGAAAAGTCAAAGGTTTGATATGAGTTCTAGATGTAGATTTGCTGGATTTTGGATGAACATGCAGATAGAGATTGTAGAAAGCTCTATTTAATGAACTGTTTAATGTTCCCTGCTCAGGAAATCAAATAGAAAGAGGCTATTGGGGACCTTTGACTAATAGAAATCTATGAGTACAGGGAACTGGAATTTGTCCTCAGCAATAAGAATTGAACAAGCACCACCATTCCACCCCACCTTGAGGATCAGCAAGTCAATTGATTTTGCTGTATTTCCTCCATTTCTGCAATACACTTTGGGGCCTGAGGCAGGCAGGGAGAGAGGCACAAAATTTCACTCAAGGAGTCTGAGACTCAAAATTCTACAACAAATGAAGAAATGTTAAGCTAAAAATCTTGCTACAATAAATCAACTATCAGATGAAAAATTAGTCTAGATTTTTTAGAGCACAATAAATTCCAAACCCATAAAGTAGAATGACAATTTTGACTATATGTAAAGATTAAAGAAAATTTATATTACAATAGCATTGCAGTGATAGTGGCATTAGGTAGGCTTTGATTGCTAAAGAAGACTTACAGGACCCAGAATGACAATGCTTTCATATATCCACCACCACCTCCCCCTTGTTAGCAAAATGATATAGTAACAACGTTAAAATAAAGATATGCATCAGAGCTAAAGGCAGTGTGGTTGCAGCCACAGGAGTGAGCAGGCACAAACTTCAACTGTACCCTGTCTGAAGAGTCATATACCAGGATATGCTTTATCTCTCAGATCAGGAATTTCTGTCCTGTGTACAAAGTATCTCAGATTAAGCAGCTTTCTCTCTTGCTCATCACTTAGGCATATAAAGAATTTCTATAAATAAATATTGAAAAAGGCAGGGGATTTAGCTCAGTGGTGCTCCAACCTGCCTCCCAAGCACAAGGTCCTGAGTTCAATTCCTGATACCGTAAAATTTCAACAGTAAAGATCCTTAAAGAAGTACATGAGATTCATTCATTCTTCCCTCTTCAAATATTTACTGAATATTTTTTCAGTAAACATGTTTGACCTCATGGGGAATAACGATTTTATTACTTAAGGTTCTCTAGAGGAACAAAATCAATATAAATATATGAATAACTATACAAAAGTGTTTATTAGACTTATAGGATCAGAGGCAGAAGGATCTGACACGGCCATCTGCATGCTGGAGAGCTTGAGCATCCAGTAGCACTGGGAGGGTGCAGGCCTGGAAGCTCGCTGTAGAGTTACCTAGGTAAGTCTGCATTGGAAGGCTGCAGAAACTGTACACCAATGTCCAAAGGCAAGACTAGCACTATTCCAAAAGAAAGAGAATACTTCCTTTTTCTTTTCCTTTTTATTCCACACAGAATGTAAGCTTATTGCTTGGTGCCACTCACCTCCAGGTTAGACCTTTCCCTCAGCTTACTGGCCTACCTGTCAGTCATCCAAGGGACACTCAGAATCTTACTAATCTGCCGGGTGGTTCTTATTTAAGTCGACAGATCACAATTAACAATCATATCAGTGAAAATGAGACAATGATTCTTTTTTCAAGCAGCTTATGCTGTTGTTTATAAGGGAAGTGAAATTCACACATAAGTAACCCAGAACAAGAGCCAGAAAACTTTTGAGAAGGGCCAAATATTAATATTTCATATTAATATTAATATTAAATATTTAAGACTTTGCCAAACATATGAGCTCTGTTGCAACTATTCAACTCTGCTATTGAAGTGCAAAAGCAGCCAAGGGGTAATATGTAAACAAATGGGCATGGTTATGTTCTAATAAAGCTTTATCCATAAACAGGTGGTGGACTGAATTTGGCACATGGGGCCATACTTTACTCACACCTTAAGAAGCCTGGTGTTTCCAGAGGGCCTGAAGCTTATGCCAGGGGATTCCCTTCTAGAAAAAAAAATACAATATTATAAATTTGACATTAGACGAATGACCTTGGAAGGGGCCTATGCAAGTATTGGGTCCTATAATCCAAATTTCACTAGCCACATGGAGAAATGCCACTCTGTGGGCGATATTATGTGGGATGGCTACAACCAGGGTCTTGGCAAGAGATTACCAAGACTTATGTGAAGATACCAGTGGGAATTGGGAACAAGGGACAAATGTCAGACTCTATAGTGGTAAAAGTGCAGACCTTGGCAACTTACTGGATGCTGGAGGCAAAAAAGAGGAAGAGACAAAATGGAGCTGAGTCTGTCAGTGACAAAGAGGATAATGAGATTATAAACAGAAATTGATAACACAAGAGAAGGGCTGGGTTCAAAAAAAGAAGATGTAATCAGTTCTAAACAGTAAATTTGAGATTGTCTAGGCAAGGGTCCACAGGTCTTCGAAAATCTCAAATTAGAGATTGCAAAAGAAATTTGAATTCAGGAGTTACCTACAGCTATGTGAGTGTAGTGACAGAATGAGCTCATCAAGGAAGATGATATTACAGACATCAGAATGCTTCAGATGGTCCGACCCTCGCTTGATAAAGGTTAAAATGGAAAAAACACTTCCTACAAAATGGAGACACTGTCTAGATGCTCTTTTTTGCTGTAAATATTTTCTATGAATATCTCTTAACTCCAACAGATGGTTTAAAATGAAACTACTTTTTATGCCACTTTATTATCCATTAGAATTTATAGGTATTCTCCTGATATTTAGCATTTAAATAAATTATTTAGTCATTCTGATTTTAAAAACCTATTTCTTAAGATGACATTTACTATATTTTTAATAATCTCCTTTCATGAAGATACAAAAAATTTATGAAATGTATCCCCCATTCCTCTGACAGATAACCTTTCTTTAAATCTGTCTTCCTTCCCTACTATTTAGAATTACTTTAGCTCATAAGAGGTCAAACCTCTAGAACTGGAAGGAAAGAACTCTTGAGAGTCATGTAATTATAAGTAATAGTTATGTTCCTTTACTGTAATTACAGTACCATTTTAGAGCTTCTTCTGCCCCTCCATGATTTCTTCTGTCACTAACAGGATCTACAAAATTTGGTATCAGTTTCTAGAAAAAATAGATACACTTCTTGGAAGCATTTGTTTAATTATCTGGTCTGAAATGGCTGGAATAAGAAGTCAGGATATTCAGAATAGTACTACCTATCCAGTCAGCCCTCTTTTCCTTTGCAGAGAAACATGGATATAATGTACATCATATTTTTCTCTCACTGTGTTATATTAATGATTACTCCTCCCAGCTTCTGCTACTAGTCATTTTTGCTAAGTATTTCAAGAAGTGTATTCTTCTTCCCAATGTTCTTGGGATTACTTGAAACATAGGAGAAAAATCTTTACCAGAGATTTTATTAGAAAACACATTGCAAAGCTGTGCTTTCCAACCTGGTTCATTACCAAGATCAATGTGAGAACATACAATTAAATTCTCTGCTGTGCACATTATGCATTTTCTTGGGTTGGGTTCTCTGCATTTCATCCATTCTCACAGCTGAAGACATCTATATTCAGATGATACTCAAATATATGTCTCTAGTCCAGTTATATATATATATATATATATATATATATATATATAAAATCACTCCTGATTCTTTTCCTTAGCCTCATCTTTGCTCTCTACCAATTTATTAGCAATTCTTGTACATTATTTCTAATATATACCTGGAAGCTCTCCATTTCCAGAGCCAGCAGCATTTTCCAAGCTGGTCTCCCATGTGGATCGATGCAATAGTGTCCTAAATATATATCCCTCACCCACTCTTGCCTACACATCTCTTAGCAGTAAGTGGGCCTTAACCTTGATTATACATTGCATTCACCCTGAAAAACATACAAAACCCTGATGCATGGCTCTCAATCCTGGAAGTTATGATTTAATTTGTCTGAACTGTGGCCTGAGTATAAGAAATTTCAGTAATTTGCACAGTGATAAAAATGTGCAGCAAAAGTTGCAAGTCACTGCTCCATTCCCCATACAGCATGGAGAGACCAATATTTTATACAGGAATGAGTTGCTTCCACATTTAAAGATCTTCAGTGTCCTTCCATGGACACCAACACATATTAACATCCCTGCTCTGCAGGGGTACCCTCTAGGCATCATTGCATCTGCGGATGCTTCTGACTAATGGTTTCTCCCTTTTCAAGTACACAGTTCCATGTAGTGAATCCCAGAAAAGGCTAGCTACATGTTGCTGTTGGTTATTTATTAAGATATTTTTGCCAAACCAGTCTCATCTCATCATCTTTCAGTCAAGTAATTTGTGTTGGGAGGACCCTTTCTTCTGCTTCTACCCCTAGTTCCACTTTGTGGTTAGGAAAGTGATCCAAGATTTCAGAACACCTTAACAATCTCCAGTTCAGAATTAATCAGCCTTTTTTCTGGGGAGGGAAGTAGCGTGTGTGTTTTTATAAAGATACCAGGAGCTATTAACTGCTGGAGTATGAAGCTAGTGCATCTTCCCTGGCTGCATGAAGAGAATCATCTCAAGTAGAAGAAAAGGGACCAGGGTGCCAAGAAAAGAGAAACCTTATAGAAAGGCAAATACTGTATATGTTCACATATGTGGATTCTAAAAGTTGATCTCAGAGAAGTAAAGGACAGTGGTTACCTGAGTACAGAAAGAATGTGGAGAATAAGGAATGAAAGCGGGTGGTTAATGAATACAGAACTACAGTTGGACAGGAGGAATAACTTCTAGTGGCCTATAGTACCATAGGGTAATTATTGTTGACAACAATTAATTGCATATTTCAAAACAGCCACTCTAACTGAAAAGGATTTTGAATGTGCCCAACACAAAAGAATGTTATATGTCTGAGATGACAGATATACCAATTACTCTGATCTCATTACATATCATATACATGTACTGAAGTGTCACATGGTACCCTTTAAATATATACAATTACCATATGTTTGTAAAAATAAAATGTATTTAAGAAAAGAGTCCATGGGAAAATGTTAATGATTTGTAAAAAAGAAATAAAAAGAGGAGCCTTGGGATTCAGGGCAATTCATTTATAGTACCTTTATTTAATCCTCATAATAACACTAAAATATCTATTGCTCTATTTTGTTGATGATAAAAGTGAACTCCAGAGAGATTTATATACTCACCTGTTACTGTTAGAGTACCATTTTAAATGTAAGAAACATTAGCTTATGAAAAATAAATTTTTGAACTATCATCACAACATTAAATTTCTCCATCCAAATTCATTATGAATATTCCATATCATGGCAAAAAACAATGTCTTAAGAATGTGCATGGCTATTTATAGACAGGGCACATTATTTTCTATAAAATGCTAATGGTAATGGTGGTTGCTGGTAGGTTTATCAAATGGCTTTGCAAGCTGTTGGATCCAATAGATTAAGGTTAGGACTTCCATGCAAACAGGAATTATCTGCACTATTGCTTCATTGCAGCTTATGATCAGTAGGACTGGGATGGAGTCTGGGAATTCTGCATTCCTAACAGTCTGCCAGTGATGCCATGTTATGGGTTTCTGGATCATTCTTTGAGGAGCAAAAGGCTAGAATATCAGTGGAAGTTTTATTTATTGCACAAATTTCTCTGTAGCCTTCTGGAAAAGTATAGCTCAAATTTAGTCATATGCAACCAGATATCACACCAAATCAATTGACATATAAAAGGAAAACTTACCTCAGAATTGGTGTTCATGTGATGAATGTAAGAGATGTCCAAATTGTTAATCTTGTATAAAGTAACTCAATAAATTGCTTTGAGTTTAAAAAAAAAAAAAAGAGCTAAATGTCCAGTGTGCTGTCAGTCTGGGGATGTACTCAGGGAGACCTCCACTACTCTTCCAGAAATCCTGGTCAGGAAAAGCCAGGGACTTAGCTCAGTGGTTCTGCCACCTGGCTCAAAAGCGCAAGGACCCAGATTCGATCCCTGGTACCAAAAAAAGAAAGAAATCCTGGTGAGGACCAAGTTTGTGTAGAATAGGAAGTTGAGGCTCTAGTGATGGGGAGGCTCCAGGAGACACAAAGAGGATGGAGATGAAGAATGCATAGAAAGGAAATATCACTTCCTAAGAACTCAGTTCTTCTCAAAAGTCAAACACACACACAAATCAGAAATCAATGACTCTTAGTGTTCATGTATAGAACTGTCCTTAGTAAACCGAAGTCTTAAGAGTTACATTTTAAAACAGGGAGGGTTTTTTTTAACTAAGGAGAGAAGAAGACCATCTTTCTTTCTCTCCCTGCTTTCCAGCTGCTTTCTTAGGATAGCATTTCATTTACTTTATCAGTGTGTTAATAAACTAACTTCAGGATTGAGAAGAATTCAGAAAAGGTAAATATCCTAGAGTCTCTCTGCCAAAGATGTTATGAGAAAAATATAACTCAGTGCCAGTAGATATGTAGCAAAGTTAATGAAGTTTAACATTTCCAGAGAGGTTTTAAAAAATTAAAGTTCTGGGAGAGTTTTACATTGTGAAAGGCTATACTCTTTTTTGGTTTATGTTTGTTTGTTTGTTTGTTTTTAGTTCTTTAATTGGTACATTTTAGGTATACAATTCATTTACATTTATCATTGGGTGCTTGTACCTGTACATGATATATCTTGGTTCTTGTTTTTTTCCCCATTACCTGTGTGCCCTTCACCCCCTCCACCCTTCCCTATTTACATAGATTTCATTTCCTTTTTTTTTCTTTTCTCATAGTTTTTCCTTTCCCTCTTTTTCCTTTCCCCTTGCCCTCCCTTCACTCCTTCGTCTTTGGACCTTTTTTCCTATTTCAAATTATCAATTATTCATTTTAATCATTTTAACTTTTGTTTACACTATCGGTTTCTCACACTAGAGAAACTATTCGGTATTTACACATGTGTGTCCTATTTATTTCACTTAAGAGTATGGTCTCGATATTCATCCATTTAGCTATAAATGACTCTAGTTTCTCATTCTTTATGGCTGAGTAGTACTCCACTTTATAAAAAAAAAAAACACATTTTCTTTATCTAGCTTCCAGTTGATGGGCACTTGGGCTGCTTCCAAGCTTTAGCTATTACAAACTGTGCCGCTATGAACATGGGCGCACATATATCACTGTGGTATGATTCTTTTAATTCTTTTGGGAAGATACCCAGCAGGGGAATAGCTGGGTCATATGGGATCTCTAGTCTTAGTTCTTTGAAGTATCTCCATACTGACCTCCACAGTGGTTTCACCAGTCTGCACTCCCACCAACAATGGAGAAGGGTTCCTTTCTCCTCACAACCCTGCCAGCATTTGTTATTTGTTGATTTCTTGATAGCAGCCATTCTTTCTGGGGTGAGGTGGAATCTCAAGGTTGTTTTCATCTGCATCTCTCGAATGACAAGTGATATTGAACATTTTTTCATATATTTGTTTGCTACTTTTACTTCTTTGTGTGAGAAATGTCTGTTCATTTCAGATGCCCATTTTTGAATTGGGTCTTTGAATTTGGGGGGGGTCTGATTTTTTCAATTCTTTATATATTCTAGATAGTAGTCCTTTGTCTGAGGTACAGCTGATAAAAAATTTTTCCCATATTGTAGGTTGTCTGTTAACCCTGTTAGTGGTTTCTTTTGCAGTGCAGAAGCTTTTTGACAAGATGAGATCCCAGGTGTTGATTCTTTCTACTAGTTCCCATGCTGCTGAGGATGTATTCATGAAATCTTTTCCTATGCCAATGTCTTCAAGAGTTCTACCTAACCTATCTTCCAGCAAGTTTAGTGTTTCTGTCTTAATATTTATATCTTTAATCCACTTCAATCTTAGTTTAGTGCATGGTGATAGGTATGGGTCTAGTTTTAATCTTTGCCAGGTTGAAATCCAGTTTTTCCCACACCATTTATTAAATAGGCTATCTTTCCTCCAATGATGGTGGTTGGCTCCTTTGTCAAAGATGAGGTGGCTGAGCATGTCTGGAATTGCTTCTGCATCTTCTAATCTATTCCACTGATCCTCAGGTCTGTTCCTTTGCCAGTACCATGCTGATTTTATCACAGTAGTTTTGTAGTATAGTTTCAAGTTGGGGATTGTGATAACCCCAGCCATGTCTCTGTTGCTTAGAATTGCTTTAGCTACTCTAGGTCTCTTATGGTTCCAAATGAATTTTTGGATTGTTTTCTCTAGTTCTGTGAAGTATATTGTTGGAATTTCAATTGGCATTGCATTCAATCTATATAGTAGTTTTGGAAGTACGGCCATTTTCACTATATTGGTTCTTCCTACCCAGGAGCAAGGGATGTCTTTCCATTTTCTTGTATCCTCTTTGATCTCTTTTTTCAGAATGCTGTAGTTTTCAGTGTAGAGGTCTTTTGCTTCCTTTGTTAGATTGATTCCTAGATATTTCTTTTTTTTTTGGATGCTATGGTAAAAGGAATTGTTTCCCTAATTTCTCTCTCAGTGAGTCTGTTATTTGTGTACAAGAAGCCTATTGTTTTTGAGTGTTGACCTTGTATCCAGCTACTCTACTGAATCTGTCAGTTAAGTCTAGAAGTCTTCTGGTAGAGTTTTTTGGGTCTTCTAAGTAAAGTATCATATCGTCAGCAAATAATGACAGTTTAACTTCTTCTTTTCCTATCTTTATTCCTTTTATTTCCTTCTCTTATAATTGCTGTGGCTAATGTTTCCAGAACTATATTGAACAGGAGTGGTGCTAGTGGGCATCCTTGTCTTGTTCCTGATTTTATTGTGAAAGTTTTCAGTTTTTGACCATTTAGTATGATGTTGGCTGTTGGTTTTTCATAGATAGCCTTAATCAGGTGAAGATAAAGACATTCCATTCCAATTTTCTATAGGGTTTTTATCATGAATGGGTGCTGGATTTTGTCGAATACTTTTTCTGCATCTATTGAGATGATCATATGGTTTTTGTCCTTGACTCTGTTAATATGGTGTATTACATTTATTGATTTACAAATGTTGAACCATCGTTGCATCCCTGGGATAAATCCGACTTGGTCAGGGTGTATGATCTTCTTGATGACACTCTGTATTCTGTTTGCCAGTATCTTGTTGAGGAGTTTTGTATCTATGTTCATTAGGCAGATTGGCCTGTAGTTTTCTTTTTGGGTTGGTTCTTTCTCTGGTTTTGGAATCAAAGTAACACTTACTTCCAGGAATGAATTTGGAAGCCTTGCTTCCCTTTCAATTTCCTCGATGAGTTTAAAAAGTAATGGCATTAGTTCTTTTTTAAATGTCTTGTAAAATTCATCAGTGAAGCCATCAGGACCTGAGCTTTTCTTTGTTGGTAAATATTTTATTGCATTTTCAATTTCACTCAATGTAGTTGGGGTGTTTAGAATTTCTATATCTTCCTCATTTAACTTTGACAATTCGTATATATCTAGGAATCTGTCCATTTCTTCTGTGTTTTCCATTTTATTAGAGTACAGCTTCTCGAAGTAGGTGATCCTCTGGATTTCTGCTGGATCTTTTGTGACTTCGCCTTTTTTTTTTTTGTACCAGGGATTGAACTCAGGTCCTTGTGCTTGCACAGCAGGCAGCGAAACCACTGAGCTAAATCCCCCGCCCTGACTTCATCTTTTTTGTTCTTAATTGCATGGATTTGTGCCTTTTCTTTCCTTTTTTTTGATAAGGTTGGCTAAAGATTTATCGATTTAATTTATTCTTTCAAAAAACTAACTCTTTGATTCATTGATTTTTTTGTATTGTTCTCTTAGTCTCCATTGCATTGATTTCTGCCCTGATCTTTATAATTTCCTCTCTTGTATGAGCTTTGGATTCATTATGCTTTTCTTTTTCTAGGAGCTTGAGGTTCTGCATTAGGTTATTTATCTGAGTTTTCTCTGTTTTCCTAATATGGGCATTCACTGCTATGAATTTCCCACGTAGAACTGCTTTCATTGTGTCCCCTAGATTCCTGTATGTTGTACTGGCATTTTCATTTACTTCTAGAAACTGTTTAATTTCTTCTTTAATTACTTCTGTGACCCATTGGTTGTTCAAGAGGGTGTTATTCAGTTTCCATGTGTTTGTTGGGATTTTGCAGTTTCTTATGTTATTGATCTCCAATTTTATTGCACTATGGTCTCATAATATACAGGGGGTAACTTCAATTCTTTTACATTTACTTAGACATGTCCTATGAGCTAGCATGTGGTCTGTTCTGGAGAATGACCCATGTGCAGCTGAAAAGAACGTGTATTCCAATTTTGTGGGGTGGAACACCCTGTAAACATCTATTAAGTCCATTTGTTCAATAGCTTGGTTCATTTCTAGAATTTCCTTGTTAGCTTTTTGTCTAGATGATCTGTCTATTTGTGATAGTGGCGTATTGAGGTCCCCCACTACAATTGTATTAGTGCTTATTTAGTTTTTCATGTCTATTAATATTCGTTTTGTATAGTTGGGGGCATTCGTATTTGGTGCATATATATTTAGGATTGTCATCTCTTCTTCTTGGATTGTTCCCTTCACAAGGATGTAGTGACCATCTTTGTCTCTCTTAATTATTTTTGGTTTGCAATCTACTTTGTCTTCAAATGAGATTGCTACCCCTGCTTTCTCCTGAGTTCCTGTGGCGTGGAGAACTGTTTTCCATCCTTTTATTTCCATTCTATGAGTTTCTTTTTGAGTTAGGTGTGTTTCTTGTATACAGCATATTGTTGCGTTTTCCTTTTTAATCCACTCTGCCAGTCTATTTCTTTTGATTGGTGAATTGAGGCCTTTAACATTGAGGTTTATGATTGATAAATATTGTTTTAACCTTGTCATGATGTTTTACTTTTGTTGGCTCTTTTATTTCTTTTTTTTCCCCCTTTTCCCTTTAGTTTCTTACCTTGCCTGGTGGCTTCCCTCTGTTGGGCCTCATGGAGTTGTGGCCTTCGTTGATTTTTTCTAGGATATTGTTTAGAATTGCTTGTAGTGCTGGTTTGGTGATCATGAAGTTTCTCAGGTGTTCTTTGTTGTGGAAGTATCTAATTTCCCCATCGATTTTGAAAGATAAGTTTTCAGGATACAACAGTCTAGGTTAGAAGTTATTTTCTTTTAGGGCTTAAAATACTTCACTCCAGACTCTCCTTGATTTGAGGGTTTGTGTTGAGAAGTCTGCTGTGATTCTGATGGGCTTTCCTTTGTAGCTAATTTGTTTCTTTTCTCTAACTGCTTGTAGGATTTTGTTTTTCTGTTGGGTTTCTGGGATCTTGACTATTATATGTCTAGATGTAGATTTTTTTGATGATGGCTAGTTGGCATTCTATATGCCTCACTTATCTGTGTGTCCAATTCTCTACTTCTGTCTGGGAAGTTTTCCACTATTACTTCTTTTTTTTTTTTGGTACCAGGGATCGAACTCGGGTCCTTGCGCTTGCACAGCAGGCAGCGAAACCACTGAGCTAAATCCCCAGCTCCACTATTACTTCTTTCTTTCTTTGTTTTTTGGTTTTTTGTTGGTACTGGGGATCAAACTCAGATCCTTGCGCTTGCGAGGCAGGCAGGGGAACCACTGAGCTAAATCTCCGGCCCTCCACTATTACTTCTGTGAACAGTTTTTTTGTCAATTGTGCTTTCTCCTGTTTTTTCATGGACTCCTATCAGTCTTATGTTATTCTTCTTTGCATTGTCTAGCAGTTGTTGGATTGATTTCTCCTGGTCCCTTACTATTTTTAAGAAATCTCTATTTTCATGGTCTCTAACCATGATCCTGTCTTCTATATCTGATATTCTGTCTTCAGATTCTCTTAGTCTGCTGTGGATACTTTCAATGGAGTTTCTGATCTCCTGAATATCTGTTTGAATCTGTTTCATGGATTCCACTTCTTTCTTATGTTGGGCAATCATGGTTTCCATGTCTTTCTTATGCTGGGTATCCCTGGCTTCCAGCATGTTTCTGAGCTCATCTATTTTTAATCTGTTTCTGTTCTAGCTCCTCTAATCATGTCTTTCACTCTGCTCACCATCTCTGTGGATATCTGGGAGATTATTTCTGCTTTGAATTTTTCTACAGCCTCATTCATCTGTTTTGTTACTTCCTGTGCTATCAGTTCAGGGTATCCAGGTGGTTGGTTATGGGACTTTTCCATCTCATTTCCCCCAGGATTTACTCTTGGTGAGGTGGAAGTCTGAGTTTGTGCCTTGCTTAAATGTCTTCTCATTTTTGTTTTTGGTACTGTCCTTGGTTTAACTCCTAGGTTGATAGTTTGAAATTGCTTATTGTAGGTATCTTTGTTGCTTGTAATTAGAACCCTTATGGAATGATTGCTTCTCAGAGGTGTCTTCCAGATATAGCTGGTCTTTAAGTTTTGATTCTCTAATGACTCTAAGGCTATCTCATTTTCCTTATACTAGGAAGGTTCATTGACTAGATCAATACCAACACCTTAGCCCAAGTGATACAATCAGCAACACCACTGCATCAAGTACATCTTCGAAAATGACATTTTGTGGTAGTTATTAATCTATCACCTTTAGCTGTGTGAATTAAATCAAGATCAAGGACCAACCCAACATATAGTGAATAAACTCTTCAGTATAACAACTTTACCCTTTGGGAGGGGGAGTTAGAAGGGGTTGGGGAGGGAGGGACAGATGGGAAGAAGGATAGGGGAAGGTTAGCAGTGTGGCCAGGGGACACAAGTGAGAAGGAAAAAGAGAATAATAGGAAAATAAAGAAGAACTCCAAATGAGGACCAAAACAGGGACAAAAAGGGAAGATGAACAATGTGGGAGAGCAGGAGAGTGAGTGTAAGAGAGAGAGAAAGGAAAGAGAATAGAAAGAAGAAAAGAAAAGAAAAAAAAGAGAGAAAAACAAATATTTGCAAAGAGTAGGAAAAAAATTAAAGATAAGAGGAACAAAAGAAAAGAGAAAAAAACAAACTAATAATACTAATTCTGGGAATAAAAAATAACCATGAAGATGAAGGGCCTCTTTCAGGGTATGTCTCTGCGGTCACAATAGACAACGTGGGTAGCAGAGTGCAGATATAAGTCAATGAGTCTCAGCAAGCTAGTCGCAGACCTGTGAGATTCAGGCAGATTTCTGGCTGCAAGTCCCAAGTTGAGCTCCCTGTCCTCCTATAAGGTTGAACTCTGCAGAGTTGTATTGCAGATTCCAGCTGCCCCTTCTCCTGAAGAAAGTCCCGGTACGGATGGGAGGTGAAGATGATTCCAACTACCCAGTACAGTGGTCTGGTGGTCTGATGTCCTCTGTGTCTTTGTAGTGTGGAACCAGGTGGCTGTACAGAGAAGAGGCCAGAGGAGAGGGGGAGGGGGAGGTCCAGTTGATTGCTGCCGGCATGTGTTCCGCGTGACTCGCGACCTTGGTACAGTGTCCGCAGACCTGCCTGTCTTGCCTGTCTGCAGCGGGCTGATTCGGCATGTTCCGCGTGACTCATGACCTTGGTATGGCATCCGCAGACCTCCTTTTTTGGTTTTTGAGATGGAGTCTCATAGTATTGCGCAGGTTGATCTTGAACTCTTGGGTTCATGTGATCTTCCTAACTCAGCTTCCTGAGTAGCTATGACTACAGATGTGTGCCACCAAGCCTTGTGCCTTAGTAACTTTCTCATCACTGGGACACAATTCCCAAAACTACAACTTCAAAAAAAAAAAAAAAGAAAGGTTTATTTGGGCTCACAGTTTGTAGAAGTTTCAGTTCATAGTCAGCTGGCTCCATGGCAGGGTGGCACATCAGAGGGGCATGGCGGAGGAGAAATAGGTCATGGTGTAGTGGCAGAAAGCAGGGAAAGATTGAGTGAGAAGGGAAAGCGATATTCCCTTCCAGTCCATGACCCCAGTGACCCACCTCCTCCAACCAGACTTCACCTCCCAACATTACACTTAACTATAAACTCATCAGTGAACTAATCCACCGATGAGTATCAAGCCTCCACGATCCAATCACCTCCTCAAATCCCCACCTATGAGGGCTTGAGGCTTTGGGGGGACTTGTAGATATAAACTATAACACTCTACAAAGGACATGTTCTCAAGTTAGTAACATTTTTCTTATACCTAGAACTATAGGTCAATAATATTTCCTTTCTTCTCATCACTTTTCTTAAGCCAGCATTATTAATATGAGGCCCTGGGGGAGATGAAAGCAGTACAATGTAACTTTTTCACTGTCTTTTGTGAAATATAAGGAGAAATTTTTTATATAAATAGGATTGAGTACTATTTTGACTATAATTGTAGTAGATATGTGAGAAAAAGGATTAATTTAAAGTGAGCCCAGAGAAGGAGCTTGCTGGGCAGTCCTGTGTTATTTTCAATATTTCTGAAGCCCTAGAGGAATTCTTTTGGTGATTAGACAGTAGGGGTTTATCATAACATGATGGTTCCTTATCTACTCTGCCATTAAGAAGGATGAGCTTCAGACCTTTCTACCTGAATGGATGGACCTTGTGACCATACTCCTAAGTGAAATAAATCAGACACACATGTTTAAATACTACATTGTTTCTCTGGTGTGAGAATCCAAAAATGGAAATGAGGACTGAAAAATATAATAAATGGATGTTCGGAAATGGGAAGAAAATGTCCAAATGGGAAGAAATTGTCCAAATGGGAAGAAGAACAAAGAAGGAGGGAGGGAGAAAGGAAGGAAGAGATAAAAAAGTGAAAATAGAAGGAAAAATGGAAACAAAGCTCTTGTACATAGGGAGGGGAGGTGGATTGAAGGGGGAATAGGATGAAATAAAATAAAATTTATTTAAAAAGCATTATGGCTCCTTAATTTTGACCACTATTATGAATTTATGAAGCTAACACTGTTTATATGAAGCCAATTGGAAGTTGAGATTTATATGCCTTTGTTTAAAAATGAGATAAATTATTCATTGTAATATGATGGATCATGTCTCTAAAAATATGGGATTGATGTGAGCTTAGAGGAATGATGAAAAGCTCTTTTGAAAGTTGAAAAGTTTGGCTATGATTAAAATCAGGTATGTTACTTTTTAGGGCCTATATCTTGAACCAGTGAATTCCTTTTAGTCTGTCAGCAAGTATTTAACAAACATCTTCTATGTGCCAGAGTCTGAGATGAGCATTCTCAGTACGAAAAAGTTATGGTCACTGTCTTAGTCACTTTCCTCATCACTAGGACAAAATATCCAACACTCACAACTTAGAGAGGTTTAGGTTGGCACACCATTTCAGAATTTTCTGTCAATGTTTGTCAGGCTTAAACACAGAAATGGCATGGTGGAAGGGCCTGGGAAGAGCAAAGTACTCACATCATGGCGACCAGGGAGCAGAGAGGAAAGGGAGAATCTGGAAAGGGAAATCCGTAGTTCTAGGTCACACCCCTAGGGATCTGCCTCTTTCAAACAGACTCTACCTCTAACTGTAAGTCAGCCACTTTGTCCCGATGATTCAGTCACCCTCCAAATGCTGTGCCTATCACCCCATGAAGCATTAGGGGGATATTCTTGATCTAAACTATGACATTGTACCCCTGGCTCCCAAAAAATGCATGCACATCTCAGTATGCAAAATCCACTTAGCTTATCTCTGTGTCACCCTAAAAGTTCAAGTCCAAAGTCTCCTCTGAGGTTCATTGCAAACTCTTAGCTGTGTGCCACTGGAAAAATCAAAAAGAAAGTTGAACACTGCTGACATACACAAGGTAAACATTCCCATTCTGTGAGAGGAAGAGGATGATAGAAAGGAATAGAACCAAAGCAAACTCCAAACCCAGGGTCCTACAGTTCTGTGGCCAACATCTGGGACAAGCTGTGGCAATGAGGTGTGAATTCCAAAGAGCATGGATGGCCCCACCACTTTGGTTTTGCTGGAGGTACCCAACATGGTTTCTCTATTGGGGTAGATTTGTTCACTGCCTGCAGCTTTCCTCAGCAGACAATCCATACTGCTGGTTTCTCCAACTTCCTAGGTCAATGTGGTAAACCTATAACATGCATGCCACAGTGGGCATGCAGAGCCCTCTGTGGGCATGCAAGCCAATTCACCCCAGCAGCTGAGCACCAGATAACAACACACATAGGGGCCAGCCACATGCTTGGAAAGGAGTAACAGCGCCAAGTGATGACATCATGAGCCATCACTCATTAGCCACGACTCATCTGAGCTTTGGCGTGGCCAGTCAGTTACTTGCTTGGACTGGCTGTGACTTTTTTTTTTTTGGTACCAGGGATGGAACTCAGGACCTTTTGCTTGAGAGACAGGCAGCAGAACCACTGAGCTAAATCCCAGACCCCCTGGCTGTGACTTTTAATACACTCATTTTTATTAACACAAGATTTTAGCTTTGAGTTTTCTTATAAAAACTGAAATTTAAAATATAAGATTTAGTGTTAGCACTCTGACACCACCACAAAAGTGTTGCTGAACTTGAAACTGAAAGAAAAGTTATTGAAAGGAAATTAAGGAAATATCATTCCCGATACCTTAGCTTTTTGCAATGATTTTTCTAAAACAAATCATCTAATAGTTGCCAGCTTTCAAATTTCACTGTGCATAGAAAAACATGGTAAGGGGCTGAGGATTTAGCTTAGTGGTTCCACCCCCTGTCTTGCAGGCGCAAGGTCCTGAGTTCAATCCCCAGTACCAAAAAAAGAAAAAGAAAAACATGGTAAGCCCTTTTCTGAGGAGAATTTTATCAAAATGACCATGTTGTCTGGGAGTAATTCCTTGTTTCATGTTTTGCCAAACAAAGATAAAATTATGCAACACATCTCTGAGGTACCACTTAGCAGAAATACTGTTAAATATCATGTCCTGTGTGCAGCAAGTGATGTTAGTCAGCAGATCAACACTCACTTACAAAAGGAAGCCTGTTGTTCCATGTGCCAAAGTGAAAGCAGAGATATAATCATACAAACCCAGCAGTAATTTTGTGTTATGCTGTTGATGACATCATGAGAGAAGAACTGATGAAACTGGTGTCTTTGCCTAAAAGAACACAAGGAATACATATCTACCATGTTGTGAGAGAGGCTTCTTTGTCACAAGACATAAGACTAGAAAAAGGGGTTTCAATTACTAGTGATAGGGCACCTTGCATGATAGGGGCAACATCTGGTTTCACACAGTTATTTGTTAAAGAAACAAAACACCCAGTCATTCAGTTTCATTGTATATACATCAAGAAGCTCTTTGTTCCAGGGAAAGCAGCAAAACAATTAGATGATAGCCTCGAAGATGTCACAAAAATGGTGTATTAATTAATTTCTAACCTAAAAACCTTAGTATTTAGGTTTAACTGCAGTGTTAGCACTTTGTGATAAATGAGGGGGTTTGAGGTTGCAGTTTGGGCATTTGGCCTCTAAAAGTTTCACAATTACCATCCTAGATTCTCCACTGCACTTTTGGCATGACTCTCATTAATTAATTTCTGACAGTTTCAAACACTACTTGATGAGGTTAAGGAACAGTAAATGCTTTGCTTATGTAAAATAATACCCAGAAGTTGAGCAGAGGATGTGTCCCAGAGAGATATGTAGCCCTCTTAGATGAAATTAGGCTGTTGATGGATGAAAAAAGGCAGATACATCCACAGCTCACTGATATGGCCCAGCTTAACAACCTCGTGGTTTTTACAGATTTTACACTACACTTCCATGTGGTATATAAAAAACCAGAAGATGTAGGGATAAGAGCAGAAAGGATGTCTTGTAATATCAAAACATTTGAGAGAAAACTGCAGGTTTTTGAAAGAGACCTTGAAAGTGGGCAGCTAAAATTTTTTCCAAATCTAAAAATGCATTTTAAAAATTCTACAGCATTTACAGACAATCCTACAGCCCATGAAAAAATCTACAAGGAATTTTCTAGCAATTTAGCAACTGCAAAGGAGAATTTTGATAATAGACTTTTACAGTTCTGTAAGATAGAGATAATCCTATATTTTCTTAGTTCTTCAGATAAGGTCAAATTTGAAGAATTTGACTCTTCCTACTTACACTGGTAAGATTTTAGAAATCTGGAAATGGAGCTATTGGAATTTCAAGAAAGCTCTATCTGGAAAAATAAATTCTATGACCTGCATGCAACAATTGAGAAGAGAGAGCATGAAGGGGTGCTAAAGGACAGCACAGTTGGTGGTTCTGAAAATGAAATCCTTAAAGTGTGGAATTCTCTATCAAATAATTTTAAGTCAGTGAAAACACTTGGGATTACTTTTCTAACTTTGTTTGAATGATCTCATGCTTGTAAGTAGCTGTTTTCAGCTTTGAATTATATCACATCTGATACAAGAAGCAGACTGACAGATGACCTGAGTGCTGCATGTGTTGCTCTCACACTAATGATGTATGAGCCAAGGATTGACAAATTATCAGCATGCACACAACAACACAGATCACATTAAATGTGCAAAAGCATGCCAAATACAAACTTTTTCCTTTTGAAAAAAAGTTGTTTGTGTGATTGAAAGCTCTGTTATTTGTTTTTCTTGTAAGACAAAAGGTGTTAATGTATGAATTTTTTTTCTAAGCTAAAACATTAGTATTTAGGTTTAACTGTAGTGTTGGAACTTTGTGATAAATGAGTAGGTCTGGGGTTACAGTGTGGGCATTTGGCCTCTAAAATTTTTACCACTACTGTCCTAGATTCTCCATTGCACTTTTGACATCACTTTCATGGCTTCACACACTGCTCCCTCAGGGAAACTGCCTAATGAATTAATCAGTCAGAAGAAATTCCAAGGCAATCCAAGTTGAAGCTGTGGTGTGAGTCCTGATGGCAGCTTTTAACCATATCTGTTGTAAGAAGGAGGACCAAAACAGAGAACTGAATAATTTGAAATTTTTACTGGTGGTCAAAAGAAAGCTCCTATAAAGTTGGGGCATATAAAATTGGGGCCTCTAAAATTTTGGTTGAGGAAAGCTTGGTTGTTGAAAAGATTAACATTAAAAGAATCCAAGTACTTTCTATCCACACAATA
This sequence comes from Heterocephalus glaber, assembly GCF_053883595.1. Classification (NCBI taxonomy): domain Eukaryota; kingdom Metazoa; phylum Chordata; class Mammalia; order Rodentia; family Bathyergidae; genus Heterocephalus; species Heterocephalus glaber. The sequence continues at coordinate 82,385,444 of NW_028258315.1, read as the reverse complement.
AAAATGAGGTCTTGAGAGCATCTCAGGAATCAGCAAGACCCTACACTTTGCAGGATCAAAGATCCAAAAATGAAAGACTTTTCATTGAGAAGAGATGTCCAGGGAACCCAGCTCTTTAGGGCCAATAAGGAAAGAGTTTCACATTGCTTGGGGCTGATGATTTAGCTCAGTGGTTCTGCTGCCTGCTTCACAAGTGCAAGGTCCCAAGTTCGATCCCTGGAACCAAACACACACACACACACACACACACACACATTTCTCAGCCATCTAGGCACTGGAGGCCTGTGCATCCATGATCCAATGGGGACTGTCCACTGCTTAAACTGGCAGCTAAACTTGGCATTATCCACATGGTGCTGATTTTATGGGCATGTAGAATACAAGAATTATTGAGTTATGGAGGCTTCCACCCAGATTTCAGATAAAGGCCTTGGAGGCCAGGCAATATTTCCCTGAGAGGGTGGTGTGTGTGTGATCCCATAAGAATGAAGCCCAAAGTGCAGTGGAGACCTCAGAATTCTAGAGAATCCAGGAATATGGATTGTCTGCTGGAGAATGTTGCAAAGAGTGACCAAAGTCACCTCAACAGAGAAGCCATGATGACTAACTACAACCTTCAGTGCCACGGAGGTGGGGCTGCCCAAGCCTTTCTGAGTTCACATCTTTGCCCTTGTTGCTAGACACAGAGTTAAAGGATTAATGTTTGTTCTCTGAGGTTTCAGCATACTTTGGTCCCATTACTTTATATCCCTCTTTTTCTCCCTTTTGGAATAGTACTGTTTACCCTACACCATTGTATGTCAGTGGTGATTAACTTTCTTTGTGATTTTTCCAGGACCACACAGTGAAGAGTTTTCCTTGACTGTCAGATGAGATGCTGCACTTGGAATTTTTAGCATTTCAGGGACTGATGACCCTTATAGATTGACTAAATGCATTTATAGATGGACTAAATGCATTTTCCATAAAGAGAGGTACGTGAATATTCTGGGGTCCAATGGATAATGGTATGGTTTAGATTTGGAATGTCCCCCCAAAGGTCTTATGCACTCATAGGTTTGGCTTTTAGGAGGTGACTGAATCATGATTTTGATATAGCTGACTTGTTGTTAGGAGATGAGGAAAGAGGTAAATCACTGGGGGTGTGACCTGGACAGCTATTTTTCCCTCCCCACCTTCTCATTTTGCTCTCTGCCTCCTGACCACCATAATATGAGCAACTTTCCTGTGCTCAGGTCCTTCTACCATGTGTTTTCTGTGTTTAAGTCTGGCAAAGGTGGACTGAAACATCTGAAACTGATCCAAAATAAACCTTTCCTCCTGTAAGTTGTTGATGTCAGTTATTTTGTTCTAATGTCCCTCAAGTGACCAATACAATTGCTTTTGGTTATATAGCCATTTTGACAATATTAATTCTGCCAATTTATGAACTGGGAAATCTTTCATCTGTTGTCTTCTTTAATTTCTTTAGTGTTCTGAAATTTTCTTTATAGAGTTATTTTACTTCCTTGGTTAGATTGATCCCTAGGTATTTTATTTTATTTGAAGCTATTGTGAATTGAACTGTTTTCCTGATTTCTTTCTCAGCTAGTTCATTATTAATGTATAGAAAAGCTATTTTTTAATGTTGATTTTATACTTCTTTGCTAAATTCACTTATCAGCCTTAGATATCTTTTGGTGGAATCATTAGAGTAGTCTAAGCATAGCATCACACTGTTTTGTTACAGTTTGTTTGTTTGGGTTTTTTTCAGGAACCTCCCTACTGTTTTCCATAGCCGCCACATGATCTTGCATTCCCACCAACAGTGTGCAAGGGTCCTAATTTCTCTATTCTCAGCAACACTTGTTTCTTTTACTTTTTCTTTGGTAATGGCTACTGCCACACCAGTGAGGTGATACCTCACTGTGATTTTGATTTTCATTTCCCTGATGATTAGTGACAATAAACATTTTTCATATCCTTGTTGGCCACACTGTATATCTTCTTTGACAAAATGTATATTCAAATCAGCTTGTATTTTAATTGGCTTATTAGTATATTGAAAGATAGTCTTTATATTTTAGAAGATTAAATGCATATCAAAAATATAGTTTAGAATTATTTTCTTTCATTCTGTAGGTTGCCTTTTCACTTGACTGATTGTTTCTTCTGCTGTGCAGAAGATTTTAGATTAATATAGGCCCATTTGTTTACTTAATAAAAATAATAAAATTAAACTGACATCAGGCTTTATGGTCTTTAGTAATAGAAACCTGACAGGAACTGTGGACACTAGAGACTGCGAGCTTGCAGTTAGGCAGTGTGTTTTGTTTTCATTGGCTGAAAAAAGAAGTGACTATTTCATTACTTTTTACCATAAGATTCAGGATAAATGAACATTTATTTCTGTTGAATTTATGTCTGCCCTTAATATTTGGATATTTACATATTTCCTATAATATTTAAAATATTATTGTAATAATTCTACAACTGATTTATAGGCTAAGGTTGAATATTATGGGAAATACATTTGTTAGAATGTGGTTTGAAACTGTTTAACATAAATTTTTAAGTTGTGCTTGCCAAAGCAGGCTGGTTTTACACATCAACTTCCTGATAATTAACTCATTGATCTTATTTAATAAACTTGAATGAGTTCAAGTCTTTAAAGGGACTCTGAGAATTTTTTCTTATCAAAAAATATGAAAAGACCTCTGGCTTTGAAAAGCTATTTTACAAATTCATAGGTAACACTGTAGTTTAAAAACATTGCATAATCTTAATATCCTGAGAAATATCAACATTTATAAATAAAGGTGTAGTTTTAGTGTGATCATTGAATGCTAGTATAATCTTTGGCTGAATGAAAACAAATATCGTCTTTATCTAGATTTTGCAAATATTATGAAAAAAATTTAATATCTAAATCTATACTCCACCCAGCACAAATATGACTGGTATTACAGACAAAAATTAAAATGTGTAAAACAACTCTATAACATCAGGTATCTAGTGTGAATACATCAGAATAATGATTTTGCTAGAGAATAGGCTTCTAGGGCATGGAAACAGTTAAGATTTAACTGAGAAAGAGGCAGCTGAAGAGAGGCTGAGGCAGGACATCAGAGTGGGAGGCTCTGGGTTGTGAAAATGAAAAAGGATTGTGGGGAGCAGTTGGAAACTAAATTACCATCTTCACAGCCGAGCGCATGCTGTGGTTGTACTGGGGTGTTCTTCTCCCTCCTGCTAGCCTCCACTCTTCTCTTTCTTTTTATGGCTGACTTTTTCCTATCCTTTAGATCACAGATCTAACGTCTTCTCATCAGAAATGCCATCTTACTCTAAGTAGACAACTGTCTCTACCAAACAACTCTCAGAATCATCATTTGTTATAATACTTAATTATAATTTTTAATTATTTCTGCTTTTTATATTGTGGTTGGTTGTTTGCCTTACCCTGGCCATATCCCATTCCATTTCCAATCTCCAAACTCCATGAGAAATTATTTGTTCCAGTGTCTACTGGAGTGCCTGGCAAAAAGTCACTACTCGGTAATCTGGTCTTGTCACTGGTCTCCGGTAAGTTATCTCTGGCACATGAGAATTAAGCAGACTGTTAAAATGTTTCCATGTAGGAAAATCTGCAGGTCCTTTTATTCTTCCCCTTCCCACAGTTTCTTGTCCATTTCAGGCTTTCTATCAACTTAACATAGGACATATGTTTTATGGGTGAGACATTTACTCATTAAGCCTTCATATTCACTTGAATTGTCCTTAGTAGTTTCAAACAGAATTTCCTCTTTTCCCCAGTGCTAATCAAATGACCAGGAAGCAAACAGCTCTCCATCTTGTCAAATTTTATGAAAGGAAGGGCCAGGTGTGGTGGTATTACAGGGTAGTTTCTTTAGAAATGGCTCACCAATCAAAAGTATTCCAGGTTCTTCTTGTCTAGAACAAAGAATCGGCCCAGATAAGCCAAAAATGGTGCCAAACGTTTATTTGAAAAGTGCAGGGGTGAATGGGTATGGGAGAAACCAGCTCTGTAGAGTGAACTTGGACTGAACAAAGAGAAAAAGAGGGTAAAAGCAAAAATAAAATTACAGGGCCAGGGATGTAGCTCAGTGGCACCACACTTGCCTGGCAAGTGCAAGGTCCTGAGTTCGTTCCCCGTACCAAGAAAAAATAAATAAATATTAAAAGTAAAAATAAAATAACAGTACATGCTGCATTCAGATGGAATGGAGCTACCATGCAAACTCATGCAGGATAGTGGCTTTCTGAGATAGCCAGTCCTTTCTATGCCATCCACATCACATGGAAGCTCCCAAGAAGTTCTACATGTGGGATCCTGGCGATGCCCTGGGATCTTGTGATTGATAGATCTTGCTTATTTCCCCAGCCAGCTTTACCACGCCCTACCTCCTATATCAGTGGCACGTGACTCATCCCAGCAATTGGGAGGCTGAGCCAGGAGGATTGCTGTGAGTTCAAAGCAAGACTGGACTGCATAGCAAGTTCAAGGGCACTCTGAACTACATAGCAAGAACCTGTCTCAAACTAACAAAAGGAGGAAAAAAAAAAAAAGGATGGTACATTCCCATTCTACCAGTCTAGTGAACCTTGTATAGTCTGAGGCAGTCTTATGCCACTTCAGTGTTAGCTCTGTCTCCCCAAGAACACATAATTTTATAGTTAATTTCTAATGTATCATTAATGTGTGTTTATTTATTCAGAAAGCATTCACAAAGCTCTCTATTTATCTATATTTAGTGAATGCTTTATTTTATTATTATGTCATTTCTTTCCGTCAGAATATGCACATGAGCACCATGGTGGAAGCAATTTTTTATCAGTTTTCTGAAAATTTTGTTGTATCTAGAATGGAGTCTCATATAGTGGTACTTTGGTTCATGACCAGTATGTAATTGCTAGGGATAAGATTTCTTTGATTCTACATAAGATGTTTCACTCATTTATATTATTTCATGTATCAGCAGTTTATTCCTTTTTATGTCGGAGCAGCAGCTCATCATATAAGCATACCACATTTTCTTATGCATTCATCTGTTGATTGACACCTGTTGTTTCCCCTTTGGAGCTAACATGCATAAAACTGCTATAAATGTTTTTCTACATGTCTTTGGACTTACTTTTTTTTTCTCTTAGGTAAATACCTAGAAAAGTGGAGTTTTATCAGTCATGTATTTAACATTATAAGAAACTACTAAAGTTTTTTCAAAAAATGTTTGTACCATTTTTAGATTCCGAATAGCAATATAAGTATGCTCAACGTCCTTTTCAACACTTGGTATTAACAGTTCTTTTAATTTAGCCATTTTAGAATGTGTTCAAATTGAATCCTACCGTGACTTTGATTTGTTGTGTGTGTGTGTGTAGGTGTATGTGTGTGAGGACTAATGATGCATAGCATCTCTTCATGTGCTTGCTAACATTCATACGTCTTCTTTGTTAAGTTGTCTACTCAAATATTTTACCCATTTTTTCTGGGTTATTTTTTATTATTGAGTTGTAAAGCTTATTAGATATTCTGCATAGCATCCTTCTGAGAGATATCTGTGCTATTAATCATTTCTCTTAGACTGTGTTTTACATTCCTATTTTTGTCAGTCCAGGTAGTAAGGCCAGGATAAACTGAAAAGGGCTACTGAAGTTACCTGGTGGCCAGTAAGGCTACAAGATGTTTCTAAAGTCTCATGGAGCCTCAGGCCAGCTATAGTATTTTATTTATGGAAGTAAATATGAGGTAGTCTTATTAAAGAACTATAAGAAGCTAGATAACCAAGCTTCATTAGGTATCTGGTTTTCCAACACAGTGATTCCCAAGCTTAAATATACATAGAAATCTGGGAGAAATAGATTCTGATTCAGAAGTTCTCGAGTAGGGCCTCTGATTTTTTTTTTTTTTTAGTTCTTTTATTGGTATGTTTTAGGTATACAATTCGTTTACATTTATCATTGGGTGTTTGTACCTGTACATGATGTATCTTGGTTCTTTTTTTTCCCCCATTACCTGTGCACCCTTCACCCTCTCTGCCCTTCCCTATTTACATAGATTTCATTTCCATTTTTTTTTCTTTTCTCATAGTTTTTCCTTTCCCTCTTTTCCTTTCCCCTTCCCCTCCCTTCACTCCTTCGTCTTTGGACCTTTTTTCCTATTTCAGATTATCAATTATTCATTTTAATCATTTTAACCCTTGTTTACACTATCAGTTTCTCACACTAGTGAAACTATTTGGTATTTACACATGTGTGACCTATTTATTTCACTTAAGAGTATGGCCTCAATATGCATCCATTTAGCTATAAATGACTCTAGTTTTTTGTTCTTTATCGCTGAGTAGTACTCCATTATATAAAAAAAAAAAAACCACATTTTCTTTATCCAGTTTCCAGGGCCTCAGATTTTAGATTTCTAACCTGATCTCAGGAGACCATGATGCCACTGGGCCAAGGGTCATTCTTCAAGAAACAAGGCTTTAGTAGAACCAGAACAGCCTCAAACACAAAAACATATGTGCCTTCACTCCCCTATTTATACCAAATATTCCAAGATCAATCATAATTCTTACATCTTTTCTATTCATACCATTGGCACTACATGTTCCAAACACATTAGCCACATCATGCCACACTCTGGGATTGGTAAGAAAATAAGTTGGCCCTGAAGTTGATGTGGAAGGAGCAGGGGGAAAGGGAAGGGAATAAGAAAGTGACAAAATCTTCCATTTAGGCCAAATTTCCAGGCTAACTGAATAGTCAATTTTTCATATTTTTCATCTAAAAACTAGTGTTTGTTTATTTTTATTAGACCTTTCTTAGAGCATGGCTTAATTACTTTCTCATCACTGAGACATAATACCCAACACCCACCACTTAAAGGGAGGAGAAGTGGACTATGGCTCACTGTTTAGGCCATAGTCGGCTGGCTCTTGGACAGGATGGCATGGTAGGGGGCACAGTGGAGGAGAGCTGCTTGGGTCATGGAGGCTCGGATGCAGAGTGAACCCAGGAAGGATACAGGAAGAGAGGTATAGCCTTCCATGCCATGCCACTGGTAACCCACTCTTCTCACGGGCCTCACCTCCTAACAGCAAGTCAGCTAGAAGCTCCATAAGCCAATCACCTTCCAAAAGCCCCACCTATGATCACAGGAGGCTTTAAGAGGACACCAAGCTATAAACCACAACAGGGCAGTTTTAAGCTGACAACAAAAATGAGTGGAAGACACAGAGATTTCTCATATGCCCCTTGCAAGCTAGTGTTTTCAGTGATGACAGAGATAATTTGACCAATTTAGGATATAGCATAAATACCAGTTTAAATGCACCAGGAAGCCCAAAAGGGCTCTATTTCATCGACTTACATTTAAGAAGATTTAAGACAAAACTAGATCAAAAATAATATAACTGCCAATCACCTTCTCCTGGGGGAGGTCTGAACCCAGATAACTCACCAGCCACTGCAGTCCGGTGCATCCACTTCATTCCACTGGTGTGTTTCTTGGTGGAGGCCTCTGGCAACATTAATGTATATTAGGTTTATTGCCAATTTTACCACTTTTGCTAATTTCTATAAATACTCTGTCATGTGTTTGCATTTTTAGAGTATAAATCTCTTGTGGATAACAGTAGTTTATTGCCAACTGTAAGTAATAATATTTCTATATAATGGCTCTAAGTTTGGTCTCATCAAGTGTCAATAAAGTTCTTCACACATGGTATTTTTTGCACAATACTGTTCACATGATCCAGCCTATGGTTTCACAATGGCATCCAGACACAAGGGGAAATTCTGTAGCTTCAATGAACAAAGACCAGGAGATCTCAACCCACCAGCCCCAAATTGTAATACAATTTGGTTATCTACCTCATGTCATGAGTGGAGACAGAATTACCTGATAGAAACTAGATCTTATACTATGCAAAGCTGAGGATTAACTATGGATCACACTCACATTTAGAAACTCCAATTACAGAAACAAACATGAAAACCAATATAAAAATTGTTTACGCTAAAGTAAAAATAAAACTAGCCCATGGAAAAGCCTCCACAGGTGAAAGTACGTACAAGTCCCATGTACACATGAACATGCATACACACATACATAAAAGACAACTCAATTTAAACAACTCACGGAAATTATAAAATTTAGATGATAATAATGTTGCTGTAAACTTCAGATGCCCAAGACATACATAAATGACTTCATCTTCTAGATATGATAGGTAGCTTGTGGAAAGACACCTCTCCCTCCAAGAACAATTAGAAAAATTGGATGAAATACCTGAAAAAAATTTGAAGGCATCAAAGAGCTACCAATAGCCAGGGATTTAGCTTAGTGGTTTTGTCGCCTGCTGTGCAAGTACAAGGACTTGAGTTCAGTCCCAGGTACCAAAAAAAAAACAAAACAAAAGAAAGATCTACCAATATAACTAAGACTTGAGAAGTCAAGACAAAGAGCCAAATAAACACTTTTACCTTCAACACATTTGTTATTCATTGCATGGGGTCAGACTCTGGAAAAAGAACTGTAAAAGCAGAGCTTCTGGCAAACTCATAGGGTCAAAGAGACAAAAATTAGAGCTTAGAAAATATTAACTTTTTTAAATGGAAAGAAAATCATACAAATATAAATGATAATCTATAGAGAGGAAAGGCAATGGATGGGGCAATGGGCATCTAAACTAAACTTTGTTGAATATTTGTTGAACTTTGTAGCTTTGATTTTAGAACCATGTAATTATTTCACATAGTAACAAAGCAAGTGCATGTCAAAATGGCTCAGGGGTCACCTTAAAATCTGCCACTGGGAAAATATGGGACAGTTCTTAATTTAAATTATAACTTCACTTGCATGAAATTATTCCAAAATAAAAGAAACTACCATTCAAGGATATGAGTAAGCATTTTATTATTTTGAAAACTGATAATAAGGAGAAAGAATCAAACATTTATTTGCCTCTCCTAAACAAACTGTACCACTGGATTACCATATAATAGAATTGCAATTAAAAATGCAGAATGATAAAATGTGATCACTTGAATCAATATGGAGATACCTCAAAAAACTAGGATTAGAAGTCCCATTCTACCCAGCTATTCCTCTGCTGGTTATCTTTCCAAAATAATTTAAACAATCATACCACAGTGATATATGCGCACCCATGTTTATAGCGGCCCAGTTTGTAATAGCTAAATCTTGGAAACAGCCCAAATGCCCATCAACTGGAGACTGGATAAAGATGTGGTTTTTCTATAAAATGGAGTACTACTCAGCCATAAAGAATGAGAAATTAGAGTTATTTATAGCCAGATGAATGCACATTGAGGCCATACTCTTAAGTGGAATGGATGGGATGTGTATGTGTAAATACTGAATGGTTTCTCTGGTGTGAGAAACTGAAAGTGTAAATAAGGTTCAAATGGTATACTTGATGGTGTGAAGTAAGAGGAAGGGCTCTGGGGAGTTGGGGAAGCGAGAAGAGTAGAGGAAAGGAAAGAAGGAAAAAGAAAAATACGAGAAAAGGAAAAAATGGAAACAAAGTCTCTGCAAATAGGGAAGGGTGGAGGGGGTGAAGGGAGGGCAGGGAAATGGGGAAAAAATAAGAACTAAGATACACCATGTAAAGGTACAAGATCCCAGTGATGACTGTAACTGTATTTTATTCCTGCTATCACTTCTGTGAACAGTTTTTTGATGTCATCTGCACTCTCTCCTGTTTCTTCATTGACTCCAATCAATCTTATGTTATTCTTCTTTGCATCATCTAGCAGCTGCTGGATTGATTTTTCATGTTCCCTTACAATTTTAAAGCAATTTTTCTTTTCCTCCTCACTAATTGCAATCTTTTCTTCTATATCTGAAAATCTATCCTCACATTGGTTCATTCTGCTGTGCAGACTTTTGATGGAGTTTTTAATCTCCTGGAAATCTGTTTGCATCTGTTTTATGGATTCCATTTGTTTCCTATGTTGGGATTCCATCATGTTCCTCAGATCCTCTATTTTTTTATCTGTGTCCTCTCTAGATTTATTAATCATGTCTTGCACCATGAGCAAAATCTTTGCTGTTATCTGAGTAATTATTTCTGATTTCATTTTTCCCAGATCCTCTTTTGTTGCCAGTTCAGAGAGTCCAGGTGGTTGAGTATCAGATTGTTCCATCTCATTTCCCTTTGGGGTTGCTGTAGGTGATCTGGAAGTCTGTTTTTGAGGCTTGTTTACGTGTCTTCTCATTTCCACAGCAAGGGGGGGTTGCTTCTGGTGCCTGCGCGGCTCGCCTTCTCTGCCCTAGGAGCTTGGGATGGCAGCAGGGGAGCTTCCTTCCAGGTACTGGGACTGGCTCAGCTTCTCTGCCCTAGGAGCTTGGGATGGCGGCAGGGGAGCTTCCTTCTGGGTCATTGTATTTTATACCTAAAATGTACCAATAAACTTAATGAAAGAAAAAAAATATCTTTCCATCAAACCAATGTTTATGTTACATTACTATTTCAATTTTTTTGCCCAGAAATACTATGAAATTTGACCAAATGCTGAATAAAGAGTTATTGAAAGATGAAAAAAAAAAACTATGATCACTTGGAAACTTCTAATTATATGCTCTCTATTGATGATCTCACCAAAGACCACCATACATGAGGAAATTACTGATGAAAGAAACTACTTCTACCAGTGGAAAATGTAGAAACCTCCACAAATAATACAGTTTCTTCAACAAACTACAAAAGAAGAAGAGGGGAAAAAAGAGGGAGAGCAACTCTTAGCCTGTCAATTAAGAGACTTAAAACTTCTTTGTGGTCTCAACAAACCATCAAAGTCTGATATGACTGCATCTAATAATCAATAACAAATAATTAGAAAACTCAAAATATTTGTTAATTAAGAATTATTTTTCTAAATAATATCTGGGTAAAAGAAAAAGTATAATGAAAATTATAAAATATGTTTAACCAAATGATAATAAAAATATGACATATAGAAACATATAGAACCCAGGTAATGCTGTGCTGACAGGGAAATCTATAATTTCAAATATGTATCTTAGACAAGAAGAAAATCTAAAATCAAATTGCTTAAGTATACTTTCTAACTTTAAAAGTGGCAGAAAGTAAGACTGAGAATAGGAGAAAAGACACAGCCAACTTAAGAGCACAGATAACCACATATACAAAAGAAAATAAATGAAGCCAAGCTTGGTTGATTCTTTGAAACAATCAGTAAAACTGTCAGTCCTCTGGGGAAATTAATATTTGGGGTTTTTTCCTTTTCTTTTTTGTTTTGGTACGGGGGATCGAACTTGGGAGCTTGCGCTTGCAAGGCAGGCGCTGGAACCACTGAGCTAAATCCTCGGTGAAATTAATATTTTTTTAAATGGAAAATCCACTAATTGGCATTGTTAAGAATGAAAGACACACACTTTAAAGCTTGAAGACATTACTATTGACAAATTGAAGCAAACAGATTTGAAATATTAAGTGAAATAACTAAAGGAAAACATAACTTGTAAAATTTGACTAAAGAAGAAATAGAATACCTGAATAGTTTATATCTATAAAAGAAAGTAAATCTATTAAGAAACACATTCCCAAAAAGAAATGTCTAGGTCCAGATGTCTTCACTGGTGAATTCTTTCATACATAAGAAATAAATAAAAAGTTTTACAAAACTCACCTGTATACAAGAGGAAAAAAAGAGAATACTTTCCAAATTACTTTTTTAGGTTAATATAACTTGATAATAAAACCTGGAAAAGAAATTTTAAGAAAGAAAAATTACTACATAGCTCTCATATTAAAATCCTAAGGTATTAGCAAATCACATATATAATATAAAATAGCATATCACCATCAAGTTTTCATTTATTCTATGAATACTGTAATAGTATTCTAGGCTGATCTAGTATTTGAAAACCAATTAATATAAATTAATTATCACATAAGAGAGTAAAGGAGAAAATTATTTGATCACCTCATAGATGCCAAAAAATCAACATTCATATGATAGAATAATGGCCCCCAAATATGTTCAAGTCCTAATCTCAAGAAGTTGAGTATGTTACTGATACATCAAAAGGGGGGACTTTGAAGAAATAAGTGAATTAGAACACATGTGATGCAGAGAAGACTCCGGATCAGCCAGGTGGGTCCAGTCTAATAACACAGGGGATCAAAATAAGAATCCTTGCTAGTTGGAGTTAGACGGAGATACTACTTGGGGAAAATGTAAGAGGGGTATAGCACTACTGTCTCTGCTGGTACAGGAATGCAGCTGCAAACCACTAATCTCAGAGATCTGCAGAGGCTGGTAAAGACAAGGCCACAGGTGCCTGAGCCTCCAGAGTGACAGTGACTCATTCCAGCCAACACATTGATTTCTAGTCCAGTGATGCACACCTCGGGTTTCTTATCTACAAGGCGTGATCAAAAAATACAGTGAATGTTTAAATTTTTGTTTTTTATTACAGTAAAAGGCACATTGCCATTAATCCTCCTCAAAATATTTACTTTTGCTTTGAACACTCATTTCCCTGTCATTCTTGCCCCTTCCCAGCAGTTCTGGAAATCATCTTTTGTGTCTTTTGTTCTACTATTATGGCTGACTTGAGGCCCTGAAATCAATTCAAAATGTCTACAGTCATTTTGACTTTGGGGAAGAGCCGAAAGTCACATAGTGCCAGATCTGGTGAGTCAGCTGATGGAAGACATAATCTAATGCTTTTATGAGCCTGCTTTTCCATCAGATGGTGCTCGGTAGCAACATTAACCTCATAAAGATACCTACGAAAGAGGACTTTTAGACCTGCTTCAGAAAGTGGAAGGAATGATGGGATACAGATGTTTCAACTGAGGGGGAATATTTTGGGTGGGATTAATGGCTATGTGTCTTTCTTTGTAAAAAGTTTTCACAATATATTTAGAATTAGAAAGAGAGAAAAACTGTGATTAGTCAGAAACGCACAGATTACGTGCACAGAAAATCTAAAATCATCTAGAGACAAATCACCATAGTGAATTCAAGGTTTTAATAAAATTTAAAAAATGAAAACCACACAGAGGAAGTTTCTAGGATGCTGGAAATGTATTGTTCTTTGATATGGGGGTGGGTGCATTCGTTCATTTTATGAAATTCACCAGGCCATTTCATTGTGATGTTTTGTACTTTTATTTATGTACATTCACACTTCAGTAGAAAGATGATTGGGAATAAAGGATACCAAGAGGCTGCCTGGGTGATGGTTATGAGTATTCTGTGAATCTAGACTTCTTCCTGGCTCTACCTCTCTTAATGAGGTAAACTTACTGAAGTTCCCAAAACTTCAATATCCCTAACTATAAAATGGAGGTGATATCTAATTAACGGTTTGTTGCCAGGATAAAGTTAATGCATATTAACTCTATAAAGTTTTACAGTGACATTCAGTATGAACTATTATATTCCATAGCCAAAAATAATCCATAGACCTACATAGAAGCCACATTAGAGAAAAGAGTTAATTGAGAAATCTGAAAGTGACTTTAAAATAAACTTTACATAGGGCTGGAGATTTAGCTCAGTGGTACTGGCGCCTGCCTTTCAAGCACAAGGTCCTGAGTTCAATCCCTAGTACCAAAAAAAAAATAATAATAATAATAATAATAAGCTTTAGGCCGGGGATTTAGCTCAGTGGTTCCACCACCTGCCTTGCAAGCTCAAGGACCTGAGTTCAATCCCCAGTACAATAATAATAATAATAATAATAATAATAAGCTCTAAGCTTTTTTTTTGCATTAAATTCTTTTATTGGTACATTGTAGGTATACAACACAATTACATTTCTCATTGGGAATTGTACCTTTACATAATGCATCTTGGTTCTTATTTTTTCCCCATTCCTAGCCCTCCCTTCATGCCCTCCACCCTTCCCTATTTACAAAGACTTTATTTCCATTGCTAAGCTTTTAAAATAAGCTTTTTTAGGGCCAGGGATTTAGCTCAGTGGTTTTGCCACCTGCTGCACAAGTGCAAGGCCCCAAGTTCGATCCCCGGTACCAAAAAAATAAATTAAAAAAAAGCTTTTTTAGAGCTGGGGATTTAGTTTAGTGGTTCTGCTGCCTGTCTCTCAAGCTCAAGGTCCCAAATTCGATCCCTGATACTAAGGAATACTACTAATAATAAGCTTTTGGGGGGCCTGGGATTTAGCTCAGTGGTGCTGCTGCCTCCCTCGAAAGTGCAAGGTCCTGAGTACAATCCCTAGTACCAGAAAAATTAATTAATTAAAATAAGCTTTTTTAAACAAGCTCAAAGGCATTTCAGATCATAAATACAAGAATTAATGAAGGAAATATAGGTAGATTTGCAAAAAACAATCAGTAAACTATAAAAATCTTACAAATGAGAACTGTAATCATTGAAATGAACAATTTAATAGATGTTAAACAGTAAACTAATCAAGTGAAAAGAGAATAGTAAATTAAAAGAATGAATTGAAGAAAAATCCAAAATTAAACATAGAAGAATAATATGTAGAAATATGAACAAAAGCTAGATTTAGATGCTCCAAATGACATCAAATCAGAAGTCCAAAGGAAGACAGTAGAGAGAATATGGAAGTGGTAATGGCTGTTTGCTGAGATTCCTGAAAAGCTAAAGAAAGACTTCAGTCCTTAGATGTAAATACCATGCTTGGTCCCAAAGAGTATAAATAAAAGAAATCCACACATAAGCATCATTTTTAAAACTGGAGAATATCAATACTAAAAGAAATCCCCAAAAGCTACCAGAAAGAAAGAGTATTACCTAAAACTAAAGATAATTGGACTGATATAGTCTTGTAGGGACATGAGGGGTGGTCTTCAGCCCCTCCTTCCTCGGCTTTCCCAGGCTGGTCTCCCTGCCATAGAAAAAGGAGCTCGATATGGTGCAGAGCAAAAATAAGTTTGTTTACAGAAGAAAGTGGTACAAAGCCAGTCCAAGAAGTGGGAGCCCCAGAGCTGGGTAACCACTGAATATGGGGCAGTGGTCTTGTTTTATAGGGTAACAGGGTCCAGGTCCCATCTCATCCTTCCCAGGTGGCTATCTCTGATTGGGTATCAGCTCATTGCTAGAGTTCTCTATAATGACAGTTTTGGGAGGGGGTATGAAAAGTCTTATTTTTGCATGCCCATCTTGGAACAGTCTGTACAAAGAGGGACTTTGCTAATCTCTCAGTATATCTGCCCTACATGCTAACCTCAGATAGTCTAGGCTAGCTTTCTCTCATTCTTAAGGGGAATGTCCCTACATTATCCCTGCCTATTGGGGTCCTATCCCCACAAGTCTAGTCAGCAACAATAAATGTTGTGGCATCCTGGACACAGCTGGCACTAACTCACCAGAGCCAACTATTAAATTTCCAGGGTGGAGAGGATGAAGGGAGGCCAGGAGCATGGAGAAAAAATAAGAACCAAGATACATCATGTAAAGGTACAAGTTCCCAATGATAAATGTAAATTTACTGTATACCTAAAATGTACCAATAAAAGAATTTAAGGAAAAATTTTTTAATTTCCAGGAATTTTGTAAGCCACTCATTCAAATGTCATCAGCTTGAAATCATTCACAGTGGGAGAGTTACAGGCTAGTGTGGGTCCTTGCATTAGTAATAATGGAATTTAAAACTGAAGTGACAGTATGAATTCACAAGCAAAACTTGCCAGGGATTTAGCTCAGTGGTTCCACTGCCTGCCACAGAAGCACAAGGTCCAGAGTTCGATGCCCAGTACCAAAACACACACACACACACACACACACAAATACAAGCAAAACTTTAATTTGAAAAAATTTTTTTTTGGTACCAGGGATCAAACTTGGGTCTCTGCACTTGTAAGGCAGGCGGTGAAACCACTGAGCTAAATCTCCGGCCCAAAACTTTAATTTGAAAAGGGGAAGGGGAAGTGGGAGGGGTAGGGGAAAGGAAAGAAGGGAATGGAATTAATATGAGAAAATGAAAAAATGGAAACAAAATCTTTGTAAATAGGGAAGGGTGGAGGGGTTGAAGGGAGGGCAGGGGAAGGGGGAAAAAATAAGAACCAAGAGAGATTATGTAAAGGTGCAAATTTCCAATGATGAATGTCATTATATTGTATACCTAAAATGTACCAATAAAATTAATATAAATAAATAAATATATATAAATAAATAAAACTTTAATTTGAAAGTAAGAGAGACAATAAGGAAAGGTCTCCAGCTTTAGTATCTGGAGGGGATGCACTCTGATGAAGAGTCTCTGAGTGCCCCACTCATCAAGGCAAGAAGCAGCATTTAGGGATTAGCTGAGGTGGACCAGCATCCCTTTGAGCATTATCTCAGTCCTGGTTTGGTAGTTCTGAAGAATCCTCATGGCCAGAGGAAGATTCTTTTCTCACGAAATGGTTGTCTTTGTTTGTTTTAGTCATATGAAGTTCTGCTTTTCCCAGTGGCTTATTTTAGCTCACAGTCTTTAGAGGTTTCAGACTATAGTCAGATAGCTCCAAGGTAAGGCAGCATGGAAGAGAGGCATGGCAGAGGAGAAACAGTCCATGGCAGGACAGACAGGAGGGAGCAAGACTTCCTTCTTTTTGCCTTTTTATTCTACCCAGGCTGCAATCCTATTGGTTGGTGTCACCCCACCCAAGGGTAAGTGTTCCCATTATCCACACTCAGAACTAAACTATGCTAAACCAATCAGTGGACTAATCCAGTTAACACACTCAAGATCCAGTCACCTCCCCAAAACCCCACCTATGAGACCATGAAGCTTTAGGGAGACATCTAAATATAACCCATAAGACCTGGGATCGATGTGACTCCCAATTTAGGACAATGACTAGAAAGTTTCAAGCACTGCTCCAAGGGAGACAAGTCTGGAGCTGGATGTTGTAAAATGTGACAATCTCAGTCAGGTGTCCCTGTGAATTTTAAAAATTACTTTCATTACTTTTATCTTGATGACATCTGTCTTGAAGGGAGATGAAACAGGTTAGGTAGATTTAGGGCTTGTCAACTTTTTTCTGTGGACTTTTTAAAAATTGTTAGTGTAGGGGCTGGGGATTTAGCTCACTGGTTCCACCACCTGCTGCACAAGCACAAAGACCCGAGATTGATCCCCGGTACCAAAAAAGAAAAGAAATGTTAGTATGTGGGGGTTTTTTTTATATCCTTTTATTGGTACATTTTAGGTGTACAATATAATGACATTCATCATTGGAGATATTCACCTTTACATAATCTCTCTTGGTTCTTATTTTTCACCCTTCCCCTGCCCTCCCTTCAACCCCTTGACCCCTCCCTATCTACAAAGACTTTGTTTCCATTTTTTCATTTTCTCATATTAATTCCATTCCCTTCTTTCCTTTCCCCTACCCCTCCCACTTCCCCTTCCCCTTTGCCCCTTTGCTTCCTATTTCACATTATCTATTATACCTTTTAGTCCTTATTTACACTTTCAGTTTCTCACACTAGAAAAACTATTCAGTATTTACACATGTGTATCCTATTTATTTCACTTAAGAGTATCGCCTCGACTATCTGGTTCCACACTACAGAGGCAAGGTGGGTCATGGAGGCCATTGTCCTGAGCTCCAGCAGATAGAGCAGAAGTGAACAACAGAAAGGGGCTCTCTCTCAGGCTACTTGATGAAAGCTGAGGCCCACTGGAAGGGGGAGGAGAATCTCTGCAATAAAGGCACACCAGACCACCATATGTGTTTTTTATCCAGAAATCTACATTTAAATTTCAAAGCTACCATGAATGAATCAAAACTGGAAGACCACAATGCCCCACAAGCACAGAGAAGGTGAACTGCTCCCACCTCACAAAAGGAGGCTTCCTGGCCAACGTACCCTGCTGTGAGCACAGAGAAGGTGAGCCACAAGGGTGCCAGCAGGACCCCCCTGCCAGTTGAAATGAGAAAACATGTAAACAAGTTTCAACACAAGACTTCCAGATCTCCTAAAAATCCCAAAAGGGAAAGGAGATGGAACAATCTGATACTCAACCACCAGGACTCCCTAAACTGGCAACAAAAGAGGGTCTGGAAAAAATGAAATCAGAAATAATTTCTCAAATAACAACAGAGATTGTGCCCATAGTACAAGACATGATTGATAAATCTAAAGAGGACACAGACAAAAAAATAGAGGAGCTGAGGAACATGATGGAATCCCAACATAGGAAACAAATGAAATCCATAAAACAGATGCAAACAGATTACCAGGAGATTAAAAACTCCATTGAGAGTCTACGCAGCAGAATGAGACAATGTGAGGACAGAATTTCAGATATAGAAGATAAGATCGCAATTAGTAACCAGGAAAAGAAAAATTTCTTTAAAATTGTAAGGGGTCATGAGAAATCAATCCAGCGGCTGCTAGATGATGCAAAGAAGAATAACATAAGACTGATCAGAGTCAATGAAGAAACAGGAGAGAGTACAGATGGCATAAAAAAAAAACTTCACAGAAGTGATGACAGAAAACTTTCCAAGCAGGGGAAAAGAATTTGACATACAGACAAGTGAGGCATATAGGACTCCAACTAGCCTTGATCAAAAAAAAATCTACACATAGGCATATAATAGTTAAGATTCCAGAAACCAAACAGAAGAACAAAATTCTATAAGCAGTTAGAGAAAAGAAACAAATCACATACAAAGGAAAGCCCATCAGAATCCCAGCAGACTTCTCAAACCAAACCCTCAAGGCAAGAAGAGCTTGGAGTGATGTATTTCAAGCCCTAAAGGAAAACAACCTCCAACCCAGATTGATATACCCTGCAAAACTATCTTTCAAATTTGATGGAGGAATAAGATATTATCATGACAAAGCACCTTAGGAACTTCATGAATACCAAACAAGCACTTCAAAAAATTTTAGACAGTATCCTAGGAAAAGACAAGAGGATCACAACCCCAGGAAGCCCAGCAGAATGAATTTGTTAGGTGCAACAAGAAATTAAAAGCAAAGGGGGAGAATCTAACAAACAGAAAAAGGTCATGGCAATGATAAATCAGTATGTATGAATTATAACCATCAATGCTAATGGTCTCAACTCACCAATCAAAAGAAATAGACTGGCAGAATGGGTCAAGAAGCAAGATCCAACAATATGCTGCATACAAGAAACACATTTAATTCAAAAAGAAACTCATAGTCTGAAAGTTAAAGGGTGGAAAACATTTCTCCATGTGACGGGAACCAACACCCACACCCCCCCCAAAAAAAAGCAGGAGTAGCTATCCTCTTTGCAGATCAAGTGGATTTCAAACAAAAATCTTAAATACTCTGGTCCCAGGAATTTCAGATAAGGGACACTCAACTTGTATGTACAAATCTATTGTGAACGTGTTTTCATTCCTCTCAAGTAAAAACTTAAGAACAGGACTGTTGGTTCTTAACAGTAATACAAGAAATTTCTATATTGTTTTCCAAAATGGTTTTTCATTTTACATTTCACATTTCACACTCACATTAGCAATATTAGAAAGTTCTAACTGGTTCACACCTAAGCTGACATTTGTTCTTTTACAACTTTTAATTCATCTCCCTAATGAGTATATAATTCAATCTTGTTATTGTACTGATTAGTATTTTTCTGATTCTAGTATTGCACACCTTTCTTTGTGGTGTACTGGCTATTCATCATATTCTTGTGTCTATTTTTTAATTGGGTTGTCTATTAATGAGCTGTAAGAGTTGTTTATACATTCTGGTCATAGGTTATATGCATTATAAATATGGTCTGTTTAAGGACTACTTTTCATTTTCTTAATGATGTCATTTAAAGTTATAAATTTTGATGGAATCTCATTTATCAATTTTTTTTCTTTTATACATCATGTTTTTTTATATCCTAGGAAATTCTTCCATAAATTCATAAGCATTTTCCCTTATAATTTCTTCTTAAAGTTTTATAATTTTAGTCTTTCATATTTAGGTTCATAGATCCTTTCAAATTATTTTTATGTATGGAAATAAAGGGTTGAGATGAATTTTTTATATACGGATACCAGGTGTTCTAGTGCCATTTGCTGAAAACACTATCTTTTCCTCTGCTCTTGAATTGACTTTATGTTCTATAAAATGTTAATGTTAAATAATCTTTCAAAACTCAGTGGACTATATATGTGTGGTTCTATTTCTAGATTATCTGTTTTATTCCAATTATCTATATGTCTTTCCTTACACCAACACTGCCTTGATTAATGTAGCTTTAGAGGAAGTCTTAAAATTAGGTAAGAAATGTCTTCCAACACTGTTTTTTTTTTCTTTTTTACTTTGCTAGGTCCTTTGTACTCCTACATAACTTTTAAATTTCAATATCCAATTCTTCATTTATAGCAAGTATATATAGACCTGAACTTTTATATACACCTTGTGTTTTCTAATCCTACTAAATTCAAATATAAGTTCAAGGGGTTCCTAGAGATTTCTCAGTATTTTCTCTGTAGATGATCATTTCATCTACATATAAAGATTTTACTTCTACCTTGCCAATCCTATCCAAATTGCATCATTTTATTCCCAGACTATTTTGGTTTGGGCCTATGTTTCAAAGTTTAATGGACAGATGAAGAGTAGGCATATCTGCCCTTGTTCCCCACCTTAGGGAGAAAGCATTGCATCTTCTCCATTCACATAAGGCATTTTTGCTGGAAGTATGGAGTACATGTCTTTGATCTGTTGAGAAGGTTCTGTTCTACTTCTAGTCTCCTGATAGCTTTTACCATGAACAGCTGTAGAATTTAGCCCAATAATTTTTCTCCAACTAGTGACAGGATCATATGACTTTTTCCTTTCCTCTGTTAAAATAATGACTTTTGGGGATGGATCTTCCAATGCTGAACCAAAACTGCCATCCCTATAAT
The DNA here is from genome assembly GCF_053883595.1 of Heterocephalus glaber. Classification (NCBI taxonomy): domain Eukaryota; kingdom Metazoa; phylum Chordata; class Mammalia; order Rodentia; family Bathyergidae; genus Heterocephalus; species Heterocephalus glaber. The sequence continues at coordinate 82,364,580 of NW_028258315.1, read as the reverse complement.
AAAACCACTTTCCACATACTGCCAGATCTGACTTCTAATAGTTTGTTTTGTTAAACAAATTTCTATCTATTTTCATACTTTTTTCTTCTATTATCTTTATCCAGTTTTAGAATTAGCGCAATGTTGGTTTCCTAAAAAGAGGGGAGAAGTGTTCCTTCTTTTTTCTGGTTTAAATTTTTGATATAATTTATCACTTAAAATGTATGTGAGCCTGCTGTTGTCGTATAGGTAGGTTTTCAAGCTAGGAATATACTTTCTTTAAAAGGTGCTATTCCAATTGTATATTTCCTTCAGAGTTAGTTTCATTAATTTGTCTTCCAAGGTACTTCTTAGAAGTTGTCAAATTTATTTCAAAAAAAGATTTTTGTAATATCCTTTCTAAATCCTTTTAAATTCTGTAAAATCTATGGTAATGTCTTCTAGATCCTGATATTGTAATTTTAAAAATGTATAATTGATATTGTGTAATAGGAAGAAAAGGTCTAAAGAAATAGGGGAAGGGGGAGGGGGAGGGGAAAGGAAAGAAGGGAATAGAAAAAATATTAAAAAAGGAAAAAAATGGAAACAAAGTCTTTCCAAATAGGGAAGGGTGTGCAGGGGAAGGGGAAAAAATAACAACCAAGATACATCATGTAAAGGTACAAGAGCCTAATGATGAATGTAACTGTATTTTATACCTAAAATGTACCAATAAACTTAATGGAAAAAAACCAGAATATCGCCTCAATGTGCATTCATTTAGCAATAAATGTCTCTAATTTCTCATTTTTGATGGCTGAGTAGTACTCCATTTTATTTAAAAAACACATTTTCTTTATCCATTCTCCAGTTGATGGGCATTTGGGCTGTTGCCAAGTTTTGGCTATCACAAACTGTGCTGCTATGAACATGGGTGCACATATATCACTGTGGTATGATTCTTTTAATTCTTTGGGGAAGATAGCCAGCAAGGGAATAGCTGGGTCAAATGGGACTTCCAGACCTAGTTCTTTGAGGTATCTCCATACTGATTTCCACAGTGGTTCCACCAGTCTCCACTCCCACCAGCAGTGGAGCAGGGTTTCCCTTTCCCCACAGCTCCCCGCCAGCATTTGTTGTTGGTTGATTTCATGATAGCAGCCATACTTTCTGGGGTGAGGTGGAATCTCAGTGTTGTTTTCATTTGCATCTCTTGAATGACCAATGATGTTGAACAATTTTGCATATGTTTATTTGCTATTTCTACTTCTTTGTCTGAGAAATGTCTGTTCATTTCAGATGCCCATTTTTGGATTGGGTCTTTAAATTTGGGAGGTCTGATCTTTATAAGTTCTTTATAGATTCGAGACAGTAGACCTTTGTCTGAGTAAGAGCATGTGAAAATTTTTTCCCACATTGTCGGTTGTCTCTTCACACTGTCAGTGGTTTCACTCGCTGTGCAGAACCTTTTTAGTAAGAAGAGATTCCACTTGTTGATTGTGCTAGTTCATGGGCAACTAAGGTTTTGTTCATAAAGTCTTTCCCTACACCAATGTCTTCAAGCATTCTACCTAACCTCTGTTCCAGCCAGTTCAGTGTTTCTGTTTTAATATTTAGATCTTTAATCCATTTTGATTTTAGTTTAGTGCATGGTGAGGGATATAGGTCTAGTTTTAGTCTTTGGCAAGTTGAAACCCAATTTCTCCAGCACCTATTACTTCTTCAGATCTCTCAAAGCAAAGCGATTCCCAATTAGCATCAGATATCTGATGGAGTTTGTTTGTTTGTGGAAGTATTTTGTTTTTTAGTCAACCACATTCTAAGAAGTTCTATAAGAAGTGGGAATTTTTGTCACTGCTTCTTCATTCCCATTCAAAATAAACAGAATGTAATTGCCTCTGATCCAAACACCAATAACATGAATTCCCCTGGTCTTATTCCAAATCATACTTTCCTAGATTTATGCCTCAGTAGAAATTGAAAGGAGAAAAAGGAGATTGAGGGAGAAAAACGTTGGGGAATAGGGTAGGATGTGGGGGTGCTTTCAAGTGAATGTGATTAATTCTCTTGTAAGACTTTTTAACCTTCACAAAGGAGATAAATTTGCCACAAGATACATCATCAGTATCAAAGAAATTGAGGATAGTAGAGGGCAAACACTATTGTTCCACAATTGTTTTAATTCTGATTTTTCTCTTGTGAGATTGTCCCTACTTTATAGTACCTTTAATTTAGAACATTTTAATACAAAAAATCCTGCAAAGTTCCCATTGAAGACAACAGTCACTTCCTGCCCTTTCCCCCACCCAGCAATTCCTTATCAACAAGGTAACCCACTTTGCCTGGAATACTCTTGGCTTAAGCCTCTTATCTGGCATAATTTTTTTTAATTAATTTTATTGGTACATTTTAGATATACAATATAATGACATTCATCATTGGGAACTTGCACCTTTACATAATCTCTCTTGGTTCTTATTTTTCCCCTCATTCCCCTGCCCTCCCTTCAAGCCCTGCACCCCTCCCTATTTACAATGATTTTTTTCCATTTTTTCATTTTCTCATATTAATTCCATTCCCTTCTTTCCTGAAAAATCTTCAACATCACTGGTCATTCGAGAGATGCAAATGAAAACAATGCTGAGATTACACCTCACTCCAGAAAGAATGGCTGCTATCATGATATCTGGCATAATTATTAACAGCACCTCCTTCCACACTCAAAAGTGTCCCACTTTACACAATAAATTATATGGTCATCCTCCTTATGAGCACACAGTTATGCCTCTCCCAGAGCAAATTTGGAGAGAAGGAGATTAATATTATTGAGTGTTCATTTTTATTGAACATTAAACTAGAAACTATAGAAGTAATTTATGTTACATTCCAGCACCATTATAGGCAGTAGGCAAAGCTCATTAGCAGCTAGAGTTGAGGAAAGTGATATTCATCAGCCATGAAGTGGACCCAAGGCCATACAGTTTATAAATGGCTAAGTAAAAGTCAGAATCCAGGTCTGAAGTCAAAACCACGGTTCTTCCTCCTACAACCCCTTTTCAACGAAAGGAAAATACATCAAATTTTACCACCTATTCCTGTACATTTGAAGAGTTTATCATTCCTCCCTACCAGAGGCCAAGACACCTGGCATTCGTTGTAACATAAATGTAAGTGACCTCATGTAGAAAATTAGCTGTAAAGATGACCACCCACAATATCTGTGGTCCCTGCCTCATGTTCTATCCAGAAGTGGCGTCTGCTGCCCCTCCCTTAAATCTGGACTGGTGCTGTGACTGGCTATGACCAATGGATCTTACTAAAACTGACAATGTGCCAGGCCCAGGCTTTAGGAAGCCTGCCAGCTTCCACTTGTGCTTTCTTACAATCCTGAGCCTCCACATAAAGAACTCTAGGCTGCCCTGATGGGAAGAGAGACCCCATGAAGAGAAGCCAGGTGACAAAGTCCATAGGATAGGGAGCACAAGGCCCAGCATGTGAGTGAGGCCCCCATTGTCATCCACAGCCTCTCAGACGTCAGATCAACAGTGCACCCGGATTGGACTCAGCCAATATGTGGAGCAGAGATAAGCCACCTCTTCTGAGTCCTGCCAGGACTTCCTGACCCACAGAATTGTGAGCAATCAAAGGATATTGTTTTAAGGCACTGGACTTTTAGACAGATTTGTACTACAGCACTAATAATAACAGACACACTATCTTTTTCCTTATTCTCTTATCTTTCACTCAACAACCTCCCAGATCTCATCTACCTGGGTCTTTTGAGAAGCCAGGAAATGATACTCAGGTAGAAAGACTTCCCTGAAGCCAAATGGGCTGGCAGACTTGTACCCTCCTCCTGCTGGCATTTCCCCAGCCAGCCGTGCCACATTTCCACCTTGTTTTGCCTCAGATGAAATTCTAAGATTTTTCCCATTTTTTATCTACTTTAAACATACCTCTGCCTTATAGTTCTAAGTCTGCCACAATGTCCAGTTTAGATCTTTCCTTAGAGGACTTAAAACCACAATTTTCATATGGCTTGGTTTTAGTGTGAGGAAAACCTGCAAATTCATGTGTATACTGTATTTATGAGCATATATCTTTATTCGTAATTCTCTAGTTCTTAACAATGTCAAAATTAAACTTAATTCTGTATGTAGTTGAATCATACCATATACATGGATATCTAATCTCTTTATATGAGTTTATAGGTACCAACTAATAATATACCAATTTCCAACAAGAAGCACCTTTTAATTTTGTTTAAAAGATTCTTTAATTCAATTGGATTCATTCAGTAGTCACAACATGAATATGCTACATTGACCTAAAAAGATTATTCAGTGTTTTTAAGAGGTCTAAACTGTTTCCAATAGCAACCAGAGAATTAGCTTGACATCTTAGACTATAAAAGCTTTAGAGTCCATCCATATGATGAGCCCAGCAGAGAACTGGGAGGTTTATGACATTTTAATCATTGATAATTTTGGTTGTGCTGATAAGAAGACTTTTTAATGTGAGACACTTGGAGAGGATTTCAAGAAGAGCTGCCAAGGTAATTAAAACAGCCTTACAAATTGGTTTGAAGAATATGTCAGGCTGTCAAAACGCCCATCAGTCTATCTGACCTAGCCCTTCTCTGGCCACCTCCATCTATTCATCAGATGTTTTCAGCCTTAATTGAAATTGACAACACAATGATGACAAAAATGTGCCATGGCTCAAGCAGTACATCCAACCTCATAATCCTCTAGAGAATGTGACACTAAATAATGAGATAAATCATTTATACCCTACCAACTTCCTGAAAGTGCTTAAAGGCAGCTTACGTGAAAAAAATGAAGTAAGTCTATTATACAAAAGTAACACAAGGTAATAGCCAGGCTCGGCCATTTTAAATTTTGTAGGGGATTTGGTGAAGAGGTATAAATTAAGCTAACTAAAATGATAAATGAAAAAACTTAGGGTATATTAATATAAATATAACTCACTATATAGCAGGGAGGATAGGTGGTAAGAAGGGAGAAAGAACATAATAAGTGAAACATAGGGGAGACAGGAGAAAGAGAAGGGGAAGGGAGAATATCACATATTTTCTCTTCAAGTGTACATAAAATAAACTATTCTCAGACTTTTGAGTGTGTCATTTAACTTTCGCAGTAGCTAATGAGAAAAATGAAGACTCCAATCTTGAGTAACATGCCCAAGTCTCACAGCCAGAAACTGACGGAACAATGTGCCCAAGCTAAAGTCACGTGACTCCAAAGCCAGTGCTCTTTCTGCCCAAACACTTTCAATCAACAAGGAATTTATTAAAAAAAAAAAAAAAAAAGGAATTTATTTAAGGTCACTAAGCAGTAAAATAAATCATTTTATGCTAAACAACTCTTTTACACAGGCCAGGGTGTTCCTGTGACCTTTAGCAATTTCCACCTCTTGGAGCTTCAATTTCCCCATCAGAAAAGTGAGAACAACCATGCCGAGCTCATGGGATGGTGAAAAGATGACATAAAATATGTAATGCAGTCCAAAGTGCTTAGCATAGAACTTAATGATGTAAGCAATCATATTTTATTCTCACATATATACACATAGATGTCCCTGTTAAATTAAGAGTCATGGTTTTACGGAAATATTTATAGATAAAATACCATACTGTCTGGGCTTTGGTTTAAAGTATTTAATTTAAGGAGAGTGAAGATATTGCTATGTAAGAATAGATTAAACAAAACCAAGGAATGATGACTGTCAAAACTGGATAAAGCTGGATCAGAGTTTATTATGCAGCTTTCTCTACTTCTTATTAGTACTTATTTGTGATGCATAATGAATACATTCATCACGGGGACTCAGTACATATACATTTCACTATCAATCCTTTTTACTTCCCTTTCCTCTCTCCTTCTATAACCAAGACCCCTTTCCCATCTGAAAAACATCTGCCTCCCTGTTTCCTATCATTTCTCTTTTATTTTTTTCTTTAAATTACTTATATTTTGGGTTTACCATAGAAGAGAAATTGTGATATTTAACCTTCTGTGTCAGATTTATTTCACTTAGCATTATGGTCTCAAAGAAAATCTATTTTTCTAAAAATCTATCCTTTCCAGTTGAGAAGTACTACATTGTGTATATATACCATATTTTCTTTATCCATTCATCTATTGATGGACATATAGGCCATTTCCATGATTTAGCTACTGTAGTTGTGTGGCTATAAACATGGGTATGCATGTATCATTGTAATATAGTATCTTTAACTCTTTTGGGAAGATACCTAGTGATATAGCTAGATTTAATGAAATTTCTATTTTTAGTTTTCTGAGGAAACTTCACACTGATTTTCATAGTGGTTGCATAGTTTACATTCCCATCAATAACGTAGAAGGGTTCTCTTCTCCATAACCTTGCCATCATGTGTTGTTTTTTGAGTTCTTGATGATAGCCATTCTTACTGAAGTAAGAAAAACTCTCCGTGTTGTCTTGATTTACATTTCTGTAATGGCCAAAATTGCTGAATACTTTTACATATATTTATTGGGCATTTGTTCTTCTTCTGAGAAATAGCTATTCATTTCAATTGCCCATTTTTTGATTGGGTCTTTATTTCTGGGGGTCTAATTTTTTTGTTTTTAGTTCTTTGTACATTATCAGTATTAGTCCTCTGAGGAGTAGCTGGCAAAAATTTTATGAGGTGGAAGTAGTTAACACCATATATATCCCAGTATAACTATTTCCTAAGGAAACATTTGAGTTACTCAGACAGATATAGATACAGATATATAGAGAGAAATAGACAGATAGATAGATACATACATACATTCATACATACATACATACAAAGAATCAAAAAACCTAAGAGAAGAGAGAAAACAAATGCTTCTCTCATTCACTCATACACAATTCTAACATAATGTAATGTTAAAATTTGTTTATGCTATTGAAAAAATCTGTACACTGGGCAGGGTGGTACATGCCTTTAATCCCAGCACTCACAGCATTCTGGAGGCTGAAGCCAGATAATTACAAATTTGAGGCCAGCTTGAACTACCAGTGAGACCCTGTCTCAAAATAAAATCTGTGCATTTTTTTCCTAAAATTAAACTGGGTTGTGAAGGCACAATCACTCGCCAGCTTATTTTGCCTCTTTTTTCTACCATGTCAACTTATCACTATATACCCATGATGAAGATCCATCTTAACAATGTGGAATTTAATATATCTAATTCCCTTTAGCATTTTTTCACCAGCACGAGTGGTCATAAGACCAGTATTTTAGGATCTATACAGTGATCTGCAGGTGATAAAATATTCTCATTATTTCAATGTTATCCAAATTTTGCAATTTTTACAATTATGTTTTTGCACATATTTGCCTCCAGCTAAATTATTTTATGAAACTTTAAATAATCTTTAGTTTTGGTGATATCTTTCTTTTAAAAATCAAGAGCTAAATAACAAAGAAAATCTTTATCTGTTATGGTTTATGTCTAGATGTCCTCCCCAAAGCCTCCTGTGGTCATAGGCTACTTTGGAGGTGGCTGAATCTAAAGTGTGTAATTAATTCATGGTGGGGCTAGGCCCAAGGGTACTAAGATTAGGGGCATGAGTGCCACCTGCCCTATGTAGTCTGAATAAGACAAAAGAGGAAGAAAGATGCTGTTAAGTCCCCTTGTTGCTTTTGCTACCCTGTGGGCACCATGAACTGTTTCTCCTCTGCAAGGCCTGTCTGCCATGCTACCCTGCCTTGGATCCAACTGGTTATGGAATGAAACTTTTATTAACTGTAAGCCAAATAAACCTTTCCCCTTTAACTTTGGGTGTCAGATATTTTGTCTCAGCAAGGAGAGAAAAGAAACTAACACATTATCTAAACATCATCTTGGGCCGGGGATTTAGCTCAGTGGTTTCGCCACCTGCTGTGCAAGCACCAAGTCCTGAGTTCGATTCCCGGTACCAAAAATAAATAAATAAATAAATAAATATCATCTTACAGATTTCAGCCACAGTGGGATTTGCTGTTTATTACTAACTCAACCCACCACACTCTCGATCCCTTTCAAAGATAGAGTTATACCAGGTCAACTCAAACAACTCTATTAAGAAATAATGAAAAAAAAAAGAAACATTGTACTCCTCCCTCAAAGTACTATCTAAATTCTTTGGTCTTTCCTTTTGTTTTTCATAGGTATAACTGAAATGGAGAAATATTTAGATCTATCCCCTAATGTCTCACTCCAGCAACTTCATGTTAACCTTAGTAACAAGACTGCAGCTATCACACCTTGCACCTCTGTGTTCCCTGCTGCCAGTCTTTCACACCCACATCTTATTACTAAAGCAATTTAAAGTACTGTATTCTGAAAATAAAACCTTCATATGTTAATTTTCACTTCTGTATTTCTCATTTCAGTTGGGTGAAACCCCCTAGCAATGTTCTCCCCTTACCAGGCTGAAGCGTATGTTACATATATGAAGATACTGTATTGTTTCATGTATTAGCCTGTAGTTGCAATTACTTACTGATGTATTTATTGCTCTCCCTAGACATAAGGTTTCTTTAGGGTGAGAATAATTGCTGTGGATTATTGTCTCCTGCGAAATGTGTACATTGAAGCCTTAACCACCACCATACCCGCCCCTCAAAAAAGTGATGGTATTTGAAGATGCAGCCTTTGGGAAGTAAATGCAGTAGGGAAGGTCATGGGCTGGGATCCTTGGATGAGATTAGTGTCCTTATACCAGAGACTCCAAAGTGCTTGCTCTCCCTGCTCCTCTGTGCACAAAGAAGAGGTCATGTAAGCACACAGCAAGATGGCAGCCACCTAACACCCAAGAGAGGAAGCCACAAATGGGACCTACTTTGCCAATACCTTGATCTGGAAATTCCAGGCCTCCAGGACTATGAGAAATAAATGTATGTTGTCTATAGTATTTTACTAAGGAAGCCCAACCTAAGACATTCATCACTCATATGCCTCTACATCCCTAGTCATCTGACACAATGCCTGGCATACAACAGATGCTTAAAAGTTTATGTTGAACAGCAGAGGTAAGAGATAACCTACAATATGGGAAAAAAATTTTAGCAGCTGTACCTCAGACAAAGGACTACTATCTAGAATATATAAAGAACTGAAAAAAATCAGACCACCCCAAATTTAAAGACCCAGTTCAAAAATTGGCATCTGAAATGAACAGACATTTCTCACACAAAGAAGTAAAAGCAGCAAATAAACATGAAAAACTGTTCAACATCACTGGTCATTCAAGAGATGCAGACGAAAACAACACTGAGATTCCACCTCACCCCAGAAAGAATGACTGCTATCAACAAATCAACCAATAACAAATGCTGGCGGGGGTGTGGGGAGAAAGGAACCCTATTCCACTGCTGGTGGGAGTGTAGACTGGGGCAACCACTGTGGAAATTAGTATGGAGATACCTCAAAGAACTAGGATTAGAGGTCCCATTTGACCCCGCTATTCCCCTGCTGGGTATCTTCCTAAAAGAATTAAAAGAATCACACCACAGTGATATATGTGCACCCATGTTTATAGCAGCACAGTTTGTAATAGCTAAAACTTGGAAACAGCCCAAGTGCCCATCAACTGGAAACTTGTTAAAGAAGATGTGGTTTTTTTATAAAATGGAGTACTACTCGGTCATAAAGAATGAGAAACTAGAGACGTTTATAGCTAAATGGATGCACATTGAGGTGATACTCTTAAGTGAAATAAATAGGACACACATGTACAAATACCGAATAGTTTCTCTGGTGTGAGAAATGGAAAGTGTAAATAAGGATTAAAATGATTAAAATGAATAATTGATAATTTGAAATAGGAAGAAAAGGTCCAAAGGGGTAGGGGAAGTAGGAGGGGAAGGAGAAAGAAAAGAAGAAAAAGAAAAATTATGAGAAAATGAAAAAAATGGAAACAAAGTCTTTGTAATAGGGTGGAGGGGGTGAAGGGAGGACAGGGAATGGGGAAAAAATAAGAACCAAGATATATCATGTACAAGTATAAGTACCCAATGATAAATGTAAATGTATTATATACCTAAAATGTACCAATAAAAGAATTTAAGCAAAAAAAAAAAAGTTTACGTTGAAGCCAGAAATGGTGCTGCATGGCTGTAATTCCTGCAGTCTGGGGGGATAAGGCAGGATGAACACAAACTCAAGCCCAGCCTGGGAAATTTAATGACCTAGTGAGACACTGTCTCAAAAGAAAAGGGCTGGAGATGTAGCTCACTATGGAAGCCCTGGATTCAATCCCAGGTGCTTAAAAAATGTTTGTGTTAAATGAATGCAGTTTATTGCACTGGGTTTTTCCTGAGGACTAGTAGAACAGGCTTAGGTTGTGAAAAGTGAGGGGCGTGTGAGATGGGGAAACCAGAATCATCCTGCTATTCATCTGATCTCTAGAACTTATTCACACTAAAACTTTGTACCCTCTGATCAGCATCCCCCCACCTCATTTCCATGGTTTACTTGACACTCTACTCTGGCCCCTAATAAACACTATTCTGTTCTTTGCTTGTATGAATTTAACATTTTCAGATTCTACATGTAAGCGAGATCGTGCAGTATTCTTCTTTCTGTGTCTGGATTATTTCACTTAGCAAATGTACTCCAGGTCCAGTCACATTATTTCAAATAGAGGGATTCCCCTCTTCAAGGCTTAATGATTTCCCATGACTTTGATTTTGTCCCTCTTTTTCTTTTTTTCTTTCTCCTCCATCTGAGCAGTTTCAAATGATCTTTCTTCAAGTTTGCCTATTATTTCCTCTACTTTGTCAAGTCTGCTCTTGAAGTTCAGTATTTTATTATTTATTTTTGTCTTTATATTCTTCATCTCCACAATTTTGGTTTTTTATCGAACATTTTTTATTGTGGGTTTTTTTACAAAAAATATAGAAATGCAATATACGGATTTAGCTAAATGCAGATTGGTACTTTTTTCTCCTCAAGAGGCCATAATGTCCATTTCTAGTAAAATAAAGAGGCCACATATAGGTAGAAACAAGTGGGTTTTTAGCATCACAATTTTCCTGAAAATGATCTATAAATGAATTTTCCCCGGCTATTTACCATAAAGTATAAAAAGGAGGTAAAGAAAAATGTCCTTATTGGTTTCTACCATATGAAAGATGATATATTCTATTTTAGCAGGGTCAATATATGGAAAATATCTAAATTAAATGTTATTACAAAAATGAAGAAATGAAGCTCTAGAATTTTGGTTTCCTTTTTTTATGACTTTGATCTCTTTGTTGAACTTCTCATTTTGTTAATATATTGTCCCGATTTCAAGTTGCCTATGTTCTCTTGAAATTTGCTGAGATTATTTTAAAATTTATCTTAAACTCTTTGGCAATTTATAGACCTCTATATTCTCTCTCTCTCACTTTCTCTCTCTGTCTCTCTCCCTTCTCTTGCTCCTTCTCTGAGTTATGATTTGGATATAAAATATCCCCCAGAAGTCTCACCTTTATAGATTAGGCCTGGTTGGTAGGTCCCTGGAGCATGACTTGGAGGGATACATTCTCATGCTCAGATCCTCCCTTCTCTCTGCTTCCTGGCTGCTGTGTGGTGAGCAGCTTTCCTTTGCCATGCTGTCCTGCCATGCCATTTCTGCCTTAGAGCCAGCCAACCATGGACTGAATCCACTGAATCTGTGAATCAAAATAAATCTCTCTCTTTTTTTTTTTTCTTTTTTTGTACCGGGGATCAAACTCAGATCCTTGCACTTGCAAGGCAGGCGGCAGAACCACTGAGCTAAATCCCTGGCCCAAATCTCTCTTCTTTTAAATTTCAGATGCTGAGTATTTTTTCCAGCTATGGGAAAGTGACTTAGACAGAAAATTAGAATCAAAAGTGAGATCATTGCTGCAACTCTAACTGACCACATGGTTCAGAAGCCTTTGGGATTCCTATGGACTTTTATGGAAGGAGTTTGGAAAGGTTTAGAGATGCTGGCTGGAAAAGCCTTACAATGCTTTAAGAGCCTGGAATCTCAAGGTTGTTTTAATTTGCATCTCTCGTATAACCATTGATGTTGAACATTTTTTCATGTATTTATTTGCCATTTCTACTTCTTCATCTGAGAAGTGTGTATTCATTTCAGATGCCCATTTTTGGATTGGGTCTTTACATTTCAAGGGGCTGATTTTTTTTTTCTTTATATGTTCTAGATATTATTGTTTGTCTGAAGAACTACTGGATAAAATTTTTTCCCACTGTGTGGGTTGTCTTTTCACTCTGTTGGTGATTTCTTTTGCTGTGCAAAAGCTTTTTAATAAGATTAGGTCCCAGTTGTTGATTCTTTGTAGTATTTCCCACGCAGTCTGGGTTTTGCTCATGAAGTCTTTGCCTACTCCTGTGTCCTCAAGCATTCTACCTACTCTCTTCCAGAATATTTAGTGTTTCTGTTTTAATATTTATGTGGGACTATATGAGATTGAACAAAAGTTACTCCATGTTGCCTCACTCAATACTCCCCCTCCCCTTCTGAGTAGACCATGTGATGTCATTTCTGGGAAGAAAAACAAAGGTTCACGGAATGCACAGTGTTCTTTAAAATTACCCAACTCCTCATAAACAGAAAATGTACTGGAACATGCTATCTACTATCTAAATGTACTGGAACATGGTATCTAAATCCCCTAACCGTCAGCATCTCGCTTTTGTAATCTCTGCTTGCTAACTTCCCCTTGCAACCCCTATAAAAGGGCCTTGGACTCTGAGCCAGTTGCCTCTCTAAGCTTGTTTGCTTGGAGGGTGCCATCTGGCCAGACTAATAAAGATCTGTTTTACTTGCCAACTTGTCTGGTGTGTTCCCTCCCAGGTGTTCTTCGATGCAAGTCAGCTCCTTGGAGCGTTTGATAAGGCCCTCGGTCTTACAATTTAGATCTTTGATCCATTTTTACTTCACTCTGGAAAGAATGGCTATCATCAAGAAATCACCCAAAAATAAGTGTTGGTGAGGCTGTGGGGGAAAAGGAAGCCTTCTCCACTCTTGGTGGGAGTGTAGACTGGTGCAACCACTGTGGAAATCAGTGTGGAGATACCTCAAAGAACTAGGACTGGAAGTCCCATTTGACCCGCCTATTCCCCTTTTGGGTATCTTCCTAGATGAATCAAAAGCACCAAACCACAGAGATATATGAGCACCCATGTTTATAGCAGCACAGATTGTAATAACTAAATCTTAGAAACAACCCAAATGCCCATCAATTGATAGGTGGATAAAAAGATGTGTTTTTTTAATGTAATGGAGTACTATAAAGCCACAAAGAAAGATAACTAGAGATGTTTCTAGATAAATGGATGCACCTTGAATCCACACTCTTAAGTGAAATAAAGCAAACACACAAGTGTAAATATTGCATTGCCTCTCTGGTGTGAGAAACTGAAAGTGTAAATAATGACCAAAAAATATAATAGATGCTGTGAAATAGGAAGAAATTGCTCAAAATTATACCAAGTGTGAGATACCTTGTTAATAATTAAAATGTTAAATGTAAAAAAAGGTATAGTATTATTAGGAAATGAGTTGAGAGATAGATTAGCAAATGAAAATATATTCTTTTTTTTTGTACCAGGGATCAAACTCAGGTCCTTGCACTTGCACAGCAGGCAGTGAAACCACTGAGCTAAATCCCCAGCCCATGAAAATATATTCTTTTAAGATCATGATGCACAGTGTACTTACCATTGTTATTCTCTAATTATTTTTGTTATGAGAAATTATTTTTTCTTAGAATGGCTTTTATATTTTTTTTTTAATATCTACTTGTATTACATTAAAATACTAAATTTTAAAAAAGGATTTTAAAAAGGCAATATAATTCTATGGGACCACTGTCTTATTGTTGACCAAAACATCATTATATGGTACATAACTGTAATAAGAAAAAGTCTTTATACTTATTCATGGCATTACATTTTCTGCTGCTTTTCCTTCCTTAATGCTGGTATCTATCTGATATTATTTTCATTTTTGTTTAGGACTGCCTTTAATATTCTTGAAGTGCTGGTTGCTGGTGGTGATTTTTTTACTTTTATATATCTGAAAATGTTTTTATTTTCCCCTCCTTTTTAAAGATGTTTTTGCTAGGTAAAAGTTTCAGGTTGACAGTGCTTTTCTCTGTATTTTAAAAATGTTACTACATTGTCTAGCTTGTACTGTTTCCAATGAGAAATTTGCTATAATCTTTACCTTTGTTTCTCTGTGTATAATATGTCTGTTTCCATGGCTGCTTTTATAATTTTTCAGTTTATTAAAAGTTTTGAGCAATCTGAAAAAAAAATAGAAAAGATCCTGATGGACTGGGCAGAGTGGTGCATACCCCAGCACTCAGGAAACTGAGGCAGGAGGATCATTTCAAGTTCAAGACTAGCCTGAGCTACACAGTGAGTTCAAAAGCATCCAGAACTACACAGCAAGACCTTGTCTTAAAATATCAAAAAGAAGAAAGAGGTGAGGAAGAGGACAAGGAGGATGAGAAAGAGGATTGGGGAGAGGAGGAAGCAGAAGAACAGCCCAATGGGTGATTCTAGTCAGAGCTCAAAAGGCCAGAATGTTGGGCCAGGGATTTAGCTCAGTGGTTTCGCTGCCTGCTGCACAAGCACAAGGACCCAAGTTCGATCCCCGGTACCAAAAAAAAAAAAAGGCCAGAATGTTGATAGAAATGCAGACAGTAAAGGTTGGATTCAGGAGATGGACTAGGGGCTATGTGTGTTATCTTCTGGCAGAAGATTGGTCTACAATTTGACCTGAGACTTTGTTGGAGACTGGGAAGTGGACTAATTAATCTGGTAAAGAAAATTTCAAGGCAGCCCAATGTTCAGCTGTGGCATGGGTACTGCTGACTGCTTACAGCCAATAATACAAGGAGAATCAGGAGAAAATAGCAGAATTGATTGATTTGAAAAGTTTGCATTTTTTCCAGAAAGGAAGCATCTGCAAAGTTGGGGCACAGCAGAAGTCAAGTACTTAGTATGGATGAAAAATATTCCTTGAGGCTCAAAGGTACAAACTGTCTTTCATTTGAGAAGAGTCTCTGAAATACCTGCTCCAGGACCATGTAGGGAAATGTATCCCTGAGTTAACTGTCAGGAAGTCAGAGGCCACTGCACCTATGGTTGAAGGTGGTCCAGCTACTGCTCAAGCTGGAAGCTTACCTTGGCATCATTCATGTGGTGCTGACTTTACAGGCATGCAGAATGCAAGAATTATGGGATCATGGAGGCATTTATCCTTATTTTTGAAGGCCTGAGAGACCAGGCAAAAATGTGTGACAGTCAGAGTCCCTTCCAATAAGAGGGCAGTACATAAAGATAAGAGAGTAAACCCAAAGGTACAGTGGAGAACGTAGGAAGTCAAAGATGCCAGGAAAGTATGGTGAGGAAAGCTGCAGGAGCCATCCCAAGAGAAAGCCCATGTGGGCTACAGTCAGCAAGTCCATAGGTCTGCCCAACCATGCTCAAGCTCACAGCTCACCATAACCTGCCTTGGGTGCTGTACATGAAGCTACAGGATTTAATATTTGCCCTGCTGAGTTTTAGTCTTGCTTTGGTCTGATTTCAATTACACTGTTCTTCCCTTTAGAATGGGAATGTTTACTCTGTTTGTTGTATGTTGGAAGTGTTTAACTTTCATTTTGATTTTTACAGGGGCTTACAGCAAAGAATTTGCCTTGAGTCCCAATGAGGAGTTTGTTTGTTTATTTGTTTGTTTTTCCTTTCGGTGTTTTGAGAAAGCATCTTGCTATGTAGTTCAGGCTGGTCCTGATCTATGTAGCACAGGCTGGCCTCAAGCTCACATAATTCTCCTGCCTCAGCCTCCCAAGTGCTAGGGTTACAGGTATGTACCACCATGCCCAGATCAGAGGAGGCTGGACTTAGACTTTTCAACAATGCTGGAACTGTTATGATTTTCATGACTCTTAGAAATGGACTAAATGTATTTTGCATGAAGAGATGCATGAGTCTTTTGGGCTTTGAGACCTAGTCAGAAGGAGGGCTCATTGGGGCCATGAATTGGAAAAGTGTACTCTTTTCTCTGGCTCCTCCCTTCTCTCTCTATCTCCTGGTTGCCGAGAGGTTATTAGCTTCCAGGCCCTTCAACCATGCTGTTGCCTTGAAGCCAGCCAACTATGGACTAAATCCACTGAAACTGTGAGCCAAAATAAATCAATCCTCCTTTATGATGCAGGTGTTGGGTACTTTGTCCTAGCAATGGGAAACTTATTAATATACCATTTTTCAGGGTGGCCTCAAACTGTCAACCCACCTGCCTCAACACCCCAAGTAGCTGGACTTACAGGTGTGCGCCACCACACCCAGTTTTTACTGCTAAATTATTATATTCCTTTAGAGGTATCCTAGTTCCTTGGTTATTCATATTCCTTAAAGTCTTATGTTGTTGCCTTGTTATTTAAAGAAGGAATCACCTCATCCAAACTTCAAGAACTGTCCTACTGTCCTATTACTTTCTTGTTGCTGGGACAAAATACCTGGCACCTAGTAGTTAAAGGAGGAAGTTTTATTTTAGCTCACAGTTTCTAGAGGCTTCAGCCCATAATTGGCTGGCTTCAAGGCAGGGCAGCATGGCAGAAGTGTGTGGCAGAGGAGAAAGAGCCCATGGCATGGCAGGCAAGAGACAGCAAGACTTCCTTCATCTTTTGGGTTTTATTCCATCCAGGCCACAAGCCTAATGGTTGGTGCCACCCACATCCAGGGTGGGTCTTTCTTCTTCAGTAAGTCTATCACACACACCCAGAACTATGCTGAACCCAACTAATCCAGTATCCTTCACCCATGATCCAGTACCACACACCCATGATCCAAATCACTCCCAAAAGCCCCACCTATGAGCACATGAGGCTTTGGGGAACATCTAAACATAAGCCATAATACCTATTAGGGGGAAAAAACTTTCATGGATAGGGATGATGGTGTCATTTGGGGAAAGTGTATGGAAGCCCCAGGTTCTGATCCATGCCAGGGACACATTAGCTCCAAGGGCATACAGAACCTGGGTCTGGTGAGCTAATGGGCACACATGTGGTTGTGTCAAGAGCCTAGTCTAGTGTTTACACAGTTGTGTACACTGTAGTGAAGTGAAGGCAAGGGGTCTGGTCTAGTGTGTGGCAGGGAGAGCTCCAGTAGGTGTTTGAGCCTGCAGTGCACATACTTAATTCCACAGGTGTCCCATTACCACATATACACAGCTGTGGCAGGTACCTACTCCTGTGAGCACATGGGCACATGGGCACATGCATAGTGGCACCCGTGGGTGCTGAGATCAGTGCTCAGGAGTACACTGGTGGCAGAAGCCAGTTTCTAGATGTAGACACACAGTCTTGCCAGTGCTAGATATAGAGTGGTAGCTCCAGCCCAAGAGGTGAGGAAGGGAAGCAAGAAGTGGAGTCTCTGGTTCCACAGGACACAATAGCTGCTATAGTTTATAGCTACATGTTTATGAGCCTCATGTGCTCATAGAGAGGCTCTTAGCAGTTGATTGGATCATAGGTGTGTGATACTCATCATTGGATTAGTACACTGATGAGTTTATAGCTAAATCTGATGTTGGAAGGTGAAGCCTGGTTGGAAGAGGTGGATCACTGAGGACATGGCCTGAAAGGATGAATCTCCCTCCCTCCTCCATTGATCTCTCTCTCTCTGCATCCTGAGCTGTTCCTCCTCTGCCATGCTTCCCTTCCTTGGAGCCAGCTAACTATGGACTAAAATCTTTACAGTGAGCCAAAATAAACTTTTCTCCTCGGCATTGTGCATGTTGGGAATTGTGTCTCAGCAATGAGAAAATAACTAGGACAATAGCTTTGGCTCCAGGCAGATCCAGCAGTTGTAGTCCACATCCACAAACACAGCTGGAGTCTTGCATCCATAGCTAGAGCTGCTAGGTTCTTCCGTGGCAAAGGCTGCTGAGGTCACCCACTCTCCATCTTCCCATACTCATGGCCAAAGAGAGTCCTCATGGCACAATGCTGGCCAGAAGATGAGACAAAACAAACAGGATGTTTCCTAACTCTTTTTCTGTGTCCATATACATTTTCTGTACTCCTCTGGTTCACTGCAGCCCCTTAACTACACTCATGAAGTCTTCTGGTGTGCTTCTCATCTGTAGATAGTTGGCTTTATCTTTGCTTCTGTGTGAGATTGAGGGCTGGGTCTCCTAATCTGCCATCTTGCTCTCTCTGAACTATTTTTGTACCTCTTTAATATACATCTTAAGTATTTGAAAATAAAAAGTTAAAAAATTCTAAACCACTAATGCATTGAATGTATAATCTATAAAGGCTTTAAAATTTTTAAAGGTCAGGCTACTTCCAGGAGAAAGACTCAGGTTTTCTACCATGACCCAGAGTTGTCCAACAAAAATATTTTCCCAGTTGGAGTCTGTCCCATTAATAACCTTGTGCAAATTGGCCCAAAACTGCACAGATCTTTTTTTTTTAACTGCACAGATCTTAATTACCTAGAAATTCCTTCATCCAGAACCAAAGGGCCCAAAATATGTCCTTAACCTGACCCAAGTAGCAGCTATAATTTTGAGATGGGAGATGGGTGTGTGACAGCAAAAAGGAAGTACCTACTTCCTTTAGTCACACTCAATTTCACACATTTCCCATACTATAGATTCTTTCTGTAAGAATCAGAATGTCACCCATTAACTTTTGACTCTAGTTTAATTTTCCTACATGAAATAGGATAGTCCTCAGCTGCTTTAGAAGCTGGTAAAGCTATGTATGAATGTCTACATGAAGTGGGTGGGGAGGCGAGCAGAAAACACAAGACAACTAACATCCTGAATCTGATCAGCCTAAATTACACTCTAGCTCTGTATCTGTAAACACCGTCTTTCTATGAAATCTCTTGTCTGCATATTGGAGATGATAAAAACTACCTTGCAGGGTTACTACTCAGATTGGATAAATAAAATAGGTCACTCAGTTCACAGTGAGCACTCAGTAAATGATTGCCCAGTTTCATGAGCCTTTCAACAGAGTTAGTATTCTGAAATTTAGAAATAGACCATAACTTTGAGTCACTTTTCTACTTTTGGCTATTCATTCTGACCCTCAGCTACCACTCGCAGTTTGTAGGACAGAGTCTGTCTATATAGTTCAGGCTTTGAACTCACTCTGTAGCCCAGGCTGGCCTCAAACTCACAGCTATCCTCCTGCCTTGGCCTTCCCAGTGTGGGATGACAGACACATGCTACCACATCCAGCTTGGCAGCAGTATTTAAACCTCAGGAAATCTAGACTGTTAAGTTTCATACTGAGTATATTCTCTCTGTAGAGTCTAAAATGTAGGTTTGGTTCATTCAAACTCTTGCAAAGAATCTTTAGGTAATTTCCTGCTACCTAACAACACTTATTAAAGTAACTAGAAGAATAAGGGTAGATTTTTAAAAACCAATCCTTTTGAAATTTGAGAAATACTTCAACAGATTTTCCAATATTGGCTTAAATTTACTGACTCTATCTGAATGTAAATAGTTGTTACATTTGTAAATTTAGATTACAGAAATAAGCATCACTTAAGGACAGGTCTGTGTAGATGCTTGACTGTGCTAGGGATGATTAAGTAAGGTGGCCCAAGAAACTAGTCACTGTAGTGCCTCTAAGAAAGAAAGACAGGCATACAGGGCTGAGGAGCAGGAAAGAGATTAATGTTTCACTGACTTTTATAGCATGATGTGCTAAAGCCATGTTCATGTATTATCTGTTCAAACACATTATTAAGTGTGTAACTTGAAAGAAATAAAGATGTCTGCATAAACACTAATGACTCCATAAAGTGGCCAGGCAAGTGGAAAGCCATTCCCAAAGACAAAGGTGCAGTCATTATTTAATTCCCATACTCTCTAAGGGAAGAATTCCAGTTTGAATACGTATCAACGAGGCTGCTTTTTTATCTCATCTAACAGAGCAAGCTAGACAAACAGGACATTGGAGTGGTGCTCAGGAAATGTTTCTGCAGCTTCACTTTGCCTTGTGCACAGAAGATGCCACCTCAAAAGCCATTTTAAGGTAGAGGAGGAGGCTCTGCTGTGTGGAGACTTGAGTAAATGTCATTCAAATGCCAGTCTGAAAGCAGAAAGAAGTGAAGCCCCTCCTGATATTGCCACTAGATGTGAAAACAGCAGAATAACAATAGAATGTCAAGCACTGAAAATGACTTTTGCAATGGTTAAAAGGTATTTACCTCTCAGAAGCCATTGGGTGAGCAACAACTATCTATGTGCTGCTCTATCTGAGCCTCCACAGGCTCTTCTAAGGTAGTGATTAAAGCCTAGCTGAGATGTCTGAAAGAGGTCATCACTGAGGCCATCAAGAAAGGCTCTTCAAATGAATAGCAATGTCAGGACTTCTGGTGGGAATCTGGTTCTGTAACACCAGTGCCTTCTCACCTGAGGTATATCTGTGAATCCTAGCTTCACTCGCCTTACTGCAAACTGTTGCAGAGGTCTCAGTTTCTTCTTCTCACTCCCTGATGTTTCCTGAGTGCTTCCTACAAATCATACTGTATTCCCCTTAATCCCAATTTAAGCAGTAATTGCAGGGTTGGGGGTTGTGGCTCAGTGGTAGAACATGGGCCTAGCATGCATGGGGTACTAGTTTTGATTTCTACCACTGGAAAAAGAATTAATTATGCTTTCAAATTCTGACATCATAATCCACTTATCACTATTTTCTGTGAATACACATTTCAGATAAGCTATAAAGAAAATTCAGGAGGCAAACTGTCTAGTTGCTCTGTAGAATTAGGTGCCTATGGCCTTATCCTCAAGATAAGCACCTGTCACATTCTTACCTGACAATGGAAGCTCTCAAAAAATAAAATTAGGGCCGGGGATTTAGCTCAGTGGTGTTGCTGCCTGCTTCACAAGCGCAAGGTCCTGAGTTTGATTCCTGGTACCAAAATTAATTAATTAATTAATTAATTTAAAAATTATAAGATACATAAAGTGTACAGATTTTAAGTATGCAATCGATTTTTTTAACATATATAACCACCACTGTGACCACCACCCACATCTTCCATGGACAAAGAATATACATTACTTGATTCCATTTAAGTGATGTGGAAGAACATGCCAAATTAATCCATTCTCCTTCCTTCCCACTCTATACTGTCTCTCCCAGAGGTAATGGTGTTCCAATAATACTGATGTTCTTTCTTATTTTTTCCCCCTGGTACTGGGAATCGAACTCAGAATGTTGTACTTTCCAGGAGGCGCGGCACCACTGAGCCACATCCCAGGCTCCAATAACTATTGATTAATTTTGTGTATTATTAGAATCATATTATTGGAATTATAAATGGAACCACACAGTATGGACTTTTGTGTCTGTGATTTATGCATACATACATCTTTTTATGCTATACAGAATTCTACTATATAAATATACTATATTTGTTTATCCCTTCACCTGTTGACAGACATTTAGAATGTTTCAAGTTTTCAGCAATTTTGGTTTTTTTGTTTGTTTCGAGGGCTTTTTGTTTGTTCATTTGTTCTGGTACCGGGGATCGAACTTGGGTCCTTGTGCTTTTGAGGCAGGTGTTGGAACTGAGCTAAATCCCTGGCCCTTCAGCAATTTTAAATAAAGTTTCTATAACCATTCTTATGTATGTCATATAAATACAGTATATGCACTAACTTTTCTCAGATAGGATCACGAGATACAAGCTGTAGTAGAGATGACCAACAGAATGAATTCCTTTATAAAATGTGATAAAATTTAAAGAGCTCTTAATTTGGGAGAAAGTATTTTTCTTTTCTGCCCAGGTGTCCACTATCTACTCTGATCTCTACCTTCCCTAACTCTCTCCCTTGTCTACCTTCCTAACTGCTGTACTGGTCAGAACTATCCAATTTTTATTCCTAGAAAATTGGCCTGGGAAGCACATTTAAACCATGCTTTTTAATTCTGTACATTTCCCTAAAAGAAAATGTCTCTCTAGAATGGCCATAAAGTACATACTGTGACTATTAGAGAAATTTGAATATGGAGTCTATATTAGATGATAATAATATCTAATTAATTTATCTAAATTACTTTCTTGTGTGTGATCATTGTATTGTGGTTATAAGGGAATGTGAAGTATTCAGGAGTAGAACAGGCTGTCTTAAGCTTACTTTTATATATCCACATATGTATATAGATATAAGTAGAAAGACACACAGATAAAAGGAAAAATGAGACCATGCAAATGTGGCAAAAAGCTAACTGGCAATCTGATGATCTAAATACAAGCATAAGGTATTTCTTGCAATGCTTTCTAAACTTTCCTGTAGGTTTGATATTTTTCAATATAAAAAGTTAAGGGAAAAAAGATGACATTATTTCTTTTGATAGCTGAGAAATGATTTGTAACTGTAAAAGTTTTAGCAAGAAGCATATTTGCCTGGACAACACTCCACCTCCAGGAGTTTCTCAAAGAAAAGTTATGCTTAGTTCCGGGGATTTAGATCAGTGGTTTCCTCACCTGCTGCGCAAACGCAAGGACCTGAATTCGATCCCCGGTACTAAAGTTATGCTTAGTCCCTCGTTCATCCTAAAGTTCTTTTCCTGTCTTCTCCATGCAGATGCTGGATTGCCAGAAGTACAGAGGACTTGATCTACATTGCCACTGGAAGCTGGCAACAGTCTGCAAAACAAGGCAGAGATGAGGGAGGTACTCTCACATGCAGGCAGGAGGGGCTGTATTTGGCTATAATAACCAGAATCTTCCATCCTAAATCCATACTTTTTTCTACACAACAATATTTGCTTATAATGCAATGGCTACCAACTTATTTATTTTATTCTGGTCATAATATTTATTATGTTCTGGTCATATGTTCAACATTATGACAAAGAAATGAATAGAATATTTATTCAAAAACTATACACATAAAGAGCAAACTAGAAGACAGATAAAGAGAAAGTAGAGGGACTTTTTTTCAACTGAATGGGGAAACTAGGGATGAGGGAGAGGGAGAGAAGGGGGAAGAGGATGGAAAAAAATGATGAAAATGGAGCTTTTGCCATGGGAAGAAGACCAAGAGTTGGAAGGAGCAGGGAGGGAGAGCTAGGGGATGAAAAGGAGAGAGAGAGAGAGAGAGAGAGAAAGAGAAAGAGAGAGAGAGAGAGAGGAGAATTAAGATGCATTATCCACATGTACTAGCTCCCTATGATAATTGTAATCATTATGTACTACAAACATGCTAATAAAATAAATTTTAACTTAAAAATACTTATGCAGCAAGGCCTCTTGCTCTTTTTCCTTTCCTTCCTTCCTTCCTTCCTCCCTCTCTTTCTCTTAAAAAAAATATTTATGGAGTATTGATTCATTCAATAAATTCTTAGCAGAAATTTTTAAGCCATATTATTTCTATGTGCGAGGCATCGAGCTGGGTGCTATGGACACAGTAGTAGATGAGACAGTCGGGGGAGGGAGACAGAAGCTTCTAATACAACGTGGAAAGTGCCACTGGAGCGGAAGTCGTGAACTAGAGGCTACTCTTTACCCCCTCTCATAGTGACAATCACATTTATTGGAATCACCTGCTTTAATATGCAACTTCCTTACTAGAGTGTATCTCTAGCCCCGAGCACAGTGCCATAAACCAGACATGCCCAGTAAATATGTGCAAGACAAAGAATGGAGAGAGGACCGGAAAGGGATATCTCTTCCCACAAAAATACATAACCCCAGTCTAAACACCAGAAAAGCATGAGACAAATTCCAATGACAAATCCCAGCTTAGGAACATTCTACAAAATACCTGACCAGCGCTCCTCAAAACTGTCAAGGTCACCAAAATATATACTATATTTAATTTACATTGCTACTTTTGAAATAACTGTTTCTTGCCTAATAGTTCCTTTGTAGGTCATCTGTCTTTTCTTTTGGCTTACTTTTTAGACTATTTGTGGTGCTCTGTAGTCCCACTGTCATATAGATGTGAGACTATTTTGCTTGACTATTAAACTCCTTATATCTCAGTTCACCTATAGCAAGAGAACTTGAAAGAAAAGCCAGAATTTCATGTGCTTTATTTTCTTCAATTAAACATTGAGAATAAAGTGATTTAAATTGTGCTGGATATTTTACCAAATGGGACTAAGGTTTCAGACATAAGAAACAGAGGAGAAGCCAGTTATAGTGGTACATGGCTGTAATCTCAGCACTCAGGTGGCTGGAGCAGGAGGATCACTGCAGGTTCGAATCTAGCCTGAGCGACATGGTGAGTTCAAGGCCAGTCTGAACTACATAGCAAGACCCTGTCTCAAAACCAACCAACCAAACAAACAAAACAAAACAAACAAATGAACAAATGAACAAACAAACAAACTAGAGGAGAAATCCGGTTGTGGATTTGTGGAATGGTTAGTGCTATGTCTCCTGTCACTACGAAAAACTGGCTCTCACAGATAAAATGCAAGAAGAGCAACGAGACTCAATTATCTCCCCTAAAAGAGATGATAACCCTTGGGTGCTTGAAAAATCAAAGAGGAATTTTAAAGCCAGAGAAGATGCTTGCAGCATGACATAATGGCCTGACTTGTTCAAAGTCCATACTATCACTGAATTTCTTCCCACGGTGAGTCTTGGTCTGGAACACTAGTCTACTACATGTTCACATTTAGGGCTGGTCCACTTGGAAGGCTCCTCCTGGGAACCCAGATTCCCTGTTGAGTGGAAGTCCAGGATACTGTGCCACAGAGAGAGGCCATGCAGAGAGCTCTTAGATGGTGACATACAGTGTGGAAAGGAAATCATGTGGAGGAACACAAAGAACTTCCGCTGAGCACCTAGCTGAATGCAGCACACAGTGCCTCAGCCTACAGCTCCTGGGGCTGCACGATTGCACACCCAAACCCAGCCAACTCACAGAATCACAAGAAACAGCAAATTGTTATTGATTCAACCAACCAAGGGTTGGGGAAACTTGTGAGGCAGGAGAAAGTAACGGAAATAACCAAGGATCAAAAAATCCGGTCAAAATAGATCTTAAATAGTTTCTCAAAACTGAGTGCCAATTATATTAATTTATTCATTCATTTTTCCATTCAATGCAACATTTAATGAATGTCTATTATGTACTGATCAGTCAAGAAATTGTAAAGGACCTAGGGGGAAAAAAGCTACAAATGGCAAGAAAATGTGCACAATCACTATTTAAATGAAACTTCACTTTAGAATTGACTGTTTCAGAAGATTTTAAAATGGTCTTGACTGTGAAGAAAATGCCTTTTGACTAATCAATAATGATAACTAAATTTCCCAGCACTTACATGGATCTAGAAGCTATGTATTAAGGCCATATCCTTTCAGGGTATATCACAATTACCTACATTTACAGACAGATGAGTTATTTCAAAATTGAATGCACTACATTTTCAGTGCAATGGGAAACTAGTCACCATTTTCTGATTTAAAATCTGTTCCTTCACAGAAGCATTTGAATACTTGTTCAAATTTCATATTCACCATGACTTTGGTCATTGTTTTTAACATCTCAGGCTATGATTTCCCTGTCTGTGATACCGGATAACAGGAGAATATATATTATATAGTAAGCCCTATATAAATATGAACTCTTATTATTCTAGATGGTCTCTGGATCACCAGTTCTACTTTAGGAACTCCTTTTGGTTATTTATTTATTTAAAAATTTTCATTTGATACTGGGGATTGAACCCTCTTCTCCCTCTTTTCAACATTTTAAATTTTGAGACAAGGTCCCTGTAAGTCATTAAATTGCACAAGGTAGGCTCTAACTTGCAGTTTTCCTGCCTCGGCTTCTCAGAGTGCTATGATTACAAATGTACACCACTTTTTTCTTTTTTATTATTTGAAAAAAAAAAAGTAAGATGGCCAGAATCTTCAGAAACACTGAATCTGAGGCTCCTCTCTGGAACAGAATCTGCATTTTAAGAAGATCTACAAGTAATTTATATGTTCCTGAAAATTTGAAAAACTTTAGCTTGGAGGATATCAAATATGAAATGCCTATTTATCACCCATCTTCTCCCACCCCCCTCTTCCCAGAAAAATTCTATTTGCAAATTTCAAGACAGACATATTTACTGCAAGATTGATGAACTTACCTTCTACCAAAGATTCTCATCATGAAAATATCCTCAAGGAAACAAATTTCAGGCTAGATCTCGAGACAAAGACAGCACTCTTAGACTTAATTCAAATGTCTAGTTAACCATCCTCTGACTTATGGGAGTGCCTTTTAAAAAGATAAATGTACATTGATCAGTTCACAATATTGACATAGTATACGAGTTCACTCCAAGAGAGAATGAAAACACTTTTCCTCTGCCCAGGTGGTAGTATGCTCACCTCTATCTACTGAGGGGGAAATCAAGCAGAGTAATTACAGGTGGAATAAGAGCTATAAGCTCCAGATTACTCTCAGGAAACATTTCTTAGTCTAAATGCACTTTTTAATTAGCTCTTCCAATAGCATCATGCTAATTGTCTAATTTGGGAATGATATGAGACCCTGTGTGCTTTAAAGAAAATCTGTCTGTTGATATATTTGTTTGCAACTGAGACTGTCTTATTGCTGGCAGGACAGATATTATTAAAACAGAATCACCTGCTTATTTTAACCAGGTTTTTTTAATGAACACACATGAATTGGATTATCCCTAGGGTTTCAGGAGGAATTATTAGCATTTTGAGTGATGGGAAATTGCCACTTAGCTGGGAAATAAATGAGCTTTAAATAGATATCATTATTTTTTACAAGGTTATTATTGTAAATGTTTCATCATAAAAGAAATGCCCTTCTAGTCTGTTCTCATTGTCAGTTTATGATTGAGGTGTTAACCTCTAAGTAGCCTAGCTCTTCACATAACGCCATGGTGAGTTTTTATAAGTGGTTATCACATAAAATTACCCTTTATTGGCCCAAATAATATTTACAAGTTTCACAATTTGTTACCTATGGTGTGAACAAAACTATTATTTGCCTGGGCTAGGAAATAGTCTATTTTAAAAGGTTTTGTAGGTTTAATATATTTTACTATTAATAAGGCTATTCCTGGGCACTATAGAAACATGATGGAGGCGAGAATACTTGGGTATTTGTCACACCTGAAGATTTCATACTGCTTTACTTGTTTCACTAAGAGGAGGCTCCATGATCCAAACTTCCTATCTTTGTATTTAAAATGTTCTTTTCTAACCTAATTCGTGCCAATAAATAATGAGGGGGGGAAACTGCATGGTTCACCCCAACAAACAGTCTCCTTCCTCTGGTTTAGCAATCTCTTTTTTAGAAAGTAACACCGAGCTGGCTGCAGCTATTCTGCAGTCAGCTAAGGTTCGTGAGAAACTTTAGAAATGCTAGGGTTCCCCCTACCGTTCAAAATGGGAAAACACTTGCCGCTGCAGAGAACAGGATCCTTCCAAAAGCGTATTTAAACAAAGCACAGATGAGCAATGATTATTAGTCACATAAAAACATGCATGGATAGACAGACAAATGTATATATGAATGGATAAATAGGGGATAAAAATATATAGAAAACCTGCCTGTGGATAAGTTTACAATGTCATACTTAGAAGCATGTATGGCTTTTGTCATAATTCTAAAGAAATGTTTCTCCCTCTCCCCTGTCTGTGCGCGTGAGTGGTCTTCTTTCTTCACGATGTCAACATCCAGGTAGTGATTCACCTACCTAGCACCAGATATCCAGGGATGGGAGCGCATGCCTGTTCAAGGCCAGCCTGGGCTACACAGTGAGTTCAAGGCCAGTCTAAACTACATAGCAAGACTCTGTCTCAAAAAACAAAGGGCCAGGGAGTTAGCTCAGTGGTTCCACCGCATACCTCGCGAGAGCAAGGTCCCGGGTTCGATCCCCGGTGCCACCCCCCAAAAATACAAAAACCACCAGATTTATCACTTCTTGAAATCCCCAATGACTCTGTTCTCCAGCTTTATACTCAGGCCTGTTGTCACACCCTATTACCAACAACTCTACCATCTTCAGAATCTCCCTGGCAGGCATCCTATCATCAACTCCTATTGACTTTGTTTCGGTTTGGTTTTGTTTTGCTTTGATTCTGCTGTACTGGTGATTGAACCCATGGGCATTTGCACTGAGTTACATCACCAGCTCTTTATCTTTTTTATTTTTAATTTTGAGACAGGGTCTGGCTAAGTTGCTAAGTTGCTCAGATTGGGCTAGAACTTGTGATCCTCCTGCCTCAGCCTCCCAAAGTGCTAAGATTACAGGCATGTAATCTTTTACAAATATGGGAGATGTTACAGTGCATTTGGTGTTGGCGGGAATTGTACAGTTGAGGACAAAATTGGGATGCATGAGTGAGGGGAGAAAAGTTCTTAGATGGGAGAAAAGTTCTTAGATGGGAAAAGGGCTGGTGGAAACAGAGGAGTTTAGCCAGCCCAGCTGCCCACTGAATCAGAGGACAAGAAGGCAGGGTGTACACATGGAGAGGGTCACCAGCTGATGTGACGAGGTGGAAGGCAAGTTGAGGGCTGGAAAGGAGATGAGAAAGAATGAATAGGTTGAGAATGACACAGTGAGTTGATGGGGGAAATACACTAGATTGCCATACCTCTTCAACTTTGTAATTATAAATTTAACTGGACTGATCACTTGGTTTTGTGATTTTGTCAGTTTTCTTTATATGCAATGTTAGATTTGGGATTTGGAATAACCAGAGATAAGGATTTGGCTAAGGTTGCCATTTTATTTGCTGAACAAGATGTTGGAAAGGAGGGACAAAGGAGTTGAGTTCATACAAAGAACATGACTCTAGTGATGTATATGGAAACTAAAATGGGTAAGGAGGAAGTTCAGAAATGGGATCGACCTGAAAAAAGTGTAAGGGCTCCCAAATGGCCTTGAAAGTTGATTGATATTTCCTTCCTGCTCAAAGTAACTGCTTTGGCTAAGTGCTTCCTGTTGAATGAGTGAATGACCCCCCAAAATATTAAGAATGCAGAACCCTAATGCACACATGAAAAATGGGCACTTACTTTTTAATCTAAATTTTATGCAAATTGATAGATAGCTTAGTCAAAACTTGACATAAATGACCCAATATTTCTTCTTCTAATACTCTGTGATTGACTGCATATTATTGTCATTGTTTAATCTAGTCCATATATTTTTCCATTATTTCCCTAAAGATTTATTGAGTGATCATTATATGCTAAATGATGGAAATCTAGAGATTTTTCAAATTTAGATTATGTCCTCAGGAAAACTATGGTATAAACAAAATAGAAGAGGCAAGTGTGTAGCTAATTATCACACAAAAGACAAAGTGACCATGGTCTTATGAAGGTATGGAGAGAACTACGTGAATTTATGGGAAAGGCAGACTATTTTCAACTAGGAAGTACTGTGCCAAAATTAGATCCTTAAGGAATATATAGAATAAATAAATATATATATATGTATTGAAAGATGGAAATATTTCCAGGAAAGAACAATATGAGCATGGTAGAAAGCAATCACAGGAACACCATGTGGTTCCATTTTTCTGGAACCAAAGGACAAAAGAAAAGGAATGGTGAGATGTGATCAAAGGAAATAGCCCCTAAAGAATCAAAAACTATGTCAGCCCCTAAAGTGCTAAGCTGATAATGTACATTTTATGCTCTACAGAATGGGCTAAGTATTGAAATTTTTTAGGTATAGCAATGGCAAGATTGTACAGAACGGAATAGAAGGAGAAAAGACCAGAAGAAGGAAGCACAGTCAAAGGGACAGGTGAAACACTGTAAGGAGAATGCCAATAAAGGAGAGGTGGTGACAGATCACAGATTTCCAGAAACTGAATAACTTTGATGAAAAAGCAGAAACAGAGAACTGGTGGCTTGATTCTAAGGGCAGAGCTAAACTTAATACAGAAAGAGATAATATATCAGTCCCCCCAACCGATCTATAGATGTGACACATCTCAACTGAAATCCAAGCAAGATGTTTATACAAACTGATTATAAAACTCAACAAATCAATTCTGAAACAGCAAAGCAATTGCAACAGTCAAGAGAATTTTGAATAATGAGCAAAGTTAGAGGATTCACATTAACTGATTCCAAGACTTATTATAAAGTTATGGTAATCAAGGCAGTGTGCTATTGGTGAAAGGATAAATACATTAGCCAGTGAAACAGAATAGAGTCTATAAATAAACCCAATACAAAAACTAATTATGTATGGCCTCAGTGTAGGGGAATTATCTCAACATAAGGATAATCTTTTCAAAAATAATGCTGAAATGATTCAAAATCCATAGAAAATCTTTGAGATTGTGAATTACGCTAATCTTTCACAAAGAAGACACCAAAAGCACAATCCATAAATGAAAACTTTGATAATTGGGATTCATCCAAATTTAAAACTTCTATTCTCTCTCAGCCTCCCAGAGTGCTGGAATTCCAGGCATGAGAGGCAGTAGGTTTGCAATTTTGAGCTCATCTTGGGAAACTTAGTGACAGAGAAAGAATCTATCTCAAAATAAAAAAGGGGTGCTGGGGATATAGCTCAGTTGCAAAGGCCCTGATTTCAAACTCCAGGACTGCAGGGGGGGAAAAAAACAACTTGTATCCTTTGAAAGACATAATTTTTAAAGATTTTTAAATAAATAAATAAAACAAAATAAAAAATGAAAACAAGCTTGGCATGGTGGAACACACCTGTAATCCTCGTTATTCAGCAGGTCAAAGAGAATTACATGTTGATACCAATCTGAGCAACTTAATGAGACCTTGTCTTGAAATAAAACATTTTTAAAAACTGGGGATGTAGCTCAGTAGTAGAGTGTCCCTGTATTCTACCCAGAGAAGGAAAGGGAAAGAAAGGGGAAGGGAGGGGAGGGGAGGGGCAGGACAGAAAAATTACCTAAAGACAGAAGAAAACATCTGCAAAACAAATATGTGATAAAGAACTTGTATCCAGAATAGATAAAGAACTCAAAGCTGGGCATAGCAGCACACACCTGTAATCCCATTCCTCACGAAGCTGAGGCAGGAGGACCACAGCGATTTTAAGGCCAGCCTGAACTACAAAGTGAGACCCTGTTTCAAAAAACAAACAAAGGAGCTACATGGGCATGCGGGCTTCTGCCAGAGGCCTGCCATTCCATCGGTGAGAGCCTGCAAATCCCAGGGAGCAGCTGTGTGGCTCAGATTGGTGCGGCTGCAGGCAGATCCCAGCTGGGGCCTGCCCCAGCCCCAGAGACTCAGGCACACCCACCCAAGCCAAAGGCCCACCCAGAAAGGGGCTCCAAAGGCACACAGGCTTCAGCCAGAGGCCTGCCATACCATTGGCCACAGCCAAGGACCCGCCTGGAGAAGAGCTGTACAGTCGCACAAGCAATACCCAGAGGCTCACCCTGATACCATTGATATGTGTGTAGAGACCCCAGTGAAAGCCTGCACAGACAACGGGAACTGGGGTGCGCAGCCCCCAACCAAAGGCCCTCCCAGACAACAGCTACATAAAGGCCCCAAGGAGAGGCATGCCTAGATACCATCCCAAGTGTGCACAGGCCCCAGCCAGAAGCCCACCCAGACACCAAGTCAGCTCAGGGATCCAGAAGGCCACCATTTTGAACCCAGGAATTGGTGCACTGGTGAGCAGCAAAGAAAAGGCTGCTGTGTGGTTTGGGGAGAATTCAAGACCACTGAGTGACCAAAAAGTTGCCTCAACAAAGACATAGCAGGCTGCATCTCTTGAAATGAGAAGACACATAAATAAGTCCCCAAACCAGACTTCCAGATCACCTAAGGCAACCCCAAAGGGCAATAAATGGAACAATCTAATACTCAACCACCTGGACTCCCTGAACTGTCAACAAAAGAGGACCTGGAAAAAATGAAATCAGAAATAATTTCTCACATAACAGCAGAGATTGTGCCCATAGTACAGGACATGATTAATAAATCTAGAGCAGACACAGATAAAAAAAAATAGAGGAGTTGAGGAACATGATGGAATCCCAACATAGGAAACAAATGGAATCCATAAAACAGATGCAAACAGATTTTCAGGAGATTAGAAATTCCACTGAAAGTTTACAAACCAGAATGAGTGAGTGTGAGGATAGAATTTCAGATATAGAAGATAGGATTGCAATTAGTGACCAGGAAAAGAAAAATTTTTTAAAAATAGTAAGGAACCATGAGAAATCAATCCAGCAGCTGCTAGATGATGCAAAGAAGAAGAACATCAGACTAATTGGAGTCAATGAAGAAACAAGAGAGAGTGCAGAAGACATAAAAAAAACTGTTCGCAAAAGTAATGGCAGAAAACTTCCCAAGCAGGGAAAAAGAACTTGACATAGAGATAAGTGAGGCAATTAGGACTCCAACTAGCCATGAACAAAAAAAAAATTCTACACATAGGCATATAATAGTTAGGATTTCAGAAATCTAACAGAAGAAGAAAATTGTACAAGCAGTTAGAAAAAAGAAACAAATCACATACAAAGGAAAGCCCATCAGAATAACAGCAGACTTCTCAATGCAAACCCTCAAGGCAAGAAGAGCTTAAAGTGATATATTTCAAGCCCTAAAGGAAAACAGCCTCCAACCCAGATTGATGTACCCTGCAAAACTGTCTTTCAAAATTGATGGAGAAGGGGCCAGGGATTTAGCTCAGTGGTTCTGCTGCTTGCCTCATAAGCACAAGGACCTGAGTTCAATCTGCAGTATCAAAGAAAAAAAAAAAAAAGAAAAAGAAATTGGGCTGGGGATTTAGCTCAGTGGTTTTGCTGCCTGCTACGCAAATGCAGGGACCCGAGTTTGATCCCCCCCAAAAAAAAATTGATGGAGAAATAAGATACTTTCATGACAAAGAGCACCTTGGGAAGTTCATGAATACCAAACCAGCACTCCAAAAAAATTGTAGGCAATATCCTAGGAAAAGACAATGAGGATCACAACCCCCAGGAAGTCCAGCAGTATGAATCCATCAGGCACAAGAAATTAAATGCAAAGGGGGAGAATCCAACAAAAAGAAAAAGTCATGACAAGGATAAGTCAATATGTATCATTTATAACCATCAATGTTAATGGTTTCAATTCACCAATCAAAAGAAATAGACTGGCAGAATGGGTCAAGAAGCAAGGGCCAACAATATGCTGCATTCAAGAAACACACTTAATTCAAAAAGAAACTCATAGACTGAAAGTTAAAGGGAGGAAAACAATACTCCACATGACAGGAACCCGAAAAAAAGCAGGAGTAGCTATCCTCTTTGCAGATCAAGTGGATTTCAAACCAACACTGATTAAGAGAGACAAAGAACACTACATCCTTGTAAATAGAACAATCCAACAGGAAGAGATGATAGTCATTAATATATATGAACCAAAAACTATTGCACCCAATTATATAAAACAAATACTAATGGACATGAAAAATCAAATAATACAATACAATAGTTACAATAGAAGTATTACAATAATTGTTTACAATGCAATTGTATACAATACTAATACAATTGTAGTGGGGGACCTCAGTAACCCACTGTCACAAACAGATAGATCAACTAGACAAAAGGCAAACAACGAAACACTAGAACTCAATTAAACTCTTGAACAAATGAACTTAACAGATGTTTACAGAGTGTCCCACCCCACAAAATCAGAACACACATTCTTTTCAGCTGCACATGGGTTGTTCTCTAAAATAGACCACATACTCACTCATAGAACATGTTTAAGTAAGTGAAAAGGAATTGAAGTTATCCCCTGTATATTATCAGACCATAGTGTGATGAAATTGGAGATCAATAGGAAAAGAAACCACAAGAATTTCATAAACACATGGAAATTAAACAACACACTTCTAAATAACCAATGGGTCACAAAGGAAATTGAAGAAGAAATCAGACAGTTCCTACAATTAAATGACAATGCCAATACAACATATTGGAATCTATGGGACACAATGAAAGCAGTCTTATGAGGGAAATTCATAGCAGTGAATACTCATATTAGGAAAACAGAGCAAGCTCGATTACACAACCTGATGCTGAACCTTAAGCTTCTAGAAAAAGAAGAGCAGGACAAACCCAACGCTCTAACAAGGGAGGAAATTATAAAGATCAGGACAGAAATTAATGCAATGGAGACTAAGAGAATACAAAAAAATCAATGAAGCCAAGAGTTGGTTTTTCGAAAGAATAAACAAAATTGACAAACCCTCAGCCAATCTTATCTAAAAAAATGAAAGAAAAGGCCCAAATCCATGCAATTAGGAATGAAAAGTGTGAAGTTAAAATGAACCCAGCAGAAATCCAGAGGATCATCAATACCTATTTCCAGAACCTATACGCCAATAAGATGTAAAATACAGAAGAAATGCACAGATTCCTAACTACGTGTGAAGTACCAAAGTTGAACGAAGATGACTTAAAAATTCTAAATGACCTAATATCAATCAATGAAATTGAAAATGTAATTAAAAACTTACCAACTAAGAAAAGCCTGGATCCTGATGGATTCACTGCTGAATTCTACAAGACATTTACAGAGAAACTACTGCCACTACTGTTTAAACTCTTCAATGAAATTGAGAGGGAAGCAATACTTCAGAATTCATTCCTGGAAGCAAGCATCACCTTGATCCCCAAAGCAGAGAAAGACCCAACTGTAAAAGAGAACTACAGGCCAATCTCACCAAAGAACATAGGTGCAAAAATCCTTAATAAGATACTGGCAAATACAATGCAGAAGATCATCAAGAAGATCATGGGGCTGGGGATTTAGCTCAGTGGTTCCGCCGCCTGCCTCTCAAGTGCAAGGACCCAAGTTCAATCCCCGGTACCAAAAAAAAAAAAAAAGATCATACACCCTGACCAAGTGGGATTCATTCCAGGGATGCAGGGATGGTTCAACATATGCAAATCAATCAATGTAATACACTGTATCAATAGAGCCAAGGACAAAATCCATATGATCATCTCAATAGATTCAGAAAAAGCATTCGACAAAATCCAACATGCATTTATGATAAAAACCCTACAAAAAATTGGAATAGACTGTCTCTATTTCAATCTGATGAAAGCCATCTATGAAAAACCAACAGCCAGTATCATACTAAATAGTCAAAAACTGAAATCCTTCACACTGAAATCAGGAACAAGACAAGGATGTCCACTATCACCACTCCTGTTCAATATAGTTTTGGAAACATTAGCCACAGCAATTAGTCAAGAGAAAGAAATAAAAGGAATAAAGATAGGAAATGAAGACGTCAAATTGTCATTATTTGCAGATGACATGATACTCTATATAGAAGACCCCAAGAACTCCACCAAAAGTCTTCTAGACTTAACCAAATTCAGTAAAGTATCTGGATACAAGGTCAACACACAAAAATCAATAGCTTTCCCCTACACGAACAACAGGCTCCCTGAGAGAGAAATGGGGCAATCAATTCTTTTCACAATAGCATCCAAAAAATTGAAATACCTAGGAATCAACCTAACAAAACAAATCAAAAACCTCTACTCTGAAAACTAAAGCACTTTGAAAAAAGAGATTGAAGAGGATATCAGAAAATGGGCAGACATCCCCTGCTCCTGGGTAGGAAGAATCAACATAGTGAAAATGGCCATATTTCCAAAACTGCAATTTAGATTCAATGCAATCCCAACTGAAATACCTGAGACATACTTCACAGACCTCGAGAAAACAATCCAAAAATTCATTTGGAACAAGAAGAGACCCAGAATAGCAAAAGCAATATTAGGCAATAAAGACAAGGTAGCAGGTATCACAATCCCCAACTTGAAACTGTACTATAAAGCTACTGTGATAAAAACAGCATGGTACTGGCAAAGAAACAGATCTGAGGACCAGTGGAACAGACTGGAAGATCCAGAAACAATTCCAGACACACTCAACCACCTCATCTTTGACAAAGAGCCAAACACCCTCACTGGAGGAAAGATAGCCTCTTCAATAAATGATGCTGGAAAAATTGGGTTTCAAGGTGCCAAAGATTAAAACTAGACCTATATCTCTCGCCATGCACTAAACTCAAATCAAAATGGATTAAAGATCTAAATATTAAAACAGAAACACTGAACTGGCTGGAACAGAGGTTAGGGAGAACTCTTGAAGACATTGGTGTAGGAAAAGATTTTTATGAACAAAACCTCAGTTGCCCATGAACTAGCACAAACAATCAACAAGTGGGATCTCATCTTACTAAAAAGCTTCTGCACAGCAAGAGAAACCACCAGCAGTGTGAAGAGACAACCCACAATGTGGGAAAACATTTTCACCAGGGGTCCCTGAGACAAAGGTCTACCATCTAGAATCTATAAAGAACTTAAAAAAATCAGACCTCCCAAATTTAAAGACCCAGTCCAAAAATGGGCATCTGAAATGAACAGACATTTCTCAGACAAAGAAGTAGAAATAGCAAATAAACATATGCAAAATTGTTCAACATCATTGGTCATTCAAGAGATGCAAATGAAAACAACACTGAGATTCCACCTCACCCCAGAAAGAATGGCTGCTATCATGAAATCAACCAACAACAAATGCTGGCGGGGAGTTGTGGGGAAAGGGAAACCCTGCTCCACTGCTGGTGGGAGTGTAGACTGGTGCAACCACTGTGGAAATCAGTATGCAGATACCTCAAAGAACTAGGACTGGAAGTCCCAGTTGACCCAGCTATTCCCCTGCTGGGTATCTTCCCCAAAGAAATAAAAGAATCATACCACAGTGATATATGTGCACCCATGTTCATAGCAGCACAATTTGTAATAGGTAAAACTTGGAAACAGCCCAAATGCCCATCAACTGGAGAATGGATAAAGACAATGTGGGTTTTTTATAAAATGGAGTACTACTCGGCCATAAAGAAAAAGAAACTAGAGACAGTTATAGCTAAATGGATGCACATTCAGGCGATACTCTTAAGTGAAATAAATAGGACACACATGTGTAAATACCGAATAGTTTCTGTAATGTGAGAAAGTGAAAGTGTAAATAAGGACTAAAAGGTATAATAGATAATGTGAAATAGGAAGAAAAGGGGCAAAGGGGAAGGGAAGTGGGAGGGGTAGGGGAAAAGAAAGAAGGGAATGGAATTAATATGAGAAAATGAAAAAATGTAAACAAAGTCTTTGTAGGTAGGGAGGGGTGGAGACATTGAAGGGAGGGCAGGGGAATGGGGAAAAAATAAGAACCAAGAGAGATTATGTAAAGGTGCAAATTTCCAATGATGAATATCATTATATTGTATACCTTAAATGTACCAATAAAATTAATTTTTTTTAAAAAACTTTACCAAAAAATTTAGCTTCCTATAATTGATCATTCAATTCAATGAAATTACAATAAAAATTCCAGTAGACTGTGTAATGCACTTTTTAAATAAATAAAATGAGGAGCTGTGTTTAAAGCATAGAAGAAGTAATAGAAAGCAGGCATGGTGGTACACACCTGTAATCCTGCATTTAGGTGGCTGAAGCAGAAAGATCATGAGTTTGAACCCAGCTCAGGTTACATATAGATATTGTCTCCAAAAAAAAAAGACAAAAAGAGAAATAATAGACATGCCACGATAGATATTTCTGAATTACCTAGCATAGTAAACCAATGAGAAATGTCAAATATACCAATGAAGTCCAGTTAATAAAATAAGAATCACAGGCCGGGGA
Source organism: Heterocephalus glaber (assembly GCF_053883595.1). Taxonomy (NCBI): domain Eukaryota; kingdom Metazoa; phylum Chordata; class Mammalia; order Rodentia; family Bathyergidae; genus Heterocephalus; species Heterocephalus glaber. The sequence goes on along the minus strand of NW_028258315.1, from coordinate 82,326,901 downwards.
TTTAGCTCAGTGGTTCCAGTGCCTTCCTCGCAAGTGCAAGGTCCCGAGTTCGATCCATGGTACCAAAAATAAAATAAAATAAGAATCATAGTGATGAAAGAAGAACTAAGAAGTCAATATAATGGTTATATTAATAGACAGTGAACACAATGCTACTTAGAGTGGTTGGGATCAGCTCACTCCTAACTTAGGTCTTTAATTAATATTTACTGACATAGAACTGTGCCAGTTGCTTACATATTTTCCATCTCTATAACCATCAAAACAAATTTACAAATTGATAAAGTAGCCATAGATATTTCCCTTTAATAAATTTCAAAGCCACAGATGTGTGAGATTGGATGTTTTTTAAGGTCATAAATCCCAATGAATGGCAGATTTATTATTCAGATCCAGTGTTCCCAGTTTGCTCCTCAGGAGGGGTCTGATTGGCGAACTGAAATTACTGAGTATTACAACCCTTTACAGTCAGACTAAGTAAAGCACAAGGGGGAGAAAACTGTCTTCCTATGTATTTTGATTTCCTGCAATGAAAATCAAGAAATCATCCCTGGGTACCTGATGCAACACAATTTGGGAAGGGGTTGGCATTTTAGCAAATACAGTAATAGAAAAATCTAAATAATAAATTAGAAACATCCAAGTCATGAAGTTGATTAAAATTATAATTCTTCTATAGTAATACTTTATTAATATAGCCAAAGGCAAGAAATGCAAGTCATAAGATATCGATGTTATTCTATGTAAAAAGAAAATTCCTAGCATTGTGTTCCTCATAGCATCCTGAGTACCATGTACAGCCTCATACAAACCTTTCCTTTTGGTAGTTTATCCGGTGGAATGAAGCTGGCTTCACCACCCAGCCATGGGTTTTTTGCTAAGCCTCCATCAAAGATGACTGCAGTTCACACTTTCTGGGTTCAGATGTTTCTTTGGTGACAGGTAGCATATGCAAGCGAATGACATCAAGCAAACAGCAGAGATTCTGGCCTTAACAAAAGGTAAACTAGAAAGTTTCCAACTGATCAGACATTAAGAAAGCCAACCTTTATAAAGTCCCAAGGGGGCCTTGATGCAATTCTCAGCCAGACATCTGGCAGCAAACACAAGCCAGATGGCTTATAATAGACCGAGAGGGACTCTGAGTACTGTCTGCTGCAGCTTAACCATAAATTTCAGTAAAAACACTAGGCACACCTGTATTTGGCAATGACCTCAGCTGATAGCATGTTAAGGAGAACTCATAATCATCACTGAAGGCAAAAATCCCACTCTCCCCAGGCATGGTGGCACACACCTGTCATCCCAGCACTAGAGAGGCTGAGGCAGGAGGATCACCAAAAGTTCAAGGCCAGCCTAGGCTACATTCAAGGCCAGGCTAGTCTGAACTACATAGCAAGACCCTGTCCCAAAACCACCACTCCCGAAAAAACTTAGGCTTAATTTCTCTCTTTTTTTTTTTTTCTTTTTGTTTTTTTTTTGGTACCGGGGATTGAACTTGGGTCCTTGCGCTTGCGCAGCAGGCGGCAAAACCACTGAGCTAAATCCCCAGCCCTCTGTCTCTCTTTTTTTTTTCCCCCACCAAATTGCCTGAACACTTACTGTTACAGTACTATGTCATGTTCTATGGTTTGCCTGCTTGGAGTTGTTAAATTAATGTTGGTCATTGCTCCCTTTTTAATTTTTATTAGTACATGTTTACAGTACAGAATCACTACCTTCATTTGTACATGTACAAAACACAGCTCAATTCTTTTTAACTCCCTTTCCCTTCCATTCCCTCCTGGCTACATTTTTTTTCCCACCCTCCCTCCCACATCCTTCCCACCTCCCTCCATTTCTTTCTTTCTTTTTCCTATTTTTTATCTTCTATTTTTTCTTTACTTATATTATGCGTTTCTCCTATAAGAGAAACTATGCCATATTTAAGTTTGGGTGTCTGACTTATTTCACTCAACATTATGGTCTCAAGGTGCATCCATATGCCTATAAAAGACTTAAATTTATCCTTCTTTATAGCAGAGTAGTACTCAGTTGTACTCAGTCATGTATGTCACATTTTCTTTATCAAGAAAATTTTACCATTTAAACCAAGTCCCAGGTTCAGCTATTATGAATTGTGCTGCTCTAAATATGCATGTATCACTGTAATATGATGTCTTTAACTCTTTCAGGAAGATATATCTAGGGAGGGGAATAGCTGGGCCAAATGGACTTTCTATGTTTAGCTTTTTGAAGCCTCCACACTGATTTCCACAGTGCTTGTACTAGTTTACATTCCCACTAACAATGAAGGGTTCCTTTCCCTCCCACAGCCTCCTCAGCATTTTCGGTTACCTGATTTCTTGATGGTAGCTAGTCTTTCTACAGTAAGATGAAATCTTGATGTGGTTTTAATTTGAATTTTCTGATGACCAGTGGTGTTGAACATTTTTTTCCATGTATTTATCGACCATTTGTACTTCTTTTGAGAAGTGTCTGTTCATGTCAGTTGCCCGGTTTGGGACTTGGTCTTTTATATGGGGAGGTCTAATTTTTTGAGTTCTTCATATATTCTAGATATTAGTCCTCTGTCCAAGGAATAGCTGGAAAATGTTTTCCCACTGTGTAAGTCCCATTGGGCTGGCTATTTCCTTTTCTGTGGAAAAGCTTTTTATTTTGATGTGATCCCATTGTTGATTCTGTGTTATCTCTTGTGCAACTGGCCTTCTGCTCAGAAAGTCCTTGCCTACACCTGTCTTTAAGAGTTTTACCTATTTTATCTTTAAGCAAATTGTTTCTGTTTTAATATTTAGATCTTTGGTCCATTTTTGTTTTAATTGAGTGCATGGTGAGAGATTTGGGTCTAGTTAAATATTTGGTGGTTAGGCAGTTTTCCCAAGCACTGTTTGTTAAAAAGGCTACTTCCCTCCAGTGTAAATTTTTGGCTCATTTGTCAAAGATCAGGTAGATGAATGTGCTTGGAACCTGTATCCTCTATTTTGTTCCACTGATCCACATATTTGTTTTTTTGTTTGTTTGCCAATGTCATGGTGTTTATCACTGTAGTTTTGTAGTATAACTTGAAATCTGGAATTGCAATTTCTTCTGCCTTGCTCTTGTTACCCAGGATTGTTTTTGCTATCATAGTTCTCATCTGGTTCCACATGGATTTTAGGATTGTTTTCTCTAGTTCTGTGATGAATGGTATTTTGATTAGAATTGTGTTAAATCTGTATGTCAGTTTTGGAAGTATGGCCATTTTGACTACATCCAGGAACAGGAGATATCTCCACATTCTGATATCCTCTTCAATCCCCTTTTTCAGAGTACCATAGGTTTTTTTGTAGAGGTCTTTCATTTCCTTCATTGGGTTAATTCCTAGGCATTTAATTGTTCTTGATGCTAATGTGAATGGTATTTCCTTAATTTCTTTCTCAGTGAGTTTATTACTGGTGTACAGAAACATTATTGATTTTTGTGTGTTGACTTCCTATCCTGCTATGCTACTGAATTTGGTTATTGATTCTAGGAGTCTTTAGGTGGAATTTTTTGGGTCTTCTATGTAAAGGATCATATTGTTTGCAAATAATGATAATTTGACTTCTCCCTTTCCTGTACATATCCCTTTTGTGTCTTTCCCTTGCCTGATCTGGCTGTTTTGAGAATGACATGAACAGGGTTGGTAATAGCAGACATCCTTGTCTTGTTCCTGGTTTTAGAAAGAAAGTTTTCACCTTTTCCCCATTTAATATGATGTTGGCCATTGGTTTGTCATAAATAGCTTTTATCAGATTGAGACAAGGTCTTTGTACACCTATTTTCTTCAGGGTTTTTACCATAAATGGATGTTGGATTTTGTCAAAGGCTTTTTCTGCATCAATCAAGATGATCGTGTGTTTTTTTCCGTGCTTCTGTTTATGTATTATTTATTGATTTGCTTATGTCGAACCATCCGTGGAATGAATCCTTTGATATGATGTATTGACATTAGTTTCTCCCTGTGAATTCAAGTCTGGGAAGCTTATTCAAATTTGAAACATCTCTATGCTGACATTTTATTACTGGATATCCTAATAATATCATTTATTCTCATTACAGAACGCCTTATATACATTGTACAATGTGGCTAGTCATAATTTGAAATGAGAAACAGAATAGAAAGTTAATTTTCTGACTTGTAAACCATTATATTCAAGTTGAAAATGTACAGTTCAGATCCATATTATAGCCTACAAGGAGCAAAATCTAGATGGTCTGCCAGTGATATGTGAGGAGGACACATGAGGTTGTACTGAGGGAGCAGGTTTTTTTCTTAAGTGAGTCAGGCTGGGCATGGTGGCACACACTTGTGATCCTAGCACTCATGTGACTGAGGCAAGAGTATTGCAAGTTCAAGACCAGCTTGGGCTACATATTGAGTTCAAGGCCAGCTTGGATTATATAGAAACATCTTGTCTAAAAAAAGAAAAAACAGGTCAGGACCATCCCAAAAGATGGTTTATCTATTGCCTCAAGGTCAATAAGCATGTGCCTGCTTGTCTATAGGATGATTATTTAAGCCCAGAGGGTTAAAAGAACATGAATTTGGAAAATATTTCAAGAGAATGCTTATTATTCTCTAATCCTACCATTTTCTTACATATGAAAAGAGCTCCACTACCTGTAAGCCTAACTTTTTTATATAATTGGTTTTTAAAAGATAAACAAAATTTTTTTTTGGTACCAGGGATCAAACTCAGGACCTTGTGCTTGCAAAGCAGGCAGCAGAACCACTGAGCTAAATCCCCAGCCCCTAGATAAACAAATTTTTAATGAAAAAAGGAAAAATGTAAAAAATCCAAGATCTTGTTTTTCTGGTCCAGTTTTCTGTCTGCTACATAAACATGAATCCCTTTACTATTGGTATTTTTTTTATTAAATTCTTTTATTGGTACATTGTAGGTATACAATACAATTACATTTCTCATTGGGAATTGTACCTTTACATAATGCATCTTGGTTCTTATTTTTTCCCCATTCCTAGCCCTCCCTTCACGCCCTCCACCCTTCCCTATTTACAAAGACTTTATTTCCATTTTTTCCATTTCTCAGCATTTTTCCTTTCCCTTCTTTCCTTTCCCCTGCCCTTTACTATTGGTATATTACCACATCTCTGACAACCTATGACATAAATTACAGTTCAAGTTTACTTACCTGCTGGGTGTGTGGTGCATACTTATAATCCTAGCACTCTAGAGGCAAGAAGATAGTGACTTCAAGATCAGGCTGGGCTATATAGTGAGATCTTGTCTCAAAATAAAAGAAACATCTGGATGTAACTCAGCAGTAAAGCATTTGTCTACCATGTACAAGGCCATGGGTTTCATTCTCAGCACTTTGAAAATGAATGAATGAATTAATGAATGACCTACATAATAAATTTATTATAAGCTTATTTTTTTTCCTGGAGACTGGGTAAAGCAAATTTTAAACCATAGATCTCTTATTTATTTATTTATTTATTTATTTATTTTTATGCTGAGACTTGAACTCGGGGCCTTATATGTGCTATGCAATTGATCCATCACTGAGCTACTCCCCCAGCCCCGGTCTTTCTTTTTAAAGTAAATTTAGACCATGGTATAACCAAAATACCTAAGTCAAGTAGTATTTTTTCATACTAATAAACAACAAATTGCTCAAAATCTACCAGAAAAATACTAGTAGAATGCATAGTACTGATCATTTGATGACTTAAATTATGTTAGTGACAAAGCTTCAATGATTAAAGATATTGAAGAAGACACTAGAAGATGGGAAATTTCCCCATTTTCATGGATCAGCAGTATTAACATTGTTAGAATGGCCATATTACCAAAAGTGACCTACAGAGTCAATGCAATCTCCACCAAAATATCAATGGTATTATTCACAAAATTAGAAAAGAAAAAACAACCTAAAAGTCATAGAAAACACAAAAGACCCAGAAGAGCCAATACAATTCTGAACAAAAGGAGCAAGCCTGGAAGCACCACAATGCCTCACTTCAAATTATACTACAAAGCCATAGTAACAGCATGTAAACAGTATGGTACTGGCACAAAGATAGATGCATAGACCAATGGAAGAGAGCACAGGACACAGAAACAAATCCATCCAACCACAGCCATCTGATTCTGAACAAAGGACCCAAAAATGTTCATTGGAAAAATTATAGCTTCTATAGATGGTGCTGGGAAAACTGGATACCCACCTGGAGAAGACTGAAACTAGAGCCCTCTTTCACACCCTGAGCAGAAATCAAGTCAAAATGGATCAAAGACCTAGGCATTAAGCCTGAAACTTTGAAAGTGCTGAAAGAAAACATAGCAGAGAGCCGGGGATTTAGTTCAGTGGTTCCAGTGACTGCCTTACAAACACAAGGTCCTGAGTTCAATCCCTGGTACTCAAAAAAAAAAAAAAAAGAAAATATAGGAGAAACACTTGAAGCCATAGGCACAAGAAAAGAGTTCCTGAATAGGACTCAAGAAAATAATACCAAGAATCAACAGATGAGACTACATCAAATTAAAGTTTCTGCACAGCAAGGGCAAACAACAGAGTGAAGAGACAGCCTACAAAATGGGAGAAAATCTTTGCCAAGTACATTTCCAACAGAGGATTAATATCTAGGATATATAAAGAATTCAAGATGGGTGTGGTGGTGCACACTTGTAATTCTAGCACATGAGAGGCCGAGGCAGGAGGATTGCCAAAAGTTCAAGGCCAACCTGGGCTACATAGTTGAGTTCAAGGCCAGCCTGAACTACATAGACATTGTCTCAAAAAAAAGAGGCACTAATAATAAAAATGCAATAAATAAATAAATAAATAAATGAAAATAAAAAAGCAAGCAAAAAATAGAACTACACTAATAGGCAAAGGGCAAAAAGTGAAGATGCAGGAGTTGAGGATAAAGTGTCTTTTAAAAAAAAACTTCACTTGTGGATTCAGCCCATACTGGCACCTGTTTGATATAGGGAAATACACTCTCCTGGTATTACAGTAATAGCATTGCACCCCATCTGGCTTCAGCATCACATTTGTACATCAAAGAGCCAAAGCATAAGGGAAGCAATGGTTGAGCACAATTTGCTTTAATAACCCTCTAAAGCTACATGTAATGACGGGTCAGGTGTATTCTCTTCAGACACATCAATGGTAGCATATTTCCTGGCCATAGAAAGACATTAAGAACTGATGGTCATAGGGCCAGGGATTTAGCTCAGTGGTTCTGCCTCCTGCCTTGCAAGCGCAAGGTCCCGAGTTCGATCTCTGGTACCGAAAAAAAAAAAAAGAATTAATGGTCATTATGTAATTGTTGGAGGTCTAGTTTTTGCTATCTAAATTCTGATCCTTGTGATTGAATTTATTTTCCTCAGATCCTAATAAACGCTAATAAAGACTAAAAACCTTCAAAGCTTAAGTCTTTTCATAATGAACCCTAATAATGAAATGGTGAAGGCAAAGTTTTATGAACTCAAAATCACAAGCCAGACTGAATTTCAGACAACCAACTAAAATGTATGGAATTCTTCACTCTACTAAGCACTACCTAACTTCTGATATCACTCTGAACTCTGTCTTTGTTAGAGCTGAAGGATGACTCTTCAATCATTTGTCAAGTTCTTGGGTGATTTATAGAAAACATTTTTTTAAATATTGAAATCCAAGATCTAATTTATTAACAACACAAAGGTGTAATCAGTGTATGAATCCAAACAGAATGTCTGCTGAATTTTAACATACCTAAAATCAGAATGGGCAAACACTTTAGTTGTACACAATTTAATAATTATTTTATTTAAACTCATGAATGCCACAAACATCACATGGATTTTTTACACTTGACCTGGTCTGCATGCTGTAGCTCATCTAGAACATTTCTGATGTTTTCAACACAAACTTCTCCTCTTTGATGTTTTTTTGATGCAAGATTCCACACATTTTCAAATTCTTCTTCAGAGAGCTTGACGCCAGTGTTACATAGTATCTCTGCAATCTAGAAAAAAGTATTTAAGGATAGACTAAAATATGCATGTTTTTAAAAATATATTTTAAAATATCTTTATAACATCAAAGATTATGGATAGTTATACCACAAATGTGTGCATATATGTGTAGGTAGATATTTGTATGAGCCTGTGTATATAAAATGAGAAAATATCATTGTACTTTTATCTCAGGAATCATTTTCTATTATGAATGTAGGGTATCCAGCTGTACTAACCAATATATATAATTACTTTCAATTCTAAATGTTACTGATTCTTTTATAGAGAAGCAGCAAAATTCTAGTAAAAAGTGTAAAAGATACATGATTTACTAGATTTGACTTTGATCTGAGTTATTTATTGTCATTATGATTTTGCATATCCTGAGTAAGCTCCTTGGATATTTATCTTCTCTGCTCTAAATTTAAATATATAGAGAGAGAGAAAGGGGTGGGGAGAAAGAGAATGTGAACCCAGGGCTTTTGCATAGAGCTACATACCTAGCCCTTTTTTTTTTTTATTTTGAAACAAGGTCTTGCTAAGTCACTAAGTTGCCTAGTCTGGACTCAAACTGGAGATCCTACTGCCTCTGCCACCTAGAGTGCTGGGATTACAGATGTGCATCATTGCATCCATCCTAAAACAGATATATTTATAAAAGATATCTAACTGGCCTGCTGTAAACTTCAATTACAGTCAATGATAGTGCAAGTACCAGAAAGATAATGCATATGTAATCAATCGAGCACACTAGTGGCTCAGCACACTGAAAACTAGCTCATTGGTTATTGATAACCTCTCTGCTGTGATGACTATTAAAAGAAATGAATAGCTGGACATGGTGGCACATATCTGTAATTCCAGCATACTAGGAGGCTGAGTCAGGAGGATTACAAGTTCAAGTCCAGCCAGGGCACCTTGGCAAGGTCATTGCAAGACACTGTCTCAAATTTTAAAAGGATGGCGAAGGATGTAGCTCAGTGGTGCTGCACCTGCCTGGCAAGCGCAAGATCCTGAATTCAATTCCCAGTACTGAAAAAAAATAAAAAATAAAAAATTAATTCTGAAATTTAAAAAGGGAGGTAGGGGTGGTGGTAGGGATAGGATGGTAGGGATAGGTCAATGTGAAGGCCCTAAAGTAAATTCCCGGGACAGTAAAAAAATAAAAAAGAAGAATGAATGAATGAATGAGAAGAGGGAATAAAAAATCATGTAAATAAAATTTTAAAAATAAACTAAATTTGAAACTTCCAGGAAGATAGTGGAGTGGTGAACAGCCTCTCTAAGATTTGGTGTCCAGATGCTGTAATATAGCAATGTGAAGAAGAAAAGAAGGAAGGAAATGGGTCTTCAGGACCCAGCAAGGATCTGAAGCAAGAATTGAAGCCCATGGGGAGACCAAAGAGAGAGACCTCAATGCAGAAGGAGATGGCAAATAGCACTTTCACCTGAGCCCTGACTTACTGTATGGGAGGGATGGCTCAAAGCCGCAGACACACAGTGACTACTGGCTACCCTAGAGGCCTCCATGGAGAAACACATTACTGTAAAGAGCAGTGGATGCAGTGGACTGCAGTGGCTGGTGAGTTATTTGGGTTCAGATGTCCCACAGGAGAGGGTGACTGGCCAATAGCCATCTTGGAAAGGGGCCAATTGAGCTCAGAATGCAGAGCAGCTGTGGGCTGGCTCCATCTAGTGGCTCCCAGTGTCAGATGAGGCAAAACGAAGTTCAAGTCAGGAGGAGATCAGGAGCCAAATTCAAGCCAGCAGGAGGCACACAGACTGTTGCAGGCTGAACAAATCCAGTTCCAGCCTCACAGCCAGAAACCAATCTGAACTTCAGTGAAACTAAAGGTACAGGCTTACTGGGATTATCCACTACTCTGCCATAAATCTATGGCTGGTTTGCTGTGATTAAGCAACATGGATCTGGGATCTGTCTGCCCAATCTGTCTACCAAGGACAACAGAGGTACATCCTGAAGTAGATATTATTTTTCTTTTCTTCTTTTTTGTTTTCCTTGATTTTTCCTATTTTTATATCAGTGTGAACATTGTTTTCTAGCTTGTTCTTCTTGTTGTTGTGTGCTGTCCTTGTTTTTATTTCTTCCTTCTCTCTTTCCCTCCTATCTTCTTCATCATTTTCTCAAGTTTTGCATAATTTCCTTTGTCCTCCGCCTTGCTGCTTTTTTTTTTTTTTTTTTTTTTTTGGAACCGGGGATCAAACTTGGTCCTTGTGCCTGCAAGGCAAGTGGTGGAACCACTGAGCTAAATCCCCAGCCCCCAGCCTTGCTTCTAATCTCTTCCTCTTCTTCTATTTCTCTATTTTTCCCCCAACCTCTTTTAAAAGTTCTCCACTGAGGGTAAAATTGCCATACTGAGGGAATATGTACTGTATACAATTTTCTGGTTTGTTTTAGATCTCATTATATAACCACAAATATAATCCATACAGTTAAAAGGTGCCAAGTTAATAGTTACCACATTTTGTCATTTTCTAGGCTGTGTTTGATACTATTTTTGTTGCTGATTATACTATTTTAGCCAAGGTGACATAACTGTTCTAATCAGTCATTCTTCCTGGTATGCCAAGACTGAGACTGCCTAAGCATCAAAAACTATTATGGGCCAGTGCCAAAGAATCAGGGGCTAGGCCATATAGGTGGCAACTTCTCATCCTCAATAAATTGAAAAGAAGGAATATTGCAACAGACTCAAAACCCAAAAGCCAGCTACACCTGGAAGACATCTCTGAGAAGTAGTCATTTTCTAAGGGTTCTCAACACTAGCAATAAAGCTACCTGCCATAAGCAATTTACAAGCATCAACCAACAAATTAAACTAAAAAAAAACAACCAAATGAGAAGACACCAAAGCAAGATGAAACCCCAGATTTCTAGCTCACCAAAAGCAAACCCAGGAGGCAATGAGGTGAAACAATTTGAAAGCCACACACCTGGACTCTCTAAAGCAGTAACAGCATAAGTAACAAGGCAAATGAATGAGGATTTAGAAAAAATCAAAACGGGGCCAGGGATTTAGCTCAGTGGTTCTGCCACCTGCCTTGCAAGTGCAAGGTCCTGAGTTTGATCCCCAGTATCAAAAAAAATCAAAACAGAAATAATTTCTCAGCTAACTACAGAGATGGTGGCTATAATGAAAGACATGGTTAGTAACTCTAAACCAGACACAGATATTTTAAAAATAGAGGAGTTTAGAAAAATGATGGAAACCATGAATTCCCAACATAGGAAAGAAATGGAATCCATGAAACATATTCAAACAGATATTCAGGAGATTAAAAATTCCACTGAAAGTATACAAAGCAGAATGAGCCAATGTGAGCACAGAATATCAGATATAGAGGACAGGACTGTGGTTAGCAATTATGAAAAGAAAGGTTTCTTAAAAATAGCAAGGGACAATGAAAAATCAATCCAACAGCTGCTAGACGATGGAAAGAAGAATAACATAAAATGAATGGGAGTCAATGAAAAAGCAGGAAATAGTGCAAATGACATTTTTTTTTAAAAACTTGTCCACAGGGCCAGGGATTTAGCTCAGCAGTTCTGTCACCTGCCCCCCAAGCACAAGGACCCAAGTTTGATCCCCAGTACCAAAAAAAACCCAAAACCTGTTCACAGAAGTAATGGTAGAGAACCTCCCAGCATGGAAAAAGAATTTGATAGACCAATAAATAAGACATAAAGAACTCCCATTAGCCATGTTGTAAAAAAAAAACTATACCAAGGCATATAGTAATCAAAATTCCAGAAATTCAACACAAAGTCAGAATATTAAAAGCTGTTAGAGAAAAAAAACAAATCACCTTTAAAGGAAAACCCATCAGAATAACAGCAGACTTCTCAATATAAACACTTAAAGTCACAGAGAGCTTGGAGTGATGTATTTCAAGCCCTTCAAGAAAACAACCTCCAACCCAGATTGATGTACCCCACAAAACTATCTTTCAAAATTTATGGAGAAATAAGATAGGAACACCTGAAGAAATTCATAATCACCAAACCACCACTCCAAAATATTCTGAAGGACATTCTAGAAAGAGATAATGAAGACTACAATTCTCTGAACCCCAACAGAATGAATCCACTAGACAAGGCAAGTAATTAAACAGAGAGGGAAAAAAGAGGGAACCAACAACAGGAAAATAACATAGGACTGGGGATTTAGCTCAGCAGCACCACGCCTGCCTTGCAAGCACAAGGTCCTGAGTGCAAGCCCCAGTTCCAAAAAAAAAAGCAAAACGACAAAAAAAACTTGCAACAATAGGAAAATAACATGACAGGGATAAGTCAGTACATATCAGTTATAACCATCAATTTGTTTTAATTATTATTTTATTGGTACATTTTAAGTATACAATATAATGACATCATCATTGGGAATTTGCACCTTTACATAATTTCTCTTGGTTCTTATTTTTCCCCCTTCCCCTGCCCTCCCTTCAACGCCTCCATCCCTCCCTGTTTACAAAGACTTTGTTTCCATTTTTCCATTTTCTCATATTAATTTCATTCCCTTCTTTCCTCTCCCCTACCCCTCCCACTTCCCCTTCCCCTTTGCCCCTTTTTTTCCTATTTCACATTATCTATTATACCTTTTATCCTTATTTACACTTTCAGTTTCTCACACTAGAGAAAGTATTGGTATTTATACACGTGTGTCCTATTTATTTCACTTAAGAGTATCACCTCAATGTGCATCCATTTAGCTATAAATGTCTCTAATTTCTCATTTTTTATGGCTGAGTAGTACTCCATTTTATTAAAAAATCACATTTTCTTTATCCAGTCTCCAGTTGATGGGCAATTGGGCTGCTTCCAAGTTTTAGCTATTACAAATTGTGCTGCTATGAACATTATAACCATCAATGTTAATGGTTTCAATTCACCAATCAAAAGAAATAGACTGGCAGAATGGATCAAGAAGTAAGATCCAACAATATGCTGCATACAAGAAACACATTTAATTCAAGAAGAAATTAATAAGCCAGGCTTGGTGGCACACGCCTGTAATCACAGCACTTGGGAAGATGAGCCAGGAGGATCACCATGACTTCAAGGCCAGCTTGGGCTACCCAGAGAGTTCAAGTCCAGACTGAACTACATAGTAAGACCCTGTGTCAAAAAAGGATGAGGAGGGGGGAAGAGGAGGATGGGGGAGGAGGAGGAGGGGGAGGAGGAGGAGAGGGAGGAGGGGGAGGGGAGAAGGAGGAGGAGGAGGAGGAAATTAATACACCGAAAGTCAAAGGATGGAAAACAATACTCCATGTAACAGGAAACTAGAAAAAAGCAGGGGTAGCTATTCTATTTGCAAAGTGGATTTCAAGCCAAGACTGATTAAGAGAGACAAAGAAAGCCACCACAGCCTTGTAAGTGAGAATAATCCAAGAGGAAGAGATAACAACTATTAATATATATGCACCAAATACCAGCACACCCAACTATATAAAAATATTAATGAATGTGAAAAATCAAATAAGCACTAAGACAACTGTAATGAGGATTCTCAATACCCCACTGTCAACTAGATCAACTAGACAAAAAAAATCAACAAAGAAATATCAGAACTGCACCAAACTTTTGAACAAATGCACTTAATAGAAGTCTGCAGAGTGTTCCACGCAACAATATCAGAATACACATTCTTCTCAGCTGCACATGGAATGTTCTCCAAAATAGACCACATACTAGCTCACAGAACATGCTTAAGTAAACACAAAGGAACTGAAATTATCCTATGCATACTATCAGACCATAGGGCGGGAGATTTAGCTCAGTGGTTTCACCGCCTGCTGCACAAACTCAAGGACCCGAGTTCAATCCCCGGTACCAAAAAAAAAAAAAAGTTCCAGACCATAGTGCAAAGAAATTGGAAAGCGATGGCAAAAGAAACCACAAGAACTTTATAAACAAATGGAAATTAAATAACAACCAATGGGTCACAGATGAAATTAAAGAAGAAATTAGACAGTTCCTACAAGTAAATGATTAAAAAAAAACCTACAGAAAATTGGAATAGTCTTTAGTTCAATCTGATAAAAGCCATCTATGACAAAGCAACAGTTAACAACATACTAAATGGACTAAAACTGAAAGCTTTCACTCTAAAACCAGGAACAAAACAAGGATCTCCACTGTCACCACTGTTTTTTGTTGGGTTTTTTTTGGTACTGGGGATCGAACTCAAGACCTTTTGCTTGCGAGGCAGGCACCAGAACCACTGAACTAAATCCCCAGCATTCACCATTCTTATTCAGTATAGTTCTGGAAACATTAGCCAGAGCATTTAGACAAAACAAAGAAATAAAAGGAATGAGGGTAGGAAAGGAAGAAGTTAAATCATCATTATTTGCCGATGACATGATACTCTATATAGAAGACCCAAAAAACTCCATTGAAAGACTTCTATATGTGATAACCAAATTCAGTACCACAGCTGGATACAAAGTCAACATTCAAAAATCAACAGCATTTCTGTACATAAATAACAAAATCACTGAGAGAGAAATTAGAGAAACAATACCTTTCACAGTAACATCCAAAAAAATGAAATACCTAAGAAGCAATCTAATGAAGAAGTAAAAGACTTCTACATTGAAAACTACAGTACTCTGTAAAAGGAAATCAAAGAGGATATCAGAAAATGGAAAGCTATCCCTTGCTCTTGACTAGGAAGAACCCACATTGTGAAAATGGCCATATCTCAAAAATTCTTATAGACATTTAATGCAATCCCAATCAAAATACCAATAGCATACTTCACAGAATTAGAGAAAACAATCCTAAAATTCATTTGGAACCAGAAGAGACCTAGAAGAGCAAACAAAATTCTAGGCAACAAAGGCAAGGCAAGGGACATCACAATCTCTGACTTGAAATTATATTACAAAGCTACTGTGATAAAAAACAGCATGGTGCTGGCAAAAAAAAAAAAAAAAAAAAAAACAGGCCCAAGGATTAATGGGGCAGATTAGAAGATGCAGAAACAATCCTGTTGTGGTGAGGGTTTGCAAGGGAATAGATTTACTACAGGACACATAATGTTTTAGTATATGTGCTGCCGAAGTGAGCACCAGGACACATAATTTATAGGATTATTTTATAATATTCACCCATAAAGTCAAATGCAGAGGAGTGCAAGAGATCTAGCCCCACACTAGAGACTCAGAGAATCCAGCCAAGGGCCTGGATCCCACAGCAATGTCCCACACAAATCCAGCTGAGGCCTAGAGTCCAAGGCAATAGCCTCCATGAATCCAGCCAGTGGCCCTAGAGCCCATAACAATATCTCATGCTTATCCGACTGAGGATCTGCACCAGGAAGGCCCAGAGGCCAGTGGTGGAAGCTAGAAAGTCTGCCCTGGCAGGATGAAGGATTTGTACCACCAGGCTGAGGGATCTACACTGGAGCTCATGGCAAAGATCAGAGCTCCCATGACAAGAACAGTCATTCCCAGCAACAGTGAGGACCCCAGCTCCTCCTACAAAGAGAGAACAGCCAAGTTCACACCAGGAAAATCACCCACAGAAAACTTCTCCAAGAAAATCAACAGCCAACCATCTTCCCCTCCAATTCTCTTTCTATGGCCTTGGCAATAATTTTCAGATCAGTCTTCCACAACCAGACTAAGCTGACTCAGTTCAGCTGGTGTTCCAAGTTGACCATTAGTTAATCCACCACAAACTCCTAACACACTCACACTTTATCTCTGACAAAGGAGCCAAACACCCTCATTGGAAGAAGCATAGCCTCTTTAATAAATGCTCCTGGAAAAACTGGCTTTCCACATACCAAAGATTAAAACTAGACCTATATCTATCACCATGCACTAAACTCAAATAAAAATGGGTCAAAGATCTAAGTATTAAAACAGAAACACTAGACCTGCTGGAAGATAGAACAGGTAGAACTCTTGAAGACCTTGGTGTAGGCAAAAACTTTATGAACAAACCCTCAATCACACAGGAACTATACCAAAGAATCAACAACTGGGATGTCACCTTAGTAAAAAGCTTTTACACAAAAAAAGAAACCATCAACACAGCGAAGAGACAGCCCACAGTGCAGGAAAAAATTTTTGCCAGCCATTCCTCAAAGGACTAATATCTAGAACATATAAAGAACTCAAAAAAATCAGAATCCCCCCAATTTAAAGACCCAATCCAAAAATGGGCATCTGAAATGAACAGACACTTCTTGGATGAAGAAGTACAAACAGGATGTGAGGGCGATCTGGCTGCAACATCTGTCACCTCATTGATCCCCAGGGTTGATTCCGCTGATCTGGCTGGCTAGGCGAGTGTCCCCTTCCTCCATCACCGCTCCGTGTGCATCCCTCCCGAAGCTGCACGCTCCGTCGAAGAGGATGACCACCCCCGATAGAGGAAGACCATTTCCTCGCTCATAGGTATATGAGTAACTGTGCTCCCCTGCTAAAACCTCCAAACAAGCTCTCAAGAAGTACAAACAAATAAATATATGAAAAAATGTTCAACTCACTAGTCATTTGAGAGATGCAAATTAAAACAATGCTCAGATTCCATCGCACTCCAGAAAGAATGGCTGCTATCAAGAAATCAACCAATAACAAAAGCTGACACGGCTATGGGGAAAAATTAACCCTTCTCCACTGTTAGTGTGAGTGCACTCTGGTGCAACTACAGTGGAAATCAGTGTGGAGATTGCTCAAAAAACTAAAACTACAGCTTCCATTTGACCCAGCTATTCCCCATTCTTCTTGAAAGAATTAAAAGCATCATACCACAGTGATATATGCACACTCATGTTTATAGCAGCACAGTTTGTAATAGCTAAATCTTGGAAATAGCCCAAATGCCTATCAACCAACAAATGGATAAAGATGTGGTTTTTGTGTACAGTAGAGCACTATGCTGCCATAAAAAAGGATAAACTTGAGACATTTATAGCTAAATGCATGCAGCTTGAGACCATACTCTTAAGTGAAATAAATCAGACATACATGTTTAAATACTGAATTGTTTCTCTGATGTGAGAAACCGAAAGTGTAAATAAGGACCAAAATGTATAATGGATATTGGGAAATATGAAGAAAATGTTCACATGAGAAGGGAAACAAGGGAGGGTGAAAGGGGAAAGGAAGGAAGGGACAAGAACAAAAAAGAGAATAGAAGGAAAAAATAGAAACAAAGCTTTTGTAAACAAGGAGGGAAAGAAAGATTGAAGGGAGGGGAGGGGAATGGGAAAAAAAAGAAGATGCAAGAAGGTACAAATTCCCTATGATGAATGATATCATTATGTATATCTAAAATATACCAATGAAAATTTTTTAAAACAAATGAAATTTAATTTAAAAGAAGAAATATACTTACTGTGAAGAATACAGACAAAAAGAGGAAAATGAGAAAAAAAGTAAATAAGAAAGCCAAAGAAAGGGAATAGTTGCAGAATATGTCTATTAAACAGAATATCAACAATAAAAAAACTCCTGGAATAAAAGAATCGAAAATGAACACAGTATGTCATATGCCCAGATGTGGTGATGCACACCTGTAATCCCAGGACTCTGGGAGGCTGAGGCAGGAAAGCGGCAAGTTTGAGCCCAGCTTGGACTACTTAATGAGAACCTGTTTCACCCCCAAATTTTAAAAAGGGGGCTGGTGAACTAGCTCAGTGTGAACGCCCTAGTACGGGGGGGGGGGGGTACGTTATATGCCAATTCCCCAAAACAAATATCACTCTTCTGTATTACAAATGTGTAGTAATAATAAACAACAAATTTAAATAAGTAACTATGTAAGGTGCCTTAGAAATGACGTGCCTTAGTGGACAAGTGGCAGTATAATCAAATACAAATGAAATACTGAAATTCTAAAGAGCGGAGCTGCTAGCAACTGCAGCGATACAACAAAAACACTCCAACACCCACCTACACTTACACCGCTGCTGTCCTTCTCTGCACACCGGAGAGCCCTCACTGCTGTCCAGCACCCCGCGCGGCCTCCCTGCTCCTCGGCAGGCGCTCACTGCTCAGCGCGGTCAGCAGCGAGCAGCGCACTGCGAAAGCTAATCCTCAGTGAAAGCTGCCCACTCTCCACTTACTGTCAGCCCTTGAGCCCTTTTGATCTAGCTGTGAGAAAAAGGATGACTTCCTAGTCAGACTTTCTAGGCATTATGAAACAAGCAGATTTTTGTGGGGTTTTTGTAGTTAGTTGTTTTTTGGTTTGAGTCTGTGTGTGTGTTTGCTTGGTTTTGTTCTGCAATCCCGGAAGTCCTATCCCACAGGCTTTTCAGAGTGACTGAGGGAAGTGAAACAGTCTGGGAGTGTCTCTCCTCTGACCCGAGTGGGGTCAGCCACCAGGCCTCTTCTCTGAGTTCCTCCTCCTCCCTCCCCTGCCTGGGTGGCAGTGAATAGTAGAAATGAATCTGTTGTTAGCCAGGCATGGCGGCACACGCCCTAATCTCAGCATTCTAGAAGGCTGAGGCGGAAGGATCGCAAGTTAGAGCCCAGCCTGGGTAATCTATCCATTTAGCAAGATCCTGTTTCAAACTTTAAAATAAAAAAAGGCTGAGGATGTAGCTCCATGGCAGAGCACTTGGCCTAGTACACATGAGGCCCTGGGTTTAATCCTGAATGCTGAAAAAAAGAAAAAAGAAACAAAACAAAACAAAATGCATGCCCTGACATGGTGTGGCAAGAGAACAGAATGTTTCATTTATTTGTTTTTAGGATACAATATTTCTAATCAATGTTTCAGGTAATCTGAGACATATATCACTGGATAGAAAGGATGGTAGAGCAGCCCTCCTTTTGCCTACTCTGTGATTTCAGAGGCCCCTAGGCCCTCAGGATACTTACACAAACCAGGGGCTGGTCCTTTTCCCTTTTCCCAATTAAGAACAGTTTGAATGTTTTAGAAAATACTTTGCTTTTTAATACACCATCTACCATGAATATACAACACGAATGAAATGCTTCCTGTCACGTAATAAATTCTTTTTTATCAGTACATGTATTTAATATATAATGTTAACATTCCTTGTGTGGAGTTGGTACATGTACATAAAACATCCCAATTTCTTTTTTCATCCCTTATCCCTTTCCTCCCTCTCCCTCTTGATCCCTTCTCTTGAGCAAAATAAAAGGTAATGGGTAGCAGGGAGGTAGATCTTTCTCAGAATAAATTCTTATTCAGTAATTGTTCCAAAAAATGACTTGTACTAGAATGTCACAACCAAACTGAACATTACTCATCACTACTCCTATTTTGAGGGATCCTGGGGCTTTTATAACATAAAAGCTACAATTTTTTAAAGTCTAAACTAATAATTGATACGTCAGCATTTCCATCTTTGCTGCTGTACCTCTTCTTTTGATCTGGTCTTGAAGAAGTCTCTTTCAAACACTCCTTTCTGGGCAAAGATGGTAGGATGTAGTAAGCAGTACACATTGCCTTCTT
Organism: Heterocephalus glaber; assembly: GCF_053883595.1. Taxonomy (NCBI): domain Eukaryota; kingdom Metazoa; phylum Chordata; class Mammalia; order Rodentia; family Bathyergidae; genus Heterocephalus; species Heterocephalus glaber. The sequence continues at coordinate 82,307,446 of NW_028258315.1, read as the reverse complement.
CACCGTAATTAGTTCTATCACTGATGCGACGAATTCGAGGGGCGGGAATATCAGACCGAATGGTTGGAACACCACAGATGGGGTAACCTTGGTCATGAGAGAAGACACACATTCTAAGACTAAGCTGTATAACACAGTAGCCAATAGCCACTTGCAGCTACTGACTGCTCAGAATGTGGCTAGTCTCAACTGCAACATGCTTTAAGAGTAAAATTCAGTCCTAGTACAAAAGGAACAATCTACGCCAGGCATGGTAGTGCACACCTGTAATCCCAGCACTTGGGAGGCTGAGGCAGGAGAATCACCATGAGTTCAAGGCCAGCCTGGGCTACATAGTGAGTTCAAGGGCACCCTGAACTACACAGTGAGGCCCTGTCTCAAAATAAAAAAAATGATGCAAAATATTTAATGATGAATTGCTGAAATGATGTTTTGGATATATGCACTATCAAAATTAATTTCATGCATTCCTGTTTTAATGTACTAGAAATCTTTATAATGCATAGATTATTCAAATTACATTTATCCTGAGCAGCATTATTCTAAAGGGAGTGGCATGATTTCATTACACTAGAATGTGTAACATGTCTATAAAATCCAGTTGACAGGGCCAGGCATTTAGCTCAGTGGCCTGCCTCACAAGTGCAAGGTCCTGAATTCCATCCCTGGTACTGGAAAAAATCCAGTTGACAAAAATATGTACATCTTTCATCTACTCCTTAGTCCAAGGAAGTGAACCTGAACAGCCATAGTCTCTCTAAATAAACAATATTCATGCACATTTTTTAGATGTGGGTGTGCGATGCTTAATCTTGACTGTCAATTTGATTGGACTGAGAGACAAATACAAGGTGTTAGGGCCTGAACTGCATCCTCTCAAAATTCATGCATCACAGTCCCAACCTTGGAGCCAGGTATGGGGACACGCACTTTCAATCCCAGCACCTGGGAGGTTGAGGCAGGACAATCACAAATTTTAGGCCATCTTGGACTATATAGTGAGTTCAAGGCCAGCCTGAACTACCACATAGCAAGACCCTATCTCACCTCCCCCCAAACAATCATTTTATTTGGGTCACCATTAGCAGTTCAGCTAACATTTATGTGAGACTTTCTAAATGGTTAGGATATAAAATTAAGTATATGGCCCAAGGCCTTGAGGAATGTACAATTTTATTTATTTTTTTTTTTTTTGGTACTAGGGATGAAACTCAGGACCTTGTGCTTGCAAGGCAGGCAGTGGCACCACTGAGCTAAATCCCTGGCCCAGAATGTACAATCTAATACACAGTGCAGCTGAGAACAATGCAGGGACAAAGGACACTTCACTTCCATGTTTGCTGATACTGTTAAAACTTGACAGGGCCAGAGATTTAGCTCAGTGGTTTTGCCACCTGCTGTGAAAGCGCAAGGACCCAAGTTTGAGCCCCGGTACCAAAAAAAAAAAAACTTGACAAATAGCTGGGCATGGTGCCACAGGCCTATAATCTCAGCACTCAGGAGGCTGAGGCAGGAGGATTACTGCAAGTTCGAGGACAGCCTACTCTACATAGTGAGTTCAAGACCAGCCTGAATTACACAGTGAGACCCTGTCTCAAAAAAAAAAAGAAAAAGGGCCAGGGATTTAGCTCAGTGGTGCCACCACCTGCCTCTCAAGCCCAAGGTCCCAAGTTCGATGCCCAATATGGAAAAAAAAAAAAAAAACTTGACAAATAAGACGAGGTACTTACAGATAGAAGGAATAGCTCCTACAACTGCATTGATCTCAGAAGAGCTTGTCTTATAGCAGTCAGACACTTTATCGCCTGGTCTCTGAAGCCTCAGGAGAGTCTTTTCTGAGCTCCCTGGTTCTGTGAAGACAATATCTTCAGGCTTTATCAGAAGAGTTGGCTTGGTCTCTTCCACGTTAGCCTCAGCAGGGTTTGTGCAATCTGGTTTTCTACCTTCAAGAAAAATGGGAAAGAAGAAAACCGCAGGAGGAAGACTTTATTATTTGGCATTTGCTGCTCTGCGACAGATGGGCTTTGCATGTGGTCTCTTCCAGTAGAAACTGAGGGAAGACAAAGCACCACTGATGCTAAAACAGCACCATAAATGTCATATACCAGATAATCTGAGCAAGGCCTAGCATTACCTTTTGCCACTCCACTTACTGTATCCTAGAATAAAGCTTCCAAATCCAAGAAACCAAAAGTAAACATAGAACCCATTCTTTTCCTTCCTTTTTTTTTTTTTTTTTTGGTACCGGGGATCAAACTTGGGTCCTTGTGCTTGGAAGGCAGGGGGGCGGAACCAACTGAGGTAAATCCCCGGCCCTCTTCTTTTTTTTTTTTTTTTAATTAGAGCATATTCTCATAACTTGGACTATAGAGTTATTCCTAAAACTGTGTCACAGGAAAGACAAAGAAAGCATATTCGGCATTGAAAGTTCCACTCCCTTGCCTGGGGGCTGGGGAACGTGTATTTCAATACCCAGAGGGGTAATGAGAGCTCACTGTGAGCTCAGGACTTGATTATATAACTAACCGCTACCAACTGGCATATAAAGAAAACCCACAGCTAAGATGTGGCTCAGTGTAAAAAGTATGCTTAGCATGCACAAAGCTCTGCGTTCAACTCCCAGCATCAGATTGCGGGGAGCGGCGGAGGGGGTCTTCTCCGCAAATTTTCTTTTTTTTTTTTGGTACCGGGGATTGAACTCGGGTCCTTGTGCTTTCGAGGAAGGCAGCGGAACCACTGAGCTAAATCCCCAGCCCTCTGAAAATTTTCTTTGAGGAGTCAATTCTCAAATTTAAGAGTAAATTCCCACGGCATCCCTTTCAAAGATCCGGCTACTTCATAGATACCACTAGAGGGCACTGTGGTGTTTGAATCGCCAAAAGAACATAAAGTTCTGAAAAGTCCAAGCAAGGGTTGTACAAGTAAGCAGTATGCCAATATCAAAGAAAGGTGGGAATGTGGCAAATCAGAAAATAAAGCCTCAACCAGACGTACTGGCACCTGCCTGTAATCCTGGCACTTGGGAGGCTGAGACAGGGCAACCTAGTGAATCCAAGACCAGCCTGAACCTCAACAGCAAGACATTGTCTCAAAAAAGCCAAAAGAAAATACATGCCTCTCTAAAAGAAAATTCATGTACAATTTTTGCCATGAAAGCATTCAGATCCAGAGTTCCAGATCCTCTAACACTCCCCCACCCCTGCACAACAAAAAGCAGAAATCTGGACAAAGTCTGAAAAATAGTTCCTCAGGAAACTGAAAACCACTGTTTTAGAGAGCTTATCCCCTTTCTTCCCAAAGACCCGTAAGACAGAATTTGAGAGATGAAAATCATGGCGAAACATTCCTGGACCCCTTCTGGCTCTACTGGCCACTAACTTGCAGTTTCTACCCTAGTATCCTGGAAGATAAAAGCCTTAAGAATGCCACTGGAAACAACTGAAGTTGGGATCCAAAAAGTAAGAACAATTTGAAGAACTATCTCATTTGTCAACAGGCTTCTGCATTCCCCTACTAGTTCCCCCACTATTTATTCCAAGAAAAGGGAAACTGGTCTTTCTCCTTATTTCTGAAAGAGTTGGGGTAGAGTTGTTTTCTATAAAAAGCTCAATTAGGTAGAGAATTCTGCTGCTGAGTGAACAGAATGGAAGGGCTGTTACAGACAACATTAAGGGCTTACACCATCAATAGAGACCAAGGCCTTGCAGAGAGGGGTAACCCAGGGAAACAAAGAGAAATGAAAAGTCTTTGCTTTTTAGAGGAGAGATATTCCAAGGGGAAATAAAAGTGTAAACAACCTTTTTCAAAAGTTAATCCTCTCTAATAATCAAGTTATGAAAATTAAAGCAAATGAGGTATCATTATATACCAACTAAATGATAATAATGTTTGAAATAACACTCAATGGTAGCAAGATTAGAATAAAACCTTCTCACAGGCTAGGGTGATAAAATTGCAAATTGGTACAATCATTTAGAAAAGCAAAATGAAAAGAGAAAGAGTTACTTCTGGGACAATAATAACATTCATAAGAAATGAGATGTAATTAGAAATAGAAAGCTTTTCAAGAGATGATAATCATAGCATTACCCATATTACATTTAAAATATCTAGAATAACCTAAATTTCAAAGACTGAAGAAATGATTTAGTAAATCACAGTAGACCAGCATGAGGGAACTGAAAATGGAGTTTACGGAAACCGTAAAAATATCTCTTCCTACCATTGAAATTTGAAAGCTAAGGTTTATTTTCTTCCTCTTTTCTTTTTTGTTTTTGTTTTTTATTTCAAAACCTAAGTTTTTAAAAAAAGTAGAAATGGTATGTTCATTGTTATTTTATGTATGTCTAAAATACATACATATACACATTTTCATACATCTATACCTCTATATCGATAATGATATAGGAGAATAATATGGAAACATGAAAACATTTGAATCAAAAGTAAAAATTATGGTGTTTTTATTTTTATGCAATTTTTTTCAGGTTTTGTTTTCTGAGACAGGGTCTCACTACCTAGTCCACCCTGGCCTCCAACTCGCTCTACCTCAGCCCCCCAAATGCTGGGATCATAGTTATGCACCACCATACCCAGCTGTACAGAATCTTATTTGTCTTACTGGGGATTGAACCCAAGACCTTTTTACAGAGCTACATTGCCAGCCATTTTTTTAATTGAGACAGGGTCTTACTAAGTTGCTAAACTGCCCAGACTAGGTTTGAATTTGTGATCCTCCTACCTCAGCATCCCAGTATGCTGGGATTACAGGTGTGCACCACCATACCCCACTCCAGGTGTACAAAACTTTTTAAATCAGTTTTTCTTATGTCAAAACCTATTCCACTATCAATTTTTCCTGATGAAAGGGACTAACTACTCTAAGAGTAGTTTTCAAGGAATTTTTTTAAGAATTATATTTGGAACTTCTACATACATTTTACTTTCAATTTTTTTTCCTTTTTTCAAGTACTAGGATCAAACCTAGGGCACTCTATCAATGAGCTACATTCCCACCCCTTCTTAATTTTTAATTTTGAGACTAGGTCTCATTAAATTTCCAGGCAGGCCTGGCACTTAGAATTATCCTCCCTCAGCCTCCCAAGTAGCTGAGATTACAGGCAGGCACCACCACACCTGGCTGCTTTCATTTTGTAATAATAATATATGGTTCCAAGTTTAAAAGATATAAAACATACATTAAAAATGGATCTCATTGCCACCTTGTTTCTTATTCAGCTAATTCCCTCTCCCTGTGAATAACAAATGTTATTGGCATCTTTCCTACTCTTCCACAGATATTCTATGCATAAGCAGATAAATGAGTATGTGTGTGTACTTTTTCTTTTTTATATAATATTAAAATTGGCAAGAGTTGAGCTCCTAAAAAATGAAAATATGAAGGCCTATTTAAGAGTTCACCAAACTTCAAATATTAATTACCTTTGCCAGGCATGTAGCACCCGCCTATAATTCCAGCACTCAGAAGGCTGAGGCAGGAGGACTGCCTGTGAGTTCAAGGCCAGCTTGGACTACATAGGGAGTTCACGACCAGCCTGAACTACATATCGAGACCCTGTCTCAAAAATAAATAAATAAATAAATAAAAATTAAAATGAAATACCTTTAATAATGACCCTCTCTTCATACTCTTTAAGAGGCATACTGTCTTTCCAGTTAAGAAAATTTGCAAATTCCAGGTAGTTAATCAAGCCATCATTGTCCACATCACAGTAGTCAAACAGCTGGCTGAGAAGTGTCTCATCTAGATGATGCAAGTTGGCCTGGTCACAGGCTTCCCGCAGCTCTGCCTTGTCTATCATCCCATCTCCCTTCTGTTAGACGTGAAGCAAGAAGAGATGGAGTAATGAGCAGTGCTGTCTTCGAGGCTAAGCACTGTCCATTATTTAGCTTAAATGAAAAGAAATAGTCCACCACACAAACTCAAAGAATGTGTCTGTTTTCACAAGACAGGAGCCCATGATCGACCCTCATTGAGTCAGCCTGATAAAGACACAATAATTTCAACCCTGGTCAGAGAAGGGGGTGCCTCAGGACCTTTGTTCCTTCCCTTTTTTTGTGTGGCATTGAGGATTGAAGCCAGGGCCTCCCACTTGCCAAGCACATCATCTGTCACTGAACTACACTCCCAGCCCCCACTCTGGTTTAATCATTTTCTTTACATTATGCTGTTTACATTGGCATAGCATGGGTACAATCATGACATCTGCCTGCCATTTCATTTGACCAGTGCTGTGTGCTTTTGACTATTCTTTTACAAAGTTTTTTTAGCACTTTCCATGTCTCAACTGGGCCATAGATGGTCTTCACTTCATTGTGAGGTAGATTCAAAGACAGTTGCCTGATAGTGCTTGGTAACACTCCTAAGGACAAGGAGAAACTGAGCCGGGTGTAGTGGTGCATGCCTGTAATCTCAGCACTAGGGAGGCTGAGGCAGGAAGATCACCATGAGTTTGAGGCCAGCATAAGCTAATAGTGAGTTCAAAGCCAGCCTGAACTACAGACCAAGATTCTGTGTCCAAACAAATGAAAAAACAAGAAAGTGCCAAACAGCTGTTATTTCCTATTGTAACAATTAACACTACGATTCACTCTGGCCAGTAATTCCAGCTACTCGGGTTCAGGAGGCAACAAAGCAACTTAGCAAGAATCTGGCCCAAAATAAAAAATTTCTCAAAGGGTTGGGAGTGTACTTCAGTGCAAAGGCCCTGGGTTCAATCCCTAGTACTGAAAAAATAAATAAAAATAATAAGATTCATTCTGAAAAATATGAGAAAAGGAAAAAAATGGAAACAAAATCTTTGCAAATAGGGAAGGGTGGAGGGGGTGAAGGGAGGGCAGGGGAATGAGGAAACAAATAAGACCCATGATACTCATGTAATGGTACAAGATCCCAATGATGAATGTAACTGTATTTTATACCTAAAATGTACCAATAAACTTAATGGGGGAAAAAAAAAGATTCATTCTGGCAGGGAGAGGAAAGGGAAAGTCTCTTTTCATAAAAGAATTAAAGACAGAAGCACCTACACTGAGGAAGAATGGAGGGGAATTCCATGAGGGCTCTGAGCAGGAACTTCAGCTGATTCACTTGGAAGATGAGGGGACAGAGCACACAATGCTTGTTAAGGAACAATGACAACAGCTGAGGTATCTCAACCCACAGCCTCTCTGGATGACTATCAAACCAATCTTAAATCCATTCAAAGATGACAGTGAAGAGCTGCTTGAGGTTGCAGGTGTAGCTCAGTGGTAGAGTCACTTGCCTAGCACGTGCTCTGGCTGAGTTCAAGCCCCCAGTGTTTTAAATTACTTTCTTTTTGCTGGGACAAAATGCCCGACACCTTCAAGTTAAAGGATGAGAGGTTTATTTTAGCCCACAGTTTGTAGAGGTTTCAGGTCATGGTCAGCTGGTTTCAAGGCAGGGCAGCATGGTAGAGGGGCATCACAGAGGAGAAGCAATCCATGGCATGGTAGGCAGGAAGCAGCAAACAGTGAGCCTCCCTTTCCCTTTTTAGTTCATCCAGACTACAAGCCTATTGGTTAGTCCCACCCACAGGTGAGATTCCCATTATCCACACCCAGAACTATGCTAAACCAATCAATAGACTAATCCAGGTATCACACCCTTAATCCAGTATCACATACCAATGATCCAACCACCTCCCAAAAGCCCCACCTATGAGTACAGGGGCTTTGGGGGGACATTTAGATACAAGCCATAACACCATAAAAAAAAAGTTTTTCATTTTATTGTTTATTTGTTGTAGTGGATTCTGGCTGCTCTAAGGGACCTTGGCCTCCCCTGCCCCACCCCCAGAGAGACGCTCAAAGGGAAACTATGAATGAATCCTTGAATAGCATTCAAGCTGTAAGTGTCCAGGATTGGATTTACAATGCTGATGAAGGGAATCCCCTGCAGAATGATTCAGACCCAATGAACACTACATCCATTTCGGCAGTCAGACCAGCAGCCCTGGAAAAGTTCCTTAAGCCTCATGTTGAAACAGAATATGAACTGAAAACATATTATCTTGACAACACAGTTACAAATGCCTGGGGTTAATGTAAACACCTATATAAAAAGTCTCTACTGCAGGCCAAAGTCAGCCAATACAAACTTCATATCTCTAGCTAAAAGAGCAATTTGGAGGGAAGCTACTGAATCAAGAGGTTCACAAAACCAAAATAGATGCTGCCAGTAATGATGACCTTGCTGCCTAATACAAGGGTTTGTGTAGACTGAAAACACTGGTGTTTTGTTTCATTGAGCTATGTGCATCCATAATCGTCCTGGGATTTGGGCAGGTTTCACAGGGAAGAATGAAAGCCAACAATGGGGCTGGAGTACTTGTTCACATGAACAAGGTCCTGGGTTCAATCCTTAGCATCAAAAAATAAATAAATAAATAAGCCAAGAAAGTATTACCACTGTGGCTTCTATGGCTGAATAGGTACTGATGTTCCACATGCCTGTGTTGTGAAGCTCATAAGTGCTGGAAGAAATTATCCTGATCTAGAAGACCTGCATTTAGAGAACTTCTGGTACTTTGGGGCCCTCACAACCCTAATGACTTCTTGGACCTCAAAGTCTCCATTACTGGTGATTCTGCTAATTAGACCCTCTGGAAAAGAAAGACAAACTCTGTGCCAAACTTGTGACTCCTGGCAAAAGTTGACTCATTTATCTTGTAGTGGGAGAAGAGGCATCACACAGAGAGACACTGCCCCATGCTCCCAACACTTTCCTGAACTGCCTCAAAACTACTGAAGGTACCTCTACTAATGCTGATGCTTTTTCAGGTTATGGAATTGCTGTTTTACTCAACTATCTCCAGTCACAAAAGTAGGGCATGTTATGGCTTGTGTCTAGATGCCCTCCTCAAAGCTTCATGTGCTTATTGGTGGGAGCTTTGGGAGGTGGCTGGATCTAGGGTGTGTGATGCTGGGATTAAATTGTGTGGTGCTGGGATTAAGGGTGTGTGATTACCAAATTAGTTCACTGCTTGGTCTAACATACTTCTGGGTGTGGATAATGCGAAGGGTCACCCTGGGTATGGGTCATACCACCCAAAGGGCCAGTAGCCTGGAAGTGATAGAAGGAAGTGCCTTTTGCTGCTGCTGTGGTGCTGCTTGCTTGCTTGCTGCTTTGCCGTCTCCTGCCTGCTTGCCATCGACTGTTTCTCCTCTGTGATGCCCTTCTGCCATGCCATCCTGCCTTGGACCCAGGTGATGATAGCCTAAAACTTTCTACAAAATGTGAGCTGAAATCAACCTTTCCCCCTTTAAATTTGATTGTTGGGTATTTTGTCTCAGCAACAAGAAAAGTAATTGCTGGGGGTGGTGGTGAGGACAGCTGAGGCAGGAGGATTGCTGTGAGTCTGAGGCCAGACTAAACTACATAGTGAGAACCTATCTAAAAAACAAACAAACAAACAAAAATAACTAAAACAGGGTCCATCAAATTATCTCAGTCTTTTGCTTTCTTTTCTGGCCTACTTTTAGTCTGACAATGATAGACCTTATAGCACAAAAGCTACTCAACAGTGAAATATCAGTTACGGTGTTAGATGAAGCTACCTGCTCTTTAACATCCATTGCCATCTGGTATTATTGAGCACTAGAATAACATTCTCAAAAACTGTCTACCTTTCTCACCAGCTGCTGATCCACAGACATTTGTAGAACCAGTTTGGTCCCTCAATGCTGCTGTTCTCAACTGCTTCCTGAATAATAATCAAAATAAAAGAGGCAGGGATAATAAAGACCTCTTTTGAAAATTCAATATTCTGCCACGACCATTCCTGGTCGATACATCATTTTGCTCCCAATAGCAACCCCAGGCCAGCATAGGTGGTCCACTCACCTGGTAGCAACCAGGCACAAGGATTCTAGGGGCTGGGCATAAAGCTCAGTAGTAAAGGACTCTCAGCGAGAGCAAGGCCCTGAGTTCAACTCCCAATACAACAAAAAAGGAGGGAGGGGATTCTAAAGGCTCTAAACAATTTTATTTTGGCCACTTGATTCTCTTGTTGGATTGAGATGGTCTCAGATTATAAGCATAATAACCACTTGATTGAGCCCACTGTTCACCAAGTTTTCCCATGATGGCCAAATCAGGGAATGAAATGGTTGTCTGAGACTTTTCTAAAAAGAAATCTCTGGGCTGGGGATTTAGCTCAGTGGTTTCACCACCTGCTGCGCAAGCGCAAGGGCCCAAGTTCGATTCCCGGTACCACAAAAAATAAATAAATAAAAATAAAAAGAAATCTCCATTCCAGACAAAAGGTCTAGGTGGGAATAGGGAATGACTGGGGGAAAGGTGAAGTTATTGTTACTGGAACAAGACACACTGTCTTTGTGGAACTGGAGGGAGAGCAGCAATCGAGCTGTAAGAGAGAGACAATCTCAGACCTCTGATGTTCAGGGGAGAGGGGGACATTATTTTGTCTTCCAGCCTCTTCCCTGAAGACTGCATCAGGAAGGAAAAGCTCTGGTAAGCTCTCCCACACTGTTAGAAATAACATAAGTTTGACTGACTGACTGCCAGGAAGTTCTGTCCACAATTTGCTATTGCACTGCTGGAGACCAAATGTTGGGCTTTGAGCCTGCTAGACAAGCAGGGCTTCCTTCACCCCTGGCCCTCCCTCTGTCCACAGCCTGAGTGCCATTCTCAGTGTTACTGCAAAATCTACTGGAAACAGCAGAGAATGACCCTAGTTATTGCACCTCCCGCACAGAACACCTCTAGTTATCTTCCCACACCCCCTTTTTGGTCATTCCATAGGGTGAGGGAATACTTTTATTCCACAGAGTGAGCGGATGCCATCAGTAAGTAGATACCATCAGGTGTGGCATGGACAAACTGACTGCCCTCAAGCAGGCCCTCCAGAAACAAGTACTGGAAGCAATTACTGAACTGAGCTCTGAGAACCCTAGGCCTATCAGCAAAACTTATTTTAGGAGACTATTCTAGTTTTACGTTAACAGTGTTTGCATATTGGCAACTAATGTATTACTTAAGTCAGCACAAATTACCAGGTTCTACCTCTGCTTAATTAGACAGTTAATTAAAAGAGAAAATAATCAGCTAACTTGCATTGGTAAGAACATCCATCATGAATTACATAGTGTACTACAGCTACAAGCCAAAAGCCCTGGTTGCAATTTTGAGTTTATCACAATATTTGGCCCTCATTCTACTCCAGCGGTTCGCTGTGTATGTTTAACAACCAGCTCTTTGGGAGCCAGAGGGAACAGAAGCCTAATCTGCAGCAGTTGCTGCTCCCCATGGTATAGGTGCTCTCATCGGGGTCAGTTTCTAACTACCACTGGAACATCAACTGCCTTGCAAACTTCCTAAAATCTCAACAGTATGCTCTCTCAAACCCACTCTAGCACACCACAGCTACTTTAATTTATGGTTAACTCCTCTAGATTTCAAGTTTCCTAAGTGGAAGGTTCACTCGATATCTAGAATGATGTTTGATGTGTCATGGGTCTTCAACAAAAAATAAAATTAATTTTGTAAGCCAAGAGTCATTTAGGAAATCATAGTTTATTTGCTCTGTTTTTTTTTTACTATTAAATTAAATCTGGGCATCCAAAAATATCAGATTCAAATAATCAAAAATTATCTTACAGCTGTACTAGACTCACATCTTATTACCCTCTCAATAAAAAGCTCGTTAAGGGCACTGAACAATGCATTGTGCATATTAAAAGTTAACTATTTAAAAGGTATATCAGTAATTTCCTCCCTGCTTAATTTAATTTTATCATAAGGAATGTTCCTGGTGGTCTATTCAGATAATCAACAGCTATTAAGATGATCATATTTTCTATAATTACATTTAAAATTAAGAATTTTAAAAAGCAAAGCACTATGTATTGCAGCAGGTTGTCTTATTCATGTCACTATGGTGTAAATTTCCTCCCATATCCTCTGGGTGAGATATCTAGATCTGCATGAAGAGGGCTGGGGGTGTAGCTCAGTGATAGAGCACCTGCCTAGCATATGTGAAACCCTGGGAGCATGCCGCAACTTAATGATCCACAATAGTGGCTCTCAGACTTACAGATCAGAAACGTCTGGAGTGCATGCTAAAATTGCAGGCTCTGTCTCCAGAGCTCTGAATTCAGTGGATCTGTGGCAGGCTTGGAATGTGCATTTCTAACAAGTTCCCAAGTATGCTGATCGTGGTAGAGGAACCACATCTGACAAGCACTAATCTACACCAGAGGTCAGCAAATTTTTAGTAACAGCCAAAGGATAAATTTTCTGTTGCTACTACTCAACTCTGCATATGTAGAACCAAAACAGCCACAGGTAATACTTAAAAGGGACATGAAAATGTTTCAATTAAACTTTACTTAGAAAAACAAGTGGTGGGCTAGACTGGGCCTACTGGCCATAGTTTGCTGACCCATGTTCCACAACACCTGCTGAGATTTGTCAGCCCACACATACATCAGAAACTGCTCTCCTACTGGCCTTGTCATAGTGCCTGAAGGCCGCCAGCAAAGTGTCAAAGTTTTGATAATTAAATTTCTTCAAGTGATGTCGAACTGCAGCAATCAGGGCTCGCTGTCTGTCCTTCCCTCGAAGATACTCGCCTGGGAGTCTATTATGGATGAGATCACCAGCTCCTGGGAAAGAGAGGAAATGTCTTTCATGCGAATTTAAAGTCTGTCAATATATTTTTCTATCAAGAGAAAGAGAGAGCTAGCAGTTTCTGTGAATGGAAAAGCTCAAATCTAACTCTGAGGCTATTATGAATCCTTGTGTATAAAAACTACATAAAATTGTTAAAAGTATTTCTATTCTATATCACTTCTCTACTCAAGGAAAAAAATATCTAGAAACATAAAATGGCCGGGGGGAGCATCACATCAGCCTCATTCAGCTATTACATCCTCTCCAAAGCCAATGAAGTGCTCAACTTCAGTACCTCTTGGGCCACTTCTTTTTTTTGGTACGGGGGGATTGAACTCGGGACCTCGAACTTGCCAGGCAGGTGCTGTGCCACTGAGCTAAATCCTACAATGCTGAGGATCTGAAAGCTGAGACTGATTTCAAGTGAGGAATGTCAGTGAGCCTGAATTGGCTGAACTTATGGGATCCCTTATAAAAAATAAACTCCAATTCTCTCTTGCCCCTCTAGTTTCCAGCGGGCCTTCAGTCTGCCTGCCCAATTCCTGCTTCTCAGCCCTGCCTCCCCCAGAACTCCAGTGTCCCTAGAAGTCTACCCCTCCCACCAACTGCGAGCGAGTCCTAACCCACAGCCCAAATAGAGCTAACCATGCTGTGCTGGCTGCTGGGCATAGCCAGAGGAGACGTTCTGCCTCTATTCATTTTCTCCTGACCTACACCTGTCCCCCTTCTGCCAAACACTCTTCAGCTTTCCCGGAATTAAGGTCATTCTGACAGTTAACTGTGGTAAACTGGATGGATTAATTTAAATGGCAACACTCCATGCAGTTCAAGGCAAGTAATATCTATACCTACTGGGCCGGGGATTTAGCTCAGTGGTTCTGCCGCCTGCCTCAGAAGTGCAAGGACCTGAGTTCAATCCCTGGTACCAAAAAAAAAATCTACACCTACTCTGTGTAAGACATAATAAGAGCCTTTCCAGGTGATTCTCCCCACTACCTCCATGATAGGCTCTCACTTTGTTATGCAGGTCTTCAAAGTTCCAGTCCTCCTGCTTCAGCCTCCTGAGTAGCTGGAATTACAGGTGTGTGCCACCATGCCCAACTGTAAAGGGTCTCTTTTATTTGGTTGAGGTTTTTTGTTGGTTTGCTTTTTTTTTTTTTGGTACCAGGGATCGAACTCAGGACCTTCCGCTTGCTCGGCAGGCACCAGAACCACTGAGCTAAATCCCCGGCTGCTTTGGTTTTTTGAGACAGGGTCTCCCTATGTAGTTCAGGCAATCCTCCTGCCTCAGCCTCCTGAGTGCTGGGATTACAGATGTGCTCTACCACACTGGGTAGGGTTTCTTTTAATAGGTACTCCTAGGGCCAGGGATTTAGCTCAGTGGTTCCGCCACCTGCCTCCCAAGCACAAGGTCCCGAGTTCGATCCCCGGTACCAAAAAAAAATAGGTACTCCTAGCACCTGTAAATTGCTTATGTATTATAAAATCAGGAGCCAATTATCTGATTAAATTCTTTTGTGGAAAGACCCTCAGGATGGGGGGCAATTTTTGTTTTATGATTTTTGAGACAGGGTCTCACTGTGTAGCTCAGGCTGGCCTCAAACTTGTGGCGATGCTCCTGCCTCAGCCTCCCAAGTGCTGGGATCACAGGCATGCGCCACCACGCCCGGCCTACAGCAACATTTCTCTGTCATACACCATGCCATGCCATCAAGCCTTAGAACCAACCAACTATGGACTAAAATTCCTACAAACTGTGAGCTAAAATAAACATCTCCTTCTTTAAGTTGTAGGTGTTAGGTACAGTGGTATCTCAGTTCATGAACTTAATTTGTTCTATGACTTCAGAGAAGATAGAAGTGTTTGTGTTTGGGTGGGGAAGATGGTCACCATTGTGTCCGTCACCCAGTGTGGAGTTTGTGAACCGAAGCAAATTTTGTCAAACATTTTTGTTTGAGAAGCGAATTGTTTGTGAATAGAAGCATTCGTGAACCAAGGTATTACTGGACTTTGTCTCAGTGGGAAGAAAAAAAAATTTAAAACCTTAACTACACCTAAGATACTTATTACAAGGGCTTTAAACCTGTAATATGAAAAAAAGACCTTTCTTGCCTTAAATATTTTTCTCATTAGTGTTAATGCAACATTTTAACGCTTTAAAATTAGAAGCCTCTAGAGGCAGAGGCAGGAAGATTGGCATAGTTGGAGGCCAGCCTGAAGTACACAGTGAGACCTTGGCTCAAAAACAAACAAATATGCTTGGGGTGATAGCGCAACCTTATAATCCCAGCACTCAGGAGGCTGAGGCAGGAGGATCACTACAAATTCAAGGGCAGCCTGGGCTTCATCGTACTCACTGAACCTGCCGGACTACATTAGTAAGACTTTGTCTCCAAAAAAACTAAAAAAAAAAATTAAAATTAGAAGCCTTGAAAGGAGATAGTAAGTAACTGTATGGGGATTTTGACAGTGTTCATATGGCTGTTTTTGAAGAAAAAAGTTTATATAGTTACCATATTCCTCAGGAGAGAGACAAGCTCCAAATGTGTGGCCTGGGGGAACATTCATTGTTTCTGCAATGCTACCAAAGAAAACAAATCCTTTAGTTGAAATTCCCACCACACGGCATTCCTGGAATCTAAAATGTTTGCCATATGTTCTTAGCCTGCGTTTTCTCCTATTATCATCAATGAAGATCAAACAAAAGTTCTCCCAAGGATCTATTTTCTCATCACCCACTTGCGTTATTAACAATGGTTTGGGGCCAGGGATTTAGCTCAGTGGCACTGAGCCTGCCTCCCAAGCACAAGGTCCTGAGTTTGATCCTCGGTACCAAAAAAAAAAAAGAATGAATGCTTTCACTGCCTTTTAGTAAACCAGATTTTAAAAAAGAAAAGACATTTAAAGCAAAATTACTATAAATAGAGGGAAGACAAAGAAAAAATGTAAATACAGTAAGTTAAATTCCTGATATACCAGAAATAAAGTTTTATGCAAAATGCTCCCCCCTTTTCCGAATCCCTCTCTACCTTGCAGAACTCATCAGTTTCCTGGAACTCCAAATGCTATGCTGATTAACACTAAAGAGTAAAAAATGATTTAATAGAATCTAAGAAAACACAAAACAGCCTCGAAAGAACAAGGTCCCAAGTTTGATCCCCAGTACCAAAACAAACCAAAAAAACCAAAAAAACCCACAAAACAACATTTAGCACAAGAGTACTTTCTTAACTTACTGCAAAGACTCAAAAAACATGCAGTTAGTCATTAACTTACGGATCTAAAACTCTTCCAAGTTTATGTTGAAACTTTTCTTTGAAATCATCAACTCTCTTGGATACAATTTTAGCTCCTCTTTTCCTAAAAAAATTAGAAAATTATCAGTTGTTTCTATTACCTGAAGAATCCTTGGCTGCCAACTGTATATGTGGTAAGGAATATCACTGTATCGCTAGGCCTTGATCAAATAAATCTATTTTTTTCTCCTGTTACTGGGAATCAAATGCAGGACCTTTCACTTGCTAGGCAGACACAGTGCCACTGAGCTAAATCCCTGGCGCCTAAACAAATCTAATTTCAAAAGAAATTCTATGCTAAAAAGAAAGCTTTATGGTCCATTTTTCTAGCATTTATAACTATAATAACAAACTTTGGTTAAATAATAAAGCAAGCAAACTTTAAAAATATCCTCCATAAATGTTACTATTATAACTTTTAAATTTGCTAAAAGAAAATTAAGTATCAAATAAATAAATAACCAAAGGATATAAACACAGAATTTATATCTAGTAAGCAAATATAGGGAGATATTACAATACTCTGTAGTAATAAAATAAATTTTAAAAATCAAAGGAACTCTTCTGACCTAGTAAAAAAGAGAAAAAATATCTAAAGTTGTCAAAAGGATGGTAAATCACTTTCAGATTGCTAATGAAGACTCCTACAATCCTTTTGGAAATAATTGAGTAAAAGGAATTAAAATGCCTGAAAGTGCCCATGCCGATTTATCCACAACTGGGAACCATATAGAAGATAATCCACATAACAATTTAAAATGTAGAAAGTGGGCCAGGGATTTAGCTCAGAGGTTCCAGCGCCTGCCTCACAAGCACAAGGTCCCGAGTTCGATCCCTGGTACCAAAAAAGAAAAAACAAATGTAGAAAGTAGTATAGTGCCATGCACCTGTGGTCCCAGTCACTCAGGAAGCTAAAACAGGAGGATCACTTGAGCCCAGGAATTTGGGGCCAACCTGAGCACTATAGTGAGACCTCACCTCTTTAAAAAATGCAGGAAGGTTTGGGCCAGGGATTTAGCTCAGTGGTTCCGCCGCCTGCCTCACAAGCGCAAGGTCCCGAGTTCGATCCCCGGTACCAAAAAAAAAAAATGCAGGAAGTTGTATGTATAAAAATATTTTTAGTCCAGGTGTGGTGGTGCATAGTTGTAATCCCAGCACTCAGAAGGCTGATACAAAAGGACTGTCAGGAGTTCAAGGCCAGCCTGGGCTGCATAGTGAGTTCAAGGCCAGGCTGAACTACATGGTGAGACCCTGTCTCACACACACACTCTGAGTATAACAGTAAAAAGGAAATCAAAATATTCAATCATGGATTGTGATTATATCATGTAACATGTAATAAGAACACTTTGCATGCTTTGTGTATGTGTGTGAGTGTGTATGTGTGTGCATGTGTGTGATGATGGTAGTGTTGGAGAGTGAACCCAGGGCCTTATCCATGCTGAACAAGGGCTCTACCACTGTTACATTTTTAATATTTTATTTTGAGACAAGGTCTTGCTAAGTTGCGCAGGCTGGCCTCAAACTTGCCATCTTCCTGCTCAGGCTCCCGAGTAGCTGGGATTACAGGAATGTGCTACAATGCCTGGCTCTCTGTATGCATTTTAGACTCTGGTTATGAAGAATAAACAGCAAGCTATAATTATTTTATGTTAACTGAAAAATCAGGATATAAAATGGGGTTGCACTCTGGCAAAAAACTATGCAAAAATCTACATAGGAAGCCACACTAGAAAGAAATATCCACATTAAAATAGCATAATGGTTGAATTAAGATGACAGGATTATGGGTGATTTTATTTTGCCAATTACCTATATTTTATTCCCACCATCGTGATTGTTTTGCTACGACAAAAAACAATGAACATTCAAGTCTTAAACTCCACTTGCTTTTAACACTACTTCCTATAATATTAAATATTGAGCTGAATAAATTTCTGGAGTAGAGTGACACTCTGTGGAGAAACAGAAAAAGAAATATGTTGTGGCTTATATTTCTAGATGTCCCCCTCCAAGCCCCATGAGCTCATAGGTGGGCTTTTTGGAGCTGGCTGTGATACTGGGTTTAAGGGTGTATGGTACTAAATTAGTGTACTGAGTGGAATTAGCATAGTTCTGGGTGTGGCTGAATAGATTTACTGAAGACAGAAAGCACCCAGAAGGCTTGCAGCCTGGGATAAAAGGGAAAGGCAGTTTCACTGCTGTTGCTGCCCTGCCTACCCTGCACTGGACTGTTTCTCCTCTGCCATGCTGTCCCACATTGCAGCCAGCTGACTATAGGCTGAAACCTCTACAAACTGTGAGCTAAATACACGTTTCCTCCTTTACCTTCTGGGTGTCCAGAATATTATCCCAGTAATGAGAAAACTAACCAAGACAAAACATGAAGTAATTCATCTCGTATTTCTGCATTTCCTTCACATTTGTTTTTTTGTTTTTGTTTTTGATTTTTTTTTTTTTGGTACTGGGGATCGAACTCGGGTCCTTGCGCTTGCGCAGCAGGCGGTGAAACCACTGAGCTACATCCCCAGCCCTCCTTCACATTTGTTAAGGGGGGAAAAAAGTACATGGGAAAAGTCTAAATAAATCAATGGCAATTTAAGGACTATAATTTCACCTAATGGAGTTGACAATCTAAAAATCAGCTATAACCCAGGTGTGGTGCCATACACCTGTAAACCCAGCACTCAGGAGGCTGAGGGAGGAGGACTGCCATGAGTTCGAGGCCAACCTGGGCTACATAGTGAGTTCAAAACCAGGCTGAACTACATAGCAAAACCCTGTCTCAATAAATAAATAAATAAAATTAGATGCCTTAAAATGCAAACAAACATGCTGGACTCTGTAACAGAAACTGCACTGAAGAATAAAGTACTGAATTCTTTTTTAAATCTGACAAGCCAAAGGACTTAATTATTTTACTGCTTTTAGTATTAATATTCCAATTAAATATGAAAGTATAAAAAAAAAGTATGATCTAATAAAACACTGTTCCATAAATAATGCTCCCAAGAGGGTACAGACAAGTTGAAGGGAAACATCTCCTGCACATTGCCTGCCCGCCCAAATAAATCTGGTGTATTTTTCGATAACTACACCAAAGCATTACTAAATATGTCCTTGTTAATTCCCCGAAGGCTCTACTCTTGGGACATTCTAAAGGACCACTGTGGTGGTTAAGCTTAATTGTGTCAACTTGATTGGCTTGGTAGCCACTGAGGGGTTTGTTTGTGTTTGTTTTTGTTTTTGTTTTTTGAGCCAGGTTCTCACTCTGTAGTTTAGGCTGGCTCTGAACTCACTATGTAGCCCAGGCTGGCCTCAAACTTGTGGTGATTTTCCTGCCTCAGCTTCCTGAGTGCTGGGATTACAGATGTGTGCCACCACGCCTGGCCACTAAGGGGATTTTTAAAGCACACTTCTGGATGTGTCTGGGTGGGTCATGGAGGCGTGGCCTTGGAAATCTGATCGGTAGTCCCTTCCTCTCTGGCATTTCTGCTGCTCTGCTTCCTAGCCTACACAAACTAAGCAGCTTTGCTCTCCCATGCCACCATGATGCTCCTGCTGTGGAGCCAGCCAACCATGTACTAAAACCCTGAAACCATAAGCCAAATTAAACCTCTCCTCCTTCAGGTTGAGGTTGTCAGATATTTTATACCAGTGATGACAAAACTGGGGGCTATGAAAAACCTAGAAGTCAGAAAGCAGAACAAATCTCCATTTACTATTGACACATAAGAGTGTAGGCCTAAGACAGGCATGGTGACACAGGCCTATAATCCTAGTACTCTGGGAGGCTGAGGCAGGAGAAACACAAGCTTGAGCCAAGCCTGGGAAACTTAGTAACTGAAACCCTGTATCAAAACAAAATATAAAAAGGGCTAGGGATATAGCTCAGTGCAAAGGTGATGAGTTCAATCCCCAGTACCAGAAGAAAGAAAAAAGATAGAAAGAGAAGGGAAGAAGGGAGTGAAGGAGGGAGGGAGGCAAGGAGTGTAGACATAGTATATTAGTTTCCCACAGTTGCTATAACAAATTACCATAAACTTGCTAAAGCAACAGAAACCTAAAGCAACAGAATTGTATTCTCTCACAGTTCTGGAGGCCAGCAGTATGAAATCAAGGTGTCAGCAAGCCCTCATTTCCTCCAAACACTCTAGGAGAGAATCCTTTCCTTACTTCTTCCCATGCCTGGTGGCTACTGGCCTTTCTTGGTGTTCTCAGTTTATAGCCCCATTACTCCAGTTTCTACCCCTCTCTTCATCACCTGTTGTACACATCTTTTCTTCTGTCTCAAATTTCCCTCTGACATTCTAAGGAAACTTATATGTCAAAGTATGATAATCCAGGATACCAGAGTAATCCACTCCGATAATCCAGGATGATCTCTTTCATCTCAACATCCCTAATTACACACACAAAGATCCTTTTTCCACATAAGGAATCATTCATAGATTCCAGGAATTAGGATGTGGGCATATCTTATTTGGGGACAGATTGCTAGTTTTTTTTGGTCCCGGGGATGGAACTTGGGACCTGGCACTTTCGAGGCAGGCGCTGGAACCACTGAGCTAAATCCCTGGCCCAACACCAGTATTTATAATCTATAACCCACTGTACCATCACAGTATTTACAATCTTTTTCGGGCCCTAGATTTAGCTCAGTGGTTCCTCTGCCTGCCTTGCAAGCGCAAGGTCCCTAGTTCCATCCCCGGTACCAAAAAAGTAAAAATAAAAATAAAATAATAATAATAATACAATCTTTTTTTTTTTTCTTGGTACGGGGGATGGAACTGAGGACCTTGCGCTTGCCAGCCAGGCACAGAGCCACTGAGCTACATCCCCGGCAGCAATCTTATTGTTTAATCATAACAGGGAATCTATATTTTTAGGAACACAAAATATACATTTGTTGTCGCAGATATAAAAAAATAACACAAGTTGCAGGCATAGTGACACACACCTGTAATCCCAGCACTCTAGAGGCTGAGGCAAGAGGATTGCTGTGAGTTGGAGGCTATCCTGGGCTACATAGTGAGTTCAAGGCCAGCCTGCACTACATAGTGAAACCCTGCCTCAAAAGATAAATAAATAAAATAAAATAACACAAGAAACAAAAAATTAAGGATCCCATTTTAATATTCCAGGAAAGTATTCATATACAAAATAAAGATATTAAAAAAGTTGAAATTTGCAAAAAGTGAAATCAAATGCTCAGCTGCCCAAGTAACAACCAAAGCCAAATGATCAGTGTCAGAGCAATTATATGAGACACAATCGTCCCGGTAGAGATTTGAGAGCCTATTTAAGAAACATAAACAGAGGCCAGGGATTTAGCTCAGTGGTTCCGGCGCCTGCCTCACAAGCACAAGGTCCCAAGTTTGATCCTCGGTACTAAAAAAAAAAAAAAAACATAAATAGGGCCAGAGATTCCACTCAGTGCCGCCACCACCTGCCTCACAAATGCAAGATCCTGAGTTCGATCCCCGGGACCAAAAAAAAGAAATTATTTTAAATAGAGTTGATTCTATAGATTTAAAACATATAAACTTGTATTCATATTTATCTGTAAATTCTTGAAGTAATTTTTTTTGGTACCAGGGATTGAACTTGGGACCTTGCGCTTTCGAGGCAGGCACTGGAACCACTGAGCTAAATCCCTGGCCCGTACTTCGTCTCTTAAAAAATAATAATAAACATTTCTTTCCAAATGGCAAATATCTAACACTTAGTCTCAGACACAGTCTAATTAAACTTACATTTGTAGTTCATGGAGCCAACATAAACTTTTTGCCATGTTTCTTCCATCATTAAAATGTGGTGTAGGGACTCCAAATAAGTTAAACCGATGGAAACTGGATGGGTTATACTTTCGGTTCTTTGCTTCTCCTGTGGCAGGAAGGAGACTTCTGAATTAAGCAACACAAATAACCTTTTCTTCCAAGAAGCACATCATGTTCTCTTTGGCGTTGAAAATAAGAGTGAGGCACAGAATGAAATCACAACAGTGCAGGGAATTGTGCAGATTTGGCTACAAAAGACAGCAGCATTCCGCACATGAGCTGGGAAACTGGTGGGGTGCTATACACAAGAGTTCCTTGTGTTCGTATTTGGAAAGCTGCATGTAGAGAAAGATTACACACACACACACACACACACACACACACACAAACTGTTAGTACTAATAAAAGAATTCAGCAAAGTTGCAGGATTCAAAATCATACACAAATCCACATTCAATGGAGCATTATGGTACACACCTATAATCTTAGCACTCAGGAGACTAAGCAGGAGGATCACAAGTTTGAGGCCAATGTGAGCTATTTCACAAGATCCTACCTCAACAAAATCTTGGCATGTAGATATAAAAATAATTACATATCTAATTAAAAAAATCAAGAAAATAATCCTGCCCAATGGGAAGCTGAAGTAGGAAGATCTTAATTTTGAGCCCAGCCTGGGCAACTTAGTGAAACCCTGTCTCAAAATAAAAAAGAACTAGGGATGTAGCTCAGTGCAAAGAGAGAAAAGAAAACAATCCCATTTAAAGAATATCAATCAATAAAATACCTATAAATAAATTGTGTGTTGCTCTTTTGAGATACAGTCTTTCTATGCTGGTTCAAACTCTTGGACTCAAGCAATCCTCCTATCTCATCATCTTCATCTTGAGTGGCTGGGAGTAGAGACACATACCACCACAACTGGCACTTCAGAATAAATTTAACATAGAAGGTAAAGACCTTTGTGCTGGCTTTTATCTGGATGTGCCCCCAAAGTCTCATAGGTGAGGCTTTTCAGAGTTGGCAGAATCTAAGCATGTATTATGGCTCGTGTCTAGATGTCCCTCCAAAGCGTTATGCAGTCACAGGTGGGGTTTTTCAGAGGTGACTGGACCTCAAGGGTGTGATGCTGGGATTAAGAGTGTGATGCTGGGATCAAGGGTGTGTAATTACTAAATTAGTCCCCTGATTGGTTTGGCAGAGTTCTGGGTGTGGAAAATGGGTAGGCCCTCCCTGGGTGTAAGTGCTTCCCACCCCAGGGGAGTGTAGCCTGGATAGAATATAAGGGACAGAAAGAGGGCTGCTGTTGCCATTGCTTGTTGTTTCTTCTCTGCTTGTCTGCCTTCTGCCCACCATGAACTGTTTCTCCTCTGTGATGCCCCTCTCCCGTGCCACCCTGCCTTGGAGCCAATTGACTATGAACTGAAACCTCTACAAACTGTTAGCTATAATGAACCTTCCCTGATTTAACTATAAGTGTCTGGTATTTTGTCCCACTAACAAGAAAATAACTAAGACAATCTTTATACTGAAAACTATAAAACACTGATGAAAGAATTGAAAAGGCACAAATAGAAAGATATTCTATGCTCATAGATTGAAAGAATCTATATTGTCAAATGTTCACCTACTCAAAGCAATAAATGGATCCAACTCAACTCTTATCAAAATCACAAGAGCATGTTTTGCAGAAAAAAAAATTTTTAAATTCATATAGAAGAGTCTAAAGTTGGATCCTGGGTACCAAAAAAAAAAAAAATCGTATAGAAGCATAAAAGAACCTTAAACAGCCAAAACAATCCTCAGAGAGAAAAAGTTAGAGGCATCACTTTCTGATTGAAAAGTCTGTCTCAGGGGCTAGAGGATAGAGTGATACACTCTTGACAGAGCACATACTGAGCATGTACAAAGCCCTGGGTTCAATCCCCAACACCAAAAAAGTACAAATATAATAAAATTACATTGCAAAGCTATAGAGATCAAAACAGTGTGATTCTGGTATAAAAAATACACACATAGACCAGCAGCATAGAATAGAGAACCTAGAAATAAATTCAAATAGATATATGGTTAACTAATTTTTGACAAGGGCACCAAGATTATACAAAATGGGCAAAGGATAGTCTTGACAATAAATGGTCCTGGAAAAACTAGATTTTTACCTGAAAAAAAAGAAAAGATGAAAAAGAAGCTGGACATTTTTTTTTGGTACCGGAGATCGAACTCAGACCTTGTGCTTGTGAGGCAGGCAGTGGCACCACTGAGCTAAATCCCCGGTCCAGAAGCTGGACTTTTATCATACACTATACATAAAAATCAACTCAATATTGATAAAAAACCTAATTCTAAGACCAGAGTAAAAAACTAAAATAAAATAAAATTTTAAAAAATGAAACCAGAGGAAAATCTTTCTTTGGCCTTAGCAATGATTTATCAGATATCACTCTAAAAACTCAGGCTACAGTCAGAGGTGGTACACCCCTATAATCCCAGCACTTGGGAGGCTGAGGCAGGATTGCTGCAAATCCAAGACCAGCCTGGGCTACATACTGAGTTTAAGGACGCCTGAATTACATAGCAAGACCCTGTTCTCAAAAGTCAAAGAAAAATATTTAGAAAGAATTCATACCCCTCAACAGCAAAAACACATATAGCTTAATTTAAAAAATAGGCAATAGACTTGAATATTTGGAAAGTAATTCAGGTAGTCATATGAGATGAAGACAGATATTTAAAATGTACATGTAGGCCCTACCACTGTTACAGAAATCCTGAAGACTGGGGGGACATACTGCAATGCTGTGGGATCCCAGCAGTACTTTCAACTATACTGACTAGATTTGAGAGGTTGGTGTTTGTTTTTAGG
The DNA here is from genome assembly GCF_053883595.1 of Heterocephalus glaber. Taxonomy (NCBI): domain Eukaryota; kingdom Metazoa; phylum Chordata; class Mammalia; order Rodentia; family Bathyergidae; genus Heterocephalus; species Heterocephalus glaber. The sequence continues at coordinate 82,282,828 of NW_028258315.1, read as the reverse complement.
GGTTTTTTTTGTACCAGGAATTGAACTCAGAGCCTTGCACTTTCCAGGCAGGCATGGTGCCACTGAGCCAAATCCCCAGCCCAAGAGGTTGGCGTTTTGTGTTTGTTGTCACTGAGGTTTGGTGAGATAGTCAGAATATTGATTGTAACCTTCCCATTTCACTGTAATCATTTATCTCACCTTAGAAACATCCAAAGGATGATTGAAGCTGAGAACAAGAAAATCTTTTCTCTTTTTAAATCAAATGCTGAGCTGGGTGTGGTTCCAGCACTGGGGATGCTGAGGCAGGAGGATGCCTCAAATTCCAGGCCAGCCTGGGCTAGATAATAAGCTCAAGGCCTGAACTGCACTGGGAGACTCTGGCTCAAAAAACAACAAACAAAAAGGACTGAAACTAGAGAACAATGAATAGGCTCAGAAATGATGACTCATCCCTGTAATCACAGCACTCTGGTAGGCTGAAGCAGGAGGACTGCAAGTTTGAGCCCAACCTGGGCAGTTTAGAAATTCAGTGAGACCCTACTGTAGACAGCTAAGCTAGTTAGAAAATATTATAAGGCAGTTAGGCAGGGCCAGGCCCTCAGCATAGAAAACAATGGAAGCACATTTACTAAAACGTCAGGATTCAAAAAGGAAGAACTACCACACCCACATACTTCCCCTAGAGACAAATAGCAGTGATTGATATCAATCACCTTGGGTGCAGACCAAAACCTCCCTAGCCCATTCCTTCCAGGAAATCCTTGTTTGGTCTACACCCTTGCTATGTGACTGGCTTCCCCATGGGGTCACCATTTAATCAATATTACCTAAGTGACTACACTTGTAATCTTATTGGTTGATCATAGTTTTGTTCTACCTTGTGATTTCCCACTGGATCAGTATTACCTAAGCATGATACTTGTAATCTTATTAGTTGACTCTAACTTTATCTCACCTTGAACCCTCTCACCTCATGGCTTTCTGTATCAATCCCCCCCCCCCCAGGAATCAAATTCAGGACCTTGCCTTACCAGGCATGCACCACACCACTGAGCTACAACCCTGGCCCTCTTTATCAATTTTTATGTGCTCCCCATCAAGGTTCCTATCAGGATTTATGACCTTATAATAATAATGTTACCATTCATTGATCACCAATTATCAGCCAGGCATTGAACTTTATATATAAACATTATGTCTTTACTCTCCTTCACAAATCTGAGGGTCCCATATCCACAGGCCACTTACCCACATAATAATCATTGTGAGAAACAACATAAAGATCATGTCCTTTGTCTCCTTCTTTAAATACTTCGTCAGAGGGTTTTGGTGGATTCACTACATCTCTGGCAGAGAATTCTGAAGGAAGAATCAATTAAATAAGCTGTAAGGTTTCTATTTGTAATGTATTTAAATTGACAAGAACAAGTGATAAATGCACAAGGTACATAGACATGCTACGAGATCCACAAGCCAACATAAATGAAGTTTTGTCAAGAAAGACAAGACATAATCTGGAGATATAAGACAAGATATGATCCACTTGACCTGGCTCACTACCTAAAATTCTGAATACCAGAACTCTGTGTCAGGCAACCATGTAGGTTGTCCTGAGCCATGGTCCAAGCAAAGTTAAATCCCCAACCCTAAGACTCTCTAGAAAATTTTGATTTTCGTTCTTTTCAACTTCTTAACATGATCTACACAAATGTGAATTTTACATGAGAAATCCTAATGTCCTGTGGGCTGGCCACAAATTTTGGCAGCTATAAAGTGAAACACAGACTCAGTCTTTTTAAATATGAATTTCCATCCCAAATGTCAATAGAATGTCAATAGAGGTACTTGGGAAATCACTAGAACCCGGGAGAGATTATTTTTCCTACTGGTCCAAATCCTAGATTCAATGTTTGTTTCAGAGCTGCTTTTCCCATGCGTGGCAGTCCCCAGTTTCATGTTTGGTGAATTATTTCGCTTCCATTGTTTTACAGAACAATTTTTAAATGTAACTCCATTTACTCTCTCAATCTTCCCTTTCAACCTAACAGCACAGATTAAGATGCTCTCCTTCGGTTCGCATGGTGGAGCACATCTGTAATCCCAGCACTCAGGAGACTGAGGCAGAAGGACCATGAGTTTGAGGCCAGCCAGTGTGGGATACATAAGGAGTTCAACACCTCACTACATAGTCTACGTTTACTACATTTCCCTTTCTTTCTCCTCCTCCCTTCTCTCTCTCTCTCTCTCTCTCTCTCTCTCTCTCTCTCTCTCTCTCTCTCTCTCTCTCTCTCTTTCTCTCACTCTCTCCATGTTACCCAAGCTGGCCTCAAACCTGCCACCTTCCTAAGCAGCTGGGACAGCAGGTGTCCATCACCACACTCAGCTCTATCTTTTATTCTCTGAATAATCATTTACATCACCCCAAACCATACAATGGTATGTATATTTAACTCAATTTTCCACAAAGACTTCTTTTACACTCCCCCCTAATTTTTTACTACCTCTGATGACTGCTGTCCCAAATGTTGTCTTGATGATGTCCAGTCCTTTAGGTAATCCTGGTGTTTGATCATGAGATTTTCCTAATGGTGTTCGTTGATTGCTGTAATAGATAGACTCTTTCTTATCTTTAATTTTCTGTTGAAATGTGGTAATAGGCTGTGGGTTTATCAATGTACTTGCCTAAAGAAATGATACAATGCACAAATGTAACAACAAAAAAAGTATAAATCTGATAACTAAAGCCTTAGTCAAAAGCTAGGGAGGAGAGAAAATACAGTATGATTAGGGAAATATATTTCATTATTACCATTGGCTTTCTTGCCTTCAAATGGACTATCAGAATTGACACTGTGAAGTACAAACAGCCTAAATGAGAATTTTCAAAGGAATTTAAAGGTTTCATTGGGACTAGAAAGCTTGAACAGAGCATGCAGGTTGACTCACATATTCAAGAAAAGTGGAAAGACGCCGTATGTACCAATTCTGTACAATGAATGCTACCATTACATATCACAGACACATACTAATAAAAAAGTAGGAATAACAAGACCAAAAATTGTAATTTCCATGTTCTCTCAAGATGTATAAATTAGGCTCTTGTGATTCTAGACTATCCATTCAATCAACAGCAAATAACTTACTGACCCCACCTCCACTCAACACCTAAGCTTTCTGCAGAGCTTCTGCACAGGAGTCACCGAGACTGTCCTCTTTATCTTCCAACAAAGCCTGAAAGCATTTCCATTTACTGGGAGAAAATGGAGTACAACGTGGTCTGAACCATTAATTTCTTCACACTCTCTTGAGTGCTGCTGGATTTTTTTCTTCTTTTTATTTTTTTTGGTACCAGGGATCAAACTGGGGACCTTTTACTTTCGAGGCAGTTGGCGGCACCACTGAACTTAAATCCCTAGCCCAACTTGGGTTTTTTCATTGCTCAAGATGAATGCTTTATCCCATGAAGAAGGTAATCATCATGGACTGTGAACATGTACTAATATAAATTTTAAAAGATTAATGCTTTCAGAGTACAGACGGAGGAAAGACTGGTAAAAAACATGGTACAGCCAGGCATGGTGGCATAAGCCTGTAATCCCAGCACTTGGGAGGCTAAGGCAGGAGGATCTCCATGAGTTCAAGACCAGCCTGAACTACACAGCTAAACCCCATCTCGACAAAAACAAAAAACAAACAAAAAAATATATGATGGAAAGGAGATTGGAATCATTTGTGCACTTTTATCCTGGTAAATTAATTATGTACAGTGGAGGAAAAAAAGAAATGAAGTTACCGGTATTGAAATTTTAGATCTTATCCCATGAGTCAAGTAGCGTGCAATTTTAGGATCATTGGCTTTGCCATAAAATATTCTCTCTGCTCCAGGAGGTGGATATCGGAAGTTGAAATACTTTTTTGCCTCCGGTGGAGTAATCAGCTGCAAAGAGTATGACAAAAAAATAGAATTATTAAATAATAACTGAACTTATCTACACCAATAAATGTATACACTTAATTTCATGTGTATCCTTAAGTGCATGAGGAATTACAGCTCCAAATTTCCTCTAAAATTTATTTGCTTATGAGAATAAACAATATATTTTAAAATTTTACTTAAAAATAACAAAGCAATTACAAACTGTGCTGCTATAAACATGGGTGCACATATATCACTGGTATGATGCTATGATGCTTTTAATTCTTTTGGAAGATGCCCAGCAGGGGAATAGCTGGGTCAAATGGGACCTCTAATCCTAGTTTTTTGAGGTATCTCCACATTTCCACAGTGGTTGCATCAGTCTACAATCCCTCTAACTGTGGAGAAGGGTTCCTTTTTCCCCACAGTCCAGCCAGGTTGATAGCAGCCATTCTTTCTGGAGTGAAGTGGAATCTCAGCATTGTTTTCATTTGGATCTCTCAAATGACCAGTGATGTTGAACATCTTTTCATGTATTTATTTGCTATTTCTACTTCTTTGTCTGAGAAATGTCTGTTCATTTCAGAAGCCCATTTTTGCATTGGGTTTTTAAATTTGGGAGGTCTGATTTTTTTAAGTTCTTTATATATTCTAGATATTAGTCCTTTGTTTGAGGAACAGCTGGTAAAAAATTTTTTCCCACATTGTGGGTTGTCTCTTCATGCTGTTGGTGGTTTCTCTTGCTGTGCAGAAGCTTTTTAATAAGATCCCAGGAAACAGCCCAATTGGCCATCAACTGGAGACTGGATAAAGAAAATGTGGTTTTTTTTATAAAAGGGAGTACTAATCAGCCATAAAGAATGAGAAACTAGAGACATTTATAGCTAAATGGATGCACATTGAGGCCATACTTTTAAGTGAAATAAATAGGACACACATGTGTAAATACCAAATAGTTTCTCTGGTGTGAGAAACTGAAAGTGTAAATAAGGATCAAAATGTATAAGAGATAATGTGAAATGGGAAGAAAAGGTCTAAAGGGGAAGGGGAAGTGGGAGGGGTAGGGGAAGGGAAAAAGGGAAAGAAATAAATATAAGAAAAGGAAAACATGGAAACAGTCTTTGTAAATAGGACGAATGGAAGGGTTGAAGGGAGGGCAGGGGAATGGGGGAAAAAGTAAGAACCAAGCTGTATCATGTAAAGGTACAAATTCCCAGTGTCATCATATTGTATACCTAAAATGTACCAATAAAATTAATGAATTTTAAAAAAGCAGTATCCAGTTTAAAATTATACTTTTGGGGGGGTGGGGGTTCAAAACAGGATCTTGCTAGCCAGGGATTTAGCTCAGTGGTTCTGCTGCCTGCCTCACAAGCACAAGGTCTGGAGTTCGATCCCTGGTACCAAAAAAAACCCAAAAAAATAAGGTCTTGCTATGTAACCCAGGCTGGCCTTGAACTCACAGTGATCCTACTGCCTTAGCCTTCCAAGTGCTAGGATTACAGGTGTGCACCACCACACCCAGCTACTCTTATTAAAATAATTGAGCCCCTTGTGCCTTTTATAGAGGTGGAAAATGTAAATCTGTAATTTTTACTTTCTTGGACAAAATCAGCAAGGCCTTAAAATATAGTGAAGAGTCCAAAATGACCACATCAAGTTTATACAACTTTCAGAAGCAACGTTGAGAGCTGTCTATCTCTTAATGTTCATATGTAAAATAAAAAGAGAAATTTAAAGGCACACTGAAAATTCTTACCTTAGGGAGTTTTTCAGTTAAGCAAGTTGCAACTCTGTAACCAACTGGAGTAACTTTCCCTGCCTAAGGGGAAAAAAGCAAAAGTTGTCAGGATGGAAGAGGACCACTTTGAAGAATGGAATTCATTTTAAATTTGGCCTAGACTACAAAGTTACTTTGAACTAAAAACAAGAGGAAAAAAAAGTATAGCACAATTGAGGCATTCCTGATATATAAACATTAAATGCTAAGTACAGGGACTGGGGTTAGTGGTATAGCATTTGGATGCCTAGGATGCACATGGTGCTGGCTTCAATCCCCTGCAGGAAAAAAAACACACAAAAAACTAAATATAAATACTGTAATATAAATGTAAGCATTTTTTTTTTTTTGGTACCAGCAATTGAACTCAGGACCCTGTGCTTGTGAGGCAGTCGGCAGAACCACTGAGGTAAATCCCCATCCCATAAGCATTCCTTTTTATAGCATTAGCATTGTCAGTGATCTGTTCAATTACAGACCTCTGTGACATGCTGAGGTACTCAATCTTCACATGCAATCTTAAAATTCACAGGTTAATTTTTTATTGCCCTATATCACCACCAAAATGGAAGTACAGCTGCCTGCAGTTAAGATCAAGAGGTACAGTGTTTAGCATGTCCAAATACACCTGGGTGTGTTTGTGCACTGTTTGCCAACAACACTAACTTTTGATACCTGTAAGCATCCCATTCCTCGCCCATCCCCTTCAACATATGACCCAAATCCTGCTTGGCTTTGTCTACTTAACTGTAACTGGGGTCCTATCTGTCCTTCCTTTGCCCATGGTAGATATTACAACTTTTCATTCCCAGAAATGCAACTCTTATCTATTTCTTCTTTATCTATTTCTAGGCAACTGATATTTTTGCAATTATGTAAGTTTCTTTTTAAAAAACTGAGAGAAAGTTCTCATAAGAAGTGTTCTGGGTCTCCAAGGAGAGTGGGAGTGAGGAGGGAAAGTATGAGAGGTAGGACAAACTAAGAGCAGATATATGGAGAGTTGAGGGAAGTGGAAAGATGAGTACATAGATGTGGGTTGGCAGGGAATGGAAAGGTTAAATAAATAGAGGGTGGACTGGATGAACATACAGGTGGATGGATATATGGGAGTAGATGAAAAGTATTTTTATCATTTGGTGCTGGGTACACAAATTCCTCTGAGGAGGGTATCAGCATTTAAAAGAGTACCTTCATCAGGGCAAGGAATTTAGCTCAGTGGTTCCAACGCCTGCCTCACAAGCGCAAGGTCCTGGGTTTGATCCCCGGTACCAAAAAAAAAAAAGAGTATCTTCATTACATCTCTCTAGGCCTACCAGAGGAAGCTCACAAACATGTCCAGGCAGAAAGCTGAACTGCTTTACTAAAAACTAGGAGATAATATGAACTGCTGATGTATAGATTAAAAAGGAAGAATTCAAGGAGATGGCAGATAAATTGTAAAGAAAGTGGCTTGGTGCCACACACCTGTAATCCCAGCACTCGGGAGGCTGATACAGGAGGATCACCAAGAGTTTGAGGCCAGCGTAGGCTACATGGTGAGTTCAAGGCCAGCCTGAACAGCATAGTGAGACCCTGTCTCTAAATAAATACATACATACCTACATACACACATACAAACATACATGCAAACTCCAATTTTGCTGGGCACAATGGTGCCCACCTGTGGTTTCAGCTTCTCAGTGGGATTTACATAGGAAGATGGTTTAAACTTAGAATTCAAGGCCAGCCTGGGCAACATTTCATCAGTTGCCCAAATAATGTCCTTTATAGCAAAAAATGGGGAGGATTCGCCGCCTGCTGCGCAAGCACACGGACCCAAGTTCAATCCCCAGTACCAAAAAAAAACCAAGGAGGAACAGACAGAAAGAACTTAGAACATAAGGCCTGACACTGCTAAGAGGGAAGAAGGGGACAGGAATCTAGCTTAGTGGTAGAGCACTTGCCTAGCATGTGCAGGGTCCTCACTTGATCCCGAGCGCTGAAGGAAAAAAAGATTCAGAGGAGAGAGAAAAGGACTAAGAAGAAAAAGCTTCCAAGTATAGCACAATTCTGAGAAAATCTTGGCTAGGCCAAAGTGTGGTCTTTAAGAGTAAGTTGCCGGGCTGGAGATTTAGCTCAGTGGTTCCCGTGCCTGCCTTGCAAGCCCAAGGACCTGAGTTCGATCCCGGTACCAAAAAAAAAAAGACTAAGTTGCCTATTATAAGAGGGAAAAGCCCAGTTTGGTGTCCCTGCCATGTTCAGTCACTGGGAGTGTGTCCTGGTAACTTTAGGGGAGATCCATGAGGGCTGCAGGCAGAGGCTGTCAATCAACTCTGCTCCACAGGCGGGCTTCTGGAGGGAGACCTGAGCCAGCTCCTCAATGGCCACAACATACGTGTAGTACTCAGTTGCTATGTTGCTTTTGTCTTCTTCAGTCTAAAATAGTTCTTAATCTGTCCTTATTTTTCTTGACCTTGACATGTCTACTAATGCCAGGCATGCTGGCACACACCTGTAACTCTAGCACTCTGGGAGCAGGAGAATCACCAAGAGTTCAAGGCCAGCCTGGGCTACATAGTAAGTTGAGGGCCAGGCTGAACTACACAGAGAGGCCCTGTCTCAAGAAAAAAATAAATAAAAGACTCCCTAAACACAAACATGGTTATAGCTATACTATGAGTTTCCCCAATACCTCCAATTACAATCCAACACAACGGGATGCATTTTACTCTTCTTTCCACATTTACAACTCTTTTCTCTATCAGTGAGAAATCTCACACCTATTGTCCTAAATATACTGACTTACCTGCTCAGGTTCTCTGTTTGTAACCTAACTCCCAACTCCCCTGCTACCTCTTTTCTTAGGCTCTGACCACTGCACTGCCATCTTGCTTGGCCACTTCCTTACTCGGCCCCCAATGTTACAGTTTTGAATGGCCAAGTACTTCTTTTACTTTCAACTCAGGAAGGCTGGCACAAAACCATTTTTGGCTGCTAAAGACCCACAGAGCCACAGTCACTGTGCCACCTTTCACTCTCCAGATTCAGTGTGCCCTGGCACAAATGTCCCACCTCTCCCTTTGCTTCTTAGTCCAGATTACTCTGTTTTACCCAGGGACATGTCCAATTCTGAATCTCTCAGAGAGAAATAGGAGTGATGGTATCCGTTCTTTTCCCCCGGAAGACACAGAACACATCATGCAAATGAACCCCCCACTTCCCAAGATCCCGCAGAAAATGGCTGTGCAAATTCAGACACAATGAACCTTTGTGCCTTTTTCTCCAGTACCAAGGCCTGCAGAACTAGGAAAGTCCCACAGGATTTAAATGGGTGGCCCTTTTTTTCTCTACCCATTATCAAAACAGTTATCAGGTTCTCTTACTACAGAACAGGAAAAAATAAGGCACCCCTTTGCATGACATTTACCACAGTATAAAATCACTTGTTTACTGGTCTCAAATCTCTAGATGCTAAGTTCCTTGAAAGTAGGTACTGTGTAATTTCCTTACTTACACAGCCCCACTGCCTAACGCACTGTACAACTCTATAGTCTTTGAAGATACTATAATTTTTGTAAAACTTTCCTTTGGACATTTACTTCCTTCTTCATCTTTTTTGTTTGTTTGTTTGCTTGTTTTAGACAATCTCAATAATGTAATTCAGGCTAGCTTCAAACCTGAGATGATCCTCCTGCCTCAGCCTCCTGAATGCTAGGATTACAGGCATGTACCACCATGCCCAGCTTGTTACTGATTTTGTGTGTGTGTGGTACTAAGAATGGAACCCAGGGCCTCATGCATGCTAGGCAAGTGCTCTACTACTAGGCTACATCCCAGAATTTTTTTTTTTTTTGTACCGGGGATCGAACTCGGGTTCTTGCTCTTGCAAAGCAGGCAACGGAACCACTGAGCTAAATGCCCGGCTATTTTTTTTTTTAGGATGGGATTTTCACTCAGTTTCCCAGGCTGTCTGCAAACTGGTGATCCTCCTGTCTCAGCCTCATAAGTAGCTGGGATTGCAAATATGTATCACCTTGTGCAGCTTGTTACTGATTTTTAAACATGTTTAGCAAACTAGGAAGGAACAGAGGTATTCTCATCTTGGTATATCAGAAATTTCCCATAAATATTTGATAATTAAACATTGTAATTTCTATTAAAATCAGAAGATTTGTATTTTTATTAGAACCAATGCAATGACATAGGAAGTAGAAATGAGAGGTGCATACATGGCATGACCAAAATATATGGTGAACTCCCGTTTAATGTAGCTCTCGAAACATTATCCAGAGCAATTAGACAACAGAAAGAAATAAAAGGGATATGGATAGGAAAGGAAGAAGTTAAATTATCTTTATTTGCAAATGACATGATCCCCTACATAGAAGACCCCAAAAGATCCACCAAAAACTCTTAGAATTAATAACCAAATTCAGTAACATAGGAGGATACAAAGTCAACACTCAAAAATCAATAGCATTCCTGCACACCAATAACAAACTCACTGAGAGAGAAACTAGGGAAACAATATATTTCACAACATCAAGAAAAATGAAATACTCAGGCATTAACCTAACCATGAAAGTGAAAGATCTTTACAATGAAAACCAAAATACTATGAAAAAGGAGATTGAAGAGGACATCACAAAATGGAAAGATATCCCTTGTTCCTGGATAGGCAGAACCAAATAGTCAAAATGGCCATCCTTCCAAAACTATTACACAGATTTAACACAATCCCAACCAAAATCCGAGTAGCATACCTCACAGAACTAGAGAAAGCAATCGTAAAATTCATGTGAAACCAGAAGAGACCTAGAATAACAAAAGTGATTCTGGGCAACAAGGGCAAGGTAGGGGCATCACAATCCCAAACTTACAAGTTATACTACAAAGCTGCACTGATTAAAAATAGCATGGTATTAGCCACCTGCTGCGCAGGCACAAGGACCCAAGTTTGATCCCTGGTACCAAAAAAAAAAAAAAAAAAATAGCATGGTATTAGAAAAATAAATAAATAAAACAAAACCAGACTTGTGGATCGATTTGAAACAACTCCAGCCACACTCAGCTACCTTATCTTTGACAAAGGGGCCCTTTTGCTAGAGGAAAGATAGTCTCTTTAACAAATGTTACTGAGAAAACTGGCTATTCATATGCTAAAGACTGAATCTAAACCTAACGTTCATCATGCACTAAACTAAAATAAAAATGGATCAAAGATCTAAATATTAAAACAGAAAAAAATATTAAAACAAACAATCTGCTGGAAGACACAAGAGGTGAAACTCTTGAAGACATAGGTAGGCAAAAACTTTCTAAACAGAACTTCACTGCACAAGAATACCAAGGATCAACAAATGGGGTCACAGGGGCAGGGATTTAGCTCAGTGGCACTGTGCCTGCCTGGCAAGCACAAAGTTCTGAGTTCGATTGTCAATACTGGAAAAAAATGGTATCAAATAAAAAAGCTTCTGCACAACAAAAGAAACCACCAACAGAGTGAAGAGACAACCTATGTAATGGGAAAAACATTTTGCCAGCTACTCCTCAGAAAAAGGACTGGTATCTAGAATATATAAAGAATTCAAAGGGCTGGGGATTTAGCTCAGTAGCTCCGGGCCTGCCTGCCTTGCAAGCACAAGGTCCTAAGTTCCAAACCTGGTACCAGAAAAAAAAAAATTAATTACTTAAAAAATAATTCAAGGGCCGGGGATTTAGCTCAGTGGTTCCACCATCTGCCCCACAAGCATAAGGACCCGAGTTCGATCCCTGGTACCAAAAAAATAATAATAACAACAATAATTCAAAAAATTAGATCTCTCAAATTTAAAGGCCCAATCAAAAAATAGGGATCTGAAATGAATAGACCCTTCTGAAATAAAAAAAAGTACAAATGGCCAATACATACATGAAAAAATGTTCATCACTGGCCATTTGAAAAATGCAAATTAAAATTACACTGAGATTCAAAAACAAAAAACTCCAAAAAGAAAAAATCAACCAATAACAAATGCTGGAGAGGCTGCAGAGAAAAAGGAACCCTTCTTCATTGTTGGTGGAAGTAAAAACTGGCACAACCGCTATGGAAATCAGTACGGAGATCCCTCAAACTAAAAACAGAAATTCCCCTTGACCCAGCTGTTCCTCTTCTAGGCATCTTTCTGAGTTAAAGACATCATACCACAGTGATGTATGCATATCTATGTTTATAGCAATGTAATTCATAAAAGCTAAATCTTGAGAATAGCCTATATGTCCCTCAACGGATGAATGGATAAAGAAAATGTGGATTTATACATCATGGAGTACTACCCTGTCATAAAGAAAGATAGATAAACTTGAGTCACTTGTAGGAAAATGGGTGCACTTTGAGACCATAAGGTTAAGTGAAGTAAATCAGACAATTTATATATCACATGGTTTCTCTTATATGAGAAACTCAATACATAAGTAATATGCAAAATAAAAGAAAAAAGAAAAAAAAGACAGAGGAAAAAAGTTATTAAAATCCAGCATGGACAGTGTATCTAAAAGTATATCTTGATTTAGTATAATTGTCTTATTTGTTTTATTTATTTTGTTGTTGTTGTTGTTGTTTTTGGTACCAGGGATCGAATTCGGGACCTTGCGCTTGCAAGGCAGGTGGCAGACCCACTGAGCTAAATCTCTGGCTTGTTTTATTTCTTTTTTGGCCTGTTAGTGTAGCTATTATTCTGCATGATAATTAACTTTATAAGGACTTATACGATAAATAAATGGACAAGATGTTGGAAAAAAAGGAGAGGAGGGGATGGGGAAAATAATTGAGAGTGTTATGTACATGTACAATTTCCCCACAATGAACATAATCATTATATACCACAAATATGTACTAATAAAAATAAATTTTCAAAAAATATGTAATATATGGGCTGGGGATTTAGCTCAGTGGCACCATGCCTGCCTCACAAGCACAACGTTCTGAGTTTGATCCCAGGTGCCGCCAAAAAAAAAAAAAGTAATATATATGGTGAGGCCAGGTATGGTGGTGCTCACCTGTGATCCCAGCACCCAGGAGACTGAGGCAAGAGGATTGCCATGAGTTCAAGGCCAGACTGAACTACATAGCAGGACCCTGTCTCAAATAAACAAAACATATATATGTATAATGAAATATATATTTATATATGATATATATTATTACAGTAAGACACACTGTCATTAATCCTTCTCATTTCCAACACACTTATCACATCATTTTATGCCACTTTCTGAAGCAGTTCTGGAAGTTCTCTTTAGTGACTGCTTTTACAAGGTGTGATAAAAAGTACAGTGAATGCAGCTGCTGAGTGCCATCCGACAGAAAGGCAGCCTTGTAAAAACATTAGTGCGTGCTCATCCACTTTCTTCACCAGGTCTGGCACTATGTGACTTCTGGCTCCTCCCCAAAATTAGAATAACCATGAAAGGGAAATATTTTGAATCTAGCGCATAAAGGCAGCCATGACAGCACTTGCAACTAGACACTCAGGAAAGAGGACTTTCAGAACTGCTTTAGAAAATGTCAAGACTGATATTACTCTCTGTGTGTTAAAATTGGGGGGAGTATGGGAGGATTAACAGCACTGTATCTTACTGTAATAAGCTTTTAAAATTTTTATTCACTGTATTTTTTATCACACCTGGCACAAAATTATCAAACTGATCATCTTCCTAGAAAAACCCAATGGAAATAATGATAAATAATTATGACTAATCAGAGTTCAGGAAGGTGACCAGGAACAGGAACAACAAAAACAATGAAAACAAATATATGCAGCAATTTCCAATCTAAGTCAAACAAATGTGAATTTTAACAATGCCTAACAAGTAATTATTAATTTTTTACCAGCTGGGTGTGACACCTGTTCAAAATGAAAAATAAGTTGGGTATAGTGGCACGTGCCTGTAATTCCAGCACTCTGGGAAGCTGAAGCAGGAAGATGGCAAGTTTGAGCCCAGACTGGAAAATGTAATGACTTAGCAAGATGCTATTGTTTATGTTTGTTTGAGACAATATCTTGCTATGTAGTTCAGGCTGGCCTTAAACTCACTGTGTAGCCCAGACTGGCCTTGAACTTGAGACGATCCTCCTACCTCAGCCTCCTGAGTGCTGGGATTATAAGCATGCACCACCACGCTAGGCTGTCTTCTGATTCTCTCTTTTTTTAATTTTTGTTTTATTTGTACGTTTGCTATAGAAAATGATTCATGATGGGGCACTAGTACTCGCACAACACATCTTAAACCTTTCTCCAATTCTAAGATCTGATTCACTTCTTAGCATACTGTAATCTCAATTTTCCCTCTATTATGCTTTTTTTTTTTTTTTTTCAGTGAGGAAGGCACGATAGCCTATTATGCCATTCTTTTTTTTTTAAGGCAGAGTCTCACTTTGTAGTTCAGGCTGGCCCTGAACTCACTGTGTAAGCCAGGCTGGGCTCGGACTCACAGCAATCCTCCTGCCTCACCTTCCCTGATGCTGAGATTACAGGCATGTGCCACCAGGCCTGGCTATTACTCTATTCTAACAATGTTAATTTCCTTAATACCCAAGTTAATTGCCATCCCACTTGCCCTATCAAAGATGTTTCAGTGAGGCGCTCTCTTCTCCATACTGCCTTTTTAGTAGAAAGGGTATGTGAGATGAGAGGAAGCAGTGGTTTTGGAGCTAGGTACCTGCTTTGGAAGCCAGAAGCTGAGTCTGTGTGTGTGAGACCAGATCAGAAGACATAAACTGCAGAACCAATTCAGAAATAGGAAGTGCCAAGTCAAAAGGCAGTGGCTGGGGAAATCCAGTGATGGATCCAGAAAGCAAAGTGGGTCAAACACAAAACACTGAGTCCCAAGGGGAACAAAAGTCCGTAGATGACAAAATTCTGCAGAAGCCCTGTGACCTCTTTAACAGTTTTATTCTCAAATTTCAGTTTGTAGAAACTTTTATTCCCAGAAGCCTTAAAGATGCATTCTTGATGTTCTTCAATACCATACTCTCAGACCTGCCTCTTTCTTCTCCATTCTCTTTCCCATTTAATCATCCTGACTTAAATTATGTAAAATACATTTGCTAAATGGCTATTATATGGAAGGCACTGTGATAAACCATGAAAGTAAACAATCAATATGATACAGACTTTGCCCTTAGAGGTCACCTTACAGGTAGGAGGAGCACCATGAGTTTGAGGTCAGCATGGGCTACACAGTGAGTTCAAGGCCAGCCTGCACTACATAGTGAGACCCTGTCTCAAAAAAATAAGGAGAGAGAGAGAGAGAGAAAGAGTATTTTCCCCTTAGTGCTGGGGATTGAACCGGAGGTGCACTACCACAGAGCTACAACCACATCTCCTTTTATTTTTTTAGACAAGGTCTCTCTAAATTGCCCAGGCTAGGCTTGAACTTGTAACCCTTCCAATTCATTCTTCTAATTAGCAGTTATAATCTCCACACCTGGCAAGAATGCATTTCTATGAAGGAAGAATCATATTTGTAGTTATTTAGACACCTGGATAATATTCATTTAGGTGTCTATGTGTCCAGCACTGGAGTGAGTCTAAACCAAAAAGGCCAAGGTCACATACTTTTCATTTTGTAGTATCCTGTTACCAGCACAATGTCCACTACAAGTCTGTGTTGAAAGGAACAAACTCACAGAGTAAACAATACATGGAAAAAGAAAAGCATTTTTCCATTCATAATATGGATACTCAGGTACAACATGAATCTGAGCAGTGAGAGGGTGACAGAGTGAAAACTGAGAAATGAAACAAAGATCCAAGGAGAAAAGGAAGATACTGAAAGGACCACTGTTGTGCATAGGTCACATCCAGGAAGGAAGGTAGAGAATAAAAGGTTATCAGACAAAGTAACACCTGCAGGGTTCAGGGGGCAAGGGTATTAGAATCCAGTGAAATCTCTGTGATTTGTTTGCACAAACCCAAACAAGTCTTGACATTTGTATCATTTCAATAAAGACTAGCCTATACATTGTTCACAGAAAAAGTACAGGGGAAAAAAACTTACAGTTGGCCAGCAAGGCATCCGATCAACAAATTTCCCAGAGTATATGGGTCTGACGCAGCCTGGAGGTTCCACTCCTGGTTCGAGAGTTCCAGCCTCTTCAGGTTGCTGGGCAAAGTGGCACTGGGAAGGTTCTATTACCAAGCCCATCTGGGGCTCTGTAATCTTAGTTTCATCTGACTCCTCAGGGTGGGGTAGGCCAATATCCACCTCCACAGGGGGCTTCACCTCTGTGCTGGGTTTCATCACAACGCAGGTAGGTTCTTTCTCCAGTTCCTGGCTCCCTTCTATACCTAAAACAGGCTGCTTTCCCATTGAAGGCTCTATCCCCTCAGGGCCACTGGCCATCCGACTTCCTCTGTTCCCTGAAGCTTGTGGACTTCCACACGCCGCGCCCCAGGGAGGCTGTGCTACCCCTCCATGGGGACAGCGGGCCAGACAACACTCATTTTCCAATCCCACCCCCCTCCCTGGTAACACACCCAGGGGTTTTGCTTCCTCTAAAGCTGAGACCCTGCTGACCTCTAGACTGCCCCTTTCCGTGAGGGTCCTAGAAATAGTCTGTTTTTTCAATCCCATTTCAAGCTCCTTGCCGAAAGGAGATTTTGTTTCTGGTGATGCCATCCTTTCCTTATATTTATCGCTAACTACAGGGCTCTCCCTCCACTGGGAATCTTCTTTTCCTAGTCCGATTTCAAGCCCTAACTCCGTGGGAGATTTTGTTCCCATAAAGATCCTCTGGTCTCCCGAATCATCCTTTCCTTCCTGGGTCCTTCCGAATTCCATGCTCGGGGGACGATTCACCTCAGACACCCTCTTTCTTCCAAGGGCGTTCATCTCTAACGGGAGAGCTGTACTTGGCGCCAGGGAAGCTCTCAAGTCCTTGGGAGACTCCACTCTCACGCAAGAGAACATTCCCATTCAGACCACCTGCCCACCGCTTCCTGCCTGCCTCTAACACCCCGCGGAAGTCACAGAAGAGTACGCGAATGTGTTCACCCGGTTACCTGGGAAACAGACTCGGCGCGGGGCGGGCTTGGCTCACAATTCCTCTTCGGAGAGGTGCCCTGCCCACCTCTCATCCCCGCCCCCCGCCCGTGTCTCTCCCTCTGCTTCACTTGCTCGCTTCCCTTCCCTTCTTTCTCCCTCTTCCCTGTTTCTTTACTAGATTTGGAGGGCAAGAGTGAGCAATGCGGAGTTGGGCACGAGAGCAAATGCTTACTAACTTCTCTTTGGTTTCTCAGGCAATGCAGTCCTCGCAGGACGGTTTCATCCATTGCTCTTCTCCTGGCCATTGGCCTCTTAATTTTACTGATCAGCTGGGAACAAATAGCTCTCTAGCGGCCACCACTTTTTTTAGGTCTTAACTTCTTTTTTTTCCAGTACTATGAAATCCCGCTATTATATTTGACAGCTGTGATACAGAAACATCTTAAAGTTTTTAAGGACACTTAAACTTCAATAACTAGGCTTTAAACCATATTTAAAGTGAATGTTTTGAGATATGGGACTGAGGGTTAGCTCAGTGTAGTTTCTGGGTTTGATCTCCAGCCCAAAAATAAATAAAGTAAAATAAACTATGAGCTATGTTACATAAAAATGTATGGTTTTTTTTTTTTTTTTTGGGTACCAGGGATCGAACTCAGGTCCCTGAGCTTGCGCAGCAGGCAGTGAATCAGCCACTGAGCTAAATCCCTGGCCCATGTTGTATTTTTAAAATACTGTAGCAAACTCAAATTTTAGTTTTAAGCATGGAATTTTCTTTAAATTGGGGTTAATATTTGTTATGTTCTGCACAGAGATATAGAACTGGAATAGAATTTGAATGGAAGTGAGCCGGGTGTGGCGACATATGCCTGTAATCCCAGCACTCAGGAGTCTGAGGCAAGAGGATTGCCCTGAGTTCAAGGTCAGCGAGAGGAAATAGATAACGATCAAGTGAACTAATAAATAAGATCATTTCAAATAGTATTAAGTGTTATGAAGAAAACGGGATGCTGTGAAGAAAAACACTGTAAAATCCATGGGGTTAGAAGTCTCTTCAGGCCAGCTGTAGTGGCACATACCTGTAATCCTTGCACTTGGGAGGGTAAGGCAGAAGGATAGCCATGCGTTCAAGGCCAACCTGGACTACATTAGTGAGTTCAAAGCAGCCTGAACTACATAGTGAGTCTCTGTCTCAAAAAAAAAAAAAGTCTCAGGCTAGGGATCTAGCTCAGCGGTTCCGCTGCCTGCCTCGAAAGTGCAAGGTCCCGAGTTTGATCCCTGGTACCAAAAAAAAAAAAGTCTCTTCAGTAAGTGACATTTTAGCTGAACCCTGAATTATCCCCTCCAAAAACACAAGTTGTTTTCTTTTAAACGTTTGGTGCTGGGAATTGAACCCAGGACCTTTTGCTTGTTAAGCACACATTCTACCACTGGGCCACACCCCAAGTGCCATATGTAAGCATTTTAAACATGTCTAGCAAAAGTTCCCACAGCCTTTTTCTCACTGCCTTGACACCATGCCATAGGTTAAGAGTTACCATTTGGTTTTGTGTCCAGAAAAAAAATTTAAATTGTCTCAGACAATTTAACTCATATGGTTAAGAAAAGGCTAACTGTAAAAGAAGTCAGATTTTGGAACCATTATAAACAGTAATTCTTGCTCTAGAGTCTCTTTTCTGTAGTGTGAAATTATAGAAATAATGAAATCCCATAAAAGTATCCTCGGTTTCTTCTACAGGAACTAGCATCCTGGATGAAGTGAGACCAGGAATGATGAGCATTAATGGTGTTAAAGACAGAACAAAGTGATCAAAGATACCAAGGTGAGAACACACCAGCAATATTCAGGAAATGGGGTAGATACCTGTGGTCAGAGGACAAAGCAACAGGGAAGAGAGGGAGGCTATATACATAGAATGAAAGAAACATCAGTTGGAACGAGGTTAGAAGAACTTTAGATTCTAGTTAGCAAATAATGAGATACTATTAAACTTTTATTTTTTTCTCCAGTGCTGGGGATCGAACCTAGGGCTTTCACATGACCTATATCCCCAACCATTTTTTTGAGACAGGGCCTTCTAAATTGCTAAGTTGCCCTGGCTGGACTCCAACTTGTGGTCTTCCTGCCTCAGTCTCCCAGAGTGTTGGGATTACAGGCATGTGCCAGTACTCCTGACTATAATTAAAAATTTTGAGAAGAGTGACTAAAGTGTAGAGACAGGAATATGCATTCATTCCCCTTCACATGAATACCACCATTGCTCACACATTAGGATTAGACCTCAAATTTGGAATCAGAGACTTTTCGATGATAGAAATGGATGATAAAACCTTTACGAGGTAAGAAATGAAGACTCAGAAATGATGCTGTGGTCCCAAGTCTAAGTGATTAGGAAGCTGTTAATGTCAGGCACTAAGCAGAAGCAGGTTCTGAGCAGAATACGTTTGGCTTGGAACATGCTGTTGACATGACAAAATTGATGTGACATATCCTATTTCTTAATTCTTGGGATTAGCCACAAGCTAACATCATGACTAGCATACCATATTCAAACACCTCCTTGGGGCTAAGGTGTCACAGATACCATGTACATATGACACATTCTGCTCTGGTATTGGGGAGTTGATCTCAGACTGGTTCTTCAAGAGTTCATATCACCTTCATTGCACAATGTTGAATGTGCACCCACAGGATGGCTTAGCCCAGGTATATCTGAAAGATATTTATTCCTTCACAACAGAGATATAAATTACAAACTGCAAACCGATAACTAGCCCTTATTCTGAGGGGAAATCAATTTTAATTATTATATATATTCTATTAAATTACAAAAAAAATTTTGGCTTGGTTTCAGATGTCTTGCCAGAGACTATGATGTGGAAATTAAACCCCTCCCCCATAATTTTTTTAAAATCATGTCTCAATTAGGCCTGCTGTGGAGAGTAAAGAACATCTTGGCTTGTATTTCACTAGAACCCTAAGAACATACATTCTGGAGTGAGCCTGCAGGTTAGAATCCAGCTTCATTGCGGGGTGTGGTAGCACACGCCTGAAATCCCAGCACTTGGGAGGCAGAGGCCAGAGGATTATGGCGAGCTGGAGGTTAGCCTGGAGGAAGACCCTAAATCAAAAACACAAGCAAACAAAAAACCAAAAAGAAACCCAACAAAAAAATAATCCAGCTTCATCACCAAATAGGCATGATCTTGAGCAAGTTACTCAATCTCTTCTCCCTCAAATTCCATACCTGTAAAATAGGCACGTCTCATTCATTAATTCCACAACCATAACTTAAGACTTAAGGCTCTAGGCACTGTGCTGGACACGGGCTTTGGGACGTTAATTCTCTAACGAAGCTAGAGAACCAATAAGTTTCAGAATAAAAGACTCGCAGTATAAGCATTAAACGTTATTATTTGGTTTGGTTTAGTTTGAATTTTTTGAGACAGGGTCTCGCTGTAGTTCAGGCTGGCCTTTAATTCAAAGTGATCCTCCGGCCTCAGACTGGGTTCTTGGACTTGCTGCTCTTTGTCGACCCACCGGATCCCCAGGAAGAAAGGGCCTCTGTCCGTAAAACAAGACTCAGACCAGGAGGTCTAAGGGTTTGTGAGAGAAACGGGACGTCTGCGAGCCGATACTAACCTCGAGGCCCTAACAGAACCCACCAGCAGACGTCCTCCGGGCCCGCCCCCAAACCAGGGAAGCCAGGGAGTTTCCCCGCCCCCGCCTCCGGGAACCTCCGGATCCCCGCCCCGATAACAATGGCGCTAGCGAGGGCGGGGCTGCGCGCGCTCCAGCTGGGGGAGGGGAGGCCTCCAGCGCGGCCATCACGTGATAGGCGTCTCGCGCAGCCCCGCCACTAGGCTCAGGATGGGAAGGCTTTGAACAGGGGCGACAGAGCGAAGGCAACGGGCGGGCTGGCGTCGGCCGGAAGTGACGAAGGGGCGTAGCTCCCTGCGTGCCGCGACGTGGCGGCGGGGTCGGCGCTGGGCAGCGGAAGTAGCTGCGGCGCCGGGACTTGAGTGTTTGTGTTTTGGTTCGGGAAGAGGCCGGCAGCCGGCTTAAGGGGAGGAGGCTGAGGAGGGCGGAGGAGGAAGAATTAGAACTAGAGCGCAGACGGTGGTGGAGGAGGAGGAGGAGGAGGAGGAGGAGAAAGGAAGGAGGAAGGCGGAGCGGAGAGAGGCGGAGACGGAGCCTGACAGGGGCGGCACCACGGCTCGATCCCCGCTCAGTCCAGTGTGAGGGGTGCGGCGCGAGTAGGAGACGCTGCTGCAGCTGCAGGCTCGTTCGTTCTTCCGTCCACTCCTGGGCCTTGCTGCCGGGAAGCTGCGGCCCCGCGACTCCGCGTGGTGCGGGCTCAGGTAAACCAAACAGCCTCTCCCCTGCGTAGCGCGGGCCGGGACCCCAGGTTATCCGCGGTCCCCGGCGTGTGAGCGGCCCTGTCGGCCCTAAGCCTCCCTCCTCCCTCGCGAGCCATCGAACACGTCGTCTGGTCTTGCCAGGCCTTGTGACTCATCTCTCATGGAGCTGTAGAGACCAGGATCTCGGGACTAGCTCGGGGAGCGACGGGTGTCACCCTCTTCCCTTCTCAAGATGGCGCCTTGGAAAGAGGGCTGGAGGCCGCGGTTCTGCCTGGCCCCGGCCCTGTCAGGCCCGGGGGTCTCATGCAAAACTAGGCCAGGCTCCGGAGAGGATGGGAGGACGGCCGAAGGGTTGGGCGAATCCGCAGGTTCAGGCAGTGCGGGGTTGGCTGCCAGCTACTCCCGGTGGTCTCCAGACCGAAGCCTGGACTACTGCAGGTGTGAATTTAGGGAGCCCCGCCCCATGACTTCTGAAGACCGGTGATGGAAGTGGTGGGAAGCTCGTCAAAATAGGCTGTCCAGAGATACTCGTCTCATCTATGGGAGGTACTGAACCGCGGCTTTGGAGAAATTTAAGATAACTAGGCCGCTGAACTCTCCCCATGAGTAGAGACCATGCAACCTGCCCTGGTGTTCCCTTCCGTGGAAGCTGGGTATCCCCCCCTGACTTTCAGACCTTTTAACTCTGAGCTTCATAGTCCTTATATTTAGTTTATGCCTGCTGGAATGAAATCGTAGCCTTTCATATAAATAAGGAAAAATACCTACGTGTACACTTCTGGGCATACTCAGGACTGCTCAGAATCTATTCTTAAGATAAAACAGGTAATTTGAATTCATAGGATTGTTGTAAACAAAAGTACGCAGAGCAGTGCCTACCAGTAATTTTTTTAACCATAGAGTACTCAATATTTTCAAAAGGTTTTAAAACGCACGTTATGCAAAATCTTTGTTTTGGAAAGCAAGACTATTTCAGTAAATAGTGAATATAAGGGATTAGATGGGTTTTTGCTTTGTTTTGATCTGTTTGTTTGCTGTGCGTGCTTCGAGTTGAACCAAGGCGCCTCTTTTGTGCTTAGTCTATTGAGTTGCACTCCTAGCCCCTGCATATAATTTGTTTTGTTTTTTGAGACACTTGGCCTTGAACTCACCATATAGTAATTATTACTATTTAATTTGAGATATTTCAGAGTAGAAATGATTCATTAGCTTTAAACCTTGAAAAGCTAAATCAAAATCTCGTTTGTTTTTTCTGTGACAGTGTTTTCCTGAAATTTTGGGTGGTGGTTTTTGTTGTTGTTGTTGTTGTTGTTGTTGTTGTTGTTGTTGTTTTTGAGACAAGGTCTCAGTATGCAGTTCAGGGTGGCTTTCAACTCACAGAGATCCTCCTGTCTCATCCTCCAGAGTGCTGAGATTACAGGTTTGGGCCACCTGTGAGCCTGTTCTTGATAATTTATTGTTATGTAGATAAGAACCAATTGGGAAGTATTTAAATAATATGTATCTGTGTTTTCAGCCTAAATGACAATCTATTGATATATGAGTATTATCTCACTAAAGGGCCACTTTAATTGCCGATTTCAGTCATTGCTATACAGTAAACACTGTATTGGAGATTGTTTACATGTATTTTCCATTTTTCATAATGGCTGTGCAAATTAGGTATTATGGAAATACAGACTTGAGTATTAAAGAATTTGAATAGGAGGAAATCGGTATAGCCAAGATTAGATCCCCAAATCTCGCATTTTTTTGAGGAGTGAGGTGTAGGATAGCTTTATTATACCCCATTGGTTGGAAGCAGCTCATATCATTTCATCTGCAGGATGACATGTATTGATAGAAGACAAGGACTGTTCAAAGATAAGGAGCATAAGATAAGACAAAAAATGGTTTTATTGTTTTGAGACCTAAGATCTCCTGGATATGTTTATTAACAAATTCATCATTATCAAGAATGCTTTCTGTATAGACTCAAATATCATAGGGAAGGCAAATTTCTTTTTTCTTTGTTTTTTTAAGACAGGGTCTCACTTTGTAGTTCAGACTGGCCTTGGACTCTTGTGTAGCCCAGGCTGGCTGTATAGGATTGAATCCACAGCCTTGCATGTAGGAGGCCTGTGCTGTATCACTGAAATACATCGACAGCCATTTTTTTGAAATCTTGTTTTGAAACAAAGTTGCAAAGGCTGACCTCAAGCTTGCAATCCTGCAGCCTCAGCCTTTTGAATAGCTGGGCAGTTTAATATATTTTATTAATGACTATATAATCCAATTTTGATTAAAAGATGGGGATAAACTATTAAGATTGGTGAGAGAACTGAAAAAGAGTACATATTCAGTAATTCATTTGAGATTGAAGATTAAGCTAGTTTTCTTAAAATGTATTGCTAAATGGAAAATAATGGCATATATTTTTAACAGTGGCCTTAATTGTTAACAATTAATGTAAATCACTACTGATCTCACCAAATAAAGAACAATTGTTAGTGCTTTTTTTTAATTTTTAAAACAGGATCTCGCTATGTATGAGCAGATAAACAGATTTAAGTCTTTTAACCACTAGGCACACAAACCTGGGAGCTTTTAAAGTATTTTTTCTCTAAAATTTCCGTTAATTAAATGAAAAACATTTCATTTAACCAGAGGCCTTCAAATATTAAACTCTAGGTTCTGTTCTAGAAGTTTTTCATTTATTAACTTTGCTCAAAATAATTTTTTTTTTGGTACCGGAAATCGAACTCAGGTCCTTGGTTTTCAAGGCAGGTGACGGAACTACTGAACTAAATCCCTGGCCCCTGCTCAAAATAATTTTGACATAAGTAGTCTGACTTTAGAACCCAAGCTCTTGAGTCACCTCTCAGGTTGCCTGGCCTTGAAACAGCTCTGTCACCTTTGTCGCAGTTACTCTATGACCTCAGTCAAGTTACTTAACCTTTCTGTGTCTCTGTTTACTCATTTACAAGGAGTGTAAATAGTACTTAACTCTGTATTGTTGGGTGACTATGTTAAGTACTTAAAATACTGCTTGGCAGGAAACCAAATCTTTTTTTTTTTTTTTGGGTGTAGGAGATCGAACTCGGGACCTTCTGCTTACTAGGCAGGCAGCAGCAACACTGAGCTAAATCTCAATGAAGATTAGCTTTTTTTTTTTTTTTTTGGTACCGGGCATTGAACTCAGGTCCTTGCGCTTGCACAGCAGGTGGCGAAACCACTGAGCTAAATCCCCGGCCCAAGATTAGCCTTTTTTTAAGTGCTGCAAATTACAAAGTAATTTTAGGCTTGAATCTTTTTTTTTTTTTTTTTTTTGATACCGGGGATCGAACTCGGGACCTTGTGCTTGCGAGGCAGGTGCCAGAACGACTGAGCTAAATCCCTGGCCCCTAGGCTTGAATCTTAAGCCTTTAAATTATTTTCTTATAAAGTAAACAGTTGAATGTCCACTTGGGATTATAATAAGCATGCAATAATATGCTATGGACAAAATTTACTGATGTAATTTATACTAGGTTTTACTGATTTGTATCTTTGTTTCTTTACAGATTTCTATAATTCCAGAAAGAAAAAAAAATCGACACCTTGCATCCTGGAAGTTCATTTAGGACTCTGAAATTAGGGACTTCTTTCAAATTTGGACATGGCTAATCGAGGAGCAACAAGACCTAATGGGCCAAATACGGGAAATAAAATATGCCAGTTCAAACTAGTACTTCTGGGAGAGTCTGCTGTTGGCAAATCAAGCCTAGTGCTTCGTTTTGTGAAAGGCCAGTTTCATGAATTTCAAGAGAGTACCATTGGGGGTGAGATTTTCTTTTTCTCTCTGTCTAATTGAATTGTGCACTGACAAAAACATTTTGATGTTCCAGTTGTGTGATTATGAATACCTACATTGATCAAATAGGGGAGAAAAGAACTGTTCAGCAGACCTTAAGCTTTAAAACCTACCATTCTACTTTGATTTTTGTTAAGATGACATCTTTTGACATTTTGATTTCCTGGTTAATCTGGAATGTGGTTGTATTGTAGTAGCTAAAATACATAAGCATAAGTGGAATTGATTTCCCAAGTAATAAGGTTTGATTTGGATTCTATTTCTTGGTAATAGAAGTTTCTTGGATTTAGAATGCATAGTAAAAGAGTTAACCTTAAATTCTTATTCTATATATACAATAAGTTCCCGGCTTAGGAACATTCAAGTTGTGAACTTTCACATATGAATGGACTTTGCATTATAAAAATTCATGGATACAAATCACAGGAGTAGCTCAGGTGTCTGCCAGACATTCTCACAGCTATGCTGCCGTGGTGCTTACTGTACAGTGCGATGGTGCACAGTAGTACAGTCCTCAGTCAGAGCCCAGGATGTCCCGAAGCAAGAGGAAAAGCAGTGGTGATGTGGAGGGGACTGCTGAGAAGCACAAAGCAATATACAATGATGTATAAGACTCACTTTCTCAGACGTACAAATGTTTTCTCAGAATGGAACTTGTTCATAAATTGGGGTCTTACTATACTTGACTATTGGTAGTTTTAATGATACTAGATACTTGTAAGAGTATTCTTCAGTGGTTTTGGCACCTTCCTCGCAAGGGCTAGGTCCCGAGTTTGATCCCCGGTACCCCCCAAAAAAGAGTATTTTTTAGAATGAGAGACTAGAATAGGAGAGGAAGTAATGGAAAGCATGACAGGAAAACGAGACCTGGAGAAAAGATAAAAGGAGAGTAAGGGTCAGCACTGCACAGCAGTTATGATAGGAAAGATATTAGGAGATAAGGCACAGATCAGAAAGGAGACAACTAACAATTTTTGTCAGTAGAAGACTGAAAGAGAACTGGATGTAACTAGGGCAAAACAGCCTCTTTAAGGCCTAACTTGCTTCTGTGAAATGAAAGTTTTTCTGTTTATTTATTTATTTGGAGGGTTTTTTTCCTGAATCATAAGTTCAATTTATTTTTATATTTTATTTTATTTTAGTTATGTATTCCTTAAGTAGGTAATATGCACACTCAGACTAATTCTAAGGAACGTAAAAGGCTCAACATTCCTCCCAGGAAGGTATAAGGCTCAGAACTGCTCCTGGCTACCCGATTCCTCTCGTTATTTAGGGGTTTTTTGTGCCGGGGATTTAGCTCAGTGGCTCCACCTCCTGCCTTGAAAGCACAAGGTCCCAAGTTCAATCTCTGGTACCAAAAAAAAAAAAAATTTAGAGGTTTTTTTTTTGTTTTGTTTTGTTTTGTTTTGTTTTGAGACAAGGTCTCACTATGTAGTTCAGTTGGCCTTGAACTCACTGTGTAACCCAGGCTGGCCTCAAACTTGTGATCCTTCTGCCTCATCCTACCGAGTGCTGGGATTATAGGCATACCCCACCATGCCCGCTTTTTAAAATTTTTTTTATTGCTTGTTGTTTATACAGATTAATGGGTTTAATTTCGGCAGATGCATAAATGCACACAACATACTTGTTTCCAGCTCCCCCATCAACCCTTCCTTGCCGCACTCACCCTCCTAGTTTCACTTTTTGGGGGGAGGCTTCAGTGCCTAAGTAAAATATTTTGATCACATCCACTCCCTTTTTACCCACCCTTCCACCCCCCTCCAACTCCTCAATGAAGCTTTTGAATTAGATAATATCACATGACTAAGATTTAATATTTTGTAAGGGATTAAGCAGTACTACTTTTTTTAAAAGTATTTGTGGCTGTTTTTAATCCTATACTTTTGGAAAGTCTTGAAATACATAAAACAGTTATACTCACTGGCATGTAGCAATTTCTTAGAATCCGTCACTCAGAAGCAAAAGTTATATGTGTATTTAGTGGGTATTGGTAAGCAAATACACTTAAGAATTGTATTCATAATCTCAAACCCTTCTAGTAAGATAAAAACTTTTCTGCCATTTTCCCACATGTAGGAAACATACTTAAGATAAATAAACTCAACAATATAACAGTGATTTTCAGCCTCTTTCATGTGCCATGTTAATGTTGTATTGTTTAAATGTTTGTTTTTTACAGTGGCTAAACATCAGCAAAGTAATCCATATCATGGAGCTCTTATTTTGAATCAGAAAACTTGGCTTTAATGTACAATTTATTACACATCCTTTGTAGTTTAATACATCCTGTCTGGTTTAGTAGTGAATATTCTCTCTCAAGATTCAGCCTCTAGAAGCAACTTGGGCCAAAACCCATTGACTCATCTAATAGAGTTTTTTTGTTGCTGTTTTGTTTTGTTTTGTGGTACCAGTAATGGAACTCAGGACCTTGTGCTTTCGAGGCAGGTGCGGTGCCACTGAGCTAAATTCCTGGCCCCTCCTAATAGCCTTTTAGAGATTGTTAGATCATGTCCACCACCTTATACTACCTGACTGCCAGTGGCAGGATTTCCCAAATCCTGTATGAATATATGAATATAGGCATTCTGGCTTAAATACTGGGCCAAAAGGGTTTGGGATTTGGTACCTTCCCACACTTTCACAGTATATATTAAAATAATAAAAGCTCTGAGATACATACTGTAGGATACAGTATAACTAAATTCCTAGGGTGCTTCAAGAGCCTAAGACTAGAATTTTTGTTTTATTTTTTATAATCCAATTGTCTCTTAAGTTTCTTTTTTCCTAGTGGAAAAAGACTCAAGACTGTAAAAGAAAAATTTATAAATATGCCTATTAACTGATACATGTGTAGCTATATATATGTATATATATAATTTCCATTTAACACCAGTTGGATTGTCTACATTTCATTAATAAATTTTTCATAAAAATTTCCTGCTGGGTGTGCTGGTGCATGTCTGTAATCCCATCACTCATGGGAGGCTAAAGGCAGGAGGATCAATACAAGTTCAAGGGCAGCTTGGGCTACATGGTGAGTTCAAGGCCAGTCTGAACCAGAAAGGGAAACCCTGTCTCAAAAAAAGGATCTATATTTTTAATCTATGTTTGCGATACAAAATAGTTAAATTTGAGTTTTTTGGGGTTTTGCCAGGCTGGGACTTGAACTCAGGGCATTGCCCATGCTAGGCATGCACTTTATCACTGAGGTACATCCCTAGCTCTTTATTTTACTATTTCTTATTTTGAGACAGGGTTTTACTAAGTTGCCCAGACTGTACTCATATGTTTGATCTTCTTGCCTCAGCTGGGATATAGGTGTGCATCACTAGGCCCAACTAAGATTTCCCTTTTTTTGGCTTATTGAGACAGGATCTCAGTTCAGGTTGGCCTTGAACTCCGGCAATCCTCCTGCCTTAGCTTCCCAAGTGCTGGGATTAAGATTTCCATTTCTATGTATGAAATTTCCTTACTGTTTTCTTCTTGGACAGATCAAGTCTGGCTGCTTAGAAACAGCTTTAACAGGAGCTTTAACAGGAACTTTAAAAATTTCTGTTATTGGGTACTTTTTCAGTATCCTGATTGCATATTAATTTTTTCAGGAGTTGTAATAATACCATTATGATTACAACTGTGAGCACTGTACTTTTATGGTCTTCCCTAACAGCATTTGCCCTTAGGAACTGTTGTATAGTCCTAAGTATTTTAGGATCCTACAGTCTAAACTAGTGATCAACTCCAAGGTCCCTAACTTGTAAGCTATGTATATTTTTGTTTTGCCTGATGTATGATAGTAATTATCTAACAAATGAATCTGCTCAGCTGTTTGACATTTCAACCATGGTTTTGGGTTTTTGTTTTTGTTATTTGGCTACATATATCTAGTAATATTTGTTCTGAAACTCTCTTGCGTTCTAAGGTGCAAATCATATGCCACATTCTTGAATTTGTGGATTCTACAATATTGTATAATTTGTGTTGTTCTTCCTAAAAATGATGACTTAAGAATCTTTGTTGCCTCATCATTACCCATACTCCCTTGACTGTAGCATTCTGGACAAGGCCAGATAGCTAGGTGACAGTCTTAGCAATTTGGGGAGTTGTAGCTTGTGTGCTGGGCTTTAAAGTCTTTGTATTTATGCTCCTGTTGTTTGTCTGAAATTAGCCCAAAGGTCAGTGAGGAGCATTAGGCTCAGGAGATTTCTTGTTGTTTTTTTGGTACCGGAAATCAAACTCAGGACCTTTCGCTTGCAGGGCAGGCACCGGAACCACTGAGCTAAACTGGCCCCTCTGGAGATCTCTTACCTTTATGTGGTACATCAGCTCTAAGCTCAGCTGTTCTGTAAGTGCTCCTTGGATGAATAGTGTTTGAATACTTGAAACTGTAAACGTTTCTAGTGAGTTTGTCTTATAAATAAAAAGTAAATCTACCCTGGAGTGGTAGTGTACCCCCGTAAGCCAGCACTCCAGAGGCAGGAGGATCACCTCTAGTTTGAGGACAGCCTGGGCTACATAGTTTAATGCCATCCTGGAATATTTAATGCCATCCTGGAATATTTAGTGAGACCTTGTCTCAAAAGAGCCAAAATAAATACGTAAGTGGCAAATCTATAAGAAGACATTTCAATGATATTTATAAACAAATGGATCCTCAACATAGATTATACAGTGCATAAAATGGCATGCAGTTGAACAATTCTTTTTTGTTTCTTTTCAGAGAAATGCTTATACCACAAGTTTAATTTTGTATACACTAATCAAAAGTCTTAACCAGCTCTGAAGGTTAGACGATGGGACTACATGAAAATAATAACATTTCTCTTGCAGATGCTATGATTTTTTTGTTCATTTTTGTTTTATGAGATAGGGTCTTGCTGTGTAGTTCAGATTACAGATGTGAGCCACTGTGCCCGGCTGATGCTGTGATTATTGAACTTTAGTTTAGAGCAGTGGTTCTCAGAAGTTCCCTGTTCCATAAGATCATCTCCCCTACCTAGAAACTTAATAAAATTAAAATTCCCATGTTGAATCAAAACACTGGAGTAGGCGCCGCCTGCTGCGCAAGCACAAGGACCCGAATTCGATCCCTTGACCAAAAAAAAAAAAAAAAACACTGGAGTAGGACCTGCAATCTAGCCTTAAATAATTCTTCCAGATGATTCTGATGCCTGCTAAAGTTTGAAAATTAGTGCTTTATGTCTTCAGAGTAGTTTGTGGTACATTTATACTAAAGTGAATTCTCCCACAAATGGAATACTTGGCCAGCCTACCTGGCTTTTGTGCTCTTTCTCCCTTCTCCCCTCTCTCCCTCCTCTCCTTTTCTTCCTCCTACCTGCCCTTTCTATTGAACTGTGGGTTTCATAGGTTTTCTAAAATATTGCAACTATTCTAGTTAGTGAATTGCACGTATTTTGTACTGCTCAAATTACATTCTATCTGTATCGGTCTGTGTGGGAATTAGTTTTCACTAACATGCTTTTGCTAGTCATTCTTTGTCCCTTCAAGGATATTCTGCTTTTTCTCTCCTTGGGAAGTATCGTTTTCAGTCAGCTATACCACCTTCTTTTTGGGGGGGGGGGTACCGGGGATTGAACTTGGGTCCTTGTGCTTGCACAACAGGCAGCCAAACCACTGAGCTAAATCCCCGGCCCCTATACCACCTTCTTAATTACCAGAAGTACTTAATGACTGATGATATATATATATAAAAAAAAAGCTTAATACCTTCTTTTTAAGCTGTTATCAGTAATTATTTTTGCTTGCTTGTTTGTTTGTTTTGTGGTACTAGAGATCAAACTTAGGATCTTGTGCTTGGGAGGCAGGCTCAGTAACACTGAGCTAAATCCTCAGCCCTGTTTGTTTTTCTTCCTTTCTTTCCTTTCTTTTTCTTTCTTTCTGGTACTGGGATCGAACTTAGGAGGACCTTGCACTTTCCAGGCAGACTCTGTGCCACTGAGCCAAATCCCCAGCCCCTCTTTTTTTTGTTTTTTTTTTTTAAATAGTACTGAGGATTGAAGTCAGGGCCTCAAGCATGCTAGACAAGTACTCTACCACTGATCTATATCCTCAGCCCCTCCCCCTTTGAAATTTGGAGATAGTCTCCCTAAGTTGCCCATGCTGGCTTTCATCTTCATATCCTCTTGCCTCAGCCTCCCAATTAGCTGGCATTACAAGTGTATACTAAAAGACCCAGCTTGTATTTTTCTTTTAAAACATCTAATGGGGAAAAATTTTGTGAAATAGAGAAAAACAAGGCTTACTTCAAGGTTATTTTTAGCACAGTATATTACCTTAAATCCTAGCTCCAGCATGTACCAGCTGAGTGGCCTTGTGTGAGTCACATGCAGGTTTATTTTCTTTTTTTTGGTACCAGGGATTGAACTCGGGCCCTTGCGCTTGCAAGGCAAGCAGCAGAACCACTGACCTAAATCCCTCGCCCTATTTTCTTCTTAATATGAAAAAGAAATAACTTTCTAATGTGAGAGATTTTTTTTTAAAGGATTAGATGAGTAACACATATAAAGTTCTTACTAACACCTGGCACAAAATAAAGCGCTTATTGTTAGTAAAGCCACCGGTGTTAATATTTGCTGAGTCATTTTTGTCATAGAACAACTATTGATATTCATCATCATTTTGCAGTGTATTTAGTGCATAGCATTTGATTTAGGATTTTAGAAAATTTGATTATGTCAGGATTTTTAAAATTAAATTTTATTTTATCCATCCCCCCCTTCAAGCCCCCTCCCCTCCCTGAACATCAGGGAATTTTATTTATTTATTTATTTAGTACCAGGGATGGAACTCGGGTCCTTGCGCTTTCGAGGCTTGCTGGCTGGCTTCCTGGCTGGCTGGCTGGCTGGCTGGCTTGCTTGCTTATTTATTCATTCATTTATTTATTTATTTATTTACTTATTTATTTATTTTTGTGGTACCAGGGATCAAACTCAAGACATTGCACTTGCCAGGCAGATGCAGCGCCACTGGGCTACATACCCGGCCCTAAATTTTAAAGAATATTAGGCCAAGAATTTATTTTTCTAATCTAGACAAACTTTATAATGCTTCCTAATTCTCATCTTTCCTAAAAATGAAGTTTTGCAAATTCGTTCAAGTAGATAGTATGATCATGTACAACCAAGTTTCTTAAAATGTTGTCTGGTAAATTCGTACTAATTTCTCTGATCTCTTGGTTTTCACAGGTGTGAATAGTCATGTATATTACCTTTTATGTATGTTACTCACATCAGTTGAGTTGTTGGAAGTTTTCTCAGAGGAAGAAATTACACACCTGGGTGGGGGGAGCATGCTTGTAATCCCATCACTTGGGAGGCTAGCACAGAAGGATCTCTGAGTTCAAGGCCAGCCTGGGCTACATAGGCTACATAATAAGTTCAAGGACAGCCTGAACTGCATAGTGAGACCCGGTCTCAAAAAGCCAAAAAATAAAAAAGCCAAGGAATTACACAGTTAAATGGAATATTACATGTATGCAGATGTTAAAGTTCTGATAATTAAAAATAATAATGTATAGTTGAATATTACTAAGAGTATAAATGTTCTCATAATTAAAGAATGATAAGCCAGGTATGATTGTGCATGCCTGCAATCCTAGCTTTTTTTTTTTTTTTTTTAATTTTATATATTTATTTTTTTGGTACCAGGGATTGAACTCAGGTCCCTGCGCTTGTGAGGCAGGCAGCAGAACCACTGAGCTAAATCCCCAGCCCCATTGGTTTTTTGGGGGGTTTTTTTTGAGACCAAGTCTCACTATGTAGTCCAGGCTGACTTTGAATTCACTATGTAGCCCAGGGTGGCCTCCACCTCCAGCCTCAGCCTCCATACCTGGCCTAGTCCCAGCACTCTTGAAGCTGAGACAGGATGATTTCGAGTTCAAGCCCAGCCTGCACAATTTAATGACATAGGGAGACCCTATCTAAAAATAAAAAATAAGCCGGGTGCGGTAGTACATGCCTGTAATCCCAACACTTAGGAGGCTGTGGCAAAAAGAGTGCCACAAATTCGAGGCCAGCCTAAACTACATAGCAAGACCTTGTCTCAAAAAACAAACAAAAAATCAAAATAAAAAGTAAAAAGGGCTGCTGTGGCTTTCTTCACGGTAATCTATGATAAGTCTCCTACTACCACAGCAGCTATTGCGTATAGTAGCTGCTCTTTTCCTATTGTGCCTTGCCCCCGCCCCTGTGTGACATCATGCCAAGATGCTTGCTCCCACCAAAGAACAAATCTTTCTTCCCAGCATCCCCCTGTTCCCTCCTAGAGAGTAACCTAATACTTGCTCACCTCCTACCCCCCCTAGTGACGTCACCACCTCCTCCATTCCCTAGTTACTACCTCACTCCTCACTCATCCCCACCTCAGCCCCTACAAACCCCACCCCAGTGTCTATAAAAGACTCTCCCTGCCCCGGCCATATTGCTTTTGCCTCTCCTTTGTTCACAGACAGCCAGGCAGATCTGTTCCCTCTAATAAAGGCTTGTTGTGGCCTGGTCTGGTCTTGGTTTTCGGCTTTTTACCTGACAACCTGCCCTCTGTCTTCCAAGGTGTACTTTGATTTTTATTTTTATCCTTTCCTCCCTTTTGCTCCCAAGTTTGCTCTGCAGTGCCAGTTTCTCCCTTACCTTTCACTTTTCAAATATTGTCACTATTTAAAAAAAGTAAAAATGGCTGTGGATGTAAGCTCGACTCAGAAGACTTGGGTTCAATCAGCAGTACAGTGGGAGGGACTAAGTATTTGAAGTCGTGGACATGATAATTAGGTTAAATTTTAATCATTTACTTTAGTTGGCACCCAACACAGTGTAGTTAAGTAATGTATGCCTATATGAAAACCATCACAGTGTATGTCATATCAGTTATACCTTAATAAAGCTAGGGAGGAAAATAAAATTTTTCCTAGCAAGAAGAAAAGCCAGCCAAACATTTAAATTTGGATAATTCATGTTTTCCCAGTAGCAGAAAGTTTTCTGTTACTGTTATTAGTCTTCAGAAAGAATTAAGTGCAGTCTGTGTACTTATTTAATGTGCCTTTTATCTTTTTGGATCTGAATATTGTTAAAATACTTTTTTTTTTTTTAATTTTTTTAACAGCAGCAAAGTTTCACATTTATTAAAGGTAGAAAAAACAGGCCCTGAAGACTGAGTTTGAGCCAAGCAAAAGTAGGAGGGAAAGGGGAAAAAAATTTATAATGTACCCTACAATGCAGGATGGGCTATTTGGAAGAGACACGATAGACTGTTAGAACAGAAGACTCAGAGACCAACAACCAGCAGAAGGTTTTTGATTCATGAGGAGAATGTTTTTGAGTATTTCTCACACTTTCTTTTTTTTTTTTTTTTTTTTTAGTACCAGGTATTGAACTCAGGTCCTTGCACTTGTGAGGCAGGCGGTGGAACCACTGAGCTAAATCCCTGGCCCTTCGCACTTTCTGATAGAGTTAAATTTTGGGAAGTTAGTCATTTTATGAATAGAATATTATCTTTAGGCCAACATCATTTACTCCTAGAGAACATATATCTGGGATATAATAATACCTATCAAATTACTCAGAAGATGGGCCGGGGATTTAGCTCAGTGGTTCCACCGCCTGCCTCCCAAGCAGAAGGACCCGAGTTCGATCCCCAGTACCAAAAAAAAACTCACCCAGAAGTTGGTAGAGATTTAATATTTCATGTCAGCTTTTACCACTTAGAGCCTAAAGAGATGATCTTTCAGTATGGTCTGTCAGTTCTCTAATTTCCTAATTTAAAATGTTGTGTATGTGACTACTTAAACATTCCTGTGAGTGGAGAGTAGGCTTGGTTCTCGCCTCCATATTAAGTAATACAGTCAATACAATTTAAACTTTTTTTAATCCTCTTTATTTCAGGGAATCAATTATGAGCATCACTTTTTGCCCTGTACTGATTTAATTAATGCCCTGTGTACTGTTCAGGTATTTAAAGTTCTTTGATAGAATGATTTTGCCTCTTGTTGATTCACTAACTTGCTTCTTCTATTCTGTTGTATACTGGGAAGTAATATTACTAAGTTGTCTAGATTTCATATATTCGTCAAATTTACCAAACTCCTAACACTGTAGAACTAGGAATCAAAGATGACTGCTTGGTTTAGTGTGGAAGAGTTATTTGACTAAATATTTTAGCCTGGTAGTTGTATATATATTTACATGTCATATGACTATTTTGGTGGGTGTATGTAAGAGAAAGAGAGGATCTCACTATAGTACAGACTGGCCTTGAACTTTTAAAAGTAAGCCTAAATCTCTCAACTCCAACTGATTACTATTTATTTTATATATATAATATGTATCTCCAAAAGAGGATGTACATGAAAAGTAAGTGTGTTCTGTTACAGTGTGAAGAAATGGAAATATGCATAAGCTTTAGTGCATGGAGTTTGTGAACTCTATTGTACCTACATTTAGTCCATTTTTGCTCGCTTTCTGGTTCTGTCTGTCCTGAATACTTAAGATTTCCAAATAGTTGGTCTTGCAGATACAGTGGGAGATACATAAAAGACAGTTGGTTTTGAATAATAATAGGGGCTATAGGGTGGGAAGCTTTTTCAGGATTTGCTTTTAATGGAATAAATCTTAATTCTGAGTTGGGGATGTAGCTTAGTGGCAGAGCATTTGCCTTTAAATGTGCTAAGCCCTGGGTTCAATCACAAGCATAGACTTGATAATTTTGAAAAACTTTCCTTTTGCTCTTTAGGACCTAAATCATCATAATCTGGTGTTGCTTATATGTAATTTCACTACTGAAGTAGTTTGTGATAGGATAGGATCATGTCAACAATCCTCTTTGTGGAGCAGAATAAAGGTGTGTAAGATAAGGAAAAGCAACAGGGAATTCTAGAGATTATTGTGGTTTCTAAATCATTAATTTACATTAATGAAAACATGAACTCTACTTAATTACAAAAACCTTCACAATGAGAGTTTTATTGAAGTCACATTTTGTTCTTCAAAACCTGAGATAATTTCATTAGTTTTTTACTTTCTGAATTTGAAAATAAATTATCCTTACTGCTTTACAAATATTGCAAAATAATATTTGAAGGTAAAGTACTGGTCAACAGCATTCACCTTTTTTTTTTTTTTTTTTGAGACAGGGTCTCGCTACGTATTTCAGGCTGGCCTTGAACTCACTATGTAGCCCAGGTTGGCCTCGAACTCATGGCAGTCCTCCTGCTTCAGCCTCCCAGGTGCTGGGACTACAGGCATGCACCATTCCCCTGGCTTACATTTAAAGTAAATATAAGTGAAGAAGAATAGAAGTATGATGAGAACCAGATGTGGTGCACACCTGTAATCCCAGCCCTTTGAAAGCTGAGGCAGGAGGACTACTGTGAGTTTGAGGCCAGCCTGGACTACATAGCAAGACACTATCTCAAAACAACAACAAAAGCAGGATGAGGACCCAGTAAGTGACTTAGGCTTTTTAACCTCAGTTTGGACAGTTGAAGATACCATGTGCTTTTTAGATTCCAAAAAAAGGGATGAACTGTTATGCTATTCTAGTAACTCTGTAGTTACTAGACATCTTCATTCAACTTTTTGCCATTAAAAAATAATTATTTATCTTTGCATATAAGTAAAGCCAGATTATGTTCCACTTAATTAATGGCTAGCAATTCTTTTTTTTTTTGTTACTGGGGATTGAACTTGGGACCTTGCGCTTACGAGGCAGGCGCCGGAACCACTGAGCTACATCCCCAGCCAATGGCTAGCAATTCTATTTGAGGTGTAACATGAACAGAATCCTTGTTCTGTTTTATGCCTAATTTGTACATTTTAGAAAACTCTGACTTCAGAGATACATTGGGCCAGGGATTTAGTTCAGTGGTTCTGCCACCTGCCTTGAAAGCACAAGGTCCTGAGTTCGATCCCTGGTACCAAAAAAAAAATTCAGGTTACTATTAAAATAAGATGCTTAGGTGGTACATTTGTAGAACTTAGAACTCATACATCATTCTTAAAGTCTCATATACTGTACCATGGGTATATTTAAATATAGATGAGGAAACTGAGGCACTAGCATAGGTTTACCTGAGATTTTGCAACTAAGTGACAGCTGCAATTCAAAACAAATACTATAATTTTTCAACTCAGCTCTTGTTCTTGAATTTTGTATGTGTTGTTCCTTGCAAGAAATTATCAGAATAGAAAATCTCATTTAAACCTAGACTTCCATGACATGACAAGCATTCTGTTACGGAATGTGTAATCCTTCACAGACATGGGTCCTATCATTTTATGTCTCACTTTTAGGGAAAACATGAAAGTATTTTCAGAAAATAATGCTGGGTATGGTGGCTACATGCCTGTTGTCCCAGCACTTAGAAGGCTGAACCAGGGCGTTACTTCGAGTTCAGGGGCAGCTTGGGATAGATGGTGAGACCCTGCCTTGAAAGAAAGAAATAAATATCAGTAAAGTTTTAAATTGTTCATGTTCCTATAATTTTGTTCATCTTAATTGTTATTAGTGTGTTTGTGGTATGGAATAGTTACTTTGGTTATAGGAAAGTTGGTACAGGTATATAATACGTCTTTATTCTTTTTTCCTTTTTTTCGTTTTGTTTTGTTTTGTTTTTGGTACCGGGCATTGAACTCCAGTCCTTGCGCTTGCGCTTGTACAGCAGGCAGCGAAACCACTGAGCTAAATCTCCGCCCTTTTCCCTTTTTTCATCCTTCTTCCTTCCTCCCACCCTTTATCTCTTGGTCCCCTTCCCTTTTGCAAAAAATCTATCTCCCTGCTTCCTATTTATCTTTTGTTGTTGTTGTTATTTATGCTTTGGGTTTCTCTTAAAAGAAACCACTGAGCCTGGGACGTAGCTTAGTGGCGCTGCACCTGCCTTGCAAGCATGGGATCCTGAGTTTGATTACCCCATGCCAAAAAAAAAAAAAAAGAAAGAAAGAAACCATGTGATATTTAAGCTTGCATCTGATTTATTTCACTTTATGATCTCAAGCTGCATCCATTTTGCAACAGATAACTCAATTTTATCTTTATTTATGGTATAGTAGTACTCCATTGTGTATAAATACATTTTCATTTTCCATTTATCTGTTAATGTATATATGAGCTGCTTCCAAGATATTAGCTATTAATTGCGTTGTATGAGTATACATGTATCACTGTAATATGTTGTCTAACTATCTGGAAGAGGAATAGCTCAGTTGAATGGAATTTTTAGTTTTAGTTTTTTGAGGAGTCACCATAGTGATTTCCATAGTGGTTGCATAGTTTACATTATCACCAACAATGTCAGATGGAATCTCAGTGTTTTAATTTACATTTCTCAAATGCCAGAGATGTTGAACACTTTTTCATGTATTTATTGGCCATTTGTACTTCTTCGTCTGTACTCATTCAGGTAGGCCTTTTTTGATTGGGCTTTTAGATTTGGGAAGTCTAATGTTTTTTAATTTCTTATATATTCTAGATACTCGTCCTCTGTCTGAGGAGTACCTGGTAAAATTCTTCCCATTGTGTCGTTTGTCTCTTCACTCTTTGTTGTTTCCTTTGCTGTACAGAAACTTTTTAATTTGATTGATCCCATTTCTTGATTCTTGCTTAATGTTATTTCTTGTGCAGTTGGGATTTGTTGAGAAAGTCCTTGCCTGTGTCTTCAGGAGTTGTATCTATCTAGCACACCTGTAATCCCAACACTTTGCGTCCAAGACAGAAGGTTCACTGACTTCTTCGAGGCCAGCCTGAACTGCCTAGGGAGATGCTATCTCAATAAAAAAATAAAGAGTTTTATCTTTTAGCAGATTGTTTTTGTTTTTGTATTTAAATCTTTAATCCAGTTTGACTTTAGTATATGGTGGGAGATACAGTTTGAGATAGTCTTTTCTATGTGAATAGCCAGCTTTCCCAGCACCATTTGTTAAGGAGGCTGTCTTTCCTCCAGCATAATTTTTGGCCTCTGTCAAAGATCAGATGGCTGAATGTGCCTGGGCTTCTTTCTGCATTGTCTGTTCAGTTTAACTGATCCACATGGCTGTCTTTGTGCCAGTACCATGTTGTTTTTATCACTATAGCTTTGTAATGCTACTTGAAATCTGGGATTTTGATGCCTTGTGGTTTGGTCCTGTTGCTCAGAATTACTTTTGCTATTCTGGGTCTCTCTGGTTCCTTATGAATTTTAGGATTATTGTTTCTAGTTCTGTAAAGAATGCTATTGTTATTTTTATTAGGATTCCATTAAATCTATATATCACTTTTGGAAGTATGGCCATTTTGATAATACAGGTTCTGCCTACCCATGAACAGAGCAAATCTTTCCATTTCCTGATGTCTTCTTAGATCCCCTTTTTCATTTGGCACAGTAATCACGCCTTGCATAAACCTCATTGGCTATGATACTGTCACTGCGCAAACTGATCTCCTTTTTCAGATTACTGTAGATTTGTAGAGGTCTTTCACTTCCATGGTAAGGTTAATTACCAACTATAATATTTAATTTTTCTTGATGATGCTGTTGTGAACAGTATTGTTTTCCTAATTTCTTTAATCAGATTTTGTCTTTTTTTTTTTTTTGGAGACAGGATCTTACTATGTAATTCAGGCTGGCCTTGAACTCACTGTGTAGCCCAACTCACAGTGATCCAGCTGTCTCAGCCTCCCAAGTGCTGGGATTACAGGCATGTGCCAACATGCTGGGCCTAATTTCTTTTTTGGTGAGTTCATTTTTAGTGTATAGGAACAGTGTTGATATTGTATCTTGCTACATTACTGAATTTGGTTATTTTAGGTGTCTTTTGGTGTTTTTGGGTCTTCTGTGTAGCGGATCATGTCATCTGCAAATAATTTTACTTCTTTTACCAAACATACATACTTCTTTTGTTTGTCTTGCCTGGTTGCTCTGGCTAATGTTTTGAGAACTATTTTGAGTAGGAATGGTGATAGTGGACGTCCTTCCTGATTTCCCCAATTAATATGTTGGCAGTGGATTTATCAAAATGATTTTTATCAGATTGAGATAAGATCATACCTTTCCTTGGTTAGAAAGGCTAAGGGTTAGTCTATTTTGTTTATTCTTTTGAAGAACCAGCTCTTTAAATCATTCTTTGTATTGTTTGTTACTCTCAATTTCGTTAAATTTCCTTCCTTGTACTGGCTTTGAATATGGATGGGTTTTTTTTCTAGGACCTTGAGGTGTATCTTTAGGTCATTTATTTGAGCTTGCTCTGTTATTCTGATATGGGCATACACAGCTGAGAGGTTCCCTCTTAAGACTGCTTTCATTGTGTCCCATAGGTTCTGGTACGTTGATTCTGGGAACAGATTTCTTGATTTCTTCTATAACCCATTGATTTTTCAAGAGTGATTTATAGGGCCGGGGATTTAGCTCAGTGGTTTTGCCGCCTGCTGCACAAGCGCAAGGACCCGAGTTCGATCCCCGGTACCAAAAAAAAAAAAAAAAAAAAAACGAATGATTTATAAATTTCCATCTCTGCATAATTTCTGTGGTTTCTTTTGCCATTCATCTCTTATTTCATTGCTCTGTGATCTGACAGTATGTGTATGGGATAATTTTGATTCTTTGATATTTATGTAAGCATGCTTTATGGGGTGTAGGGGGTAGTATGTTGTCTGTTTTGGACAAAGTTCCAAAAAGAGAATGTATATTCTGTTGTTGGGTTCAGCATTCTGTAAATATCTGTTAAGTTTATTCAGAAGTGTGGTTCAACTTGATATTTGTTGGTTTTTATCTAGGT
Organism: Heterocephalus glaber; assembly: GCF_053883595.1. Lineage (NCBI taxonomy): Eukaryota > Metazoa > Chordata > Mammalia > Rodentia > Bathyergidae > Heterocephalus > Heterocephalus glaber. Next base: position 82,242,197 of record NW_028258315.1, on the reverse strand, counting down.
GATCTGTTTATCACAGTGAAGCGTTGAGATCCATCTCTTGCTGGAATTGTGTTGACGTTTCTGATGTTTTATGTCCAGTAGTGTTTTTTAAGAAGTTGGGTGCACCTGTGTTTGGTGTATGTATGTCTATAATTGTTAACACTTTCTATTGAATTGTTCCTTTGACAAATATATATTGACCTTCTTTGACTCTTCTGATCAGTTTTAGCTTGAAATCCACTTTGTTTAAAAATAGCATAGCTACTCCTGCATGTTTTTAGGCTCCTGTTGCATGGAATATTATTTTCCATCTTTTGATTTTTAGTTTTTCTTAAGGTGCTGGGGAAAGACCTTAATTATAGATTTTGAAAGATGGTTTTGCAGAATAAATCAGTGTGGTTTGGAAGTTGGGTTTTTTTTGTTTGTTTGGTTGTTTTTGTTTTGGTACTGAGAATCAAACTCAGAACCTTAAATCTGCCAGATAGGCATGGCACCACAAGCTGCATCCCCCAGCCCCAGAAGTTGTTGTTTTCTTTTGGGCTTGAAATACTGGCCTTTAAGGTTTTTGTTGTAGTCTGCTATAATTCAGATGGGCATACCTTAATAATCTGTTGTTTTCTGTAATAGTTTTTAAGATTCTGCTCTTGTGTTGGACGTCTGGGATTTTATCTATGGTGAGGCGTCAGGACCTTGCACTTGCGAGGCAACCTCGGTGCCACTGAGCTAAATACCTGGCCTGAGAAGTTTTTTTCTGATAGTGGCAATTTAGGGTTTTGTGTTCCTCACTTGTTATTTTTTCATATTTAGAAATTTTTCTGCTATTTGTATAAATAATTTTTTATGCTATTTGTGCAGTCTTCTGATTTTTCAAAATTCCAGTTAATATGGATGAGTCTGTGTCATCTAGCAGTGTTTGGATCCATTTTTCATGTTCTTGTTATTAAGCTATTTCTGAGTGTATGATCACCTGCATTAATGCTATCTTTCTACTTCTGATTCTCTGTCTCACATTGATTGCTTCTGTTGCCCTTACTTTAAACAGATAATCTCCTGGGTTTGTTTTTGGACCTTTTCCAGGACTCTAATTCTTTGCTAAAGTGACCATTCATGTTTTGTATCATTTTGCTTAGATTAGCTAGCTTTTTATTAATGTCCTCTGTAAGCTCACTGTTGTTTAATATATCTTCTTGGAGCTCACCAAGCACCTTATTGATCTTTTTTTCTCTTCTTTTATCATTTTGTATAATTCATCCATTTGGCTTTTGATTTCTTCCCCATTGATACCCCATGGATGAGCTTTGGGTGAGTTGGGAGTTTTTAGAGGCATTTTGCTGTTTTTGTTGCCTTGTCTTCTCATCCATCTGTCTATCCTTCCTTCCTTCCTTCCTTCTTTCTGCTGATGTTTGCTGGTAAATTACTAGTAAAGGAGGTTGGTAGTATGGAGATCTCTTAAGGTTAATGTCTGCTGTTTAGTGATGCACTCTGAGCGTGGCCATGAGCCTCTCCCTCTGTCCTAAGATCCGGCCACCTGTTAATATGGGAAGGGAAGGTGCACTGAAATTGGCCCAAATTTCACCAGAACCATAATATTGTTGACACAGACAAACCAGATACTGGTGTACAGTATAAACAAAGTAATAATGACAACCGTGTCACCCTGGCAATAGCAAAATCAACAATAATGGAGTTGAGTCAGATAATCTGGATATTAAAAGACCGTGAGAACCAATAAAAGCTGCCACAGTACCACCTTAACTATAGAAAGAGATCTACAAGAATAGTATGGTGGGGCCAGGGATTTAGCTCAGTGGTTCCGGTGCCTGCCTTGCAAGCGCAAGGTCCCGAGTTCGATCCCCAGTACCAAAAAAGAACATTTAGATCCTAATTGTTGTAGGGGGCCGGGGATTTAGCTCAGTGGTTTTGCCGCCTGCTGCGCAAGGCAAGGACCCGAGTTTGATCCCCAGTACCAAAAAAAAAAAAAAAAGAATAGTATGGGGGCTGGGTGTGGTGGCGCACATCCCAGCACTCAGGAGGCAGAGGCAGGAGGATAGCTGTGAGTTTGAGGCTATCCTGGGCCATATAGTGAATTCAGGGCCAGCCTGAACTACAAAAGCGAGACCCTGTCTCAAAAAACCAAATGCAACAACAACAAAATAGTATGGACACAAAGACAAACCTAATACTGACATACGGTAAATATCTACTAAATCCAACAGCTGTATGTCTGTTAACAATAATAAGGCCGGGGATTTAGCTCAGTGGTTCTGCTGCCTGCCTCGCAAGTGCAAGGTCCCGAGTTCGATCTCTGGTACCAAAAAAAAAAAAAACAAAAACCAATAATAGCATGGAGTTAACTAAATATCTAAGGATTAATAAAGCTTAGTGGTTATAGTAGTAAAGATGCAGGTGGTGGGGAATGGAAGAATGAAGTTAAACTTAATCAGGAAGAAGGTCCGGGGATTTAGCTCAGTGTCACCATGCTTGCCTCATAAACACAAGGTCCTGAGTTCAATCCCCCAAACCAAATAACTAAATAGGGAAGATAGCTGGGCATGGTGACGCACGCTTGTAACCCCAGCACTTGGGAGGCTGAGGCAGGAGCATCACTGAAAGTTCGAGGCCAGCCTGGGCTACATAGTGAGTTCAAGGACAGCCTGAACTACATAGTAAGACCCTGTCTCAAAAGAAAAAGAAGGAAAAAGAGCAAAATGAGATACCAGATCCTATTAAGAAGTAAAAGAAAATTAAAGTATCAAAAAAGAAAAAAAATGCAAATAATAACAGGGAGTGGGAGAAATAATAACCAGTGAGGGAGAAAAAGAAATGAGTCCAAAAACTTTGTGTGTTTTTCAGTGAAGTGGTTTCTTTCCAGGGTCTGCTGTATTGGAATCAACCAGATACGGGGTAGCAATAGAGTCACTGCTGAGACCCATTTTGTTTCCATGCTCATGTTCTTCGTGTGTGAATCCCCAGTCCTACCCAGCCTTTCCCATTGGGTGTGATTGGTCAGTGATGTCTGCCCTGAGGCTGCAGTCATCCATAGTTCCCGGTTTGTGCGCCTCTGTGTACTCCTCGTCTGAGCATTTCCACCTAGTCTTTGCGTTTGTGAGGTGCCCTCCCTGCACAAGAGGCCTCTGTCTGTATACACCCCAGGCTGGGGCAGCCATCGAAGCCCAGGCATATCCTTGTCGTGAATTTGCGCTTGATGTAGGCTGCAGGGTGGGGATTCAAACTGACTGCTGGACTTAATGCCATTTCTTTCAGACCCAGCCTCCTCTGAAAGCCATGTGTGACCCTCCTGGTTTCTCACCATGGTGGGTGGGGCCCTGTGTCCTTCCCGTCTATTGTCTAGATTGCTCCCTCTCTGCTGTTTATTGTGGCCATCTCCCACCCAGTTACTGTGGGTGCCGCCGGAAACCCTAAAGTATAGTTGTTCTGTGGTTCAGTCTTAAACATTAACCTCTTTGCAAAATGGCTCCTAACCTCTCAAATATGGCTGGCACTGCAGTGGATTTCTTTTCCAGCTCTAACCTGCTATGGGTAAAGTCATTTTCAGAGTAGAACTCCATCCTGTTTTTGCAGTTTACAACAGCCGTGGGTTTTCCTTGGCTAGTGCTGCTGGCCCAGTCTGCTTTTGTCCCTGGAGCTGCTTCCCGTCACATGACAGGTCCCCCTCCCCAGGAATAGTGATGAGCTTTCCAGAATGCTTCGTTCTTTTCTCTGCATTGTCTGTTTCTCTACGTTCTCTGTAATTTCTAGTTTTCCTCTCAGCTCCCTCTTGATTTCCTAGAGTTCTACCGAGTTGTTTTCTAGGTCTCTTGATTCCAGGTCCTGGAAAAGCTGTACAGTATTTTGCTGCCAGTCTCTGCTCTGGCATTTTTAATCCAAATTGTCCTAAATTCCATATTTCTAAATTAATGTCAGTTATATGCCATTTACATGCATCACATTTAGTATTTTAATTATTTCATCACTTTGTTCGTGTCAAAATTTAAACGGTTAAATATATATGCTGCCAAATAAGCAAAAAACTTAAAAGATTTTAAAAGATTTATAGTGAAGTCCCCCATTTGCTAGCTCACTTAGTTCTTTTCCCCTTAGACAATGCTATTTTTTGTATATTCTTCAAAATTACTGACCTTTTAGATTGTTCTGTCCCCCTTTTTACAAATTTGAAGTATATCAAGGGCCAGGGATGTAGCTCAGGGGTGCCACACCTGCCTGGCAAGCACAAGGTCCTGAGTTCAATCCCCGGAAAGAGAAAAAACAAAAATTGATGTTTATCAGATCTGCTATAATATTTTTTGTTTTTATTTTTTAAGCAAAACATTAGTACATTTTAGATATACATAATGATAACATTCATCAAAGAGAATTTGTACCTGTACATGATATATTTTGCTTCTTGTTTTTACTTTTTTTTTTTTAAAGATAGTTGTAGTTATCTACTCCTGAGAAACAAATGACCACAGAGCTTAGAGACTTAAAATTATTTTATCATCTCTCATGGTTCTGGGTGGGTTTAGTAGGTGGTTCTTGTACAGTCAGTACTGGGGCTGGACCCGGCTTTCCTTTCAGTTTTTTAAGAGTTCCAAATCTTCAACTTCTTAAAGTTCTACAGAAGAACAGTTGGTCATCTACTTTGGGGGACACTGTTACTATTTTTATTTCTCCTGTGTTTTTCTGTTCGTGTTTTTTCACATACATACACTATCCCAACAAGTGTGTGTGTGTTATATGATGTATATCATGTTTTTTCACATACATACACTCTATCCCAACCAGTGTGTGTGTGTTATATGATGTATATATGTTTGCATTATCTTTCTCAATTTATTTTGTTTGGTTTTTTTTTTTTTGGTACCGGAGATTGAACTCGGGACCTTATGCTTGCGAAGCAGGTGGTGGAACCACTGAGCTAAATCCCCGGCCCTATCTTTCTCAATTTAAAAGGTTATAACTAGTTGTTGTTTTTTTGGTTTGTTTGTTTATTTTGGTACTGGGGATCGAATTCAGGACCTTGCACTTGCCAGGCAGACGGTAGCACCACTGAGCTACATCCCTGGCCCTATAACTAGTTTTAATTGTTACTTAATATTTACCAAGTCACTAGTGTTTTTCATATAACAGTTAGATTAAGTATTTTTACATTCTTTGAGAATAAAATTTTGTTCTTGCTACTTTCCTACCCCTATACCATCTTTTAGAGATTTAATGAAATTATTAGACTAACAAATATCAGTATTTTATGTTTTGCTACATGTTGTCAATATTCTTTCCAAGAGTTATATATCAACAGCAAACCCTTAATCTTGGCCACATCCTTTTTTTATATTTGTTTCATTTTGCTAATTCAGGAGATAACTGCCTTTGCTGTATGGGTGATTGTATTCATTATTAGTAACTTTTGACTGCTTTTCTGTTCCTTTTGCCAATTGTCTTTACGTATTTATCTTTAAATCATTACAGTTTTTTCTTAAGATTTATATCAACATGCTGAAAATAATCCTGAAGTGGGGTATGATGACATATGCCTATAATTGCAGGCTGAATCAGGAGGATCATCACAGGTTTGAGGGCAGCCTGGGCTACATATTGAGTTCAAGATCAGCATGAATTAGGCCCAGGGATTTAGCTCAGTGGTGCTGCGACCTGCCCTGCAAGCACAAGGACCTGAGCTCAATCCCTGGTACAAAAAAAAAAAAAGATCAGGATGAATTACATACAAGACCCTGTCTCAAAAAATCAAAATATAAAAATAAATCAACCATTTAGCAACCACTGTAGAAATTTTTCTCCCTTCTGTAGGGATATATGACATGTTTTGGAATCTCATATCTTTGTGTTATCAAATTCAGTGGTATTATGTAGGATTTTTGGTTAATTGTAATAAAACAATATATGTCCAATTTAATACATAATAACTTAAAGGGCTAGGGATTGGATCAGTGATAGAGTGTTTTTGCCTAGGATGAGTGAAGCCCTAGGTCAATCAGTAAGTAGCATTGGAAAAAATAGTAATCTGAGGTTGAGGGATAGTGTTAAGGTGCCTTGTTTGTTTGGTTGGTTTCAGGAGCGGAACTCACCTCGCACTTGCCAGGCAGGTGCTGTGCTGCTGAGCTACAGCCCCAGCCCAGTGAGGGATGTTATTAGCTCCTCGGATTTTTAGTTTTTTTCTCTCCTTCTGTTTGGTTCTTGTAGGATCATTTTATTTGTTGGGGAGAGAGGTTAACTTTATTTTTTTTAATCTTTGATTTAATGCTATCAGGATATTTTTCCCTTGTCCAGTGTATCATTCTTGCATATTATTTTTTTAAGACCTTTGGTATTTACAGATTTAACATTTATAGTTTCACCTGTTTCAACTGACCCCCATGGTGGGTCTCTGGTACAGAAATGTGGACTTTTGTTTAGAATGAAATGTTTCATGATTGCCGCCATGCTTACTAATAAGAGCTCATCATGTAGTTCAAAGAGGGAGTGTGTTAGACAGGCCAGCCAGCACCTGCGTCTCAACACAGCTTTTTCTCTGCTTGTCGTCGCATACACAGTAACTCTCGAAGTGATAAAAGCTGTTTGTTTATGAAATATGGGCCTGAAAAGAAAACCAACTGCTAGTTCTGATGATGAAAGTGAAGAGAAAATGAAGAGGTCTAAGAAAGTGATGGTTCTTAGCCAGAAAATAGACATTTTGGATAAATTAAAGTGGTTTTGCAGATTCAGGTAAGTTTGTGGTTAATGTTGCTACAGTATTGATGTGCTAGTTTAAATTTAGAGAGGCAGACTTTATAACTTTATAAATGATTAGTAATGTGCATTTAGAAGCACATTAGAAATTTAAACATTTCACCTAAAAGTTATACTGCACTGAATTTTAGAGACGTTAGACCCTTAGTAGTTGACAGCTTGAGCTCTGGAGTCCCTGAAGTCTTGGGATATATTGTGCCTATTGTTTATTTTGGGCTGTTCTAGTCCAGTAATATTTCTGTCCTTTTGGCACTGTAGCACTTTCATAAATTTTGACATATTGTGGTACTTACTCTTGGACCTCTGCTGATGGTCTTTTTCTCTTTCTCAGAGTTAAACTTTTTAAATCATGCATGAACAATGTTTTCAAATCAGAAATGCTAAAATGGTGTTTCTGGCTGGGATTACATTAGTAGTATAAGGTTGTTATCCAAAAGTAGTTGGGATTTACAGAATATTTTTAATAATTGTGTGGATATCTTTGTGTGTGTGAATATTTTTAATAATTGTGTATATCAAACAGTTTTATGGTACAGAATTTTTCTACTGTAGTATTATGTTGGTGCTCCTAAATTCTTGAATTTTAGAAGGCATCTTTCCGCTTTTTAGAGATAAGGTCTCATTGTGTTACCCAGGCTGACCTTGTATTTGTGATCCTCCTTAGCTGGGATTATAGGTATGTGCTATAATGCCTAACCAGGTTTTCACATTAGAGATGCTCAATCTGTAAATAATTTAGAGTTCCTGGGAACTCTATTCAGATGTTACTTAAGTAGCCCTTAAATGATGCCACACTTTGGCAGAGTCTCACTGTGTAGATCTGGCAGGCTTTGAACTCACAGCAGTCCTGCAGCCTCAGCTTCCCAAATACTGGGATTACAGGCATGCTTCAACACACCCAACCCCATACATCTTTTTAAACTATTGTTTTGGTTTTTTTGTACAGGGGATTGAACTCTGGTCCTTACGCAGGGGGTTGCGGGGGCAGGCGGCGGAACCACTGAGCTAAATCCCCGGCCCCTTTAAACTATTCTTTTAGCAGACATTTCTTGTATCTCTGTGAACTAGGTAGGATTTATGTTAGATACTGAAGATAGAGATGAGCTAATAGTCATTCCTCAAGGAGCTCCCCAGTTGCAAAGAAAAGTATAAAACAGTTTATAAAAAGTGTGAAGTGTGTTATTGTGCAAGGAATGCTGGGAGCATTTTGTATTAGATACAAACTAGGGTGCGATGAAGGAGAGTTTGAGTGGAATTGAGGAACAGTCGTATATCCTCTAATTGGGATCCTTTTCCCTTTCAACATGTTTCACCTGGTTATTGCCTGTGTATTACAAAGATGTTGACTTTTTAGTCTCTTTTACCCAAATTAAAGAATTTGTCTGTTTTAGCTGATACCTTTGAATTTTCATGGGAGTCTTGCTTCTTTGAACTGTCTCTTCCCAATATATTACTTTTATTACTATAAGAATATGTGAAAAAATATTAAATTACAGTAATAGTACACTTTCTTGTTCCAAAATTGAGAGAGAATTAGCACTGGATGTTGACTCTTGCTTTTGTAATTTATTCCAGTAAAAACAACTTTTAGTTTATTTGTGTAATAGCTTTACATTTCTGAGTCTGCTTGCTTAGAGGCTAGTGTTCTTTTAATGTATTTGTTGATATTTCCTTGCCTGTATTTTATTTGGCATTCCATTCATACACTTATAAAAAAGATTACTAGTCTTTTGTGATGGCTTTAACTTGTTTGAAAATTGGACCATATTTTCCAAAGGTGGCATAACAGTTATTTCTCTGAGCCTAGAATTGATTTATAGACATATAAATGAATATTTTTACTACTAGTGTACTTTGAGATTGTACTATATCTAAAGAAAAAACAATATAAATACAACTTCTAAATCTTTTGCAAGTTTACATCAAATTACATTTGAAAAGTTGATACTTTATGATGGATTCCTTTTCTTTTCTTTCTTTTTTTTTGGTACTGTAGATCGAACTCAGGACCTTGCGCTTGCAAGGCAGGCAGCAGAACCATTGAGCTAAATCCCCAACCCTCCTTTTCATTTTTATTAAATAAGGAACAGCTGTCTCAAGGCCTTAATTGTAGTTATTTAAAAATACTTTTGCTTCTACAAGAGAATTTTTCATAACACTTTTGTCTTTTTAACAAATACAAGATTTGAAAAGACATACTTCTGCTGGTTTGATTTGGTAAAAGAAGCTTTTGTTTAATTTTGCTTTTTGTTATTGTTTATTTGTGGTACTAGAGATTGCATCCAGAGTCTCAAAGCATGCTTAAAAAGTGCTCTACTACTCAGCTGCATCCCCATCCCAGGTTGGCCTTGAACTCGCTGTGTAGCCCAGGCTGGCCAAAATTCTTGGCAATCCTCCTGCCTCAGCCTCCCAAGTAGCTGGGATTACAGATGTTTACCACTACACTCAGAAATTTGAAGTGAAGTAGGATATATTTAAAATATGACTGTACTTGTGTAAATTCACAGAACTGTTAATTTAAGTCTAGCTAAAGATATGTCCAGATTATGTTTGCAAATATATTTGCTAATACTGTAAAAAACAACCAGTTGAAATAGCATGAAAAATAAATGTTACATCTAATATTAGACATCATTTAAGTAGGCTTATCACATTTGCTATTACGAGAGTTCATGAAAAATTCAAATAACTAGCTACAATGATACAATGTAGACAATTGTATCATAATTCCTTTGGAAAATATGACAGTTTTAGAAAATTTTATAATTCACATCTATACCAATTTGGGGAAATGATTTGAATGTCAAAACTTGATCTGAAATTAATAGGGAGGAGGAACATGGCAGTTTACAATTAGAGGGCAGCAGTAGTTGTCTTAAGTACCAACAGTAATGGAGGAGAGGAGTTACAAGGTGTGGTGGCTGTCAGCCAGCAAGCTGCTAAAATTGGCTGTGGTCATTGCAGGAAGGCATTGGCTGTGATTGACAGGGCTTCTTGCATGGTATTAAACTGCATCCCTAACCACTGCATGTCCCTCTGAATTTTAACAATGAAGTGTCATTTTATAAATGGTACTTTCTTAGTGTTGAAATAAGAATCAGGCAAGTACAGCTGAAAAAGTACAAATCCAAAAAAATGCTTAGGACAGATTAAGGTAGGAGTGAATATTAAATCTGTTTAACAAGTTTAACCTATGTTGTAGTAATGATTAGCAAAATTAAAGTATTATAATGCTTTAAAGATAATACGAGAAATATTAATTTGGTGGTAATGAACTAGAACTAAATCACTAGAATATAGCAGTAAAAAACAGAATGGAATGGGATAGTGTTAGCAATGTAGATGTTAGAAGTATACATTCATCCTTAGGTATCTGGGGAATTAGTTCCAGAATCCCCTACAAAAATCTACAGGTATTTAAGTTTTCTATTAAAGGGTATTAGTTATATAATCTGTGTACTTTTTCCCATATATTTTAAATGATCTAGATCTAGCTTGGAGCCCAGATTTTACAAATACCCAAAGTCCAGGTTAATTATGTGTACACAATCTATCAAATTTCCTGGGTGTTTTCTATATTATGAAAACATTTGGGAGAAAATAGTGAACTTACTGATATTTCCTTTTTACAGCTGCTTTTCTAACCCAGACTGTGTGTCTTGATGACACAACAGTAAAGTTTGAAATATGGGATACAGCTGGTCAAGAACGATACCATAGCCTAGCACCAATGTACTACAGAGGAGCACAAGCAGCCATAGTTGTATATGATATCACAAATGAGGTAAGTATAAATGCCTCTTACATTGAAACTAATTTGACGTAACATTTTTGTTATTCACAATTTTTGCTAGAAAAGTTTTTATAGCCAATCATAACCTTTCTGCCAAAGCTTTTGTAAGTAAAAGTATTGGGTGAAAATGCTTCAAGTAATACAAATACTATTTCCTTCCTGCAGTCACCTTAGAAGTCTTTTAAAGCCTCATCTCATAAAGATGCTTCCTGACCATTTGTGAGCTTATGCCAGATATCTGTTCCTTTGTTTAACAGGAATCTTTTGCAAGAGCAAAAAACTGGGTTAAAGAACTTCAGAGGCAAGCAAGTCCTAACATTGTAATAGCTTTATCGGGAAACAAGGCTGATCTAGCAAATAAAAGAGCTGTAGATTTCCAGGTATGTTGAATTTTTTACTTGAAGCCATTATTTTTGTAAATAAAAGCCATACAAATAATTTTAAAATACAGATTTTAATACAAATATGCACAAAACAAACAAATAAATGTAGAGTGCCATGTGCAATAAAATATTTCTCCTGAAGGTCAGGAGGTCTAGCTCAGTGGTAAAGCATTTGCCTAGCATATTACATAACACCCCAGGTTTGATCTCTGATACCTCAGAAGAAAAAAGATACTTCTAGTAAACCTTTAAACAGTACCTTTTTTTTTTGGTACTGGGGATCGAACTTGGGACCTTGCGCTTGCGAGGCAGGCAGCAGAACCACTGAAAACAATATTCTTATGTTATTGTAAATTATTCAGTAATTTGCTTGACCTGAACAACTACAAAAGAATTATTTGCAAACAGTGCAGAAACACATAAGGGAGAAAGTGCCTCCAGCTTCATCCCTATAGCCACTTGTGTCTTCCTGTCTCATTTCTGCTCATCTCCCAATATACTATATATCAGCACACATATACATGCCCATGTTTACACAAACATGCATACTCATCCCTATCCTTAAAAGGCTGTTCAGCAGGTGTGGTGGTACTGACTTGTAATCCCAGCACTCACAAGGCTGAGGCAGGAGGATTGCTGGGATTTCAAGGCCAGGCTGAACTACAAGGCCCTGCCTCAAAAAGGGCGGGGGGGGGGGGGCCTGTTCAAAAATAAAGGTTTAAAAAATCTACTTTTTTTTGACGGGGCCTTGTAGTTCAGGCTGGCCTTGAACTCACTATGTATCCCTGGAACTTGGGCAGCCCTGCCTCAGAGCCTCCTGAGTGCTGAGATTACAGGCATGCACCACCATGCCTGTCTTAGAAATTCCACCTTTTATCTGCTATCTCAATATCTAATTGAGAATATTCTCTGCTGCAAAATACAACAAGCACTAATCAGTCATTTGAAAAAATGAACCATGTTGGGGATTTAGCTCAATGGTTCCGCCCCCTGCCTCGAAAGCGCAAGGTCCCAAGTTTGATCCCCCAAATTTGATCCCCCAGTACCAAAAAACCAAAAAAATGAACCAGGAGCCAGGTATGGTGGTGCATGCCTTCAAGGCCAGCCTTAGCTATTAGTGAGTTCAAAGTCAATCTGAACTACATATCAAGACCCTGCCTCAAAAAACCAATAATAATAATATAAAGCAAAAATGAGCCAGGAATTATGGCACACACTTATAATCTGGCACTGGAGGGGCTGAGGCAGGAGGATCATGAGTTTGAGGTCAGTCTGGGCTTCATAGTGAGACCCTGTCTCTTAGGAAAAAAAATACAGGGCTGGGGATTTAGCTCAATGTCACAGTGCCTACCTGGCAAGCTTAAGGTCCTGAGTTCAATCCCCAGTATCAAAAAAAAAGTTTAAAAAAAATGTAGGGAAAAAAGGGCTGTAGGTGTAGCTCAGTGGTAGAGCTCTTGGCTAGCATGAGTTCCTGGGTTCAGTTCCCAGTAAACACATTCACAAGCACACAGAGAGGGAGGGACAATGAATGAATGTTCTCTAATTATTTAAAGCTGCCTCTGTCTCCTGTTCTTTAGCTCTTTTCCTGAAAGAGTCTGGTTGCGGTCATTATGTATATAATATTGGTGATGGAATAATTTTCTTCTTTTTTTTTTTTGGTACTGGGGATCAAACTCGGGTCCTTCCACTTGGCAAGGCAGGCAGCGGAACCACTGAGCTAATCCCTGGTCAAATTTTCTTCTTGTAGTGATCATAGATGGGACACAGGCTCGGAGAGAAAGACAGCTATTTCGTGAATCATTAGGTATTAAACTAGCACATTACAGAGGTAGTTTAATTTAATTTGTGACAACCATAGGAGTTTTAGTAACATGTACTATTCTTTCCTAGTTACCTTCCCATTATTATAAAGTGGTAGAACATTTATAGTCAAAAGTGCCCCTGTCATGTAACAGTTCAAAGCAACCTAAGTTCAAAGTTATTTCTTTGTCAAATTGGACAGACAATTGGTTGCTTCTCAGAACAGCTGTGAGGATCAAAGGGAGTGATATATGTAAACTAGAAAGTGTGACAGAAAGGTAGGGTAGTAATGTCATTTTTAAAGGAATGCTTCATTAGATAATTCAAAATTAAACAATGAGTGTCATTCAGTGGTTAAAGCCAGTGTTAACATAAGCGTAAATGCCATTGTGATCCAAGACCATTTTATATTTAGAATAGGATAATCCTCCCCCTTCAAACTCATTCCAAAGTATATATGTTTTTTAGGTATCAGGAATCGAACTGAGAACATTGCACTTGCTTGGCAGGCTCAGTGCCACTGAGCTAAATCCCCAGCTTCCAAAGTGTATTTAATGTTAGACCAGATGAACCAAGTCAAGGTAGGCAAAAAAGAAAATATTCCATGGTAAAATTACCAGCCTAGTGCTTTTACTTAATGTTAATAGTTTACCACACAATTGTTGGATTTAGGTAATCAAGTTAGAAGTGCAGGTGATAAGGAAGCCTCCTTTTTCTATAACAAATAAAGCAGATCTAGTATGTGTCTGAGGGATATGTCTTATTTTTTTCTCTTTGAACAGGAAGCACAGTCCTATGCAGATGACAACAGTTTATTATTCATGGAAACATCAGCTAAAACATCAATGAATGTAAATGAAATATTCATGGCAATAGGTAAGATTAATAATTTTTTAAAATGATAGCCAATACAATGATGGAACATATTTGGGTTTTACTATCTATTTTAAATTTCTTGATTTTTTTTTGTTGTTGTTGTTGTTGTTACTGGGGATCGAACTTGGGACCTTGTGCTTGCAAGGCAGGCACCAGAACTACTGAGCTAAATCCCCGGCCCCTAAAATTCTTGATTTTTAAAAAATTAACTATACTTCTTTTCTGTGTCCTCTCTTCCAAACACTACTTTGTTAATGTTGCTAAATTATGAAAGATTATTACCTATTAATTGTGTAATAACTATCAATTTAGGCAAGTTCTTTCCATCTGAGTTATGCTTGTGCTTTGATCTAAGAAAATATATTTTCTGAAGGTTTCACTGAAAAGTTTGAGTAAATACATGTTTTCTTCCTATTGTTTACTTTTGTATACAGTAATATCCCTCTTGATCTGTGTGGAATACATTCCAAGATGCTGGGTAAATGGCTCAAACTTCCTTCCTTTTCTTTTTTTGGTTGCCTTTTACTTTTTTTTTTTGGTACCGAGGACCAAACTTGGTACCTTGAGCTTGGGAGGCAGGCGGAACCACTGAGCTAAATCCCCAGCCCTGCCTATTATATTTTAACTAACCACTTAGCACTCACTCCAGCCATAACATTTGTAGTTTGAGGGGCAACAGCAAAATTAGCACAAATTTTGCTTTTTCTTCACAATTTCTTTTCTTTTTTTGGTACCGGGGATTGAACTCTGGTCCTTGCTCTTGCAAGGCAGGCAGCAGAACCACTGAGCTAAATCCCTGGCCCTTCACACTTTCAGTTATTTGAGGTACTGTACTGGGGATATAACTCAGGGTCTCAAGCATGCTAGACAGGTGCTTTGCCACTGAGATAAATCCTCAGCACCAAAGATTGGTTTTTTACTGTAGATTACCTGGCATTAGATTGGGGACAGGTGTCTTGGGGGATGAACCCAGGGCCTTCGCACTGAGATACATCCCCAGCCCTTCTTTGGTTGTGGTTTTTGTTGTTGTTTGGTTGATTGGGGTTTTTTGAGACAAGGTCTCATTATGTAGCCCAGGTTGTTATTCCTGCTGCCTCAGACTCCTGAATGCTAGGATTACAGACATGCACTTACCACACTTGGCTAATTGATCTTTCTGGTTTTTGAGATATGGTCTCATGTAGTTCAGGATGGCCTCCAACTTGAGGCAATCCTCCTGTTTCAGCCTCCCTAGTGCTGGGGTTACAGACATACACCACCACACCCAGCAAATTTGGACAGATTAACCAATTAATAACTGAATCAGAGGCTAAAGAAAACCCAGGAAGAGCGGGCATGGTGGTGCACACTTGTAATCCCTGTACTGAGGAGGTTAAAGTAGGAGGATTGAAAGCAAGGCCAGATTAAGCTATGTGGCAAGAGCCTGTCTCAAAAAAAGGAGAGGCAGAAAGCCACCCAGCCAGCTAATAACTGCTAAGTACTCTAATGCTTTTTTTAGGTGGCCAAGTTTAATGATAGCCTATTTAAAATGCAAACAGACCAAAACAAAAAACCTCTCCTGTCTGTTGTGTAAAGTGTTTTTCTGGAAACCACATGGCAGGGAAATACAGTACAGTTGTGGAAGATTGTGTCATGGTATGCTTGTATGTTCCACCCCTCTCCCCAGGATCGAACTCAAGACATTGCACTTGCAAGGCAGGTGTGATGCCACTGAGCTAAATTCCCGGCCACATAGTCTGCTTGTTTTACAAATGGGATAGATTGCACCCAGAATCACATCTAAAATAACAGGAACCAAGGAGATAGTAGGTCCCTGAAATCAGCCTGAGCTTCAAAACTCTTAGGGTATTAAGACTGCACTAGCTCTATGGTAGAATGCTTTCCTAACCTGTATGAGATTCTGTATGTGATGCCTGTCACCATTTTAAAATAGTAAAAAAATACTAGGCTGTCTTTAATTTGTACCTTTTATTCAGGAGTGCTGTTAAGGTCATTTTTCATTAGAAATTACCCTGCAAAATAGACTTAGGGATTTTTTTCTCCCTGCAATTGGAATATTTTCCTTTTTGAAAGAATTCCCAAGTAGAAATGGGATTTTGGTCTTCATAAAATTAATACCTTGAGTCCCACAGTAATGTGCTCAGCAGTTTTAATCAATTCAGAGACTACAAAGTTTATTTCTTCCAACCTCTTAATTTCAGTTAGATGTAATTACACAAAGTCCTTTAGAGAACTGTGCTGACAGGAGAAATGTTTGCTCATCGCAAAAACCTGACTTAATCTTATAGTACAGCTTATGCTATCTTGTTTCTCTGGTGTCCATGTTTACCAACTATAGGGCATTACTTTAAATATATTTGACTAGAAATTTATCATTATGTCACCATTCATGCTATCATTTCTAGAGCCATTCCTATAAAAAGTGGTCCAGTGAAGACCTTTTTCCCAAACTTTAGTGTCCCCTCCTGACTTCCAGACCTAGTGCCCAGCCTACCTTCTAGGATTATAACAAGATGATAAATACTGGTGTGGAATATGGAGGACCAATACAGAGTAAAAGATCCAAAATGCAACTAAGCATTCAGCATTGTTTTGGTTGCAGTACTAGGGCTTGTACCTAGGGCCTTTCTTGTACCTAGGGCCTTTACACTGAGCTATGTACCTAGTCCTTTATTTTTTATGTTGAGGTAGGTCTCACAAAGTTGCCAGTTTGCATAGGCTGGCCTCAAACATGGAGTCTGTCTGTCTTCAGCCTCCCAGAGTGCTGGGATTGCAAACATGTGCCACCATGCCAGCTAGCATTCAGATTTTGAAATAGAGCATACTCAACCTCTGAGTAACCTGGATCAAGGCTATATGATAAAGTTAGAGTCTTACATGACATTGTATCCCCAAGATGATGACAAACTAGTGTCCAGACACCCTTAGACATATTTAATGTTACTACCCCTTTCCCTCAAAAAGTGAACCCATACCTCAAGGGTTTTAGAAATTAAAATGAACTACATCTATCTAGCAGGTAAAATTCTACTTAGTAGGAAGCATACTCCAGAGAACAGCCATTAGCTGTATATAACATAGCAGAAGTAAAGCCATAAATGCTGGTCAGTAGGGCTTTTAACATTTGATAATCTATGCTCATCTCACTCAAATAATATTTGGAACTAGTTTTGGAAATAGACTCTTTCAGATCAGTTCCATTTGTATTAGGCACAGTTACTGGTGCAACTGGCCCATAGGAGAAAAATGTAGATGCTTGAAGAGGAAAAGTTGTGGAAGCCAGCAAAGAAAAAAAGGGATGTGGTATTTCATAATTCTGTTTCATAATTTAAGTTGCACAGTAGAGGACATGCTTTATTGGAGTGGTGCTTAGGGGTGGTATGTGTTTATATCCTGGCTTGTTCTAAAAAGTGTTTCTGGCTGGGTGCAGTGGCACATGGCTGCAATGCCAGCACTTAGGAAGCTGAAGCAAGAGGATTGCCATGAGATCCAGATAAGCTTGGGGGCCTACATAGTGAGTTCAAGGCCAGCCTAAATTACAGAGCAAGATCCTGCTTCAAAAAAAGTGTTTCCAAAACACTTTATAGGTCGTTGTTGTTGTTGTTGTTTTTTAAGACATGTCTTTCTATATACAGGCCAACCTTAAACTTGCTGTGTAGCCTAGCTGGCCTTAAACATGGCATCCTCTTGTCTCAGCCTCAAAAGTGCAGGGATTACAGGTGTACACTTCTATTCCCAGCAGCCCAAACTGTTCTTGAACTCAAGTATTTTTCATATCTCAATCTCCATAGTAGCTAAGACTATAAGCTGTACCTGACAGATTTTCTTCAATAGAAGTATTAATGATTATGAAGTAAAGCACAAATTTTCTAGTATTAAGTGAATCTATATAAAGAATTATATAGACAGAATGGTGCCTCTAATCCCATCTACTTAGGAGGCTGAGGCTGGAGGATCACAAAGGCTAGGCATCTTAGACCCTGTCTCAGGGATGTGGTTCAAGGAGAGAGCACCCTGGGCTGAAAATAAAAAATAATTATATATAACTCTTGTAAGTTTCATTTATATATGAATAACTGTTCTCCATCCACCCCTTCTCAGAAACATTCAGAAATTAACTTCTGGTAAGACAGCAACCTATGAGGGCTGGGGAATTAGCTCAGATTTAGCTCTGCTATCTGCCTCGTAAGCCCAAGGTCCCAAGTTCAATCCCTGGTACCAAAAAAAAAAAAAACAGCAACTTAATTTTTTTTGGCATTTAATAGATACTCAAACACTTGAGATCAATGAACACGTGGCTGTGTGAAACTTTGGGGTTACTATAACACATAGATGGAAATTTTAGTATGAATTTTCTAATTCTGTTTATTTTGATATTTATCTCTCAGCTAAAAAATTGCCAAAGAATGAACCACAGAATCCAGGAGCAAATTCTGCTAGAGGAAGAGGAGTAGACCTCACTGAACCTACACAACCAACCAGAAGTCAGTGTTGTAGTAACTAAACCTCCAGTTTGAACTAGCTGGAATATTCTGCTTTCTAAATGTCAAATAACAGTGGAATTGGAGCATTTAACCAGCCCAGTATGACTCCCAAAAACAAAGAGACTTATGATAGAGTCAAGTTTCTAATACAGAATTATTTTAAGTGTTTTGAACTTAATTTTTAATAACATGCATGTATCCCTCTGACTAATGTTTCAGCAATAGAAAGGGAAAATGAGATCTGTGTGTACTTGTTTCACTGGAAAGTTGGAGGGAATCGTTTCTCACCATTAGGGATAAAGACAAATGACTATCTGGACCCACAGTTAACCATCCAGTTTCTCCAAACTGGGACAGTAATCATCTGTGAAAAATTAGAAATTATTAATTTGAGCTTTCTGGAAAACATTTTTAGAGATTATAAAGAAATTTATGCTTAGCTACAGTATTCAGGTAAACTTCCTTCTGTTATCTAAGATGTACATTCCACATTTTAGTAAGTTAACCACAAGAAAACAGTCCCACATCTCCAGGAAGAAAAGGAATATTGGTAGCATCTAAGTTACAGCCAGTCCTTTTATTTTTCTAAATGGGATGAAGTCAAATGTTAACTCTACCTTGTTTAGGACTATGAAAACTAATAAATGCATTTTAATGAATAGTGTTCCCTTCATGTGAGCTCTTCAAAGAAATGAAGCAAACCAGGTATCTGATTTTTTTTTTTTAATCACTGCTGGCCATTCATAGGTCTTGTTTGCGGGCAGGGAAGAGGCTTTTGTTCTCTTTGGATGTAATACAGTCAGTGCACTAACAATTATGTACATTCAACTTGATTGTTTTAAATTTTATCTTCAGCTGTACTGTAAATAGGGTACTGCATTGTAACCTCCATGTATGTTTATTATTTTTCTGTAATATTTAAGAGTTGCTTAAAAGTATACAAAATGTAGTTACTAAAACAGCTAATTCTTTCTCTTACCCTTTGAAAAAAAGGGGCTTCAGTTCCTACATGGCTAGAACCATAATAAGCAATGTATCTGTAATTTGTAACATAAATATTGCAATGTTAGTAACAATCTTGCAGCCTTGTTTTTCAAAGTCCATTTTATTTTGATAAGTTCCGTATATTGCACTAATTTTTAGGTATTTTCATTATATGAAATCTACCATGTGTCAGATGATTTACTCTATTTAAGTGTCGAACTCCTAGCAGACCTCTTGTACATTTTACAGTAATTCAGAATTAGCAAGGAAAACAGTTCACCAGTGTTTAGTTTTATATTGAGGTGCTCAGGTTGGAATAAAGTGGTATAAAAAGCAAATACTGGTTTTTTTCTCTTTTTTTGGCATAAAACAGTGAACATACATAGCCTAAAATCTGCTTTTATATTTTCTTTTTTCTTTTTTTTTTTTTTTTTTGGTACTAGGGATTAAACTCAGGACCTTGTGCTTGGGAGGCAGGCAGTGGCACCACTAAGCTAAATCCCAGGCCCTGCTTTTATATTTTCTTTACTGCGATGTCAAAAATTATTTCTCATGGGGGCCAGGGATTTAGCTCAGTGGTTCCACTGCCAGCCTCCCAAGCACAAGGATCCGAGTTCGATCCCCCGTACCCCTCCCAAAAAAATTATTTCCCGTGGTATTAATGTATCATATTTTTAGTATATGTGCTGCCGAAGCGAGCACATTAATGTATCATATTTGCTTCATTGAAAAACTGTCTTTGGTAATATATTTTGGTGCTGTGAATAACTGGAACTTAATTTTTTATATCAGCAAGTGATATTCACTTCCATTGAGAAATATTACCATAACTGTAATGTCTCTGGAACCAGCCTCCAGAGCAGCATTTACAAGTCCACGGCTAACATACTCAGCTGCACCTTCAAAGAAATTCTTAGGGTATGATTCCTCTTTGCTTATTTGTCCATCATCTGCACTGGTTGGTCTATCAGTTTCATTTTCACTGCAAGGTTCATAATGAGTCATCTGTGGTAGAAATGTTTCTACATTTTTAGAGTTGTAAACACAATGTTCAGAATATTTTGAATCAGATACATTTTTCTTTAAATTTGTAGTTGACACATATTCTTTAGATTCAGGATTATATTGAAACAATATGTGGTTATTACTGTCTGATGCAGAAATGCTTTTATCACTGATTGAAAGATACAGAGGCTTGTTGCGCAGTGATTTGTTTTGTATGATAGAAGCACATGTTTTCTTACATATCTGAAAGTGTTATTGTCAGTGCTATGACTTCCTCTTTATCCAGAACTTCCCAAAGTCCATTAGTAGCTAAGATAAGGAATTGACACAAGTCATCTATAGGGATAGAAATAGTTTCAGGTGCTGGAATAATAAATTTTTTTAGTTTGAGATTCCCATGAAATCCAAGTCCTCTTGTCGTTTTTATGTGCCCTTCTAGGAGCCCATATGGTTCATTTGAAGTAATTACTGCTCCATTCTGAAGTACTCTTCCTCTTTCACTGGTGTTTTCTGTAGTATGTTCTTTGGTGAGACAAAATCCTTTCCCATTTCTGCATAAGACTGCTTGCACATTACCTGAAAGATTATTTTTTAAAAAGAAAAGTTTTATCCCAAGAGATTTAATAACCACTTGTATCAAAAGTATGCTGTTAATTTTACTGTTTTAATGCTAAAGAGGCCATGTAAAAATATTTTTTAAATATATGTACTGAATGATTTATAGTGACTTAGATTTCAGGCAATTTATCCTCCATTGTCAAGCACTCTTACTGTTTAAAATACTGCATTTAGTATTAAAATAACGAATCACAGATATTGAGAAATAGTTCCTAAATCAAGTTTATAAAAGAGCTTCAGAATATTTTGGAGAGCTAAGTTGAACTTTTTTATAACCAGTATATATTCCATGCAGCAAATATTTACGTTTTAATAAATGTTTTTTCAATGACAAACACAAATTTTGATTTTTTAAAAATAGAATTTGAGGGCCAGGGATTTAGCTCAGTGGTTGGTCCCCAACACCAAAAACTAAGTCAATTTTTAAAAAATCAAAAAACAAGTCATTTGGTAAACTTAAGAGAAAAGAGACCTGAGAGCTAGTGGGTAAAGTTGTGCCCATCTCTCAATCTAGTGTGAGCTCATGAAAGGAGGGCACTAGGAAATAAAAGTGGCTTATGGGGCCTTGTCAAAAGGAATTATTCAGAATACTCAGTGGCACCACACCTGCCTGGCAAGCACAAGATCCTGAGTTCAATTCCTGGTACCAAAAAAAAAAAAAGATTTAAAAAAAAACAACTTGTATGCAACAAACAAAAAATCAGTTAGGTAAATGAAAAGCTTGAATTTATGAAGCAAGATTAGTGAGCTGGAAGAGATGCAAAGAAATTGTCCAAACTACAGGACAAAAAAAAGCAAAACAGCTGAGTGTGGTGTTGCATACCTGTAATCCTAAGTACACCAGAGGCAGAGGCAAGAGGATCACAAGTTCAAGTCTACCATCAGCAACTTAGTGAGCACCTGTCTCAATATAAAAAGGAAGAAGATGGGCCGGGGATTTAGCTCAGTGGTTTCGCTGCCTGCTGTGCAAGCGCAAGAACCCAAGTTTGATCCGCAGTCCAAAAAAAGGAAGAAGGAAGATATGCACAGAGACACCAGAGTGCTGTGGCCCAGCTAGAGGGTGAAGCAAGAGGATGAGCAGTCTGAATGCCACAAGAGACAACCATTTGGCTACAGCTTTTGCAGTCGCCATCTACGTGGCAGCCTCAATTGGCACGGCCTTCTGGTATTAATATTGCAGTTCATAGGGCCCGGGATTTAGCTCAGTGGTTTCACCGCCTGCTGCACAAGCTCAAGGACCCGAGTTCGATCCCCGGTACCAAAAAAAAAAAATTTCAGTTCAGTTCAAGAAAATTCATGTGATTTTAATAAAGCATCTTGAAATAGTTCGCTACTGATGAGGCAGATGAAAAGATAAAATAATGTACTTTTCTGATACAGTAGTGCAGCAGGATTGTGGAGATGATGTACCACCATCACAAAATATACATTGGTGTACTTCGCCAGACACAACAGTCATTTGATGATGTCACAAAATGCATAAGTTTTGTACAACATAGGAGTTCATGGAGAAATTTAATCCTGGAAAACACAATAGTGGAATTGGTCTACTTTGGACTTATCTTTGGCGCTGGCGGTTCATTTTACCTTTTGTTAGTCTAGGTTTGCTGTGCTTTGGGGCTTTACTTGGACTCTGTGCTTGTATCTGCCAAAGCTTCTATCCCCCTTTGCTATGGGCATTCTTCATCCTCTCCCAGGCCTGTGTTCACTGTGCTTGGTAAGTTATGTTGCTGGAATTGAGCTGCTCCCCCAGAAACTAGAGCTGCCTGTACCTGGTGAATTTGGGTGATCCTTTTAATATTTTTATAATTTACTTTGTCGGGCCAGGGATTTAGCTCAGTGGTGCTGCACCTCCCTCGCAAGCACAAAGTCCTGAGTTCAATCCCCACTACCTAAATAAATAAATAAATAAAATAATTTCCTTTGTCTCTCAGTTGCTTTAAATTTAATTTTTATTTTTCTATGGATATATCATTTTATCTTGAAAATCCATTTTACTTATATACACACAACTAAATGCATGCTTAACCACACTAAAATTGATGTGGTTTACTGTGAGTGACGATCTTTCAGATAAACCATCAGGTTCAAAGTGTAGAGAGAGAAAAATGTGTAGTGACTCTACACATCTGTGAAAGCACACTGGAAGTGGGAAACTGACCCAGAACAAGTTCCACTGATGTCTGTTTGAGACTTCCCAGTAAAAGCAAAGTGACTCCCATCTTGTTGAACTAGAAGCTTTAATTTGAGGGGGAAACCTCTTCCTTATCCTTTGTCAAAACCTCATACTCACTTTTCTTTTGTAGACAATCAGTGGTATTATGTGCTACTTTCAAAGACTTATGCTCCATAAAATTGGGAAGTTCTTTTCCCCTAAACATTGGCACATAGTTTCATCTGAGTGAAGTATTGCAGCTGTTTGTATCTACAGTATATCTCTTTACAAGAAAACAAGTGAAAAAAGTGTTTGCTTGAAACTTTAATTTTTTTTTTCCTTGGGTACCAGGGATCAAACTCAGGACCTTGTGCTTGTGAGGTAGACGCTGTGCCATGGAGCTAAATCCCCAGCCCTGAAACTTTAATTTTGTAACTGCAAAAATTCCAATTCATCTAGACAGGTGGGTTACTCGTTTTACCTTTTTTTAACCCATTACGATTTTCAGTACCATCAAACCATTTTGAATTTTTGCTCCTTCTCTCTTCACAGACCAGGTTTATTAAAAGAATGCTTTCTTGGGCCGGGGAATTAGCTCAGTGTTTTCGCCACCTGCTGCGCAAGTGCAAGGACCGAGTTTGATCCCCGGTAACAAAAAGAAAGTGCTTTCTCTTTAAGGGAGCACCGAGTAAAATTCTCCAACTGCTTTCTGTTATTCCAATTAAGTACAGTATCACAAAGAAAGTTCCAGCGTAATGACCCCTTAAAGTATCAGTAATTTCTTACTATATCCCAAATCAATCTTTTTTACAAAATAAAAATGACAAGAGACAAAAAATAAAAAAGGAAGAAAGGAGAAGAGAAAAGGGGCTGGGCCTGCAGCTTAGTAGCCCCAGGGGTTCGGTCTCCAACACTTACACACATACATGTGTACATTATATTAATGATATGGTGAGAAAGTCTAAGATTAGATCATTAGAATGAAAAGAATATAACAGGCAAGTTTGTAGGGATGGGCAGACACCAACTTACAACATTAAGAATCTAAAATATCCCAAATAGGATTTTTAGGGCCGGGGATTTAGCTCAGTGGTGCCGCAAGTGCTTGCTTCACAAGTGCAAGGTCCCAAGTTCGATCCTTGGTACCAAAAGGAGAGAAGCCAAATAGGATTTTTTAAAATCCACTTGTGGGTAAACATAAATTATGCCACATCAAAGACAAAAATAGGAAGAAATTCTGATTGCTTTTTTTTTTTTTTTGGTACTGGGGACTGAACTCGGGTCCTTGTGCTTGCAAGGCAGGTGGCGAAACCACTGAGCTAAATCCTTGGCCCTCTGATTACTCTTAAAGGGTCTGCTTTTTATCAGTGACAATAGAAAACAAGACAGGGAAAGATTATCTTTAAAAAATGCTGAGAGAAAACTGCCAAATCAGAATTTTCATCTAACAAAAATACCTTCCTAGACAGAGAAGACAGTTTTGGCATGGTACAGGCCTGTAAACCCAGCACTGGGAAGTTGAGACAGAAGGATCACAAGTTCAGACCCAGCCCAGGCAATTTAGTGACTTAGACCCTGTCTCAAGGCTTAAGTCTGGGGATGTACCTCCATGCAGAGACCCTGGTTGGTTCCATCCCCAGTACAGAGAGGAGAAAGGAGAGGGGGTGCACTGGGGCACACCTGTAACCCCAGCGCTTGGCAGACTGAAGCAGGGTTGCCTAGAGTATGAGGCCAGCCTGGACTGCATAGCAAGACCAAGTCTCAAAAAGAAAAAAAGGGAAAAGAAACACATCACACAAAGTCTGAGTGCTTCCAGTGAACCTTTGCTAAGGGGAATTCTAAAGGATGTACTTCAAGCAGAAAAGAAAATATTCCAGGTGAAAGGAAAGATATGGATAATAGCAAATACATGAAAAAAAGATAAATATAAAATGTATAAACCAATAATAATGTCTTCTGTGGTATTTTTTGTTTAGTGGTGCTGGGGATCAGACTGAACTCATGGTCTGACACATGCTAGACAAGCAATTTACCACTGAGCTACACCTCTAGGATATTGTAAGGATTTTTTAATGGAATTATACAAACAAATACAAATTGGGAGGATGTGAATGGAATCAAAGTGTTCCAGGGTGTTTATTATGCTTGCAGTGAAGGTAAAGAAAGTGGTTGGGTTAGAGAGTGAGAAGTCAGGAGCGCATTTGAGAAGAGAGGTGAAGCACACAGATTTTATTTTTAAATATTTTGGCATGTAGCAGGGTAAGGACCTCTAGAAATCTTTTTAGCAAAAAATAAGAAAACACTGGCAAAAGTTGTGAAAATCAGCTCTTTTAGAACTCTGGAAATTAACCAATAGTTTGCAGAAAATCTGAGAAACATTACTCAAGAAAAACAGTTAAACGAAATGAAGAACAGTAAGGTTTGTGGACTTTAACTTGACCGGACTCCCCACTTCTGACCTCTTCAGTAGCTTTGAAAACAAACAGCGTCACCATGATGTAGCTGTAAAAACCAAGAGCCTAACAGTCTCTTCAGGAAATAGGATAGCTACAACCACCCACTCCCCCAAAATCCCAAGACAAGTCACTGTTTGAACTGTCTTGCAACTCCCTAGGAAAAGCTCCATTCTGAGATCTTGTCATTATTTGACCTGGGTCAGCATTTACTCTGTGCAAATAACTCTATTCCCAAGGTTTTTATCAAAAACAAACAGCAGCATTTATTTTAAAAAATCACAGCTGCCTGAGGGAATGAAAGCATTTAGCCCTAACAAGCTTACTAAAAAAAAAAGAACCTGGGGATAATGAATCCAGGTACATTTTTCTAAAAGCTGTCGTATTATTTTCGGGGAAAATAAAAACATGCACGTATGTACCAGACCTGACTTCTCACCTATAACTAATCTTGAGGACCCATCCAAACAGGAAATAAAAGCTAAATAGAGTTGTAACTTTTTGCTGTTTCTTTAAAGACACAACATACACACTTACATGCATGTGCACACACATACACCCAATGAGGATTGAAAGATACTGCAAGGCACTTAGAGAAATCTCCACCCAATCTTTAGCTGACCCCTGTACCAATCACAGCCTTTGTGGCCACACATGACAAATACAGATTTTGCAGAATTAGTTCAGTAAAATCACTAGCCAAATAACAGCAACAAGAAGACTTTGGAAAGGGAGAAATAACTAGTATACTATTTACTATGTCCATTTTTCAACAAAAAGTAATTATGAGACAAGCAAACAAAAGTAAATCCCATACAAGGAAAAAGTAAGAGAACCTGAGGAAGGCCAGGCATTGGATTTAAGAATTATTAAAATTTCTTATCAGTTATTATATATTTAAAGAGCTAATGGATAATATGGCTAAAAATAAAACATGAGAATGATGATCAACCCAATAAAGAATATTAATAAAGAGACAGAGGGGCTGGGGGTTTAGCTCAGCGGTAGAGCACTTCCTAGTATCCATGAGACCCTGGATTCAATCCCCAGACCTGCAAAAAGAAAAAGGAGGAGGAAAGGGAGGGAGAGAAGGAAAGATCCTATCGTTCCAGCTACTCAGTAGGCTGAGCCAAGAGTATTACTTGAGACCAGGAATTTGACGCTAGCCTGAGCAGCATAGTAGACCCTACTTCAAGAAATTAACACAAGGGTAGGGGATGAAAAAAGCATCCAATTTGGAAAAGAGGTTAAACTGTCTATTTCCAAATGACATGATCTTATATAGAAAACCTTAAGGACTCCACACATTTAAAAAAGGCAAACCAGGTCGGCCAAGCAACCTGAGGCTCCTCGCCTGTGTTCCGGTTCCTGCCCATGACACGGTGAGGTCCTGGGAGTGGCTTGGAGCCCCGCCTTCATCCGGTGCCCCGCGGGCTCCTGCAAGGCCCAATTCCATCATCTCCCCGCACCCCTTCCGGCTCTTCTGCTGCCTGGTCCCTTACTACAGAGGCACAGGGGATTATACTTCACATAGTTAAATGTGATAGATTAATAACTACCACAAAATGTCATTTTCCAAGCTGCACTTGATTTTATGGTATTGCTGATTGTAACATTTGGCCTAACGTGATTGATCTAATCAGTTTTCCTTTCTGGTATAAGGAAAATAAAATAGCCTCAGAGTCATTAGAGCCTCAAAACTTAAACACAAGTCATATCTGGAAGACACCTCTGAAAAGCAATCATTCTACAAGGGTTTTATACACAAGCAACAGTGATACCTGCATTAAGCAATTTTGAAACATCAACCCAGGAATTAAACCAAGGACAGTACCAAAAACAAAAATGAGTAGACATTTAAGCAAGGCACAAACGCAGGCTTCCACACCACAAAAAGGAAATTCTGGGGGAAATGAGGTGGAAAAGTCGGATAATCAACCACCTGGATACCCTGAACTGATAGCACAGGAAGTAACAAAGCAGATACATGAGGCGCTAGAAAATTTGAAAACAGAAATAATCTCCCAGATAAATACAGCAATGGTGAGTAGAGTGAAAGACATGATTAGAGGCCCTAGAGCAGAAACAGAGAAGAAAATAGATGAGATCAGAAACATGCTGGAAGCTATGAATGCCCGCCATAAGAAAGAAATGGAAACCATGATCGCCCAACATAAGAAGGAAATGGAATCCATGAAACAGATTCAAACAGATATTCAGAAGATTAAAAACTCCATTGAAAGCATGCAGAGCAGGCTAAGAATCTAAAGACAGAATATCATATAGAAGACAGGATCACAGTTAAAGACCATGAAAACAGATTTCTTAAAGATAGTAAGGGACCATGAGAAATAAAAAAGATGCTAGATGATGCAAAGAAGAATAACATAAGACTGATAGTCCACGAAAAAACAGGAAAAAGTAAAATTGACATAAAAAAACTGTTCACAGAAGTAATAGTAGAAAACTTCCCAGACAGAGATGGAGAATTGGACACACAGATAAGTGAGGCATATAGAACTACACCCAGCCACGATCAAAAAAAAATCTACAACTAGACACATAATAGTCAAGATCCCAGAAATCCAACAGAAGAACAAAATTCTACAGGCAGTTAGAGAAAAGAAACAAATCACCTACAAAGGAAAGCCCATCAGAATCATGGCAGATTTCTCAACACAAACCCTCAAATCAAGGAGAGCCTGGAGTGAAGTATTTCAAGCCCTAAAAGAAAATAACTTCCAACCTAGACTGTTGTATCCTGAAAATTTATCTTTCAAAATCAATGGGGAAATTTGATACTTTCACAACAAAGAACACCTGAGAAATGTCATGAACACCAAACCAGCACTCCATAACGATTTTATGCAATATCCTAGAAAAAGACAATGAAGGTCACAACTCCATGAGGGCCAACAGAGAGAAGACACCACGCGAGGTAAGGCACTAAAGGGAAAGGGGGAAAAATAAGAAAAGAGCCAACAACAATAAAACATGGCAAGAATGAGTCAATATCTCTCAATTACAACTATCAATGTTAATGGCCTCAATTCACCAATCGAAAGAAACAGACTGACAGAATGGATTAAGAAGCAAAACCCAGCAATATGCTGTATACAAGAAAGACACATAACTCAAAAGGAAATTCATAGGCTGAAAGTAAAAGGATGGAGAACAGTTCTCCACATGACAGGATCCCAGAAAAAAGCAGGGGTAGCAATCTTATTTGCAGACAAAGTAGATTTCAAACCAAAACTAATTAAGAGAGACAAAGATGGTCACTACATCCTTGTGAAGGGAACAATCCAAGAGGAAGAGATGACAGTCCTAAATATTTATGCACCAAATACAAATGCCCCCAACTATACAAAACAAATATTAATGGACATGAAAAACCAAATAAACAATAGCACAATTGTAGTGGGAGACCTCAACACCCCTCTATCACAAATAGATCATCTAGGAAAAACATTAACAATGAAATTCTAGAACTGAACCAAGCTATTGAACAAATGGACTTAGTAGATGTTTATAGAGTGTTCCACCCCACAAAATCAGAATACACATTCTTTTCAGCTACACACGGGTCATTCTCCAAAATAGATCACATGCTAGCTCACAGGGCAAATCTAAGTAAATGTAAAAGAATTCAAGTTATCCCCTGTATATTATCAGACCATAGTGCAATAAAAATGGAGATCAATAACATAAACCGCAAAACACCCACAAACACATCGAAATTGAATAACACTCTCCTGAAAAACCAATGGGTCACAGAGGAAATTAGACAGTTTCTACAAGTAAATGATAATGCCAGTACAACATACAGGAATCTGGGACACAATGAAAGCAGTTCTATGTGGGAAATTCATAGCAGTGAATGCCCACATTAGGACAACAGAGAGAACTTAGTTAAATAACCTAATGCAGAACCTCAAGCTCCTAGAAAAAGAAGAGCATAACAAACCCAAAACTTATACAAGAAAGGAAATTATAAAGTTCTGAGCAGAAATCAATGCAATGGAGACTAAGAATGATACAAAAAAATCAATGAATCGAAGAGCTGGTTTTTTGAAAGAATAAATAAAATCGATAAACCTTAACCAACCTTATCAAAGGAAAGAAAAGGCTCAAATCCATGCAATTAAGAATGAAAAAGGTGAAGCCACAATAGATCCAGCAGATATTCATAGGATCATCAATACCTACTTTGAGAACCTGTACTCTAATAAAATGGAAAACACAGAAGAAATGGACAGATTCCTAGATACATACAAATTGCCAAAGTTAAATGAAGATATAGAAATGTTAAACACCCCAATAATTGAGTGAAATTGAAAATGTAGTAAAAAATTTACCAACAAAGAAAAGCCCAGGTCCTGATGCTTCACTGCTGAATTCTACAAGACATTTAAACAAGAATTATCCCCATTACTCTTTAAACTCATCAAGGAAATTGAAAGGGAAGCAAGGCTTCCAAATTCTTTCTTGGAAGCAAGTGTTACTTTGATTCCAAAACCAGGGAAAGACTCAACCCAAAAAGAGAACTACAGACCAATCTCCCTAATGAACATAGATGCAAAAATCCTCAACACGATACTGGCAAACAGAATACAGAGGGTCATCAAGAAGATCACATACCCTGACCAATTTGGATTTATCCCAGGGATGCAAAGATGGTTCAACATCCGTAAATCAATAAATGTAATACACTATATTAACAGAGTCAAGGACAAAAATCATATGATTGGGGCCAGGGATTTAACTCAGTGGTTCCAGCGCCTGCCTTGCAAGTGCAAGGTCCTGAGTTCAATCCCTGGTACCAAAAAAAACCCTATATGATCATCTCAATAGATGCAGAAAAAAGCATTTGACAAAATCCAGCACCCATTCATGATAAAAACACTACAGAAAATTGGAATACAAGGTCTTTATCTCAACCTGATTAAGGCTATCTATGAAAACTAACAGCCAACATCATACTAAATAGTCAAAAACTGAAAACTTTCACACTAAAATCAGGAACAAGACAAGGATGCCCACTATCACCACTCCTGTTCAATATTGTTCTGGAAACATTAGCCATAGCAATTAGACAAGAGAAAGAAATAAAAGGAATAAAGATAGGAAAGGAAGAAGTTTAACTGTCATTATTTGATGATATGATACTTTACATAGAAGACCCCCTAAACTTGGTCAAAAGCCTTCTAGACCTAAATGACAGATTCAGTAGAGTAGTTGGATATAAGGTCAACACTCAAAAAATAATAGCCTTCTTATATGCAAATAGCAGACCCATTGAGAGAGAAATTGGGGAAATAATTTCTTTTACAATAGCATCTTAAAAAATGAAATATCTAGGAATCAACCTAACAAAGGAAGCAAAAAACCTCTACACTGAAAACTACAGCACTCTGAAGAAGGAGATCAAAGAGGATATAAGAAAATGGAAAGATATCCCTTGTTCCTGGTTAGGAAGAATCAATATAGTGAAAATGACCATACTTCCAAAACTACTATATAGATTTAATGCAACACTGATTAAAATTCCAACAATATACTTCACAGAACTAGAGAAAACAATCCAAAAATTCATTTGGAAGCAGAGGAAACCTAGAATAGCAAAAGCAATTCTGACAACAGAGACATGGCTGGGGGTATCACAATCCCCAACTTGAAATTATACTACAAAGCTACTGTGATAAAAAAAAAAAAAACAGCATGGTACTGGCAAAGAAACAGACCTGAAGATTAGTGCAATAGATTAGAAGATGCAGAAACAACTCCAGATATACTCAGCCACCTCATCTTTGACAAAGGACCCAATCGCCCTCATTGGAGAAAAGATAGCCTGTTCAATAAATGGTGTTGTAAAACTGGATTTCAACCTGGTAAAGATTAAAACTAGACCCATACCTATCACTGTGCACTAAACTAAGGTTGAAGTGGATTAAAGAGCTAAATATCAACACAGAAACAGTAAACTTGCTGGAAGATAAGTTAGGTAGAACTCTCAATGACATTGGCACAGGAAAAGACTTTATGAACAAAACTTCAGTAGCACGGGAGCTAACACAAAGAATCAACAACTGGGATCTCATCTTACTAAAAAGCTTCTGCACTGCAAGGGAAACTACCAACAGAGCTAAGAGACAACCTACAATGTGGGAAGAAATTTTTAGCAGCTGTACCTCAGACAAAGGTCTACTATCTAGAATATATAAAGAATTGAAAAAAAAATCAGACCCCCTAAATTCAAAGACCCAATTCAAAAATGGGCATCTGAAATGAACAGACATTTCTCAAAGAAGTAAAAACAGCAAATAAATATATGAAAAAATGTTCAACATCACTGGTCACTCGAGAGATTCAGATGAAAACAACACTGAGATTCCACCTCACCCCACAAAAAATGGTTATCAAGAAATCAGCCAATAAACAAATGCTGGCGGGGGTGTAGGGAGAAAGGAACCCTTCCTCATTGTTGGTGGGAGTGCAGACTGGTGCAACCACTGTGGAAATCTGTATGGAGATTCCTCAAAGAACTAGGACTAGAGGTCCCATTTGACCCAGCTATTCCCCTACTGGGTATCTTCCCCAAAGAATTAAAAGAATCATACCACAGCGATATATGTGCACCTATGTTTATAGCGGCACAGTTTGTAATAGCTATGGTTTGGAAACAGCCCAAGTGCCCATCAACTGGAAACTGGATAAAGAAGATGTGGTTTTTTTATAAAATGGAGTACTACTCAGCCATAAAGAATGAGAAACTAGAATCATTTATAGCTAAATGGATGCATATTGAGGCCATACTCTTAAGTGAAATAAATAGGACATGCATGTGTAAATACCGAATAGTATCTCTAGTGTGAGAAACTGAAAGTGTAAATAAGGATGAATATGATTAAAATGAATAATTGATAATTTAAAATAGGAAAAGGTCCAAAGGTGGAGGGGTGGCGGGAGGGGAAGGGGAAAGGGAAGAAAGGAAAGGAAAAATTATGGGAAAAGAAAAAAAAAAAATGGAAACAAAGTCTATGTAAATAGGGAAGGGTGGTAGGGGTGAAGGGCGCACAGGTAATGGGGAAAAAAATAAGAACTAAGATACATCATGTACAGGTACAAACACCCAATGATAAATGTAAATGTATTGTATACCTAAAATGTACCAATTAATATATAAATTTTTTTTGAAAAAGGGCAAACCCCAAACAAGAAACTACTAGAGCTGGTAAACAAGATCAACAAGGCTGTAGGATACAAGGTCAATATACAAAAATCAATTCTATTTCTGTATGCTTGTAGTAAAAATCAAAAAATAAAATTAAGAAAATAATTCCATTTAAAATAGCACTATGGCGGAAGGCCGCAGTGGGGGGCGGACTGTAGGCCTTTCTTTCCCTTCTGATTTTCCCCCTCCCCCCTTTTCTCCCTTTCCGGGTTTGGTTCCCCCCCTTTTTCCCCTCTTCCCCTCTCCTTCCCAGGCCCCTTTCCTCTCTCCCCCGCCCAGGTCCCCCTACTCCCCAGCCCTGGGCCCCGAGAAACCCCCGCAGAGAAGAGCCCGCCCCCAGAAGCGCGCCGCCGCTGGGCGTCAGTCGAGCTGCAGCAGCCCGTGGGCCCTGGGCGGCCAGCCGGCGGAGAGGCCGCGTGAGGTGAATTGCTAGAGGCTATTCACTATCCTTCCTGAAGTATCCAAGTCATACTTGATAAATACAGTTAATCCTTCATCTGGATGGATAAGGCAATACATCTCGGCTAGAGATCAGGAGTCCATAGAGGCTACTCTGTTCTACTGAAGAACATGTCTAACAGTAACACTACTCAAGAGACCCTTGAAATAATGAAAGAATCGGGAAAAAAAACTGGTGGAAGAATCTGTAAACAAAAACAAGTTTATATCTAAGACTTCAAGTAAGGAAGAAGTTGAGAAAGAAGGTGAAAGGACCAGTGTGTGTCAGGAGACACAGAGGCGGGCATCCAACCATGGTCATGCCAGGAAAAGAGCCAAATCTAATTCCAAGCTGAAATTAGTACGCAGTCTGGCAGTATGTGAGGAGTCCTCTACTCCGTTTGCTGATGGGCCACTAGAAGCCCAGGATATAATTCAGTTGCACATCAGCTGACCCTCTGACAAAGAGGAAGAGAAATCCATAAAAGATGTCTCTGAAAAAGAAGACAAGGACAAAAGTAAAGATAAGGCCCCAAGGAAGATGCTATCCAGAGACTCCAGCCAAGAATATACAGACTCCACTGGAATAGAGCTACATGAATTTCTTGTAAATACACTGAAAAAGAACCCAAGGGACAGAATGATGCTGCTAAAATTAGAACAGGAGATTCTGGAATTTATTAATGGCAACAATAACCAGTTCAAGAAGTTTCCTCAGATGACCTCATATCACCAGATGCTATTACACCGGGTAGCTGCCTATTTTGGGATGGACCACAATGTTGATCAAACTGGGAAAGCTGTCATCATCAACAAGACCAGCAACACAAGAATCCCTGAACAGAGATTCTCAGAACATATAAAGGATGAGAAGAATACAGAATTCCAACAGAGATTCATTCTCAAGAGAGATGATGCCAGTATGGACGGAGATGATAATCAAATCAGAGTTCCATTGCAGGATGGAAGGAGAAGCAAGTCAATAGAAGAGAGAGAGGAATATCAAAGGGTCCGAGAGAGAATATTTGCCCAAGAGACTGGCCAGAACGGATATCTAAATGACATCAGGGGGCACCGAGAAGGGCTGAACTGCACCTCAAGCAGCCTCCAGAGCAGCACAGACAGCGAACTCAAACCCTTGGAGCCCTGGCCTTGGAGCAGTACAGACTCGGATGGCTCTGTCCGGAGCATGCAACCCCCTGTCACCAAAGCCAGCAGCTTCAGCGGAATCTCTGTCTTCACCCGAGGTGACAGCATTGGCAGCAGTAAAGGTGGCAGTGCAGGACGGCTCTCCAGGCCAGGTATGGCACTAGGTGCCCCAGAAGTGTGCAACCAGGTCACCTCACCCCAGTCTGTCCAGGGCCTTCTCCCTTGTACTGCCCAGCAACAACAACAGCAGCAGCAGCAGCAGCAACTTCCTGCTCTCCCACCCACACCTCAGCAACACCCACCCTTGGATAATCACATGGTGTCACAGACAGATGATCTCAACAACCCCTTTGGACAGATGAGCCTTAGCCGCCAAGGTTCTACTGAAGCAGCTGACCCATCCTCAGCTCTGTTCCAGCCCCCACTTATCTCCCAGCACCCTCAGCAGACTAGCTTCATCATGGCTTCCCTGGGACAGCCCCTCCCCACTTCCAACTATGCCACCTCTAGCCATCCACCACCTACTCAGCAAGTCCTGCCACCCCAGGCCTACATGCAGCCCCAACAGATACAGGTTTCTTACTATCCTCCTGGACAGTAATCCAAACTCCAACCAGCAGTATCGACCTCTCTCTCACCCGGTGGCGTATAGCCCCCAGCGTGGTCAGCAGCTGCCTCAGCCATCCCAGCAGCCTGGTTTACAGCCCATGATGCCTACTCAGCAGCAAGCAGCTTACCAAGGCACGATTGGGGTCCAGCAGCCCCAGAACCAGGGCCTGGTCAGCAACCAGAGGAACAATATGGGTAGCCAGATCCAAGGCCTGGTGGTTCAGTACACTCCACTGGCTTCTTACCAAGTCCTAGTGGCAGTGACTCACAAAATGTGTTCCAGTCACCTTTCCAGCAACCCATGCTGGTCCCTGTGAGTCAGTCTGTGCAAGGAGGCCTCCCCGCGGCAGGTGTGCCCGTGTACTACAGCATGATCCCACCCACTCAGCAGAATGGTACAAGCCCTTCTGGGATTTCTGCAGCCCCCTGGCTCTGAGCAGTACCAGATGCCTCAGTCTCCTTCTCCCTGCAGTCCACCACAGATGCCACAGCACTACTCAGGAGTGTCACCTTCTGGACAAGGTGTGGTGGTCATGCAGCTGAATGTCCCTAATGGACCCCAACCTCCCCAGAACACATCCAGGGTCCAGTGGAATCATTGTAAATATTATAGCATGGACCAGCCAGGTCAGAAGCCTGGAGACCTGTACAGTCCTGACAATAACCCCCAGGCCAACACACAAATGAGCAGCAGCCCTGTCACATCTCCTACTCAGTCTCCAGCACCCTCTCCTGTCACCAGCCTCAGCAACGTCTGCACAGGACTCAGTCCCCTGCCTGTTCTCACACAGTTCCCCCGGCCTGGGGATTCAGCACAGGGTGATGGGCGCTACTCCCTCTTGGGCCAGCCATTACAGTACAATCTGTCCATCTGCCCTCCCTTGCTCCACGGCCAGTCGACATACACGGTGCATCAGGGACAGAGTGGATTAAAACATGGAAACCAGGGCAAGAGACAAGCACTCAAGTCTGCCTCTACTGACCTGGGGACAGCAGATGTTGTCCTGGGGCAGGTGCTGGAGGTGACAGATCTCCCTGAGGGCATCACTCGTACTGAGGCGGACAAACTCTTCACTCAGCTCTCCATGTCCCGTGCCAAGATCCAGTGGCTCAAAGATGCTCAGGGGCTGCCAGGCAGGGGTGGTGGGGACAACAGTGGGACTGCTGAGAATGGCCGCCACTCGGACCTCGCTGCCTTGTACACCATCTGCACTGTGTTCCCCAGCCCTCTGGCTGCCCAAAATGCCTCCCTTCGCGTCAACAACTCTGTGAGTCGCTTCAAACTTCGAGTGGCCAAAAAGAACTATGACCTGAGGATCCTGGAGTGAGCCAGATCCCAATAAAATAGATGAGGAGAAGGGACTGGTTGGGGAGGGCAGGTGGAGAGGGCTGAGGTAGGACAGAGGTGGGAAGTGAGGAGATGGACACAACTAAAGCCTAAGACATTAGGGATGAAGAAGCAGACTCTCATTGGCACTGGACTCCTTCCACGCTCCCCTGCCTTGGGTACCCTATTCCTCCCTGGTTGGCCCCCCTCTGCTTCCCTCTCCTTCCCATTCTCTTCTGCCATTTTTTATCTTTTCTTCCCCCATGACATTAATTTCTCTTATAATTTTTGGTCAGGTCGAATTGGGAGGGTCCCATGCTCCCCTCTTCTATTTCCTCACCGCCCTAAGCTCCCTTTCCTTTTTTAGTCTTTATGAATATATTTATATGGACAGAATTAAGAAAAAAATTGATTTCCCCATTCTCTCACTTTCCCCATCTTGTCTCTTCATACCCCACAGTTAAAACTTGGGATTCCCCCCGTTCCCAGAACACTTGTATATTGTTTGTTTAAGGTTCGTGCCGCAGTAACAGACACTGTATTTAATTGCACATACAGATGTTTGCTGGGTATAGTCACTGTAAATTTTATTTAATCTGGTTTTTTTGTTTGTTTGTTTGGGGGGCATTGGGGGGGGAGGTTGGTTTTGTTTTTAAATATAAAAAAAACTATCACTGGACATCAAAAATAAATAAATAAATAATAAAAAAATAAAATAGCACTAAAGCATTAAGCATGTAGTTCAGTGATAGAATGCTTGTCTAGCGTGTACAGGGTCCTGTGTTTGAGCTCCAGTACCTCAAAATAATTAAGCAAATAAAATCACATCTAGTTAGGCATGGTGTCTCATGCCTGTAATCCCAGCACTTGGGAGGCTGAGACAGGAGGATCACCATGAGTTCGAGCCAGCCTGAGTTCAAGCCAGCCTGAATTATAAAGCAAGACCCTATCTCCAAAAAAAAAGACAATCACATCTAAAGGAATAACATGCTTTAAAATGTTTAGTAAAAGAAATGCAAGACTAAGCAGGGAAGGGTTGTGTAGGCCTATAACCCAAGTACTCCAGAAGGTGTAAAACGATTGGGAGTTTTTGAGAGCATCCTGGGCCAGTTCAAGCCCATCCTGGATTTCAAAGTGAGACCCTGTCTCTAAACACACATCTGAAAGAGAGAGAGGGAGGAAAAAGAACTCTATGACTGTATTAGCTTCTTTTTACTGTAACAAACATCCAGGATAATCAACATCAAGAAGAGGTATATTTTGGCTCACAGTTTTAGAGGCTTTGGTCCATAAACAGATGGCACCATTGCTCTGAACCTGGGATGGTCCTTCACACAGAAGAGCACAACACAGCGGGGCATGGTGTCGCACGCCTGTGTCTCAGCACTCAGGAGGCTGAGGCAGGAGGATTGCTGTGAGTTCGAGGCCAGCCTGGGCTACATAGTGAGTTCAGGGCCCCCCTAAACTACAAAGGGAGAGCCTGCCTCACAAAACAAAACAAAACAAAAAAAGCACAACAAAGCAAAATCACTCACCTCATTGCCAGGAAGTGAAAGACAGAGGAGGAAATGGCTGTGGTCTCACCATTTTTGAGGCCACACTTCCAGTGACCATCAGGCAGCTCTTAGAGGTCCCCAGCTTCCCAATAGCACTACTCCAGAGAGCAATCCAATACATGGGCCTTGGTAGGGAGCATTTAAGATCCAAATAATACCAAAGACTTATATGCTGATAACCACAAAACATCACTGAAACAAATTAAAACCTGGACAAATATAAAAGCACCTATTAATTGGAAGACTTAATGTTAAGATGATAAACTGAGGGCCAGGATTTAGCTCAGTGGTTCTGCCGCCTGCCTTGCAAGTTCAAGGACCCAAGTTCGATCCCGGTACTAAAAAAAAAAAAAAAAAAAAGATGATAAATTGAGCCAGGCCACAGTGGCCCATGGCTTAATCCCAGCTACTCAGGAAGCTGAGGCAGGGGCCCGGGATTTAGCTCAGTGGTTCCGTCACCTGCCTCGCAAGGGCAAGGTCTGGAGTTCAATCTCTGGTACCAAAAAAAAAAAAAAAGGGAAGGAAGCTGAGGTAGGAGGATCATAAGTTTGAGCCCATCCTGGGCAAGCCAGCTTTTATCAAAAAGTGCTTGGTGTGGAGCTCAATGGTAGAACATTCACATAGTATGTGTGAGGCCCTAGATTCAATTCCCAATACTATCCCTGCCCAAAAAAGAAAAGAATATTAGCTGGATACTTTTGAAAAATTAGCAAGCTGATTTCAAAATCCATATGAAAAGGTCCAGGGATGTAGCTCAGTGGCACTGTGCCTGCCTCGCAAGCGAAAGGTCCTGAGTTTGATCCCCGGTACCAAAAAAAAATTTTTTTTTTAAATTTAAGACAGAATCTCACTAAATTGCCCAGGCTGGGCTTAAAATTGTCACCCTTCTCTTCAGCCTCCTAAATAGCTGGGATTATATGGCCTGCAAAATCACACCTAGCAGTTAACTGAATTTCAGCATCAGCAACAAGAAAATTCCATGAGCAAAGAATAGTCTTTTTTACTTGGCACAGTAGCACACAACTGTAACCTCAGCACTCTGGAGGCTGAAGCAGGAAGATTCCAAATTCAAGCCTAGCCTGGGCAACTTTGTGACTTTGCAAGATCCTGTCTCTAAATAAAAAATTAATTTTAAAAAAGAACTAGTGATGATACTCCATTGTGGGGCTGAAGATGAGGGAGTTGGAGCTGGCACCAAAATATAGCCCCTCCGGCTGCTGGAACTGAAACACCCGGAAAAGAACAACTTAGCAGAGACAAAAAGAAATAAATCTCGGAATCAAGAAAGAGCTGATAGGACAACTAGAAATCATAAGTAAATGGGAGAAACTGAAGACAACACAGAAGAACAAAGCTGTCTGTAACACTAAGCCTGGCTCCCAGGGAGGAGGTCCTGTCCGCAAACACAAGGTAAACCCAGAGGGTCAGCAGCCCCAGGCAGAAACAGTGGGCCGAACCCCCAGCAACAGCCAGAAGAAAAGCCCAGTCAGTCACTGCAAGCTGCAGATACAATGTGGAGTTTTGCTCTGAAGATGACTCCTCCCACATCGCAGGTGAAAGCTGGAGAAGAAATCCATTGCAGCATCCACCACATTTAGAAGAGGTATAATCAGGAGCCATTTAGGGAAGGAGTTAATTGTTTAAGACTGAACTGCTCTGACAATCAGAAGCCACAGAACACCTGCACTCGGTGCCTGGGGTCACCCTACTGCAGTGACAGGGTAGTGGTACCGGGATGGCCCAAGAGACCATCATGGAAAGTGGGAAGGTCAGTCACAGACCTGAGAAGTTAAGCTATGATGAGCTCAAGCTGTGAAGAATGTGGAGGGCCCACGCGGTGATGAAAAGCCAGACGGGCCACATGTGGTTTTCTAAAAGTGCTGAAATTAAATCCAGCGGACTGCTTGGCCCCCTTTGCTACCTACTTCCAGCACAGAGCTCAGTGGTCTGCTTGCTTTCCCCATCTGTCAGGAATGCATCTAGAAGTGATGCTTCATCACGGTGTGCTAGACCTTTCATGATGCCAGATGTGGTGATCCCAGCACTCAGGAGGCTGAAGCAGGAGGATCATTGAGGTTAAGGCCAGCCTGGGCTACATAAGACCGGCCTAAACTACATGGTGAGACACTGTCTCAAAAAAAAAAAAAGACATTTCATGATAGCATTCATTTATTGAATACTGAGTGTATCATCATTTCTCATTTAATTTATAACAACCATAATATCAAGTGACATTTTCTCATAGAGGTCACAATTCCAAAAATATGGGGTCAGAAAACTATCAGTCCTTGAAGTAGGCCTCTAAACCCCTTTAGAACCTCAGCACAGACAGAAACGACAAAGACTTGAGGCAGGGCTTGAACTTGGTTTTTTGGTTTGGGTTTTGGGGTATTTTTTTGTGTTTTGTTTTGTTTTTTTTGTACTGGGGATCGAACTCAGGACCTTGCGCTTGCGAG
This sequence comes from Heterocephalus glaber, assembly GCF_053883595.1. Taxonomy (NCBI): domain Eukaryota; kingdom Metazoa; phylum Chordata; class Mammalia; order Rodentia; family Bathyergidae; genus Heterocephalus; species Heterocephalus glaber. The sequence goes on along the minus strand of NW_028258315.1, from coordinate 82,202,151 downwards.
CCAAGCTCAGTGCCACTGAGCTAAATCTCTGGCTGGTTTGGGTTTTTTGAGACAGAGTTTCTCTATGTAGCTCAGGCTCCTGCCTCAGGATCCCAAGTGCTGAGATTACAGGCATGTGCCACCATGCCCATCCAGGACATGAATTTGTGATCATGCCACTTCAGCCTTCCAAGTTGCTGGGATTATAGGCATATACCACTATGTCCTGCTAAGCCTTAATCTATTACTCCTATTATTTTATATCTAAGCCTTCTTGAAAAATAATTACAACTAGTTTCATGCCTGCAATCTGTATTCAAACTGGTTAGCCAGGTGTGGCAGTGCACAACTGGAATCCCAGTACTCTGAAGGCTGAGGCAGGAGGATCCTCATGAGTTTGGGGATAGCCTGGGCTACATAGTGAGTTCAAAGCCAACCTGAACTACATAGCGAGACCCTGTCTCAAAAACACCAACGGACAAGGCTGGGGATTTAGCTCAGTGGTTCTGATGCCTGCCTGGAAATCACAAGGACCAAGTTGATCCCTGGTACCAAAAAAAAAAAAAAAAAACCAACAACAAACAAAAAAACAACTATAGTGCTGGGGATTTAGCACAGTGTTTATGCCGCCTGTCTCGAAAGCGCAAGGATTGGTGTTCAATCCCCAGTACCCACCCCCCAAGAAAAAAAAAACAACTATGGTTATTTGTTGTTTCTTAAATTAGTCAATGGAAAAAGTCATTAAATAATATACCACTAGATTCTGGAAGCATGTGGGATTTTGCTGCTGGAATCAAAATGTTAAAATGTTACTTGGTGTTATTGAACATACATACCAGTGTTTGCAATGTGTAATATTCCAGAAATTATTTGTGGCATCTTCTGGGAGAGGAAGCTCGCTGCTAATTTATCACTGCTGTTGATTTTTCTCCAATTCATATTAGCATAAGGATATTTAATTTTTCCTTCCAGTATACAGGTAACTACAGAGCAGCCACTCCATAGAACCCTGGAAACTTCTCTCCTTCCAAGGCGTTAACAGTCTGTCCATCCTCCAAAAGGCTTTTGCAAAGGCTTTGTGTATGTCCTCATAATTACACCTGTGTGCGCTCGTGCTTTTCTGTGTGGACGAGAAGAGGTCTTCTATGGCCGTGTAGTCCTCTCTGAAGACGCTATGAAAGGAATCGATTACTTGCTGCTGTTCCGGGGTCATCAGGTAAGAAGGGTCAACTTGAGAAAGCTGATGGAGGAGTAAAACTGCGAATTCCATCGATGCCAAGTCTGCTGCTAAGGCACCCAGGTGACCATCAAACAAACCAAAAAAGCACACATTGGGTTTGTTGCCAAAATTGTTTATTACGGTGAATTTGTCATTCATGGCAGCTTTCCTTGTAGAATTCCTATCTTCACAGGTGGCTACTCCTCTAATTAATAGATGATGGAGTTTCTGAGGGTATACATAGCTCCTGTCGATGTTGTCAAAAATTTTACAGTATACTGGCATTTGTTTCTTCCACAGTAGCTCAAAAGCATTATTAATGTTCTGTAGGACTTTTTCATTGAGCATAAAGGATGACAACAGGTTAGAAATCACAAGCTGTCTCTGAACAACAATCTTGGAGGACGGCTGCTTCTTCCCTTCCCTCCACTGGAGTCCCAGTGCAGCCAGCGCTATGTGTTCCTTTTTGTGGAGAAAAGCACCAGCGATTTCCACTTCCTGCTTGCACATGGAACAGGGAAAGGTGACCTCTTGAGGAAAGACCTGCTGCTCCTCACCATCTGCACTGTGTCCTGATGGCCTCGATGCTCTTTCGAAAATTCCTTTTCTTTTTAGGTACAGATGAAATACTGTCCTCTGAATCAAATGTTGATTTTCTCCCATCCCATTCTCTTGATTTCCAAAACACTCTGCAAACAAGATAAAAGATGCATACTAAGGAATGATATAGTGAAAATCTCCTCAAGCAGGACCTTGTCTATGCAATTTGCTTTGGCTCTTCACAATTTCAGATAGGCCTAGAATTGAATGTTCTGAGTCTGTGGCTTCCCCAAAGCACATAGTAAGTAAGTCCTCAATAAGTTAGTGATTAACCTACGTGTGCTGAAGGAAATTAGGTGAAATATCCACAAACTCAGCTGTACATCTAAATAAATACTCGGATAAAAAATAATATTTTAGGGGCCAGGGATTTACCTCAGTGTTTCCGCCACCTTCCTCACAAGTGGAAGGACCAGAGTCGGATCCCCAGTACCCCCAAAAAAATAGTAATAAGAATATTTTCTCACAGGCATATGAGGGTATGTTTCAAACCTATGAATTTCATTTCAAACAGGAGCATCTTTACGTTTAGATTCCATTTTGTCTGGCTTAAATCAATTTCATCTGTATGAAATGGTTCACCAGAAAATAAATATCCTATGCTAAAACTCAGTGGAATAATGAAAGAAACTGGCAGCCAGTGTGGTGGTTACACACCTGTGATCCTATCACTTGGGAGACTGAGGCAGGAGGATCACAAGTTCAAGGTCAGCCTAGGCTACCCAATGAGAGTCAGGAAGAAAGAAGGAAAGGGGGAGGGGAGAAGGGAGAAAGAGGAAAAATCCATAGAACAGAATTTTCATTTGTCCTTTTTGCAATCATTAAGAAGACTGTAATGAAGAGGTGCTGGCGGGAGGCAGGAAAGAAAAGCTTGGTGTGTGACGTTACATTTCTGGAAGTCAGTCGCCCTTCCTGTAGCCCGTCCCATCAGAAGCATCCAGTACTACATGCGGCATGTGGGCTCTTTTTAGTGTGTGTGAGGGTGGGCAGGGTCTCACTACATAGCCCAGGCTCACCTCAGACTTGAGATCCTCCTGCCTCAGTGTTCAAGTGCAGGGATAACAGGCAAGTACCATGAGGCCTTTTTGTTGTTGTTGTTGTTTTTGGTACCAGGGATGGAACTTGGGACCTTGTGCTTGCAAGGCAGGAGGTGGAAGCACTTAGCTAAATCCCCGGCCCTATGAGGCCATTTTTAATCTATTTTATACACAGTTTCTAGGCATTAGATCTTTCCAAGGGCATTTGGAAAGTTAGAAATCTCACCAAAAATATGTTTTGGTTAAAGGAATTTTTAACTTTGAAAAGATCAAACATGGGCCAGGGATTTAGCTCAGTGGAGCCATGCCTGACTCGCAAGCGCAAGCTCCTGAGTTCCATCCCCAGTACCAAAAAAAGAGAAAGAAAATGAAAAGATCAAACTTTTTTTTTTTCTGGTACTGGGAATCGAACTCGGGACCTTGTACTTGCAAGGCAAGTGACAGCACCACTGAGCTAAATCCCCGACCCTCAAACATTATTTTTGTTTGGTGTTTGGTTGGTTTTGTTTGTTTTAGAGACAAGGTCTCACTATGTAGCCCAGGCTGGCCTCAAACTTACCACAACCCTCCTACCTCAGCCTTCTGAGTGCTGGGACTGTGGGTGTGCACCACTACACCCTCCCTGAAGGCATTTTTCTTTCCTTTTTTTTTTTCTTTTTCTTTGAAGATAATTTGGGTCGTGGGGGCGGTGTCTGGGATCGAACTCCAGTCCTTGCACTTGCGAGGCAGGCGGCAGAACCACTAAGCTAAATCCCCAGCCCTTGAAGATAATTTTAAACAAAATAATTCTGTCCATGAAACAAATCCACCCCCCTCCCAGTCCTATGATGAATATAGGGCTTTCCCACTAAGCTACATCCCCAGATCTTTTTTTATTATTTATTTTGAGGCAGGGTCTTACTAAATTGGCTGGGCTCAAACTTGCAGTCCTCCTGCCTCAGCTTCCCACAGTGCTTCCCACATGCCCAACTTGAAGCAAAGTTTCTTGGCATGGAATTTTCCACTTGTGGCATCATGTTGTTGCTCAAAAGTTTTGGATTTTGGAGCATTCCAGGTTTCAGATTGTTGGGTTAAAAATATACAATGTGCAATGAATTAAATATAAATATAGCAGAACAATTAAAACTTACATTTTTTCAAATTACAATAAATAAGTAAATATAGTTGATTAAAAACACAAAGAGGAGTGCGTTTGTTTGTTTAGTTATTTATTTTTAGTGCTGTACTGGGGATTAAACCCAAGGCCTTCCCACTTTGCTACATTCCCTAGCCCCTTTTTATTTTTAATTATTTTATTTATTTTTAGATTTTTGAGTAGGGTCTTACTATGTAGTACAGGCTGGCCTTGAACTCACTATGTACTGACCTCGAACTAGCGGCCACTTCCTGCCTCAGCCTCTGGAGTGCTAGGACTACAGAGGTGCACCAACACCCCACACATACACACTTATTTTTATTTTGAGACTGGATCTTGTTAAGTACCTAAATTCCCCAAGCTGGACTCAAAGTTTGGATTCTCCTGCCTCTGCCTCCCAGAGAGCTGGGATTATAGGCATACACCATCCCATCCAGTTGAGAGGGATGGAATCTGCCTTTTATTATATAAAAAGTAAAGGAATAGGTCATTGTTCAATCTACGTGGTCTAACAGGAATCCACGTTTCCATTTGATTGCTAAGAAAGTGGAGAAAATAGCCAGCGTGGTGGCACATGCCTCAGGAGGCTGAGGCAGGAGGATTGTCACAAGTTCGAGGCCAGCCTAGGGAACATACATGTTCAAGGCCAGCCTGAACTACACGGTGAAACCCTGTCTCAAAACAAACAACAAACAAACAAAGAAATAGTGGAAAAAATGAACATTGTAGATACAGTTGTTCATTGATTTGATTTGTTATCCAACAAAAACTTTTTAAAATACCTTAAAGCACTCGCAACATTCATGTTCCATTGGCAGTGCTCTGGATGCCTTTGCTCTATTCCTTCACCCTGGTGGTGGTTGGGGTGTAGAGATGGTGGAGGTGGGCAGGAGTGGAAGGGGCTTCCTGGTTGAGTTCAGCACTTCCTGTGTGGAATGTTTGCCACCTTACCTGGAACCTGGGTCACGACTCACTTTATGATTCAGGACTATGAAACAATGGGTCACAAAGTGTACTGACGAACCTGTCTTTGGAAATTCTAAAGTAGCATAGTCTTCTGGTTGTGTAAGAAGATGAAAATCCTCTAAGAAGGGTAACTCCAAGGAAACTGATATTTTTTCTGCTAATTTGTGACACCTTAAAAATAGTGATTCCAGGGAAGCATCCTTACTAAACAGACCAATTGCCTTTGCACTCAGGGCTAGGCGCCTCAGGCCAAGTCTCCAGGATGCTCCCTTCTACCCAACCAGCAATGTCAGTCCACTCCGGCCTACTGTCTGGGAGCTTTTGGTCTTGGTAGCATGGTTTATATATTTGTTTGTTTTTGTGGTAATGAGGATTGAACCCAGGGCTTGTCTACTGAGCTACATCCCAGAACTTTTTTAGTATTTTATTTTCAAATAGGATCTGACTAAATTGCCCAGGCTGGGCTCAAACTTATGATCCTCCTATCTCCCATGTAGCTGGGATGACAGGCATGGCCACCATGCCTGGCCTATCTTTTTTTTTTTTGTACTGGGGATTGAACTCGGGTTCTTGCGCTTGCAAGGCGGGCGGTGGAACCACCGAGCTAAATCCCTGGCTGCCTGGCCCATCTTTTTGATTGTCGAAGGGCCTCCCTTCACTCCTGGCCAGTATCTTCAGTCCTTCAGTCTTTGACCCAAAGCCGTACACTCCTCCTTCACAGCTTGCCTGCACGTTGAAGAAAGTTGCACAGGTTAACTGTCTACTAACTACCTTCGGGAGGATGTACCACCGTCAACTCAAAGTCAGCATGTGCGAAGTAGAACTTGCTGCTCTTCCTCCAGAGTCTTCTCCCAGCACCAGTGTGGCTGGGCTGGATTCTGTTTCCCAGAATCCCTTTTCGGGTATGGTTCCAGTTCGACCTGGCCAAAGAAGGGATTCGTAGGAGATTTGGGGGACATCATATCTGAGTGCTGCCATCAGTCAATGAGGTTTTTTGGGGGGTTTTTTGGTACTGGGGATCGAACTCCAGTCCTTGCACTTTCAAGGCAGGCGGCGGAACCACTGAGCTAAATCCCCGGCCCCTATCGGTCAATGAGTTTACCCCCAGGTGCCCCGGCTACTCTGCCTCCAGCTGTTGCTCCGGACCACAGGCCCTGCCGGCCAGTAGCAGCCCCTGTGGACTTGCAAGCACGAGGCCCTCCTTCCCCACTGGCTTCCTCCTCTGGTCCAGCGGGACCTCTGGCTTCTCAGCGTGACTGACTAGGGACTCCGATCCTCCAACTCTCTTTCCCAGATGTTCAGTTCCCCAGTGACTCCCACAAAGCGTATATGGTCTGATTTCAGCAATAAATGCTTTATGTCCTATTGCCCAGGGTTCTGCTTTGTTGATTGGACCCTAGATGATACAGGGTCCCACTGCACCACACCATCTTCCTTCTCAGGATCTAGGCAGCCAATCACCAAACTTGTCCTCTCTCTCTCCTTGACCCCTCTAGCTCATCTGCTTGTCTCCATTCCCACGGCCTTTTGACGGTTCCAGGGTGCTGAAATGTGCGCTCGGATTACTGCTCCTGAGTGCGCTCTGCATCCTGTTCCTCTCACAACAGCCAGAGGTGATCCTCTGCCTAAAGCCCATCATTGGCCACCTCTGGTTTTGTTTCAGGCTGTGTTGTGGTTTTGTTTGTTTTTGCAGTCATGGGGCATGAACCCAGGGCCTCACACATGCTAGGGAAGCACTCCACTCATATGGGAGAGACCCAACTCCCTAACTGATGCATGGAGTTCATGTTCCCCAAAACTGAAAAATGAATTCCAAGGAACAGTGAGGTTAAGAGTGGGAAAGATTTATTAAGACAGAGAGAGGACACACTCAAGTGGGGAGCTCAGGTGCTCCAAGGAGTGAGGCATACCTAAGTGGGAACTGGGGCCTTTTATGTGCTTTGGGAGGTGGCAATCTGTGGAATTTTCTAATCTATATATAGTCTTAGTCTTGGTCTGAGTAGTCTTACTTAACATCTTCATCTTTTTTTTCTTTTTAAGGTTGAATTTTATTTATTTTTAGCAAAACGTTTCTTGGTACATTTTAGATATACAAAATGATAGCAATCTGTGTAGAGAATTTGTACCTGCACATGATAAATCTTTCTTCTTTTTTTCCACCCCCCTTCAACCCTCTTCCCCTCCTTACATGCAAAGGCTTTGTCTCTATTTTTTCTTCCTATTTTCTCTCTCTTTTTTTTTCTTATCCCTTCTTTCCTTTAGTCATCTTAGTCTTAGTGGATGAGAGAGGGTGGTCCACCCCTAGTGAGATAATGGTCTATCTCTGTCTCTGGGAAATCAGGCAAGGGTGGTACCACTTACAGTACAATTTTAAACTTTCATTTATTGGGCCGGGGATTTACCTCAGTGGTTCCCGAACCTGCCTTGCAAGTGCAAGGTCCTGAGTTCGATCCCCAGTACGGGTACCAAAAAAAAAATTAATAATAAACAAAAAAAGAGCTGAGGACAAAAAAAGCTGTGTAAACCCTGGATTCATTCCCCAGAATTTAAAATAAAGTAATGATAAACTAACAATTCAAAAATATACTGGCTGGTATTTAGCTCAGTGGTTTCACCACCTGCTGCACAAGCGCAAGGACCCGAGTTTGGTCCCTGGTACCAAAAAAATTAAAAAATGTACCTATTGCAGAAAGGTGGGAGGATGTGAACTGCAGTATTCATTAGATGATCAGTATGCTATCCTTTATAGTTTTGCAATTATATTTAACATATTTAAAACATTTATCTGTGTCTATTCCTTTTTTTTTTCATACCAGGGATCAAACTCAGGACCTAGAGCTTGTCAGGCAGGTGCTGTGCCACTGAGCTACATCCCCAGCTATTCCTTTTTTAAAAAATCTTTTCTTTTCTTTTTGTTTCTGGGCTAGAGATTGAACCCAGAGCCTTGCGCATGCTAAGCAAGCACTCTACCACAAGTTACGTCCCCAGCCGTTTTTTATTTGGAAACAAGATCTCACTGTGTTGCCCAGGGATGGCCTTGAACTTGCAATCCTCCTGCTTCAGGTCTCTGAGTAGTTAGGACTACAAGTCTACACCATCACACCCAGCTACTCATTATTCCTAAACAGCCTTGTTGCTAGTGCTCCAAAATAAGTGATCCTAGCTCTCAGGAGGCTAAGGCAGGCAGATTGTGAATTCAAGCCCAGCCTGGACCACAAGACAAGATCCGGTCTCAAAGATAAAAGGAAGGAGGGAAAGAAGGCAAGAAGGAAGGGAGGGAAGGAGGGAGGGAGGGAAAGAAAAGAGAAGAGAAGAGAAAAGAGAGACATATTTACTATATGAATCAAAAATACAGGGTGGGAGGGCCAGGAATTTAGCTCAGTGGCTCCACCACCTGCCTCGCAAGTGGAAGGACCTGAGTTCAATCCCCAGTACCAAAACCAAAAAGACAGGGTGTGGGGGGGGGGGGATTTAGCTCAGTGGTGCCACTGCTTGCCTTGCAAGCACAAGGTCCTGAGTTCGATCCTCAGTACAAAAAAAAACACCACATCAATAGCAGGCCATATTTATTTATTTATTTATATTTTTTTGGTACCGAGGATCGAACTCGGGACCTTGCGCTTGTGAGGCAGGTGCCAGAAACCACTGAGCTAAATCCCCGGTCCAGGCCATATTTATGTATTTAGAAAGAAGTCTACAGAATATTCTGGGGACCTAGCTCAGTATAAGCCCTAGGTTCAGTGAAAAAAGCAGACTACAGAGAAGCATAAACAGGGGGAGCCCATCTATATAAAACTGTATCAACGCACAAAGAAATAACTAGAATGCTGGGCATGTGGAGCACACCTGTGTCCCAGCATTCAGGAGGCTGAGGCAGGAGGAATTTGAGTTTGAGGCCAGCCTGAACAACGACATAATGAGACCCTGTCTCAAGAAAGAAAACAAAAACAAGGAACCAAAAAGAAATAAAGAAATAGCTAGAACAGATAAACATGTGTGTTCCTTGTGTTTTGCTATGTGACACCTTGGGCCACTTGGAAGTCGGCCAGCTAAAGGGCCATCCTCTGACACAGGCCTATGTTGATCTCCAGAGCCAGGAGCCAAGATAAAATTCTGTTTTTAAATTTTCTTTTTTTTCCCCCAATCCCTGGTACCAAAAAAAAAAATTCCTTTTTTCTTTTTCGTGTCCTATGGGGGATGGAATCCAGGGCCTCAGGCATGCTATGATGCTATGCAAGCACTCTACAACACCCCTTCCCCTAAATCTCTTTTCTTATGGAAAAAAAGAGGGAAAGGGGGAGAAAGAACTGGGTGTGATAGTGGCCTATAATCCCAGCTATTTGGGAAGCTGAGATAAAAGAATTGCAAATTGGAAGCCAGCCTGGGCCATTTATTGAGGCCCTGTTTTAAAGTAAAATGAAAGTGTTGGGGATGCAAGTTTTATCTCTGGTATGAGATTTTTACTTTCTTTGTTTTGTGCTTTTTTTGTTACAGGTTTTAAAATGAGAATGTATCATTTCTTGCAAACAATTAAGATATTTCAAAATAAATGTATGCCCTTTTAAAAAAATTTTTTTAGATAAGGTCTCGGTACATAGTTCAGGCAGGCCTCAAACTTGCAGCGATCCTCCTGCTTCAACCTCCCAAGTGCTGGGATTACAGGAGTGAAGCCACCACACCAACTCCCTTTAAAATTTTCACATAAAAGCATTCACATGTTTTTGTCTTTTAAAAATAGATCAAAGCTGGGCTACATAATCCACACCTGTAATCCCAGTACTTGGGAGGCTGAGGCAGAAGGATCCATATGAGTTCAAGGCCAGTCTGGGCTACATAGTGAGATCCTATCTCAAAAGGCAAGAATTACCTAGCAAGAACCTGTCTCAAGGGGAAAAAAAAAGAAATACCTATCATAGCTTTCCACAAGAGCCCACGCGTTTCCCAGATTCAGTGTATGTTTTCATCCTTGGTCTTACACTCTTTTTCTATTTGCTCAGCCTAAACTCACTGCAGAGCCAGTTTCTCTCCCACCCGTTGCTTTTACTTTGTCAAATAAACTTTGCCACTGCTTAAAAAAAAAGTTCAATTAGCCAGATATGGTGGTGCATTCCTATAATCCCAATACTCAGGAGGCTGAGGGACCAGGAATAACAAGTTGTTTCTTGTTGTTGTTGTTTTGTTTTGTACCAGGGATCGAACTCAGGACATTGCACTTGCCAGGCAGGCGGTGGCACCACTGAGCTAAATCCCTGGCCCAGGAATAACAAGTTTTGAGGTCAGTCTGGGCTACATAGTGAGTTCTGTCAAGAAAGAAAGAGAGAAGAGAGGAGAGGAGGGGAGGGGAGGGGAGGAGAGAGAAGAGTAATAAAATCGTACTTTCTAGCCAGGTTTGCTGGGCAGGTTAGGACATGCCCGTAATCCCAGAACTTGGAAAGTTGAGCCAGGGAGATCTTGAGTTTAAGGCCAGTCTAGGGTACATACCAAGTTCAAGGCTAGCCTAGACTACACAGCAAGAACTTAACTTAAAAAAAATTTATATAGATAGATAGATAGATAGATAGATAGATAGATAGATAGATATAGATATAGATATAGATATCTCCTAGGAAAATATCTTTCTGGAAGTAAATCCAATAATTTTCCCCTAATTTATACTTTGGAGAGACACACATGGTGAATGTAAGAAATGAGAAGCTAGACTACCTAGGAAGGGTACCAATGCAACAGAAGGATTTCTTTAAGGTGGTTACATCAGTTAACCATCTTATATATGTGAGCACCTACAGGACTGGCCCTGGAGGTAAGAGACCAATGACAGATCCCCACTCTGGAGGAGCTAGTGTCTTGGGGAAGACAGCTCACAGAGGCCTCATCATTGGAAGATGATGACGCTATCAGTGCTTGCCTTGTGCTGGCATCTCCTCTAAACCAGCCACCCACACAGCGAGGCACTCAAAACCCATTTACAGACAAGTGCACTACTCTGGAAGGCAAATTAACACAGCCTCAGTAATGTGGCAGAGTTGGGAATCGCAAGCTGGTGAGTGTGACCAACAGGTGACTTTCCTATAATCCCAGGGTTAAGGGCAAAAATTAATTTATTTTGGAAAAAGACAATCAGTCATACATATTGCTTCCAAGTTGGTTTAACATTACTTGAAACATGCAATTCAAATACATTCACAAATCTAATTTTTTTTCTCTTCTGGATTTTCTCCAGCTGGAATAAATTCTTTGGCTTGTCATCCTCCCAACTATCGGACAATCAAATGCATATGGCTCAATAGAAAGACAGCCAATCTAGAAAATATTGAAAGCTAGCCTCTCCAGTAGGCGGCTCTTGTTCACCTTAAAACCACCCAAAACATTCAAATCTCTAGGATGTTCCACAACTATGATTGTAAAAGTCAAGGCAGCAGGCAGCAGCCTGTGTGGAAGGGAGTTATACTTAGTATTCCTTTAGGAGCTGTCTCATTGGATATCAAGAGATTCTGGTACAGAATGTTATGTTTTAAGGGCTTCTGGGCCCGGGGCAGAGAAAAGGGAGTGGGTGGTTTGCTGACAGTTCTTATAAATACCCCAGTATTTATTTCACGGCAGAAACAGAGAGAGAACACACAGAGCATGAGAGGAAAGAACACAGCTCAGCTCCGTTCGTCCCCTGGGCCCCAGACCAAGCCCTGTGCCTGTTCTGAGGGGTGGCCCCTGGAGTCAGCTGCAGCTCTGAGTCTGGGAAAGTCACCTGCCTGCCCGTGGCAGGAGGAAGGAAGGAAGGAACAGGGAACAATGAGTCCCTTGTAAAAGGCCAAGTTTTTCATGTTTTTTTAAAGTTTCTTTTCTAATGATGCTGTTCCTCTGATTAAAACATTTCAGTAGTTCTCTCCTGCCTTCAGGGTAAAGGCCAAAAGCCTCAATCGCACCAACAGGTTCTATGGTCCCTTGGTCCAAAGTCTGACCCTTCAGCCCCCTCTCTCCATCCTTTCCCGTTCTCTAAGATTCCTCACACACATCCACGTTCTGCCCACAAAGGCCTGGACGTGCTATTCCTTCCACCTCCAAAGCCTTTCCCTCCACGGACACGCAGTGAATTCTAGCTGTTCTTCATTCCTCACTTCCACAAGCTGAACTTCCGCATCCTTAGACAGGTGTTTCCTGATTCTTCAGACAAATCCTCCACCTTTTGCCAAATGCCCCCACAACCCTCTAGATTTGGCTTTTGTTACAGCTTCTCATGGTGTATTTGTGCGATTTTTAGTGCTGGAGATTGAAACCAGGCCCTTGCACATACTAGGTAAATGCTTTACAACCGAGCCACCCCCTCACGCCCCTTCGTATTTTTTTTTTTTTTTTGGTACCAGGGATTGAGTTCAGGACCTTGCAGGCAGCGGTGGCACCACTGAGCGAAATCCCCAGCCCTACCCCTTCCTATTTTTACATATTGAGACGGGGTCTCACCACGTTGCCCAGGCTGAGCTCAAACTTGTGATTCTCCTGCCTCAGCCTTCAGAGTAGCTGGACTTATACGTGTGTGTCACCATGCCCAGTTTATTTGTGTGATTATTCAGTTAGTTTCAGAACAAGGGATTCAACGAAGGGTCTTCACACTGAGTTACACCCCCAGCCCTTTGTTTTTTGTTTTTGAGACAGGGTCTTGCCAAGTTGCTAAAACCATGCCTGGGCTCAAACCATGCCTGACTAAATACTGTATTTAGTTTTCTTTTAATTTTTATTTTTTTTACAGGATTATTTTGTAATATTCACCCAAAAAATCAAATGCAGAGGAGTGCAAGAGATCTGTCCACACTGTATTTAGTTTTCAATTAAGGGAGCAAGAAGCTGGGTGTGGTGGCGCATGCTTGTAATCCCAGCTACTCAGGAAGCTAAATCGAGAGGATCGCAAATTCAAGGGGAATTTAGTGAGACCCTGTATCAACATAAAATTAAAAAGGGCTAGGAACTTGGCATGGTGGCATATGTGTATAGTCCCAGAACTCTGGAAGGTGGATGGAGGAGGATTGTAAATTCAGGCCCAATTGGGGCAATTTAGTGACTTAGTGAGACCATGTCTCAAAATTATAAATAAATAAATAGCACTGGGGATGTAGCTCAATGCCTAGTACCAAAAAGAAAAGAAAAAGGGCGGGGGGCATGTGATAGTTTGCCTAGCATGCATGAGATTCTATGGCAGGTGTGGTGGTACATGCCTGTACTTCCAGCACTCGGGAGGCTGAAACAGGAGGAGTACCATGAGTTAAAGGCCAGCCTGGGCTATATAGTAAGTTCAAGACCAGCCTAGACTACACAGCAAGACCCTGTCTCAAAAAAAAAAAAAAAAAAAAAAGGAAAGAAAAGAAATAGAAGATCTTCATGCTTTCACTCATCCTTAGTTCTTAGTCTGAATATACTGACCAATACAAGACCAATAGTCTGGAGAGTACAGAACACTAGTTCCTCAGCTTTGCTTCCCACAATTTCAGTTACCCATGGCTAACTGAGGTCTGAAGTATTAAATGGAAAATTCCAGAAATAAACAATTCATAGGTTTTACATTACTCGCTAATCTAAGCAGCATGATGAACTGCTTAATCCTTCCCGGAGACGAAGTATCTGTGCTATATACACTATCTGCTTGACATGTCCATGGCTCAATGATCCAGGACTACCTGAAACAAAAGGTTTCCCATATGTCAAAAGGTCAGTAGGAACCTAACACTATATCACTATCATGGGCATCATATCATCCACAGCATCACAAAAAGGCAAATGCAGGGCCAGGCATTTAGCTCAGTGGTTCTGCTCTCTGACCCGCAAGTGCAAGGTCTTGAGTTCAATCCCCGGTACCAAACAAAAAAAGGCAAATGCAAAAGGAGATTGAAGAGGCTATCAGAAAGTGGAAAGATAACACTTGTTCTTGGGTGGAAAGAACCAATATAGTGAAAATGGCCATACTTCCAAAATTCTTGTACAGATTTAATGCAATTTTATTTTATTTTATTTTTAATGCAATTTGAATTAAAATACCAATAGCAAGTGTCACAGAATTAGAGAAAATAATCCTAAAAATCATTTGGAGCCAGAAGAGACCGAGAATAGCAAAAGCAATTTGGGGAAACAAAGGCAAGGTAAGAAGTATCACCATCCCCAACTTGAAATTATACTATAAAACTAATGTGATGAAAACAGCATGGTATTGGCAAAAAAAAAAAAAAAAAAAAAAAAATAGACCAGAGGATCAATGGAATTGATTAGAAGATACAGAAACAACTCCAAACATACTCAGCTATCTTGTCTTTGGCAAAGGATACAAACACCTTCACTGGAAGAAAGATGGCCTCTTTAATAAATGGTGCTAGAAAAATTGGGTTTCCACATGTCAAAGATTAAAACTAGACCCATATCTCTTTCAAATCAAAATGTATCAAAGATCTAAATATTAAGACAGAAACACAAAATCTACTGGAAGATATATTGAACAGTACTGCTCTGGAATAAAAATATTCTCTTCTGCACAAAACATGAAGTTCTCAACAGGGCAACCTAAAACAGTCTACTTTCCCTGCTGCTTTCAAACCAGAAGATGGAGAGACCCTATAAGAGTAATGACGAACCTTTTAGAGACAAGTGTCCAAGCTGCAACCCAAAACCCACTTTTTTATTGCAAAGTGCCTACACTACAATTAAACCTGACTACTGAGTTAGGAAAAAGCAAGTCATACATTAAAGTCTTTTGTCTCAGGGGCTGGGGATTTAGTTTAGTGGTTCCGCTGCCTGCCTCACAAGTGTAAGGTCCTGAGTTTGATCCCCGGTACCAAAAAAACAAAACAAAACAAAACATTATGCTTTTGTCTCAAAAGAAAAACAACAGGCATGCCATAGGTTTGCCACCATTGCCTTATAACCATTACTGTTGCCAAACAGCACAATTTCTGGTGATTCCAGGCTCTTTGTGCCCATCCAAATTGGCCGGGATAGCTGATGAGCAGATAAAGGCTTTATTTAAAGTAAAAACAGGAAAGAGTGAAGAAAAGAGAAGATCAAGAAGAGATACATCCCATAAGCAAGTCGGACAACTACTGAAACAGGAACTGGAAGATCACAGTTGCAATGGAGTCAATGGCCGGCCACTCATATTTTGTACTCGTTCACATCTGGTCCATTGGAAGTTACTCTGCCCATGCATCCTGACCGTGACTGACAGGTCACATCCTGTTGTTCAGCCTCGGTTCTGGATCTTTGTGATTGACAGGTCATATCCTGCCTCTCAGCAAGCCTACGGTGCTCTGATCTAACTCAGTACTATTATTGTCTGGGCTGGAGTTTCTTTATAAATAGAATTCCTAAGTGCTCCCAAATAGGGCTGCTGTGAAGATGAAATTAGTTCGAACTCATGTTCAGGCCCTTTGCTCTCAATAGATTGTAGGCACAGTTGTTATCAGCTGAAGTTAAAGTGTTCTGAGTAAGAGAGATTCCGGTGGGCCGGGGATTTAGCTCAGTGGCGCCACCGCCCACCTCACAAGCTCAAGGTCCCGAGTTCAATCTCTGGTACCAAAATAAAAAAAAGAGAGAGAGAGTCTAGTGCAAGTTGCTTAATTTCTGTCAACCTCAAAGTCCTCATCTCTAAAATAGTGAAAAATAATTTTTTTCCTTCCTGGTAAGAACTGATAGCCTATTTTGCAGAAAGGGGTTATCGGAGTGCTTATCACATAGTAAGTTTCCCAAAACTGGTAGTGCTTCTTATTTTATCGTTAGTGGGTGCTACAACAACATTTGCTTCCTCATGAACAACCTCAAAAAATGGATTCCATGTAGTAGCACATGCTTGTAATCCCAGCGCTCAGAAGGCTGAGACAGAAAGATCATGAGTTGGAGGCTAGCCTAGGCTACATAGAAGACCCTGTCCCCATCTCAAAAGGGGGTGGGGACAGAGACAGAGACACACACAAATGCAGAGAGAGAGACAGGGTTTGAGGATGTGTGGATGGGGCCAATAATACTAACATCCTGAAGCTTTTATTTGCTTTTGTTGAGGGCTGTCAAACCAATCTGAAAGTCACATGGTCAGCCCCTTTGGTCAAACCTTCATTTCTGAGAGCCATTACTTCTCACTATGCCTAGAAGTTTCTGCTTCATGTGGTAAATCAGAATTTTACTAACAGGTATTGGTAATCTTCAACAGTAGAACTGGCATAGGCCGGCACCACAACCAGCTTCTGCCTTTCATAGTTTAGGCCTGTTTCCATAAAGCAGCAAGATTCCAAACAGAATCATATGTTTGTATGTGGAGGGTGGAGGGTAAAGGAAGGAGGAGGAGGGGAAATGATGTTTAATCTAATGTCAAAGTAAATCCAAGAGAGATAACACATGTGGTTGGATCTTGGGGCTGAAGCAAAGGACATAGCCATGACCAAAGTACATTACTGAAAAGTGACTAAAGAGATCCCTGTACTAGCAAAAAAGTTGTTACACAATAAGCATCCACAAACCTCACTACAAAATAAACAATAAGTGAGGCATATAGAACCCCAAATAGCCAAGACCAAAAGAGAACCTCTCAGTGCTGCATTGTACTCCCAGTACCAGAAGTCTGTCACAGAGACAAAATCGTAGAGCTATTAGAGAAAAGTGACGTATCACATATAAAGGTAAATCCATTGGGAATTACAGCAGACTTCTCAACACAAACTTTATTTTTTCCCCTTCCCATTTGAACATTTTCTTCCCCTTTCCAAATTCAAACTTTAAAGGCTAGTAGGCTTGGGTGAAGTGCTTCAAGCCCTAAAAGATAACAACTTCCAACCCCAAATAACATGTTCTGCAAAACTTTCCTTCAAAACTGACAGAGAAGGCCAGGGATTTAGCTCAGTGGTGCTGCCACCTGCCTCGAAAGGTCCAGAGTTCGATCCCTAGTACCAAAAGAAAACAAAAAAATGACAGAGAAATAAAGTATTTCTATGACAAGGAGCACCTCAAGAAATTCATGGCCACTAGACCAGCATTACAAAGAATTCTCGAGGATATTCTAGAAAGAGACAATGAAGCCAACAATGCCAATAAGTCACAAAGAATGATGACAGCTGGCAGAATGAGCACACAGTGGCACCCCAGTGCACAAACTTAATTTGTTCTGTGATTTTGGAAAAAATGGTCACATTTGTGTTTGTGTGGGAAAGATGGCCAGGGTCATATTTGTCACCTGATGCAGAGTTTGCAAAAAAAACCAAAATTTTGCCAAATGCTTCTGTTTGCAAATCAAATTGTTTGCAAATAAACATGTTCATGAACTGAAGTACCACAGTATAAGCAAAAGGGGGGGGGGATGAGGAAATAAGTGATAGGAAAATAATTCAATGACAGTCAATAACTTTCAGTAACTCTCAATGTGAATGGTCTCAATTCCCCAATTAAAAGACACAGATTGATAGAATGGATCAAGAGATAAAACCCAACAATATACAGTATGCAAGAAATACATTTACTCTTATAATAAATTTATATAGTAAAAATGAAAGAAAACCCATAGTCCATGCAATGAGAACCCCCCCAGAAAGAAGAGTAGCTATCCTAATCTCAGATGAAGTGAATTTCAAGCCAAGACTGATGAGAAGAGACAAAGAAGGTCACTACATATGGGTTAAGGGAACAATTCAACAGGAAGAGATAACAATTATAAACATATATACACCAAACACTGGCATGCCCAACTTCATAAAACAAACACTAATTAGGCATAAAAAATCAGATAAACAACAATAAACTGTATTGGGGAATGTTAATACTCCACTGTCAAAGACAGATCAACTGGACAAAAAAAAAAAATCAACAAAGAAATATCAGAGTCCTCTCTTGCCATTGTTCGAGACAGCCTGGCAGCACTTTCCCCCAGTAAAGCCCTGCCTCTGGTGAAAAACAAAAAATCAGAGTTGAAGCAAATCTTTGAACAAATGGGTTGAATAGATATCTACAGAATATTCTATCCAACAACAGTAGAATTCATATTCTTCTCAGGAGTACATGGGACTTTCTCAAAAATAGACCATATACCAGCACATAAAGCATGCAAAAGAATCACAACTATCCCATGCATATTATCATAGTTCAAAGAAACTAGAAATCAATGGCAAAAGAAGCCACAGAAAGTTTGCAAACACATGGAAATTAAACAATACCCATTTATTTGTTTACTTATTTTTTTGGTACTGGGGATTGAGCTCAGGACCTTGTGCTTGTGAGGCAGGGGGTGGTACCACTGAGCTAAATCCCTGGCCCTACAATACCCTTTTAAATAATCAGTGAGTCAGGGAAGAAATTAGACAGTTCCTACAATCAAACAATAATGCCAGTACAACATACCAGAACCTGTGAGACACAATGAATGCAGTCCCAAGAGGGAAGTTTAGGGCCAGGGATTTAGCTCAGTGGTTCCCACCACCTGCCTTGAAAGTGCAAGGACCCCAGTTCAATCCCCAGTACCAAAAAAAAAAAAAGAGGGAAGTTTATAGTGGTGAATACCCTTGTCAGAAAAAATAGCACAAGCTCAAGTAAATAACCTAATGATGCACCTCAAGGTTCTAGAAAAACAAAAACAATCCACATCCAAAGTTAGTATGAGGAAGAGAATTGTAAAGATCAAAGCAGAAATTAATGAAATTGAGTAAAAAAAATAAAGAATAAATGAATCGAAGAGGTGATTCTTGTTTTTGTTTTTCCCCAGTACTAGGGATCGAACTCAGGACCTTGCACTTATAAGGCAGGTGCAGCATCACTGAGCTAAATCTCTGGCCCTGAAGAGGTGATTCTTTAAAACTAATAAGCAAAAGGGCCAGGGTTTTAGCTTAGTGGTTATGCCACCTATCTTGAAACCACAAGAACCCGAGTTGGATCCCCAGTACCAAAAATAAAATAAAATAAAAATTAAAAAAAGAATAAGCAAAATGGACAAACCCTTAGCCAATCTTTCCAAAAGATGGAAAGACCCAAATCCATGCAATTAGAAATGAAAAATGAAATCACACTGGATTCAGCTGAAATCCAGAAGATCATTGGCAACTACTTTAAGAATCTGTACTCTAGGGCCGGTGATTTAGCTCAGTGGTTTCGCCGCCTGCTGTGCAAGTGCAATGACCTGAGTTCAATCTCCGGTACCAAAAAAAAAAAGAATCTGTCGTCTAATAAAATGAAACATTCAGAAGAAATGGATAAATTCCTAGATACACATGAAATACCAAAGCTGAAACAAGAAGATATAAAAATCCTGAATAATCCAATATCAATGAGTAAGTAAAGCCTAGTGTTGTAGTCACTTTTCTTATTGCTGAGACAAAATATCCCAAAGTTAAAGGAGGAAAGATTTATTTCAGCTCATAGTTTGTAGAGGTTTCAGTCCATAGTTGGCTGGCTCCAAAGCGGTGTTATGGCAGAGGGACATGGCAGAGGAGAAACAGGCCATGGCAGGCAAAAGGCAGCCTCCCCTCCCTTTTATCCCTTCCAGGCTACCCGCACTTTGGGTGGTGTCACCCACACTCAGAATGAGCCTTCCCATTATCCACACCCAGAACTATGCCAAAGCAATCACTGAACTAGTTTAGTAATCACACACTCTTAATCTCAGCATCATACACTTAAACCCAGCATCACGCACCTCGGATCCCACCACCTCTGAAAAGCCCCACTTATGACCACATGAGGGTTTAGCGGGGACAGTAGACACTGCCACAACACCCAGGTACCAATGGATTCATTGCCAAATTCTACAAGAACTTTAGAGGAAGGGCCAGGGATTTAGCTCGGTGGTTTTGCCGCCTGCTGCGCAAGCTCAAGGACCTGAGTTCGATCCCCAGTACCAAAAAAAAAAGAACTTTAGAGGAGATCTAACACCAGTACCCCTCAAACTCTTTTGTGAAATCAAAAAGGAAGAAGCACCCCCAAAGTCATTCATGAAAGCAAGCACTGGAAGGAAGGAGGAAGGAGGAGAGAGGAAAGGGACCTAGAATTGATGTATTCCGTACATGCACCAACTCCCCACAATGAATGTAATCATTAGGTACCACAAATGTACAATAAAAAAAGTTTGAAAGAAAAAAAATAGAAAATGGGGGTGCCAAAGGGGATCCCTGGCTGGATGTGTGGTGCACACTTGTAATCCTAGTACGCAGGAAGTTGAGGCAGGAGAGGAGGCTATTGAGTTGGATATCAGTTGAGCAATTTAGTGAGATCCATTACAAAATAAAAAATAACACCTGGGGAGATTGAGGCAGGATGATCACAAGTTCAACCCCAGCAAAACCCTATGTCAAAGTGAAAAATAAGAAAGACTTGGTATATAGCCAGGTGCCGTGGTGCCTGCCTGTAATCCCAGCACCCAGGAGGCTGAGACAGGAGGATCAGTGCGAGTTGGAGACCAGCCAGCCTCGTCTAGATAGTGAGTTCAAGGCCAGTCTGAACTACATAGTGAGACCCTGTCTCAAAGAAAAAAAAAAAGACAGCATATAGCTCAGTGCTAAGGCCTTGGGTCCAATCCCCAATAGTGCAAAATAAATAGTGCTGGGAATGTACCTCAGCACTCTCTGGGTTCAATCCCTAGTAACATACACACGTGTGTGCACACACATACACAATATTTACCCTGATATTTACCAAATACTCACTGTTTGGAGACTTCTTTTAAGATGGGGTCTTTGTAC
The DNA here is from genome assembly GCF_053883595.1 of Heterocephalus glaber. Taxonomy (NCBI): domain Eukaryota; kingdom Metazoa; phylum Chordata; class Mammalia; order Rodentia; family Bathyergidae; genus Heterocephalus; species Heterocephalus glaber. The sequence goes on along the minus strand of NW_028258315.1, from coordinate 82,181,535 downwards.
GTAGCCTAAGATGGCCTCTAACTTGCTATGTAGGCAGGCTGTCTTCAAACTCTCCATTCTCCTGCCTCAGCCTCCCTAGTGCTGGGATTACAGGCCTATACCACTACACTCTGCTCTTTCTTTCTTCTTCCTTCTTTCATTATTTTAAAAAATTAATTTGTTTTATTGTTTTTGAATCAGTCTTACTATGTTTCCCAGACTGATCTTGAACTTCTGGGCTCAAGTGATCCCCTTGCCTCAGCCTCCTGAGTAGGTGGGACTACAGGCATACACTATCACACCTAATTTATTTATTTTTTAAAAATGAATATTCCTAGGCCCCGGGATTTAGCTCAGTGGTTCTGCTGCCTGGCTGGAAAGCGAAAGGTCCCGAGTTTGATCCCCAGTACAAAAAAAAAAAAAAAAAAAAAAGATTAAAAATGAATATTCCTTTTCTTGTTTGATTTTTTTTTTTTTTTTTTTTGGTACCAGAGATCTAATTCGGGTCCTTGCGCTTGCACAGCAGGCGGCGAAACCACTGAGCTAAATCCCTGGCACTGTTTGTTTGACTTTTAATTCAAAGTAACTCATGTACATGGTTAACATACTGTTTTGTTTGGTTGTTTTCTGTTTTGTGAGACAGGGTGTTGCTGTATAGCTGAGGCTGGCCTGAAACTCACAACTCTTAGCCTCCTGAGTACTGGGATTACAGGCATGCACCATAATGCCTAGCTCTTCACATGGTTTTAAAAAATATTATTATTCTAAAATAATTCAAAATGAGCTGGGCATGGTGACCCACACCTATAATCCCAGCACCCAGAAGACTAAGGCAGGATAATCCCCTTGAGTTAGCTCTTCCCCTGCACTGCACAGTGAGTTCAAGGCCAGCCTCAACTCCATAGAGACCCTGTCTCAAATAAACAACAACAAAAAACTCAACATGGGGCCGGAGATTTAGCTCAGTGGTTCCACTGCCTGCCCCACAAGCGCAAGGACCCGAGTTCAATCCCCTGTACCAAAAAACCCCCAAAAAACAAAACAAAACTCAACATGATCTATCAAAACAAAATGGCAAAATGAAGTTGTAGTTAATCACGATCAAATTTTAAGTCAAAGAAATTTTTTTTTGTTTTTTTTTTTGAGGCAGGGTCTCCCTTTGTAGTTCAGGCTGGTCCTGAACTCATTATGTAGATCAGGCTGGCCTCGAACTCAAGGAGATCCTCCTGCCTCAGCCTCCCAAGTGCTGGGATCACAGGTGTGCGCCACCACACCCGGCTTTCAAAGACATCTAAATAAAGGCAGATGTCTTATTAGAATTTTGGAGTTTCATGATCTTCTTAAATAGTTTTACCAAATTGTTTATGGCCGGCATGGTGGCACATAACCTATAACCCCAGCTACTTGGATTTTTTTTTTTTTTTTTGGTAATGGGGATTGAACTCAGGACCTTGTGCTTCCTTGCGAGGCAGGTGGCCGCGGCACCATTTAGCTAAATCCCAGGCCCCACCCGAGCTACTTGGGAAGCGGAGACAAGAGAAAATTGCAGCCCAGCCTGAATGATTTAGCAAGAACCTGGTCTCAAAATAAAATGTAAACAGACCTGAGGATGTAGCTCAGTAGTAGGAAAAAGGAAAAAAACCCCACTCAACCAAAAAACTGCTTAGTCTTTGCTGTTAGTGTTCATCTTTTTACCAATGAGATTCCAGGCTTTGCTGCTTGTATATAATATTTAGATCTCTAAACATAACAAGGTTAAGAGTAAAATGAGTTAATATTACAAAAATCTGCCTTAGCCACTCTGCACCATTACTGAGCACTGCTAATTTGTGAGGATCTTCAGAACCATGAATTGGAACAAAAGAGAAGCAAGAAAAGGCTGTTTGGCTCTCTGGGAAACAATACTTTGTTATGCAAGAATCTTTCACATTCATGCTAAGCAGGAAGATTTGACAAGTTAATTAATTTGTCTTTTCTCTTACCTAAGCACTTCTGTCATTCAAATCTTTTCTGCACTCCAAAACTGAGAGTCTGGCACCAAAAAATTAGCATTCTGACTAGGTGCCTTTTGTTTTGAGGATCTAGGGCAGGAGATGTGAGGAAGTGCTTCTCCCCGGAGCTTGAAGACGCTTAGGCAGAGGGTGAATGTCTGGTTTACATGGTTGCCTGTCTATCTCCAACTGATGCCAGGCGACAGACACCCCAGCGCCCACCTTTTCGTGTTTATGACACTAGGGACTCTATCTAAACTCTGTCTCACAGGAGGGGCTCTTCTTGGTCTACCTTAGGGGAGATACTATTTTAAAATGTAATTGGACAGAAGACTATTCTTTTTATGTTTTTTATTAAGAGACAGATTGCTGTGTGTTCTTGCCTAGCCCCTAACTCCTGGGCTCAACTGATCTTCCTGCCTCAGCCTCACAAGTAGCTAGGACTAGAAGTATGCGCATTAAAAGCACTTCAGTGGGCTAGGGATTGTGGCACACACCTGTAGTCCCAGCATTGTGGGAGGCTGAGGCAGGAGAATAATGAATTCAAGCCTAGCCTGGGCACCTTATTGAAACCCCGTCTCAAAAATAAATTTTTTTTAAAAGATTTTTTAGTCTTTTTTTTTTTGGTACCAGGGATCGAACTCGGGTCCTTGCGGTTGCAAGGCAGGTGGCAAAACCACTGAGCTAAATCCCCAGGCCCCCTCCTCCCCCCCAAAAAAGATTTTTTAAATGGGGTAGAGATGAAGCTCATGTTAGAGTACCCCTGGGTTCAATCCCTAGCAATAAGAAGTCTCTTCGTCTCTCTCTCTTCTAGTACTAGCTAGTGATTAAATCCTTTGCACTGAGCTACATCCCCAACCCTTTTTATTTTGAGACAATGTCTTGCTAAGTTGCCCAGACTGGTCTAGAATTCACGATCCTCCTGCTTCAGCCTTCCAGAGTGCTAGGGTTACTGGTGTGTAAAGAGTGTGCCACTCTTTAAAAATAAAAAGGTGGGGATATATAGCTCAGTGGTACAGCTAGATTCAACCCATAGTACCACGTGAATAAATGAAAAAAAAAAAATACAAAAGCACTATAGTGAACCAGGTGTAGCAGTCGTGCACACCTGCAATCTCAACACTCAGGAGGCTTAGGCAGGAGGGATCAGGCATTTGAGTCTAGCCTGGATTACATACCTAGTTCAAGATTGGCCTGGATAGCCTGTCATGGTGGCACATGCCTGTAATCCCAGCACTCAGGAGGCTGAATCAGGAGGATTGCCTCAAATTCAAGACTAGCCTGGGCTACATAGTGAGTTCAGAGCCAGCCTGAACTACAAAGCGAGAGCCTGTCTCAAAAAAAAAAGATTAGCCTGGACTACATAGCAAGACCTGTCTCAAAAATAACAACAACAGGGCCTGGGATTTAGCTCAGTGGTTTTGCCGCCTGTTGCGCAGGCTCAAGGACCTGAGTTAAATCCCCGGTACCAAAACAACAACAACAACAACAAACATTACAATATTCTTATAATCAAAACTGAGCTATAAGGCTGTGAAGCCAGGCATGGTGGTACATACCTGTAGTCCCAGCACTTGAGAGGCTGAGGCAGGAGGATTGCTGTGAGTTCAAGGCCAGCATAGGTTACACCATGAGTTCGAGGCCAACCTGAACTGCATAGTGAGACCCTGTCTCAAAAAAAAAAAAAAAAGTGTGATATATGGCACTGCCTGTGCCCCAGACAGGTAACAATGATAGTTAACAAGTGAAATAGAAAGAGAAAAATTAGGGCTGGGGATGTAGCTCAGTGGTAGAACTCTTATGTCGAATGTGCTAGGCCTTGGGATTAAGCCCCAGCACTGGAAAAAAAAACAAGAGAGAGAAAGAGTGAGAAAAATCAATATGATATGATGCCCATTAGTTCACACTATACTCAGCAATTGAATGAGAGGCAATGGGGACCTTACCATGTGAGCTATGAACAATAAAACTCAAAGAGCACATAGGAGAATATCTTCACAGCCATGAGTTAACTAGAGTTTTCTAACAAGATACAAATGCATTAAAGATAACAGAAATTATTGATATATCAGGGTTTTAAAAAATACGAACTTCTGCTCATCAAAGAAAACTATTAAGAAAGTGAGGTAGGGTGGTGGGGCACTCCTGTAATCCCAACACTCTGGGAACCTGAGGCAGGAGGATTGTGAGTTTAAACCCAGCCTGGACAACTTAGTGACTTAATGAGAGCTTATCTCAAGATAAATAAATATTTTTAGATTGGTTTTTTTTTTGGTACCAGGGATCGACTGAACTTGGGACCTTGCACTTGCAAGGCAGGCGCTGGAACCACTGAGCTAAATCCCCAGCCCAAATAAATATTTTTAAAAGGTGCAAGGGCTGTACTTAATTGCAAAGGCTCTGGATTCAATCCCTAGCACTGAAGGAAAAAAAAACTACCACAATGTTTACTTTGGCAGCACTTATACAGAAAAGAATAGCATTATACAGAAAACTTTTGCATAACGATGACATGAAATTCATGAAGTGTTCCATATTTTTATAAAGATGTTGATCTCATAGAAGTTGAAAGTCAAATGGTAACTGCCAGAGTTTGGGGAGAGTGGGGGGAGGGAGTGATTGGGAAGGGTTGGTCAATGGGTATTAAGTTCCAATTAGTGAGAAGTTAGCAGTTCTGGTGTGCCTTGCATGGTAGGGTGACTCTAGATGAGAATCATGGACTGCACATTTCAGAAAGCTAGAAGAAAGATGTCTGGACCATAAGGAAATGAGAAAAGTTTGAGATTGATACTAATACATCTGATCTGATTTAAGCATTATACAAAGTATATATGAATTAAAAAATTTTGGCACTCTGTTAATATGTTTGTTTTTAATTTTTTTTAATCAAAGATAAAAATATAAATTTTTAAAAAATCCACCACGAATCACTAAATACAGCCTTTCTGAGATTTGGTGTCCAGATACTGGAATATAGCAACATGAGGAAGAGAAAGAGGGAAGTGGGTACCTGGGATCTAGCAGGGGTCTGAAGTGAGAATTGAAGCCCACGGAGAGAGCAAAGAGAGAGACTTCAACAAAGAAGAGGAAGGTGGCAAGTGGCAGTTTCTCCTGGAGCCTGCTACTGTGACTACTGGTGACCTCAGAGACCTCCACAGAGAAACACATCAGTGGAACAGAACAGTGGATGCAGTGGGCTCCAGTGGCTGGTGAGTTATTCGGGTTCAGATGTTCCCAAGGAGAGAGTGATTGGTCAGTAGGCATCTTGGAGAGGGACCAACTGAGCTTGGAACTCAGAGCAGCTGCAGGCTGGCTCCATGTGGATGAGGGAAAATTGAGATCAGGTTGGCAGGAGGTCAAGGAGCCAAGTACAAACAGGCAGGAGGCATACAGGGTGTTGCAGGCTGAACAAATTGGGCTCCAGTCTCAGCCAGAAACCAGCCTGATCTTCAGAACTAAAGATGCAGGCTTACTAAGATTATTTACTACCCCCTTTTCTCCTCTTATTTTCTTCTTCTTTTCTTGTTTTTGTTCTGTTTTGTTTTCTTTCTTGATTGTATTTATTTATTTATTTTTGGTACCAGGAATTGAACTCAGGACCTTGCACTTGTCGGCAGGTGGCAGCACCACTGAGCTAAATCCCCAGCTTTCTTGTTTTTGTTTTTTTTTGGTTTTTGCTACTGGAAATCGAACTCGGGACCTTGCACTTGCTAGGCAGGTCCCAGAACCACTGAGCTAAATCTCTGGCCCTCTTGTTTTTATGTAAGTGTCAACATTGTTTTGAGGTTTTTTTGTTGTTGTTATTCTGTTCTGTTCTTTTTATTTCTTCCTTCTCTTTCCCTTGTGTCTTCTTCATCAGTTTCCCAAACTTTGAATAGTCTTCCATTGTTCTCCAGCCTCACTTCTAATCTCTTCCTCTTCTATTTTTTTATTTTTTCCCCTAACTTCTTTTTTTTTTTTGGTACCAGGGATCGAACTCCAACCTTGCACTTGCAGGTGGAACCACTGAGCTAAATCCCCGGCCCCTCCCCTAACCTCTTTTAAATTTTCTCCCCTGAGGGTAAAATTGCTATACTGAAGGCATACGTGCTTTATACAAGTTTCTGGTTTGTTTACTTATGATCCCAGCATTTAGGAGGCTGAGTCAGGAAATCACAAGTTCCAGGCCAGCCTGGGTAACTTATCCAGACTCTGTCTCAAAAGAAAATGTTATTTATTTTTTATTTTAAAATATTTTATTAGTACATTTTTGAGGTACATAATGATTACATTTATCACAGGAGTTGGTACATTACACATCTTTTTACGCCCCTTTCCTCTTCCCTCCCTCCCAAAAGAAAAATTTAAAACAAGGGCTGGGGGTATAGCACAATGGTGACTGCATCTCACCTGCGTACAAGGCTCTGGGCTCCATCCCTAGCAACACAAAACAAAAGCAAAACAAAAAATTGTGGTTTAGGAGGTATATCACTGTACTATACTGAACCCTTTTCATTTTTTCCTTTTCTTTCTTTCTTTTTTGTTACTGGAAATTAAACCCAGAGCCCTTGCCCTGAGCTACATCCCCAATCCTTTAGTCCTGTTTGTTTGTTTGTTTGTTTTTAAAATTCAGGCTGGTCTTAGGGCTGGGGATTTAGCTCAGTGGTTCTGCCGCCTGCCTCAAAAGCACAAGGACCCAAGTTTGATCCCTGGTACCAAAAAAAAAAAAAAGGACCAAGAAGGGCTGGGGTGTAACTCAGTGGTGCCCCACCTGCCTTGCAAGAGAAAGGTCCCAAGTTCGATCCCCGGTAACAACAACAACAAAAAAGACCATAAATTCAGGCTGGTCTCAACTCACTCTATTGCCCAGGCTGGCCTGGAATTTATAATCCTCCTGCCTCAGCCTTCTGAGTGGAATGACTACAGGTTTGTACCACCATGCTAGCCTTCTTTGTTTTTTTACCCAAAGTACTCACTGATATATAAACCTATGTCATAAGTTAGAACACATTGATCTGAGCTTTGATTTTAGACATTAAAATCTCAGTAGCAGAATGATCAGCCAATCAGCAACTGAGATTTCTCTTATAAGTGGACCCTAAACTAGAAAACTTGTTTTCTGAGAAAAGACTTTTTTCCTAACTTGTGCAATTACATATATGGGTGCTTTTATACAATTATGAAATTAGAATCCTTCATAGATTTATTTTAAACAATTATCTGAGCAGGTGTGGTGGTGCATGCCTGTAATCCCAGTACTCAGGAGGCTGAGGCAGGAGGAGTGCTAAGGGTTCCCAGCCAGCCTGGGCTACATAGTGAGTTCAAGGTCAGCCTGAGCTACATAGTGAGATTCTGTTTTTTAAAAAAAAATTATCTGGCACTTATGAGAGAAAAATTTGTGAAATACAGATTGTTCCAGAAAATCTAGGTCATACCAAAATTTAGTTCTTTGGAAATCTGACTTGTTTATATAATTTTCAAGTTGCTCAAAGCAATAGATACTCATGTACAATTTTAGAAAAGCAGCAAACCATGTAGCCAGAATTCATAAAAAGCATGGTTCATCTCTTTTACTTCCATTGTACTGTTTTGCAAACGGTAGGTAAGCTGGCAAAACAAGAATATGTGTTAGTATTTAAAACAAAACAAAAAAGGCCTAAAGGCCGGTCTGGGCTACTTATGGAGTTCAAGGCCAGACTAGCCTACAAAGCGAGACCCTGTTTCCAAAACAAAACATTAAAAAGAAAAAAAAATTAAAACAGGGCCAGGAGGGGAGTATAGCTGAGTGGTAGAGCCCTTGCCTAGCATGCTCCAGGCCCTGGATTTCATCCTCAGCTCCAATGAATGAAGGAAGGAAGGAAGGAAGAGGAGAGCAATGGGGGAGAAAATGTCCTCTCTCTTTCTAAGGGCAGTTCTTAGCCAGATACACATAGGCCCATTCACATTAAATATGGGAGATTCTTCTTTTAAAAAAAAACACAACAACAGCTAGAGGCTGGGCGTGGTTGTACATGTCTGCTACCCCAGCACTCTGGAGAGCCAAGCCAGGAAGATGGCAATGCAGGTCCAGCCTGTGCCATTTAGTGACTCAGCAAGACCTTCTCTCAAAATAAAAAATAGGGCTGGGGAGGTAACTCAGTATGAATGCCCCTGGCTCAGTGTCCAGTATTGTCAATCAATCAATAACTGAATAAGAGAAAAATAAAAAGGGTTGGGGGTGCCTCTTTGTGTGAAGACCTTGGGTTCAAGCCCCAGTACCACAAAATAAAAGGGCTGGGATGTGGCCCAGTGTTAGAACATTTGCTTAGGATGCCCAAGCTCCTGGGATTATGCTCCAGAATTGCAAAACAAAACAAAACCAAAACAAATTTTGAAAACACAGATAAAAATATAAAAGAATAAAATGTGTTATAGCATTAATGGTATTTGCATCATGATTAAGATTTATACTGAAAATGACAATTGAATTGCATAACTACTTGAAGAGTAGAAAAGGGGATTTTATGTCTCTCCACCCTTAGAAAGGTTTTAGTTAAGAATTATTTATTTATTTATTTTGCAGTACCAGGGATCAAACTCAGGACCTTGCACTTTCGAAGGAGGCGCGGTGCCAGAGCTAAATCCCCAGCCTGAGAATTTATTATAGTGAATGTCCAGTAACTTAGGCCAACTGCATTGGCCCAAGTAACTCCATTTAGGCACTGATGTCACTATTTTATTTTATTTTTTTTTGTACGGGGGATTGAACTCGGAACCTTGAGCTTGCAAGGCAGGCAGCAGAACCACTGAGCTAAATCCCCAGCCCCTGACCTCACTATTTTTATTTGAACACTCGTGACACTGTATGTGGCACTCATGGTCCAGCTGCTGTCCCTGAAAATGAGCAGCTGGACCTGGAAAGTGGGCCATGGACTGGGCCCATCCTTCAGCAGGACCACTCGTTCTGTCCCTGGAGACTGTGTCTTCAGGGGAGAGGACCTCTGTCCAGCGGTGGGCCTAGGGTTTTTGGTGCATTACAGTTGTATGGGCTTGCTGGGAAGGAGTGACACCAGATGGTCCCAGAGCTTGCTTTTCTCAGATAGGAAGGCATCTCTGGGCAAAGGATTCTGGATAAATGGGAGCCAGCCCTGCTGTCTGGGGAGGACGTCCACACAATTCAGGAAATGCAAAGGCCCTGAGCTAGGAAAGAACTTCCTGAGTTTGATGGAAGTATACTGATGCTCTGTGAAAATGCTGTCACAGTGTTGAAGATACTGTAAGTAGGAAAGAAGGGAAAGGAAAAAATACGAGAAAAGGAAAAAACGAAACAAAGTCTTTGTAAATAGGGAAGGGTGGAGAGTTTGAAGGGAGAGTAGGGGAATGGGGAAAAAAGAACCAAGAAACATCATGTAAAGGTACAAGATCTCAATGATGAATGTAACTGTATTGTATACCTAAAATGTACCAATAAACTTGATGAATTAAAAAAATGCATTTAGGCTGGGGATTTAGCTCAGTGGTTCCACTGCCTGCCTCACAAGCACAAGGACCTGAGTTCGATCCCTGGTACCAAAAAACCCCAAAACAAACAAACAGAAAGAAAACACAAAAAAATGCATTTAACGCATCTACCCACATCATAGCTAACTCTAGCCCACCTTATACAGGCTCAGAACACCTACATTCGCCAGCACTTGCGTGAAAGGATAGTGCTGTGCGGACCACGAAACTTTCCCAATGCTGTACCCAAGTGAGGAGCAGAGCGGCTGCAGGGATAAACTTGCTCACCACACTAAAGCTGAAAAATCATGAGCCACTGCGGGCTGGGGGAAAGGCAGGCCGGTGGGCCTTGTCCTCTGCATATTATGTCATCCCAGGTTATAGGGTTGATGTTGTATTTTGTTTTTTTGTTTTTTGTTTGGTATCAGGGATTGAACTCTGGACCTTGCACTTTTTTGGCAGGTGCCAGAACCACTGAGCTAAATCCCCGGCTTCTTTGCTTTTTTGTTTGTTTGTTTTGAAGACAGGATCTCACAATACACAATACACCTCAGACTGGCCTTGAATTTGATAGGTAGCCCATCCTCCTGCCTCAGCCTCCTGAGTACTATTAGAATTATAAGCACCACCATGGCCAGCTTTTATGTTAACATAAATGGTGTTGCACTGTAGTGAGGTCAATACAACAGTGTTTCCTGAAGATCTGCTATTATATTTGTATAAAGATTCACTCTTTTTTTTTTTTGAGACAAGGTCTCACTATATAGTTTAGGCTAGCCTCAAACTCACTATGTTGCCCTCACTGGCCTTGAATTCAGGGTAATCCTCCTGTCTCAGCCTTCCAAGTGCTGGGATTACAGCCACCACCATGTCCGGCTTAAAAATTCAATGTTTTTTTTTGGTACCAGTGATCGAACTCAAGACCTTGTGCTTGCTTTCGAGGCAGGTGGCGGCGGAACCACTGAGCATTTATCCTCGGCCCAAGATTCACTCTTTTTTGTGTGTGTATCCTTTTATTGGTACATTTTAGGTGTACAATATAATGACATTCATCATTGGAGATATGCATCTTTACATACTCTCTTGGTTCTTATTTTTTCCAAGATTCACTCTTGACCTGGGATTATAGCTCAGTGGTAGAGAGCTTACCTAGTGTGAACAAGGCCCTAGGTTCAATTCTCAGCATTGCAAAAAAGAATAAAGCCGTTCTTTATAATACTGTATACTATTCTACAGTATAAACGTACAAGTAACTTTAGTGGTCAAACGGTAACATAGCTATTCTGGTTTTTTTCCGGTACTGGGGATCGAACTCGGATCCTTACGCTTTTGAAATAAGTCTTTTTTTTTTTTTTTGGTACCTTTGATTGAACTCGGGACCTTGTGCTTGCAAGGCAGGCACTGGAACCACTGAGCTAAATCCCCAGCCCAACATAGCTATTCCTTTAGCATTGTCTTTCACCCTCCCACAATTGCCCTTCTACCTTCCCTAATCTTTTTGCAAGGTTCATGTCCCTCCCCTTTTGGTTGGCATTCAGGCTTCCGAAGAGAAGCCTCACCTCAAAGTTCTAAACGATCTCTCTAGATTTATAGAACCCAGAACACCTGATGACCTTTGTAACTTTTGTAAGGTTCTTCCTTATTTATCTTTATTTACTTTGTTTTTACTTACTTATTTGGTTTTTTTGAGACAGGGCCTCACTATGTAGTAGAGGGTGGCCTTGAATTCACCTTGAACTCACCATGTAGCCCAGGCTGGCCTTGAACTTGCAGTAATCCTCATGCCTCAGCCTTCTGAGTGCCAGGGTTAAGGGTGTGCAGCATTATGTGCCACTAAATTTTCCATTCTTTTGCTGGGGAAATGGCCCCAGGGATTGTTCATGCCAAGCACATGCTATACCACTCACACAGTCTCTACATTTTCTTTTTTTAGTTAAAATTTTTATTTTCATTAGTATATATTTGCAGTACATAATGATTACATTCATTGTGAGGAGTTGGTACATGTATATAACAAATCTTAATTTTTTTTTTTTTTTGGTAATGGAGATCAAATTCAGGTCCTTGCGCTTGTGGAGCAGGCGGTGAAACCACTGAGCTAAATCCCCGGCCCTAACAAATCTTAATTCTTTTTACTTCTCTTTCATTTCTTTTTGGTGCTTAGTCTTTAACACTGTGATTTTCCTCCCCTTTTTTTCAGTACCAGGGATTGAATCCAGGTCCCTCACACCGAGCTACATTTCCAGACCTTCCTTCCTTTTTTTTTTTTTTTCCCTTTCCTTTTTTTAGTTTTTATTTTGAGAGAGGTTCTCACTAAGTTGCTAATTTGCCTAGTCTGGGATCAAAGTTGTGATCCACCTGCCTCAGGCTCCCAGAGTAGCAGGATTAACAGGTGTGCGCTTACTCTGAGGTATCGCTTGCAGAAAAGCACATGTCTGTTCAGAAGAACGAAAGAACTTTGGCCGCCAACCCCAGGAGGATGAGGTTAAACTTATGGAGAAGTAGAAGAAAGCAGACACCTGCCTCTCCTTCCCCTCCCCATGAAAGGCCTCTGCTAGGCTGAGTGTGTAGCTCAGTGGTAGAGCTCTTGCCTAGTAGCATGGGTAACTCGAGGGCGGCTTTCTGCCCCTGAGCCCCACAGAATGAAGCAGAAACCCTCATTTTTAATGTTTTTTTATGTTAGTGGTTTGGGACAGGGTCTTGCTATGTGGTCCAGGTTGTCCTTGAACTCGTGTGGATCCTCCTGTCTCAGCCCCGAGGGCTGGAATTACAGGTGTGTGTACCAGTAGGCTGGTGCCTCTTTTCTTTTTGTACTCTGTAACAGTAAAATGCTTGTGCATAGGAAGAGTTTATCATATCCTCACAACACCTTGATTTTTTTTTTTTGGGTACCGGGGATCAAACTTGGGACCTTCCACTTTTGAGGCAGGTGGCGGAACCACTGAGCTAAATCCCTGGCCCCTGATTTTTTTTTTTTTTTTCTATTGGTGGGATTGAACACAGGGCTCTCATACTTAGCTACATACCTGGCTAATTTAAAAAATATTTTTTAAAATTTTGGAACAGGGTCTTGCTAAATTGCCCAAGCTGTGCTGGAACATGTGATCCTCTTATCTCAGCTTCCCCGAATAATAGCATTAAGGCCTGGGCCACCAGGTCACACTACACAAAGCCTACTGACAAGCAGCAATGAGCTCTGTCAATGCTTTGCCCTTGAAAGTCCCCTTCCTGGTGTTCATGACACACTTTGAACAGGCCTGGGAACTGTGGGGCTCCCGCCTCAGGCGGTGTCATCTGGGCTCTGAGCAGGGAAACACAGGAAAACAGTCTTCAGGAGATGTCCCCAGCCGTTCACTCAGTCTGTGATGGTTTTCAGGGTGAATTAAAATGAGGTTGGCTATTTCTGTCTCAAAACATCTGGGAAATAGCCAGTCTCCTGAATTCTGAGGGTGGCTTAGGAGGGGGAGATAATGAGTGAGTTAATAGTAAATCTGAGTCTCCCCTAGCATTTAAAAAATTGTTTTAAATTTTTATTTTTTGGTACCGGGGATCGAACTCGAGTCCTTGCGCTTGCGCAGCAGGCGGCGGAAACCACTGAGCTAAATCCCCAGCCCCTCCCCTAGCATTTTATTCTAAATTTCAAACATACAGGAAAGTTGAAAGAACCACGCTACGAATCTGCTACCTAGATTCTCCCATCACATCGCACCCCGTTTGCTTTAGCACCTCTGTTTGTCTCTCCCATCTGTCCACACGTAGATGCATCCCCGTCTGTCCATCCATTTCCTGAGGTAATTCAGAGTATGCAGCATTAAAGTGCTGCGCTTGTAGGCACTGGACCCCTAAACTTTCAGCACAGGCGCCATTAACTAGCCGTCATGCTTAGGATTCCTTCTCCTCTGTCTCCTTTTCCCTTTTGCTTCCTTTTTTTTCTTTTTGTTTTTTGGGTTTTTCCTCGCTATGTAGTTCAGGCTGGTCTTGAACTCACTATGTAGCCTAGGCTGGCCTCAAACTTGAGACGATCCTCCTACCTTAGCCTCCCGAGTTCTGGGATTACAGGTACGCACCACCACACCTAGCTTCCTTTTTGTTTTTGTGGTGCAAAGATCAAACCCAAGGCTTCAAACATGCTAAGCCATAACGCTAGCCCTTTGAAAATTAAAAAAAAATTTTTTTGTGGTCCGCGGGATTGAAAACAGGAGCACTAATTTATACCCCCAGCCTTTTTATTTATTTACCTCATTTTGGAGACAGGGTCTTATTTTATTGTCCAGGCTGAACACTAACTTGTGATCCTCCTGCCTCAGCCTCCCAAGTAGTTTGGATTACAGGCCTACCTCACTGTGCCCAGCTGTCTTTCGTAGGGCTGAAGACCAAACGAAGGGCCTCTTTAATACTAGGCAGGCAACTCTCCCTCTAAGCTATAAAACCATACCACTTCTCTTTTTTTTCCTTCCTTCCTTCCTTCTTCCTTCCTTCCTTCCTTCCTTCTTCCTTCCTTTCCCCCCCCCCCCTTTTTGGTACTGGTTATTGAGCTCAGTATTTTTGTAATTTTTTTTTTTCAGTACCGGGGATCAAATTCAGGACCTTGAGCTTGCCAGGCAGGGGCAGTGCCACTGAGCCAAATCCCTGGCCTTATAAATTTTAAAATTTTAATTAATTTTTTTTTTCTTTTTGGTACCGGGGATCGAACTCGGGTCCTTGCGCTTGCGCAGCAGGCAGCGAAACCACTGAGCTAAATCCCCAGCCCAATTCATTTTAATTTTAATTTTTAATTTTAAAATTTTTGGCATCAGGGATCAAACTCGGGACCTTGCGCTTACGAGGCAGGGGGCGGCACCACTGAGCTAAATCCCCGGCCCTAGTTACTTTTTATTTTTGAGACAAGAGCTGGCGAAATTGCCCAGACTGGACTTGAACTTGTGATCCTTCTAACTCACCCTTCACAGTAGCTGGGATTACAGGTGCACCACTGCACCTAGCTCCTTTAAAAATAATGAGGGCAACATTCACATCTAAATCAATGTACACATACTCAGTGGTCATGCCATCAAGTCTTACAAATGCCTACAGGGTGGAACCCACACTACAATCATTACTTGCTAATACTCTGGGGAAAAAATCTTGGTCCGCCAGGAGTGATGGTGGACACCTGTAATCCCAACACTTATTAGGCCATCTGAGGCCAGCCTGGGCTACATAGTGAGTTCAAGGCCAGCCTGAACTACAAAGCGAGACTCCGTCTGAATAAAACAAAACAAAACCGAGAACCGAAAAGAAAAAAAGAAAATCTGGTCAGAGAATCACAGCCAGGAAGGCTTGCATCTTGCTTTGACAAGAATGTTGCAAAACCCCTTAGTAAAGCCAGGAGAGAGTAACAGGGGTCTGGGGAAGCACAAGGATCTGAGGAAGGAAACATGAAGTTAACCTGTTGCCCAGCCTGGTAAGAATCTGCCACTTCAGACCTTCAGGCTGGGCTCAAGTAGGAGAGGATATTTCCTTTAGGTCTACACTTTTCCAATTTTTTTTTTTTTTTTTTTGGGTACTGGGGTTCGAACTCAGGTCCTTGTGCTTGCGCAGCAGGCGGCGAAACCACTGAGCTAAATCCCCGGCCCTACTTTTCCAATCTTTTAAAAACGTATCACTGGGGCTGGGGATTTAGCTCAGTGGTGCAGCTGCCTACCTTGCAAGCACAAGGTCCTGAGTTCAATCCCCGGTACCAAAAAAAAAAAAAAAAAAGTATCACTGCATTAAAAGTCAAAAGAACAAAGAGAATCTGAAAAGAGTAAATTATCAGTAATAAACAGGAAAGGAAGGGCAATGTGTCCAAGTAAAAGCACATCCTTTAAAGAGTCCGTAGCTAGGCAAGAGCTATAAAGCATGCAAAGAATCTAATCATAAGCACATTATGACCCATATGACACCGGATAAGCCTTGCTCTGTAGAAGGCACTCTGCAGAAGGGTCCAGAGAAACAGCACTGGGCTTTGAAAAACTGCTTCGAAAAGGTCGACCAGTGACGCACAATTTCAAACACAAAACTGCAATGTGTGCGCCTCAGTACTAAGCACCACCCTCCTTGTCACCAGCAACAATGAAAACAAGTGTTTTTTTGTTTTGTTTTGTTTTTTGTATGGGGGGGGGGATCGAACTCGAGACTTTGCACTTGCGAGGAGGCGGCTCAACCACTGAGCTAAATCCCGGGCAAAAACAAGTTTTTGACAGCTGAAAACACGGAGCGTTTTTAGTTGTTCGAAGCCAAAATCAACATTCATTCTCTTGAATGCTGCCTAAAATTTTCTCCTAGGTAATATGCATTTCATCTTTGAAACCATTTAACAATATAGAAAAGTAAGTAGCAATAGATTATAATCCTACTAACTGGCGGGAACCTCCATTAAAATTTGTATACAAACTGGGCGTGATGGCACCTGCCTATAATCCTAGCACCCAGGGGGCTGAGGCAGGAGGATCGCCACGAGTTCAAGTCCAGCCTGGACTACATAGTGAGACCCTGTCTCAAAACACAAAACAGGCCAGGGATTTAGTTTAGTGGTTCCGCCACCTGCCTGGTAGGTTCAAGGTCCTGACTTCGATCTCCGGTATCAAAACAAAACAAAGAAACACAATACAAAACAAAACCCAACCCAACCCCAAAATAAAAAAGAAAAACTTGTATTCAAACTTTCCCCTGCAGTTTTTATTTTGACGATGCTTCTAGACAAGCCTTCTTTTAGCAACCAGCACTTTTTAAAAAAGTTACAGAAAATATTGAGTCTTTTGTCTTTTGACAGGCTTGGTCCAGTCATTGTTGTTGGAAGACAACGTTCTTGATTAAATAACAAAGTTTGACATAAAATATTTGAAAAAGAGACCAGGGAGCATCTCACCTTTGCTTTGGTGAATTAGCAACACAAAAAAGGATTAGCGCGGACGGGTACTTTTCAAAACATTACATTTTTCCTCCAGCTCCCGCTAGGGTGGAGGAAGCTGTCCGCGCCCGGAGAGGGTGGGACGGCGCCTCCCGGAGGGGCAGCAGGTGCCTGGGCCGCGCCCCCTGGCGGGCGGGCCGGGGTGCAGCGGCGCCAGGGCGGGCGCGGAGCCCGGGCGCAGAGGGGCGGCCTGGGGCCCCACCCGGCGAGCATGACCGCGGGCGGCCGGGAGGCGCGCAGCGGGAGGGCGCTGGCGGCGACCGGGCCCAGGTCCCTCCTCCCTGCGCCCTCGGCGGGAGCAGCTGCCATCGCCGCCGCCAGCGCGCAGCCGGGCGGGGGCGGGGCGGGGAGGGGCGGGAGGAGGCGGTGAGGGTCTCCGCCCCGACGCCCGGCCCGGCGCGCACAGCCAGAGCGGGACCCTGGCCGCGGCGGCGCCTCAGCTCGGCGCCCGAGCCGCGCTCCCGGGCCGCATGTCCGAGGCTGGCGGGGCCGCGCCGGGGGGCGGCGGGGCGGGGGCCGGGCCCGGGGCGCTGCCCTCCGCGCCCCCGCAGGGCCCCCCCTGTGCCGCTGCCGCCGCCGCCGGGGGCTCGGGCGCCTGCCGTCCGGCGACCGCAGTGGCGGCGGCGGGCACGGCCGAGGGCCCGGGAGGCGGCGGCTCGGCCCGGATCGCCGTGAAGAAGGCGCAGCTGCGCTCCGCGCCGCGGGCCAAGAAACTGGAGAAACTCGGAGTGTACTCCGCCTGCAAGGTACGGCGCGCAGCCCCGGGACCGCGGCCCTCCGGCCCAGCTGGGACCCCCGCCCCCACCTCCCGTCCGGGTCCTCTGCACCGCGGAAGTGCTGCTGTCGGCGCGCGCGGAGCTGCTTCTCGCCCAAGAGTCCCGTTGGGTTGGAATAAGGGGGATCGCCGAGACCCAGAGCCCTTCGTCCCGCCCCCTTGGAAGGATTAACCTCGGCCTCCGGGGTCCCAGGCTACTCTGGACTTTGTTGCTCTGTAGGAGTTCGCCGGAGGCACTTTCCCGGGAATGGGACTGTGTCTGGTGTGGCGGACTAACCTGGGTCCGGGAGACATTTCCTTGGGGATCTGAGCGGCCCCCTTTGCGATAGACCTGCCCCCTGGCCCACGGGGAGGAGCTGGGTTCGAGGAGCGAGGGCGGAGAGCAGTCCCGGGCTCCGGGCGCGTTGGGAAGGCAGGGGAGGAACGCGCGCGGTGGGTGGGTGGGCAGAGCCCGAGGCCAGGGTCTCGTGGCGCCGGGCGGCCTCGGCGTGCGGCGACAGCCCCTTCATTATTGCGTTGTTACTTGTTTAGTTAAAGCGCCGTCCCAGCTGCGCGGTGTAAACAGGGCTTGGCAAGGTGACGGCCCGGCGGGCGGGCGGCTCTCGCTGTTTGAGGGCGCGCTCCTGGCCTCCCTGCGCGCCCGGCCTCCCTGCGCGCCCGCCCCAGGCGGCGGTGGCCCTGAGCCGCAGCTCCGGACGCTGCGAGCACGGCGAGGCCGCGGCCGCTGGCCCCGCGCTGTCAGCGGCGGCTTTGTTTTGACAGGGTGACAGCCGAGGGGCGGGACTCGGCCTCGTCAGCGCCCACGGCACACCTCCGCGCCTCCCCGCCCGCCGCAAACCGGGTCAAGTTCCCGGAATGCTGGTGTGGCGGTTACTGAGCCTCGGAACAGCTCTCCCTGGTGATGCTGAGTTCAGTATTGCAGGACTCCTGAAGGCCCCGGAAGGCCTGTGCCTCCCTCTCCCCCACCGCGGCGTTGTGTTTATACCGAGCGCCGACTTGTGTTCCCAAAATATTTGTTGAAAGCTCACGGAATCGAGACCAGCGCCTCTCAAACTTTAAGGTGCACACGAGTCACCTGCGGAGCCGGTTGAAAGGCTGACTCCAAATCAGCAGGTTGCGGGGCGAGGCGGGGAATCTACTTCTGTAATAAATTCCCTGGCAGCGCGGTGCAGGTTCACAAAACACGTTGCACCTAGCGTGACCTCGGTGCAGACCTGAACAGCAAGTTCCGAGGCCCCTTTGAATCCAGCGGGAAAAGTGAGAATTCTGAAGTAAGAACGCTGCCACATGGCTGGTTTTTCTGCAGAAAGAGTTCGGAGATATGAAGGGGGAGTGGACTTCTAGGAGAAGTCCAAGGCCAGGAGTTGGCTTTGAAGGATGTCAGGTGAAAGAAAAGAAGACCTCGAGGGTATAGGCAGAAGGCAGACCTGCGCAAGGTCAAGGGCAAGTTCAGTTACTTGATGGGCTTGGCGCTTTGCAGCCACAGTGGGCCTGTGCAGGAACCGTGGCAGCTCACTGTTTCTCATTCCTAGGATTAATTTTTAAATGTATTTATTGTGCTGTGGGCTGGGCCTGTGATGTCCAGGACCTGTGTCCTGGCGTAGTCACTGTGTGTGTGCGTGCGTGCATCTGTGCTTGCCTACATGGATGCGTAGAGGTCCAAGGGAGGAAGGAAGCTAGTGATCCAAGTACAGTGAAATTCAGAGCTTCCTTGGAGCGCGGTGAGGATCCCTCGCAGAGCAGCTCCTGGGCGGAGCGGAAGGAGTGGGAAGGACTTACTGGAGGAAGTGTCTTTGGCTGTAAGGCTCAGCTGGGCAGGGTGGGTGGGGTGAAGCTTCTGCTCGTGGAGAAACCGAAAGGCTGGAGCCCCGCCAACCCGACCGCCCTCTATTCCCCGTCCGGGTTTGGGGGAAGGGTGTGTGTGGCTGAGGGGGCCCTGGAGAATTCAGGAATCCTAGCCCAGGGAGTGACATTATCTTAGAATTTTGTTTTTTATTTATTTTTTTACTTTTGGGTTTTCTTTACTCCTTCCAAGTTGAATTCACATATATAAAAACCGATGTCCACTTACGCTCTGAATCTCAAATCTTCAGCCTTTTATACAGCTTGTTATATGCAAAGTTTGTATTTCATATTTACTTGCCATAGAAAGCAGAATGGAGAATTACTGTGATGTTTAAGAAATGCTGTTGTAAAAATGTTAATTAGTTACTTCCCTCTTTTAAAGTATATATAGCTTTTTAGATGCCAATTTTTTATCGCTTCTCGGCCTTTTGGCTAAGATCAAGTGTAGATGTCAATTTTTTGGAGGTTATTTTTGAAGGAATGTGAGGTAACTAGTTTATTTCAGATTTAGTGAAGAATAATATGTCAGTAATCTCAAAAATTGAAGCCAGGAGAGGATTGTTTTCTTTTTTTTCTCTCCATGTGGTCAGTTTCATTCTTAAGGAAGGCCTGATACAGTAAGAGAATACGTTTCACAAACTTCTAACACAAGTTTGTGAACTGTGAACTAAAGACACTGCCTCTGATGTGGATGGTTTCATTCAATCCAAGTTCTACCGACTTTGTATCTTCTAGATCATCTTTTGTAATGCTAATCAAGTGGCTAAGGCCTTCCTGTTGTTTCAAATGCTGCTCGATTTCGAATAACAGATCTGCATCTCCGTAATATCTTTCTTCGGATCTGACTGCTCCAAAATGGTTCTGCATCCTGATTTGGGACATGAGTTTGTTTAGTCAGCCCTTGAACTGAGTAGATGCATTTAGTTCAGACTGAATTGTACCTATCTGAACCTGCAACTGCTCTCCATCAGCTTGGATGGCATAACCAGTCTTCCTTTGAATTTCCTGTTTGATTAGGACCTGTATGGTTCTATGGAAAAGATCCATGGGTTTCCTCCTGTTTTGTGCAATGTTGGCCGTACTTGCAGTTTGATTCTTTTGTAGCTCACTAATATCTTCAGATATGATATCTAATCTGGTCTGATGCTTCTTAGTCATGTTATCTTGAACTTTCAGCCTTCGGAGAAGTTCTTTAAAACCCACCATGGGTACAGGAATCAACTTTTCAGAATCTGGGTTATCCACCTTGGCTTGTTCCCAAATAACAGGATCGACACCAGGGGGAGGACTGTGTAAAAGCTGTCTGATCTGTGCAGGAGGAAGTTCTGTTCGGGTTGTAAAAAGGGTTGCTGTAGTTGTGTTTTGTATTGGCTTGTTCACAGTGGGTATTCAGTGTTGTATCTGGAACTCTTCTCGAGGTACTGCTTGGAGAACGCTCAGCAACGTAAATGGCAACTTCTGTCTGATCATCTGGCAATGTTTTAATAATACCCTCTACATTCACAGCAAGGGTCTGATTTCCTCCCAAAATTTTATGCAATGACTCTACCAACTGCTGTTGCTGGCTTTGAATATCTGTTTCTTTTTTGTTGAAAACTGAAACCACTAGCCCATCTTCATCTTTATTATTGGGCATACAACTAGAACCTACAGTCTTAAACCTGCAAAAAGGATTTTCTTGTGTGAATTCCACTGGTGGAATATTATTGTTGAAATATCCCTTTCCTGTTCCCCAGAAAGCCTGCAGTTGATTCCATTTTGCTAAAATAGCATCTCTCTCATCTCCCCGTAGTGTTGGAGCAGAAAGAGCACTCGCAGTATTTACCAGCTGGCTGGACTGGGTAGCAGCTTGCATAGGCTGACTGAAGAGACCACCTAATGTCGATTGTTGCTGCTGTGTATTAAATCCTCCAAATCCCAGTCCATTTCCCAAACCAGTACCTAAACCAGCACTAGTTCCCGTTGTTGTGCCAAAACTGGTACCAAATCCAAAACCTTTGTTCTGAGTACCACCAAAGAGTCCAGTAGTGCCTGTGTGAGCTGTGGCAGAAAGCTGGATGCAGAACTTGCAGCTGTGGACGTCCCAAATCCTCCAAACCCACCTGCGGGTACTGCAGTGGCTGCCGCCGTGCCTGAGGGAGTCCCAAACTGAAGGCCTTGTCTTAGGAGCAGGGAACCAAAGCACTGACTGCTCCCTTGAGGCGATGCTCGCTGCGCTCAAGAATGTTTTTTAAAACTAGGATTGAATGGGTATGACAGCGCCATGAGAGCAGTCTTCGGGTCTTTCTGGGTTTTCTCTGCACGCCATGTAAGCAAGCCCAGAAGGATGGATTGCTTCCCCTTTGCCACAGGCCACTTGGCAAGTTGGAGAGGAGATTTTTCGAGTGAGGGGGAGGGTGTGACTGTAGTGGAGCACTTACCTAACTTCCCCAAGGCCCTAAATTCCACCCCTAGCACCACCAAGGGGGAAAAAGTAACCCTTGAGAGACTCTAGAAGGGGGTGGGCCTGGGAAGAGATGAGGTAGTTCCCTGGGAGCTAGTGAAAGAAGAGCAGGCCCAGGCCTGATAAAAGTTCTGGCCTTTAAACTGTATCCACAAAACAGAAACAGAAGGGAGGTAGCTCATAGCCAGGGTGGACTGCCACGCCCCAGAGGGGAAAAAAAGAAGAAAGAAAGAAAGAAAAACAAACTTGTTTTGCAGGATCCAGGGTAAGGTTCTTTGAACTGTGTCCTGGCAGGAATTGCTTCAGAGAGTCACTTTGCCTAAATGTGACAGAGCCCAAGTCATCTTAAAACTGCAGATCTAATAGTTTCTCATTGCTGGGGTCCATGGGCCCAGTGTAGTTCGGCTTGGCTCGGCGACTGGCCGCTCTTACCTTTGGCCTTTTTTCAGTGGTTCCTTTCTACCTCAGGACTTTTGCACATATTGTTCCCTGGGATGGAAAGTTCTTTTGTTCCACATTAAAATTAACTCCTGGGGCTAGGGGGGAGCTCAGTGGTAGAGCTTTTGCTTAGCTAGTCATGCACAAGGACCCCTAGGGTATTCCATTTCCAATACACAAAAAACCAGAAATACCAACCAACCGAGCAACACCTAAATAAATATCCCAAAATGAGCTCCCAGTTCTTTCTGTAGCTCTCAGATCCCTTGTGTGCTCTTCACCCTCCTGGCCAGCCTTCCCATTAGAAATTGCCCAAGCTGCTCTGTTCTCTTCATCCCTGATGATTCTGGTTGTGACCGGTAATGAAGTGTTGCTTCAGTACTGAATGTTGCTGTGTGCCTGGGATCTCTGAGTAGATGCTGTGTGATGTGGTTATTGACTGAGTGAGTGAACGAGGGGAGAGAAATGGAGGAAATGATTAGCTCTTAGGATAGCTAGCAGTTGTGGCGTTTTAGCTTGGCTGTTGCTTGGTATTGGGTGGAGGGTTTTTCTTTTTAAGACAGATTCTCACTGTCTTGCCTAGGCTGATCTCAAACCCCTGAGCTCGTGTCTTCCTGCTTCCCGAGTGCTGGGACTGCAGGGACACACCACTGTTCCTCACTGAAGGAGATTTTTCACATAGGCCATCGCTAGGTATACCACAGGTGATGGTATCAGGTACTAAATTTCTCTTTTTTTTTTCCCCAGGCTGGCCTTGAACTCACCATGTAGCCTAGGCTCTCCTTAAACTTATGGCAATCCTCCTGCCTCAGCTTGCCAGAGTTCAGAGTCTAGCTGCTTTTTAATGTTATAAAAAAACTCAGATGATTGGATGAGTAGCCCAAATCCAAACTTTCTTGTAACTTGTCTGCTAATTTAAAAAGCAAAATCCATTGACTGGTCTTTCTGAAAGGAATAGGCAGCTATGTGTGGTAGTGCATGCCTGTAATCCCAGGCTGAGGCAGGAGGATTGTAAGTTCAAGCCCAGCCAGGGCAGTTTACTACATTTTCCTGAAAATAAGACCTAATAATAATTTTAAAAAGCCCTAGCATGATTTTTTTCCAGGATGCTCATAATACAAGCCTACCCTCAAAGTAAGTCCCAGTTAAGATTGTCAGCCAGATGGACACATTTAGTATATCTGATGCAACTACAATAGCCATACTGAATTATAAAATAATAATATTAATATGTAATTGAATAAAAATGAATATTGACATTAATACTTAAATGATAATTTAAATTATAATTAGGTTTTCATAAATATGCAAGCAAGTGGCTTTAGAAAAGAAGTAAACAGCTATGAAACTTGAGACTTGTTGCTGAATGACCGAAGTACAGACTCAGTGCATAAATAATATGCGTGCTTGGTGATAAATGGACATAGTTGTGTCTAATATGAATCTTCATAATGCAGTACATCATGTATCGTAAAGGACTGCACTTGTGGGAAATAAACATTTTCTGAATTTTGGTGCCCGCAATTTTTTGTTGCCTTTCTGTGGACCATCATTCTTTTTTTTAATTAATTTTGTTGGCACATTTTAGGTATACCATATAATGACATTCATCATTGGAAATTTGTTTCTTTACATAATATATCTTGGTTCTTATTTTTTCCCCCATTCCCCTGTCCTCCCTTCAACCCCTCCACCCTTCCCTATTTACAAAGCTTTGTTTCCAGTTTTTCCTTTTCTCATATTAATTCCATTCCCTTTCCTTTCCCCAACCTCTCCTACTTCCCCTTCCCCTTTGGACCTTTTCTTTCTCTTTCACAATATCTGTTATGCCTTTTGATCCTTATTTACACTTTCAGTTTCTCATACCAGAGAAACTATTCGGTATTTACATATGTCTGTCCTATTTATTTCACTTAAGAGTATCGTCTCAATGTGCATCCATTTAGCTATAAATGTCTCTAATTTCTCATTCTTTATGGCTGAGTAGTACTCCTTTTTTTAAAAAAAAGCACATTTTTTATTCACTTTCCAGTTGATGGGCAGTTGGGCTGTTTCCAAGTTTTAGCTATTACAAACTGTGCTGCTATGAACAGGGGTGCACATTATGTCGCTGTGGTATGATTCTTTTAATTCTTTGGGGAAGATACGCAGCAGGGGAATAGCTGGGTCAAATGGGACCTATAATCCTAGTTCTTTGAGGTATCTCCATACTGATTTCCACAGTGGTTGCACCAGTCTACACTCCCACCAGCAGTGGAGCAGGGTTCCTTTTTCATCACAGCCCCACCAGCATTTGTTATTGGTTGATTTCATGATAGCAGCCATTCTTTCTGGGGTGAGGTGGAATCTCAGTGTTGTTTTCATTTGCATCTCTCAAATGACCAGTGATGTTGAACATTTTTTCATATGTTTATTTGCTATTTCTACTTCTTTGTCTGAGAAATGTCTGTTCATTTCAGATGCCCATTTTTGAACTGGGTCTTTGAATTTGAGGGGTCTGATTTTTTAAAGTTCTTTACATATTCTAGATAGTAGACCTTGGTCTGAGGGAACGCTGGTGAAAGTTTTTTCCCACATTGTGGGTTGTCTCTTCACACTGCTGGTGGTTTCTCTTGCTGTGCAGAAGCTTTTTAGTAAGATGAGATCCCACTTGTTGATTGTTTGTGCTAGTTCACAGGCAACTGAGGTTTTGTGCATAAAATCTTTCCCTATACCAATGGCTTCACGAGTTCTACCTAACCTCTGTTCCAGCCGGTTTAGTGTTTCTGTTTTGATATTTAGATCTTTAATCCATTTTGATTTTAGTTTAGTGAATGGTGAGAGATATAGGTCTAGTTTTAATCTTTGGCAAGTTGAAACCTAATTTTTCCGGCACCATTTATTAAAGAGGGTATCTTTCCTCCAGTGAGGGTGTTTGGCTCCTTTGTCGAAGGTGAGGTGGCTGAGTGTGTCTGGAGTTGCTTCTGCATCTTCTAATCTATTCCACTGTGGACCATCATTCTTTAATTTATTTTATTTTATTTATTTATTTATTTATTTATTTTTTGGTACAGGGGATCAAACTTGGGTCCTTGGGCTTGCGCAGCAGGCGGTGAAACCACTGAGCTAAATCCCCGGCCCTTGGACCATCATTCTTAACTGTCATCATTTTTGTTCCCTCTCCTGTCTCATAAATCTTCAATTAACACTTGATTTAGTGGAAACTTTGTGAAGCCTAGCTTTCAAGAGGCTGTGACTTGGGTGAAGAATTTATTGGGATAAAGTCACTGACAGCTGTGTTGATGATCAGGCTACATGGACAAGAAGTGCTCATTTAAGGTTGGTTTTTTAAAGTTTTTTTATTTTGGCACCGGGTATCGAACTCCAGTCCTTGTCCTTGCGAGGCAGGTGGTGGAACCACTGAGCTAAATCCCCAGCTCTGAAGTGCTCATTTAAGGACAGCTCGATGAGATATTGGGGCCAGTGGTTCTACAGGAAATGGAATCGCAAGAAATTCAGGCTGGGATTCAAGGTTGGGGAATTATGACGATGTTCTAGAAGATGACAAGACTGTTTGAATAAATGTAGATTTTTATATATGAATAAATGTAGATTTTTGTGTATGAATAAATGTAGATTGTTGTACATGAAAAAATAAGACATCCCCTCCCCGAAAATAAACCCTATTGCATTTTTTGGAGCAAAGATTAATGTAAGACTCCATCTTATTTTCAGAGAAATACAATGTGGAACTCAGTCTTGAATTCCATTTGTGTAGTCTTGGGCACAAGTCACTTAATTTTTCTGTGAGCCTCAATTACTGCATCTGTAAAATGGGGACTATAGCTTCAGCCTTGGTTAAAAGAGAAAAGGCCCTTGAAGTTTCTAGCACATAAAGATGTAGGGTTAATTGTGTTACACTGATTTGTCTTCTGCTTTACTTTTTAAAAAAAAAATTAATTTCATTGTTACATTTAAGGTATACAATATAGTAACATTTGCTGCTTTACTTTTATCAGTCAGCAGCCACGAAGCATTCATGGAGGATCTACTTGCTTAGACTCTGGGCTGAGTGTCATATTTACACAGTGAGGGGGGCACAGGACTCTAAAACCAGTCATATAGGCGGGTTCTGGAGATTGAACACAGGGTCTTCGCACTGGGCTGGATCTCCAGTCCTTTTTTATTTTTTTATTTTGAGATAGGGTTTCGTTAAGTTGCCCAAGCTGGGCTCAAACTTGTGTGTGATCCTCAATCCTCAGCCTCCTGGAGGGCTGGGAGGACAGGCATTTGCCACTGCACCCTGCTCAAATCAGTCTTCATTAAAAAAATAGTGGTTTGTAATCTAAAAATAGCACTGATCGTAGAGTGCAGAGTGGAGGCAGAGGTATTACGATAAAGAGAAAAGGTGTTCCCCTTTGGCTGAAGGCTCCTGGACACTAGAACAAGCCTGCTAGCTGGTGCAAACTGCTGAGGTCGATCATCTGTATTTGACAATCACCCCTCCAGTGGGCATGGGCAACTTGCCCTGCCCTACCCCTTGCTGGGAATTAAAATCAGGGAACATTCAGCTACATCCCCAGCCCTTTTTACTTTTTTAAAAAAATTTGAAGCAGGGTCTCCCTAGGTTGCCCAGGCTAGTCTTTTTTTTTTTTTTTTTTTTGGTACTGGGGATCAAACTTGGGACCAGCGGAACCACTGAGCTAAATCCCCGGCTCTAGGCTAGTCTTGAACTTGGAATCCTCCTCTTCAGATTGCTGAATTCCTGGGATTACAGGTGTGTGCCACTTTTTTCCCCCAACTCTCAGTATGTAGAGCAGTACTTCTCATCCATGAACAAGCAACAGAGAGTATTTGTCAAAGTTTGGAGACGTTTATGGTCCTTACAGTCAGGAGGAGGGAGTGGTACTGGTAACTGTGAGTAGAGGCCAGAGATGTTGCTAAGAACCCCTCAAGGCACTGTGTAGAATTACCTGACCCAAATGTCAGTAGTGCAGAAGTTGAGAAACTCTGCTTGGAGGAAAATTGTATTATCCGATAATATCATGAACATTTTTGCAGCCTAGGAAAAAAATCAATGCTTCTAATGTTAATTGGAGTAACACTTGAAATCTGAAAAAAAACTCACTTTGTGAATCATGGGCACATTTTAAAAGTTTTGTTGCAGTATAATTTATAGGTCCCAAAACTCACCTACTGTGCAGCTGCAGTCAGATGCCCTTAGGTAAATGTATACAGTTGTTGCATCACCACAATCAGGTTTTACAGTTCTTCCATTCCACTGAAATGCTTCTTCCTGCCAGCTTTTTTCTGTTTCTTTGCTGGGAATTGAACCTAGAGGCCAGGGCAAATTAGGCAAAGCACTCTGTCATTGAGCTGCATCCCTAATCCCTTGCTTTGTCAACTTTTAAGCTGATATTTTTGATTGATTGGTGGTTTACAAATAGAAACCAAATCAAAATTGTCTTTTTTGGAAACTCTTCAAATAGTGTTACAGCAAGATAGAAAACAAAAGTTAGACGTAAATTGTTTTTTAAAAAATCAGTATTTTTAAAAACAAAATCAGTATTTTAGCCACATAAACACACAGCGTAGTTATTTCTTATGTGATGACTTCTCTAAAAGACAGTATTAGCCCAAAACACACACCAAAACTTTCACCTGGCAGGTATGATACAGAAGGCCCGAAAGAGAGCTGACCACATTTAATTCTGCATCCTCATAAATTTTCAGGGAACAAGGAGATTCAGGCCTGCAAAATCGTCAGATTGCAATTTGTAGTTTTATGTAATAGAAAAAAGTAGTTTACAGGGCAAAACAACAAAATCTGCTGACGACAGCTTTGTTTTAGATTCTGTGTAATTTGTGATGTGGCACTGGTGAAGGTCTTTTTCCTTGTTTTTTTTGGTTTTTTGAGACAGGGTCTTGCTACCTAGTTCAGGCTGGCCTTGAACTCACTCTGTAGCCCAGGCTGGGTTTAAAATTGCAGCAGTCCTCCTGCCTCAGCCTCCCCAGTGTTGGGATTACGGGCTTGTGCAACCCCACCTGGCTCTTTTGTTTTTTTTTTTTTTGATACCGGGGATCGAACTCAGGTCCTTGCGCTTGCGCAGCAGGTGGTGAAACCACTGAGGTAAATCCCCGGCCCTTTTTTTGGTCTTTTTTTCTTTTTCAGCCATCTGGAAGACTTGAACCCAGTTGACGATCCACATTGGCCAGACTTAATTCTTTTTTTTTTGTGATACCAGCGATCAAACTCAGGACTTTGCGCCTGCAAGGCAGGCTTGGCACCACTAAGCTAAATCCCCGACCCAGCCAGATTTAATTCTGTGATTTTCAGGTAAATCCGCAGGATCTGACTTGCCTAGGATGTGGTGAGGGACAGACTTAGAACGGGGGCATATGTGTTTCTCGTGAAAGATCTGAAGACTCACCGCAGTGCCAGTGCCATTTGAACTTCCAAGACCTGGTGGCTTGTCAGTCAACTCTTGAGAGAAAGGCAGCTGTTTAGGAAGAATTGTTAACAGTTCCTTATTCTGGGAGCCCCATGGTGCCGATCTTGTTCAAACAGGAATCGGAATAATAGGCCTGCTGGCTGCCTGCGCACCACTGGGAGCACCCAGAGCTCCTCTCCCACTCTCTCTGTGGGCACCCTCTTGCAGCCACTCAGCTGCCTTCCTGCAGTTACCTCCTTGGGGAAGTGGAGTCAGGGAGCCACCACACTTACTCTTTTTTTTGAGACCGGGTCTCACTATGTACTTCAGGCTGGCTTTGAATTCATTATTTAGCCCAGGATGGTCTCAACTCCAGTGCTCCTCCTGCCTCAGCCTCCCGAGTGCTGGGATTACAGGCAAACGCCACCATGCCCCACCACACTGACTTATTTTGAAGATTAAATAGTTTAGTTTATCATATGTGAAAGATTTTGAAACAGAAGCATTCCACCTGATCCATGTTATTTTTAGAAATGTTTCATTGATACCAGGGTTACTGGCACACTAATCTTGGCACCCAGGGGTCTGAGGCAGGGCAGTCATGACTTTGAGGCCAGCGTGAGCTGCATGTGCACAGGGAGACTCTGTCATAAACAAACAAGCAAACAGGTTCTATTGATACCAGCAGTTTATGTTTCACTGAAGTGTTATGTCTCACATTATTTGATTCCTCCTCCCCCAGAGTAAGTGGAAGGTAAGACAGGTCATTTTACTAGCAGGGAACTGACACCCAAAGAGGTTAATGAAGTGACTTCTGAAAGCTCCAGGGGTTGCTTAGGAAGGTACTGGCCCAGCATACTCCCTTTCCAAAGCTTTCTCCTGGAGTGCAGGAGATTGCTGTTTTTTCAAATGGCTGCTGGAGAGGATTTCATTTGTTTTAGGTGGTCCGCTTTCAGTTGACATTTATTGTACTCCCATTAAGAGGTATGTTCAAATGGTTTCCGAGTCCATTGATACGTGCAGGCCATAAAGTAAACAAAATAAGTGTTTTTATTAGTGGCCCAGGACAGACATAAGCATGCCCTTGATTTTAATTTTAAAGCTGACAGTCAAGACTGATGACTGTGCTGGCGCAGTAGAATCCCTGTGGAGGGAAGATGAAAGAGATTACCCACTCAGGCTATAGACAGTGCCAAATGTGTCAGGAGGGTAAGAAATTGACCCCCTGAAACTTTAGAGGTCCCTAAACAGCTCTCTATAAAACTGTACATACAGCAGTATTTCAGCACAATCCAAAGGAAAATCATTAAAAAATATCTTAAGTTTATTATACATACATTAAAGTGCTCAAATCATGTGTTAACAGCTCAAGGAATTTTTTACATATGTGTATATCTGTATGGCTGCCGCCCAGTTAAAGCTATAGGACATTTTCTACCCGTACTAACCCATATTCTATTACCAGAGACTAGTTTTGTCTGTTCTTAAGCTTCACATAAGTGGAATCATATGGTGTGAACACATCGTGGCTGGTTTCTCTCCCTCAGTACTTTGTGAGATGCATCCATGTTTTGTGTAGCAGTAGTTTCTAAAGTCCCATGTTTTCAAATTAACAAGTGAAAAATTCCCAGCTATTTTGACGATGAAGTCAGGGTATGTGGACCCCTTCATAGAATGAATTTAATTAGGCCTTTGAAAGAAAAGGCAGGGGAAAAAAAGGGTAGGAATTTGATATTCAGGTATACAGAAAGAATGCATGAGGGCAGGAATAGGGACAGGAAATCAAGGTATGCTTCTTCAAGCAAATGTTTTTGAGGCTTTTTTGAGTCAAGGTCTCCCAATGCTGGACTTGAGGTTGCAATGTAGCCTCGGCTGGCCTGGAATTTGCAATCCTGCCTTGGCCTCACACCATCACACTCAGCTCCTTGCCAAATGGATGCTGGCGAGGAACAGAATGGGTGAGAAGCGGCTGTGATGTCACAGACGGGGAATGTTAAGCCCCACAGTCCCTTCTTCCTGGAGTCTGTGGTGGCCAGTCCTAAATGGTAAATATCACGTGAAGCCCTCCTGTCGCCCTCTCTTGTTCTGGAAGATGGCTATAGAATTCTCCATTTCTGCTTTTTTTTTTGGTACCGAGGATCAAACTCGGGTCCTTGCGCTTGCACAACAGGTGGCGAAACCACTGAGCTAAATCCCTGGCCCTAGAATTCTTACACATGGTATTCTGCAAACTCTGTAGAACTATGTGTGTTGGGAGTGGTGGCAGTTTCCTGAAAGCCTGGCTAGCAGCCTGCAGAGCTCCAGCGGGCAGCGCCACCTCTGATGGTGGCCTGGTGGATGGAGGTGTTGGAAGGAGAACTCCCATCCCCATATTCTGCCTGCTCCTGGGATTGGCAGTGAGAAGCATGGATTACTCAGCTCCTCACAGTTTTTTCATAACAGCCACATCCCTGGAAGCTAGTATTAAATATATAAGATGAGCTTATTATTTAATGAGATCATGTGGATCATCCACCTATAAATTAATCTCTTCTGTAGTTATGTTTAACCAAATGGGATTTTCATTTTGAATTTACAGTGTGTGTATGTACATGTATGTACCCAGTGGCATTTATTTGTTCACTTACCATTTAATTTTATGGGCTGCTTTAGAAGATTCCTGTTCAGTAGCTCCAATTCAAACTTCTTAGAACAAAACAAGTTATTACTTAGTTACATAGGTAGTTTACATAGGATTGTTTGTGTCTTTTTCTCAAACCATGTTCTTACCCGTTCTCAAGTACCAGCTTCTCAGAGAAGGCTCCGAATCCCTCTCCTCATCCTTAACACAGCAGCACCCCACCTATCATGCTATATTTTCCTTTTAATTTTTCCTTTACTGTACCTAGCAGTACTTGGAAAACATATTTTTTAACTTTATTTTTTATTTGTGTTTGTCATACATATTGATTGCATTCATCATAAGGAATTTGTACCTGGGTACAAGTATACAATATGTACTGGTACAAAAAGACGATTCTTTTTTCCTCTTTCCCCTCCCCTCCCCTCCCCTCATCCCTTCTTCTCTTCCCCATTTACAAAAGCTTTGTTTCCATTTTTTTCCCCTTCTGTTCTTTTTTGGAAATCACATATTTTAAAAATAATTTCTTGTCCATCTCTCTTATGACAATAGAAGTCCTATGAAATAGGGACTTCAGTTTGCTTGATATCCCAGTGGACTGCACCTTGCACGTAGAAGACAATAAATAATTTGTGGAATAAAGGGATAATTTTACATTTAGAGGCTCTGTGAGGTTAGAGAAAAGGAAATCTTGGCCAGGGATTTAGCTTAGCGGTTCTGCCACCTGCCTAGAAACTGCAAGGTCCTAAGTTCGATCCCTGGTACAAAAAAAAAAAAAAAAAAAAAAAAAGGAAATCTTGTTTGTTTTCCCAGTATCGGTATTGATGCTCTACTTGGGTTCCCATCCTACATCCCCAGCTCTTTTCATATTTTATTGTGTGTCATGGTCTCACTGACTTGCCCAGGCTGGCTTGACTTGCAGTCCTGCCTCAGCCTCCTGAGTATCTGCAGCTACAGGCTGAAAAAGCTCCGAAATTGTGCTTTACAGATGAAGAAACTGATGCTCAGAGAGGTTTAGAAACTAGGCATGTGGTTTACAGCAGAGCAGCTGTGCAATTCTTGTTGGCTCATGGCTGATCCGACCACAAGCATCACATGTTGGATTGCCTAGACTTCTGCTACAAAACCTAGGTCTGCATTTTAATTCTCTGAATGAATGATGTGAACTTTTTCAGTCACCATCTGTCTCCCTTTTCTGTAGATTAGAACTGAATTTTCACAAAGCTGTCATGAATATTGTGAGACCACTAAGTTAAAACCTATGAAGTGAGAGAAAGGTCTTGCCATATATTCTAAAACTATGTATTAGTGAATTGTATATAAAGGTTTGTTTTCTAACTTTTTTATTTTGTTGGCCATTTAAGTCTGCAATAGACTAAGTTGTTCTTCTGATTGAGCTTCTTTTTTAAATCAAGAGATAAATACATTTATTTTGGAACAAAGTGTGAATGCTGTCTCTAATGATCTGTTAGGATGTCCCAACACCTAATCTCTGGAGCAGCCTTAGAGTCATCTCTTCAGTGACCTTGGGGCCAGATGTGCAGAGCTGTGGCTACTAAAGTCCACAGTGCAGTCCCGGTTCACTGCATGCAGCTGGGACTTGCAGTGGTGTTGGTCGCAGGAGATTCCAGAGGTCCAGGATGAGCCCCAAGTGATATCACCGTGACCAACGGTGGCAGTGGTCATTTTCGTCAGTTCTAACAAGCTGGTGTTGAAACTGGATGGCAGAATGCCAGGGAAGCCGAGGTCAGCAGGCTTGGAAATGACGAAGTGAGTCATGTAAGCCAGGGGTTGCACATACCGAAGCACTGTCTGAGTCACCTCACCTCCCAGGGATCACAGAGGTGCAGGACATGCTCCGTGGGCCAAAGGAAGCAGAAACCAAGAGGCCCTCCCTGTCTTGCTGGGGAGACAGATACAG
This sequence comes from Heterocephalus glaber, assembly GCF_053883595.1. NCBI lineage: Eukaryota > Metazoa > Chordata > Mammalia > Rodentia > Bathyergidae > Heterocephalus > Heterocephalus glaber. The sequence continues at coordinate 82,148,724 of NW_028258315.1, read as the reverse complement.
AGGACAAGAAGAATAAAATGAATAACCAAGGATCAAGTGCAGGCAGAGAGAAAGCACCAGGAACTCAGGACAGGGGGAGTGAACAGAGTAAAGCCAAGTAAAGCAAAGCTGAAGGGAGAGAGAGGCCACCACAGTGGCTGAGAGCATGGGCGGGTTGTAGTCTTGCAGTACCGCTTTTTGGCTGTGACTAGGGAGAGCTTCTGTACCCATCGGAGCCTCGGGCTTCAGCGCTGAATTGGAGATAGTGATGAGTCAGCATTTCTCTTCATTCAGCAAATGATGCCAGGCATTGACTTAGACACTGGGATGTGGTGACAGATGGGTCCTTCCTCTTGCAGAGCTTGATTTCTTGTAGCAGAAGCAGACAGTAAACAAGAAAATAACAGAATGTGGCAAGTGCCACACAGAGAATGAAAACATGATTAAATGAGGGTGCTTGGGGATTCCTTCCGATCTGCTCAGAAAGGTCTCTGCAGAGGGCACCAGGCCTGAGGGGCAACACAGTGAAGAGGGGGTGCCAAGTGGGGCTTCACTCTGGGGCCAGAAAAGTCCTGACTCGTCAAAGGGCTGGCAGGAGACCAGCGTGGCTATGTGAGGTGGGCAGAGGGGCCAGTGTAGGAGTTGGATTGGAGGAGATTAACAGTGGCCAGGTTGCCAAAGTTTAATTTTTCCACAGTGAAATATTCAGCTCTTTAGTTCAGTCAGTTTTGACGAATACATAGCCAGCTACAGAACATTTCTATTTCCCGAGGGAATTCCCTCCTGCTTCTGGCCATTCACATTTCTCTCCATAAGAATCAGCCACTGAGGAATACTACTTGGCTGTAAAGAATGATAAATTTGAGACATTTGTAGGCAAATGGATGCACCTGGAAAATATAATGTGGAGTGAAATAAACCAGACAGCGTAAATAATGTATGGTATCTCTGAATGAGGGAAAGTACAAAGAAAATGATAAAGGGTGGATAGAAAGGGACAAAAATTGGCCCTCTTGCAGTAGGGAAGTGGTCCAAGGGAACAAGGGCAAGGGGGTGAGGAGGAGGGGAAGGGGAAGTAAGAATAAAGGTGTGCATGTAAAGGAATGTAATTTCCCAATGAATGCAAACTCTGTATGCCATAACACGAGCCAAGATTACTAATATAAACAAGAATGAAGAGGGGGGTAGGGGAATTGGAGGGGTAGCGGGAGGGGAGGAGAAGGGGATTTAGAAGAAAAACAAGCCCTAATATGTACATGTGACCATCCCGAGATGACTGTAAACTGCATGAATTACAAACATGTACTAATAAAAAATAAATTAATTAAAAAAATCAACCACTGATCTGATTTGTGTCACCATCGGTTGGTTTTGCTATTTTAGAATTTCACAGGAGTGGTACTATGCAGCACACACGCCTCTGTCCTTCAGTGTGCTACCCGAGTGGCCTGAGCAGCTGCTGGTTTCTCCTCACTGCTGGGGAGTGTTCCACTGTGAGGATGCACCCGTTTGTTGATCCCTTTGCCTGTTGGGGACATCCAGGCTTTTTCCAGTGGGTTTAAGTTAGACTTACTTTTTTCTGTGTGTGTGGTACCCGGGATTGAACTCGGATCCTTCCGTGCTTGTGAGGCAGGCGGCGGAACCACTGAGCTGAATCCCCGGCCCGAGACTTACATTTTAAAGGAACCTCTCTGAGAAGAAAAACGCAGGAGAATAGAAGAAAAGAAGCGGTTGGAACTTACTGTAGTCTAGGTGTGGCTGTACCTTGGAGCAGGCTGGTCACAGTGGAGAGGGCAAGGAGGAGACAGGGACTCTATTAAGAGGGCAGAGGCAGTAAGACTTCATTTATTGTGGGGGAGGGAGTAAGAGAAAAAAATTAAGGATAATGCCCAAGTTGTCGAGAAGATGGTGGTTTCATTTACCAGAGCGGAGAAGACCCGGGGAGAAGGAGGTTTAGGAGGGGTAAGAATCGCACTTTCTTGGAAGTGTTCAATTAGGTATGTATGTTAATAGGTGTTTTGATGGTATAATGTGATATTTAGCAGTTTGATATAGAATCTGGAATGTTCTGAGTGTTCAATAAATGTTAGCTACTATCACAGTTAAACGCTGTGCTAAATAATGATTATTGGTCTTAAAAGAGAAACTAGTCAAATTGGAGAAAAAGGAAAATGGGTAGAGAAACAGTGAGAAATAGGGCCTGCTGGGTTGGGAAAAATTGGTTTAAGAAGGTCTTGAAGTTCAGTTAGAAAAATCTGAGGAGAATCCATTTGATAACGGAGTCTTTGCCCTTTGCACTTTAAGAGGAGGAAGCATGAGATATTTTGGGAGTGCCAGAGAGGACTTGTAGGTATTGGTCTTGGCTCCTTGCTCTTCCCGGGCTGGTTGACCTGAGGCCAGCCACTCCCCTTCTCTGAGCCTTGAGTTACTTGTCCTGCAGGGCTGTGGCAGGGAAAATAAGATGATTTAGACTGCGGTTCTCTTGAAGAGAATCAGACAACTGTTCCCATCATTTAAATGAGCTGTGAATAGCGTAGTGAGTGGGTGGAGGGTCAGGAATGGGAGTGTGCTGTGAGAGGGAAGAAGTGTTTCTTCTCGCTGGCTGGGAGGGCGTCATCCACAGCCTGGCAGGGAGAATGGAGAAGGTATAAATCCTGTATGAGACATTTTGAAGGAAGAATTGGGTCACTTTGGGTGAGGCCCTCCCTGAGTGCAGATGTTTTGAGCCTCAGCAGCTGGGAGAAGTGTAAGGAAAGTGAAGAATGAGGGTAGTGGAAAGGGGGCGGGGTTGGCATCCAGGGCAAGCGTTGGTGTAATACTAGTCAGAGGTGCCCAGCTGTAGGCCATTGGGAATGTGGGCTGGACGCGCTATTTTGCAGGTTGGGCTGGTTATGTGGATTTGGGTGTCATCAGCCTAGGTAATGACTGTTACCATGAGAATGTGAGCTGTCCAAGGAAACATGTGAGGCATTATTTTGCTCATCCTAGTAACTTGGTGCCAAAACTACCGGCTGAAGAGTGAAATGCTGTGTTAGCCAGGTGTCTGAGCTACTCTTTGCCAACAAAGCAGTCTGATATATCTTTCCCCTACGTAGAAGAAGGACTTGACTGCTTTGTCATCTTCACATGTAAAGTCTGAGAGAGGGAGAGGGAGAGGGCCCTGGTGTCACTGAGGACTTCTTGAGGCCCCTCCAGGCCTGGTGCTTTCTTGGGTTTGATCCTGAGCGGTGACTCAGATGTAATGAGGGGCCTGGCCAACTCCTGGACCATTTGGTGGCTACTTGAGGCGTTTGAGTTCCTGAGAGAGTGCCAGGGATGGGGCCTGTGGTTCAGCCAAACTGAATTATTTAGGAAAAGGAGGATAGCCTCCTTTTTTTAAGTCCAATGGGAGCACAAGGACTTCTAGATGGGTGTCATGACGATTTTCTCTTAATTTGACATTGGAGTAACCAAGGAAAGGATGAATGAGAAGCATTTGAATAAAATGTTTATGCCTGGGTCATTTTCTCAAAATATTGTTTCTGTTCTTCTGTCCTTGACTGCTCTCTTTAATATTTTTTGTTGTTCCCTGTGGCTTTCTAGAACAACAAAATGGCTCACTTCTCTTCTCTCTGTCTTTCCCTCCCTTCCTTTTCTTTTTCTCTCTACCGCCTCCTTCCCCCCTCTCTCCCCCTCTCCCCCTCCCCCTCTCCCTCCCCCTCTCCCCTCCCCCTCTCCCTCCCCCTCTCCCTCTCCCTGTCCCTCTCCCTTTCCCTCTCCCTCTCCCTCTTCCTCTCCCTCCCCCTCTCCCTCCCAGCCCAGGCTCATCTTGAACAAAATGGCAGCCTTGATTAAGGTTTTCAGAGATGATACTGCAGTGAATTACCTCACCGGTGATTTTTTTTCTCCCTTCTCCTTCTGTTTCCAATCTCAATTCTAGGCAGCTTTACTCACCCTGCCCCATTCCATCCTTATACCTTTTTCTTCTCACCAGTGTTGAGCCCCTAGACATTTAAAATTACAGTTTTTTTGAGATTAGGTCTTGCTGTGTAGCCCAGGCTGGCCTTGAACTCCTGGCCATCCTCCTGCCTCAGCCTCCCTGGTGCTGGGATTATAAGTGTGCACTATCATGTCTGGCTGAAATCTCAATTTTAAGTCATAGCTTTAGGGTTTTGCCTGCCTTCCAAAAACTATTAAAACTGGAAGTACTATTGTAACACAAGGGAGGGAAAAAACCCCTCATGTCTAGAAAGAATTACTTAGCCACTTAAATGCAATCTAGATATGAAAAGCTAGAGCTAATCCAGAGAGCAAAAAGAGGTGTTGCCGTCATCAGATCCTCTACCTTCTTTCACATCATTGTTTCTAGAATGGTGGTCCTTACCCAGCACCATTTAAAAAATGCAGTTTTGGGTTCCACCTCAGATATAGGCAGTCTGAATCTGCATTGTTTTTTAAATTTAATTTTATTTTTTTGGTACCAGGGATCGAACTCTGGACCTTGTGCTTGCCAGGCAGGCAGTGGAACCACTGAGCTAAATCCCCGGCCCTGAATCTGCATTGTGAGCAGAACTTTGAGTGAATTCCTGAGCAGGTTTCAGAAACTCTGCTCCAAACCGCTTCAGCATTAGTGTGGTAAACCATTCCCTTCCAAGGAGGAAGCTTCTACTGCAGTTGCAGCTGTGTCCAGTTGACTCCAGATGTTGTTGTTTTAAAATAGAATTAAAAGGTTTTTTTCAAAATAATACATGCATGGTTCGGTGGAAAATCTGAACAGTTCACAGTGATAGCAAATGAAAATTTAAACCTCAGCACAAGCCTCCCCCATCCTTGTTAACCACCCTCCCCTGCCTAGGCTGTGTCTTAGAACTGTATATTTCGATTCAGGAAGGGGAACTGGATTCAAAATCCAGAAACTCACTTCACATTCCCGCCTGGCAGGAATGTATTTGTGAAAAGACTAGGGAGCTGGACGGCATCAAGTCAAAGCCATTCAGTAGGGAGCTTGAAATGAACATTAGCAATACTGGTCTTTATAATTAGCCAGTTTTAATTGTTTCAAAGCTCTCCACTAGTTTTAAAACAGAATGACCTACTTAGTGACTCATTTATTCCTGTCATTTGCTGTTTCTGTCACTTAGGCAGATTCAGACAGCAGAGGTACAGACACCTAGAAAGTATCTTTTGCTTTCTTTAGATCAGAAAGGGACTGGGTTTTGCACAAAGGAGATCCCCATGTATTTACCCCCTCTTTTTTTTTTTCTTTTTCTTTTTTTGGTACCGGGGTTTGAACTTGTGTCCTTGTGCTAGTGCAGCAGGCAGCGAAACCACTGAGCTAAATCCCCGGCCCTACCCCCTCTTTTTTTTAATGAGTGGTCTTATATGACTGGCTCCTTATGCTAAGTAACAATGAATCTGAGGTACATCACTTATTAGCACTTCCTTCTTTTTATTGACAAATAATATTCCATTATATGGATATATCATTTTTTGTTATGTAATAACGAGTTGATGGAGATTTGGTTCTTTCCACTTTGGCAATGAATAATGTGAGACATCTGTGTGCAAGTCCTTGTGTGGATGTATGTTTTCATTTCCTTCTTCTTTCCTTCTTTCCTTCTTTCTTGGTACTGATGATGGTGATCGAACTTGTGTCCTTGTGCTAGTGCAGCAGGCCAGAACCACTGAGCTAAATCCCAGGTGTCTCATGAATAGATACCTAGAAGAGAATTTGCTGGGTTCTGTTTGGTAACTTAAATAACATTGTTACTAAACTGGAAGTGGTGGTTGGCACTGTAATCCCAGCACTCTGGGAGGCTGAGGGAGGAAGAATTCAAGTTTGAATCCCAGCCTGGGCAATCTAGTGACTTAGTGACCCTATCTCAAAATAAAAAGTGAAAAAGGGCTGGGGATATAGCTTAGTACAAAGGCCTCAGTACTCCCCCACCCCTGCCAAAAAAAAATTTATTTAAAAAACTGGTTGAGCTGTGCATGGTAGAGCATTCCTGTAATTCCGTGTAGTACTCCAGAGACTGAGGAAGATTGAGTTTGAGGCCAGTTTGAACTATGTAGTGAGTCCGTCTCAAAAGATAGAAAAAAACAAAAACAACAACAACAAAAAACCAGAACATGAAATGCACCATCTTGACCATTTCTAAGTGTCTTAAAAATAAACAAACAAAAAGGCTGGAAATGCAGCTCCCCATGAAGGCCCTAGCTGGAATCCTCAGTATCAGGGGGAAAAGACCTCCCTGCTGTTGATCACCAGAACTGCTTTCATCTTACAAAACCGAAACTCTGTAAGTGCTACTTAGAAATTATACCTCCCTTCTCTCCCCTACTTCCAACCATTGGCAACTACAGTGCAACAGTTTATCTTTATGAATTTGGCTGCTCTAGGCACTTCATATAAGCCAAATCATACAACTTTGTCCTTTTGTGACTGATTTATTTAGCAGGTTTCTTTCATGTGGTAGCATAGATCAGAATTTCCTTTTTTTTTTTTTAAGTCTGAATAATAGGCACTTTTATAAAAAAAATTTTTTTTGGCACTGGGGATTGAACTCAGGGCCTTCGCTGAGCTACATACCCACATCTTTTTTATTTTGAGATAGGATCTAGCTGAGTTGCTAAATTGACCTGGCTGGGATTGTGCATAAACTTTCAAGATCCACTGCCTCAGCCTCCCAAAGTGCTAGGGTTACAGGCATGTGCCATTGTGCCCGGCTCTCCCTGTGTCGTCTTCTAAGAGATTTATAGGTTTATGTCTTAGGTTGAGGAATTTTAACCTTCTTTTCCTCCAGGGCTGGGATGGAACCCAGTGCTTCACTCCTGCTAGGTCTTCCATTTTGAGTTAATTATTGTATTAAGGGTCTAACCTGAGTCTCTTGTATGTTTCCCCAGCATTGTTTGTTGAAAAGACTACCCTTTCCCCATTGAATGGTTTTGGGACTCTTGCCAAAATCATTTGATCATAGAGGTGAGTGTTTAAAAATCTATTTATTGTATTTCATTGATCAATGTTTAACTTTTTTTTTGGTACCAAGGATTGAACTCAGGTCCTTGTGGTTTCAAGGCAGGCAGCAAACCACTGAGCTAAATCCCTGGCCCCTCTGTGTTTAACTTTTTAAGAAACTGCCAAACTGTTTTCATATGTGGCTGTACCTGCCTCAACCTCCCTAGTGCTGGCACTTCAGGTGTGTACTACCATGCCTGGCTATTTCTTCCTTATTCCTTTTTGATTGTAGCTATCCTAGTTGGTGAGAAGTTAAAGGAAAACCTTCCTTTCCCTGGGATTGAACCCAGAGAACACTGAGCTATATCCCCTCCTCCTTTTTATTTTATTTATTTTGAGACACAATCATTGTAGATTGCCCAGGCTGAACTCAAACTTCGGATTCTTCTGCGTCATACTGCGAGTAGCTGGAATTATAGATGTGCCACTATCCTGCTCAGTGGTGAAATGGTTCTTGACTTTGCATTTTTATTTTATTTGGTTATTGATTTATTGTGAAGCTGGGGATCAAACTCAAGGCCTTACAGATGCTAGGCAAGTGCTCTACTGCAGAACTACACCCTCAGCTGTATTCTTGACTTCTGAACATCCGCCTTTGTCCCACCTGGAGCAGAGAGAGGTAGGAAGTAGGATGACGACCTCCCCACTCCAAAGCTCAGGGCCAGTTATCTGCCTAGACAGGCTTTGAGCTTTTACTGCGCAGAGTGGGTAGCCTCAAGCAAGTCTTTTATCACCTAAAGCTTCAGCTTTCTCTCCAAATAAGGGCACCAATTAATGCCTCCCTCACACAGGATGAGATAAGGATAATAGACAAGTACTTTTCTCAATGCATGTGTTAATAAGTGTTGGGTTCACAGTTTTACTGTTAATTTCCCATCACCGTGGTCTTGCTGTAGGACGGCCCTGTCACTGACTTCGGTGTCCCAGCAAATATGACTTTCTAATATTTTAAGCATGACAGAATCGTGCTGGACAGCTTGCTTGTCTTTCTTCTGTTCCCCTGGATGTCACCCAAACATCCTCACACCCTCTTCACACATTATCATCAAGTGAACCGGGAGCTTTCCACTACCCCCTGTCTGTCTGCAATCTGGGCTGTGACTACTTGCTTTTCCAGTTGAGCTTCTTTTTCACCATCCATTCTGGTTTCTGCATACTGTAACAAAGTCTGTTGCATTCCCTTGACCTCTAATTTAGGATTCTGTTGGGACAAAAACATTTTTACCCCATGCTTTCCCATGTGGAAAGCAGTGTCTTAGCCTTTTCTTCCTTCCTGATTGTGTGGCATCTGCAGAGACCTGCTCTGGGGGCGATGAAGTGCTGGGGGCGGGCTCCCCTCCTAGTTAGTGCCCAGGTTGCTAGCTGCTGCTGCAGTAATTGGCTTGGCAGGGCACTCCCTAAAAGGCTGACCTTCAGCTGGCACTTTGTCACAGCTGTAGGGCTACCCCCTTGAGAGTTCTCCTACACAGCAGCTGTCATGGCTAATTAAGAAGAGATACAGGGAAGGTGTTTTGAAGGGATTCTTCTTATCTCAAAGAACAGTGACCAGGCTGGGACATTTGAAAGGAGGGTGGATGAAGGCCAGGGTGGAGGGCATCATAACCGAGCACTTAACAGAAAGTGCTTTGCTGGCAGTCAGGAGAATGGCGTTGAATGTTTTTAAAAGGACTTACTTATCCTCTTTAGCACATTGGGTAACATGTCCCACACATACTGAAAGTATTGTGTATGCACTTAGATTGGGCTAGGTGGCCATAGTACGTGCTCATGCTCAGGAACTGTTTTTTATATTCTACCCCAGAAATCCTGAAACAAATGAGCAAAACTCAAGAGATTCCCAGATATCTCAGTGGGGTGTATCCTTAACCACTTAGGGATACTGAGATTATTTCATGGCTAAATTCTTTCTTTTATTTGTTTACTTTTGGTACCGGGGATCGAACTCGGGACCTTGTGCTTGTGAGGCAGGCACCAGAACCACTGAGCTAAATTCCCGGCCCTTGATGGCTAAATTCTTAGGGTCCAGAGTGAGGACTTGGGGCTTAGGGATGGGTTCTCTTTAAACTCTAGTGTGCTAATAAGCAGTAGAATTACAGTGAGAGACGTGTGTAGTTTAACATTTTCTAGTAGCCCCACGTCCCAGTTTCTTAGGGTTACCTTAACAAATTACCACAAAACGAGTGGCTTTGGACAGCAAAATTCCCTTGTACACTCTTTTGGAGGCCAGAAGCCAGAGATCAAGGTGTCACTGTCCCGGTCACCTTGCCTGGGAACGCTGCCATGCCTCTGCCTGCCAGTGGAGTCTCCTGGCAACCCTCAGTATTCTTGGTCTCATGAGTACATGGCTGCAATGTGTGCTCCTGTCTTTACTCAGTCTTCTCTGTTTGAGTCTCTGTGTCCAAATCGATGGCCTTTGATGTACGTGTTCAGCCAGGGTAGCCTGGTAAAACGAGACAGCTGGGATGTGGCTCCTCGGTACAGTGCAGACCTAGCAGGTGTGAGGGCCTGGTTCAGTCTCAGTCCTGAGAGGGGAAAGGAGGGTGGAGGAGGGAGGGGAGGAAGAGAAGAAAAAAACTGAAATTAAATTCTCTCATTTTAATGTTTTGTTTTACCAAATACTCCAAAATACTATCATTATAACATATAATCAGTATAAAAATTCATAATGGGACAGTTATCCCTATTTCCAATAATTACTGTAGTCCTGAGGATTGAACCTAGGCCTTCACACTGAGCTGTGTCCGAAACTGTCTTTTTTATTATCTTTATTTACTTTTATTGTTTGCAGGGTCTGTCCAAGTCACTGAGTTGCCCCTGCTGGCCTTGAATTTGCAATCCTCTTGCCTCAGCCTCCCAGAGTACTTGGGATTCTAGGAGTGTGTTAACACCTCCAGCTCATTGGGGAAAACCCCATTTTTGGGGGTCCTCTTTGAAATCGAATGTATATTTTATACTCACAACACACCTCAATTTGAAGAGCCACTTTTCATGGACTCCCTGTCCACTTGGGGCTGGTGGCTATCCCTGGACAGTGCGGCTGGGGAGTCTGCTTTTATACTTCTTAGTGTTTTGCTCCAGGTCTTCTCCTTCCTTTCATCCTCCTTGATTTTCCTGGGATTTTCTATTTTTTTTTGGACAAAATATCTGTCATTTTGAATAAAAACTTTATAAAAACTAATGGGGATCCCAAGAGTTAGTGAGTGGAGGAAAAAAAAATTAGCCAGGGCCAGGGATTTAGCTCAGTGGCACTGTGCTTGTCTTGCAAGCGCAAGGTCCTGAGTTTAATCCCCGGTACGGGGGGGGGGTGTGGTGTGGTGTGGCGGCAATTTTTTAGGAAAGGACTTTTATTCAACTACTGTTTAAGATCTTTTATTTTTTGCAGTGGAGGGGCTGGCACCCAGGAATTCGGTTACATTTTTGAGGGTTGGTGTTTATTGTGTGGTAGAATTCATAAGCACTCTACCACAGTGGCTTAAATAAGAGTGGTTAATATTTGGGATGTTTCTTTTTTTTAATTGAGTGGGGAAATATAAGACTTTATTGTAAACCTCCCTCTAGGAGCTTGTGACACATGCATTTATAAGACCCCAATGAACACAGCTATTATTCTCTGTCATGTTAAGACAAGAAGGGGCATAAGCTTTTCTTTCTGGGCTGATTGCATTAAGTCTGTTGTAATAATGAGTTATGATCTGTATCTGTAAAAGTCTGTATTGTCTCCTCTAGGAATTAAAAGCTTGTTACTTGTTAGCTTGAATTTCAGTGAGGAAGGAATGGGGAGATTGCTTCTTATAGATTGCTTCTATGAGCAATCCCTCAGGGAGAAAATTTGGGGTCCTTCTTGATTTTTTTTGGGGGGGGGCATTGGGAATTGAACTATGAGCCCTCACACTGAGCTACATTCACAGCCCTTTCAAAATATTTTAGCATTTTGAGATGGATTTGTTACGGGGTGGCACAGTGTCTGGTGATTCCAGGCTCTTTCTGTCCTGCTCAAATAATTGACTGGGCTAACTGATGAACTGGTAAACACAACTTTTATTTAAAGTAAAGGAAGAAAAGGGAAAAAGTAAAGAAAAAAGAAGAAAGGTAGGGTGTGGTGGCACATGCCTGTAATCTGAGCCCTTGGGAGGCTGAGGCAGGAGGATTGCTGCAAATTGGAGGCTTACATAGTGAGTTCAAGGCCAGTCTGAACTACATAGTGAGACCCTATCTAGAGAGAGAGAGAGAGAGAGAGAGAGAGAGAGAGAGAGAGGAGAAAGAGTGAAGAGCAAGAAGAGGTACATTGTGTAAGCAGGACAGGTCATTGCGTAAACAGAATGACAGCAGGACAGAAAGATTGCAGCAGTGGTGGGGAAGGCAGTGGCCACTGTCTTTTAGGTCCACCTAGATCTGGTCGGGTAGAAGTTGCTCCACCCACATATTCTGGCCATGATTGGCAGGCCACATCCATTCAGGATCAGCTGACATGGTTATGCCTTGTTTTCAGCCTCTCTTCTGGATACTTGTTATTGATAAGTTACATTCTGTTTTCCAGCCAGCCTGCCATGCCCTAATCTCTATCACAGGGTCTTACTAAGTCACTGAGTTGCCTACCTCAGACTAGAATTTATAATCATCCTGCCTCAGCTTCCCACAGCGCTAGGATTACAGGCATGCAACACCAGGCCTGGCTGGATCCTTGCATTCTTAAGTATAGTGTGTGATAAGGATGTGGTTTCTTCTCTCCCACTGTAACTGGAATTACCAGTGCTGGCTATGGTTGGTTTTATTCCTGCCAGGTTTACTCCCGGTCCTAAACAGTCTGCCAAGGAAAATGATGGAGGTTGTGGTTGCTCATGTGCCCAGATGCAAAATCCATCTTGCTTGTCAAAGGTTAAAGTGGTTACCTAGGTAAATGAGGAAAGACTTACGTTACAGGATTCTTTTGAGTTTTGAATTTCTGGTTATTACTCACCTGACCCCCAAATCTGATGCAAATCCTGGGTCTTAATCTGTAAGGAAACCTTTGACTAGACCGCTTGCCATCTTCGTGATAATCAAGGAGAATCTCATGTTCTTGTGTTGGGGCTTGGCTAAAATATCGATGTCGCTTTCCATCTAGATGTCAGAGGTTCACAAATTCTGGACTGTGTTAATCATGGTTGGTTGAGCTTCCCTGGGTAACAGTGGATAGTTGATTCTGAACTGGAAGTTGGAAAAAAGGAAACAGGATGATTTTTTTTCATGTAAATCAGTAACAGAAAGGAAAAGGGCTGGATTTTCTTTTTTTTTTTCTTGGTACTGGGGATTGAACTCCGGTCCTTGGGCTTTTGGGGCAGGCTTTTGAGGCAGGCAGCAGAACCGCTGAGCTAAATCCCTCTTATTTTTTGAACTCCTCAGTGACGACTATCACTGCTTCTTGTAGTGGCTGGAGGAGAAACCAGAAGACAGGAGTTAAAAGTCGTCAAGTGCCGCCCCCCCCCCCCCCCAGCCCTGGAGATGAGTTTGAGAGGGAGGGGAATGACAGAAGCTGAAGCCTTGGTAATTGCCAGAGAGGCTCCTGGGCCCCTAGCCCCAATTCACCAGGCCTCCTGCAGTGTTTTTTCCCCACTGGCCTTGCTCTTTGTTGCCAGGTGCCACCTTCTGTGGCCTGGGCTGTCTCCTTTCCCAGAAGTCTTGGGTGTAAGGCCCCCTTCTCAGAAAGGCCCAGTGAGCTGGGTGTGGTGGCACACGCCTGTGATCCCAGCACTTGGGAGGTTGAGGCAGGAGGACTGCTTAGAGTTCAAGGCCAATCTGACCCTGTCTCAAAAAAAAGATTTGGTGAAAATTACACCTACATCCCACCCATTGTCAGCTCCTCTGTACTCGTCCTTCTGGATTTCTTCTCACAGCACCTCGTTCCCTAATATACTATATAACTTACTTATTTGTTTTTCTTTTTTTTTTTTGGTACTGGCAATTGAACTCGGGTCCTTGTGCTTTCGCAGCAGCCGGCGAAACCACTGAGCTAAATCCCCGGCCCAACTTACTTATTTGTGTTGCCTGCCATTTGCCCCATCTCCTACCACCTCCATGTAAGCTGCAGGACAGAGGGAGCTTTGTTTCCTTTTGTACATAGCAGTAGTACATGGCATGTAGTAAGCTTTCAATAAATAGTGTTATGTGAATCAGTGTGTGTGGTGGTTCTGACTTGGAATGCAGTTCTCTAAACCCAAAGTTTTTGGGCTTTTTTTTTCTTTTCTTTTGCTTTTTCCTGGTATTGGCGATAGGACCCTGGGGTATTCTACCACTGAGCTACATCACCAGCCTTTTTTATTTTCGAGGCAGGCTCTTGCTGAGTTGCTCAGGTGGGACTTGAACTTGTGATCCGCCCGCCTCATCTTCTCTCAGTGCTAGGATTATTGGCTTTATTCTGTTCTGTTTTGGTTTTTTGAGGCAGAGTCTCACTATGTAGTTCAGGGTGACCTTGAACTCACTTGGTAGCCTAGGCTGACCTCAACTCATGGCGATCCTCCTGCCTCAGCCTTCCAACTGCTGGAACTACAGGCATGTATTGTCTTTTTTTTTCATTTTGCTAGGTTTGGCTTGCTGTATTTAATTGCTCTTTGGGGACTGTTTTGCAGTAATTTTTCACTCTTGGAAAAGGCAGCTGGATCAGACAACTGCACAGAAAAGCTGGAGGCTTAGAGAGTCCTGCAAGTAGTCATCTACCAATTTAGGTTCATTGGTTTAGGCTTTGTAAATTAAACTAACAAAAGACGGATTAACAAGAGAAAAAGTATAAGAAGCTTATTACCATACGCATTGTGCATAAATGTGAGTGCACTCAGGGATGAGTAATTGTGAAAGAGTGATTAGAATTTGGGCTTATATAGCACCTCGGCAAAGAACAGTCAGTTTCAGAGATAGGACAAGACAAGGAAAAGAGCTTTTGAGTTGCCAGGGGCAGCACTTTGTGGGAGGGAATATTTAGTATAGGGGAACTAATAGCAGAGAGCTAGTTTTACCAAGGTTTGTGATGTAGATTTCTCTGGCTCCATTTCTGGGTTGATAAGGGTCTGCAGTTGTCTTTGGTGATTAACTTCCTTCCTTTCCTGATTGAGTAGGGAAAATTACAACTTACAAACGTGTATCCTGCTGTTAATCAACTTCTGTTGCTATGACCAAATACTTGAGAAAATCAACTTCTAGGAGAAAGGATGTATTTTGGGTCATGGTCTCAGAGGTTTCATTCCAGTGTTAGATGGCTTTCTTGCTTTTGCACCTGAGCAAAGGCTGAATATGTTGGTCATGGGAGTGTGTGGGGGAAGCTGCTCTTCCATAGCGGCTGGGAATCGGGGAGAGGGGGAGGGGGAGACCCATCCTGGGCTCACTGCCAGTGACCTACATCCTCTAATCAGGCCCCAGCTTCTAGAATTTCTATCACCTCCCACTAATGCCGCCATTTGTGAACCTAGCAATGGATTAAGCCGCCGATGAAGTTTGAGCCTCAAGAGCCAGTCACCTTCCCAAAGGCCCTCCCCTCTCTGGAGATTAACAAGCCTTAAATCTATGAACCTTTTAGGGGACATTTTAGATGCAGACAATAGCCTGCTTTTACGGAAGTGGCAGGGAGGCAGAGAGCTTTGCTGGCCCCTGAAGCGGCATATTTTGCTCTCCTTTCCTTTCTCAAGTACAAGTTCTTCCGAGAGAGTGTCCCCCAAGAGCATTGTTTCAGAGACCTTTGTGCTCTGTAGAAGTGGATGGCTCATTGCAGGGAATTTCAGGGCCAAGTTCAGCCTGGTAAGAACCACTAGTGGGGCTAACAATTGGGTCCCGCCTGATGCCAGAGAGGGCCCTTTGAGCTCCTCCCTGGGGTTGGAGCTGTGGGGACCACTGGAATAGGGTCCTTCTGGCCTGCCTTCTCCATTCTCATTGTGACAACAGGGACGAAGCAGTTGACTTGGGTTTGCTGGATTTATAGGGCTCACAGGGTCTACTGGAAGAGAAGGATTCATGTTCAAAAGCAGATTTTCTTCTACCTTGGCTCTTGTATTTTATTTTTACCTTGGCCCTGCTTACCTTGCCAATACTATAATTTGATTTTTTCTTTTTCTATTCTCCTGTAATACACACACTTCTGAAACTGTCTCCATCTTGGAAAATTTCATGTATGAGATCAAGGCAGCAGCCACGTAGAAATTTTCTGTAAATTAGACTTCCAACTGCAGCCACCTGAAGGGGTAGGAGACTAAAACAGACCAAAAACCTCTGAGAGCCAAGATCAAACACAGAGCCCAAGGAAAAAAAGGATACGTGTGTGTTTTATAGAGCAGGGCAGATCAAGTGTAATGTGCTATGTGTGTAATTTTAGATGTTTTGGAAACTTCATTAAAAAGAAACATAAAATTAATTTTTAATTTTTTTTCCTAGTACTGTGCTGGGTATTGAACCCTGAACCTTTTACACTGAGCTATATCACTTCTCTGCCCCCCAACTTCCGCATGCCTTTTTGGGTTTTATTATTATTATTATTATTTTTAATTTCAATTTTTATTTTTTTTGAGACAGGGTCTCACTATGTAGTTTGTGCTGGCCTTGAGCTCACTGTGTAGCCCAGGATGGCCTCAAGCCATGCACCACCAGGCCTGGCTTTCCATATGCTTTTTTTACTTTTTAATTTTGAGATAGGGTGTTACTAAGTCTTGAAGTTGCCCAGGATGAGCATGAACTTGTGGTCTTCCTGCTTCAGCCTCCCAGAATGCTGGGATTACAGGCATGTGTCACTGGGCCTGACTTAAATTATTTTTTACATCTTTTATATAAGCCCATATGTCTAGAACAGTACCAAAAGTGTTTATGAACTTAATTCGTTCCACAATTCTGGCAAAGATGGCCTTAGTTGTGTTTGTCACCTGATGGCGAGTTTGCAAACAAAAACAAAATTTTGCCAAATGCTTCTGTTTGCAAACCAAATTACTGTTCACAAACAAAAGTGTTCATGAACTGAGGTACCACTGCATGTAACCAATATATACATCCATAGATAGTTTACATTTTCTTTTTGCACTAGTCTTCTGCATCTGGTATGGAGTGCGCATCTGTAGTGCATTTCAGTTCGGACTAGCTGCATTACAGGTGCTCAACGCTGAATGTGGCTGGTGGCTGCCTTAGTGAGCAGTGCACATGAAGGCTTTTAGCAAAATTGGTGTGTTACGTGTTACAGTGATCCTCTGTTATCTGGTCTCCCAGCCATAGCAGATTGGAAGCCCTGAACACCCGGTGAGAGTGATGGAGAGATAAAGGATGGTAGGGAAGGGGCAGAAGGCTTGTAAGCACCAGGGATCTTCCAGTACAAGCACAACAGTCTTAGGATTCCATGCAGTGCTGTGTGGCAACCGATAGAGCACATGGTAACCTTTTCCAAGCCCAGGTTGCTGCAAAAAGGTGAATCTGCATTCATTCTTGTCTACAAAGGTGGGGAAGTAGGAAGAGTATGTGGACAAATTTAAGGAAGATTTCTTTCTTTTTTTTATTTTTTTGAGATAGGATCTCACTATGTAATCAGATTGGCCTTAAACTCACTATGTAGCCCAGGCTGGCCTTGAACTCACAGAAGTCCTCCTGCCTCAGCCTCCCCAGTGCTGGGATTATAGGTGTGCACCACCACACCTGCAAATAATAGAGTATTCTAGTACAGGAAACCTGGGAAAGACACATAGGTAGAAACCCCAGATACATGATGCTGTCTTCGAAGTGAACCTGGGAGTTCAGTTCACAAAAGTCGTGGTGGAGGATCCTGCAGGTGTGGCTTTGGCTGGTGCATTCATCGCATCTCCCTGACATTCTAACTTCCTTGGGCCTGTGTGTTTCTGTTTGGTACCTGGGGCAGAGTTGTAGCTGGAATCTTGGAGCCTGCCAAGCCCAACTTTAACTTTTTTTTTTTTTGGTACCAGGGATCGAACTCAGGTCTTTGCACTTGCAAGGCAGGCAGTGGAACCACTGAGCTAAATCCCCGGCCCCAACTTTAGCTGTTTTTGCCTCAGCTATGTTTGTGGGACCTCAGGAGTGTGGCTCGTTGTTTTGGGAAGCTTTTGCGATGGACTGTCTTGGAACTGACCATTCCATGGACACCCTCTGGGGACAATGGTAGCCCCTACCCTGGCCCTTTGCTCCGGATTGCATTGAATGCAGGGCCTTGTGCATGCTAGGCGAGTACTCTACCACTGAGCTACATCTCTGTCCTTCCTTTTCTGGTTTCCTTTCCCTTCCCCTCCCTCTCCCCTTCCCCTCCCCTTCCCCTCCCCTTCCCCTCCCCTTCCCCTCCCCTTCCCCTCCCCTTCCCCTCCCCTTCCCCTCCCCTTCCCCTCCCCTTCCCCTCTCCTTTCCATTTCCTTCTCTGTCTACAGGAGAACTCTAATAGGAAAGTCAGAAGGAAGACAGGAAATGGAGGGGTGTACTCTGATACAGGGGCTCAGACTGGCCCACCTCGGGGAGGCCAGCTTTTGAGGATTAGTTGGTGGACTGGGGACCAGGTGATCACTATCTCAGTTCTGGAATCTTTTTTTTGTTTTTTTGGTACTGGGGATCGAACTCGGGACCTTCTGCTTTCGAGGTAAGTGGTGGAACCACTGCGCTAAATCCCCGGCCCTCATAGTTCTGGAATCTTTACAGCTGATGGTTTTGTTTCTTTTGCATATGTAGAAAATCACAAAGTTGAAGTGAGATGTGCGTGGTGGGGATTAGCTGACGTATAAGTAGTGTGTATTGTTCTCCTGTCAAACAGTCAATGGCTGCTTGTTACAGAATTTTGTTTCTCTCTTTATTCCTTTTTTAGGCTGAGGAGTCCTGTAAATGTAATGGCTGGAAAAACCCCAACCCTTCTCCCACGCCCCCCAGAGCCGATCTGCAGCAGATCATTGTCAGCCTGACTGAGTCCTGTCGGAGTTGTAGCCATGCCCTCGGTGAGTTTCCTAAGTCTTCCAGGAAACTGGCAGTTCCATTGTTGCCTGACAGTCCTTACTTGGTGAATTCTGTGGGTTAACCAAACTTGAATGCTGTTTACCTCTGTGTGAAGTTAACAACAAAAGAGTCCCTCTAGTCTCATGAGTATGGTGGGAGGGTGTCCTGGGAGACACAAACCAGCATTGTTGCATTGAGTCCTTACTTGTTTCTTCCCGGTCCAGGAGAGCTGGGTTGGGCTGTGTGATTTCCCAGTAAGGTGGAACATGACAGCTGAGCTATTTAGGATGTTTTCTGACTGCGGGAGCTGAGGCTTGTAACCTCAACTACCTGGTTATTTGTTCAATAGTAATAATTTTCTGATTCCCTGAACTTTCTGAGGGTGTTCATTTGATCTCCATGCTTCTTGCTTTCTTGTGTTTGGTAGTTCTTTCTTCACCGGGGTTGCTCTTCATTGTGTTTAGCAAATGTTTACTTGTGTTTTCCTTTTCAACTTTCTTATCTGACCTTGCAGGATAACCACTGACAGTGTGGCAAGACAGACTTAGCAGCAGGTACTCAACAGGACTGAATTCGTATGTTGTGTCCTGTCGTAAAACGGACTACTTTTAGGGTTGTTGTTGTTTTTTTTTTTTTTATAATGAGGACTGAACCCAGGGTCTCCTACGTGTTTGTTTTTTTTTTTGGGTACAGGGAATCGAACTCGGGTCCTTGCGCTTTTGAGGCAGTCGGCAGAACCACTGAGCTAAATCCTGGCTCGGGTCTCCTATATGTTAAGCGCATGCTCTTTGACCGAGCTTACATTCCAGCCCAAAGATAAAAACATTTTTGGAGGGCCGGGGATTTAGCTCAGTGGTTCTGCCACCTGCCCCGCAAGCACAAGGACCTGAGTTCAGGACCCGAGTTCGATCTCTGGTACCGAAAAAAACCATTTTTGGAATCCATTTTGAGTGGATAAAAGTTAGTGTGGAATTAGTTTTTCCAGCTATTAACATTCCAGTTTGCAGAAGATCTTGGAACATTATTTTCACTCTTTTGGCTTCAGTTACCCAGTCTCCAAAGACCACAAGTACAGTTTGCTGTTGAGAACTGCAAGGGCATAGTCTTGGGCACAACGTGCTCACTAAGGTGACTTCCTTCTTCCACCTGGGCATTTGTCAGTGGGTGGCTTTTCTTGCTATAATTTTTCTCTTGAGAGATTGCTGCTGGTTTAAACGATATGTTGTCAGCCGGGCATGGTGGTGCATGCCTGTAATTCCAGTACTTGGAGGCTGAGGCAGGAGGATAAAGGTGAGTTTGAGGCCAGCCTGAGCTGTATAGTGAGTTCAAGGTCAGCCTGGACTACCTAGTGAGAACATGTCTCAAAAATAAGTAATATATAAAGATAGAAAAGCAAAATAAAAAAGGTGCATTGTCGGGTTGCAAGCTTAGCATGGTATTAGATTGAGTCTGAGATTTTATTTTGTACTTAGCTGGAGAATATTTCAGTACTATTTCAGTATAGCAAAAAAGAGTAGAGAGTGTGATTTTCCCAGGAAGTTACCAGACTAGAGTAACCTTATGAAAAAGGAAGCAGCACTAATTTCAGAAAGAAAGAAACACTAATAATTACATCATTGTATTGATTGAACATGTGTCTGAAATAATATGTGATTTTTCTTTTTTCTTTTGGTACCGAGGATCGAACTCTGGTCCTTGTGCTTGCGAGGCAGGCGGCAGAACCACTGAGCTAAATCCCCCTCCCATATATATATATATTTTTTTAGACAAGGTCTTGTTATGTTGCCCAGGCTAGCCTCAAACTCCTCCTGGGCTTAATGATCCTCCTGCCTCAGCCTCTCTAGTAGTGGGGGCTACAGGCTTCACACCCAGTTCTAAGCTGTGGGCAGTAAGCAGCTAGTACAAAAGATTCCAAAAGTTACAAAACTGTCCTTGGTTATGATTTACCATTTTTACAGTTCATCTATGAGCAGTGGACTTGAATGCCTTTTATAATAGCTTCAGAAAATATGATGCAATAAAAATCCAGACTCAAGAAATCTTTAAACACGAGTATGAACTGTATTTGGTATTGATTGGGAAATTCCATTATCCTGCATCAATTAACATCTAAAAATCTTCTTCCTTCTTAGCAGAGCAGATTGTCACTGTCCTGTGGATGTCCCCATCCATGAATGCCCAAAGACAGAAACTCACGAAAATCGGCCAACTTTGATTCTTTTTATATTTGCCAAGTTTTGAAATCAGTTTCCTTTATTTGGCAATACACAATCAAAAATGAATGGAAACAGGCCAGGGATTTAGCTCAGCGGTTCCACCGCCTGCCTTGCAAGCGCAAGGTTTCGAGTTCAATCCCCGGTACCAAAAAAAACAAAACAAACAAAAAAATGAATGGAAAAAAAACATGAATCCTGGGGCCAGGGATTTAGCTCTGTGGCACCAAGCCTGCCTCGAAAGTGCAAGGTCCTGAGTTCAATCCCTGGTACCAAAAAAATAAATTAAATTAAATAAAAAATACATCTTTTAAACTGGCAAGTCCAAATTTAACCTGTGCATAAATAAAGATGTGTCCTCAAATTAAATGAAAAGCACAGTGATTATATCCTTTTTTATGATATTAAAACACTAAATACCTAAATATATGTAAAAAGTTTAGAAGAGTACCTGGCACATGAATGTTATTACAGCTATTCCTCTTTATAGCAGTATCACAACACTACCAGCGTTCTTTCACTTCAAATAATATATATAAACTCTAATTTAAGCAAGAAAACAGTTTTGTCAAGGGTTCTGGTAACTCTCAAAGCTTTAACCAATGGGAAATGACTTCTGTGCCCCTCTCAGAGCTTCCGCCCTGGAGACCTGATCACCGGAAGCTGCTCCTTTCCCAAGCACAAGGATGTCGACCAAGAAGAGCATCCAGCCAGGCAGAGTGCTCCGAACACTCTGGGAGGCTGAGACAGGAAGTTTGCAAGTTTTAAGCCCAGCCCAGGCAGTTTAGCAAGGTAGTAAGAACCTGTCTCAAAAAACAAAGAGGGCTGGGCAAGCAGCTCAGTGTGAAGGCCTTGGGTTCAATCTCTGGCAGCACAAAACAAAACCACATAGCATTGATTTTTCCTGAGCATAAACTCACTGTATTGGTTTAGAAAATACAACAAAGTAGGGCCTGGGATTTAGCTCAGTGGTGCTGCCTCCTGCCTCGCAAGTGCAAGGTCCTGAGTTCGATCTCTGGTACCAAAAAAGAAAAAGAAAAAAAATACAACATTACAAAGGAAAAAGCAAGTTGATTTTTAAAAATTCTACCCTCAGCAGAGTACTTGTGTGAGGTCTCCTCCCCTTCCCCCTCCATCTTTCTAAATGTCATCTGGGTGTCCTAGAATTCAATTCTGATGCTGTCTTCCTGGAGTTAGTGACAGAGCCCACAGGCTAAGGGCTCAGTCCCACAGCACTGCTCCTACTTCAAGTCCCAGGTTGTGACCTATGCTTTAAACTGACTGGCTATAAATCAGGGTTCCCTCGAGGCCACTCCTTGGTTTTGATAATTTGCTAAGATGGCTCACAGAACTCAGGAAATACTTAAGTTGAACTCAGGACCTTGCACTTGTGAGGCAGGCTTGGTGCCACTGAGCGAAATCCCTGGCTCCTCAAACCTCTTGTTCAAGAAGGTTTTTTGGGGGGTTGAGGTTGAGGTAGGGTCTTACTCATGTAGCTCAGACCAGTCTCCAATTTGTGATCCTCCTGCCTCAGCCTCCCACAGTACTGTGCATCCCTGGGACTGGCAAGAGTTAAGTTTTTAATGAGCTTAATCTTTACAGCTCCCCTACCTCTTTACTGGTGGGTGGGGTGGACCTAAGAGTCCAGCTCGCTAACCCTCTCAACTTGGTCTTTCAGGAGACCTGCTTAATTCTGGGCTAACTGGGGCCCCAGCTTATGTCACCTGATTAACATAGACTCAGTTGTGGTCCAGAGGGGGTTAGGATCTGCAGAAGACCCTTATCACTCAGGAAATGCCAAGGTTATTATGAGCTCTGAGACAGGAGCCAGGGACAAAATCCAAGTCTTCCGTATTTCAACACAAATGTGTACATATATGATCAGGAAGAAGTTTGGAAGGATGTGTGTTGTTTTTTCTTAGGGTACTGATGTAGTTGTAAAAATATGTTTCCCCTCCCCTTCCCTTCCTCATGTCCCCTCTGTCCTTCAGTCTGCTTTTGCGTTGGTGCTGGAGGTTGTACCCAGGGCCTGCAGCACCCTGAGCACATGCTCTACCCGCAAGCTGCACTCCCGGCCAGGCTGCTTTCCTAAAACGGAAATGTCGGCACATTTTCAAGCTCTTGGAGTTATTGCTGGGACTCTAGAAAACCTTTTTGTGAGATTACTCCTTCCTCCTTCCCTGGTTTAAAACAAAACAAAACAAAACAAAGCAACTTTATAATGGAAACTTCCAGGCACATATAGAGGTAGGATAATTTCATACATTGCCTGGTATTTGTTACCAAATTTTATCGATTATTAGCACTTGCCAATTTTGTTTTACCCCTCCCCCCCCTTGTCAAAGTATGTGAAGCAAGTTCCAGACATTTTATTTTATCTTGGTCATGCAGATTACTTCTTAATTGTTGCCCACAAAGTACAGGCTATGGTCTAGGGAATTCTGCCAGGGATCATGTAGGCTGAATTCTCAAGTACATCTCAGTTGCTGCATTTTCACATAGTCATTTCTCCGTGTGGTTAATGTAGAAGCCAGTAATCAGACCCACGCGTCAACATGGAACATTCCCGGACTTGTCACAACAAAACATTCCAGCTTATCAGTTCTCTTGATTCGACCTGTGTACTTTTGCCTCAACCATACATGCTCTTTCAACAGTGAGAAAGAAATGACATAAGTGTAGTTTCCTGACAACTACTTTGATCTCCCTGCATCTGTGGCCTGCTATCATTCCGTAGTCCTCTGTGTCTTATGGACATAAACACTAGTGTGAAGCAGTGTGCTCAAGGAGGGACAGCATTCCACTCAGTTAGGAAATAAGATTTCTGGGCCTGGTTCCCGTTTACCAAGTCATTTAACCTTTCGTAGTTTAGCAGCTCCATCTATAGAACACAGGTCCAAATTGACATGTAAACACAAGTAAAAGACATACCAGCTTTTGAAGACATAGTGTACAAAACAGAAAGGAAAATATCCCATTGCTTTTTTATTTTGATTACATGTTCAAATGCTATTTTGAGCCACTTGTAATCCCAGGTCTGTGGGAGACTAAGGCAGGAGTATTCAAACCTAGAGCCCAGCCCGGGCAGCTGAGCAACATGGCAGGACCCTTTCTCAAAAAATAAGGGCTGGAGTTGTAACTCAGTGTGAAGGCCTTCAATTCAGCTCCCAGTTCCCCCTGGCCCCCATGAAATGATACGACTTTGGATGTTAGATTAATGCAATATGCTATTAAAATTAATTTCAGGGGCCAGGGTTTTAGCTCAGTGGTTCTGGCACCTGCCTCGAAAGCACAAGGTCCTGAGTTTGATCCCTGGGACCCAAAAAACAAAATTAATTTCAAAGAGCTGGGCATGGGGGCACATGCCTATGATCCCAGCCCTCACAAGGCTGAGGCAGGAGGATCGCATTCGAGGCCAGCCTGGGCTACACAGTGAGTTCAAGGCCTGCCTGAACTACATAGAGAGACACCCTGTCTCAATAACACCCTCCCCCCCAAAGTTGACTTTATCTCTAGTTGTGAATATATTTAGTTCCTTGGACATAAGTGGGATTTATTCCTTCATTGATAGGTGC
Organism: Heterocephalus glaber; assembly: GCF_053883595.1. Lineage (NCBI taxonomy): Eukaryota > Metazoa > Chordata > Mammalia > Rodentia > Bathyergidae > Heterocephalus > Heterocephalus glaber. Next base: position 82,125,040 of record NW_028258315.1, on the reverse strand, counting down.
TGAATTAAAAAAATGGTCTGGTTGCATTTATTAGTGAAATAGTTTATAATCTATATTTACACTGTCCAACACAGTAGCTATTAGCTCTGTGTGGCTAATGAGTATTTGAAATGTGGCTAATTTGAATAGAATGTGTTTGAAGTATAAAAAAATACATCAAGGGCCTGGGTTAGCTCAGTGGTGTGCAAGTGCAAGGCCCTGAGTTTAATTCCTGGTGTGAGAGGGGTACACACACACACCCACACACACACCCACTAGTTTTCTTTTCGGTACCGGGGACTGAACTCGGGATGTTGTGCATGTGAGGCAGGGCAGAACCACTGAGCTAAATCCCAGCCCATTAAAATTTTTAATTTTGAGACTTAGAGTCTCGCTAAATTGCCGAGACATTGAATCAAACTTGTAATTTTCCTACCTCAGTCTCCCAGAGTTCTGGGATTACGCATGTGTGCACCATGCCCAGTTTAAGAATTTTTAAATAATTTTTTTATATGGAAAGTAGGTAAGTGGTACATGCCTATAATCCCAGCACTTGAGAGGCTGAGGCAGGAGGATTGCTGCAAGTTTGTGGTCAGCCTAGGCCACATTGACCCTGTGTCAAAAAAACCAAAGAAAAAAGTTTTTTAAAAAATATAGAATATATAGCAGGATGATAATACTTTGATATATGTTAGTTTACAAATAAAATACATTAAAGAGAATTTTGTCTATTTCTCTTGCTCCCCCCATTTTTTGGGGGGGTGCTGGAGACTGAACCTAGGCTATACATTCTAAGCATGTGCTCTACCACTGAGCTATGCCCTGACCCTTCTACTAGGATATTACATTTACACATGTGGCTCCCATTATATTTCTGTAGATTGCACTCATCTAACAATCTCTTAACTCTTAGAATGCTCTTTTTTTCCATTCCAAATCTGTGATTACAAAAGGGAATCCAGTTTTAAGTGATTGGGCTTTTTGTACATTAGCCCATTCAACAAGTTTCAGTGCAGTCATTAATTTTACCTCTTCTGCCCTTAGCCACAAATTCCTGTAAATGCAAATGGATTTGATGGGCTTTTAGATCCTATAGATTCTGTGTGGTTTGCCTCTGGACCAAAGAGCAGGGACACATTAGCTTCCTGTCCAGCTGCTGCCCACTTCCGTGCAGGGCCCGCAGGACTGTCACTGTCCTCGTGAGAAGAGCAGGTCAGCGATACAGGGAGCCAGAGCTTAGCAAGGGTTCTGGCACAAGTGACAGTGCATTTCCTCCTTCCAGCAAGAAAACAGCTGTAGCGGGTTCTTGGCAGCAGGCAAAAGGCCAGCCAGCTGTGGTACCTGGGGTGTTTGCAAGTCTGACCAAGCACTGAGATGTGCCAGGTACACTCTCCTGGGAAGCATCCCTGGATCCTCTGACTTACGCCTCCCCCCAGCTTGCCTTCCACACGCAATGGACGCTGGGAACTGGTTTGCTAGGAGGAATGTGCCGTTCCCACAAGGAAAGGACTGGCCAATCGGGTAATTATATTGATCTTTTTTTTTTTGGTACTGGGGTTTGAATCGGGGCCTCATACCAGGAAAGTGCTCTACCACTGAGCTATATCTTTAGCCTTTTTATTTTATTTATTTTCATTGTTTTGGATTTTTTGAGACAGGGTCTCGGTATGTAGCTCAGGCTGGCCTTGAACTCACCATGTAGCCCAGATTGGCCTTGAATGCGTAGTGATCCTCCTGCCTCAGCCTCCTGAGTGCTGAGATTATATGCATGTGCCACCATCCCCGGCTCCTTAGCCTTTTTAAATTAAAATTAATTTAAGAAATTATTTTTTGAGACAGGGTCTCAGTATAGCTCAGGCCAGCCTTGAACTTTTGATCTTCCTGGCTCATTCTCCTGACTGTGGTGATTACAGGTGTGCACCATGACACCTGGATTTAATTTTATTTTGAGGCGCAGGGTCTTTTTTTTTTTTTTTTGTCGTACCAGGGATTGAACTCGGGTCCTTGTGCTGGCTGTGAAACCACTGAGCTAAATCCCCGGTCCTAGGCAGGGTCTTATTAAGTTGCCCAGACTGGCTTTGTACTTTCAATCATCCTGACTCCTCCTCCTGAGTAGCTGGGATTATAGGCCTATGCCTCGATTCCTCATTATATTGACGGTTTGTAACAGGCTTTTGGAAAACTATTTGAAATAAGAGTATCAGCCTTGATTGTCAGATTCAAGTGTAAGAAAGATCTTTTTATTTTTTTGGTACTGAAGATCGAACTCGGGACCTTGTGCTTTCGAGGCAGGCAGCAGAACCACTGAGCTAAATCCCCGGCCCCTCAAGAAAGATTTTTAAAAAATGTTTTTGGAAATAATTTGAAACTTGCGTAGAAGTCAGGAAAATAATAATGAAGAATATATATCCTTTCCCTAAGTTTCCCTAGGTAACATCATACCCTATTTGCATTGCTGTTTGTTCTTATTTACTGTATATACTGGTGTAAACATATGTATTATAACTATGTAACTGTACATGTATGTAGTTATACTACATTTGTCTATTGTTTTCCCTGAACCATATGAGAATAGCTTACATATATATCATGGTCCTTTGTCTCTAGATATCTTAATATATATTAATATATGTATTTTAATATGTGTGTCCTAAGTATTTTTTCCATATATATTATAGCCTTTTGCCCCTAAATATTAGTATCTCTTTTCTTTTATATATCCCAGTTCAGTAACCAATTGTAGTAAATTTACTATTAATATGATACTAGTTAAAAAAAAAAATGGGCCAGGGATTTAGCTCAGTGGTTCTGCCGTCTGCCTTGAAAATGCAAGTTCCTGAGTTCGATCCCTGGTACCAAGAAAAAAAATATATACTACTGCCTAGTGTCTAATTTTACTCCTTGTGTTCTACTCTTATCAATTGACCCAAGCATGTTCTTTATAACATAGTACTTTCTTCACCATTAAACATCCAGTCTAGAATTCCTGTGTATTTAGTTGTTTTCCCTCTTTAGTCCTCTTTAATCTGGAACAGTTCAGTCGTTTTTTTCTTTTATGATACTGATGTTTTCATGGAGGAATATTTAAAATTTATAAACAAACTTATTAAGAGCTAGGGAACACCAGGTATGATGGTGCACACCTGTAATTCTAGCTACTAGGGAGATGAATTTGAGGCGAGTGTGAGCAACTTAGCAAGACATTGTATCGAAAAAAAAGCTAGGGATGTAACTCAGTATAAAGGCCCTGGGATAAATTCTCAGTATTGGAAAAAACCCAATCATAGATTGACTTTTTAAAAATTAAAAATTTCTAAAATCCATAAACATTTGCAATGAATATGACAGACTAAAGGTTAAAACCTAAAGTTCTTTTAAGGCAGTTAAAAAAAAAAAAAAAAGACCAGCACCCTAAAAAAGCAAGGAGAGGAACCAGGCAGTACAGAAGAGAACAAATACTGATGCCAGTAATAGGAAAATCAAACAACTCCTAGAGCATTCCAGTGAGTGCAAATTAGAGCAATGGGGACTCTCATTAATCTTCAGAAGATTAATTGCTAAAAGTGATTCTAGTGTAGGCCAGAGTGTAGGGAAGGGTATTCTCTCCTACCACTGATGCAGTATACATGTATATGGACTTTATGAGTGGTGTTAAATTAGAGAACATACATCAAAGCTTTAAATAGTACTCTTTTTTTTTTTTGGTACTGGGGATTGAACTCAGCACCTTGTGCTTTCGAGTCAGGTGGCAGCACCACTGAGCTAAATCCCTGGCTTTTAAATAGTACTCTTGTGTCATGAGTTCTGTGGCAATCTATTTGCTATAGATTTGTGTAGTTTTTTGTTTTTTGAGACAATGTCTCACTATATAGTTTAGGTTGGCCTTGAATTCATTATGTAGCTCAGGCTGGCCTCAAATTTGTGGCATTTCTCCTGTCTCAGCATTACTAAATGCTGGGATTACAGTGTGAGTCATTGCACCTGACTATAGACTTTTATTTTATTTGTTTGTTTTGTTTTGTTTTGTTTGGTACCAGGGATTGAACTCAGGACCTTGGGCTTGCCCGGCAGGCATGGTGCCACTGAGCTACATCCTCGGCCCTAGACTTTTATTTTAGTAGAAGTAGTATAACTACTTTTTTTCCTCAATGCTGTGGATTGAACCCTGAACCTCTGCCCTGAGCTACATCTCCAGCCCTTTATTTTTTGTTTCAAGACAGGGTCTTGCTAAGTTGTTACGTTGTCCAGGCTGGGCTCAGACTTGCAATCATGCTGCCCCATCTGGCCTGTACAGTAATTTCTTGTCACTGATTGAGAGTTGGTCGTAAGGGGTGTGTAGTTGGCAGAGGAAATGACAGTGGCAGGAAGAGCCCCTGGTAGAGAAATGGAGCTGCTGGTAGTTGGCAGCTGGGGGCTGTGCTAAGTAGAGAAGGGACACAGGTGGGTAGAAGAAGCATCCTTTGTCTTAGGCTGGTGATTGAGCATTGTGCTTGGTGGGAAGAATGCTGTCTGTGGCCTCCAAAGTAGATTGACCCTTGCCCAGTCCCTAGCAGGCATTCCTCAATAACTCTTAGTGCCAGCTTCCTCTGAAAAGGTCAGGAAAAGCCTATTAATTTTCTAAAGTTGTAGTCTTTCTTTAAAAGTCAACTCAGGTACTTCTGTGTCCATCTTTAAGGTAGCACCCCCAAAGCTGTATCTGAGAGAATCGCTTTTTTTTTTGGTACTGGGGATAGAACTCGGGACCTTGTGCTTACAAGGCAGGCAGTGGAACCACTGAGCTAAATCCACGGCCCTGAGAGAATTACTCTTAAAGTTCTTCTTCCCATTATATTCAGGGTTAGCGGTGGTGCTGGGAAGGACAGAAGGAAAAGAAATGTACCCAGCCCAGAGGAGGTCTTGCCTACCGCGTAGTTTTTGGATGGTTTACATAGAGATCCCTTGTCAAGTGAGAAAGGACTTGAAATCAGCTTGGTTTTCTTTACCTCTGAGATACAGACTCACAAATCCTGGATCCATGTCTGGGACCACAGAGAAATCTCTTGTGTGGTGGAGAATTTGCTTATATGGAAACATAAGAACTTGACTCCATCATGACCAGATTTGGTGCTTCATGCTCCAGTTCTTAAAATACATATTATTCAAATACATTAGCTCCTGGTCCAGTTTTAGCGTTGCATGGGTGGCTAAGCTTAACAACATGGTGGTCTTCCGATTATAAGTAGATTGTGTAGGGCCGGGGATTTAGTTCAGTGGTTTCGCTACCTGATGTGCAAGCGAAAGGACCCAAGTTCAATCTCCGGTACCAAAAAAACCAAAAAACAAAATAAGTAGATTGTGTGTGAAGACATCTATCTTAACAGGGGTTCAGAAATTTCCTCTTAGGATTCAGTATGATGTATTGAAGGGAAGGCTTGTGTGAGAGAACCTTCTGTTTTAACATGGGAAATGTTGTGGTTTCCATGTGACATCTTACGTGTGTGTTCCTTTGATCTGATCTTACTTAAGCTGCTCATGTTTCCCACCTGGAGAATGTGTCAGAGGAAGAGATGAACAGGCTCCTGGGAATAGTGTTGGATGTGGAATATCTCTTTACCTGTGTCCACAAGGAAGAAGATGCAGATACCAAACAAGTTTATTTCTATCTATTTAAGGTGAGTTTTTAACATTTTAGAAAACCTTGTTTCCCTCAATGTGCAGGTGTGTTCAGTCTCCACGTGCCAGCTTGTTGGTTTAAAGGTTGTCAGCTTATGGTGCATTTTGCCCTCTGAAGCATCTGTTTATTCCTGACAAATTCTGAAAAAGGATCCATGATACTTTGGACACATCACTGTCCTTAAATCTTGTATGCCAAAGTGAATAGCTTGCTTTGCATGTGCTTATAGATTTCTTTCCATCTACCCAACAAATATTTATTGCACCCTCTTCTGTGCATGGCATTGATGTAGCACAAGGCACAGATCATTGGAGAAGACCAGGGCATTCTCCTCATAGAGTTTACATTTCAGTAGAAGAGGTAATGTGTTTGCAGGTGCAGAGAGAAACAAGTGTAGGGAAAGTACAGTCAGAATGAAGAGTGGCAGGTGGGGACCGTGCCAGTGAGGAAGGCCTCTGAGCAGGAACCAGAGTGGGAAGGAAGCTGAAGGCAGAACAGATATCTGGGTGGCGTACCAAGTGCCTTGATGTGTTGTAGGAATTGCAAGGAGGCCAGCGTGGTGGAGGCCAGTGAGCAAAGGGGAGATGGGTGGGGGTGTCGGAGGGGTGGCTCTAAGTACAGTTTCTCTCTTTTTTCTGTTTTTGTAGCACTGGGAAGTAAACTCTGAGCTCTGAGTTCTAAACTCTTTGCACTGAGCTATATCCTCAGCCCTTTATTTATTTATTTTATTATTATTTTTTGATCTTTTGAGACAGCATCTCGCTATGTAGTTCAGGCTGGCTTTGAACTCACTGTCCAGCCCAGGCTGGTCTCGAACTTGTGATGATCCCCCTGCCTCAGCCTCCCAGGTTCTGGGATTACATCTTGTGCTACCACACTTGGTGATTACTTTTTAATTTTTGAGACAAGGTCTCACTAAGTCATTAAGTTGTCCAAACTAGGCTCAAACTTGGAAGTCTTCTGCCTTAGTCTCCCAGAATGCTGGAATGATAGGCATGGCTCCACCATGCCCAGTTTCTAAGTGCTGTTTCATCTGCTTCCAGGGAAGGAATTAAGACTTTGCAAATGAATTTTAATGTCTTACCCGCTGCTGTCTGTGTCCTGCTGACAGGAATCACTGATTATTGCTGCCCTTCCCTGAGGCTGCCTTTTCGTGGTCTTCCATCAGCTCCATTTGGGTTACTCATTCCCTTCCCACAGGTCTGCTTGAGTTGCTGCTCATGGTCGGGACTAGCAGCCTCAGGAGGGAAACTGGTGAGAATGGATAGAAAACTTCAGGCTGCCAAAAATAGATTCATAAAGGAGGCCACGAGGAGGACAGTTCAGACACAACAACAAACCTGCTATTGAGGGCAGTGTCCATTAGACTGTATTGTGGAACACTTATAAGGATGTTAAAAAAAGAGAGAGAGAAAACTCAAAATTTACAGCCAGAAAAATTTGTGTCTTAGTAATAAGCATTGTGGTCAGTCGGTTGGTCGGTTGGTCAGTCTGTCTGTGTGTCTGTCTATCTGGGAGCTGAGGATCAAGTCCAGGGCCTTGCTAAGCAAGCACTCCACTGCTGAGCTATTAGGAATCTTAGTGCAAATTCTGTACCCAATTCCTTTATCCTTTTTTTTTTTTTTTTTTTTGTGGCACTGGGGATTGAACCCAGGGCCTTTGAGCTACATTGCTTGCTTACTCTTTCTTTCTTACTCTCCTTCTTGCTCTGTCTTTGACCCTGGGTTGTTGTTCCTCCTCCCCGCCCCCTCCTCCCTCCCTTCCCCACCTCTCGCTTTTTTTTTTTTTTGCTGCCGGGGATTGAACTTGGGACCTTGCACTTGTGAGGCAGGCAGCGGAACCTCTCTCGCTTTTAAAACCCTGAAAATATTATCACTTTATGCAGTATTCCTCAAATTTTACCCTCATATTTTTTTCTTTTCCTTTTTTTTTCTTTCTAGCATCTTAGATTCTTCTGTGTTGTATTAACTTTTTTCCTTAAATTGTACTAATGGGAGTATTTGAGTGGATAGGAGACAAGGGTGGGAGGAGTAATTACTTATGTATATTTTAGAGTTGTGTTATTTATTTTTTTTCGCCTTTGAGTTTTTTATTTCATATATTATCCAGTTTCACATTCTCATTGGGGTGTTATTGAGACATTAATTTTTTAAAAAGATGGAGGGAGCCGGGGATTGAGCTCAGTGGCACCGCGCCTGCACAAGGTCCTTAGTTTGATCCCCAGTACGAAAAAAAAAAAAGGAGGGAGATGGCAAGGAAAAGGAGGGAGAAAGAGAATGCATGAATGAGTGAACATGCAGATGAACAACTGATTTGCCGTAGCCATTGGCAGTGGCTTGAGCACTCCAGGTGATAGTTTGTTGACATGGCTGTGAGGCCTGAGTCATCCACATTGAATCCCTGCAGTTCTTACTGTTCAGGGCTTCTTTGGGAAGAGATCTTAGCTGAAGGAAAACAAGATCTGCATGACTGCTGCATTTTTATTTGTCTTGGAGCGGAGCTCCTGGCAGCTGCCCACCACCCTGCTGGATGAGAAGGTGGTGTCAGGGTTTCCATCCCGTCAAGCCTCTGCTTTATAGTCACCCAAACAGCCAGAAAGCACGGCTCTGCTGTTTTGTTTTTTTCTCTCTCTGCTTTGAAGTTCATTTTCTCCCTATTTCTTACCTCCTTCCTCTTTAAGTAACAGTGCAAATATACCTGCCTGTAGAAACATAATCAACAGTGTTCAGCTCTCTGACCTGTCACCACTCATTTCTTGGGTAAAAGAGTTATAAATTGTCTATATCTTCACTTTTGAAAGGTAGTTCCTGAATCTAATTTTTCAATAATTAGCTTAAAATGCATTATATATTTAGTCTTGGATGCTGAAAACAAACCCAATGGAAAGCTGCTTCGTGAAGCTGAAGTATATCTTGGTGCCTGCTCCTGTCTGGGCTGTCACATACCAAATGTGACCTTCGATGCTGTGTTGCTTTAGTTTCCTCATCTCTTAAATTACAGTTAATAGTAGCACCTACCACAAAAGGTTATTAGGAAGCTGGGTTTGGTGGTGCATACTTGTGGTCTCAGTTACTCAGAAGGCCCAATAATTTATTTTTTTTCTTTGCGATACTGGGGATAGAACCCAGAGCCTTGCACATGCTTGGCAAGTGCTTTGTCACTGAACTACATCCCCTGGCCTAACAAAAGTTTTTAAAATGCCTACCTGGGCCGGGGATTTAGCTCAGTGGTTCCATCGCCTGCCTTGCAAGCAAAAGGTCCCGAGTTCGATCCCCGGTGCCAAAAAAAAAGGAATGTAAAATGCCTACTTGTCTGAACTCCATCATTTTGTAGATAAAGAAACTAAGGTTCAACATCTCCCTAATTTACATCAGTTTACCTCCAAATTGAAAACTCTACTGGGCCATCTTCCCAAGAGGTCTTATTTTAACTTGCAAAAGAAGTAGGTAGCCAGAATTATTTATACTAAAATTTCATGATTAATGTTATACAAGCTGTACATACATTGCTTATTTTTATTGCAAATTTATTATTGTAAAGATGGGCATAATATGTTGAAAGGATTAATAAATGCTCCACACTCCTAAGATACAGCTCGGTGGAGAGAGACAACTTTGGAGGTTGAGTGATTTCCATGAACTCTTGAGGGAAGGGCTGCTATTGAAAAGGCAGTAAGTGGAGAAAGGAGGTCAAGCTGTAACTTAAATAACTGCAGGGCCATCTCATAACTAGCCCACATATAAAGTTTACAGAAGATTCAAGTAAAGGTTGAAGGTAAGTAATTTCAGTGTCAAATTTATTTTCAACTTAGTTCATGGTAAGTGTCTCTCTGTTCTCCTTTCTATTTGCTCTTTGTGGTTTTAAATTCCAGTGGCAGGAATCAAGAGCAATGTTTGTGTTTTGTGGGCATCAAGATGCCAGAACACTTGGCACGCATTCTACACAGGGGGGAAATGAAGGAAGACCGCAAGAGTGGGAGTTGTCAATTGAGAGCCCTGCAAATTCCTTCCCAAGGTGCAGGCCCAGGATTATGCATGGGACACATAGCTGCTACAGACATTGCCTCTTTGGAGCCTTGTTTGTGCAGCTTGGATGATCTTGGCTTGTGGGCTGATTAAGTAAGACCTTGCAGAGCTTCAGCACACCTGCAGTTACCTAAATGGGTGTGTACGCAGGCCAGGCCTCCGGATCTATGGGGAGCTGGAAATGGGAGAAGAGAGAAAAGGGGAAGTGAGTGGGGGCACGGTGTCTGGTGGGGTATCTGGTGGTCACTCCTGGGTGGTCTCGACTGCTGAGAAATGAAAGGTGTCTAGCTCCTCATGGCTCTGGTCATGGGCATGAAGGCAAATTTATGTCGTCAGATAGTTGGCCTGTTTGATTATTTTTTTCTTTCTTTCTTTCCCCAACCCTTTTTTTTTTTTGAGACAGGGTCTTGCAGTGTAGAGCCCAGGCTGGCTTTGTACTTGTGATCCTCCTACCTCAGCCTCCCTAGTGCTGGAATGAAAGGCATGTATCACCACGTTTAGCTGACCTGTTTAAATATTTGTTGACATATAGATGGGCATGGTGGTACAAGCCTGTAATCCTAGCACTCAGGCTAAGGCAGAAGGATCCAGGGGTCAAGGCCGTCCTGGCCGAAGTGGGGAGATTTGTTTACATGTAGTTAAGATAAGTAGAATATGGTACCTTTTTTTTTTGTTTTGGACCCGGGATTGAACTCGGGTCCTTGCGCTTGCGCAGCAGGTGGCGAAACCATTGAGCTAAATCCCCGGCCTTATGATAACTTTTCTTAAAGTGTGTGTGGTATGTGTGTGTGTGTGTGTGTATGAGACACACACTCATGGACAGAGACACAGTGATTAACTTTTTTGCCCTTGATTTATTTGCAGCTCTTGAGAAAATCTATTTTACAAAGAGGAAAACCTGTGGTTGAAGGCTCTTTGGAGAAGAAGCCTCCATTTGAAAAGCCTAGTATTGAACAGGTAAAACGATAAAAAGAAGCTATTTAAATTTAAGACTGAAGAAACTATTTTTTGTTTTGTGGGAGGCAATCAGGAATTAAACCCAGGGCCTTGTGCATGGTAGGCAACCATTGAGTTACATCTCCAATGTGAAGAAACCTTTGAATTTTCCTGCAGTTTTCCATACCTAGCTTGAGATGTTTACCAAGTCTGTAGAAATTGTTCTGACCCATTTGGATCACATGTGCATACCTAGTTTAATAAATGATCTCACTTTTGTTTTTTGTGTACTTAGAATTCACTGTGTGTTTGGGGAAGAAAAAATAGTAGTTAGAACATGTAGTTTGTAAGAACACATGAAATGTGCTTTTTCTTATTGATGTTTAAAAATTGTCCTTTTGTTTGGCACTGTCTGAAAAAGCCTGTTGAGGTGAGGGAATCAGTAGTAAAGTGAAGAACATTGTAAGTCAAGCAAAAAAAGCAAAAAAGAAATGAGTTTGTACCCAGAAATTGACTTCCTGCTACATTATGATTCCTGGAAAGAATGAATCTGTTAAAATGCATAGACTGGGGCCGGGGATTTAGCTCAGTGGTTCCATTGCCTGCCTTGCAAGTGCAAGGTCCTGAGTTCAATCCCTGGTACAAAGAAATGCATAGCCTGCTCCTGTTGGATGTTGTCAGAATCTCTCAGCAGCATTACTTTTTAGTCTTTGTTTGGCCAAAGAACTCTCAGTCTGAACTGAATTTCCTGATGAGAATCCGACTACAGACGACATGATACTAGATCCTTACAGATGTGTTTTTATTAGTTTTCACAAGGATAAATTACATCTTTGTTTCAAACTATTAAATAAGAACATATTGTTCTTCTGTGTGAAATTAGATGAGATGGGAGAGTTCTGCAGAAAGATTAAATTGATTCACAGCTTTTTAAAAAAGCACATAATTTTGAATTAAGTTTTATTTTGTTTTTTTTTCTGATTGGCTTACTGAAACCAGAAGAACAATAACAAAGGGTTTAGTTTCAGTGGCTTAGTTCAGTGGAAGATGGGCTTAAGTTTTAGTTGTTTAGTTCTGTGGGATACATGCTAGCAGATTGTTGATTAAAATTTTATCAGAGAAAAACATAATATTTATTTAAGAACCACATTATATGTGAGCTGCTATGCTGGTAGCATTCCGCAAAACAAAACACAATTATTTCGCAAAATGGTCACATTTTATTGTTCAAGAGATTTGACCTTTTCAGTCCATGGTTTTGATTTTCTCTTTAATGCTTCAGGACTGAAGCAGGCACAGAATGACAGCTGACAGTCTTTCTGTCCTGTCATTTTTCATCCCCTGTGATCTAGGCAGGATTCCCTCCTGGCATTGCTGTTTTCTTTTAAAGAAAGGGAAAAGATTTTTGTGAATGGGAAATGGCTATTCTTTTGCTAATCATCACAATGGTGCTGGATGTGTGGGTGTTAAGAATTAGATGATTGCATAATTGCATGAATAAATTACCTTCCTTCCTTTTAAGGGTGTGAATAACTTTGTACAGTACAAATTTAGTCACCTGCCATCAAAAGAAAGGCAAACAATAGTTGAGTTGGCAAAAATGTTCCTAAACCGTATCAACTATTGGCATCTAGAGGCACCATCTCAACGAAGACTGCGATCTCCCAATGAGGATATTTCTGGATACAAAGAGAACTACACAAGGTAATCAGATGAAAAGCCCTTCCCCTTGGGCCCCATAGAGCATGTTGCAGACTTGAAATTGCTATTTGTCTCTGCAAGTGGAGGGTTCCCTGTTACTATGGTGACTCCATCACTTTGGAGAGAATGTCTATATAATTTAACTTTCAAACTTCTACTTTTCATTAACATCACAGTGTTTTAGAGGGTGAGGGTTCCAAATTATCTAGGCCTGTCACTATCCAAAATGACAGTCACTAACCACACATAGCTAACGAGCACTTGAAATGTGGTTAGTTGAATTGCGATTTATAAGATTGCATTTTTAGAAAGTTTAAAATAGCTCATTAATTTGTTTGTTTGTGGTGATGGGGATATAACCCAGAGTCTTTATACACATGCTAGTAACGTGCTCTGTCACTGAGCTGCATCCTCAATTCCAATTTTTTAAAGTTGATTACATCCAGAAAGATAATATTTTGGACATATTGGGTTAAATAAAAATATTGAAGTTGCTGTTGCCTGTTTTTACTTTTTCAGTGTAGCTACTAGCAGATTTAAAATACTTATGGCTTGTGTTTCATTTCTGTGGGTCATCACTAACTAGATAAACTATACTGTGTAATGTAGTGAACCCTTACTCAAAAAAAAATACAGTGTTCATTATGATACTGGAGTTAAGGAATTTTTTGTTTTGTTTTTTTGGTACCAGGGATTGAACTTGGGACCTTGCACTTGTGAGGCAGGTGGCAGAACCACTGAGCGAAATCCCCAGCCTGAGTTAAGGAAATTTTTTTTATTTTTTGGTACCGAGGATTGAACTCGGGTCCTTGTGCTTGCGAGGCAGGCTGCAGAGCCACTGAGCTAAATCTCTGGCCCCTGAGTTAAGGAATTTTTAAAAGAAAGATTCTCCTCCTAGCACCATGATGGGAGTGATTTTTTTTTTTTTGGTACCGGTGATTGAACTCGGGACTTTGTGCTTGCGAGGCAGGCGACAGAACCACTGAATCCCTGGTCCTGGAAGTGATATTAATATACATAATATCTTCCAGTATTTTCCTCTTTAAGTACATATTTTATATCACCATGAAAGACAACATAGAATTTTATGTCCTTTTCCCCCCACCTGACATCGTGTTAAACATTTCATGAATTACATTATGGCCCATTGAGTTGAAATACCATAGTTTATCCAGCCATTTTCCTATTGCAAACATTCGAATTCTGCACCTATGCTTGGATTGAACATGTGTTTTGTAAAGTGGGAATTTATTTTTACTGCTCATGAGCTGCAGAATGATAGAATCTTAAATGTGAATTATAGAAAATATAATACCCTATGTTTATTTTCAGTTAAATAAGGGTGACCTATTCTCCTTTTAATTAAGAAATTTTTAATTTATCCCACTTTCCCCCTCAAGCCCTCTTTTCTCACCATGTACAAAAGCTTTGTTTCCATTTTTTCCTTCTATTTTCACTCTTTTTCTTGTCTCTTCCTTCCTTTCTCCCTTCCTTTTCTCTTGTTCCCCTTCCCATTTGGACACTTTCTTCTCATTTCAACATCCGTTCATTACGCATCTCAGTCCTTATTTCCACATTCAGTTTCTCACACCAGAGAAACAATGCAGTATTTAAACATGTGTGTCTGATTTATTTCTTGTAAGAGTATGGTCTCAAGGTCCATCCATGTAGCTATAAATGTCTGAAGCTCATTCTTTATTGCATAGTAGTACTCCATTGTGTAAAAAAAAGCACATCTTTATCCACTTGGAATGTCCTATTCTTTACTACAACTTTTCTGCATTTACATTTTAGTGGCACATCAAGCTTGCTTGCTTCTGGGATGTTATGGAGCTTTAGTTATGTGTCGTTCCCCCCCCCCCCCGTTTAAAGTAAGAATCATCATTTGATAGCTTTCTCAAGACTACTTGTGATATTACTTCCTGTAATAGCAGATATCATGGAGGAATGGGTATAAGTGAAGTTTTATTTTCTGTCACTGACCTATATTTTTATGAGGTCACAAAATGCCCTCGCTTCCTCACCCTAAACTTTTACCACGTGTAAAATTTGAATTATAAAATATTTTATCTTAGTGATTGATATTTACAGGAATTATAGATTTCTTCAGAATCAGTTTTTACTATTAGATCTTCATTTCTACATCTTTTGCAGTGCAGAAGCTTTTTTTTTTGGTACCGGGGATCGAACTTGGATCCTTGCACTTTCAAGGCAGGTGGCGAAACCACTGAGCTAAATCCCTGGCCCCATTTCTACATCTTTAATTGCAGGATTTTACATTAATAATAGTAATTCTGTGTTATTGTAACTATTGTTTATAATGAATTGGGGTAATCTGACAAAAATATATAGCTTCATCTTTTTTTTTTTTTTTTTGCTGGTATTGGTGATTGAACCCAGGAGCTTTGCACTGAGCTGCATCCTTGGTCCTTTTAAATTTATATTTTAATTAATTTGTTTGTTTATTTATTTTTAGAGACTTGTTCTGTAGTCCAGGCTGGTCTTGAGCTTGCCTGCCTCCTGCCTCAGCCTCCTGAGTTCTGGGTTTTACAGGTGTACCCTACTGTATCTGACTTTTTTATATTTTTAAGTTTTGAGACAAGATCTCACTAAGTTGGTAAATTGCCCAGGGTGGGCTCAAGTTTGTGATTCTCTCTTTCTCATGCTCCCAGAGTACCAGGATTATAGGTGTGTGCCCAGCTAAAGCTGAAAATTTGTCAAGCCCCTGAATGTATTTGATACTTGTAGAGAGAAAATAATTGTTTCATCAAGAAAAAGGAGAATTAATTGTTAAGCAGCCCATTCAAGCAGGAGACATCACTGTATTTTAGAAAAAAATATAAAAATGAGGTAGCATTTGGGAATTACCAAGAAATGGGTGGTACTTATAAATACTTCAAGAGTAGCAAAAATAGAAATAGGGCTTTGAATGAGCTCTGGGCTGGATGCGTGGCTCCCTCTTCCTTTGCTCTGTGAGCTTTCGATCCCTCTCTCCACCTCCCTCGCCTCCGCTCTCTTCCCCTGTCTAGTTGGGGCAGTGTCTGGCACAGAAAGCTGCTGGGGAAATGCTAGTCGTCATTTTCCTCTGACTCACATTGTTCTCTAACATTCAGTCACTGCCTCCAGGGGGCTGCTAAGGGACAGCCTTAAACGGACAGTTGAATGAAGGTATGATTATTTGAATATTACTTTAGAGACTAAGATAATAGGGAAGAGAAAGACAGCAGGACGACAGCTGAAGGGGAAGAGTCAGCAGTGAAGAGAGACACTGAAATGAATATGCCCCAGTGAGTTCTGAAGCCTGCTGATTTCCAGGTGGAATGCAGACCAAGAGTCGCTGTTAATAATAAATAAGGACACAAAGGTAGCTGACGCCACCCCATCCCTGTTTCCTCACCCCCATGCCTGTGGATGGAGAAGGGGAAGTAGAGCGGAAGGAACAACTTGTGAGAATTAGGAGACTCAGTCCTTGACTCAGAATAAAACCCTACTGCTGTGACCACATTGAGGAATTTAAAACAACAACACAGCACCGCAGCATGGTGTCTCCTTGATCCTAATCGGCTCTGAAATGGTTAATATTACAGGCTGCAGGCACCAGCAGCCTGCATCTCGATGTGGATGTGTAGGAGAACTCAGTACCTCAATGCTGATTCAGTTTATAATTTACAGCAGTAGTAGCAGTTAGGACAAAGGGGCCAAGACTTCTGGAGCACAACATTAGCATGAAAATGGGGTGAAATTGAATTCTCTGTGGAAAAGACTGAACACAGAAAATGACTGTGTTCATTACAGAGCTAACCTGTGAAGCTATCCATTAAAAACTCCAAAGCAGATTGAGCAGAAGATCTGCTTACATAACTTACTCTGTATTACGAACAAAGGAAAAAGAGAAATTTTTTAAAAATGTGAATTAACTGTATATTTTACTCCCAGAAATCACTGTGGTTTTAGAAGAGAAGTCTGGAGAAATATTTTGAAGTTTCTTGAATTTCATGATGGGTGCACTAATATAATTCCATGAAGGATAGATAACCTAAAAAGAAAATGTCAGGGGAATGTGACTTCTTAAAATATATCGGACCAACAGAATCTGCTAAAGGAAAGTGGCAGATAATTAGTGTTAGGTTTTGAGGGTGTTTGTTTTTGAGACAGGGTCTCTCTATGCAGTTCAGACTGGCCTTGAACTCACTGTGTAGCTCAGGCTGGCCTCGAACTCTTGGCAATCCTCCTGCCTCAGCCTCTGGAGTGCTGGGATCATGGGTGTGCACCACCACGCCCAGTTTATTTTTATTTTTCAGTATGGGGAATTGAACTCAGGATTTTGTGCTTGCCAGGCAGGCACAGAGCCACTGAACTACCTTCCTGGCCCTCTATGCCCAGTTTAAATGTTGAATTGTGCAGAGCTTCAGAAAGTTAAAGATGTAATCGCACACTGGGGAGATGTTTCATAAGAACATAGAGCAAGGCGGGTATGATTACCTTGGCTCTGGGAAGCAGTTTCAGGCACCCATCCTGTGGAGTAGAGCCTGTCAGCATGCATACTGAAGCCTTTCAGTTTGGGGTTTTTCAGATTTTGAAGTGTTTGCATAGACTCTACTGGTTGAAGATCCCTAATCTGAAAACTTGAAGTTTTGTAATTTGAAGCATTTCGGATTTCAGATTTGTTATGCTAAATCTGTAGAAACTAGCTTTTAGTTCCTTGTGACCTAAGATAATTCAGTTAATTCCTGAAAACCGGATTTTTAGTTCAGCAAACACAGGAACAATCTTGTGTTCTGCATTCTATTCATACTTTAAAATTACAAGTCATCGTCACAGTGTCAAAAATGTGAGTGTTACCAGTAAATAGCACACAGGTGCCATCTCTATGAGGCATTCAGAGCTGAAGGAACTATCATTTCACTTCTCTTTAGGAGACCTGAAATCTGGCATGTGTGTACAATTTTTTCCAAGGGTGAAGTCTGGAGGAATGTGTGCCCCACGCATGTCTGTCTCCTTTCTGTGTCACTGCATGCAGTGATGGTGTCAGTTTATGGAAGCAGTGCTACCTTCCTCCCACACCATGTTGCCTTCTTTCCCATGTGCTCTATAGCTTCTTAGATAAGATTAATCTTGGAAGTAAAAACAAATCAAAACTGAAAAGCATAAATAATGACTATAGAGTGACTTTCTGAGGAAATAAGCGGGAATCTATTTGAAAAATGTCAGTAGATGAGAGCAGCGTGTGCGGTCTTCCTGTACCCTGGGAAGAGCGAATGACATGTTAAGCACTTTCAGATAAAATTTTATGATTTATGTTAATATTTTTGACCTATCATCTCTGTAGTAGAAAAATTATCCATTTTAGAGTCTTAGATGTCTGCGGACCTCTCCACAGATGGAAATGAAATGCTCTTTAGATGCTAAATAGTACTGTCCAGAGATATGTAATGTGAGCCACAAATGCAAAGAAAAATGGGATTTTACATTCTAGTAGCTTCGTTAAAAAAGAATAGGGCCAGGGATTTAGCTCAGTGGTTCCAGTGGCTGCTTCACAAGCTCAAGGACCCGAGTTTGATCTCCCATACCAAAAAAAAAGATGTGGGGAATTCTATTTATGTATGTATTTATGTATGTGTGTGTATGTATGTATGTACCAGGGATAGAACTCTGGAGGCAGGCAGTGGCACCACTGAGCTAAATCCCTGGCCCTATATGGGGAATTTTAATATGTAGCATGATGGAAAAATGAGAATGTTAAAAAATTTATTACACTAAAAGACACATTGCCATTAATTCCTCTCAGAATAGTTTCCTTCACCTAAAATACATGTGCCCCATCATTTTTGCCACTTTCTGAAGAAGTTCTTGAAGCCTTGTTTTTTCTTTTGAGACAGGGTCTCACTCTCATTCAGGCTGGCCTTGAACTTGAGGCAGTCCTCCTACTCAGCCTCTTAAGAGCTAGGATTAAAGGTGGCATCCCACCCGACTGGAAGCCCTGTTTTATGAGTGTCTTTAGCTGCACTTTGTGGCTGCCTTCATGTTCTGAATTGATAGAAAATATTTATGTTTCATGGTCATTTTGACTTGTAGAAGAGTCAGAAGTTAAACCATGCCAGATCCAGTGGATGAGGACACACTGTCATGTTCTTAACAGCCTACCTTTCCATTGCATGGCACTCAGCAGCAGCATCCGCTACGTTTTTGATCATACCTTGTAAAGACACAAAGGAAAACTTGTAGAACTGCTTCAGAAAATGGCAAGAACAATGGGATAAGTGTGTTTGAAAGCAGGGGAGTATTTTAAGAGTGATTAATGACAATGTGCCTTTTATAATAATATTAAAAAATAGAAACATTAACCTTATATTTTAATCACACTGCATGTTTTATTTTACTCAATATATAAGAAATGCTATCTACTCATGTAATCAATGTGAAAAACTATTAAGAATGTATTTTTCTTTGTTTTAATGGTACTGGGAATTGAACCCAGGGCCTTGGTATCAAACTACTGTATATCCCAGCCCTTTTTTGTATTTTAATTTTTATTTTGAGACTCTGTGTAAGTTGCCCAGACTTGAACTTGCCATCCTCCTGTCCCTCAAAGTGCTAGGATTACAGGTGTGCACTACCACACCCTAGCTTCCCAAGCCCTTTTGGTTTTTCTTATTTTGAATCGGTCTCCTTAAGTTTACCCAGCCTGGTCTTCCATTTAAGATCCTTATCGCTTAGCCTTCTGAATAGCTTGGGTTACAGATGTGGGCCAGCAAGCCTAGCCTGGCCTGGTTCTATTTTAATTTCTTTTTCTTTTCTTTTTTCCCTCCCTCCCCCAGTCTGTATTTTTTTTTCTTTTTGTGCACTAAGTTATCCAAATTTGGTGTGTGTGTTTGTGTGTATGGTTTTGTTTTTTATTTCTGCAGTGCTGAGCATCAAACCAGGGGCTCATTCATGCTAAGCAAGTGCTCTACCACTTAGCTTTATCCTCCGGCCACTGGAATATATTTTACACTTAAACTATATCTTAATTCAATCAGCAGTTTTTATTTTATTTTATTTTTATTTATTTAGGTATGGGGGATTGAACTCAGGACCTTGTGCTTGCGAGCCAGGCAGCGGCACCACTGAGCTAAATCCCCGGCCCCAACCAGTAATTTTAAATAGTTAAAGCTAGACATAAAGTTGTATTTAATGGAAAAAATATTTTGGGCTGTTTCCATTTAAAAGTAAAATTGAAGTTGATTAAGTAAAAATAATACTTAACTCTTCAGCAGTCCTAGCCACATTTCAAGTGCTCAGTGGTTACATGTTGCTAGTGACCACTGTGTTAACCTGCATGGATATAGATTATTTCTATTATCTTTGAAAGCTTTGCTTAGTGTAAGCACTAGTTTAAATCACAGAATATTATACAGATTATCTTATATTTTTAATATTAAGTTTTAAATAGTCTTGGGATAAAAAGATCCCATGAAGTTGAACTTGTTATTATTAAGGTTCATGACTATTTAACTCTTAACATTTATAGTTTCAAAATTAGTTACTTGAGATCTGGGAGTCCCTTCATTGCTTACTATTCTATTCACTTTATTAAGTGATCCCAGGTCAGTATACATCAATGATTGGCTTTGAAGGTGATGAATTTCTATGTGAGTTCCAAAATGAATGTTCTCTCATTTTTCTGCTACCAAGATCGCTGTTTCAGAACTGACAGGATACAACACAGCACTTGAGATACCCATTTCAGTATTACAATCATAAAATGACATTCTGGTCTAAGTTACAAAGAGAGAGAAGTTGAGAGAGGAGAAATAATAGCAGGGGTTTAAGGTTAATTTTGAATCCAGGCAGGTAAGGTAACACTAATGAACGTTTTTTTCTCCAAAGGTGAAACACCACTGCAATCACCACCTCCTCACACAGGGGAAATATGATGTAATGTGCAGGATAAGATAAAAAATGAGGCCATAGGCCCAAATAAATTAATGCTATTTCAGTCTTCATTAAGGTGCTTCAAGTTCACCATGAGCTTCCTGTAGCAGCTCTGGCATGTTAGAGAGCTTCCCTGCTTGCTTCAAACAGGAAAGGCTAAAGAGGGAGAGCCTTTAGGTTTTTGGAAAGCAGCCCTATCCTAGACAAGGGTGATTGGGATCTGCTACCACAGATCTGTGAAATAACAATCTTTGACCAGATTTCCCTGGTTTGCTGCCACCATCTGCATGGCTCACATGGTTATATACATGTTACAGGATCCTGGGAATTTCGTACCTTGTGTTTCTGGGAGACAAAAAAACATCATTTTTGAGAGGCCTTTTTCATTTAGCAGCTTCTGTTGACTGGAGGAGCTTTCTAAATGGGGTAAACTGTATTGCCAGCGTACCCTAGAACTGTGGTCAGACCTCAAGAAGGCCCCTGACTCTGCTCTGGTCTGGGCCCTCCTGCGGCCTCATGCAATGCTGAGGCACATTTTGTATTCTGAGTCTAGTTATTGCAGAGTACCTAGGCCACAGATGGTGGAAGGTTTTACTTCCTCCATTTCGACTGAATTTTGATTTTGAACAACCTTGAAGATCTTTATCTTCCTACCACAGCTTCAGTGATATGTGTGTGTTCAGTGGTCGGCATTTTTTTTTTTTTTGCACCGGGGATCGAATTTGAGTCTTTGTGCTTGCGCAGCAGGCGGTGAAACCACTGAGCTAAATCCCCGGCAGTGGTCGGCATTTTTAAAAAACCTTAAATTTCACTTAGAACTGGGTGGAAGGATTCTGATCCCAAAAGGGGCTTCTTCAGCTTCTCCTTTAGGTTTTTCTTTTACTTAAACTACTATTTACTTGCCTGAAACTTGAATTACAGTATGTCCGTTACACACGATATACCATTTAATGCTCAGTGAAATACTGTAGCTGTATTTGTCTCTTTTTTATAGGTAAAGAAAGGGAGACTGAGTAGCAAAATAACATTTCCAATGTTATGGCACCAGGTAAGTATCAAAGTAGAGGTTTGACCCCAGGGCTTGTGGCAGGATGCGGCAGCATTGGACAGTGCTAACTCCACCAAGTGGTGGTGTTAAGGGCAGGCTGATCTAATTCCCAAGTCTCACCAGTTGCTTGTCGTTGCAGGGCCACTTTCTTCTGCTGTGATTAATCGATTGAGTCACTACAGTTCGCTCTCAGATGACCTGTGGGCTTCTGGGGTACTCATGGTGCTTGTCTCCTCTTGTTGCAGGTGGCTGTGTTACTGCAATGTGCCCCAGTTCTGTGACAGTCTACCTCGGTATGAAACCACCCAGGTGTTTGGGAGAACGTTGCTTCGCTCGGTCTTCACTGTAATGAGGCGACAACTCCTGGAACAAGCAAGACAGGAAAAAGACAAACTGCCTCTTGAGAAACGAACTCTAATCCTCACCCATTTCCCAAAGTAAGGAAGAGCTTTTGCTGGTCTGTGTTTGATCCCAGGACTTGAGGCTTCTTGTTCTCTCTCTCTCATTCTCTCTCTTTTTGGTTGTTTTAAGACAAGATCTTGCTATGTAATTTAGGCTGCCCTTGAACTCACTATCTATGTTGGTCAGGCTGCCCTCGAACTTGTGGCAGTCTTCCTGCCTCAGCCTCCCAAGTGCTAGGATTACAGGCATGCACTACCATGCCCAGCCTCAGGACTTGAGATTTCAAAATACATACCAAAGCTGGTAGATAAAAAAATCAGATATGATAGAGAAAGCATCATGGGGAGGAGGGGGTAGGTCCCTCACTTCCCTTGGTGAATCTTTGTGGTTGTTTTCCAGTTCTATTTATTAGCTTGACTTCATGTCACTTCAACCACTGCTTCTTAATCCCCCTGCCCCCATTGTCTCTGAGTCCTATGCTGTGGGCCAGCACTTTGTTTTCTCTATTCAGCTGCCAGGATGCTGAAGCGGGGTGGGAGAGAACTCAGCAGTGCAGTTTCTGGTACAAAGAGTTCAACCGGCTGTTTTTTTTTTTCATCCTGAGTCTCCTAACCTCTCTAAGTGTTGGTAAACCAGCCTGTCTTAGCTACCTTTGCCACATCTTTGGAGACTGTACTGCAAGACAGGGCTGGCTTGCAGCAGGGTTTCTTCAGCCTGGCTTTCGTGCTTCTGTGCTCAGTGTCTTAGAGAGTGATGAGAGAGTGGACCTATCCTCTTGCACCTTGCTTTACCCACCAGAGAGCCAGAACATTGCATCATCTTTTCAGTATTCACCTCATACTGAACTCAGAGCTTTGCACCTGCCAGGCCAGGATTTTACAGCCACACCCCCTAGCCTCAGTATTTTCAAATGAATGAAATATATCAAAGCTATACAAAAAAAGTGCTGTACCACTGGCCTTGGAAATGCATCTTTCAATGCCAAAACCCAAATTTAGGCTAAAAGCTTGGTATGGTTTATGACTTGCTATGGAGCAGTGACAGCAGCGTCTGAGTGAGACAGTTGACTTTGTGGTTGTCATTCCACCCAGATTGGCACTTGATGGGGGAGGGAGAAGGTATAATGTAAAATGACTCTCTAGGTATGAGACAGTTTTCTTTCCTCACCCCATTGGTGACTGTTGATTCAGAGAAGAGAATGTGAGAGGAGGCATTGTATTCTTTGATCAAAGCTTGTTGAAATTGTTTGATTTGAGAAACTAGATGTTTATTGTTCCTATTGGATTACCCAATTTGTGTCTCAGAAAAGATGGTTTTAATCATTAAAAATAAGGTAGAACCAAACAACAACAGCAAGAAAATAAAAATAGATACTGACCGAAAATTCCTTGGCAGTTTAATTCAAATTCTAAGCTTAGTTAGAGGATATTATAGTTAATTCTCATGAGATTTAGCTGATTGATACCCAGTAGTGTACATGTATTTTAGCATCCTGATTGCATAAGTTATCATAAGAAAAATAGTATATAAGAGTGAGTCATGACATGGACACCTTTGTACCCTGGGGAGGGAGATTTCAAGGTCTTAAAGGCACTGCAGTTTGCTGTTACCCCTAAAATAGATTATCATTTTTGGGCATGTTTATGTAGTTCAGTGTCTGTCTTTCAACTGGTCTGAGCTCTTTTGCTTAGATTTTAAGGCAGTTTTGAACTTTTTTATTACATTTGCCACATAAGCAGTATTTTATGTTTTCAGTTAATAGTTGTCATTCTGTCTCTAAGCCAAGGGACACACATTGGGGGACCCCCCCCCCCACATACATACTTGTTACGGTGCTAAAGGAGAAATTTTAATTACTTTGCATAGTAACAAGTTTTTTTTTTCATAGCAAATTCATTTTGCTTCTTGCAAATATTTGCTAATTATAGTGTTTTTTTCCTTCAGCCCATATTTCTGGGACACTTATGCTGTTGAGCTAAAAAATCAACACCGCTTTCTTTTCTTCTGTTACTAATAGCAGGGTGAAACTACCACCCACTTCTCCTTTTAAATCCCTTTTCATTGAATATGACAACATTTGAGGCTGCTGGGGATTTATATCTACAGTTTTGGCAGCAGAATCATACATTTTGGGGTCGGAGGTGCTGTTTCACTCTTGAGGTCTCAGAATCAAAGCGGGGGGCCCACTTCCCAGCCCCCAGTGAAGTCTCTGTGATTCTCAGATGTATTTTTGTGGCTTCTGTCCTTATTTTTGTATCTTCATAAGCTGCTGTTTCTTCCATTTGGCTTCTACTTGTGTCTTTCCTCCCCTCATCTACTGATTATTTACATTATTTTTAAATTGAGCATTTGTATTTCATTCAAAATGTGGTAAATACACATGTCAAAGAAAATGTGGTTTAGAGAGTAGAGAAGAAAAAGACAACTCATAGCCTCACCACTCTGAACTACTTTTAGCGCTTTTAGTTTTTACTGAGACAGAGTCTCCCTATTTGCCCAGGCTGGCCTTGAACTTGTGTCAGTCCTCCAGTCTCAGCCTCCCAAGTGCTAGGATTACAGCTTTTGCCACCATGCCCTGCTTTTAGTGCTTTTAGATATTTCTATTTAGTCTCCATGTAGTAGAGAAAAGAACTCAATAAGCTTAGGTGAGGCTTGGTATCTTTATTTCTAAAAAGATCGCCAGGTGATTTCTGTGGGGCTCCAAAGCTTGAGATTCATTTGCTTTGTAATGTGATGGGAAGTTAGCATAATAAACTCTGGTACTAGCCCTGACTCTACCATTTAGCTTTCGTGGGAATCCGCACCAGTTAACTTCTCTGTGCATTAATTTTTAAAAAAAATATGTAAAATCAGTATACAGTGGATTTTATTTCATAGTGTCTATAGTCTAGTAGTGGACTTTATTTCATAGTGTCAAATGAGCCATTTACCACACTGGCCATCATAAAATAAGAGAAACATATAGGGGTTTGATAAATAAAAATAAATTATATAGCTCATGGAGTTGATGTGATGGTTTAAGATCTGTTTTTTTGCTCGTTTGTTTGTTTTGTTTTTGCGGTACCGGGGATCAAACTCAGGACCTTGTACTTGCAAGGCAGGCACTGTGCCACTGGGCTAAATCCCCAGCCCTGATGTGATGATTTAATTAGAAGTTCTTAGAGTAATTCAGACACAAAGCAAGTACTAGATTGGTATTAGCAACTTTTGTGGTGGTAATGATAGTGACAATGACAGATACATGGAGGCTGAAATCTTGCTGACCTCGCCGAGGAAGACTACTGCATTTTCAGTGATGTAGTGGTCTGTGTCCTATGCTGTGTCAAGCTGTGCAGGGTCAAGGGGGATCAACTTGTAGAAATGTGTTACTATATTTGAATATACCAGAGCTACTCATTTGAGTCATAGTTCCCTAGTATATTTCTTTTTTCTTTTGGTACCAGGGATCGAACTTGGGACCTTGTGCTTTCGAGGCAGGCGGCGGAACCACTGAGCTAAATCCCCGGCCCTCTCTAGTGTATTTCTGAGTTGAGATTGAGACCTGCATGTTCAGGTTATTGACACAGATGATTAGGCTTTGGTCACTGATAATATATTAAGTTTTCTTTTGTTCATTGTTTTAATCTTATTGTTTTTTTACTCTTTCATCTAGGTTTCTGTCCATGTTAGAAGAAGAAGTTTATAGTCAAAACTCCCCCATCTGGGATCAGGATTTTCTCTCAGTCTCTTCCAGAACCAGCCAGCTAGGAATCCAAACAGGTAAGTTTCTTTTTCTTTTTCTTTTTGGTTCCGGGCAGGTAAGTTTCTTTTTATGTAAATCAGAAAGCAGCCAGTGAGGCCAACCTGAAATGTTAGTTGTAGCTCACTCTGCATTCATATGTGTTTCCATCAAGAATTTAAAGACTAGAGGCAACAAAACAGCAAACACAGGAAATCTTAGGATATATGCCCCTATTAACATGAGAAAGTGGGTACAAACCATAGTCTTGGAACTGTACGTCTATTGATTAGGAGTGTAGGTGTGAAGCAGATAGTTAATTATATGAAATTTTGCAGCATAATGTGCCAGCTCTGCAGTCAAATACTGGGTCTTTTTAAAGATGCTTTATAGTCACAGTCAATGGCTTGATATGTCCAGGAATCAAGTCTCAGTCTGGCTTCTGCATGTATGTTGTCTGTGTTATGCATCAACTTACTGCCAATGACAGGGTTGGATATGAGTGGAAGAGGGTGGTCCTGAGACTCAGGATATGAAATGCCTTGGCCTGGAGTCTTGGGATCTCTGTCATTGTCTTGGGCCATCTAGCAGTGTCAGTTGAGATTTTATGAAAAAGAGAGAGACATACCTTTTGGAGTCATAGTAATCCCAGAAAGAGAATCTGAATCGCTGTCTTTAACTTTAGGAAGACTCAGTGGGGATGTTTAGTTAAAAATGCCAAAGCAGCAATTTATATCTGGCTGTGGGGAAAGACAGGATACTGAATTTTTATTTTTTATATTTTTATTAGCATATGTTTGCAGTACATAATGTTTATTTATATTCCTTGTATGGAATCAGTACATAACATATCTCAATTCCTTTTTTCATCCCCTTTGCCTCCTACCTCACCTCTCTCCCTCTATCTCTTGTTCCCTTTTCCACTTGAGAAAGATCTATCTCCCTATTTCTTGTTATCTTTTATTTTGCTCCTTACGTACAATTTGGGTTTCTCAGATAAGAGAAACCATGAAATATTTAAGCTTGTGTGTCTCATTTATTCTAGTTAACATTATGGTCTCAAGGTGCATCCATTTTCCTACAGATGACTCAGGTTTCTCTTTCTTTATCCATTTGTCTGTTGATGGACATATTGGTTACTTCCAAGATGTAGCTTTTATGAATTGTGCTGTTATAAACATGGATATGCATGTATCACTGTAATATGATGTCTTAACTCTTTGAGGAAGATACCTGGAAGGGGAGTATGGGGGTCAAATGGAATTTCTCGTTTTAGTTTTTTGAGAAATCTCCATACTGATTTCTGTTCAGTGTTAATACCGAAACTTGTGAATATCACCTCCTCCAACAAAGTTAATTTTATTTCTTTAAAAAAGTATGGAGAGAGCTGGGGATTTAGCTCAGTGGTTTTGCTGCCTGCTGTGCAAGCGCAAGGACCCGAGTTTGATCCCTGGTACCAAAAAAAAAAAAAAAAGTATGGAGGTATAATTTATATACAGTAAAACAAAAAGGTATAATTTACATACAGTGAAGTTCATCCTTTTTTAGTGCACTGTGAGTTTTTGACAAACCAATTGGGTAACCATCAGTACCGTCAAAATGTGGACCAGCTAGGGGCTGGGGATTTAACTCAGTGGTTCCGCTGCCTGCCTCACAAGCGCAAGGTCCCATGTTCAATCCCTGGTACCAAAAAAAAAAATATGTGGACCAGTTGTGTTACTGTAGACAAATTTCTCTGTGCCTCTTTGTTATGGTTTATATTTAGGTGTTCCCCAAGAGTCTCATGTGCTTTTGGAAGGTGATTTGATTATGGGAGCTTACAGCTGGCTTGCTCTTAGGTAGTAGTGCCTGGTTGGAAGAGGCAGGTCATTTAGGGTGTGGCCTGGAAGGGTTTATCTACCTCTCTGGCTCCTCCCCTTTCTCTTTTCTTCCTGGTGGCCATGCCATGAGCAGCTCTCTTCCACCCAGGACCTTCCGCCATGCCTTTCCTGCTTGAGAGCCAGCCAACTATGGACTAAACATGTGAGCCAAAATAAACCTCTCTGTTAAGTTGTGGGTGTTGGATATTTTGTCCCAGTTTATAACAAAAGTGACTAATACAGATTTTTGGTATACCAGAGAAGTGGGATCAGTGCTGTGATGTTACCCAGCTATGTGGTTCAGGAACCTTTAGAAGTGGTTCTTGGGAGCAGTTTGGAAAGGTATGGGGGATGCCAGCTGGAGAAGCAGCCCTAGGATGCTGTAAGCTAAGCTTGATAGAAGATTCTGGTTGGAGCTCAGAAGACCAGAATGCTGATAAAAAGATAGATGGTAAAGACCAGGCTCAGGAGATTTCAGTTGGGAATAAGGACTCCATTGACAGTTTGCTTTGACACCGTGTGTATTATGCTTTGGCAGAAAACTTGTCAACATTTTACTCATGTCCTGAGACTTTGTAGGAAACTGAGATTTAAAGGCAGTGGACAAGTTAATCCAGTAGAGGAAATTTCAAGGCAGCCTAATGTTGGAGCTGTGGCATGGATACTGTTGAGGCTTGTAGTGAGTCTTGTAGTGAAAATCAGTAACAAAAAGTTCAGTTTTCACTGAAAACTAAATGCCTGCTATCCCAGCACTTGGGAAGCTGAGGCAAGAGAATATCATGAGTTTGAGGCTAGCCTAGGCTCCATAATAAGCTCAAGAGTAGTCTGAAATACATACCAAGGTCCTGTCTAAAAAAATTTTCAGTTTTGACAGGAAGAGTTTGCAAAGACTGAGCAAAGCAGACCTTGGTTGCTGAAAGGATTAACATTAAAAAGAAGCCAAGTATTTTGGATTGGGGCAATAGGAAAAATGGCTTAAGAGCATGTTAGGAATCAGCAAGGCCCCACCCTTCACAGGTTCAAAATTGCAAAAGTGAAAGACTCGTTTGGAGAAGAGAGCTCCAGGGCACCATGCTTGAGAATTGCTGCCTAGAGAGTTTGTTCCCTGGATTCAGTTCACAGTGCTCAACTCTCCAGGCATTTGGAGGCCTCTGGAGCCATCACCCAAGAGGCTGCTTCTCCAGCTGATGGCAGACCTTATGCTGGTCTTACACGCACACAGAATGCAAGTGTTGTGGGATCTGGGAGGGTTTCACTCAGATTTCAGATGAAGACCTGGGAGGCCAGCCTGTGTGCTACTGAGAGAGCAGTGCACCTTTGAGAGAGCAGCGTTGAAGCTGTGAAAATGAAGGCAAAGTATAGTAGAGACCCCAGAACATGGGAAAAGCCAGAAACGTGCAACATCTTAGAGAAGCCACAAGGAATGAGTAAAGCCAGCCCAGCCCAGGAGAGTATCCATGAGGGCTGCAACCACCAGCAGTGTCATGGGGGCAGGACCACTCAAGCCCTTTGGAGTTCCCTTCTCATGGCCACAACTTGCTCCTGGGGGCTGGACATGGAGCTACAGGATTTAATGTTTGCCCTTCTGGGTTTCAGTCTTGCTTTCTTCCCATTGGTTTCTGTCCCACGTTTCTTCCTTTTGGAATGGGAGTGTTTATCCTGTGCCCTTGTATGTCATCAGTGTTTAATGCCTTTATTGTTTTCAAGGGGTTACAGTTAGTACGAGTTTGCCTTAATTCTCAGAGCAGGCTTTGGACTTGGACTCTTCAGCAGTGCTCAAGCTGTTAGGACTTTAGCAACTCTTAGAGACAGACTAAATGGGTTTTGCATAAAGGGAGTCTTTTGGGAGCAGGGGTGGAGTATTACAGTTTATATCTAGATGTCCCCCAAGAGCCTCATGTGCTCATAGGCAGGGCTTTTGGAAGGTGATTGGATTATGGGGGCTTATAGCTGACTTGCTGTTAGGTGATGGGGCCTCGGTGTAACAGGCAAGTCACTAGGGTGTGGCCTGGAAGGGCTCATCTCCCTTGCCAGCTCCTTTCTTCTTTCTTCTTCCCAGTGGCCATGCCATGAGCAGCTGTCTTCTGCCCAGGGCCTTCCACCATGCCTTTCCTGCTTGGGAGCCAGCCAACTATGGACTAAAAACATGAGTCAAAATAAACCTCTCCTTAAGTTGTGAGTGTTGGGTATTTTGTCTCAGTGGTGAGAAAAGCTACCACTTCGCCCTTTGTAGTGCTTTCGTTATCCTGTCCCCTGCCCTGGCAACCACTGACCTGTTTTTGCTCTTAGTTTTATCTTTTCCAGAATTGTCATATAAAAGGAATCATATAGTATTTAGCCTTTTTAGGGACTTTCAGTCAGCAAAATGCATTTTAAAAGGTGGTTTAAAAAACATTTTTTTATCCGGGGGTGGTGGTGTAGTCCTATAATCCCAGCACTTAGGAAGCTGAAGCAGGCAGGAGGACTTCTGTGAGTTTGAGGCCAACCTGGGCTACATAGTGAGGTCAAGGCCAGTCTGAATTACATAGCAAGACCCTGTCTTAAAAAAACAAAACAAAACAACAAATTTAATCCTTATAGAGTACATAGGAGATTGGGTATTTTGATTTGGACCAAAAATTTGTTTGTTTGAATTCTTGTTACAAATCATCTCAAAAACATTTCTTGTGACCTTTTATGTTTCATCTTAGGTGATAATTTCATGCTTCTCTGGTCAAGACCTGTAGTGTGCCGAGGCCTGTCTTTACAGGGTACAGGCTGCCTGGTGGCCTGAGCTGTTGGTGTTCGGTGGACGTATTCTCTGTGGTGACTGGACGTGTGCTCTGCATTGCTCTGTTCCATCTTAGTTACTTTGTCTTTGTCCTCATTCAGCTAACTCTGAGTTGGCGTCTCTGCTGCAAACAGAGGCTAATTTCCTAATTTCTTCTGTGTCCTCTAGCAAGGATATTTCTCCTTTCTTCCATACATTTGTAGAACCTTAATCACGGCTGTGGAGTTTTGAAGTATACTGAATTCTGAGTGCCATCCTGAGAGAGTATGCTGTTTGTGGCCTTTGGTATGCCTTGACTTTTGGGGCATTTAGAAGCTCCCCAGGCCATGGTGAAATGCAGCAACATTTGAGAACTACTATATCCAGTAATGCTTGACTCATGCTATCCTAATCCCATTTTTTTCTGTGATATTTTTCTGTGCTATGAATACAGCTCTTTAAAGGTCAGAGGCCCGTTTTGCTGCGATGATGATGATGATGATGATGATGATGATGATGATGGTGGTGGTGGTGGTGGTGGTGGTGGTGGTGGTGGTGGTGGTGGTGGTGGTGATAGACATTATTATTAAGTGCCTTCTTTTTCACAAGCCCTGGGAAACTAGAATTATTATCTGTTTCACATGGTTAAAGAAACAGGAACTTAGAGGGGGGCAACAAGTTGCCCCAGGTTAGTGCTTGTAAGAGATTGAAGTGGGTTTCACACGTAGGGCTGTTGAATTCCTAACTTCTACACTGTGTTAGGAGCTGGAGTTCTGACAGCGCATGGTCTTGCACCGTCTTAAGTGTGCTGCAGAAACTTGTGGAGGGAATGAGTGAAGAACACACTTTCCTTCTTCAGGCAGGGGAACACCAAAACAGGGATCCTGTTCAGCAGGATCAACTTAGTGTTCTTGTGGAGTGTCTCTAGAGAGGATTTCTCTCTGTGTGAAAAGTGCCTTTGACCTGTGCCTGCTCCAAAGCCCCTAATTTGCTCAAGGTGTAGCTAATGCTGTTTCTGTGGAGTAGCATGGAGAAGGCAGAGATTGTCTTTGGCTCAATGGAAACTTCATGTATCTTCCTGTGGCTAAGGCTATCCCCATTGAAGCTGGATCATACATTTAGTATTACCTGAAGCTGTCAGAAGCAGGCTGTCTTCTCTTGATCTGCCATAATTGCAGTGTGTTCTCTTCAGGAGAGAGGAGTGTAATCATCTACTTAATTGCCATGTCTGCACATCCATGCACCTGTAATAAATGACATTCATAATGATGGCTCTAAACTTTTGCAAGGTACTCAGATGTCTTTGTCATCACCAGAGCTTCCTCTTTGTTCAGAATCATTCCAGTGAGCTTTGAAATTCAGAAGATCTGAATACTGGAAGGAAAAAAATATACAGTCTGGTACTCTAGTATATTCTAATTATTTCCTTTTTTGAGATTGGAGTCTTGCTATGTTACCCTGATTGGTCATGAACTCCTGGGCTCAAGTGATTGTCCTGCCTCAGCTTACTGAGTAGCTCGGACTATGGGAATGTGCCATGATACCTGGCTTTATTCTGATTCTTTATGTACCAATTGCTATTCAGTTACAGCGCTGAGGGTTGGTATCTCGCTGTTGCTTAGTTTACTGAGTCTATTACTGTCTTGACTTCTGGAAATGTTCTCTGCATACTGAATTGTGGCTGCATCGAAACTTCTGTGAGCATTCTCTTTGAGTATCTGCACTGCTGTGCTATGTTCTGCCTGTGACTGGTGTTATGAAACTAACAGTGACGTTTTGCCATACTTATTTTTTTGGTCCTACCCCCACCCCTTTTCTGTCTCTTTCTTTCTCTGTTTTTTTGGGGGATGGTTTTGTGGATCCAACCCAGGGCCTCATGTAAACCAGACAAGTACCCTACCACCCCAGCCCTTTTTATTTTATTTTTACTTTTAATTTATTTTTTAGCAGTGGCAAAGTTTATTTGAAAAAGTAAATGTGAAGAGTAAAGGAGAAGGGCCAGGGAATGTAGCTCCGTGGAGCCACACCTGCCTGGCAAGGGCAAAGTTCTGAGTTCAATTCCTGGTACAGGGTGGGGGTGGGTGGGGAGAAACTTGCTCTGCAGAGTATCTTGGGCTGAGTAAAAGAGGAAAAAGCAAGATAAAAGTACACCTAGGAAGATGTAGGGGAAGATACCGTGAGGAAAGCCACAGTAGTCTCTCTCTATTTTATTTTTTAAAGTTTTTTGGTACGGGGGATTGAACTCAGGACCTTGTGCTTGCGAGGCAGGTGGCGGATCTCTTTATTTTATTTTGAGACAGGGTCTCTAAATTTTTCAGGCCAGCCTTAAACTTGCTGTCTTCCTGCCTCAGACTCCTGAGTAGTTGGAATTAGAGACATGAGCCACGCATGGTTCTCTTTCTTCCTCTTTCTATATCTCTGTATATTACACCCTTCAGATTGCATGTTTTTCACATCCTCAAGAGGTATGTGCTTTGAGCCTGTCACATCAATGCTGTCTTGGGTTATTTGGTTAAGGTGGTGTCCCTGGGTGTCTTCCATTGTAGTATCAGCACTTTTCCTTTTGTAATCACCACTAATCCTTTTATGATTCTTTTTGTTTGGTTTGGTTGTTTTTGGTACCTGGGATTGAACCCAGAACCTTGTGCTTGTGAGGCAGGTGTGGTACCACTGAGCTAAATCCCTGGCTCTGTAATTACTTTTGTGGAGAGGTCCTTCAGACTGCGAATACCCTGCCTTCATCAAAATTATACTCAAGGTTTAAGCTTCACACATGACCCTCAGCCTGTTATCTGATGGCTGCCAGATGGTGATTTTTTTCCTAACTTTCCTTATTTGTTGACATTTTGTGTATAAAAACATTTCTCTTTTCATTTATTTATTCATGCCTTTTATTTCAGGTATCTGTTCTTTTCAGTGAGTTATAATCCATGATTGTCTCCCCGCCCCCTTTGGTAGTACTGAATCTAAACCTCCCAAATGAGCTACAACCTCATCACTCCTCCTACCCCATTTTTACTTTTATTTTGAAGCAAGGTCTTGCTAAGTTGCCCAGGCTGGACTCAAACTTGCAGTCTTCCTGCTTCAGCCTCCCAGAGTGCTGGGATTACAGATGTGTACCACCATGCCTGGCTCATTACTGTCTTTATTATCTTGAGGCCCTGTGGTTTTTATTTTCAAGAGTTTTTGTAGTGTTAGGCAGTAATAGGATGGCCTCACGTGTATTTGCCTACAAATATTGCCTAGAAAGGAGTCATCTAATACCTGCTTTTCTTTTTCCTGGGGCAGTTATCAGTCCGCCTCCTGTGGCTGGGGCAGTTTCATACAATTCAAATTCATCTTCCCTTGAGCAGCCGAATGGAGGCAGCACCAGTCCTGCCTGCAAAGCCTCTTGTGGGCTTGAGGCAAACCCAGGTGAGCTCTGAAATGGGGTAAGGGAGAGCTGTGACTTGCCTTAGGAGCTCCATTCTCTGTAAAATGACTGAGGTAGCCTTAGACCCAGTACACATTGTGCATGGCCAGAGTTTGAATGGCTGGCTGGCTGGAAAGCGTATCAGGGTTTGGGCTGGATTGGTTGTTTATTTCTGAATAACACACTGATCTTAAATGCAGTCTGGAAAACCATAAAGACTTACTATCACAGGTCATTCATTTGATGTGGTGTCTGGTTGTTGACAGATTTCAGCTGCCTCACCCAGTTGTGGCGTGACTCAGTTATGCATCTGCACATTGCCTGAGGCCTCTGTTCTGGATGTGGGTTGGTACTTAGGTGGAAACAACTCTCTTCCACATATTTCTCATCGTCCTCTTGGGACTGTTGGGCTGTGCAGTACATGTCCTTCTTGTGCTGAGGGCAGAAACACCAGAGAGTGAGCAGAAGTATGAAACTCAGAACTGTTAAACAATCACTTCTATTGCATTCTGTCATCCAGAGCAAGTCACATGGTTGAGCTCAGAGTCAGAAGGATATAGAAGTGGAGAGATGTAGTCTATTCCATTTGTAGGAGAAACTGCAAAGTCACCTGGCAAAGAGTGTGGATAGCAGGAGGGTAATGAATTTTGCCACATAGGTAAAAGCATCTTTTAAATCCTTGAAGTGTTTTACAGTTATGGAACACTTTGAAGGTTACATTTCTGTCCACAGACTTGACACCAAACGAATCTTGGCTATGACTAAATTTTGAAATAAAGAAGTATCATGAAAAAGGGAGAGAAGAGGAACTTAACATGAAGTACCAAATATTTAGCATGTACCACTATTCTTTCTCCCACTTCTAAGGCAGGCACTACTAATAAGTGAAGAATCTCTTTGCTAATGAGCTTGCATATAGCCTGAGATGCTTTCTTAAAGTACTATTCGTCTCTTGGGCTTGGGGAATGAGAGGTATAAACCTCAGCTATGAAATAAATAACTTGGCAACATTACTCTTAGTGAATCAGGGAATTTGAAGACTTGTTGACCAAATGTTTGAAAATATTCTTACTTCCAAAAACAACAAATGTTATGTAGACACAACTGAGCCAAAGCCATTTAGTAAGTAATACATAATAGTTATGGAAGCATCTTCTGTATACAAGTTGTTATATTATCCTTCATTCATTCATTGAAAGGGTTTTGTTGTATAGTCCAGGCTGGCCTTGAACTTGCTGTGTAGCCCATGGTGGTCTCAAACTTGCAATCCTCTCGCCTTAGCCTCCTGAGTGCTGGGATTACTGGCATGTACCTCCATGGCCAGCTTACTCTTCCTTTCTTTTGTTGTTTTAAACCTAAGAATAGTAAGAACATTATATGGAAGAATCTCAGGGGGTCCACACCCGAGGAATGAATTAGATTTGATCATCTGAAAGTTTAAAAATTTTAAATTATAAAAACAAATATATGTTATGAAAGTTAAAAAACTAGAAAAACCAAGTATGAGAGTAGGAAGGCTAAAAAGCCATGATGTATTCTCATGAAGAAAGTGGGAGAAAGTTCTTTCTGACTTTGCATGGCCTTTCAAGCATGTGGCATGTTGAGATTGTACCTGCTGCATAGGCCAGAGGCCCTACAGGCTTTGTGAGGTATCGTTTGAAAGCAAACAAAACAAAACAAAATAAAAACCACCAACAAACAAAAAACACCATGATGAATGATCAAGTGTGCATTTTATAAGGAAAAAGTTAAATTCATCATTTTAATTGTTTAAAACAATTCAGTAGTATATCAAATACATGTGAAAGTGTATGTATATATATTATATATATATAAAATATGCATGCATGTGCCACATACATATGGATACCTACATGTTTGTGTATGTATATGTGGGGTGGGAGGAAATAACATAACTCCAAGGAGAAATAATCAACAATTGAAGGGCCGGGGAATTAGCTCAGTGGTGCCGCCGCCTGCCTTGTAAGTGCAAGGTCCCGAGTTTGTTCCCTGTGCCAAAAAAACAAAACCAAAAACAGTTGAAGGTTTGAACAAACATTTTTAAGTAATTCATAGATCAAGCAGTCAAAAAATATTGAGATAAAAATATTAATGTTAATAAGGACCTAGATGCCCTAAAATCATAATCAACAAGCTTGAGCTCGTAGATTTATAGAGATTACTCTTCAAAAGTGGAAAGTACATATTCTTTTCATGAGGACACTGAACATTTTTTATTTAAATTGGCCTTATTCTAGGCTGTAAAGCAGGTCTCCAAAATTGTTGACCTTTTGGTATCACGTGGACCATATTCTCTGACTACAAAGGGTCTGTGTTAGAATTACTAAACAGTAATAACGGAAATCACCCTTTGCATCTGCAGTGAAGAAGCGTGTGGTTTAATAGCTTACATATCAAGTCAAACAGTTATCAAAGAAACTAGGAAATATTCAAAGTGTATCTAGATAACTAGTTGGAGTAGTTGGCATGCACTTTCTGTTTTCTGTTTAAGATCACTCATTGTTTGTCTTTTACTTTGATCCCTGTAGGAGAAAAGAGGAAAATGAATGATTCTCATGTTCTGGAGGAGGCCAAGAGACCCCGAGTTATGGGGGATATTCCTATGGAATTGATCAGTGAGGTCATGTCAACTATCACAGACCCTGCCTCGATGCTTGGACCAGAGGTCAGAAGTGTAAACCAGGTGGTCAGTGGGTGGACCCCTTCTGTCTCCACTCCTGCTCTCAGAAATGGGGGAGGGAGTGCTGAGAGTTAGTGTGCTACCCAGCTTTACAGTGAACCTGGTGGTCAAGGTCGGGAGTGCATGAGGGGGAATCCAGAGGTGACTCCCTTGCTGAGTATCACATCAGAGGGCCACATTCTAACGATCTCACACAATTAAACTTTTCATCTTGAAGAATTTCAAACCCCCATAACTGTGTCAAAAATTCTATAATTAAAAGCCATAGACTTCTCTAGATTCAGCAGTTGCCTTTGATTTTCCTGTCTGTCTTTTTCTGTCTATTGTGAGCCATTTGAAATCATTTCAGAGTTCAAAACAGACGTTGTAGCACATCACCTCTAACCTTTTTAACCATTATTATGTATCATAATAGGCTAGTGCCAGGTTGACAAATGTTAGCCTACAGGCAAGATCTGGTCTACTATTTTTTGTAAATAAATTTTTATTGAAACATTATCTGTGGTTGCCTGTACACACTACAAAGCAGATTTGAATGGTTGAGAAAGGGAATGTGTGGCTCACAAACCTAAGGTATTTATTATCTGACCTATCATGAGAAATTTTCTGATCTCTGGCCTACTGGATAGGCCATGTCCTAATTCCCCACATATCCAAGCTAGGTCTTTTATACTTACAGTTGAAGGATCAGTTGGGGATCAAGCACTACATCTAGTTTTTATTTCTTGTCTACGTTAATCTAAAACAGTCCTCTAGCCTCTTTTTGCAGTGCTGTCGTTGTTGATGAGTCTTGGTCACTAGTTTTACATATTGTCCTTCTATTTATTTTGTCTGATTGCTTACAAGTGACTAGGTAGATCCAAATACAGTGTTTTTGGTAAAAGTACGTCTGTCATCTCATTGTGTTGCGTCCAGGGAAAAGATGGTTTAAGACATTTCTTAAAGCTTTCAGATAAGAAATGGCTTAAATACTATTTTATAAACAACTTTGTATCTTTTTAGTGTAGCTGTACTACATTAATACATTAAAGTATTAGTTTTTGCTTTGCCATGTTTCCTTATAATGTTGAGGCTAATTCAGAGAAGTGGAATGTTGTAATAGATCTCATAAAGTTATTCTTTACAGCTCCTTCTAGATGTCCAGTCTTGGGGGATTTAAAACCATGTAGTTCATTGTATATACTAGGGTTTCAGGGATTTGTTAACTTCACAGTTCAGCTGAGCTTAGTTTTTCAGCTGTAAAGTGGGGCAGCATTCAAGCATTTCAACATTTGTTAGATGGATTTAGTACGATGGAGCTGGCTTATGTTGATATGCCCAAGAAAACCGTTAAATTTTCAGGATTTTTTAGAGCTGGTTGTTAAATTCCGTGGAAGCTTGAAATTGAACACAGGGCACCTGGTCACCCAGACAGCCAGCTGTAGACCAGTGGAATCAGCAAGTGCTACCAGTTAGGCCTTTTCTTCCCTGAAGAGCTGTAGTTGAATGTGTACCTGCACACCAGTGGGTGGATTCAGTAAGATTGGAACATGGTTAAGTGTGGGTTGACAGATACTCCTTGAGAAAGAAAACTGTCCTCAAAAAAGAGGTACTAAGAATATAAACGTGACTGACACTCTTTCACTTGTACTGAGTGTTTAGTAATCTGTCACCCCAAGGATCTTGTAAGCTCAGCTGGATGATTTTTTTTTTTTTTTGGTACCAGGGATTGAACCTGGGACCTTGTGGTTGGAAGGCAGGCAGCGGAACCAATGAGCTAAATCCCTGCCCTGGATGAGATTTTTTAAAGCAAGGGGTTGGCAAACTGATGGCCCACAGACCAAACCTGACTTTCTTTCTCAACCTTTTTTTTTTTTTTTCTTTTGGTACCAGGGATCGAACCTGGGACCTTGCGCTTGCGAGGCAGGCGGTGGAACCACTGAGCTAAATCCCTGGCCCCTCAACCTTTTTTAAAAAATAATTTTTATGGGAATACTACTGCATCTATTGTTTAACATATATTGACCAGTGCTTTTGCACTACAGTAGCAAGAAAAGTTTAAGATAAAGACCTTGTGGCTCAAAGCACCTAAAATATTTTCTGTCTGGCCCTTTACAGCAAAGTTTGTTGATGCCTCATCCATAACACATGTAGTACTTAGATTTCTCACAGTGTTTACCTACTTTTTCTGTTTTGTCTTCCTAACTTGTGTGTGTGCTTGTGCCATACGTACCTTTAAACTTATATCTCATTGGAACAAAGAAGACAAGCTTTGATTTGTCCCATCCTATTGTCTTAAAAGAATAGCTCTGCATAAATTTTCCTATTTCTTGCTTCCCAGACAAATTTTCTGTCAGCACATTCAGCCAGGGATGAGGCGGCGAGGCTGGAGGAGCGCAGGGGTGTGATTGAGTTTCATGTGGTTGGCAATTCCCTGAACCAGAAACCAAACAAGAAGATCTTGATGTGGCTCGTCGGCCTTCAGAACGTGTTCTCCCATCAGCTGCCCCGAATGCCCAAAGAGTACATCACACGGCTTGTCTTTGACCCGTAAGCTGAGCTTGGCTCTTCCTTCTTAAAGTCAGTCGTAGGCTCTTGTCAAATCCTGTTGCTTCCTGTCAAGTTGTGGATACAGAACTATGCAGAAAGACAATTTCCATGCCAAAAATTACTAATTTTCCATCCATTCGTAAATGTTGTTGTTAATAGCAAGGCTTTATATTTTGAATCGCTGGTGACTGTCCTGCACTGCCTTCATTATAGCAGTGAGAGAATATAAACACCAAGAAAATAATCTCAGTTTTTTCATAGTCAAAAACATTCTGGGTTTTGGTATTTGTTGCCCAGGTCTGTAAAAACTGGGAAAATTATTGGGATATAAGAACTGTTAACTTGGTAAAATTCATTGCTTTAAAAAAAAATTAACAATATGAAACTAAACTCCTTTAATTGAATTATTTAAACATATATGGCCCAGCATGCTGTGAAAGCTGTAATCCACACACATGACAGTTCAGAGGGACACTTATTATAGAGAGAAGGTCTGATAGGATTCCTTAATGCAGGGTTTGGGAAGTGGTACATGTGAATTTGTATTCTTTTTCATAATATTTTTGAGTAAGAATAAACTCTTCAGGAATGTATGACACATTTGACCATGACTTTGTGCTCTTCCCCTGACCCCAACCTTCAGTTTCTGGGTATTGGGTGTACTAGTTCCAGATCTCCTCTGCACATACTATGTGTTTGTAGCGTTCAGACACTTCATAGGGGACTTGTGGTTTGTTGTGATGGGAGGTCTGATGAGGCTCTGTCCTGCTGTAGCGGGTCTGGGTGAAAGGATGACTAGATGAAGAAAGTTGTTGTTTTTTTTTTTGTACCGAGGATTAAACTCAGGTCCTTGCGCTTGTGCAGCAGGCGGCAAAACCACTGAGCTAAATCCCCGACCCAGATTTTTTTTTTTGGTACTGGGGATCGAACTCAGAATCTTGCGCTTGCGAGGCAGGCACTGGAACCACTGAGCTAAATCCCCAGCCCATAGATGAAGAAAGTTTTTATTGGTTAGTTACTAAGGAATACTCCCAAAGGTATACTTTTTTTTTTTGGTACCAGGGATCAAACTCTGGACCTTGTGCTTATGAGGCAGGCGCCAGAACCACTGAGCTAAATCCCTGGCCCCCCCAAAGGTATACTTATACAACAAAGGTAGATAACATTTTGACATAATTTTACTCTTTCAGGAAACACAAAACTCTTGCTTTAATTAAAGATGGCCGTGTCATTGGTGGTATCTGTTTCCGAATGTTCCCATCCCAAGGATTCACAGAGATTGTTTTCTGTGCTGTCACCTCAAATGAGCAAGTCAAGGTAAGGGAACCCTAAGGTCTTAGAATAAAAGCAGAACTTGGGTCTTCTCACTAAAGCTGCTGAGCTTGAGAAGACCTCTCTGCCATGTCCAGAGAATGTTCCATGTGGAGTTCAGGACTGTCTGAGAAAGAGTCCTCTCACTGTGAGTGTATGTGTGTAACTGAGGAGGATAACTGTTCCATATACCAACAAGGAGGGTTGTATCCAGGATTTGTTGGACACTGGGGCAAAGTACAGGGACGTTATGCAATCCAATATGGATCTGAAGCGTAGTCTATAGCAAATGAAAAGATGCTTGAAAGTCAGTCTTAGTCTTATTAGTTTACACACACAGTCATGCACACACACACTTGGCAACACTGAACCACCAGAAAGGATGTGGTTGATGTAGATTAGGAAGATGAT
The DNA here is from genome assembly GCF_053883595.1 of Heterocephalus glaber. Classification (NCBI taxonomy): domain Eukaryota; kingdom Metazoa; phylum Chordata; class Mammalia; order Rodentia; family Bathyergidae; genus Heterocephalus; species Heterocephalus glaber. Next base: position 82,084,692 of record NW_028258315.1, on the reverse strand, counting down.
TTATGCAGCTTACACTTCAGAAGGATTCTTATGACCTAGTCCCTAAAGGGGGACAGGGACTAAAGAAATTCTTTTTTTTTGGTACGGGTGATCGAACTTGGGTCCTTGCGCTTGCATAGCAGGCGACAAAACCACTGAGCTAAATCCCTGGCCCCCTAAAGAAATTCTTTAAGGGAGGTCGTGAAAAATGGGATGTTTAGGAAGCATTCATGTAATGTTTGGGATGTGTTAGTGGCTGCCTTCCCTCCTCCCTCCTTCCCCTTCCTCTTCCCCTCTTCCCTCCTCCTCCCCTTTCCTTTTCTCCCTCCCCCAACATCCTGTCTCTTCCCTCCCTCCCTCCCTTCTTCCCTTCCTTTTCCCTTGTCATTCATATTGCTAACTTCTCAAATTGTTCTTGGTTTAATTCCCTTTCTCCCTGGGAACTGTGGCTATGTTTTTTGATATTTCAGTTATTCTGGCTGACTAGTTAGTCTGCCATTTAGCAGAAAGAGCTCTCATCTAGACTTTGTTGTGTTCTTCCCTGCTGCTCTTAGGAAAAGGGAACTAGAAAATGTATCCTTATTTAGGGAGCCCCATAGAGTATCATGCAAAAATGTATGGTAGGTGGTAGAAACATAAGCAGATTTTATTAGGTGGCTGCTAAGAAAGATTATTGTAAGGTCTAGGTGATGTTATCCCTTAGAAGTATGACCTGCAGATACTAGGCACCAAAGTATTTTTCAGTGCCCCAGTAGCTAGCTACATTTTTAAAAAAGCAAGTAGAAACAGGTAAGGTTAATTCTTTTTCTTTTTAATTTTTTTAAATCGGGCCTTACTGTGTAGCCCAGGATGGCCTCAAATTCTCAGTGATCCTCCTTTTTCAGCCTCTCAAGTGCTGGGCTTATAGGCGGGCACCACCACACCTAGCTAATTTTAAAATATATTTTATTTTACCTACTATTCAGTGTCACTGTCACAAAGAATTATTGAGACTATTTACATTATTCTTTTTTTTAAAAAATTGAACTCAGAGCTTTTGCGCTGAGCTTCATATGTTCTCAGCCTTTTTTATTTTTTATTTTGAGTCAGAACCTCACTAAGCTGCTGAGTTGCCCAGGCTGGGCTTGAACTTGCAATCCTCCTGCTTCAGCCTCCCAAAGTTCTTGGGTTACAGGTGTGCACCACAGAGCCAAGTTACCATTTACATTCTTTGTTTTGTACTAAGTCTTTAAAATCAGCTGTGTATTTTATACTCACAGCTCAGCTCAGCTTGGACCGACCAGCCTTAGCCACACTTCAAGTGCTTGATCAGCCTGTATTGGACAGTGCAGCTCTAAGGACCTTGTTGATTCCTTCTTCTCATTTGCAAAACCCAAAAATGAGTCACGGGAGGGAATCATCCTCTGCTTGAGGGCTGCAGTCTGTGCTGTTGGTACTTTGGCTTTCATTAATAGCTTTGCTCTCTGGTCTCAGAGCCAGTTGTAGCACTGTGATGTATTTATTGTCACAAAGCACAAGGGGAGCTCTTTGTCTTTGACTCCAAGTACTAAACATCAAAGGGCAAATACAATTCACTAGTCTCACATTCATCATCCTGACTGGGGAAAGGAAGATGCAAATTTACCGGAAACTGTTCTCTGGTCTTTTCTCAAGGATTTCTGACAGTGCATCTTTAGGTGGTGCTATTGTTGTCTTTGTCACGTCCCCCAACCAAAGTGAGAGAAATGTCCAGGTATCCAGATGTTTTTAAATGTCTTGAGTTTAGGACCTTACAGGTAAAAAAATTTTCCCTTAACTTTTCATAAAGAAGACTTGGAAAATAAATTTTTGTTTGTAATTTCAGAAAGACTGCACAATTTTTGTTTGCAGAGGTAGCTGTACCAAGTACCCTGTTTGGAAAGGTTGGTTAAGGTTGCCTTGGACACTGGTAGGAATACCACAGGCAAACTGAAGGTACTTATAGTATGAATTGGATACTTTGTCTTATTACTTCCCAGAAAGGCAGTTTGTTTTTTTCCCCTCAACCATGTAATTTTCTAAAGATTTGACCGAAAGTGGCCAAACATCACAAACTCAAGTAGAAAAACTAGGCAAAAAATTACTTTTTTACAAAAGTAATTGACTTGATAGTGCAGTTTTAGAAAACAAAGATTAGTCTTTCAAAACTGAATAGAATGGATGAATGGATGGAAGTTATGTACAGTTTTTCCATTAATTGCCTGGTCTTTTCACTGTCCTGTGTCATTCCTTAATGATTACTGCATAACTCCTGAGACATGTAGTACCCTAGACATGGACATTTTTATCTGCATGGCGTCTGAGATAAAGATTATTGAGCCTTGCCAACTCAGCACTAAACAACATCAGGTTCTGTTCCAACATAGAGTAAAACTGAATGGGTCCCAATTACAGTAGTTTATGTTTGTAAAAGCAGTGAATTTTTAAGTCGAGATCTTAAATGTTTACTAAAATCAGTCATCTTGGAGAATCCAGCTTATACACCAATTCCTGTGAATACTTCACAGGGAATGTGACAAAATACTGAGTCCTTAGGTGATGCTGGATGAGACCAGAGGCTGCTTGATAGAGGTCACACGTGGAGTTTCCACATACTTTTATGGGTTTGAAACAAGGGCCTTTTCCACTGAGCTACATCCCCAGCCCTTTTTATTTTATTTATTTATTTTAAAAAGTTTTTTGGGGTACCGGGAATCAAACTCAGGACCTTGTGCTTATGAGGCAGTGCGTTGCCACTGAGCTAAATCTCCGGCCCCTTGGCGTCTTTTATTTTAAGGCAAGGGTTAAACTTGTGATCCACCTGCCTTAGTCTCCCAGGTGTATGCTGCCATGCCTGGCCTTTTCAGTAGTGTAAGTACGAATACACTCCTCTGTATCAATGACACACAGTAGAAATATAATGGGACACTGAAATGCAAGTCATATATGTAATTTAAAATTTTCTAGTAAATCTGTTACAAAGAGTAAAAAGAAGTGAAATTAATTTCATATTCTTTATTTAGCCTAATATCTCTAAAATATTGCCATACCAATATGTAAGAAGTATAAAATGTTTATAGTGTTAATAATGTTTACATGTTGTATGTGTATTTATACTTCTACACATCTCAACTTGGAATAGTCACATTTCAGTTGCTCAGTAGCCACATGAAACTAGTTGCTACATCCAACCGTGAAGCTTTGTTCTGTAATTATGTGTTTATATGTTTATCTTCCTCATTTTACCATCTTCTGCTCAGAGAGATATTCCATTTGTCTTTTTATTCAAATTTTATTAAAACTCAAAAAGTGTTTTAGAATTGTGATGTTTCGGAAAAGCTTAAGTGTCCTTGGGTAATATCAGTGGAAGAATAAAACCTAGAAGAGGGAGTTGATACTTTCCTCCTCTTTATAGCACAGAGCATCACTTGACTGTAATTAGGCTTGGGCCAGGACCTAAGCTTTAGGAAGGCCTTGTTATATTGGAGAAAGCTTTAAAAAATGTGATTAAGTTGTTAAGGGTCTCCTGGGGTATCATATAAGAAATGACCTTAACCTTGATGACTCTTGGCTTGGGGCTTTGGCGGTGAAGATTGATGAGCATAAGTGAGTCTAATTTTGAAGAGCTTGAAAAGAGTTGTTAAAAGCATAAATGAGCCTTTTAAGAGTAAACTAAGGCTGGGAATTTAGCTCAGTGGTTCTGCCGCCTGCCTCGCAAGCGCAAGGACCCAAGTTTGATCCCAGTACCAAAAAAAAAAAATAGAGTAAACTATGGTTAATGAGTAGAAATGCAGGTCCAGATTTCAGGTGAACATTAGGAAGGAATTCTTGATTGTATAGTACCTAAAAATAAATTGGTCTAACTCAGGACCAAGGGATTGGCCTGCATTGGGGAGACACAGCATGTTACCCAGCTTTTCATTTTATTTAAAAATTTTTTTTGGTACCAGGGATTGAACTAGGGTCCTTGCACTTTCAAGGCAAGCGCTGGAACCACTGAGCTAAATCCCTGGCTCCTTCCCAGCTTTTTATGAAGGTACCAAAGGACTTCCGCTTCAGTGGGATATGGAGTTAAACTAAATGACTACTAAACATCCTTTGAGGTGCTGCAATTCTGTGAGATTGTACCTGTGAACTGAGTTCTCAGATGTGAAGATATTTATCTCTGGATGTTTAGGTTGACTTTTATCTCTTTTTATCAAGCTCTGAAACAGTCACATTAAATTTATAGATTTCTTTGTCTAAGCTTTGCATGTCACTGAAAGAATCAGTATTTGGGTATTTTTTTCCTTTTCAAACCACTCATTTATTCAACATGGTTAACTATTTTTACTTCCTAGCATGTTCTGACTTACTCAGAGATTCTGAGTTTCTCAATCCTTAAGGCCAAGTTAAAGATTCTGTGTAGGTGGCGATGTGATTTTTTAGAAGGATTTTTGAATGTGGTGTACAACAAACATTTGGATTAGTAAATATACTAATGAAAGTTAATACTTTTCATTTCTATACCTCTTTTCATCTTTGGTTCTGAAATACTTGAACGATTGAACAGAAATTCATAATCAACATTTATTCCATACACTTTTGTATTAATATTCAGCAAATAATTTTTAGGACTAAACCAGCAGCCTATAGCCTTGGGTGTGTTATTTGTGAAGAACTGGAAACATCTATTTTCAAATGATGATTTTATCTTAAACCAAGGATTTTTGAAGTTTTTAGTTTTGTAGCTTATTTTCAAAGTTTAGAAATGTCTAAAAAGTTGTTAAGACTGTATTTCCACTTTTTTTTTTTTTTTTTTTGGTACCGGGGATCGAACTTGGGACCTTGCGCTTGTGAGGCAAGTGCTGGAACCACTGAGCTAAATCCCTGGGCCCAAGACTATATTTCCTTCATGAGAGGTCCTAGTTGGTAAAATTTATCAAAACACAAACTCCTGGCATGCTTGTTGGAATTTCTTTTCTCCAGAACCTAACATATGTATCTGTTACACTTGATCTTAGCCAAAAGGCCAAGAAGCGATCCTAACATATGTATCTGTTGACTAACTTCTGCACAGGGCTACGGAACTCACCTGATGAATCATTTGAAAGAATATCATATAAAACATGACATCCTGAACTTCCTCACATATGCAGATGAATATGCAATTGGATACTTCAAGAAACAGGTCTGTTTCCCACTGTGCAATATTGTTCTGTCATTCATTTTATTAAAATCCATTTCAGGTAGCTTCCATCAAAATACATGTTTTGTTTTTTGGGTACTGGGGATCGAACTCGGGTCCTTGTGCTTGCGAGCCAGGTGGCGGAACCACTGAGCTAAATCCCCGGCCCCAAAATACATTTTTTTCCTTCAGTGTTTCCTACTGTGAAGGGCACACATACATTTCATAAGACATATGACTGAAATAAGCTTCTGACTGGATTAGAGAGTGTAACTGAGTTCTAGATGACTATTTGTTGAGTGAATGACTGCTTGTGATATGGAACTAAAATACAGTATTAACATCTTCAGGTTCTCAGATGTGGTATCCCCAGATGGGGAAATTCCCAGTTTTCTGTGAATAAGGGAAATGCATTCAGCCTCTGGCAGGCCTCCATTTATGGCAGTGGAGAGGAAGTGGTGAAGTTTATAAAGCCCTGCAGACTAGCCAGTAGTAGGCTGTGAGCTTGGTTGCCTTTTTAGTATTTCTAATCAGAAGTTTTTAACTTCTGAAAGATTATTAAGATGATTTTTTTGGCCGCATGTAATTTTTCGTAATGATTTACAGTTGCTAAACATTTTCCATGAACTTTATTCTAGTGCTGGGAATTGAATCCAGAGCCTTTTGTGCAATAGGCAGGTGTTCCACCACTGAGCTACATCCCCAGCTTTCCATTAAGTTTTCCGACTACAAAAGTAGTCGTTACAGAAATTTTGGAAAATAAATGAGCTGTGGTGGCATGTGCCTGGAATCCCAGCACTCAGTAGGCTGAGGCAGGAGGATTATGCATTTGAGGTCTATTGAGTTGGGCTATTTATTTATTTAGTGAGTTCAGGCCAGCCTGAAGTATAGAGCAAGAATATGTCTCAACCAAAAACAAACCATAAACCAAAAACCCCAAAGTAAAACAAAACAGAAACATGAAAAAAGAAAAGAAAAGTTTGGAAAATGTGGTAAAACGCAAAGAAGGAAAAAAATTGCTTTTAATTTTACAACTCAGAGAAATTTACTGTTAATGCTTTGTATTTACAGTTTCTATTTTTTTCTATATACATAAAAGTAAAAATTGGCTCACACTGTGTAGGTAGTTTACTGACCTTGTTCATGTAATATTCCGATTATTTTTTCATATAATTTTAGGTGGTTTGCTGTGATTTTATTATATAAACAAATAGCAATAAAATATTTAACCAATACCACATTTTGGTGCACTTAGGTGTTGTTTATAGGTTAATACATAAGTGTGTGTGTGTGCTTGTGTGCATGTGTTTATGTGTTGCCTTCATTGATGGTAATTTGTGTAGAGTGAATTTCTAGAAGTAGAGTTACTTCCAGAAAATGTTAAGGTTTATGTTACATATTTCCAAATACGGAAACAATTTCTGTTCTCATCAGCAAAATATATGAGGGCTCAGGAAAGCAGTTGATAATTGAAAAAAATATTTTCACTTCTTTCCCAGGTAACAAATTATGTATTTTTGAATATATTTGCTTATTATGAGATTTCATTTATTTTTCCATGTTTATTGGCTCTTTGTATTTTTTTTTTTGATTGCCGATTCATTGTATTTTGCTCTTTTCCTATTGAAAGATAGTTATAAATTGATTTTTTGGAACTACTGATATAGAATGAGTAATAATTTATGATATTTGTTTCAACATTGTTTAGTTTTTTTTTTTTTTTTTTTTGGTACTGGGGATTGAATCTGGGACCTTGAGCTTGTGAGGCAGGTGGTGGAACCACTGAGCTAAATCCCCGGCCCTAGCTTATTTTTATGTTTTTGGGGTATTGGGAATTAAACTCAGGGACTTGTGCTTGCCAGGCAGGTGCAGTGCCGCTGAGCTACATCACCAGCCCAGATTTTTATTTTTAATCTACAGAAATTTAAAGATTTTATTACATAAAACCTATTAACTACTTAAAAAAAAAGTATGTCCTTATATGGCTAGAAAGCTTTTCCTACTCTGATGGCAAATAATTAATTCTATTTATTTTCTTTTACTTTTGGGGCGTGTTTGATGACACATGAAAGAAATCCATACCATGGATTGAGCTCAGGACTTCAACACATGCTAGGCAAGCACTCTACCACTCAGCTACATTCCCGGCCTTTTTTATTTTGTTTGGAGATAGTATCTTGCTAGGCTGCCTGGGCTGGCCTCAAACTTGCCATCCTGCTACCTCAGCTTCCTGAGCAGCTGGGATTGTAGGTCTGCATCACTGTGCCTGGCAGATGTCAGGTGTTTGAGGTTGTAGCTGTGTTGCAAAGCATGAGCATGCTGGAGTTCAAACCCAGGGCCGTCTACATGCTAGTTAAGCACTCTACCACCAAGCCACACCCTCAGCCCTTAGCCACAATTCCTCAATGACTTATCTCTGGTCCTCTCTGAGGATGATGGCAGTAATTACTTGGGACGTAACTTTTGATGAGAGGTGAGACAAGAAACCACTGTTTCTATAGTCTAATTTTCTGCAAATAACTGAAATAGTCACTTTAAGGAAAATTTTGTTTATATTATAAGTATATTGTTTATAATTTTGAATATATACCTTATAGCACTCTTGAGTGTAAATCAATAACATTGATCTAAATTTTAAAAGAAAGCAATATATTCTACTGCAAAGCATTGAATGTCACTATACAGTGATGCATTGGGATGGTCTAGAAGGCTTTTTTTTTTGGTCTGAAAAAAAGAAGTTTCATTTCTTCAGTACCAAGGTTCTAATTGCTGTTTTTTGCTTGTTTTTGTGGTATTAGAGATTGAACCCAGGGCCTTTGCACTGAGGTACATCCCCAGTTCTTTTCCTAGCTAAATTGAACTTTTCATCCTCCTGCCTCGGCCTTCCAGAGTGTAGGGATTATAAGCACTTATTACACTTGACTCCTAATTGCTGCATTTTTTGATAAGCTTTCTTTTAAAATTTAGATCAATGTTATTGACTTATTATGAATCCTAGAGATGCCCCCTTCACTAAATGGGGGGGATTTCTATCAATCATATTTATTTTATAATTCAAAGCAAAATTAACCCAAATTTTTATTTGATACCCATTTCCATTTCAGACTTTGACTTTTGTATTTTATTAGGGTTATTTTAAAAAGTGTTGTCTAATTTCCTATTTTCACTGTTTGCTTTCTGATGCTTTTGAACTTCATGGGTGGTTTTCAAGCGAATCCTGTCCTAAACAGCACGACGAGACCTTGAAAGGGACACATCTTGGCTCCTCACACTGGGCCTTGCACTTGGTATGTTTGTGATGCCTGATGTCCATATGAATGAGTTGATTTACTTTGTAGGGTTTCTCCAAAGAAATTAAAATACCTAAAACCAAATATGTTGGCTACATCAAGGATTATGAAGGAGCCACTTTAATGGGATGTGAGCTAAACCCACGGATTCCATACACAGAATTTTCTGTCATCATTAAAAAGCAGAAGGAGGTAAGCAGATCAACTCGTGTTTTCTCATGGTCCTTATATCCAGGACAGCCTTAGTTGGGGTGGGCAACATTTCAGGGAGTTCTGTGTGTACAGCCCTGTTAGATCATGATAGTTTGATATGGGTCATCTATCTCCTTTCTACATCACAGTTCCTAAGGGAGTCAGTACTTGTTAAATTGGTGTAAATTTCAAAGTGTGTAAAAGACAGTGACATATTAATACTGCACTTTCCAAAACCTGACACATTTTGGCCGTACTCAACCTTCTTAATCTTACCGTTCTACTTTCATGCCAAACTAATTCTCCAAAGGCCATTCCTGATGTTTAAACCCCCTTGGTGTCACATCCATTCCCCACCCCCTTGGTCCAGCACACCTGTAAATTAGTAGTTCTTCCTTTTAACTTCTCTTGCACTGATTTGATCCACCAGTTTGAATTTTCATTTGTTATGTTTCATAGGCATTCATAGTCACGTGCATTGATCACTCCCTTTGCATTGCAAGTTCTGAAGACTTATCCCTATAAGTATTAATGGCTTGTTATCTAATATTGGAGGGGCATCTTTTATGTATATGAGCTAAATGAGAATCAGTAAATGGAAAGATTGATAGATTTGAGTACATATGGTAGCAATTTGAAATTTCTCTAAGGAAGAACAATAACAAAAAACATCAAACGCATGTAACCATGGAATACACAAAGGCCATTTATTACATGAATGAACTTTGTGTGTTAAGCTTGGGAATACCTCCTGCTCCCTTTGGTTTGCTGAAGTTTGCAGCTGTGTCATCTCACATCAATTCCACCCAGCACTTCTGTTATTCATTGCAGGGCACTTTTCCCTAACAAATAACTAAAGAGAGGCATCTGTCTTAAGCCCATCTTTGTTTTCTGGTTTCCATCCTTAATCCCAGCTCTTAGTCACTTGTCAGGCATTACCCGCGCAACAGCCATAATAAAGCTTTTTACACGGTGTCTGGTGCACAGTAGTTATTCGGTAAGTATTTTTCTTTTATTTAAAGTGCCTTAAACTGGTTCTTATGCTTCTGTAGAAGTGAGCAAAAGGCATTCTTTTTTAAATTAGAAAATAAAAGCAGCTTGTTTTGTTTCTTGGTCAAAGATGTCAGCGTAAGAGAGCATTCTGAAAGGGGGCACTGGGAAGAGTTAATAAAGCACAACAGGGTCCTCTCTCCTGGCTCTGACTGAGGAGCTGGCTTTCCTCATTGTTCTCTTTGGGGCTTAATGAGCAGGTCTGGATTCAGAAGCACATTGTTCCGCATTAGAGGCTGCTGGCCAACTAAAGCTGTCACTGTGCTGTCAGCTGCTCTTTCCTCAATCCTCCACCCAGCAGCAGCAGCAGCAATTCATCCCCCAGTGTTAGCTGAGCGCAGGATTCCCTTGGCAAAGGCTGCACATTTTACGCAATCTGTTGGCCCTCCCTACTCACAGGGAAAGCCAGCAGCACAGAGCTATTTTAAATGACTAACAAAGCAGCCAACTTTTTAGAAGACAACACCCCCCCCCCCCCCGCCCTTGCTTTTCTTCTTTCCTCTTGGCTCCCTTCTTCTCTCCTTACCCTCCCTCTTCTGCCTATAGCTTTTTCTCACACATCCAGTTGAATGGAAGATGGAGGCCTGGAGCTGTGAGCCTAGTTCTAGAACTTAAAAGAGACCTGAAGGCCTGGTGTGGTAGTGCCATCCTGTAATCCTAGCATACTCCTCAGAGACCGAGGAAACTGGATTGCAAGTTCAAGCCCAGTTTCCAAAACTTACTTAGTAAGATCTTGTCTCAAAATTGAAAAGTAAATTAAGGGCTGGGGGATGTAGCTCAATGTGGAAGCACTGGGTTCAGTGCTGGAAAGAATGAAAGAAAGAAAAGAAAAGAAACGAAGGAAGGAAGAAAGAAAAAATAGAAGAGAGGGGGAGGGTGGAAAAATCTGAGGTTGCAAAAATAAAATAATATATTTAGATACCCATACAGATTGAGTATCTGTTATCCAAAATGCCTGTGTTGTGAGGTGTTTCAGATTTTGGAGTCTTTCAGATTTCAGAATATTTGCACTGATTTTGCTCATCCAGCATCCCTAATCTGAAATACTATACAATCCAAAACTTCTAACTATAAAAAACCCCTCGAGTAAGGTAAGAACTGAAAACAATAGAAATCAGACTGTATATATCTGAGGATTTTCCTAGCCCCTAAAAGCAGCGAGAACAGAGTAAATTGAAGTTGTCATTAGTGGAGCTGGAGAAAGGAAACTAGAAGAGTTGGACAGGTGGATCAGGGAGTGGAGGGCTTAGCGTTACTTTCTGAGTGTTGGCCCCCCGGGAAGATGGGACCCTCAGGAGTCTAGTGTCAGATGCGATGGCTTTGTGAGAGACCTGGAAGTTTGTGGACAGCCTTGTCGTGGAATCAGTATGAGCAAAGCCTCAGGCCATCTTAAGTAGATTGATGGGAACATGAATGGGTGAGATCACTGGGGATGTGAGTGAAGAAAGGCGCTATTTGAAAAAATGAATTGATTATAAGCAGACAGAGAGATGTCTGTGTGTGTGTGTGTGTGAGACACATTTTTGGGATCAGTGTAGGGGCGGTAATTCTTAAATCTTAAACTACATGTGAGACTACAAAGGACTGGGTTTGGAGGAGCTAAAGTAAGAATGGGGAAAATTAATGCTTTTTATTTGTTTGTTTTTTTTGTAAAGAGACATTCTAAAATTTGGGGGCACAATAGAGATGGGAACCTTCCCCCCTTACATGGAGATTGTAAAACTGACAACAGCAGGTATTAGGACTGAAATAACAGATTTGAGGAGAGGGTGATGAGGACTGTACTTTCATTTGGAAGGTGTTGATTTTGAGGATGTTGAGTGAAGACATTTTTTTAGGGAGGTGAAGATCAGACATTGGAACACAAAATGATCCTTTGGAGGCATAGACAGTGGTTAGGGAACTTCTCACTTCCATCAGATCACTTTTGAGGAGCCCACAATTTTCAGGATGCTATGTGAAGTCTATGAAAGCCACTAGGTAAACATTACATTTGAGGGTCCTTTAGTAAAGAATAGAAAACTGTAAAAAAAAAAAAAAAAAAATTTGTTTTTTTCTGTACTGGGTATTGAAACCAGGGCCTTTGCACTGAGCTACAGCCTCAGCATACCCCGCCCCCCCTTTTGAAACAAGATCTTGCTAAGTTGTTCATACTAGCTGAAATTTGCATTCATCCTGCCTTAGCCTTTCAGAATGCTGTGAATTTAGGGGTGTGCCACCACACTAAACTAGAGAACTTTCCAAAGTGAAGCATAGTTCTCAATATATTTTCTGAAGGTGTCCACTTCAAAAATTGCCATTGGGTTTGTTTTCCTATGACTGGTACTTATAAATAAATTAAGGGAAAAATATCCATCCAGATGAGTCCTGCACAAAGTAACAGCTACTAGCTACATGAGGCTACTGAGCACTTGACATGTGACTACTTAGAATTGGGATGTGCCATACACATAAAACACTTTTGAAGACTTTGTTGTGAATAAAGGAATATAAAATATCTCATTTTACCCGTATTGATTATACATTAAAATATTTTGAGTACATAATGGCTTAAATAAACAATACTATTAAGCTAGGCATGGTGACACTTGCCTGTAATCCCAGGACTTGGCAGGCTGAGGCAGGAGAATCATCAGTTTGAGGCCAGCTTGAGCTACATAGTGAGTTCAAAACCTGCCTAGAATATATAACAAGATGGTGTCTCAAAAAGCCAAAATATGTGTGTGTGCATGCACACATGTAAAATATTAAAATCAATTTTACCTGTTTGTTTTTACCTGATTAAAATATGACTTAAAAATTTCAGTTATTCAGTTACATGAATGGCTTGCATTATGTTTCTTATTGGGCAGCACTGATTTAGATTTACCAGGAATATACATCTACTAGTTCCATTAATTTTATGAAATTCTTTGTTTAACTGTTAGGATTGCATATTCATATTGCATTAATTACCAGCCATATGTTTGAATAAGCAGTTAAGAACTAGAAGTTTTGTTTTGTGAATAGAGTTAGTGACTTATTTTATTTTTTCTTTTCCAAAATTCAGTTATTATATAGTTAATTTCAGGATGGTGATTTTTAAGGGTTTTGTTTTGTTTTTCAAGGAAAACTGCAATACCTTAGAATTACCTACTGTATTAGGAATTATTTTACAAAAGAAAACATCTTTCAGAATTCCCCTGATGACTCTTGGCATGGTTGTGTTGCTTACACCACTTTACATTTGCTTTTTGATGTAAGCTGCATAGGTTGGGGATAAACCTTGAGAAGTTTAAATAATAGGAAGGCTATAACTATTCCCAGCTTTTGGAACTTTCTGTGGTTTATTCATATTCATCTGTCCCTCTACTCTGCAAGGAACAATTCTTAGTTATGGGATACGAAAGATTCTGACTAGGTAGTGAAAATATTATGGGCTGCTTTCTGGTTAATTCCAGCAGAGGCTCCTCAGAGAAACAAGGCAAAATAATGGGCTCTTACTGTAAATATGACTAGTGGGCATTAGGGGCAGTGTGTTCTTTCAGTATTGTGTTGCCTTTTCTAGACAGCAGGGATAAGTCATTTGAAGATGGTTGTGTGAATGTCACTTAATGGATATGGTGTAAAAGAATGTTTTCATTTCTTATCTGTTAAATAGCATTCAGTTTTCTTCCCATGTTTAATGAAAAATGACTTGCTTTGTTAGGAAAATGGTTCCTTAACGATGACTGACTTGAACTGTACAATCACATAGACTTCTTTCGCTAAACACATTTTCTTCCTTTACTTTACAGATAATTAAAAAGCTGATAGAAAGAAAACAGGCCCAGATTCGAAAAGTCTATCCTGGACTTTCATGTTTTAAAGATGGAGTTCGACAGATTCCTGTAGAAAGCATTCCTGGAATTAGTATGTATAGACCTTTTTATAAAAGCAAAATCTTGTGGTAGTGCCATGAGTTGTGTTTGAAACAGTTTCCACAGTGTAGTAATTTGAAAAGCCGTATAGCCCTTCCTGTTTGTGTTGTTTCCAGTCCTTCCTTTTACTATCCTTTCTTCTCCTTCCACTTCAAACAAACCAGAGGGTGTCCTCTCGTTTTAGCAGTTAACATCTACCGTTCTTCAAGAGCATGGCATTTGTAACACAGTGCTAGGCACTGCCTATATACAACATTGAAAGCAGGGAAATTCTGTGTTTACAAATGGATAAATTGAGTCTCAGAATAGCTATGTCATTTAACACTAAATGACATCTGGTCAGTAATGAAGCAGTCCAGTTTTGATCTCCTTCAAACATCTTACAGTTTGTACCTTATCTCATTGCCATCATCATTGTAACCTGCATAGATCTGTAATTGACTTAGTTTCCTCAAAATTCACTTAAAATTATTTGCTGTGTGTGATGGAAATCATATAATTTGTTTGAAGTTCCTTATTTTATACTAGTTTCCCTGAGACTTGTCTGTGTTCAGATGAATTGCACTGGGTTAAGCCAAAATAGATATTTTTATATATCAAAAGCTATTGATTATCATTTGGCAATTTTATTTGTTTCAAATCTAGGTTCTCATAGTATATTGAAGATTTAATAAGCAAAATAGAATGAAGCAAACTGATTCTCCAGAAAAAATAAAATGTTATTTGGGCAAGATAAACTATTATATCTGTTCTATAGCAGATCTTATTTTTACTGTTAAAATCAGAAATTCTACTTCTCTGTGTTGTTGCTAGTAGTGATTAGTATTATCATAGCTATCTACCATATCATTAAGTGCTTGTTTGTGTCAGCTCAACTCAGCCCTGCTCTTCTCTCCTCTCCTCTCTCCCCTCTCCTCTCTCCCCTCTCCCTTCCCCTTCCCCCTTCCTTCCCCTTCCGGGATAATATCACCTAATTTTTAGAGTTCTGTTTTGTAGCCTGATAAACAGAGGCAGAGGTTAACTAACTTATTTAGGGTAAGTTAGTTTTTAAAGAGAGATCAGGAAACCAAATCCAGATTTATCAGCTCTCTACAGCTCTCTACACTAAAGCATCTTGAATTATAAGCAGTATCCTGGCCAAATAAAATAGAAACTGGAGGAGAGTTTGCTCTAACTTGCAATAATGGCTTCACTCTTTCAGGTGGTGGTTAGGAGGTAATTTGACTTACAGCTTAAAACTATAATACTGAAAGATTACTTCTGCTTTCCTCTGAAAGGCTGGAGTTCATGCTTTAAAAAACACTAGGGCTGTGTTGTAAGTCTGGGAAATTTGCATTGTGAGCTATATAAAGAAGTAAATAAATGCCATTAGTTTCAGTCTGTTTTCAAAAATAGACTTTTATTGAGGCATGGCTTTAATTTAGTACTCTTTTGATAAGTATTAAGTATGTTATTCTTTGACCAAAAGTAGTTCTCATTTAGTGTTTAATTTTGTTGACATATAGGAGAGACAGGCTGGAAACCGAGTGGAAAAGACAAAAGGTAAGTAGATGGGCAAGCGGATGTTAATGGAAGTGATTTTTTTTCCCCTTCCTAGCAATTTAGAGAAAAAGGGCAGACCGATTATAATCAGTAATGCAACAGTTGGTGGGTTTCAATTTTCATAAAATGTTCTGGAATGGTTCCAATTTTAGGTTTTTGAAAGAATGAGCTGAATAATAATCAGCTGGCAAGAGGGTAAAAACTAATCCTTGCTGCTTGTTGTCTGTTTTTTTCGTTTCAAGTAAAGAGCCCAAAGACCCTGACCAGCTTTACAGCACATTGAAGAGCATCCTCCAGCAGGTGAAGGTGGGTATTCTCTTCATTCACTTCATGCAAATATTTTGAAATGATTTCCCACATTAATTTCTATATTAGATACCTTACTTTTTTCTTTACCCAAGAACCATCAAAGCGCTTGGCCCTTCATGGAACCTGTGAAGAGAACAGAAGCTCCGGGATATTATGAAGTTATAAGGTTCCCCATGGGTAATGCCATTAAAATTTTCTAAGTATATATTTAAAATTCTCTGGATGGCAGAGTAGGGGACAAATGGTTGTTGAGGTTGATTTGCTCCACTCTCTGATAGCGTAGTAAGTATATGATGGGTGGTAGGATGATTCCTTGTGTCTTTGGAGGGACAGTGATGTCAGAGCAGTGACGGTGGAGAAGCGGGTGACTGTTTACATTAGAGACATTCTATAGCCGTCTTTGACAGTGCAGACCAGACATACTCTGTACACCAGACACAGGAAGTCCAGGTGGGGAACCAAACTGCTGATGGTTCTGGATATGGGAGTTGGTTATTTGGACATACCCTTGCTTATAAGCTACCTGTTTTATTGCAGATGGAAAAATATCAGGTTTTGTCCTTTTTATATGTTTGAGTCTATCATAAATGGCCATTTCTTTTTTTATTAACTCTATTTTATTTTATTGTTATTATTTTTTTTGGTACCGGGGATCGAACTCAGGTCCTTGCACTTGTGCAGCAGGTGGTGAAACCACTGAGCTAAATCCCTGGCCCAAAATGGCCATTTCTTTTAAGACTTTTTCAAGATATTACTCAGGAAGGTAGATTAATCTGTTTGACTGCTTTACTTTCAGAGGAAGCAATTGTAGTTAGTGCAATCGGTGTCATGCTTTTGATGGATGCTGTTAATGGCACTATGTTTATTATTTTTTGTGGTACTGGGGATTGAACCCAGGGCCTTTGGACTGAACTGCATTCCCAGCCCTTTTTATATTTTATTTTTGAGATAGGGTCTTTCTAAGTCACCAAGTTGTCCAGGCTGGGCTTGAAGTTAATGTATACTTTCTAAGCTTTGTCCTCATCCAAAAAGAAAAAAAGATGCCTTCAGAAATGTAGAATTGCATTGCTTACTTCAGCAGCACATATACTGAAATTGGAAGAAATATAGAATTGCAATTCAGTGCTGTGCCTGAACTACAATACAGGAATGATTAATTGAGTCAGTTGAGAACCCTAAATTAGTTTGGCAATGTGCAGATGACAAGTAGCTGAAATAAGAGGCAGAGTCTTCTGTCCCTTTTCTACTTGTAATCTGTTCCAAAATATGGAAGGAAGGATGAAAGGGATCCCCTTGCTCCTCAGTGGGTTGGGAGTTACTTACCAAGGTTTCCTATGGCATTAATTTTTCATGTTATATATAGTTATAGTAATGATCTAAATAGCCTGTCCTCATTCTACATCTACATGCTTTTCCTTCCCTCTTCTCTCTGTCTTGCCACTGTATATTGTACAAGAAAGGGAAGATTAACCAAATTCTGAAAGGAAGGGTGATTTGTAACTCAATTTCTACTGTGTGAAAAATATGTTTAGATCCTCTGTGTCCATTTCCTATCTTAAGTGGGTTTTTTCATCCTCTGGGACATCTCAACATCTTTTTTGGTATCATTGAGCTATACCCTAGCTTCATCTCAGCCTCTTTGGGGAAACCCTCATGGGAAGTTGTATGAGTTTTGAAAGAGAATAAGTCCTTTTTAGCCTATTGATATACACTTGAAGACCTGCCGTGGTAGGTCTGACAGATCCTGGCTGTCATAAACTGCTCATAGCAGGAGAAAGGTGTGAGCTTCTCCACTTGGATGCCAGCTATCTGCATAGCTGAGTGCTCTTGAGAAATTTGACCCTGTTGAGCAAAGCCATTGATGACGAAGACATGTCCTAGACAAAGTTAATTAAAACAGTAAAGGTGCTCTTTGGTGGACCAGTAGTTGTGTTTCTTGGATGCCTTCAGATGCTGAAGAAATCATGTAGTCCTGCTGGTAAGATGGTCATCTATTTGAAGATGAGACTGACAAGTCAGTCATTTTACATTTTCCCATTAATGCTTTCTTGGATTTTTCTAAAAGCGTGTTTTTTTTCCCCATATTCTGAATATTCTTTTCTCCCAGATGGATGGATTCCAACTTGTTTCATATAGGGAGTTGTACAGTGAGCATTGTCTGAGAGTGGTCTCACCAACTATAACTTCTAACCTAGGGCGAGGTGTGCAGTGTTTTCCTGTTTGCCTAGAATTCACAGGCTGGGAAGGGGGAGGGAGAATGAAAATAGAAGAATTTAATGGTGTCCTTATTTGATGCCACCAATATTTAGTCATTTTTAAAAAAACTTTTGCCATGTGGTCAGTTGAAAGAATTTAAGAAGGCAAGAGGAAGAAAGCTGCCACCTGTGGCTTTAAAATAGAAGGGAAATATAGAAAGGAAGTCTAGAATTGATTATAATTACCCATGAAGGTCAGTTACCTCTGTTATTCTTGCTTTGTTTCTGCTCTTTTATATTGCCCCTAAATCCTTTTACAGCAACTTCTTTGGGTCAAGTTTCATGCATCTTTCTACTCTTTTTTTTTTTTTTGCAACATGTTTATTTTTTAAAACATTATAAGCTATTGTGGCTTTTCTCATGATAGCCCACCCTGCTTCCTCAAGGGTATATTTTTATCTTGCTTTTTCCTTTTACCCGGCCTAAGCTCACTCTGCAGAGCCAGTGTCTCCCTCACTTTTCACTTTTACTTTTTCAAATAAACTTCGTCACACACAAAAAACACATTATATTGGACAATATATATTTTTTTCAGCTCTACGAATGGCCTTCGCACTATATTACATTCCCCAGTTCATTTTATTTTTTATTTTAAGACAAGTTCTTACTAAATTGTCCAGGCTGGACTTGAACTTGTGGCCCTCCTGCCTCAGCCTCCCAAGTAGCTGGGAGTACAGGTGTGTGCACCACTGTTCTTGGCTAGGGCAGCGTATCTTAAGTGGTAGGCTTTTAGGTGGAAGGAATGTAAACACCTGATTTTACTTAGAGTCACAATTTCATCACTCTTTCTTAAATGAGAGAACCCCCTGATGTGTTGTTATACTTAGATGAGATATTTAATGGATAATTTGTAGTCTTTGTTTTTCTTAACACTTTTAGACCCCTCTCCCCACACATGGGAGGGCTCCAAACTGTGTGTCAGTTAAGGAAGAAAAACTGAAAGTTGAGATGTAATGACATACTCTATGAGAGATAGGTCTTAAAGATAAGCAGAACAAGATATTTTCCATGTTCTCTTTTGTGTTTGGGGTAGATTTAGGATTTTATTTTAGTTTTGTATTTTTTAAATTATGGATTTAGAATTTTGATGCAAATGAATTTCTTCCTATTGTACATAAATTTACTCATCTTATTAAATTATATTGCCAGTGTATTTGGTTGTAAATTTCTTTTCCTCTGGACCATTTGATAATAGAGTGGGAATTTGGGGTGTCGGTAGCCAGAGTGTTTCTGTAGCCAGTTTGACTCATTTTTTCTGCACATAGTTGCTATAATTAATTATCATTTCAAATGATAGAGCCAGACTTAAAAGACAACTAGGCACCCATAAGAAAATTATAGGATCTTCTAATTTGCACAGAATTCTTTAAATTGATCTTGAGAATTGAGAAAACACATTTGCAGTCTCTTTTTCATTTATAGAATAATACAATCTAAAATGTATAGATATATGGGGAAAATATATATATGTATTTATTTATTTATTTTATTTTATTTTATTTTATTATTTTTCTTTTTGGTACTGGGGATCAAACTTGGGTCCTTGTGCTTGTGAGGCAGGTGGCGGAACCACTGAGCTGAATCCCCGGCCCAGGAAAATATTTTTTACAAGTCTTGTGGACTTACTTGCTTTAGAAAAGAAAGGGTTGTTAATTTCTCTACTTTATTCCTATATACAACACCAAAACAACTGAATTTAGTGAGACAAACTCCATCTGATTGTTTTAAGTAATTAAATATTTCAACACAAATGATCCAGCTGCTCTACTCCATGTAGATAGGGCCTCTTCTGTGTAATTCTGAATGAATAGCTAACATTAGACAGTTTGTCATACTTATTGTTGCTAATCTACTTAGCTTCCTTGTGCTCAATAGGGCATTGGACCAGATGACTGGTAATGGTTCCATTAATATTAAAATGGCTATAATTTTATGTTAAAAAACCCTCTGAAAAGAATGAACAGTAAGATTTAAGAACTGTTTTCCTTGATCAGAATTGTTTAACTTAAAGGCACTGGGATGATAGAAAAGTAATCAAGCGAGCAACATAGATTTCCTTCTCTCTCTTGTTTTTGTCACCTAGTGTTTATAAGGAGTCAAAGATCACTAATATTTTTTTTTTCCTGTGCAGATCTGAAAACCATGAGTGAACGCCTCAAGAATAGGTACTACGTGTCTAAGAAATTATTCATGGCTGATTTACAGCGAGTCTTTACCAATTGCAAAGAGTACAACCCCCCAGAGAGTGAATACTACAAATGTGCCAATATCCTGGAGAAATTCTTCTTCAGTAAAATTAAGGAAGCTGGATTAATTGACAAATGATTTCTCTTCCCTTGGGTTTTTAGAAACTAATCAAACAGTGTGCCTAAAGCAAGGTGGTTTAATTTTTTTTTTTTAAAAGAATTGGACATAATATTTTGAAGAGACTTATAATAATTAGCACTTTTGAAAAACAAAAAACCTCCTTTTAGTTTTTCAGATATATGTATTTAAATTGAAATCATAGAACATTTTTATTTTATGGAATAGATTTTAATCTGTTTACTATTATGTGAATTTTCTATGGCATGTCCATTAGCCGACTGTCCCATAATAGAGGATCAGGGGTTTCCTCAAAACCTGTATATGAGGAAATTGCACATAGTACTAAGATTTGGGGGAATCCAGACAGTTTTCAGACCATGAATGTTGCCATTTTTTTCCAATGGAATGTGAGTTTATTTTTATTTTATTCTGAAGGACTTTAAGGAAGAGATTCATGATAAAAAGCCCGTAGAAAGTGAAATATGTGATGTTTGAAGTCTCTTTGCAGACTTTTTATATATATATTTTTAAAACACTCATCTAGATGAGGTGCTTTGAGCAGTTCTGAAAAATGCAGTTCCACAAAAGCGACTGCTTTGATTCCTAAGGAAGAGATTCTAAATAATGCAAACTTTTTATAAATCTGGGGTTTTGATAATTTGTCTACCTACAACAAAGTTGTGAGCATATAACCACTATTTCTACACAAATATGTGATATTTGACTTTGCTTATGCAGGCCATAAGTTCCAAAGGGTAATTTCCTAGGCCATCAAAGCATAAACTTGAAAACACTTGAAATTGAACCAACAAGCTTTAATAGGAAAAGATGTACAGTCTATATATGTATCAATCTGGTGAATCCTTATTCTAATAAATGAGGATGTTTTTCTGTGATATACACAACCCCATCAGTAATGTATAAGTAAACCTTTTTTCCTTTTGCATCTCCAGAATATGTTTATTGCCTGAGGTGAATTAAATTCCCACTAAGGTTTGGTGTCCATATTTTAACACCTGCATTGCTATGTAGGTCCAGGGTTACATCCCACTAAAATCTATTGTACAACCTTATCAGCTAACCTGTTGTGAGATTCCAGCTTAGTGCTTGGGATGATTTCCTGATTACACTACATTAGAAAAGTGGGACTTCAGTCACTGCAACTCTGGGAAAACTAATACACAACCATCTTGAAGGTCTCGACACTAATTTTTATGATGCAAATTTATAAACTGATTTTTGTAAAGGTTGAAGTTTTAAAAATGTATTTAACTTATGTTTTGTATCAGCATAAATTAAAATGGGGGTCATTAGTAGTCATTACAAACAGCTGCCACAGGTAATCTGCCTGAAGGAAGACACCTGCACATGGCTATTATGTTGGAATATGTGCTGCCCAAGCCAGCACTGACTATTAACTTGGAAGTGTTGCTTCTTACAGAAGAGATGTTCAGAATGCTCACACTGAAAAATGCCTCTTTTTAAGTATAAGAAGCCACCTTGAGTGGTGTCTAGATTTCTAATGAAGAATGATGATACAGTTTGGATTAAGTATCTTGGACTGGTTTTACACAGAGCTTTGTAGCGGATTTGCTGAAGCATCTGTCCAGCTTGGTATCCTGTGAAAGTTTGTTATTTTCTGGGTAGACATTCTTATAGAGTATTGTCTTTAAAAATCAGATCGTCTCTTCTATATTGAAAGCATTTTTATGTTTTCTAATTTAAAAATTAATATTTTCTTATAGATATTGTGCAATAAAGCTGAAGTAGGATGTGTGGTTTTTGCAAATGCTTTAACAGCTGATAAAATTTTACATTTGTAAAATTAATATATTGTACTGGTACAAAATAGTTTTAAATTATATTTTAAAAATCTCCCAATTTGGTGGTGTGTTTTTCTTCTAACAGCTTGAGGTTAACAGGACAAATGTGTGATCTGGTATGATTGTTATGATTTGTATCCTTAATCCTTGGCTCTTAAACTTTGCTGAAGATGTTTGGAATTGTTGCATTTGTGGGGAGTTTCATAAAATTCATACCCCATTAGTGAGAATTTTAAGACGAGAGATTTACTTGATCACTACGTCTTATATACTATCATCCACTAAACAGTAACAAAAATTCATCTACAGAAGAGTGTTATTGGCTTAAAAATCAAAGACTTTTTAATAGTTTTTTTTGCATTTATGAAATAGAATTTATTTTTTAAACATCTCCTATGGGAGCTTCTAATGTTACCCAAAATGCTATCTGTAGGAAATATATATCCTATTGAGGTTTAGGAGTACCCCACAAAGGTGATTGCTCTTACCTACTGAAGTCTGAACCCAGCGGGGACAAAAACAAGGCATATGATGGCTAAAATATCACCTTTATTCCTAATAAAATGGACACTGGTGAATGTGCTCCCTTATTTCTGTACCAGCAGGAGCTTTGCACCACTGCTGACTTACCCCACTGGGGCAAGGCCTTTGCTATTAAGCTTAGAGCAGTGGTGTTCTTTGAAACTGGCTATCTCCAAAGAAGCAAAATCAAGAGAAGGGTGTGTCAGCCTGTGTCCAACCTTTGACAAGTATGTTGTTACTTAACTCATAATTAGGTTAGTCCCTCCCGGGTGAGGAATAAATGAAAGGCAAGAGACAAGGCAGGAAATCATAGGCAGCCTCACACACGAGTAAATTTTTGTAAGTTACCTTACATCTCTACTCCATAGTCAAAAATTTCTAAGAAAAATTTTTTGATTACTCAACCAATTTGAAAACAGCCATATTTATAAGAAGAAAATGATGAAAAGGAAACTTTAATTTTACCTAGAAGTAAAACTTGTCATCATGGAGAAACTAGGAACAAGATGTGGACAGGCCAATGATTTGCCCCCTTTAAGCTAGTATTTTTCAGATCAACTCTGTTTATTTCAGAGACACTTAAGTGTTGCCCAAGGAAGATTACTGGTGATGGCCTTAGCCTTTTCCATTTGTCCTGAGCTATTCTGCTCCAGTCCTTAACTGGACATTCTTCTCTACTAAAGATGCCGAAGACATCAGTTTACTCAGGAATATCACAGGTAGTGATAATTTCAAGTTCTTATGTAAGAAGGTAATGAGACATTTCCCCTCTGTTGAAACATATTTGGATTTGATTATTCATACTTTTTTGTTCTCACAGAAAAAAGGTAGGTGTGTGTTTATGTAGAGGTTGGAAGGCGTGGGCAGGAAGGTGACAGAGCCCGAAATCAGGGCCTCTATTTTTTTTTTCTTTTTAATTAAAAAATACAAACTTGGGCTGGGGATTTAGCTCAGTGGCGCACCTGCCTCACAAGCCCAAGGTCCTGAGTTTGCTCCCCAGTACAAAAAAAATTACACATATATCTATTAAAAAAATTTCTTTGTTTGACTCTTAAGGCTCTTTCTCCTTTGGCTAAATTGGGGTTATCAGTGACATTCTGATGAAGACTGGAAGGGCAAAAATTGTTACTGCCAGTTGGTGGTGGACACCCTATAATCCAAGCTACTGAGAAGGCTCAGGCAGGAGGATCACAAGTTTGAAGCTATCCTGGGCCACTTGGTGAGACCTTGTCTCAAAATAAAATGTTAAAAAAGCTTATACCTTAAGCTTATAGCTTAGACCTTCCTAGGTTCAATCCCCATTATTGCAAAAGACAAAAATCAAAACAATGTTAACTAAGTCCCAGTTAGGTAAAGAAATGAAAATGAGTTTTCAAGAGGAAAGAGGTCAAATGGAAGGTTTCCAGGTACATTTTAGAAGAACTTCTTCAATGAAGTAAACATAACATGGTCAAAAGAGGTGAGAGAACAACAATAAACACCACATAAAGTTCCCTTTAATGTAATTTATAAATATGCCCTGGTTTATGAGAACATTGTAGAAAAAGGAAACTAACAATGAAAAAAGCCAGACATTATTCTGGGTTTATTAAAACAGTATGATTTCAATAAAGCAAGTCAAACCTTCTGCCCCTTGTTCTTCCTTGGCAGAATCAGGAGTTGAAAAAGATGAAGAATGATGTATAATTTATGCATATATTTATATGTGTATGTATATTCATGAAATTTTATGAACTGAACCAAGGGTTGTCAGTTTTAGTTTAGGATTCCAGTTCTAAAATCTTGGAGAACTTGTTGGAGGCTGAGGACCTTTTCAAAATAATGCACTATTTCACATATGTACATTCTGCATATCAGCTTATTTGGTCCTTGGATCATCCTAAATTTACGGGTAAGCCCAATTTAGTAATCTTTGTTGTCTGTTAACTTTCTATTTTCTGCATTTGAGATGGACATCTAGTTTCAGACATTTAGACTTAAAACATCAAAAAACTGGCAGGTTGCCTTTTTGTGTAGTAGGGCTATCCAACAATAGAATAGGAGCATTATGACAAAGCCCTTAGGAATGAATTTAGCTTTTTTAAAGACTTGAAATGAATATCTCCTTAGTTTATACTGTTTATGGCCAAGCTTTAGTTCAGATCTTCTCACCAAGGTCTACTAGTGTGCCCACACTGTTCCTGTTGCCAAGCACATGCAAGCACTTTTGGAGACTGGTAAGTTGTGTGCACAACTCAACATCCCTTCTACATGATCAAAACATTTAAAATAATTAGCAAGTAAGAGATAAATGGGTCTTAGGTGTTCAGTTCAGTTACTTTTGACAGTTTATCAACTACTTTAGGAAGTAGAACGCATCACCCAAGAAAGTTTCTTATTCCTTTTTCTGATTACTTCCCTGCAGCCACTTCTGATTTCTATCACCATAGATTAGTTTTGTCTGTTCTTCGATTTCATATAATGGAACCATACGATGTAAACACTTTGGGGTCCACTTCTTCCATGTGGGAGCATGTATCAGTTCATTTTATTGAGCAGTATTCTGTTGGGACATAACACAGTTTATCCACTCAACTTTAGTAGACATCTGGGTAAATTCCAGCTCCTATAAGGCTGCTGTAATCATTTTGTGCAGGTCTTTTTGTAAATATTGTCTTAGTTACTTTTCTCATTGCTGAGACAAAATACTGGACACCTAGAGTTAGAGGAGGAAAGATTTAACGTATCTCAGTTTGTGGAGGTTTCAGTTGGCTGGCTTCAAGGGAGAATGGCATGGCAGAGGGGCATCAGAAAAACCGTTCTTAGCAAAGCATGGAAGGCTGAAGGCAGCAAAGTAATGAAGCAGCAAGCAACCACAGCAACCCTCTTTCTATCCTTTGTATTCTCTGTAGGATACATACCCTTAGGTCAGGTAGTATTCACACCCAGGGAGGGATGATTCTCATCCACACCCAGAACTATGCCAAACCAATCAGTGGACTGATTTAGTAATCACACCCTTAATCTCAGCATCACACACCCTAGATCCAGCCACCTCTGAAAATCCCCACCTATGACCACATGAGGCTTTGGAGAACATCTAGACATAAGCCATAACACGTATGTTTTTATTTTGTGTAAATACTTAAGAGTGGAAATGTTAGGTCATAAAGTAAAGAGGGACTTAATTTTGTGGGAAATTGTATTGTGAAACTCGATTACAATTCCAATGTTTACTGTCATTTCTTCCATGTTTTATATTTAGAATTATTTCTTTATAAATTATATAAGTTTCTATTTTTTATACTTTTTTGTAATGCTGGGGATCAAACCTAGGGCCTCATGCGTGCTGAGCACATGCTCTACCACTGAGGTCCACTTCCAGCTGATACTGTTATTGATAAATATTGAATAGGGTGGAGGAAAGGCTGTAACTCCTTTATGATGCTAGATAACAACTTCTGAAAAGATCAGAGTCCCATGAGTGCAGCTGTGTATGAATTCACCTAATAATCCCCATTCAAGCCACATTTCTCCATCTTTCTATAAATATAGCTGGGATAAATTTTATATACCTCCCCATTTTTTAAAATTACATGTGCCATGTATAGTTGATACTATACAACACCCTTTATACTGAAACTAGCACAATAAAATGTCAGCTTTTAAGACTAAAATCTACTACTGGAGAAAAACTGGAGAAATTAATGTCAGGGAATCCAGAGGTGAGAGATTAATGTTAGGTTGGGGTGAAAGTTGATGTGGGGATTGGGCTGGACAAGGTTATGAAACACGCTGCTAAAGAGCTAGACTTAAGCACTAGGCCCAAGACAGCTACAGAATATTCACTGCAGCACCAATTTGTAAATAATGAAAAAGTAATAAACTGTCTCAAAACTGTCCTAAAAAATCAGAGGAACTGATTAAATCTGGTTTATATAATTCTGTACAGTGATGAAAATGGATCTCTATCTACCAACATAGATAAATCTGAACAGTGTTACAAGTCATTTGCAAAAAGATATGTATAATATGGTTCATGCAAAATGTTAAAACAATACAGAAACATTAAAAGTTACACAAACTGATTTTAGGATAATTGTTGACTCTAGGAATGAAGGGTGAGGATCAGAAGAGAATTTATGAGGTAAGACAGTCAATAATATAGGACAGGAATTAGCAAACTCTTCTCAAAGGGCCAGGAAGTAAATAATTCTAGGCTTTGCTGTCCAAGAGACAAAACTGAGGATATTATGTACTTCATTGGAGTTCAAAATTAGTATATCTTATCAAAATTGATTCCAATCTTTTTTTTCAACTATTTAAAAACATAAGAACCATTCTTAGTTTGCAGACCATCCAAAAATAGGCAGTATACTAGATTTGGACTGTAGGCTGCAATTTGCCTTCTACTGACTTCGAGTAGCATTGTCTGATCAAATTTTTTCCTTTTATTTGTACATAATGAGATTTCATTCCCATCACAAGACTTTAAAAAAATGTCCTTAAAATCATAGAAGTGTCCATGCCTATAGGTGAAGGTAGAATCAATAAACGATGGCAGGTGGGCCGGGGATTTAGCTCAGTGGTTCTGCCGCCTGCCTCGCAAGCACAAGGACCCGAGTTCGATCCCTGGTACCAAAAAATAAAACAAAAAAAATGATGGTAGAATTAATACAGAAAAATACAGTTACTACAGTACTTGAACAGCAAAAATAAAAGTTCTGCAAATGTAGTACGCATCACTGGTTCACCTCAATATTGGTCCAGGTAATCTCCACATCTTATTTCTGAAGAACAGGATACTGTAGAGTCACTTAGTGAGACCTTAGTTCTACACTGAGGAAATTCTCTGTGAAAGCTAAAAGGCAGGATTAGAGATGTAGCTCAGTGGCAGTGACTGCCTAGCATGGATGAGGCCCATCCTCAGCACCAAAAATCCCCAAATTCCCCAAAACAAATTCCAAAAACTTGCAGAGCCTCAGCTGTCATCCAATAACACATAAGGAGCTAAGGCTCTGAAGAAAAAAGCAAAACATTAATCACAAGAAGAAATGATTTATCTGAAAAGCAGAACATATTTTTAAAAAAGTTTAGGCTAAAGATGTAGCTCCATGGGAGAGCCTTGCATACCTGAGACTCTGGGTTTGATCCCCAGCACCACCACAACAACAAATAAAATAATTTAAAAGTCATGTCAGACTTCCTTTACAAATACCAAAATTATTACAGAATTCTTTCTTATCTGTGGTACTGGGGATCCAAACCAGGGCCTCCCGCATGCTAAGCACACACTTTATCACTGAGCTACACTCCCAGCTATTACAGGGACCTAATGTCATTTGATCCTAGGAAAACTTGAGAACTTCAATTATTTCAAAATGTAAACAAGCCTTTTCAAAGTACCTTTCTAATGATGCACAAGCCTCATCTATTCCATAGCCGTACAGGAGTGAATGAGCTTCACGTTTCCAACACACTGTAAATCTACAGCCGAGACCGTGATTCTCTGTGGTGACCAAGTTTTCTGAGGATGGAAATGTTCTGTATTTGCATAGCCCACAAGATGGTAACCATTAGCCAAATGTACTGAGACTGAGAAACAACTTTAAATTGTATTTATTTTTAGTTAAGGTAAAAAAATAGGTATCAAAGGAGTGGTTGATAAAACTGCTAAGAGACTGATGGGAAAATAGGATGTATGTATCAATGACTTAAGGGATAAAAGAATTTGGGGTATAAAGCATTCTGAGTCACTGATAGGGAATGCAGACAGAGGGCAGTAAAGAAAATCTGGCTGAGGCAGCAGGACTTAGAGGTCAGCCTGGGCTACATAGGGAGTTCAAGGCTGACTTGGACAACTTAGTGAGACCCTGTCTTAAAAAACAAAAATATGCCCCCCCAAACACAACAACAACAACACCCCCAGGTCAGGTAATTTTTTTTGTGCTGAGGATCAACCTAGGGTCTTATGTGTGCTATGCAAACACCCTACCGCGAAGCTACAGCCCCAGCCTGAGATTAGAATTTGTTGATCATGGACCTGGAGAGTAAACAATGAAAACTTGGAAGAGAGAAATGTTAAAGGTTAGAAGCGGATAGTTTTCTTAGCAATAACTACAGAGAATGTCAAGGGAGAAGAGAGAGAAAATGTCCATGGATGACAACAGTGAAGCCTAGAAAGACAGCCATATAGATACTCTGATATTTAAATAGAAGGAGAAAACAGCTCTATTTCATACAAATTTTATTGTTTTTTAAAAAGTGAACCACCTATAGTGATTTTAAAAAGTTTCAAGTGGTACATACAAGGATAGATGTCAAGCACTGTGAATTGAACTCATTTCCTCCACTGGTTGATCAAAAACAGAGAAAAGCTCTTAGTATTCACATATTTAACATTTGAGATTTTTGCCTAAGTAGGGAGCTCTGAGAGTCAATGACATAGTAAGTTACGGTTTTTCCAAGGTGACAATTTGAACAGATTCTTGAGGTTCATAACTATTCCTTTGACTAGTCCATAAGCCTTAGCAATCATTGATTTCCTAATTGTGATTCTGTAAACATTTCATGTGAGGAATCAAATACAACAGTAATATGAGGGATCCATAAACTTAGGGTGTATTTCTACAAATGTCAAGGATTTATTTTATTCAAAAATTATATAAGGATTTTCAAAAAAATCTTCAGCCTATTTTTAAAAAACATTAGTCTAGTATCCCCCACTTAAGGGAAAAATAAAAGATGCCAGGAGATTATATAATTTCCAAACTGTTGGTATAGGATATATTTTGAATAAAATCAAAGGGTTTAGGCATTACAAGAAAACTGAACAATTATAAAGTATGCTTTTGAAGAAATGTTCACGATCTAGGGTCCTGTTAAGAGAATATACCATGGCAACAGTTCCACCCACTTATGTACTACCTTACAGATTGTCTATTGGAGCAACACAAAAGGATATAGGATAAATTTAAGCAGCATCCAAAAAGAGATTTATTGTATTTGCTTTATACTTTTTTTAGAACGTTTCAAATTCTTTTTCTGCTTGAAAATAGGAGAATTCAAGAAACACAAATCTGTGAAAGGGTCTCCTCTTCTTAGTTTCCTATAAGGGTAAAAAGAGATTTTAGGCATAATTATATGTATTCTAGTATTATTCTCCAGTATGAAATTATTATAAAAATATGCCAATTTTAATGTTCTTGCTTCAGTTATCAAATTTTTACAGTTTGAGTTAGACTCATTCTTGAAGTTCCGTAACTTCGCTCTTCCCACAAATCTCACCACAAATGAGTTCCCATATACACTTACGAAGCTAGTGTCGGCTCCTTATAATTCACGCTGCTTGTGCACCTCCGCTTAGGCAGACACATGGCTGTGCTTGCTTTATTCTTTTCTGGAGAAAGAGAAAGTCTCCTGATTTTTATTTCGGGAAACAAGGGAACATTGGTGATATCCTTCAGTCTACAATGAGGTGATGGAGGTGATGGGCGAGTCTTAGGTGGTACACCTAGAAAAAAATTTTTTTACTGAACATGGTTCCAAGAAAAATTCACAGAAATAAAATTATACTCACTTATATATCTTAAATGTACATAAAATCTGGGATAATACAGACTTTAAAAACCTTTTCACTAATTTTTTCTGTCCCTTTCTGGACAGTGTTGAAACATTAATTATGCTAGATGTAAAGAGCTGATATAATAGGACATTTTATTTTACTTTTACTTTAATTTTCTGTTTTTGTGGTACTGGGTATTGAATACAGGGCCTTCACACTGAACTACATTCTCAATCCCCCTTTTTTCAAATTTTGAAGCAAAATCTTGCTGAGGTGACCAGGCTGCACTTAATCTGGCAATCTTTCTGCCTTGGCCTCCCAGAGTGTTGGGATTATAGGCCAGGAATTTTTTTTAAGAGGTAACATTCTTCTATGGTAGCCTGGGCATAATGAATCAGTTTAAAATAAGTGTGAAGTTTCATTTTAGCCACATCTTGCTATTTAGAATCATGAAGGCCTATTTCATATAAACTTAAATTTATGATCAAGTGACTTTCTGTAGTCTTATAAAGCCACTTAAACTTTTTCTGTTAAATAATGAGAATTCTAAATCACACCCTCTGTGAAATCCAGGATAAAATGTGTTTCTTGTAGTGAAGCTAATATGCTAAGTTACCAATGCTTTGGGGGCTGGGGATTTAGCTCAGTGGTAGAATGCTTGCCTAGAAAGCATGAGGCCCTAGGTTTGGTTCTCAGCACCAAAAAAAAAAAAAAAAAATGCACCCCCCGCCCCCCACCGAAAAAAGAGTTACCAATGCTTTTCCCACATAAACATAACAAGTTTCTCTACTTTGGAACTTTATCTACACAGTATTGGGAGGCAGTTATCCAGCACCCAGCAAGGATGCTGCTGCTAGGCAAACAATCTTGAGAAGCTCTAACATGAAAATTATATCCCAAGACAAATGAAGTTGTAGCTGTGAAATGATTTTATATTAAGCAGCCATATACTCCAGGGTTGGCTGAGTTTCAAAGAGTCTCTCTCTCTTTTTTTTGGTACCAGGGATCGAACTCGGACCTTGTGCTTGTGAGGCAGGCGGTGGCACCTCTGAGCTAAATCCTCGGCCCCAAAGTCTCTTTTTTTGTCACCAGTACCATACTGTATTATATTAATTACTCCAATTTTCAGTTTGAAAAATATGTATAAGCAACCTATTAGATAGATCAGTTGTTGTAATGCTTCCACAACTTTAATGTATTCATGACTCTTCAGGGAAATTTGTTAAAGAGATGCAAGTTCTTAGCCAGGCATGATGGTGCACAACTGTAATCCCAGTACTTGTGAGGCTGAGGCAGGAGGATCACCACAAGTTTGAGACCAGCCTGGGCTGCAGAGTGAGTTCAAGGCCAGCCTGAACTATTCAAAAGAGATGCAAATTATAATTCAAGGAATGGGCAACAGTCTGTGATTCTACATTTTTAAGTTTCCAGGTAATGCTGATGCTGGTAGACTGGGGGTCAAACTATTTAAGAGTGTTTTCTTTTTTTTTAGTTTCCGAAAATTATTATGGATATTTTCAAAAGTAAACAAAGATGGTAACAATAGTATTACAAATCCCATGTTACTTGTTTCAATTATTAACATTTTTCCAATCTTGTTTGATTTACGCTATCATTACAGCATGATTTTTTGCAGTGCTAGCATCAAACCCAGGGCCTCATTCATGCTAGACTGTAGTCCATCATTGAGCTACTACAGCATACTTTTTATTTATTTATTTATTTATTTGGTACCGGGGATTGAACTTGGGACCTTGTGCTTTCAAGGCAGGAGGTGGAACCACTGAGCTAAATCCCTGGCCCTACAGCATACTTTTAAAAAAAGATATTTGTAAGCTACTACTGCCTAACTGGTTGACAAGGAAACGTTATTCACTTTTTTGGGATTTAGTTTACTTATAAACAAAATAAACAATGATGAATCAGAATTGTTTTGAGGACCAATGAAATACTGTAATGGACAGTATTTTAAGATGATTTTTAAAGTCGGTCATGGTGGTGTAGACCTGTAATCCCAGCATGTGGGGGGCTGAGGTAGGAGGATCGCAGTGAGTTCAGGGCCAACCTGAACTACAAACCAAAACTGTCTCAAAAAACTGAAAAAGAAAAAAAAAGAATGATTTTTTAAAATGCTAGTTTTATCATATCAACTAAAATTCTCAGCTGAGAATCTCTTTGGGCAGGTGCTATTACTAACACTGGAACCACACCCAGTTTCTACCTAATAAAAGAAAGATTTTCTGAACTATAATTTTTAGTTGTCTTGCAAAAGAATACTAAGTGGGCCAATAGAGGAAAATGTTTCTTGGTTTCATCAGTATACCTTTATTAACTAGACAATTATTTGAAATCACGGTTCCTGTTAAATATAAAGCATGCCATTCAAATGACAAGTTACTGGATGCAAGTTTGATTTCATTTTCAACATAATTTCACACCCTCGCAACACTACCCCTTCAGCCCCCCCTCCCCCAGACCGGGAAGTCTCATTTACTGAAAAAAATATATTATCTTCATGATAAGCAATATTTTTTTTTAGTACTGGGGGATCGAACTTGGGACCTTGAGATTGTGAGGCAGGCAACGGAACCGCTGAGCTAAATCTCTGGCTAAGCAATATTTGTTGCTAAAAATTTCAATTTGCTTGAAGTAGGTCAGAGTGACACAACTGTGATTTCTACTCCCTGAGCCCCACTATTTAGTCAGACTGTAGCTATCCTCAAAGACACAGATGGTATAGTACATATGCATCAGGAGTGATCATTTACCACAAATATTAAAAATGTCAGCAAACAACATCACTTACTAGTAGGAGTTTTTGTTGGCTTAGAAACCTCCATCTCTTGCTCATCTGTGAGGCTTAGCGCTCTTTTAGATCGAGGCCGGGTGACTGGTCTATCTGATGTGCTTGTAAGATTCTGAGTGTTCTTGCAATGGGGCACATAGAGATCATCAGAATCGTCTCCAGAACTGCTGGATTCAAAGGTGCTCACTTCAGACGTACTGTTGTTTTTTTCTCTGTTAGAATCAGTGTTGGTTTTTTGTCGGAATGGAGTGAGATGAATACCCTCTTCCAAATTAAAATTGTAAGCATCGCTCGAACTGACAGATTCATCCAATTTTGGGGAGCAAACAGTTTTTTGATTTTTACTTTTGTTCCCTTTATACTTTGATGTAGACTTAGATTTTCTTCTGTTAGCTTTTCTTTTCTCTTTTTTTCTTACTTGTATACCTCTATGTTGAGTTTTTTTTTCAGCTTTAGATTCTAAAATGACTTCTTCCATTTTGGTAAACTTTCCTGGTTCAGTCAGCCTTGGTGATAAATTAATTTTGTCTGTGTTCCATTGATAGACATTTTTTTCTTCATTGTTTGGTATGTGCATGTTTACTACTGGGGCCACATACCTGATGCTTTCCAGTTCGAAAGATTGCCCTTCCAAATAACTTGTTTCAAAATTATCCAAGGTATCGAATTGACTTAGACTATTAAAATGTTCCTTTACATGGCGACGGAGAGATACAGTTCTAGGTAAGACATCAGCAGTAGACTTAGCCTCCCCTGAATCAAAGTCAGATCCCACTGTGTCTTGAGGAGTAGAAAGTATTTGCTCTAGGAATTTAAAAAACAAATGATAAACACAGTTTTTCTTTTTGGAAATTTGAATTTTAAGAATCTTAGGATTCAAAGTTGCAGCAAAGTCATTCCATTGTTTACAGCTATTTTAAGTAAATAAAAAATCTGGAAGATTTGCCATCTGTTTACCTATCAATAATCAATTGAATGGCTATATCTAACTTGCGTAAGAATTTTATAAAATCTTTAAAAATATTCCAACATAGGTTTTATGTGGTCCTGGTTCAAAAGTTTAAAGAAAAATGATTATTTTGAGTATAGTCAGAGGATCAGAATCCCAGGTTTCAAAGTAGGACAAATATCATGGGGAAAGAGGGGAGCTGTTGTTCTTTGAAAAATTAGTAAGATGTGGATAACTGGAAGGCTTTTCACATAAAAGATATAATGTATTTATAGGAAAAGTGGGATATTCATCTGGGTTTGCTTATGCCAATACTGTCCCTTTTTCAAAGCAGATATTTGAAAACTGGGACACATCTATTTAAAAGTAGCAAGAATGGCAAGGCTTTGGCCCTCAGCTTTGAGTTTAAACCCTACTTCTTACTATTTGGATTACTTCTTATAAAATGTTTTACTTTTGAGTCTATATAAAATTGAACAGACTGTACATATATTCCCAGGTGGTCATGAGAGTTAAATGAGACAATGCATATAAAATGCCTAATGTAGAGCTTAACACATAATAGGGCTTATTCTGGTTACAGATTTGGCATAATGGATGGATGTAATTTAAATTTATATTATTTGTACTTATATTACTATTATGTAAAATAAACTGCTTTGCCTTGAGAACACCAGATAAACAGATTACAAAGTTAAAATCAAAGGAGAAGTAGGGAAGGTTAATCATGTTACTTGTTTCCAAATGTCTTGCCCTTAATATTTTCAGATTTTTACTTGAATTACCTTTTATTTGGGATGATTCTTCTTGTCCTGGAAGGTCAGTTTCTTGAAAAGGAACTTGCCTTCGAAAATGTCAATGAAAAACAGAAATTTACTTAGCAATTATGTAAAAAAAAAAAATTTAACATTTTCCTAAATTTTACATTTTCTTTCCTTTAGTATCATTTCCTAATTCTATTCCAAACCAGTATATCTATTTTGTATCAAAGGAAACAAGAAAGACTTATGCTGATTACACGGAGGCTGATTTGTTATGACTGACACTCAACTCCCACTGCAAGAACTAACATCAAGGCAAATAGTTCTGCCTGAAAATAAGGCATAATTCAATTTCATTTAACTGGAGAAACAGCCAACCCAAATTGACTTCCAATCTTTAAAAATGCAATTTGGCTGCTAAAGTCTTTAGAGGCTTGCTTTTCATCAGCAGAGCTGTGATTTGTTGGTAATACATGGTACTAACAAATGAATTCTCCTGAAGTTCTTTTTTTTTGGACTGGGGATTGAACTCAGGACCTTGCGCTTGCAAAGCAGGTGGCGGTATCAGTGAGCTAAGTCCCCAGCCCCCTGAAATTCTTAAATATTGTTGTTCTGTGGTTCACGAGACAAAAACTTTTCTTTCTTCTCAAAACCTATTACCAGCAAATTCATCCTAACTGCAGTTTTACTCTTTATTCTGTGTACAGAATTTTCTACTGTAGATGTCAAAAATTAAATATAGGTTTAGGGAATATAGAGCTGCAGTAACTAATAATTATTTAGAAATCTTATAAAAACTTGATTTCTACATCTTACTTTGTTTATAACATATTGTGTCAGATCTTCAAGTTTAACAGTTTAAAAGCTATAAATGACTAAAGAAACCCCATATTTTTGGTTACTTCAGTGAGAAAGGGATAGACTCGTAAGGGATGCCAGGGAACTGCCTATGGCAATAGTTCCCGCCTGGGGGCAGTTATCCTTCCCAGGGATTTGGCAATATCTGAAATCATTTTGCTTCTCAGAACTGGAGAGGGGGATGTTACTGGCAATGAATGAGCAGAGGTTAAAAAATGCTACAACGTCCTGCAATGGATGGACAAATTACTTGGCTCACATCGTACCAAGACTGAGAAGCCCTAAGCTAGAATGAGGGCAGTGTTCCATATCTTAATTGAGTCTTACGTTTTACAGATATATATCTTAGTCAAACTCACTGAAATGTGCAATTAAGATCTGTGCATTTTGTTCTATGTGATTAAATCTCTAATTCATATACAAACAAAAGAGGGTATGTGGAGTCTGACACATAAGAACTTACATCAGTGTGTGACAGGTGTGTTAAATACATATACTTTTGGCCTGGGGATTTAGGTCAGTGGTTCTGCTGCCTGCCCCACAAGTGCAAGGACCCGAGTTCGATCTCCGGTACCAAAAAAACAAAAAACATTTTTTTTTCCCTAAACCAGGCTATTTTTAGAATGGCAAAGTATCATCATTTTAATAATTTGGTAACTTCTTAGAATAAAAATATGATATAGAGAAAAATATGACTGAAGGAAATAGTTTAAAAATTCTAGTGAAGCTTATTATTCTTTTTTTTTTTGGTACCAGGGATCGAACTCAGGTCCTTGCGCTTGCGAAGCAGGAGGCGAAACCACTGAGCTAAATCCCCAGCCCAAGAGATTTTAAACTGCTATGTTTTTGGGTTTGGGGATGAGTGTGTGGTGTTTTTGGTACCGGGGATCGAACTTGGGACCTTGCGCTTGCAAGGCAGGCGACGGAACCACTGAGCTAAATCCCCAGCGAAGCTTATTATTCTTAGAAATTCAGCTATAAATGTTTATATTTTAATATCAAATTTTCTTAAATATATTCTCAGTAGAGACAGAGAAAGAGCATCTGATTCCAAATATGAGTCAGTATGACACAAATGGACCAGAGAATTAAATCTTTCTTGGTATTAATAATCATAGTAATGAATTTAATACTAACGGTAAATCCTTTGCAAACAAATCCCTGGGGTTGTCATCATTATTGGAATCCGTCCCTGAGAGACATACTTCCTGGTTCTGTTAATGCATTAAAATAGAAGAAAACACTGTTTCAACTGAAGTACTTATAACAAAGCATTCATTTATTCAATAATACACACCTACTGACCATCTATTGTAGTGCCATGCAATTTTAGGAAATGGAATTGAAACAACTAAAAATTAGATAAAATCCTATCCTCTTGAAATTTATATCCTAGTGTTAGGAGAGAAAATTAAAAAGAAAACAGGGGGATGGGGATTTAGCTCAGTGGTTCCACCACCTGCTTTGCAAGCGCAAGGTCCCGAGTTTGATCTCCGGTACCAAAAAAAAAAAAGAAAGAAAGAAAACAGATACATATATAATTTTAGATAGTTGTAAGTGCTACAAAGGAAATTCCAGAGTGAAAAGACAGGGTAAACTGAGGTTGAAAGGCTCTTTTAGAAAGAATGTATTTGACGAGAAGGCTGCAAAATAATAAGCCATTGAAAAGGTAGGAGGAAAAAAGAGCCGTAGAAACAGCAAATAAAGGTGCCAGAAAGGGCCGGGGATTTAGCTCAGTGGTTCCACTGTCTGCCTCACAAGTGCAAGGTCCCGTGTTCTATTCCATGTACCAAAAAAAAAAAAAAGTAAGTGCCAGAATGCAGACAAACTGTTGCATTTTCAGAAAGAAAGGTAGATGTGGCTGGGACATAGTCACTGAGACCAAGAGGAGATGTATGTTCGGAGGCCAGATAATGTAGGGCCTTGAGAGCCAAGAGTGTGGAATTTAGTCTGAATGTGGTAGGAAGTCACTTAAATGGTAGGCAGGAAAGTAAAATGAGAAGCTTTAAAAAGATTAGTTTGGCCACTGTGTGAAACATGGGATGAAAGGAGTCAAGGACAATGGGCGTGGTGGCACACACCTGTAACCCCAGCACTCAGCAGGCTGAGGCACAGGACTGCTGCACGTTCAAGGCCATCCTAGGGTACACAGTCAGTTCAAGACCAGCCTGAACTACACAGCAAGACCCTGTCTCAAAAGAACAAAAACAAAAAGGCGCCAAGGAGTTGGGAGGTCATCACAGAAATCAAGCAAGACATGATGTGGAGGTGAGGCTCACTGGAAGGCCCTGAGATAATGAATTGTGAACAAGGATTGAATAGGGCTAGCAGTGAGGACACTGAAGGGGAAGGAAGCTTATAGTCTGGCTTGAGCAGATGAGTAGGCCACTTTATGGGGATGAGGAAGAATTACGGAGGGAGGTGGAAGTACACAATATGTTTGGGACAAGAAAAAACAGTTGTGCATTATACAAAGTATGAGATCTTCCCTAAAACTGTGTGTGTAGGTCCTGAGCTATGAATTTGAAAGTCACCAGCAGGTAGACATTATATAAAGCTATGGAAGGAAAGCTATGGAAGGAGATGAATCTAGTACTACTGGCCTTTCACAATAAGCAGCAGCCAGCAAAGGAGACTAACATCGAACAGTCAGGAAGGTTGAAAGAAAACTAGGGAAGTAGGATGTCAAAAAAGCAAAGAGATCAGAGTTTACAAGTGAAGAGTAGTTTCTGCTGTCTGATACTGTGAGGGTGAGAAGCAGAAGCGACCACTGAATTTGGTAATATAGAGGCTTTGGTGATCTTGATACACAGTGACAAGAGGATGGTAGGGACAGAAGCAGGATAAGAATGGATGTGTTAAGTGCCTGTACCACTCCCTACGATGAATATAATCACTATGTACTGCAAACATGTACTAATAAAAATGTTATTTATTTATTGTTGGGTTTTTCTGAGACAGGGTCTTGCTATGTATTCCAGGCTGGTCTTGAATTGACTTTGTAGGGCAGGCTGGCCTCAAACTTGCAGCAATCCTCCTGTGTCAGCCTCCCAACAATGACAAGGTCTCGCTATGTAGTTCAGGCTGGCCTTGAACTATGTAGCTCAGACTGGCCTTGAACTTGCAGCATTTCTCCTGTCTCAGCCTACCAAGTGCTGGGATTACATGTGTGCACTACCACATCCAGCTCTAAAATAATTATTTTAAAAAAAGGAATGGTTTGAAAGCTGGACGTGTTGGCACATACCTCTAATCCCAGGACCCTAGGAGGCTGAGGCAAGAGGATTGTAAATTGGATCCCAGCCCAGGTACCTTAGTGACACATTGTCTCAAAAAAAAAAAAAAAAAAGTTGGAGTGTAGTTCAGTGAATAGGCCTTCAGTTCAACCCCTGGTACCACTACCACCACCACCACCACCACCACAAAAAAGATTTGAGATGTGAATGAAAACTGGAGAAATGGACAATGACTGTACTCTTCTTTCTGGAAAGGTTCTGCTGTGAAGAGAAGCAGAGAAATGAGACAGATATTGTATGTGACAAGGAGAGGTTTCATGTGTTTTCCTTTTAATGCAGGAGATACTAAAGCACCTGTGTATGATGGCTGGATGATGCAGTAGAAAGAGGCACAGGGAGAACAAATTTCTAGGAACAACATTCTAAAGGAGGTGAGGGAAGGGAATCTGATGCACAAGGCTCTTAACAGGAGCAGGCACTTCTGGCATTGTAACAAGAAGGGATGTGAGGAGCATTAAGTATAGACAGAGGGAGATTTGCAGGTTTGCATTAAAGACCAGAGTTCCTGTCTAGTTCATAAGACATCATTCTAATTTAACTCAAGTGATTGTTTTTCGTAATTTTTTAAATCTGATGAACTTATACTGACTTTACAATGAACAGGCTGAAACTGTTCATAAGAAATAAAATAACTGGAAAATCTTTTTTTGGATTGAACCCAGGGCCTTCACACTGAGCGATATCTTCAGCTACTTTTTATTCTTGAGAAAGAGTCTTGTTAAATCATTAAGCTGCGTAATCTGGGCTTGAAGTTAGAATCCTCCTGCCTTAGCCTTCCGGAGTGCTGGGATTATAGTCCTGAGTCACCATGCCCAGCTGGAAATTAATTCTTCTGAAAAGTTTTCAATTTGATATCAAAAAGCTAATGTTTGAAAATAACATTATTATTCAAGGTAAATAAAGGAGAAAAGAATATTTAACTATACTGTAACATCATTAAAAAACCCACTTAAGCTTTTCTACCACACTAAATTGGCTTAACCATTGAAACACAAGTGTGAAATGACAGTCGAGAATGAGAAACACATATGATAAGCCTACGACACAAAATAAACTTGGATGTTTCAAATGCCAAGACAATCTGCTCAGCAACCAACATTTTCATAAATAGTAAAAATATCATTGATAAATGTTAAAGGGCCCGAAATAATAGGATTCTTGTCCCCGCAGTTTTGTATTTTTTTTTTTTAATATTCATTTCATACTACTGTGTGATTTTAGCAAAAGTTTGGAAAGGGAGGAGGAAGTCTGGTGTGCCTTTATAGAGATTTTCCTCGTTCTAGTTGACTGAACAAGGAGACGAAAGAATTAAAAAAGATTACATTCTGAAGAAAAAACTTTTCAAAATAATCTAATAGTTACACAAAAGTGCAAAAATCATAGCTAATCTGTATAAAGGCAGTTCAGCTATATTCTATATGTCCTATACGACATGTATATATTACATGTGTCTTTACCATATGTAGTTAAAATAAGGAATCATTTTGTTACAAGGAACTCTTTCTCCCTGCTCCTGTCAATAGAGCAGTGACTTCAGTTTCTTTCTCCATTGTCCTACCCCAATCACTATGGTTTGGCTTTTCCATCTGGCCTTCTAGCCTAAGTACGCATGTAGCATCTTCACTGGCACAGCAAGCAGATGGCCAGTGGAAGACAGCAAACTGCTCTGCTAACACTGGACACTCACCACTGCTTTCCTCATTCTCTTCCCCATCTCATTTCCCTGGCAATGGCTTCTGAGAAAAGGGAAGAGAAATGGGCTCATCATTACTCTTCTCAGACTTGTCACACAATGAAACACAAAGAATGTCCTAAAACAAACTGTCAAGGTCCGTTATATTTTGGCTGGCAGGACCATATTTGGACCTATTCTTTATAACTTTGGACACAAACAGAATCAGATTAAAAATCTAGTCAGCCAAATGTTCAGGATATTTCTTGACTGAGAGTTAACATGTAGTCTTCCTTATTTAGCCAACTAGGTTAAAAATGATTCCCCAAGAGCACTCAATTTCTCCCTAAAGCCAAATAAAGGTATTTCTTATAAAAATCTCACTGGATGTAGCAAAACTACATAGAAAAGAAAATTTAAGATGTCACTGATTTTGATTTTAGTTTCAAACTAAAATCAAAATGGATTAAAGATCTAAATATTAAAACAGAAACACTGAACTGGCTGGAACAGTTAGGTAGAACTCTTGAAGACATTGGCGCAGGAAAAGATTTTATGAACAAAACCTCAGTTGCCTGTGAACTAGCACCAACAATCAACAAGTGGGATCTCTTCTTACTAAAAAGTGTGCACAGCAAGAGAAACCACCAGCAGTGTCAAGAGACAACACACAATGTGGGAAAAAATGTTCACCAGCGGTCCCTCAGACAAAGGTCTATTATCTAGAATCTATAAAGAACTTAAAAAAATCAGACCTCCCAAATTTAAAGACCCAATCCAAAAATGGGCATCTGAAATGAACAGACATTTCTCACACAAAGAAGTAGGAATAGCTAATAAACATATGAAAAAAATGTTCAACATCACTGGTCATTCGAGAGATGCAGATGAAAACAACACTGAAATTCCACCTCACCCCAGAAAGAATGGCTGCTATCAAGAAATCAATGACAAATGCTGGCGGGGCTGTGGGGAAAGAGGAACTCTGCTCCACTGCTGGTGGAAGTGTAGACTGATACAACCACTGTGGAAATCAGTATGGAGAAACCTCAAAGAACTAGGACTGGAAGTTCCATTTGACCCAGCTATTCCCCTCCTGGGTATCTTCCCCAAAGAATTAAAAGAATCATACCACAGTGATATATGTACACCCGTGTTCATAGCAGCATGGTTTGTAATAGCTACAACTTGGAAACAGCCTAAATGCCCATCAACTGGAGACTGGATAAAGAAAATGTGGTTTTTATATAAAGTGGAGTACTACTCAGCCATAAAAAATGAGAAATTAGAGACATTTATTGCTAAATGGATGCATGTTGAGGCGATACTCTTATGTGAAATAAATAGGGCACACATGTGTAAATAATGAATAGTTTCTCTAGTGTGAGAGAAACTGAAAGTGTAAATAAGGACTAAAAGGTATAACAGATAATGTGTAATAGGAAGAAAAGGGGCAAAGGGGAAGGGTTAGGGGAAAGGAAAGAAGGGAATGGAATTAATATGAGAAAATGAAAAAAAGGAAACAAGTCTCTGTAGATAGGGATGGATCTAGGGGTTGAAGGGAGGGCAGGGGAAGGGGGAAAAAAATAAAAACCAAGAGAGTATGCAAAGGTGCAAATTTCCAGAGATGAATGGAATTCATTATATTGTATACCTAAAATGTACCAATAAAAGGATATACAGTTAAAAAAAAAAAAAAGGTGGCATTGATTTAGTTTTGGACTACTCTACTTCAGCTAACACTTTCAGACCTTTAGTTTAGTTGCCCTACCTCCAACTCAAGTAATTGAACATGCAAAGCAGGACTAGCAATGCAAAAGGTAAACAATTTTCTCTGCATGTTGTCCTGCTACCTGCTTTCAGACCCAAGTTGAGGCAGTTATAATCTTTGTTTGCCTATATGCTTAAAGCTTTCTTAGCTGGTTATGCAAAGTACCTGTGCTACAGCCAGGAGGATGTTTTAATCAATTCAGTAATAACAGAGTTGTGCACAATTAATTTAAGTTATAAATTGATCTAAACTTCTTATTCATTGATTAAATCTCTTCCCTAAGAAATTCAGCCTTTGTAATAAAAATACCTGAGCAGTATCTTCTGTTTGTTGTGAAGTAAGTTTTTCTTTCAGTGCATATAGCTGACATGCAAGGTAGTAACATTCCTTTCTTAGCTGTAGGATGATATCTTGGGCTTCTCTCACTTTGGATTTTTCATTTTCCAAAGCTAAAACTAACATTCTGTTGTTGTCTTGGTAATTTTTCAGCAGTGTACAAGTGTTGGCTAAAAGAAGATAAAATAAATTTATCAGTTATTAAATATAAGCTTAAAAAATGATGTAAAAGGACAACATAAATAGCTCTTACTAATCACTTGGCATGGTGCAGGTATAAAGGACCTGCGTTTGCCAATCTCTGCCAAGTTTTTATTCCTTTTCTCTT
Source organism: Heterocephalus glaber (assembly GCF_053883595.1). Lineage (NCBI taxonomy): Eukaryota > Metazoa > Chordata > Mammalia > Rodentia > Bathyergidae > Heterocephalus > Heterocephalus glaber. The sequence continues at coordinate 82,042,040 of NW_028258315.1, read as the reverse complement.
TCATTCGCTTCTTTATGTCTTCAAGACTATCTTGAAAGGACTTTTTCTGGCACCTCTCCTTGGCCATCTTCTGCCTACAAATTTAAAACAATAGAAAATATTTTTCTCAGAGAAAGAGAAAATATCAAATATAAATTAAAAATTGAAAACACAGGTTGTTAATAAAAAAGGAATTAAGTGGCAACTTAACCGTGGAACTAGCTCAAAGTAGGTAGTTAACTAATCTGGGTGATAATTTTGATTTTGCAGCTTTAAAATTTCATTAATATCTGGGCACTGTGATGTGCACCTGCAATACCAGCTACTCAGGAGGCTGAGGCAGGGGAATCACGAGGTTGAGGTCAGCCTGGGCAACACAGTAAAATCTCATCTCAAAAAACAAAAAACAAAACAGATGTCAGAATCATTCATGTCTATCATACAATGTACCTCTTTCAAAAATCCAAATCTATAAAATCTCACTAATATTTTTGATATGTTACTCTCCTCAGCCATTTCATAGGGAAGCATTATTGATTTCCAATCCAAAAATTCCATAATGTCACTTATTCTTTAACAAATACTCATTGAAGACTTGTAATCTAGACCAGTGATGTTGAACCTTTTAAGAATGTTGAATGATAACAACCCTCTGTGGCATATGTGCCATAAGTTCACCAACACTGTGTAGAAACTATGAGAAATGCTTTTTTAAATTTATTTTGGTGGTACTGAGAATTAAACTCAGGGTCTCATGAAGGGTAGTCAAGTGCTCTACCACTGAGGTGCATCCCCAGTCCTTTTAAATTTTTTTCTTATTTTGAAATGGGATCTTGCTATGTTGTCCTGGCTGACCTGAACTTGTGGGCTCCAACAGTTCTCTAGTGTCAGTCTCCCAAGTAGCTGGGACCACAGGCATGTACCACCGCATCCAGCTTATTATTACATTTTGAAGCCATAATTATTAGTGCTTCTTACAATGTTCATGGCCAACTTCTAGTGTTTGGAATTACAGCATTTATTCAGAGGCAATATAATATCTGGGTTTTGTTTTCCAGCTTTTTTCTTATTATTAATTTATTAGATTAGGTCACTCAACTAGTCTCTCTTCCACATTTTTCACCTAGTATCACTTAAGATAGGCACAAATATTCAAGAAAGCCAAGGTGATTCTCAGAAGTTTAAACTGTGTAGCACTATATACAACTTTAATAGGCTATGACAATTATAGAGCTGGAAAAAATAAGAACTGGAGCAGAGAAATATGTTAGTAATCTCCGTTATTGCTAAATTTAGTCTAATTCCCAGCAAATGGGACATACAGTTAAAAGTAGCAAAACACACTGACAACATAACACACTGCTGAGCATGTTAAAATATATGTATTAAATATTTTAATCAGTGCTAAAAATCAGATATGCTTCAGCATGCTAGTAAAATTGAAAAATTGTTGTTCTCTTATGTGGTAGTGGGAATCGAACCAAGGGCCCTTCCACTGAGCTACAGCTCCAGACCTTTAAAAAAATTTTAATTTTGAGATAGAGTTGGTAAGTTGCTCAGGCTGGGATTGAACTTGCAATATTCCTGCCTCAGCTTCCCAGCGTGGTGGGATTATCGGCACGTACCACTACATCCTGCTTTCATGAACAATTTTCTTATACTGTGTACTGTACTTTGCAGATCTTAAAATTGTAAAAAAACCCTGCTTTCTACAACCATCTATAAATAAACTTTCAATGTAAAGGATATCTTCATCTGCTTGGAGTCAAATATTTTCTTAAACCATATATTTTCTTGAGTATTTTCTACAGGGCTCTGGGCCTTAAATAGTGTAGATCAATTTAAGTATTTTATTTCTATGAATGTACATATAATACATTGGGATGCTTCTAGTAGAAGTGGTGTAACTATTTTTAAAAAACACTAGTAGTAGGTGGGTTGTATAAAACAATTTACTGCAATGAAGTTTCTGAAGTTTGAACTGAAGGTGTCTGAAAGCCAGGCAGATTAATTGATGAAGTTTAGATATTTTAGAAGCAAAGTCTTATCTAAAAAAGCTTTTGTTATTGCAGCAAAACAAGCTAAAATCATAAAAGACATTTGCTGTACCAGAAGTCTTACTTCCTGTCCAGGCCAAAGGTGTCAACAGCGGATGCGTCAGAACGAATGAAAATACAGACAGGTCAGTGTGGGAGGATGGTCTCAATGTGTATGGTAGTCAAAACAGTCCTGCTGCGGAGGTAGCCAGGTACAGCACCGTGTCGGTTTTTCCCGCATACCTAAGGGAGCCAAGATCCTGGATAAGGAAAAGATGACAACGGTGGTACCCTGCACAACTGAACAGCTGCTTTTTCTGTATTCTTACGTTAAGACCGGCTTCTAACTACTGTAAATTCTTTATTTGCACATCACTTAATCCAAACAATTTATCAGGGTAGGAGGTTCAGGTCCCCTTATTTAATGGAAGAGGGAAAACACAAATAAGGTGGCCGAGAAGCAAAAGGAGTCAGGTTGGTCTGGTTCCAGTCTGAGCTTTCGGCCACCGAATTTTCTACCGGGGATCGAACTCGGGACCTTGCGCTAGCGAGGCAGGCACCGGAACAACTGAGCTAAATCCCCCGAGGCCACCGAATTTTGTAACCATACTGAAACCCTGAGAATGGTCGAATAGGACGCCCTTGTTCCACACCTGAAAATCTTCGGCCTTTCTCTCGGAGGGGCGAGAGAAACGCCGAAATTACGCGGACTGATGGAAGGGGACTAGGTGACTAGGCGGCTCCAAAACGGTACCTTGGCCAGTACTTCTGCAGCTGTCGGCCTCTTCCTCACATCCCAAGACTCCTCAAAACTGCCCCGCCTCGCTTGAGCCCCGCGTTCCAGCGCTCCAGGCCTGAGGCTGTGTCTCCGGTCGCCCGCTACTACCGCCGCCACATTCGAAATTCCCCGCTGCGCTCATCTATTGGCTGGCTGGAGGGGATCACGTGACGCGACGTCGCAACAGCGAACAGCGCCGCAGCGCCCCGCCTACGGGCGACGACAAGTGACGCACCGACGAGTCTCGCCCCTTCGCCCGGGGTGGAGCCAGTGGTCTAGTGGCGGCTTCTCGCCACTACTTTTCTGCTCAGAGTCGTCAGATTTAAGGGCGGAGTCACTAGGAAACTTTTAAGGTGGGACACTAGGTATTTCAAAGCTCCCTGTTTCTTTAGTGTGTCAGCTTCCCATCCTTGGGGTTTGCTCAAGGGCTCCCGCCTGTGAGAACCAGTCAGCCAGCCAGCCAGCGTGCCACACAGAGAGGCAGCTTTTAGGAGAATTAAAACCAAAAGAGGGAGCAAATAGTCTGTCAGAGAGGTACAGTATTACTGCAGGTGTCTGAAATTTTCAGCCCAATGTTCTCTTTCCTCTTTGTCTTCTCTCTTCCCCTCTGACCCTTTATCCCTCAGAAAATGTCAGGGAGGTTCCCACCGAGAAGTGTTGCAAACTGTCTGGAGATAGGGTTGGTTGGGATTCCAAAGAAAGAAGCACTAAATTGCAAGGTGATCAGTCCGAAGTATTTACAAGGGGAATTTACAAAGAGCTTCTCGGGCCGGGGATTTAGCTGAATGGTGCCGCCGCCTGCTTCGCAAGCGCAAGGCCCCGAGTTCGATCCCCCGGTACCATAAAAAAAAAAAAAGTTACAGAGGGCTTCTTTCAAGACCTCAAGTATGGCTGCAGTGAGAGGGTCCGAGTGTCGAGTTTATGTGAGGATTTAAGGAATTTTGGCTCAGGGCCAGGGTCAGTTTCAGTGTTTCAGAGACCAACCTAATGTTAAGACCCCAGATTGGACTCAAGCGTGCTTGGAAAACCTCTAGCTGGCTGGGTCACAGAGCGATCAAGATACTCTGATTTTTTGTCAGGACATGGAAAGAAAATGGGGGGAACCGAGTGACCGTACAATAAGGAATTTGAAGCCTAGAAAAGTTCAGTTACCTGTTTCCAAACTTTTCTTTCATCTGTGGTAGTAGTCATAAGTAATCAAAACTTCTCTTGCTAAACTGAGGGTCATCTTCACAATCGCGAAAGAAGCACTCAGGTTGCAATTAGTTCCAGTACTACGAATAATTATTTAGAGTTGATATGTGAAGTCACATTTATGTGCCATAAAAGCCCTAATCCCCCCATTTCTGTTGGAAATGTAATAGTTGTAGTATATGTCTGCAGAGATAGCTGGAATGGCTTATTTCTGTTAACTCCACTATCATGAGTCCATGTTCTTTTTTCTTGTTGTTGTTTTTGGTACCGGGGATCGAACTTGGGTCCTTGTGCTTGTGAGGCAGGCAACAGAGCCACTGAGCTAAATCCCCGGCCCTGACTCCATGTTCTTTAAAGGTATCCATTCAGCCCTAGAAATTACCCAGCTGACAGCAAACTTAATTGTTCTGAGTTAGTGTTTTTTTTACACTTGATCTTAGCCAAAAGGCCGAGAAGTGATGTGTTGTTTTTTTTTTTAACCAGGATGTCACAGCAAGTTAAAAGTTTAATTGGAGTCTGCTCTTGACTTAGTGATGCCTGGCACATGGTAAGCAATATATTAATAATTATTTCAGTGGTTCCTGCACCTGCTGTGCAAGTGCAAGGTCTGGAGTTCGATACCCAGTACAAAAAAAAGAAATTATTGAAGGATTTGAATGAATTGAATAAGTAGAATTCATTTCAAATGCGAGAATAAACAAAGCAAAAGATAAGTGTGGAAATATTCTTAAGCATAATTAAGCTTAATGTGTTACTTCTTGAACTGTAGTGTATATAAGAATCACTTAGGATGATCCTGTAGCTGACAAACTGAATTAGAGTCTCCTAGGGTAAGATCCCAGTAATCTGCCTCCTAAGTTTTCAGCAGGCAATTCTGACGGTTGTAGCCCACTGAGTACACTTTAAGCAAGGCTGGAATCAAGGAAGTTTATGATATATTTAACATACAATGAACACTCACGTTCTCCCCTGCATGTTTCTAAAATTCCAGTAAAACTGCTTATTAATATTTAGCTGCTTATTCTTAACATTTATTACTATGTATATACTTTACTGACTTGGTGTTTAAAGAGGTGAAATTCTGCTCAGACTAATTTCTTCTTTCTCTGATATCCCAATTAAAAAAATATAACAAAATTGATTTGAGAAAGAAAAGCCAGTATTCTGGTCCAAAGATAGTTCAGTATGCTCTTTATTTTTTAAAGAGAGAAATTAAACTCTTCCCTGTTTATGGGTAATCAAGAAAATACATTAATGTGTCCTCCCTGGAATTGATTTTTTAAAAATATTTTTTTGAGAAAGATTGATACAGTAGTTATCATACAGTAAGTTGAGGTTTCAAGTTACTACAAGTAACTTGTAATAATTCAAGGATTCACTTGAATAGCAATATAAAGGTCAGCAATTTGGTGGCCAAAACTGGGAAGAAATTTGTCAGAACTGAAATATAGCAAAGCCTCAAAACTTTTGTGGCTACTCTTGGTATCTTATATTGGATTAATACTGTCTTAAGCTCAGTAATAGCAAGCTGTGGAAAGCCTATACATACATAAAGCAGAAAGGCTGGCTGCAAGGAATAGATACCACTTCATGCTATTTATATGTTTTGTTTGTGTGTTTCAGAAATCTATGTTCCTTAAAACTGTGATTTATTATACGTCAGCATTTATGTTCTATAGTTTTATTGTAGGGGAGTCCATTCCTCTTAGAATAATACTAGACACATGACTATTTAATTGAATTATAATGGATAATGCTGACTGAGGCCCTGCTTTGTGCCAGGAAATGCTTATGGTTTGGATACATTCATTCATTTTGTCCTCATGATAAACCTATGAAATTAGCACTGATGTTAAGCTTTTTTTTAAAAAAATAAACTGATACATAGTATGCTCAATCTATTAAGTGTGGAGCCATGTACAAGCTTTGACAATCTGACTTCAGAGTCTGTGTCCTTAAGCATGATGCTATAATTTTACATAAATTTAAATTTATTCATACGGCTTTTTGACATTTCATCACACTGATCAGATGTCTGCAGGCTTATCATGTACATATGTGAGTAGAACTCTTTGTAAATGGCTAATGTGGGTGGACACCTTTTTATGGCAAATATGTAAATTTCTTGGCATTTTTCTTAAACTTTTAATGTGAAAATCATCTAAATACTAAACCACTTAAAGCAAAAAAGATCTCATCTTTCATATCATATTTCACATGTGGTATTACTGTTTTAGTGCCTTTGTTTCTGCTGTATGTCAGTTCTATGAGGTCAGGAGCTGTATCTATTTTGCTTTATATTGGAAGATGGGACAGAATAGTTATTTGCTGAATGAATGAAGGAAGGAATAGTTTGTTGAACTCTGTGTCAAGAAGGATGAGAAGGAAGAGAGGGAAGGGAAGAAGGATTAAGAAAAGAACTGAAGCGTGGCTGGGGATTTAGCTCAGTGGTTCTGCTGCCTGCCTCGAAAGCGCAAGGTCCCAAGTTCGATCCCCAGTACTCCCCCCAAAAAGAAAAGAACTGAAGAAAAAATGAAAACAGAGCTTTTGAAAATGGGAAGGGAAAAAATGTTGAAGAGAGCAGGGAGGGATGGAAGGGGGAGGGAACAAACTAGGGATTAATATTTGTTATGTACATGTACAGACTCCCCATGATAAATGTAATCATTATGTACTTAAAATATGTATTCATTTATTTTAAAAAATATGTACTAATGAAAAGATTTGGAGTTAGAATTGGACTTGGGGGAAATGCCATTGTCAATTTTTCATCTCATAGGCAGAGCATAGGAAGGGAATAGGCACATGCCAGTTACAGCATTTCTGTTAAAGCTTTGTTACAAACACAAATGACTGTTATATTATTTATTGCTAGTCTCTCTTTTGTATTACGTGTTGACATGAATGAACCAGTAAGCACTTGCATGGAACAGTAGAAAAGATAGAAGCATTAAAGGAATAATCAAAGTATTAATACTAGTTTGAAATCAGAGTTTGTTTAGTTTTATTTCTTTCTATGTATAGATTTGAGCGGTTATGTCACTTACTGAAAGTCTCACAAAGATTTCTTGTATTTTCCCCACACAACATATTCCTACCTCATCTTAGTTATTTAAACAGCCATTACAGAGAAATATGTCTAATTATTATGATGTAAGGGAGACAAAGACAAAACAGAGAAACAGATTATTTTAAAATTGCATGAAAGATGTTAAATGAAATTTCAGAAGTGTACAAAGATTTAAACTCTGATAAGTTTTTTTTCTTCTGAAACATACATTAAATTCTGTATATTTTGATTGAAAGCATATTTATTCAACATTCATTTTTGTAATATAAAATACTCTCAAGTTTCTGTATTGTGGTTTATTCTTAGGAAATGTTAATTCCACTTCATGTTATTTGAAAAAAATCTCTTTTTTTGAACTTTCTTCAAATAAAATCAGTAGTTTTCCTTTGCACTACAATTACTGAAATGGAGACGTGAACTCCATAAGAAGGTAAGCTTTACCTTAAGATGGTACTTTGGATCAGGGCAAGAGAGAGGACTGACAGATGAGAGTAAAAGTTGTTAGATGACTAGAATGTGATTTCTAGAACAGTCAAGACATGCCTTACACTGGTAAAACCCAGTTTTTAAATCTATGCATTGCAGTGCTGTTAGCATAGTTAGTTAATGTGTCAGTTTCACATGGAACATTTTTTTTTGTACCAGGGATTGAACTTGGGACCATGTACTTGTGAAGCAGGCGTCAATCCCCAGCCTCACATGGAACTTAAAATAACAGGAACCTCTAAAAAATGAAGAGGAATAGGCCTTATCCTGTTTCAGTGAGCTAGGACCTTTCTCTTGATTACTTCTCCAGGTAATTCAGACATATGCCAAACTTTTATACCCACATAAATCATATGGGGTAATATTGTTAAAATGCAAATTCTAATTGAGCAGATCTAGGGTTGGGCGAGAGATTCTGTATTTCTAACAAGCTCGCAGGTATTGCTGATTGTTGTTAGTCTATAAAAGAGCAAAGAAAAACCAAGACAGTGTTTCTCAAACTTGCTGAGCATTGGAATAATTTTGAGACCTTAGCAGCTACTCTCTGCTTCTCACTCTCAGGAATCTTGACTGAGTAGTGCTATAGTTTGGATCTAGAATGACCCCCAAAACTCTCATGTTACAGGCTTGGTCCTTGGCTTGGTAGAAACTAAGAGGTGGGGCATAGTAGACGGAAGTTAGGTTACTGAGGGCAAGTTCTTGAAGGGGATATTGGTTCTCCATTTCCTTTCTCTCTTTGCTTCCTGGATGACATGAGGTGAACACATCTCCTCTGCCAAGTACTCCCCACTATGATGTACTGTGTTGCACCATAGACTTAAAGCAACAGGGCCAAGCAACATGAACTAAAATCTTTATAACTTGTCTTATAAAAAGCAGTTCACTGAACATCATGGTACATAAAAGGAAAACTTTATAAACCATACCTCGTTAAAAGTAAAAACTTCATGAAAGATCTTGTCAAGAGAGTAAAGAGATACTGATTGGTGAAAAATGTGTGCAAATTATCTTCAGTAGTTTGAATAATGACCCCTTAAAATATCAAGTTATGAAAATATCTGTTATGAAAAATAGTCTTACTTGGGGGAAAAAGATATTAGGTATAACTAAACTAGGATTTTGAGATGATCAAACTATTTTGGAGTATTTGAAGGAGCCCTAAATAATATCACAACTGTAGTGACCTTTTAAGAATAAGGCAGAGGGGACGCCCTACCGAGGTCCCAAGTCTCGCGGAACATGCCGAATCAGCCCGCTGCAGACAGGCAGGTCTGCCCACGCCCTACGGAGGTCCTGAGTCTCACGGAACACGCCCAATCAGCCTGCTGCAGACAGGCAGGTCTGCCCATGCCCTACCGAGATCCCCAGTCATGCGGAACATGCCGAATCAGCCCGCTACAGACAGGCAGGTCTGTGCACGCCCTACCGAGGTCCCAAATCACGCATAAGACGCCCAATCACCCCGCTGCAGACAGGCAGCCACCTGGTTCCACACTACAAAGTCGCAGAGGACACCAGACCACCAGATCAAGGTACTGAGTCCTGCTGCTCCCGGCCCAGAGGTAGGGACGTCTGAGCCTCCGTCTCACTGCTCCTGGTCCAGAGGAAGGGGCTTCCCAGTCACCATCCCTCGCGCTGCTCCCAGCCCAGAGGAAAGGGCTTTGGGGCCACCTTCTGTCCCGCTGCTTCCGGCCCAGAGGAAGGGGCTTCCAGGCCACCATCCCTCCCACCGCTCCTGGCCCAGAGGTAGGGGCTTCTGAGCCGCCATCCCACTGCTCCTGGTCCAGAGGAAGGGGTTTCCCGGCCATCACCCCTCCCGCTGCCCCCAGCCCACAGGAAAGGGCTTTTGGGTCACCATCCCTACTGCTGCTCCCAGCCCCTGTCCCACCTCTCCCAGCTCAGAGGAGGTAATCCGTGCAGGCGCTAACAGCCCCCCGCCCCAGCCGAAATGAGAAAACATGTAAATAAGTCTCAAAACCAGACTTCCAGATCACCTATAGCAACCCCAAAGGAAAATGAGATGGAACACTCTGATACTCAACCACCTGGACCCACTGAACTGGCAACAAAAGGGGATCTTGAAAAAATGAAATCAGAAATAATTTCTCAGATAACAGGAGAAATTGTGCCCCTAGTGCAAGACATGATTAATAAATCTAGAGAGGAGCTGAGGAACATGATGGAATCCCAACATAAGAAACAAATGGAATCCATAAAGCAGATGCAAATAGATTTCTAGGACATGAAAATCTCTATTGAAAGTCTACACAGCAGAATGAGCCAATGTGAGGACAGAATTTCAGATATAGAAGATAAGATTGCAATTAATGACCAGGAAAAGAAAAATTGCTTCAAAATTATAAGGGAACATGAGAAATCAATCCAGCAGCTGCTAGATGATGCAAAGAAGAATAACATAAGACTGATAGGGCTTAATGAAGAAACAGGAGAGAGTGGAGATGACATAAAAAAATCTCTGCACAGAAATAATGGCAGAAAACTTCCCAAGCAGGGGAAAACAGCTTGACATACAGATAAGTGAGGCATATAGGATTCCAAATAGCCTTGATCAAAAAAATCTACACATAGGCATATAATTGTTAAGATTCCAGAAACACAACAGAAGAACAAAGTTCTCCAAGCAGTCAGAGAAAAGAAACAAATCACATACAAAGGAAAGCCCATCAGAATCACAGCAGACTTCTCAACACAAACCATCAAGGCAAGAAGAGCTTGGAGTGACATGTTCCAAGCCCTAAAAGAAAACAGCCTCCAACCCAGAGTGATGTACCCTGCAAAACTATCTTTCAAAATGGATGGAGAAATAAGATATTTTCATGACAAAGAGCACCTTAGGAACTTTGTGAATACCAAACCAGCACTCCAAAGACTTTTACACAATATCCTAGGAACAGACATTGAGGATCACAACCCCAGGAAGCAAAGCAGAATGAACCCATCTGGCATGACAAGAAATTAAATGTAAATGGGAAGAACCCAACAAAAAGAAAAAGTCATGGCAATGACAAGTCAGTATGTTTCAGTGATAACCATCAATGTTAATGGTCTCAATTCACCAATCAAAAGAAATAGACTGGCAGAATGGGTCAAGAAGCAAAATCCAACAATATGCTGCATACAAGAAACACACTTAATTCAAAAGGAAACTCATAGACTGAAAGTTAAAGGGTGGAAAACAATACTGCATGCGACAGGAACCTGAAAAAAAGCAGGAGTAGCTATCCTCTTTGTAGATCAAGTAGATTTCAAACCAACACTGATTAAGAGAGACAAAGAAGGACACTACATCCTTGTAAAGGGAACAATCCAAAGGAAGAGATGACAATCATAACTATCTATGCACCAAACACAAGTGCACCCAACTATATAAAACAAATACTAACGGACATGAAAAGTCATATATGCACTAATACAATTGTAGTGGGGGACCTCAACACTCCACTGTCACAAATAGATAGATCAACTAGACAAAAAATAATGAAATACTAGAACTCAATCGAACTCTTGAACAAATGAACTTAACAGATGTTTACAGAGTCTTCCACCCCACAAAATCAGAATACACATTCTTCTCAGCTGCACATGGGTCATTCTCCAAAATAGACCACATATTCACACATAGAACATGTTTAAGTAAGTGCAAAGGAATTGAAGTTATCCCCTGTATATTATCAGACCATAGTGTGATGAAATTGGAGATCCATAGCAAAAGAAACTCAAAAAATGTCATAAACACATGGAAATTGAACAACACACTTCTGAATAACCAATGGGTCACAGAGGAAATTAAAGAAGAAATCAGACAGTTCCTTCAGTTAAATGACAATGACAATACAACTTATCGGAATCTATGGGACGCAATGAAAGCAGTCTTACAAGGGAAATTCATAACAGTGAATATGCATATTAGGAAAACAGAACGAGCCCAATTAAACAACCTGATGCTGAACCTCAAGTTTCTAGAAAAAGAAGAGCAGGACAACCCCAAAGCCCATACAAGGGAGTACATTATAAAGATCAGAGGAGAAATCAATGCAATGGCGACTAAGAGAACAATACAAAAAAATCAATGAAGCCAAGAGTTGGTTCTTCGAAAGAATCAACAAAATTGACAAACCCTTAGCCAACCTTGTCAGAAAAAGGAAAGAAAAGCCCAAATCCATGCAATTAGGAATGAAAAGGGAGAAATTACAAAAGACCCAGCAGAAATCCAGAGGATCATCAATACCTACTTCCGGAACCTATATGCCAATAAAATAGAAAACACAGAGGAAATGGACAGATTCCTAGATACATATGAATTACCAAAGTTGAGTGAAGAAGACCTAAAAATTCTAAACAACCTAATATCAACCAATGAAAATGTAATAAAAAACTTATCAACTAAGAAAAGCCCAGGCCTTGATGGCTTCACTGCTGAATTCTACAAGACATTTAGAGAGAAACTACTGTCACTACTGTTTAAACTCTTCAATGAAATTGAAAGGGAAGCAATACTTCCAAATTTATTCCTGGAAGCAAGCATCACCTTGACCCCCAAAACAGAGAAAGACCCAACCGAAAAAGAGAACTACAGGCCAATCTCACTAATGAACATAGATGCAAAAATCCTTAATAAGATACTGGGAAATAGGATGCAGAAGATCATTAAGAAGATCATACACCCTGATCAAGTGGGATTCATCCCAGGGATACAGGGATGCTTCAACATACGCAAATCAATAAATATAGTACACTATATCAATAGAGCCAAGGACAAAAACCATATCATTTTCTTCATAGATGCAGAAAAACCATTTGACAAAATCCAACACACATTTATGATAAAAACCCTACAAAAAATTTGGAATAGATGGTCTCTACCTCAAACTGATAGAAGCCGTCTATGAAAAACCAACAGCCAGTATCATACTAAATGGTCAAAAGCTGAAATCCTTCACACTAAAATCAGGAACAAGACAAGGATGTCCACTATCACCACTCTTGTTTACTCTTGTTTCTTTGGAAACATTAGCCACAGCAATTAGACAAGAGCAAGAAATAAAAGGAATAAAGATAGGAAATGAAGAAGTCAGATTGTCATTATTTGCAGATGACATGATACTCTACATAGAAGACCGCAAGAACTCCACCAAAAGTCTTCTAGACTTAATAACCAAATTCAGTCAAGTAGCTGGTTACAAGGTCAACACACAAAAATCAATGGCTTTCCTCTACATGAATGACAGACTCACTGAGAGAGAAATAGGGCAAATAATTCCTTTCACAATAGCATCCAAAAAACTGAAATACCTAGGAATCAACTTAACAAAAGAAATCAAAGACCTCTTCTCTGAAAACTATGGCACTCTGAAAAGAGAGATTGAAGATGATATCAGAAAATGGACAGACATCCCCTGCTCCTGGGTAGGAAGGATTAATATAGTGAAAATGGCCATACTTCCAAAACTGCTATATAGATTTAATGCAATTCCAATGGAGATCCCAGCAGCATACTTCATGGACCTTGAGAAAACAATCCAAAAATTCATTTGGAACAAGAAGAGACCCAGAATAGCAAAAGCAATTCTAGGTAACAGAGACATGGCAGGGGGTATCACAATCCCCAACCTGCAACTCTACTACAAAGCTACTGTGACAAAAACAGCATGGTACTGGCAAAGAAACAGACCTGAGGACCAGTGGAACAGATTAGAAGATCCAGATCCAGGGGCTGAAGGGAGGACTAGGAATGGGGAAAAGATAAGAAGCAAGATGCATTATGTAAAGGTACAATTCCCAATGAGAAATGTAATTGTGTTGTATACCTACAATGTACCCATAAAAGAATTTAATAAAAAAAAAAAAAGAATAAGGCAGAGGGAAGATTTGCCACGTGAGAAGGCATGTAAAGACAAAGATATAGAAAGAGTCCTGATTCCATATAGTAGATATACGCAGAGTGTGATGTGTCCCCAAAACGTGGAATGCTGATAACCACCAGAAGCTAGAAAAAAGGTAAGGAAAGGATTTTTTTAGCCTCCCCCAAGGGAGTACAGCCCTGCCAACACCTTTATTTTGAACTTCTGGCCACCAGAACATTGCTTCCTCATTAATTAATGAGTGAAATCAATTCTCATATCTATTTATTTTTACTTTATTACATGAGAGTTATTCATTTTAATTTACATGAGAGTCATGATTTTATCTTTTTAAAAAGAAAATCCTGGGCTGGGGATTTAGCTCAGTGTTTCCAATGCCTGCCTCGCAAGTGCAATGTCCCAAGTTCGATCCCTGGTACCAAAAAAAAAAAAAGAAAAAAGACAATCCTTTAAGAGATTGCTACAATATTCAGTTGGGCATTATGGCTTAGGTCTGTGATCCCACAGTTGGGAGGCTGAGGCAGGAGGATCTCTATAAGTTTGAGGCCCACCTGGGCTGCATAGTTCAAGGCCAGCCTGAACTACATAGTGAGATTGTGTCTCAAACCCCCCTCCAAAGAGTGCTACAGAATTCAAATAATAAGCAACAGTACAAAATGAATATCCTTCCTATTTAGTCACATCTCCATGGCCTTATATTCCCATAGTGAAAATTGACTTTTATCAATGTAAACTAAATGTAAAATTGTGGTTATGATAAATGTGATGAAAAAGACATAATACACTGTAATAGGATGACTGTACTTGGCCTGGGGAATCTGAGAAGGCTTCTCTGAAGTACTAGCAAGTGGGCTGACATTTGACAATGGATAGGAAAAAAACATTACTTATTAATGTAAAATGGGACTCAGTTACCTTGTCAAATGATTTCTCTCAATCAGATAGGGGCTGATGGATTATAGGTATGGGAAAAGAAAATATCTGGGTTGATGGCCGGCCTGGGAGAAAGGGCACAGGGTAATTTTAGGGTGTTGGCAAGAATATTATTGAAATTATCATTCATGAACTCTAAGGTGGCTAAGTTAGGAGGTAAAACAAAAAAACGAGCAAACAGGTAATACTGGTGGCTTGGGACAAAACAGGTATTCATAAACTTGGAAATCTCATGAGGTTGTTAATACAAATTAGAAAGCTGTTTTTATAAGAGTGGTGTTCTTTGAAATAGATAATTTTGAGGAGGAGCAATTATGAAAAACGAAGTTAAAGGAAATACCATAGGAGTAGGTGACTGGGGTGAAATGAAAGACGTTGGAAATAAAGAGGCGAGGGAAATCAAGGCCAGTTTTTAGATTGGTTACCTATGTGGATAGTGAGGCCCCCTGCCTATATGGCAGGGATTGGAGGCCAGCCAAATGCCGAGTCAAAGCTGAATGAGTGGAATGGCCTGAAAGAAGACAAATACAGGAAGAGGCGAAGGGGGAATGAATGGTCTGCAAGAGTCCCAAAGGTTCAAAGAGTGTAAGAATGATTTTTCCTCCCTGGAGAGGGCTACTGGGCCAGGAGTACTGTAAGGAAAACCCAGTCCCATTTGGTTTTAGCTGCTTATTTATTTTCCTGTAAACTACTTGAGCATGTTTCTGCCAACTTTAAAGTAAATGCTTGTCTTTTTATTATTTAGTAACTCTTTGTAAACTAAGGAAATTAGCTGTTTGTCTGACATGCACATTGTACATAATTTTTTCCATTAGTTGTCTTTATGTATGTTGTAGCAGTTTCAAAAGTTTCTGTTCCAGATTTATCAGTCTTTTTTTCCACATGCATCTGGATTTGTGTTTGTAGGTTTGTGTTCAGAAGGACTGTTTCCCCTCTAATATGATAAATATTTAAATTATGGTATATCCTAGATTTTTTTTTTTGCTGTACTTGGGATTAAAACCAGGGCATTTTCACATAACCATATCCTCATCTCTTTTCATTTTTTATTTTGAAACAGGATTTCACTAAGTTACCAAGTTGCCTGACTGGGCTCAAACTTGCTCTTCCTGCCTCAGCTTCCCATGTCCTAAAAGTTTGAATGCATGCATTAGCTTGCTGGCACAAATTACTTGACACTCAACAATTTAAAGAAAGAGGTATTATTGGGCTCATGGGTTCAGAGGATTCGGTCCATGGTTGGCTGTCTTAGAAGCAAGAGCGTTATGGAAGAGGGCATGGTATAACAAAGCTGCTTAGTTTGTGGCAGTTGAAGAGCAGCACAAGAGAACAGTGCAAGACAGGAATGGGCTAGGGATCATATATATCATCCAGGGTAACCCATCCAGATGCATCTAAAAGTGTGCTTTGGCTATCTAGGTGGCTACCAAGCGAATCGAGTTGACAAGCTTAGCTATCACAATGCACTTTAACCATCACATCTTTGCTGTACCTGGAATTCAGTTGTGTCAGAAGCAAAGAGAGGATTCAACCTACTCCCCCCCACCCCCATTTCCTTTAAATCTTACTTTAAAAAATCTTACTTTACTTTAAAATCTTATTTTTGTTATGAGATTCCAAGATGATTTGGGTCTGTTTTGGAAGAACAAAAGGTTTGATGAGATTACATTGCATAATCATGAGGCATGTCTTAGAATAAAACAGACTTTAAACCCTGGAGATAGCACTTGCTGTTGTGGTTGGCCAAGGCAATCTGGGCCTTTGAGGACGTAAGAAATACATGAGCCAGTGTGAC
This sequence comes from Heterocephalus glaber, assembly GCF_053883595.1. Taxonomy (NCBI): domain Eukaryota; kingdom Metazoa; phylum Chordata; class Mammalia; order Rodentia; family Bathyergidae; genus Heterocephalus; species Heterocephalus glaber. The sequence continues at coordinate 82,025,887 of NW_028258315.1, read as the reverse complement.
TAGCCAAAGTGAGCAAGGAAGAGGTTAGAAGAGAAGAAGTGTGAGAAGTAACAGGTGGATCATCTGAGACTCTAGCCAATGCATTGTAAAATTTGTTCTCTGATTAAAATGGAAAAGCATTAAGGATTTTAGGCAGAAACATGATATAACCTAATATACTTCAAAAGGCTTTTCCATTGCAATTGTACTGTGGAAAGAAACAGTAGAAGCTAATTGCATTTTTCAGCAGAGAGATTATGATGTTTCAGATCAGGGAGCAGAGACTTGATAAGACATGCTGGGTTTTTGGATAGAGTTTCTGTCAGCTGAGATGGGAAAGACTTGTAGGTAGAATAAATTTGAGGGGCAAAAACGGGTTCACATTTGATCTAAAGTAAGAAATTTGTTACATATCCAACTGTTAATGTCAGATAGGCAATCTATACATTTGGAGCTTGGGAAAGAGTTTGAGCTGGAGAAAAAATTTCAGAGATATCAGCCTATAGACTCTAATGCATTTATTTGACGTCATACGACTGACAAGATCTGTCACCACCTAAAAAAACAGCATGCTTGTGTGAGTGTTGCTAGAGGCTTTATTGAAGCAAACGGGTATCAGAAGTTGTGGATTTCAATCCTAGCTCCATTTAGCTTTGAAGTCTCAGTTTCTCATGTATAAAATATGTATAATCCATTAAAAAATGTGGATAATAATCCCTAATGATTAAATACATGTGAAAAACCTATATAATAATAAAGAGCCTTGATTATAATATTTTACTAACATTCATAAAGACAGTGGAAAATCCTAATGAACGGACCAGAGAGTGACCAAGTAATGGCTTTACCAGAAGTTAGACTTGGGCACAATAACTTGAACGATGAATCATAATAGGATAAGCTACTATATTATCTTTTTTTTTTTTTTTTTCTTTTTGGTACTGGGGATCAAACTTGGGACCTTGCGCTTGCGTGGCAGGTGCCGGAACCACTGAGCTAAATCCCCAGCCCTATATCATCTTTTTTTGTTTTGTTTTTATTTTTTGAGACAGGCTTTTGCTATGTTTGTTTGTTTGTTTTTTGGTACTGGGGATTGAACTTGGGACCTTGCGGTTGCAAGGCAGGTGCCAGAACAACTGAGCTAAATCCCCGGCCCAGGCTCTTGCTTTGTAGTTTAGTGTGGCCTTGAACTTACTTTGTAGCCCAGGCTGCCTTCCAACTCACAGTGATTCTCCTGCCTCAGTCTCCCAAGTGCTGGGATTACATGTATACATCACCACACCTGGATGAGCTACTATATTAATTTAAATCATTGGTAGAATGAGCTGGTAGTGTAAATCAGTATATCAAGCATCCAAGTCCATGAAGTAGCATTATTATTTCTAATGTGAATAGGTATTATAGGGTCCTAGATAAAAGTCTCACCCCTATAATCAGACTATTAGACCTCTTTTGAGTACCTTTTCTAGTTTCTAATATAATGTGTAGAAAATGAAGAGGACCCAGCCCATATATTATTAAATAGCCATTTGTTTAGCAAAGTTTTTATTTAGTGCCTGTCCAGTAAAAGCACTGTGTTAAGGCCCATGTGTTTGTGTATGTGTGATGATTTATACAGAGGTGTCTTTTATGGAAATAAATAAGCAACTTATATCTCAATTAGCTAATTATAATTGTGATGCATGGTAGATGTAGTAAAGGATGCTAGGGATGCATCTGACAGGTGGACCTGATCTAATCTGTGCACAGTTATCAGGCTCTTTATACTGAGATTTGAAAGACAGAAGTTAGTTGGGTAAAAGAAGATAGCATTATAGGAAAGAAGAATATGTGCTAAAGCACTGAGGTTGAAGGAGCATGAATTTCCTGGAATTGAAAGATGCTTAGTGTGGCTGAGGTGCAGAGAAGGATCTGTATTGGAGAATGTGACTGGTGATGTGGACAGAAGTAAAAAAGGTAGACCTTCTGGTTGATATTAAGACATTTGGATTTTGTCTTTCACAAATGGAGGAAGTTCATGTGCATTAGTAAAATCAACTCAGGATTACTCTGGCAGAATGGATAGGGAAATGACATTTATAGATGCTCCAGATAAATGATGGGAGTTTACACTAGATGGCAACTGCAAATGGAGCCATGTTGACCATTTTGAGAGATGTAAAATAGCTCTGTTGGGAAAAGAGAGCACTTTTCCTAGAGAAGAAAAGGCAAAGATTTTAAAATGTTAGGAAGAGGATGTTGGCTGGTATTGTTCTATCTCCACAGAGAAGGAAAGAATACAGATCCCCTTATAATTTAATGAGGGAAAATTTGAGATTTCTTATTATGGTAACAAACTTGACAATAGAAACTGTATAATTTTTATATGAGAAGATTTTATGATAGAGATAATAATCCTGGAGACAAAATGACATCTTGAACTGTGTTCTACTTTATGTTGTTGCTCAGTAAATTTGCTTAGAGCTCATAATCTCTTATGTATGCTGGGATATATTCTATTAGAAAATCATCCCAATCTCAAGCATTGATTACCCCCAGAATTTTTGCCAAAGTACTTTAATATTTTATCAGTGTAAGAAAGAGAAAAACAGACTAATGTCTGGAGGCCACTCTGTGACTATGGTTAATCAAGATGAAAAGACCTCTCAGTAACAGTGTTTGAACACAGGCAAAAGCTTACCCAAAGCTTTATCCAAAACCATAAGAATGGTTAAACATCTGCATATCCTGGCTGGTGTGAATGACTGCCACTTTTTAAATCACAACAGCTTTAGCCTCACTCTAATCTGTTTTTCTTCTAGATAAGAATTACAAAGATACTCACTCATAGAATTACCCTGCTTTCTGATAATTTCCAATCCAGAGTAAAGCCCTGGTTCTTGGAACTCTCCCACAATTCACTTATTACTATCCCAAATCTTGTCTTTCTAAAACTTCTTAGTGAGATGCACCATAGTTTCCCCGAGAGTGTATTCTCCATTACTGCAACTTTATTTAATTGCAGGTGTGCTCCCTGTGGTGTCTGGCTGGAGAGCATTGGTAAGTAAGGAATATTCTATGGGTTTTATTATTTTTCTCTCCTTTTTGCTATTAAAATAAAAAGTTTAAATGACTTTTATTTTGCTCTTTGTTTTTTTACTCTGGGTTTCTCATATAAGAGAAAATGTGATATTTAAGCTCATGTGTGTAATTTATTTCACTTAACATTATAGTCTCAAGGTGCATTTATTTTCCTACAGTAGATGTAAAAGAATTGAAGTTGGTTACCATTCACTGAGGTAGACCCTTATGGGGAAGAATTTTAGCAAGGAAAGATGATGGTCATGTGCTGGTGAGGCAGAAGTGCTTCTGAAGGCTGTTCATGGATGCAAAATTGTGAGAGCTTTTCTTTTTTGTGAAACTGCTGTGTACATCCTGCTTTCCTGCCCCTCTCATGTAGATCTGAGCCTGGAGAGTGGACTGTTGAATAATTCCATGGTCCTTGCACTGTACCGTTTCTGCCTCCTTAAATGTTGACATATCCCCCAGGATTCTAATTTTTGCCCTTCTCTAAGTACCTTGCCCTTGGAACTCAAACAAATGCCATGATTTCTTATTTTATTTCCTATGTTAAAAAAAAAAAAGAATTGAAGTTATACTATGGATATTATCAGTCCATAGTGCAATGAGGTTAGAAATCAATGCCAAAACAAAACACAGAAATTATGCAAATAGATGTAAACTAACAGTGTACTCTTAATTAAATAACAGGTTACAGAATCAAGGGAGAAATAAGATAGATTTTCAAACTAAATGATAATGCTGGTACAACATACCAGAATTTACAGGACACAATGAAAGCAGTCGTAAGAGGGAAGTTCATAGCTGTGAATGCCCACATCAAAAAACAAACAAACAACAAGCAATAATAACCTAACAATGCATCTCAAGGTCCTAGAAAAAAGAACAATTCAAATCCAAAGCTAGAACAAGGACGAAAATCATAAAGATTGGAGCAGAAATTATTGAAATTGAGACAAAAAAAAAACCCCAAAGAATTAAAAGTTGAAGAGTTGGCTCTTCAAAAGAATAAACAAAATAGATAAATCCTTAGCCAGTCTACCCAAAAAGGGAGAGAAAAGACCCAAATCAGTGCAATTAGAAATGAAAAAGTGAAATCACAATGGATATTGCCGAAATTAAAAACATTGTTAACAACTACTTTGCACACCTGTACAACAATAAGTTGGAGAATTCAGAAGTAATGGATAGATACATATGATTACCAAAATTGAATCAAGATGATTTAAAAACCCCAAATAATCCAATAACAAGGAATGAAATTGAATCAGGAATAAACTACCAAGAACAGCTCAGGTCCAGATGAATTCATTACTGAAATCTACAAAAACTGTAGGGAAGTTCTAACATCCATACTCCTCAGGCTTTTTAATGAAATTGAAAGGGAAGAAGTACTCCCAAAGTCATTTTTGGAGCTACTTTTACCCTAATTCCATAATCAGAAAAGGATTCAACCCAAAAGAACTGTAGATCAATCTCTTTAATAGATATAGATGCAGAAATCCTCAACAAGTTACTGGCAAACAATACAGTGAATCATCAAAAGGATCATGCAACATGACCAAGTAGACTTCATCTCAAGGATGCAAGAATGGTTCAACATAAACAAATCAATAAATATAATATGTCACATACATAGAAGCAAGAATAAAAATCACATAATTATCTCAATAGGTGCAGAAAAATCCTTTGACAAAATCCAACATCCTTTCATCATAAAACCCTGAAGAAAATAAGTATAAAAGGATTTTATCTTAATCTGATAAAAGCCATTTCTGACAAACCTACTATCAACATCATAGTAAATGGGGAAAAACTGAACAATTTCCCTCTAAAATCAAGAGCAAGACAAAGGTGTTCTTTATCACCATTCCTGTTCAACATAGTATTGAAACATTAGCAAAAACAGGCAAGAAAAAGAAATAAAAAAGTTATGTATAGGAAAGCTAAAAGTCAAATTATCATTATTTGCAGATGACATGATCCTCTGTTAGTACCTCATGCTAACTGATTGTGCCACTGGAGCTCCTACATGATCCTTTACATAGAAGAGCCCCAAAATATCCACCAAAGACTCTTAGAGTTCATAACCAAATTCAGAAAAGTGGCTTTTTAATGTGTTCATGATACTTAGTTTGTCCACATCTGTGAGACAGTTCTCAAAGAAATTCTAGTCTTGTTTATCCATGAATGAATAATCATAGGTAGTGCATATGGTTTGTTAGCTGTGTATGTGCTAACTTCTGAATAGTGAGTTCTTAACCTAGTTTTCTTTTTTAAGCTAATGCTGCATGTAGAACACTTTTCTTAATAAAACCTTGTGCACAGATTCAAGGCAGATTGTTGAGGATTTCCAGACCATTTCATTAAATGGCTCTGTCTTTGAGGAATGTCATTATGTGGAGATTAACTGCAAAAATATTATTTCAGAGTTACACAACCCTCATTGCAACTTCTAGTCCATACTGGTGAAATATAAATAATCAAACATAACCATTGTTTATGTCTATTTTCAACTATTTGCATAAATAAAGTGACCGTGAACTCATCACAGATGCTTCTCTTAAGTCATTGCACCCACCCTCCATTTTTTTTTCCTTTAGGGTTTGAAATACTTTACTCCAAGCTCTCCTTGACTGGAGAGTTTGTGTTGAGAAGTCTGCTGTGATTCTGATGGGCTTTTCTTTGTAGGTGATTTGTTTCTTTTCTCTTAACAGCTTTTAATATTCTGTCCTTGTGTTTAATTTTCTGGAATCTTGACTATTATATGCTTTGGGGAAGTTTTTTTTTTTTTGGATACTGGCTGATTGGAGTCCTATGTGCTTCACTTATTTGTATGTCAAATTCTTTTTCCCCCGTTGGGGAAGTTTTCTGCTATTACTTCTGAAAACAGGTTTTTTATGTCATTTGCACTCTCTTCTGCTTTTTCATTGACTCCAATCAATCTTATATTATTCTTTGCATTGTCTAGCCACTGCTGGATTGATTTCTCATGGTCCCTTGCTCTTTTTAAGAAATCTCTCTTTTCCTGATTGCTAACTGTAATCCTGTCTTCTATACCTGATATTCTGTGCTTGCATTGGCTCATTCTGCTGCATATACTTTCAGTGGAGTTTTTAATCTCCTGGATATCTGTTTGAATCTGTTTCATGGATTCTATTTCTTTCCTGTGCTGGGTGTTCATGGCTTCCATCATGTTCCTGAGGTCCTCTATTTTACTTTTTTATCTGTATCTTTCATTGTGGTCACCATCTCTGTAGTTAGTTATCTGGGAAGTTATTTCTGCTTTAATTTTTTCTAGAACCTCATTTATCTGCTTTGGTACTTCTGCTGTTACCACTTCAGAGAGTCCAGGTGGTGGCTTTCGGATTGTTCCACTTCATTGCTCCTGGGTTTGCCTTTGGTGAGTTGAAAGTGTGTGGGGGTTGCATCTTGTTTAAGTGTCTTCTCATTTTCTACTTTTTTAAAGTTTGATTCCTGAGTTGATGCTTGTAAATTGCTTATGGTGAGTAGCTTTATTGGCAGTATTCAGAACCCTTATGAAATGACTACTTCTCAGAAGCGTCTTCCAGGTGTCGCTAGCTTTTGGGGTTTGAGTCTGTTGCAGGATCCTATCTCTTCAATTTATTGGAGATGAGAAGTTTCTGTCTACTTGGCCCAGCTGCCAGTTCTTTGGCACTGGCCTGTAGGTTTTTTTTAAAGACTCTTAGGCAATTTCAGTCTTGGTATACCAGGAGGCACAACTGATTAGCACAATTATATCATCTTGGATAAAGTAGTATAATCAACAATAACAGCATCAAATACAGCCTAGAAAATGACAAGTTGTTGCCCTTAATATGGCTATTTTACCCTTAGGAGAGAAGATTTAAAAGGGGTTGGGGGTGAAAAACAAATAGAAGAAGGAGAAGAGGTCAGAAGCAAGGCTGGAGGACAAACTTTAGGAAACTGGTGAAGCAGATGGGTGGGAAAGAGAAATGGAAAAAATAAAAACAAGAACAGAACAGATCAACAACAACAAAAAACTAGAAACTGTGTTCAAACAATTGAGAAAACAAATAGAACGAACTAAAAAGGAGGAAAAACAGAAAGAGAAAAGAAAAAAGAACCCCCCCCCCCAAAACATACAATTCAAGATGTGTCTCTGCTGTCACTGTTAGCCAAGGTGGGCAAAGAGTCCAGAGCCAAAGTAATCCCAGCAAGCTAGCTGCAGCTTCACAGTGGAGTAGTGGATAATCCCAGACAGCCTGCCTCTTTAGTTCCTCTAAAGTTCAGCCCAGTTTCTGGCTATGAGGCTGGAATTGGATTCTTTGAGCCTACAACAGTCTATGTGTCTCCTGCTGACTTGAACTCAGCACCAGCACTGAGGCACTGGAAGCTACTAGACGGAGTCTGCCTCCAGCTGTTCTGAGTTCCAAACTCAGTTGGCCCCTCTCCAAGATGGCTACCAGCCAATTACTCTCTCCTAGGTGAGGTCTGAATCCAGATAACTCATCAGCCGCTGCAGACCAGTTTACTGCTCCATTCCATTGGTGCATTTTCTGTGAAGGCCTCTAGGGTTGTCAGTAGTCACTGTGCGTCTGCAGTTTTGGCCCGCTGTTCCCTCACAGAGAGTCTAGGCTCTGGGAGAGCACACTGCTTGGTACCTCCCTCCTCTTTGTTAAAGTCTCTCGCTTCACTCTCCCTGTAGACTTCAGTTCTCATTCTTTCTGGGTCTTAGGGACCTGCTTCCCTCCTCCTCTTCCTTGTGCTGCTGTATTCCAGTGTAAGGACACCAAATCTTGGAGAAGCTCTTTCTGTGCTGCTCTCCACTCTGCCATCTTCCTGGAAGCTCCCCTCATTTTTTTTTTTTTATAGAAGCTTCCCCCTTTTGTGAGTTAGTTGTCAGGTAAGTCCTCTGAGATCAGAAGGAAAGCGACAGCAGAAGATTATCACAGTACACTGGTTGCTAAATAGCTGTACTGTATATCATTTTTTACTGTTCTTTTGGGATGAAAATCAGAATGGGTCAAGGGAGAAGGTCTGAGGAAGAATAATTTTTTGGCAGGTAAGACTATATTATCACTTGTCCCTACATAATATTTCATGTCTTGAATACTGCAAGGATGTCATGCCATATTGACAACAGGAAAGAAGAAAACCAGAATGTGGAAATGATTATATATGGTCAAGATTTTGAGTGTCTTACAGAAAATAATTTGTTTTATTTCTTGAGATAATATCAATATGTTGTAATAAAGTAATTTAAACCTTTTATTTTTTCTTTTATTCATACATGTTTGCAGTACATTATGATTACAATTATTGTGGGGAGTTGGTACATGTACATAATACATCTTAATTCTTTTTCTCTCCTATTTTTTCATTCTGTACCCTTCCCTCTCTCCCTGTTCTTTGGTCCCTTTCTGATATGCAGAAGTCTGTTTTCATCATTTGTTTCTCTTCACATCATATTACAGAGATATATGCGTATCCGTGTTTATAGCAGCACAATTTATTATACCTACATCTTAGAAGTGGCCTATGTGCCCATCAACAAATGAATGGATAAAATAATTATACAAAATGGAACACTGTTCTGCCATAAAGATAACTGGAAGTATTCATAAGTCAATGGATGGCCAGGTGTGGAGGTGCAGGCTTGTAATCCCAACACTGTGAAGCAGGAGGATTGCCATGAGTTCAAGGCCAGCATGGGCTGCATATTGAGTCCAAGCCCAGTCTGAACTACATAGACTCTGTCTTAAAAAATACATGAATGGAAACAAACAAAAAGTAAATGGATGCAACCTGAGACCATACTATTAAGTGAAATAGGTCAGACACACCATCTTAAATATTGCAAGATTTGTCTTATGAGAGAAACAAAAAAAATTATATGTATATATAGAGAAGGAGAGGTCCAGCAAAAAAACGTGTACACACTTCAGGAAAAGAAAAATAGTATGATGTTTCTTCACCGGATGGTGTTACCCTTGTATGGAGGACCCTAGAGGATGTTGTACATCACAGAAAACCCACTACATTGCCTGCCCTTAGAAAAAAAATTGAAAATGCATGTGCAGCAGTCTCAATGACTGAGGTTATCCAAGCAGCAGTTCACTGTACTAATAAATGTCTGGAAGCTAATGGCCACAACTTTGAGCACCTCTTGTAATTGCAGAGGCCAAAAGTAACTCGTGTCTCAGTAGATTTAGTAAAATATTTATACAAGTTTTTCTTTTCCTGAAGTGTGTATACATTTTTTGAGCAATCTCTCCCTCTCCCTCTCTCTCTCCCATATATATATATATATATATATATATGTGTGTGTGTGTGTGTGTGTGTGTGTGTGTGTGTATATACAAATATATATTTACACATATAAATTACACATATATTTATATGTGGTATAATGTGTGTGTATGTATACACACACACACACACAGTGGACCCTCAAGTTACAACTGGCATGACATACAAACAACTTGGGTAAATTAGGTTAATGAAGATTCATCTGCCTCTTGTTATCTATAGATTGTACCCAGGTAAACATCCAGCTCTCAGTTGTATTGACTTACAACCAACTTGAGTTACAACCAGCCCTCGGGAACTGATTGAGTTTATAAATCAAGGGCCCACCATGTCAAAAAACATATATTTCAAATTCTATAAAAATGCATAGATAAATAGGAAGTAGGAAGACCTTTTTCAAATACATGGGGAACAAGAGATGGAGGGAGAGGGGAGTAGGGAAATAAGATGAAAAAATGAAAAAAAATTGTAAAAAGTGGTGTGAATAGACAAATGTATTTTTTAAAGTACTTATTTATTCTCAAATATTAAATGTTAAGTGATAAAAATTACTTCTGACATATTAAGTCTAATGTGTTGAGAAAGAGTGCTTTTATAATCTTGGAACTTAATTTTGTTATTAATAAAAAGATGACCAAAGATACTTCCCTGGAACAGTTTAATAAGGCATAGGACAAATAACGGCAATTTTCAATATTATAAAAATTTAATGAAATAATTATTTTGTATTTTCAATAAATAAATGTTTTAAAACTGGTTTCCATCTCTCATTTTGCTGTGTTCTGTTTATGTATTTATAACCATTTTCATTTTGAAGCAATTTCAGATTTGTAGAAAAGTGGTAAAATAGTACAAAGAGCCAAAGAACTCATTTATGCTTTCATCAGATTTTCCAGTTGTTACTATTGTTTATATTTGCATTATCTCTCTCCACTTCTCCTCTTTCTCTGTCTACACATGCACACACATTACTGTAGGTTTTTTCCCCAAGCCACCTGAAAATAAGTTGCAGACACACTACTCTAACTGCTAAATATTTAGTGTATGTACTGTATTAAGAATCAAAATTAGGAAAATGACATTTATCTAACATTGCTGTCTTCAGGAAATTTTTTTTATAGGTTCAAGAGCCAGTCTAGGATCATTCATTGCATTTATTTGTCAGTCCAACTTGGAACAGTTCCTAAATCTTTGTCTTTTATTATCTTGACATTTTAGGAGAATAAATGCCTCTTACATTGCAGAATCTTTGGATTTGTAATTGACATTTCCTTGTGATTTATGTATTTTGGTCAGGAATTGTCTCTTTAATTTCTGTTTTTGTGTATATTACATAAACATTTCATCAGAAGACTAGCACATGTATATAACTTATAAACAAAGATATGGGGTATATCTGTTCAAATTTTTTTTAACCAATGATGACATTTGAAGATAAAAGGCTGGTGGTCACTGTGCCAAATGATCAGTGAAGGTACCAAGCAGCAGTCCAGGAGCTGGGTCAATTTTTTTTTTTTTTTTAGAGAAAGAGTTCTCACTTTATAATGTAGACTGGGCTTGAACTCATGGTGATCCTCCTGCCTTAGCCTCCTGAGTGCTAGGATTACAGGTGTGTGCCACCACACCCAGCTGTAAAAAAAAAAAAATGCCATGCATGACATTCTCTGGCGCCTTGCTCATAGGGCTTTTCCATCTTTGCCACATTAGCTTGCCTGTGAATGATGGAGTACATTTTGTGTACAGTACTTTACAGAATTCTTTTGGGAATTAAAAAAATTCCAATCCAAATAGTTATGTTACAATTTCTCATATATCATATTTTGTAAAATAAATTATCAAGGGAAAATATTGTTTTATTCTTTCTTTTAGAGTCACCAAAAGAGTTTTTCATTTGTTTTATTTCATGGGTTGTATTATTTGAAACAGAATCCAAAATATACCATAGTTGAAATGTGTTAGAAACATCAGTATTTTGTCCAAATATATAGCGAACTTCTGGCACTGTGTAATTTGTTCCAACAGTTATTTTTTCCCTCTTCTATAATATCGTTCAACATTGTTTACTGACAAAGAAATGCATTTTGGGTTTCATCATGTGCTTTCTTCGCATTATTTCAACCACTTTTATTGAGATGGAAAGAACAAATGTTTCCCCAGTGGATGTGGCTGTGCTTTTTTTTTTAACCTTTGCTTTAAAATGAACAACTTCAAAAAAAGCTTCCAGCTAGGTGTGGTAGCTCATGCCTGTAATCCCAGCACTCAGGAGACTTAGGCAGGAGGATGGCAGCGAGTTTGAGGATAACCTGGACTACATAATGAGATCAAGGCCAGCTTGGACCTACATAGTGAGGCCCTGTCTCAAAAAAAAAAAAAAAAAAAAAGCTTCTAAATAATTTTTCTTTTTCTTTTTTTTTGGTGCTGGGGATCGAACTCAGGACCTTGCACTTGCCAGGCAGGCACAGCACCACTGAGCTAAATCCCCAGCCCTGCTTCTAAATATTTATTACTACATTTTGTGACACTGTAAAATTGTGTATTTAGTGTTGCACAATTTTGTAAATCTCCAAAGAATCTTAGTAGTTTTTCTTTTGGTGTGAGATGCTTAGTTTCAACATGTCCTGCAAATCTTTATGGCATCATGCTACCATTTGCTTCTTTCTTTCTTTCTTTCTTTCTTTCTTTCTTTCTTTCTTTCTTTCTTTCCTTCCTTCCTTCCTTCCTTCCTTCCTTCCTTCCTTCCTTCCTTCCTTCCTTCTTTCTTTCTTTCTTTCTTTCTTTCTTTCTTTCTTTCTTTCTTTCTTTCTTTCTTTCTTTCTTTCTTTCTTTCTTTCTTTTTCTATTTCTGACAATATAGCAAGCTAGATTACCCAAACACTTCCTCAGTAGAACACTTATGAAAATATAGCAAATATCTTTTTAATTTTTATGAGCTCTAATCTTCAGGCTGTTTGAGATTGTTTTCTTTTATCTTCTCTGCTATGGGAGAGAGGCTGTGGCTTGCAGGGTTTGTGCTCAAAGCCAGAGGGGAAGCCTCAAACTTTTTAGATGTACCTTCTGTATAGCTGTGGCAGGGAAGGAGGAGTTAAGGTAGCTTAGTTTTATTGTAAGGTTTTATTAAAATTGTTTCCTATGATAAATTCTATTCCTAATTGTGAAACCAGTCAGTACATAGAAAAGAAAATGAAGGTATAAATTATTTGCAATCTTGTTAGTGAAAGAAAGGAAAGAAGGAAAGAGAAGAAAGGAAGGGTGAATCATATTTTTAGTTTACACCTTCCTTTCTAGTATTTATATAGAAAAAACAATATTGTACTACAAATGCACATAATACCAAATTAGTAGTTTCTTTTCCCACTCAATACTGTTTGCAAATGACAAAGTAGTTCTCAAAGCAGTAGAGAAATTTTATTCAGTGACCAATGAGTGGAGAAGTGGAGCTCCAGCTCTATGGGTACCTTCTCAGCAGTAGGGTTTAGATTTTTGTAGGGCTGAATCATAAAGGGGTATGGTATGCATGCTGTCATCAGGCTTTTCATGGAGAAGGGAGGAGATTTTCAGGAATTGAAGGTGTCACTTCTTCCCTAATTTGGGCATAGTTGGTTCTGTTATGGCATAGGTGGGTGTGTTTTTACCATTATAATGAGTTTAATATCATTTGGAATATCAACATGACACTTAAACCAGATCAAGCCTGTGTGGAGTTCCACTGTCTCTTAGTCTCTTTCTTTGTTTCTGGGACAAAATACCCAACACCCACATCTTAAAGGAGGAGAGGTTTATGTTGGGTCACATTTTTAGTGCATGGTTGGCTGGTTCCAAGGCAGTAAGTGCATTGTGGAAGATATGAGGCAAAGGAAAATTGCTCACGTCATGGTGACCAAGAAGCAAAGAGTGAAGGGAGGAGCCAGAAAGGGAGATATATCCTTCCAGGTCATGCCTCCAGAGACCAAACCCAATTTCCTAACTGTAGTCAGCTATCCTGTTTTTCCAAAAGCCCTGTCTATGAGTATGTGAGGCCTTTGGGGGGACATTCTTGATCTAAATCATGACATTTTGTCTTTGGGCCCCAAAAGACTCAGGCATCTCTTTATACAAAATGCATTTAGTCCATCTCTAAGAGTCGCCAAAGTCTTAATAGTTCCAGCATTGCTGAGAATTCCAAGTCCAAAGTCTCCTTTAAGGCTCAAGGCAAACTGAAGCTAGAAGCCCCTGTAAAAATAAAAAAGAAATTAAACATTGCTGACACATAGTGGTACAGGGTAAACATATCCATTCCAAAATGGAGAAATAGGTGGATAGAAAGGAACGCGAGCTAGCAGGGCAAACATTAAAACCTGTAGTTCCATGTCCAGCATGTGGAGCAATCTGTGGTGGAATGTGACTGCCAAATGGTTTAGGTGACCCTGCCCCTACAGCTTTGCTGATTACAGATCTCATGGCTTCTCTCTTGAGCTCACTTTGCTTACTGTCTGTGGCCTTCCTCAGCAGCAATTCCACGTTCCTGGCTTTTCCAACTTCTGGGAGTGTCCAGTACAATTTCAGCTTCACTATCATAGCTGCATGCACTATCCTCTCAGGGGCACACTGCCTGGCCTCCCAAAGCTTGCTTCTGAAATCTGGGTGGAAGCATCCCTGATGCCACAGCTGTTAACATTCAGCATGCTCATAAAATCAGCACTATGTGGATGGCACCAAGGCCTGCCACAGCTTGAGCAATAGCTGGGCCCTCTTAAATCATGGCTGCAGAGGCCTCTGAGTAGATGGCTGAGCACTGTGAAACAAATCCCAAAGAACCAATTTGTTGGTGGCCCTTTTCAAGCAAGGGGCCCTGGGGCTTTCATCTCAAAACAAAGTGTTTCACTTTTGGACCCTTGAACCTATGAAGGGTGGGGGCTTGCAGATCCCTGGGATGCTCTCAAAGCATCCATCCTGTAGTACTAATGCTAAGTACTTGGCTTCTTTTTAATGCTAATCTTTTCAGCATTCAAGCTGTGTTGGGCCAAAATTTTACAGGCCCCAACTTCATAGGTGCTTCTTTTCTGGCCACTAGCAAAACATTTTTTTATGTTATTCAACTTGGCTTTTGGCTCCTGCTTTTCAGCATAAATCTTGCTAAAAGCTAAAAGCAGCAAGCGGTACTCATACTGCAGTCTCAACCTTGGACTGCTGTGAAATTTCCTTCACTACATTAATTAGTCCATTACCTTTTATCTCAGTCTCCCACAGAGTCTCAGGAAATGAGCAAAATGAAGACAAATTACCTGCCAGAGTACTACACATAGCCTCAAGTCCAATTACCAATGGAATCTTTTTTTTACAACTGAAACCTCTTGAGCCTGGTCTTTACTGTGTACATTTCTATGAGGATACAGATCTTTTGACCTCTGACCAGAATCTCTCATCAAGTGTGATTTACAGCATTCTAGGGTTTCTCTAGCCATCATCCCCAAACCTTTCCAAACTTCTATTATCCAGTTCCAAAGGCTTCTAAATCACTTGTTCAAGGATAGTCACAGCAATGATCCTACTTCTCTGACAACAGAGAAGTCTCAATTGCTTTCCTTATTGCTGGAACAAAGTACCCAACATCCACAATTTAAAGGAGGAAAGGTTTATTTTGGCTCACATTTTCATTTTAAGTTTGGCTAGCTCCAAGGCAGGAACTTATGGTAGAAGGGGCTAAATGAGGAAAGCTGCTCACATTATGGCAGCCAGGAAGCATAGAGCAAAAAGAGGAGCCAGATAGGGAGATACAACCCTCTAGGTTGTGCCCTGAGTCGTCTGTCTATTCTGACCAGACCCCACCTCCTAACAGCTATAGCATCACCATAGTCCAATCACCTTCCAAAAGCCCTGCCTCAGAGTACATGAGCTCTTTAGGGGACATTCTTTTTCTAAACCATAACATTTTGGGTGGATGATAACTCAGTTGTGGACAACAGGAAGCAAGTGGTTATTGATTGGTAAGTAAACAGCTGGTAGCACAACATGCTACAGTAATTTCAGGGTTTCAGGCTAGTGACAAATAAGGATTCATGCCGTCTGGACTCCTCAGTGCTTCACCTTTCCTCATACTTGTTTCCGGTATTTAGTTAACCACACCTGTTCGCTATTGCATAAATGCATTAGGCACACCCTACCTTTAGGCCTTTATTCTGGCTTTCATTTTCCCTCACCTAATTTTGGCTCAAATCTCACATCTAAAATTGCTTCTCCTGACCACTCTATTTAAAATTGCAATCCATTTCCGCATTATAGCCCCAAATACAGTCCACTAGCTCTAGTCCTCCTTAACCTGTTCCATTCTGCTTTTCTTCACATATTTTGGAATATTCCATTATAATATAGAATATAGTTATATTATCCTATCTTGCTTATTTTCATGCTTCCTTTTCTCCTACCCTCTCCCTTCAGTTGGCAAGGGCAAAGGGTCTCGGTGAGTCCAGTAGTGACTGGCATCTACTGGATATTTTCTGAATGAATGAATGAATGAATATATAACAACTAAAATAGTAACATAATGTAATCATATCTTGTGGACTTAGCAATAGATTATTGTTTTTAATAGCGATATACCGTGTCCATCTCTTCATGTAAACATTCTTTGATATGGCTATGTTCCTAGATGTTTTTGTGATTTCAAACAGTTTCTGTGAGCATTATTAAGTTTGAGTAGCAGTAAATATTTGAAACAAGACTAGGGAGGAGTTGTCTATACCCCATTCATTTATTCAACACACACAAATATATATATATGTGGCCTATTATACGGGAAAAAACAATGCTAGAGGAACTGAGGAAATAAAAACTTTAATTATGTTGAAATAGGAAGGTACATGTGACTTTTCTTTTTTCCTCCCAAGTTTTTGGTATATAGTAGAACCTTTCTTCAGTTCTGGCATTATCCTGTTCTCACTGCAGTGACTGCTACCAACTTGCCTTGGAGGCATCTGTGCCAGCAGCTCCCGTTCCCCATATAAGGGAGCAAAACCAGCAGGCATTGATTCCTCACAGCCACAATGAGAAGCTGTTCCTGTTTTCATAGATGATTGGCTTCTGGCTGATGGAAAAACAACTCCAGAGCAAAACACCCTTTTAATTTTTAGACATCACTTTCAGATTTGGGGGAAATTGAGTGTGGGAAGAAAGAAGCACAGACTCTCATGATTTATAGAAAGAAGTCCATTTGCCTCCAGTCCCTTTGTTTTCTGGTCCAATTTCTTCTTTAGTCATTGACCTGCAGCTGGCCATTGTGATTGCTTGACCACCTATGGCTTTTTCATCTGTCTATCAGTGTGGTTCCCACATTCTAAATGACAGCAGATACGTTAGGAATTATAACTCAAACAGGGAAAATGGCCTGTCTTTCTTACTGTTCTTCTTTGGCATTTGGTGTTGTTTTTAATTACTTGTCTAGCTAATTATCCCAGGAGACAGTAAGCAGTTTGGGCCTTATACGGACTACAAATGAAGTCAGAGAAGGCTGGCCTCTTCTGTTTTCAAAAATGAAAATTTAAAAAGTGAATACTTCCTAAGTGTGAACACTTCCTAAGTGTGCATTACTCTTCCTCAGCATAAGGAAAAGTTCTGAGAAGGCTGGCATGCCAAATGTCATAAGGAAGAACTTCAGTGAAGATGCCAGATAACAAGTATAACAAGACTTTCTTATGGCTCAAATAACTAAAGAGTAACAGATATCTTGTCCACTTTTTCTCTTTATCTTTTCTACGTTGTGTATTTATCATTTTAAAAACTTTTTCAAAACCTATTAACTTCTTTTAGCTCAAAGAGATTACTGAGAAGTCCTCCTTGTGATGGAAAGATGGGTACACATAATAACACATAATTCATAAAAATAATTTGATCATAAAGTAGATGACAATATCTTCTCTACAGTCAGAAGGCGAATTTGTTAAGTCTGAAAATAGGTATAAAAATTATACAACCCACTTATTTATTATAAGTGAAAGTAGGTATCTGTATTCTTTCTGGGTGGTCCAGCTAATTAGGAAAGAAATAGACAACGAAGAAATACTAAAAGTAAGATTTAATTTCATGTATAATCAGAAGAAATATGCCAAGTGATTCATCACTAATTCACATAGTCAAGAAAAATCTAGGAAGCATAATTAGCTATTCAGAGAGTTGAAACATTTGTAAAATGTTATAAATTACTGTTTTTTCCCCATGAGATCCAACCAGCACTTCATCAACAAATCTCAACAGACTTTTGAGCAAGTCTCAACATGCAATACTTACACTTTTTTCTGCTCACATTTTTTTTATTAGTGCATATTGGTTCTACAGATAAATGGATTTCATTTTGGCAGATTTGTACATGCACATAACATATTTTAGTCATTTCCCCCAGTCATCCCTTGTCGTCCCCTCCCCCCTAGTTTCACATTTTGGGAAAGGGGTTCAATGTGTATAATGCAGTACTTGTACTTGATGCAGAGCTTTTTACCTAGAAAGAGAAGTGTCTGGCTTTGAAAGTTTAGCTTCTTACTTTTTGAAAAGCTTTTTGGAATTCTGCCACTTACACTTTCTGGACTTCATTTCTTCTTCATGAAAAATGAGAGAAACTTCCTGTCACCCATTTGTCTCCCAGGGGTGTTGTAAAGCATCTATAAGAAGCTCGTTTACCCACAATCCTGTGCTGTGAATGACAGGTCAATGGGCCTCCCTGGCTCAATAATATGTTCTTGGTCTCTTCTGCTTCAGGTAAGGGAGTGCCTCATTATTCCCTAACCTCCTATTTATGATATTTATTTGCTACAGTTTAGACAGCCCTTGATTGAATACTGAACTCAAAAACTTACCTTAGGTAGGAGCCTTGACCAGAGAACTCATTTCTAGGCCTGGTTGCTCTAAGGCCTCTTCACAGTGTATGCTGGGAATGGATAAAACGTTCTGATCACTGTAGGTTCTGGGAATGCTCAGGACTCTTTTTTCCTGATACTGGCATTGTCTGAAACTGTCTAGCTGGAGATTTGATTGGAATAGAGGGTGAGGAAGGCCAGACCTGTGGGATGCTTTTTGTATTCTACATCTCCCTCCAGGTGCCTTTGGAGTCCTGGAGTGTCCCCTGTGGCTTGGGATAGCAGGTAGGGCAAATTTACCTTCCTGGGACTACATTGGAGAAACAAACATTGTGATATTTGGAGTGGAAGTTGACATCAATTTTTCTTGAGAAATAATACTATTGATAATGGCTAGGTTTGGTGTTACTACATTAGCAACAATACAGTTCATCTATGCTGTGGGTTAAATGACTTCTGTGGATTATTGTACATGGTCTCTGACATTGTTTCTATGAGAATACTGTATTCTGAGTTGCAAACACTGGATGTAAAAACACCTGGAATACAATTAGTTCTCAACAGGAGACTGAAGAGACTGATGTGGGGAAACCATAATGGATAAATTAAGAAAATGTGGTCCTTAGTGGCATTCACCAATACTTTGAAGTTATGGTCTTCAGCTCTGTTTTCTTGATAGCTCTTTGCAGTGGTGGTGAGCTGTTTGTTATCATTGAAGGCTCTAAAATGTTCACCATAGCAGGGGGGAGGGTTTGAATATATGCAATTTTGTAGTCAACTAAAAATGCTTATTCTCTAAATACACCCTAAAGTTTTATTATTTATTTATTTATTTATTTATTTATTTGGTACTGGGGCTCAAACTCAGGTCCTTGCACTTGCAAGGCAGGCAGCAGAACCACTGAGCTAAATCCCTAGCCCTAAAGTTTTATTTTTTAAATGCAAAGCCATTAATGTAGTTTGGTAAAAGATTTTCTTTTCTTTTAATATTTAAATTATTAAATAATGAATGAGTATTGAATTTTCTTGGTTACTCAGGTGAAACTTTTGGAATCATCCTTGATTCTTTTTTCTCTCAGATACCATACCAAATCTGTCAGCAAAGAATGTTGCCACCTTCAATATTTACCCAGAATTCAGTGCCCTTTCATTCTATCAGCTTTGCTATCCTGATCCAAGCTGGAATCATCTCTTGCCTCTATTATTGCAAAAACATTTTGACTGGTCACCCTGTTTTCATTCTCTCACCTGCAATGTATTGTAACCTAGTTCTCAGAATGATCCTGTTAAAGTAGTATAATAATCACATCTTGTAACTTTTTTCTTAAACTCTTTTTTATTATTAGTACCTATTAATTTTATAAACTATTGGGTTTCATTGCATATATTTTGATCATATCCATCCCTCCATAACCTTCATATCATGACTGGCCTGAATGAAACCTTTGCAGGCAAACAGCCCACTCTGCAAACAACAGGTTACTCTCAGTAAATAGGACAGCCAGCCAGAAAGAAAATTAAGGAGAGGGCTGGAGATTGGGCTCAGTGGTGCCACCACCTGTCTCTCAAGTGGAAGGTCCCAAGTTCGATCCCCGGTACCAAAAAAAAAAAAAATAGAGTGTACAATCTCCCTGGTGTTGAGAAGTCGAATGATTGTCTGCACACCTGTGCTAACAGTCCTTGGACCCTCAGTCATAAACATCCCTTGTGATCATAGCCCTTCCCAAAAACTTATATAAACATAGTTTTCTTTCCCAGCTACCTGCTGAAATGTGCTCCTGATTTCATTCTCTGTTCACGCTTGGACAGGAATAACGTTTTTTTTTGTTTTTTTTCTCACAAAGCCTGTCTCTGAGGGACAACCTCACACATGCTGTTTATAACACTTCCCTTACGCCTCTTCTCTTTATTTCCTTCTTCTTGTCTAATAAAAGTCTCATTCACTTTTATTAGACTTACCTAATAAAAGTCTCATATACTTTCATATCTTTAGTTTTAGACTCCAAGTGTTAGGGAGAACCTGAAATACTTGTATTTCTGCATCTGGCTTATTTTGTTCAGCATAATGATCTCTAGTTCTACCCATTTTTTTCTGCAAAGGACCAAATTCTGTTCTTCTTAATGGCTAAATAATACTCCGTGGTATACATATATCATATTTTCTTTGTCCATTTATCTGTTGATGGGCACCTAAGCTAGTTCCATATTTTGGCTAGTGTGAATTGTGCTTTAATAAATATGACTTTTAATTCTTTTGAATATATACGAAGGAGTGGTATAGCTGGGTCAAATGGTAGCTATATAGATTTTTCTTTTTGGGGGGGACTCCCATACTGATTTCCATAGTGGCTGTGGTAATTCACATTGTCACCAGCAGTGTAGAACAGTTCCTTCTCCCTCCACATCCTCATCAGCATTCTTATGTGTGTGTGTTTTTGATGACAGCCATTCTGACTGGGGTGAGATGGTATCTAAGTGCTATTTTGATTTGTATTTCCCTAATGACTAAAATACAGTTTTTCATGTACTGATTGTTCATTTGTACCTCTTTTGAGAAGTGCCTGTTCACTTCATTTGCCTATTTATTGATTAGACTATTGATATTTTGGTGTTAAGTTTTCTGAGTTCTTTATATATTCTAGATATTAATCTTCTGTCAGAAGAGTAGCTGGCAAAGATTTTCTCTCATTGTGTAGAATGTATCTTCACTCTGTTCTTTCCCTAACTGTGAAGAAACTTTTTAATTTGATATAGTCCCCTTTGTTCATTCTTGCTATTATTTCATGTGCTATTGGAATCCTATTCAGGAAGTCTTTTCCTGTGCTTATGGCTTCACATGTTTCCCTTATGTTGTTAGCAGCTTCAAAGTTTCAGGTCTTGTAAAAGTACACAGGTCTTTGATTAATTTTGAATTGATTTTTTGTACAGGTGAGAGATAGAGATCTACTTTCATTCTTCTATAAGTAAATATCCAGGGCCGGGGATTTAGCTCAGTGGTTCCGCCACCTGCCTCGAAAGCGCAAGGTCCCGAGTTGGATCTCTGGTACCTAAATAAATAAATAATAAAATAAGTAAATATCCAGATTTTCCAGCACCATTTGTTAGATAGACTGTCTTTTCTCCAACATATATTTTTGAGTTCTTTGTCTAGAATCAGATGGCTATAGTTGTGTAGGTCTGTTTATGTGTCTTCTGTTCCTTGATGTGTGTGTCTATTTTTGTGCCAGTATCATGCTGTTTTTGTTACTATGGCATTGTAATATAATTTGAGATCTAGTATTGTGATGCCTCCAGCCTTGGTCTTACATTCTTTTAATGGGATTGTGTTTTTGTTGTAATAAAAACCAAAATTGGAAATCTGATCTCATTTTCTACTCTCTGTTGTACCCTATCATCTTTATTGTCCCTCCTTCACTTTGCTCCAGGCCCTTAATTTTTACTTTCTTTCTTCTTTTTCTTTTTTTTTTTTTTTTGGTACCAGAGATTGAACTCAGGTCCTTCCACTTGCAAGGCAGGTGTCGAAATCACTGAGCTAGATCCCCAGCCCAAGGCCCTTAATTTTTGAAATCACTGTGCACCCTCCTTCCCAGTTGTTGCAATGGCTGTACCTTTTGCTTTAATCCTTGTCTGCAGCTTATTCTCTTTAAGGCATTGTTCAATGGCATCTACTTGAGATTTTCTCCTGACAATCTTGCTTAAAATTTCAACTTCCTGATTTTTCTAGGCATACTACCACACTCTCCCATTTTGTTTTCTCCATTGCCTGTAACACTATCTGCTATACTATATGTTTTATGTGTTTGTTCATTGAAATACAAACATCATAGAAGTAGGGACTTTTTCCACCTTCTTTAAGAGTGCTTGACATATGTCAAAGAGTAACAAATACTTGTTGAACGAATAAATGAATGAATGAAACTTTCACCCAATTCAATACTTTGAGGTAATCATGATTTTTCTAATCTTAACTGAAATTATATTAAAAGGTTTTCTAAAAGGAAACTTAGTTTACATTTGTACAAGAAACATAACTTGGTTATTTTGTGCTATCTTTTAAATTATTATTATTTTTAAATTAGTTTTATTGCTACATTTATTGTACAATATAATGACATTCATCATTGGAAATTTGCACCTTTACATAATCCATCTTGGTTCTTATTTTTTCCTCATTCCCCTGCCCTCCCTTCAACCCAATCACCCTTCCCTGTCTACAAAGATTTTGTTTCTCTTTTTTCTTTTTCTCATAATAATTCCATTCTCTTCCTTCTTTTCCCCTATGCCTCCCATATCCCCTTCCCCTTTGCAATTTTCTTCCTATTTCACTTTATCTATTGTAGCTTTTAGTCTTTATTTACACTTTCAGTTTCTTACACTAGAGAAACTATTCAGTATTTACACATGTGTGTCCTCTCAGTGCATCCATTTAGCTATAAATGTCTCTAGTTTCTCATTCTTTATGGCTGAGTAATACGCCACTTTATAAAAAAACCACATTTTCTTTACCCATTCTCCAGTTGATGGACAATTGGGTTGCTCCCAAGTTTTAGCTATCACGAATTGTGCTGCTATGAACATGGGTGCACATATATCACTGTGGTATGATTCTTTTAATTCTTTTGGGAAGATACTCAGCAAGGAATAGCTGGGTAAAATAGGACTTCCAATTCCTAGTTCTTTGAGGTATCTCCATATTGATTTCCACAGTGGTTGCACCAGTCTACACTCCCACCAGCAGTGGAACAGGGATCCTCTTTCCCCACAGTGCCACCAGCATTTGTTATTGGTTGATTTCATGATAGCAGCCCTTCTTTCTGGGGTGAGGTGGAATCTCAGTGTTGTTTTCATCTGCATCTCTCGAATGACCAGTGATGTTGAACATTTTTTCATATGTTTATTTGGTGCTTTTACTTCTTTGTCAGAGAAATACCTGTTCATTTCAGATGCCCATTTCTGGGTTGGGTCTTTAAATTTGGGAGGTCTGATTTTTTAAAGTTCTTTATAGATTCTAGATAGTAGACCTTTGTCTGAGGGACAGCTGGTGAAAATATTTTCCCACATTGTGTGTTGTCCCTTCACACTGTTGGTGGTTTCTCTTGCTGTGCAGAAGCTTTTTAGTAAGAAGAGATCCCACTTGTTGATTGTTTGTTCTAGTTCACGGGCAACTGAGGTTTTGTTCATAAAATCTTTTCCTACACCAATGTCTTCAAGAGTTCTACCCAACCTCTCTTTCAGTCGGTTTAGTGTTTCTGTTTTAATATTTAGATCTTTCATCCACTTTGATTTTAGTTTAGTGCATGGTGAGAGATATAGGTCTAGTTTTAATCTTTGACAACTTGAAACCCAATTTTTTCAGCACCATTTATTGAAGAGGCTATCTTTCCTCCAGTGAAGGTGTTTGGCTCCTTTGTCAAAGATGAGGTGGCTGAGTGTGTCTGGAGTTGTTTCTGCATCTTCTCATCTGTTCCACTGGTCTTCAGGTCTGTTTCTTTGCCAGTACCATGCTGTTTTTATCACAGTAGCTTTGTAGTATTGTTTCAAGTTGGGGATTGTGATACCTGCTACCTTGTCTTTATTACGTAGTATTGCTTTTGCTATTCTACATCTTGTCTTATTCCAAATGAATTTTTGGATTGTTTTCTCCAGGTCTGTGAAGTATGCTGCTGGGATTTCAATTGGGATTACATTGAATCTATATAGCGGTTTTGGAAGTATGGCCATTTTCACTATATTGGTTCTTCCTACCCAGGAACAAGGGATGTCTTTCCATTTTCTGATATCATCTTCAATCTCTCTTTTCAGAGTGCTATAGTTTTCAGAGTAGAGGTCTTTGATTTCTTTTGTTAGGTTGATTCCAAGGTATTTATTTTTTTTGGATGCTATTGTGAAAGGAATTAATTGTCCCATTTCTCTCTCAGTGAACCTGTTGTTCA
Organism: Heterocephalus glaber; assembly: GCF_053883595.1. Taxonomy (NCBI): domain Eukaryota; kingdom Metazoa; phylum Chordata; class Mammalia; order Rodentia; family Bathyergidae; genus Heterocephalus; species Heterocephalus glaber. The sequence continues at coordinate 82,001,799 of NW_028258315.1, read as the reverse complement.
TGTAGAGGAAAGCTATTGATTTTTGTGTGTTGACCTTGTATCCAGCTACTTTACTGAATTTGGTTATTAAGTCTAGAAGACTTGGTGGAGTTCTTGGGGTCTTCTATATAGAGTATCATGTCACCTGCAAATAATGACAATTTGACTTCTTCGATTCCTATCTTTATTCCTTTTATTTCTTTCTCTTATCCAACTGCTGTGGCTAATGTTTCTAAGATTATATTGAGCAGGAGTGGTGATAATGGACATTCTTGCCTTGTTCCTGATTTTAGTGTAAAGGATTTCAGTTTTTGACCATTTAGTATGATATTGGCTGTTGGTTTTTCATAGATGGCTTTTATCAGATTGAGGTAGAGACCATCTATTCCAATTTTTTTGAGAGTTTTTGTTTTGTTTTGTTTGTTTTTGGAGAGTTTTTTTTTATCATAAATGAATGTTGGATTGTGTTGAATGCTTTTTCTGAATCTATTGAGATGCTTATATGGTTTTTATCCTTGGCTCTATTAATATAGTGTATTACATTTATTGATTTGTGTATGTTGAACCATCCCTGCATCCCTGGGAAGAATCCCACTGGGTCAGGGTGTATGATCTTCTTGATGATCTTCTGCATTCTATTTGCCAGTATCTTATTAAGGATTTTTGCATCTATGTTCATTAGTGAGATTGGCGTATAGTTCTCTTTTTCGGTTGGTTCTTTCTGTGCTTTGGGGATCAAGATGATACTTGCTTCCAGGAATGAATTCCAGAGTATTGCTTCCCTCTCAACTTCATTGAAGAGTTTAAACAGTAGTGGCAGCAGTCCCTCTCTAAATGTCTTGTAGAATTCAACAGTGAAGCTATCAGGACCTGGGATTTTCTTAGTTGGTAAGTTTTTAAATACATTTTCAATTTCATTGATAGTTATTGAGTCGTTTAGAATTTTTAGATCATCTTCGTTCAACTTTGGTAATTCACAGTATCTACGAATCTGTCCATTTCTTCTGTATTTTCCATCTTATTGGCATATGGGTTCTCAAAGTAGGTATTGATGATCCTCTGCATTTCTGCTGGGTCCATTGTAATTTTACCCTTTTCATTCCTAATTTCATGGATTTTGGCCTTTTCTTTCCATTTTTTTTTTTTTTTTTGTACCAGGGATCGAACTCAGGGCCTTGTGCTTGAGCAGCAAGCGTCAAAACCACTGAGCTGAATCCCTGGCCCTCTTTCCTTTTTTTGATTAGGTTGGCTAAGGGTTTGTCAATTTTGTTTATTCTTTCGAAGAACCAACTCTTGCCTTCATTGATTTTTTTGTATTATTCTCTTAGTCTCCATTGCATTGATTTCTGCACTGATCTTTATAATTTCCTCCCTTGTATGAACTTTGGGTTTGTCCTGCTCTTCTTTTTCTAGAAGTTTGAGGTTCAGCATCAGGTTGTGTAATCGAGCTTGCTGTTTTCCCAAGGTGAGTATTTGCTGCTATGATTTTCCCTCATAAGACTGCTTTCATTGTGTCCCATAGATTGTGATATGTTGTACTGGCATTGTCATTTAGTTGTAGGATCTGTCTGATTTCTTCTTTAATTTCCTCTGTGACCCATTGGTTATTCAGAAGTGTGTTGTTCAGTTTTCATGTGTTTATGAAATTCTTGCGGTTTCTTTTGCTATTGATCTCCAATTTCAGTGAAGTATGGTCTGATAATATACAGATGATAACTTCAGTTCCTTTGCACTTACTTAAACATGTTCTATGAGTGAGTATGTGGTCTATTTTAGAGAACAACCCATGTGCAGCTGAAAAGAATGTGTATTCTGATTTTGTAGGGTGGAACTCTCTGCAAACATCTATTAAGTGCATTTGTTCAAGAGTTTGACTGAGTTCTAGTATTTTTTTGTTCATTTTTTTGTCCAGTTGATCTATCTTTCTGTGACAGTTGGGTATTGAGGTCGCCCACTACTATTGTATTAGTGTTTATATGATTTTTCATGTGCATTAGTATTTGTTTTATATAGTTGGGTGCACTGGTGTTTGGTACATATATATTAATGATTGTCATCTCTTCCTCTTGGATTTTTCTCTTTACAAGGATGTTGCATCCTTGTCTCTCTTAATCAGTGTTGATCTGATTTGTCTCTCTTAATCCACTTGATCTGCAAAGAGGATAGCTACTCCTGCTTTTTTTTGATTCCATTGCATGGAGTACTGTTTTCCACCCTTTAACTTTCGGTCTATGTGTTTCTTTTTGAATTGTGTGTTTCTTTCTTTCTTTCTTTTTTTTTTTTTTTGGTACCAGGGATTGAACTCGGGTCCTTGCGCTTGCACAGCAGGCAGAGAAACCACTGAGCTAAATCCCCGGCTCCAAGTGTGTGTTTCTTGTATGCAGCATATTGTTGGATCTTGCTTCTTTTTTTTTGTTGTTTTCATTCATTAATTTTATCGGTACATTTTATGTATGCAATATGCTGACATTCATTATTGGGAACTTGTACCTTTACATAATATATCATAGTTCTTTTGAGGCAGAGTCTTTTTTTTTTTTTTTTTTTTTGGTGCCGGGGACCTTGTGCTTGCAAGGCAGGCACCAGAACTACTGAGCTAAATCCCTGGCCCCATTATAGTTCTTATTTTTCCCCCATTCCCCTGCCCTCCCTTCAATCCCTCCACCCCTCCTTATTTACAAAGACTTTGTTTCCATTTTTTTCTTTTCCTATATTTATTCCTTTCCCTTCTTTCCTTTCCCCTATCCCACCTGCTTCCCCTTCCCCTTTGGACCTTTTCTTTTTGTGTACCTTTTCTTCCTATTTCACATTATCTATCATACATTTTGATCCTTATTTACACTTTCAGTTTCTCACACCAGAGAAACTATTTGGTATTTACACATGTGTGTCCCATTTATTTTACTTAAGAGTATGGCCTCAGTGTGCATACATTTAGCTATAAATGTCTCTAGTTTCTCATTCTTTATGGCTGAGTAGTACTCCATTTTATTTTTAAAAAACACACATTTTCTTGATCCAGTCTTCAGTTCTTGGGTAATTGGGCTGTTTCCAAGTTTTAGCCATTACAGACCATGCTGTTATGAATAAAGGTGCACATATTTCACTGTGGTATGATTCTTTTAATTTTTGGGGGAAGATACCCAGCAGGGGAATAGCTGGGTCAAATGGGACTTCCAATCCTGATTCTTTGAATATCTCCATACTGATTTCTACAGTGGTCTCACCAGTCTACACTCCCACCAACAGTGGACAAGCGTTCCTTTTTCCTCACAGCCTCCCCAGTCAGCATTTGTTATTGGTTAATTTCTTGATAGCAGCCATTCTGTCTGTGGTGAGGTGAAATCTTAGGATTGTTTTCATTTGTATCTCCTGAATGACCAGTGATGTTGAACATTTTTTCATATGTTTATTTGCTATTTCTACTTCTTTGTGTGAGAAATGTCTGTTCCTTTTGGATGCCCATTAGAAGCCATCAGTTTAAATCACAGAATTATGTCAACTTGATTTTCTTGGGAGCTTCTTAGAGGATTAGTTAAGCTCACTTCTTGATGTGTCTGGGTGGACCTTGAGGATTGTGTCTGGCTGGTAACATCTTCCTGTTGGTCATTGTACCACTGCTGTGTGTCCTGGTCACCTGGAACCCATCATCAGGGCCTTTCATTTTCTTTTTTCTCTACATTGGACTCTGGGTAGAGAAATATCTGTATGCTCTGTCTTTTCTCTCAGTCTCTGTTCAAATTTTGCCCATTAAAGTAGAATTCTGTGTCCCTACTCAGTCTATCAATCCTTTATCCCCTTTACCTAACTTAAATTGCTGTTGTTTTCGTGATCCTATTACAGATAGGTCTGAATCTTTCTTCTTTAACCACTCTGCCAGTCTGTTTCTTTTGATTGGTGAATTGAGACCATTGACATTGATGGTTATAACTATATGTATTGACTTATCCTTGTCATGACTTTTTCTTTTTGTTGGATTCTCCCCCTTTGCGTTTAATTTCTTATCATGCCTGGTGGATTCATTCTGCTCGGCTTCCTGGGGTTGTGATCCTCATTGTCTTTTCCTAGGATACTGTTTGAAATTTTTTGGAGTGCTGGTTTGGTATTCATGAAGTTCCTAAGGTGTTCTTTGTTGTGAAAGTATCTTATTTCTCCATCAGTCTTGAAAGATAGTTTTGTAGAGTACATCAATCTGGGCTGGAGGCTGTTCTCCTTTAGGGCTTGAAATGCATCACTTCAGCCAGGGATTTAGCTCAGTGGTTCTGCTGCCTCCCTTGAAAGCGCAAGGTCCTAAGTTTGATCCCCGGTACCAAAAAAAAAAGAGGGGTGGTTGCTTTCATAAATCAAACATCTGAAATACATCACTCTAAGCTCTTCTTGCCTTGAAGGTTTGTGTTGAGAAGTCTGCTGTGATTCTGATGGGCTTTCCTTTGTGTGTGATTTGTTTCTTTTCTCTAACTGCTTGTAGAATTTTTTTCTTCTGTTTGCTTTCTGGTATCTTAACTATTATATGACTGTGTATATTTTTTTTTGATGAAGGCTAGTTGGAGTCCTATATGCCTCACTTATCTGTGTGTCAAGTTCTTTTCCCCTATTTGGGAACTTTTCTGCCATTACTTCTGTGAACAGTTTTTTTTATGTCATGTGCACTCTCTCCTGTTTCTTCAAGAGAAAGATTGACTCTGATCAGCCTGATGTTATTCTTCTTTGCATTGACTAGCAGCTGCTGGATTGATTTCTTGTGGTCCCTTATAATTTTAAAGCAGTTTTTCTTTTCCTGGTCACTAATTGCAATCCTATCTTCTATATCTGAAATTCTGTCCTCACATTGGCTCATTCTGCTGCTCAAACATTCAGTGGAGTTTTTAATCTCCTGGAAATCTGTTTGGATGTTTTATGGATTCCATTTGTATCCTATGTTGTGATTCCATCATGTTCCTCAGCTCCTATATTTTTTTATCTGTCTCTGTTCTAGATTTGTTAGTCATGTCTTGTACTATGGGCACAATCTCTGCTGTTATGTGAGAAATTATTTCTTATTTCATTTTTTCCAGGTCCTCTTTTGTTGCCAGTTCAGGGAGTCCTGGTGGTTGTGCATCAGATTGTTCCATCTCTTTGCCCTTTGGGGTTGCTTTAGGTGATCTGAAAGTCTGTTTTTGAGACTTATTTACGTGTCTTCTTATTTCAACAGATGCATCCGCTGTGCGTTTGTTTAGGCGACTTTTTGCTCACCTAGTGGTCTTGAATTCTCAGCAAGCCACAGAGCAGCCTTTACTCTGTTGCTTACCAGTACATCAATTCCTGGGTTCAGAGTGGTGTCCCTCTGGATCCTTGTGCTGACCTGTTGTCTGGGCTGGCTTCTGCCTGGGCCTGTGCACACTTGGGATGGTATCTAGGCATGCCTCTTGCTGGGCCCCCTATGTAGCTGTTGACTGGGAGGGCCTTTGGCTGGGTGCTGTGTACCCCAGTTCCTGTTGTCTGCACAGGCTTTGTCTAGGGACTCCATGCACTTATCAATGGTATCAGGGTGAGCCTCTGGGTATTGCTTGTGGGCCTGTGTAGCTCTTTTCCAGGCGGGTCCTCGGTTGTGGCCGTTGGAATGGCAGGCCTCTGGCTGAAGCTTGTGCACCTGTGCTGCTCTTTTCTGGGTGGGCCTTTGGTTTGGGCAGGTGTGCAGGAGTGAGCGGACCCCTGGCTGGGATCTGCATACAGCTGTGCTAGTCTGGGCCATGCAGTTGCTTCCCGGGATCTGCACACACTCACCGATGGAATGGCAGGCCTCTCTCTTTTAAATTATTGGCTGGATTTGAGTTGGTAATGTTTTATTTAGGGTGTTTTTATTTATGTGTTTACTGGTGATATTGACAAATAACTTTCCTTGCTTCTGGATTGCATTCACTGTGAAAGTTCTACTCACCTTATAAAATAAGTAGAGATGTAGACTCTCTTTTTCTCGACTTTGTAAGAATTTGTATAAGACTGGACCAAAAATATATTCAGATGTTTGGTAGGATTTCACCTGTTGAAACGTGTAAATCTGTTTATGTGTGGATGCAAATATTTTGGACATTAGCTCAATTTCTTTAATTGACTAATTAGTTTAAAACATTTTTCTCCTTGATTGAGTTTGGGTTGAGTTTGTGTATATGATTGTATATATTGAGTAAAGTTATTTACAATAGTTCCTTTTCATATCTCTAATGATTCATCTTTGACAATGTCTGTTTTTTCAATTTTAACATTTTTTGGGAGGTTTCTATTTTTTATCCTTGATCAATATTACTAGAAGTTTTTCAGTTTTTAAATATTTCCTGAGGACTAACTTTTGCTTTGTTGATCCTTGTTTTCTGATTTTGTTTACCCATTTAATTAATTTCTGCTCTTTTGTTTTTATTTTACAATTTATTTATTTATTTTTGAGACAGGCTCTTACTATGTAGGTCAGGCTGCCCTGAAACTCACTATGTAGTCCAGACAGGCCTTGAACTTGTGGCGCTCCTTCTGCTCAGCCTCCCAAGTGCTGGGATCATAGGCGTGCACTACCATGCCTGGTTTTTATTTTATTTTTTACCTTTGTAAAGGCTTTTTTCTTTTCTTGTTTTTCTAACATCTTAAGAGGAAAGCTAGGGTTAATTTTCAGCTTTCCTTGTTTTCCAACAACCTAAATAATAAAAATTTGACAAAGTATTGTTCTTATAATTCAGTTATATATATTATAATTTTCATTTATCATTTTCTTTTAGTCTGAATCATTTAGAACCTTTCTCCCTCCCCCACAGCAGAACGGGGGATCAAACTCAGGACCTTGTGCTTGCAAGGCAGCTCACCACTGAACTAAATCCCTGGCCCTGAACCTTTCTTAACTTCCAAATGCATTGTAAAAGTTATCCCTGTAATGCCATTTTAAAATTGAGTTATGGTCTATTTCAAAACAGTTATTCAAAAATTGTTGAATTTTCCTTTTTGAATGACAAATGATCAAATTTTATATGCATTTCCATGTTCTTAAAATTAAAGGTATTTTATTGTTGGATTTATTATGTTTTTGATTGTGAAGATACAATATTATTTATAAATTAAAAAAATAAACTTGATAATTATGTTTAAATTTTTTATTTTCTTAGTTTTTTGGTAAGAACATAGAATATAAAATACTAAGAATCATCTCTGTAAAAATATCCTATGGATTCCCCTACATATATAAAATTTCTTATCTAAATTCCTTGTGCTGTATAATATCAACATCTGTGGATTTGTTAGATAAGTTTAAAATTTTAAATCAGTTTGGTGAAATAACCTTTTTGTTATGGTAAAGTAACTGTTTTAATCCATAACAAAAGTATTAAGTATTAAGTAGTAAGTAGTAAGTAGTAAGTAGTAGTTTTTTCTAATCATGCTTTTTTTACTTTAAAGACTTTTATCTGCTCTTAATACTGTATAGCTTACACAAAGTTGTATATTTAGAATTGTCTGTTATAGAGAAAAATTGATATGATAAAAGATGTTTAACATTAGAACATTGGATATATAAAAGATAATATATTTATAATTTGTAATAGTGAATTTACATAAAATAAATACATTATAATCGCCACTAAGAAAAAAAATCATGCTACAAGCTAGCTTGTAGTATGTGATACTGTTTGTGTACCCCCCAGACACACATGTGAATAGCAAATAGCTTCATTTATCCACCAGGATGTAGTATTGGTTATTTTGGGGTGGAAAAATTATGAATTATTTAAAAATTTTTTGTTCTCTTTAAAAAACTGCTGGGTGCAGTGGTACACACCTATAAACCCAGCACTTGGGAGGATAAGGTAGGAGGATTGGCATGGGTTTGAGGCCAGCCTGGGCTACTTAGTGAGTTTAAAACCAGTCTGAACTAGGTAGTGAGGTCTTGTCTCAAAAAGTCTAAATAAATAAATAAATAAATAATGTCATGAGTTATTTATTTTTAAAAATCACATTAGTTTTATTAACAGAAATAAAGTATAATTTTTGTTTGGCAAAAAAGTTGTCCCTGCACCTGGCATGGTAGCACATGTCTGTAATCCCAGCACTTGGGAGGCTAAGAGAGGAGAATTTCTGCAAGTTCAAGGCCAGTCTTGGCTACACAGTGAGTTCAAGGCCACCTTGAATTACCTAAGTGAGACCCTGTCTCAAAACAAAAAAAAGATCTGTCTCTAATGTTTTATAGTTTAAAATTTGGGTCAGAGAAATTACTGTTCTTTAGATATTATATTTTGAAAATATCCGTGATACTTTCTTATTTATTGTGAAGATTCTGAAAGAAGATGACTATGAAATATATATAAAATTTTCCAATGTCTCAAAACAAATTTCTGGATATAATAATAAGATTATATCCAGTGTTTTCTCAGCAAAAGTAGTTATAAACACAGAATGGAATGTGAAATAATGAGTTGCTAAAAATTCTATTACTATATGATTTTCTGTTTCAAACCTATTATAGAAATACAGAGTGGAAGAAAGAATTTTAGAAGTCCAAGTGAAATTAAAAAATTTTTTTGAATGAATAGCAAAAAGACTCCTTAGGTTTCCCCAGCTGGATGAGCATGTTATATGCAAAACACATTATTGTGTTACTGTACCTCTCAGAGCTGGACAGATGGGTAGCAGCAACACAGCAACAATACAAAACTGTCACTGGGTGGAGCTACAATACTATGTAATTTCAGTGTACTCTTTCAGCAGATTTCTTAGGAAAAATGTTTCATATAAAATTTAAGGGTAAAGCCCTCAACTGCCAAGATTGAAGTTTGTGGCCTTTGGGGGAACTGTTTTTACGTTTTTCTTTATTATTGTGTAAGAGAACCAGTAAGTGGCAAATTTATTTGGCATAAACATCTTTTATTTGGTGCTGTCATTAAGTACAACGTTTTCATCACATTCAGTTCAATAGTATAACTTCTCCTTCACCTCAGCTCAGGAATTAAATGAGTATGCTATCTACTGATTCAGTGATGTCTTAATATATTTCATATAGCACTTAATAGCCCTTAATCATTTCACTTGCTATGTCAATTACTGTACAGTGAAGATGGGCTTTTAGGTAGGTTATGCACAGTGCCCAATTAACATTACTCAGTATTTGTTGATAGGTACCAATTTTTGAACTTCTTTGGGCAGGTTGAAGATTTTAGGGGCATGCAAATATTGATCAAAATCTTTGAGATCAATTTTAGAGTGACCATTAAGTGAGACCTGAGTAATTGTTCCCTGGAATGAGCTGAACTCTTTAGGAAAATTGTATATCAAGACCTTTCTACTTTGATCTTCTTAAAACCCAAAAATCAAAACTCAAAAATCAAAGAGTTTTATATTTATATTATCTATGCATAGGTATAGTTTTGTGCTTTTATCAAGGTTACTTAATTTTGCCAACCTTTCCTCTCAGGTTTGATCCTACAGTTAGATTAGTATCTTTCATACTTCAGTGTGCTTAGTTTAAGATAAAACCATTGCATACATTTGCTATGTGAAAGGAATGATGAAAATATGTAGATGTGGACCATTAAGTTGACATGTAAAAAAGAATAAGTGATGATTTTTGAAGATTATTTATTTATTTACTGGGGATTGAACCCAAGGGGACTGCACCACTGAGCTATAGCCCCAGCCCTTAAAAATTAAAAAAAAAAAATTATTGAGACAGGCTGGCCCAAGGCTGTGCTCTTCTGAGCTGCTGGGATTATAGGCATGTACCACTTTGCCTGGTTGAAAGACTTAGTTTGGTGTGGTTTTGGTACTGTTACCAAGTATATTTGCTTTTTACTTTTTCATTGAAGACAAGAGGAACTATATTTTTATGAATTAGCTGCCAACATATCTCTGTAATAATTTTTCCACAAACTAACTTCTGGTCCCATACATTTGCAACTTCATTTCTTTTCCACTACCCATATAATTCCTGTGCTGAATACTATCAACATGTTTGCATCATATGACTTCTGTTTCTCACCTTTGCAAAAAGATGCTGAATAATTTACCATAGTGGGCTTTAGGAGTATTCTTGGAATGCATTTCTATATCAAGAGACTCAGAAGTAGCTATATAGGAAGTAACTGGGAACCATACGGATAATTTCCACTAAACTCAAGCTAATGCATCTCAAACTCAGTATCACAGAGTCTTGAAAGGGCCCACAGCAAATGAATCATAAACTTCATTCACATTGTAGTAATTCCACTTGTTAAAAATATTCTTTCAATGATGTGCTTCAATTAGTTAAAATTGTCATTATCTGTAGGGTGATTAATAATCTGTATACCATTAGAAACTGCTAACAGTAATGATACATGATAAATAATGATACAAGAGATGGTAAATTTGGGTAAAAACATTTAAAAAAATATTTGTTTTGTAGGCAAGTGGGCCATAAAACATAGGAATATTTTTTCAAGACAATGTTTTCTAAATATAACTTACTGGGGGGAGTCCATTTGGGACCCCTCCTGTCTCCCAGGAGCTATTCTTTTTCCCCATTCCTATTCCCCAATAAATTTTCCTTCTCTTAAACAAAACAAAACAAAAAATATAACTTATTGGATTTTAGTAAAGGGTGCTCATGAAAACATTAAGACTTTTGAAGTTTTACAGATTTTTCTGATTCATTGTCACTCTGTATACCATTAGAAAATACCTTTTTAAAAAGTTAGCTTAAAAGGCATATAGGTACTTTCCTATTGTTTAATTTGTATTGTTAATCTATCAGAAAAAGCAAAAACTTCTTAATAAGATCCTTGGTTGTTTATTTCATGTAGCACACCCACATTATTGAAGAGCTCCTTCTTTTAGTGTCCAAACAAAGCAAAACACAACACAGCTGTGTAGCAAATGTGAAATTATGTTTTTATGTGATAATTCAGGGAAAGCTTTTGACTCCTTAATAGAGTTCCCTATGCATACCCTTAAACATTAAAGCCACAGTAATAACAGTAGTCAACATTTATCAATTGTTAGTATAAGCCAGAATTTTAACTGTTTTAAATGAGTTCCTTGATAATTTTCAAAGATGTTCTATGAGATGGGGACCATTTTACCAATGAAGAAAGTGAAGCTTAGAGAGTTTTAAGCTAAGTCTAGATTTAAGTAGTTTGTAAGAGGCAAGCATGGTGCCTCTGAATGTAGACTTTAAAAAACTATTTTGCTATACTGCCACAGAAGCAGTCATTGGTGAAGGATGGCAAGAAGGTTTGAAACTTGTAGCTAGCACTTGAATGTCTACAACTTTGAAAAGGGAGAGATCCTAAATTTTGGAGAGAATATAGCACAGGAAAAGATAGCTGAAGTTTAGGTACTAGAGTCAGACTGTGTGGGCTGAATCTTAGTTCCATCGTTTATTAGCTGGTTGCCTTTATGGCAAGTTCCTCAATCTTTCTGTGCCTCTGTTTCCTCTTTTGTTGAAACAGGGTAATATTACTAAGATGCGAGGACTTAGTGGTAACACAAAGCATTTAAACCAGTGCCTGGAATAGTGAACTCTGAAAAAGTTGTAAGTTATTATAGCTCATTAACATTTTTGCTTATTTGTTCTTTGAAATATAGTATGTGATATGTATAATGCTATGTAGACAATATAAAAATTTATTTGTCTTAATTTTCTAATACATGTATTATTTAGTTAAATCCCTTTTGGTATATTGGAGAATGTGTTCGTTGAAATATTATAATAACAATATGAAATGTATTCTAGTTTTAAAAAATGAAAACGTTTCTCAGGAAAATAAAATTTTAAAACTTTGTACCATATTTATGTTTTACATTGATTTAAAAGATATTGCTACTATGTGGAGGAATTTCCAGGTCAGGTATGTTTCTGTAGATGTTATAAATTTTCACAGCTTAATCTACTATTTATGTTATAAAATTATTAATATCATGTAGCTCAGCAGAAACAGTAATATAACATAATGAGAAAAGTTGCATCTCTGCTCCCAATACTCTTAATAAACACATTATTCATTTTTTATTCAATTCAGCTGCAAATAGCTATATTGAAAACATTACCACAGGGTACATTTCTATTTTAAGGTGACAGGAAAATAACTCCTGAAGAGTCCCAGAAGTGAGAAACAAAACATAAATTATATAGTAGATAGAAAAACATAAAAGATTCTGATGTCTATGAATAACTATATTTCCCCAAGGGATAAACATTAGTGGCTTTAATTAGATTATAATTGCTCATGTGAGCCAGCTCTTGCATGAGATAAAAATACCTGACAATACATTATGACTGAGCTTTTCTGTCAGCAACATAGGATAGATTAATGTGAATGCCATTTAAAGGCGGGGCATTCCCTAAATGTAAACTAAGCCTTTAATCAGTGCCAACATGATGGAAAGCTTCTCTAATAATTAGGTCAAATTCTATTTGATCTTGACAGTTTTACATCATGTTGAAGTTTAAGAGAAGACCATATCCATGGAGGCCTCCAGAATGTTATCTCTTACTAACATACCTTATTTTACAAATGGGATAGAAATAAGCAAATGAGTATTTTATTTTCTGGAGATTTCTTTTTATACAGTTCCTATCATTTGCTGGAGGAACTGTCTGAATATAATCTGGTTTGGGATTAGATTTAGGGATTTTATTCCTCTTCTTGGGCATGGTTTTGGAGTCTGTGTTTACTCCTTCAGTCAAGCTTGCCCAGAGGACTATGTTAAGAATACGTGCATTTTGCATTTCCCTTGGGTACTTAAAAGACTCCATTATAGGCTAAAAAGTCCATTTCAGTCAATAATTTCTAGGCTTTTGGAAAAATGGTAACATTTATTGACATGCAAAAAAGTAAAATTTTTAAGATTTCTTAAATTTCTTGTTTTTAAAAAAAATTTTTTTTGTTACTTTTGTAAAGGAAAAATACTCAGTTGAGGCAAATCTGTTAGTTATAGGATTTTTATGTTTTTAAATTCATCTAATAGTCAGGCCTAGGCTGACCTGCATGCATAATAGATTTTATTGAGGTTTTGTAATGAGTTCATCTGTCACTACACTTGCCATACTTCACTGTGTTTAGTCAACTTTCCTGAGGTACCTTTCAGAGCCAATTAAGTTCTTCCAGGGCCTCAGAGCCTATTGTCCATGCAATCTGGGTAGGTAATAGCAGTGTGGAGTAGGCAAGTAGAGACAGTGGTAAACTGGAGGCACATCTATTGAGAGGGGAGAGCAGACACTCAGACCTTTGTATCCAGCCTTATGATTGAAAAGATGCTGGATATCAGGTTGTTTTTACAATTCTTGGATAGCTAAATGTTTGTTAGCAACTAGTTAAAAGAAAAACTCAGTAGCCATTTATACCAACGCCTGCTCCCCATTTATGACATCTACATAAAGAATTTAAAAAATGCCAATCTCTATTACACTCCTTTCCCTCACTATATATCAGATATTGAAATACATTTTGGCCAGGGATTTAGCTCAGTGGTGTGGCACCTGCTTTGCAAGTGCAAGGTCCTGAGTTTGATCCCCAGTATTGGAAAAAAAATGCATTTTGGAGGAAAGCTCTCTAAACCAAAATATTTTCTAGCATCATCTTCTATCATATATATCAGTTCCAAGTATTTTCTAAAATTAATGTACTTGTATTTTAGATGCATATGATTTTATATGACTAATAGTCATATAAATATAATATAGCAGTAATAATGTGCTATACTCAAAGGGCAAAAATGAGTGAGGGATTTAGCCCCATTGATGAACATCTGGGTCTCTGTTTATTTAAACTTTTGATTGTCCATATTGCTGGGTGGAGTAAGGAACAGATTGAGGGTTGTGATTTAATAGCACAGAGTTTCAGTGCCAGTTTTGCTGCTAACACCAGGTGCCCTTTGGCAAGATAATCATCTTTGGCTGGAGATTTAGCTCAGTGGTTTCGCCACCTGCTGTGCAAGCACAAGGACCCAAATTCAGTCCCGGGTACCAAAAAAAAAAAAAAGAAAAAAAAGAAAAGATAATCATCTTTGCTGTAGTACTGTTTTTTGTAAAGCCACTCAAAACAATTAATACACTCTGTAAATATAAAATGGCATTTGAAAGCTTTTAAATTATAGAGGATGCGGTTCTGGTTAAACCAATTTTCTGTTTCTTAAAAAGGTTAATTTATTTTTGAGACAGGATCTTGCTGTGTAGCTCAGAAGTGGCCTTGAACTCACTAGTAGCCCACGGTGCTCTTAAATTTTTTGTAGTCTTTCTGCTTCAGACTCTCAAATGCTGGGATTACAGGTGTGCACTATCACCACATCCAGTTTAAAGAGTTTTTAATACAGCTGTATTGGTCAGTTTTTCTTTGCTGTGATCAAATATCTGACATGAACAACTTAAAGGAGGAAATATTTATTTTTGCTCACACTTTCAGAGGTTTTGGTCAATGGTTGGCTGACTCCAAGGCAGAAACATGGTGGCAGATGAGCATGGCAGAGAAAAGCTTCTCACTTTATGATAGCCAGGAATCAGAGAGCAGAGGAAGAACTAGAGAGAAAGGGGCCAAGGACCAGGTATAGTCTCAAGATCATGCCCTTGCGACCCACTTCCCCCAAATAGGCCCCATTTCCTAACAGCCCATTCGCTGTGAACTCATCAGTGGGTTAATCCATTGATTAGGTTGGTGCCCTAACAAACCTATTGCTCTTCCATCTCTTAATCCACTCACAATAAACCAAACACAAGACCCTACCTCATTAGCTTGGCATTGCATAGTCATGATATGTAAGGATTTTGCCTGAGAGGCCTGGGTTTAAATTCCACTTTTGCTTTCTATGAGGTATGCAGCACTGGGAAAATAATTCACCTGTTCGACCCTCACTTTCCTTGGGCATAACTGGAGCCAATAATCATATTTATGCCACAGAGTCATTTTAATGTGTACAGAAAATAGTCTGTGCTTTCAGGCCAACAAGAGCGAGTACTAGATAAGAGCAAACACTAAGTGGTAGCTGCAATTACTATTAAAAAATGAAAGGTTTATTCAGTTCCGACCCATGCTATGAAGTATAATGGGAGGAATTTGATGTTTATTAATTTCCTCAATAAGTATTTATTGTTACAATCAAGCAAAGAGCCGACAAACTTTTGGAAAACACTTTAAAAGAGATAGATCTTAAAAAAAAAAAAGATAGGTCTTACTTAGGAAAAGAAAGCCTTATATTAGTCCTAATATTTAAAGTAATATTGAAAAGGATATGAAGGAATATTAAAAGGACAATTCTATTTGCAGAGTGATTGAAAAGAAAAGATTGAGATATACTTAGATTGCATTAGGAGATATATAGAACAAAATTGAAACCTGATGTGTGAAACACTGAAATGAAATTATGTGATAGTTTTATGAATTCCTTTCTCTGCAGTTTGTAGTTTATCTTTTTGGATGGATTATAGGCCTTGAGGGTTAGAGTTGTTAACCTTGAGGGACAGTAATTCTACCAATATTTTATTTTTGTTTGATGGCAAACGTAATATATTAAATGTAGAATTTGAATAAAAATAGAAATGTTAATGAAAACTAATAAATTGATTAAAAATGAGCTATATCACTTTACAGTTGAAACAACGTTAACAGTTTTTGGACTCTTACACAGTGTTAAAGCTTAATCTTTATGGAAACATGAAAAGGAAATAAAGATACTTGATAGTAATATGGTGATAAGTTTACAATGTGTAATTAAATGCTTTCAATTTGAGATTTGGGAAAGAAGCCTCTTGGAAAAAGATCAGAACTGTCTCTAAATGGGGTTGGAGTTTACAATTGGCTAATAATTTAATATCAAATATGTGGTAATAGAATACAGAATCTGAAAGGCAATTTCAAAATAAATTCCAAATCAAAAGCAATTGAGATATATAATAGGAAACAGAGAGACAGATCTTTTGCCAATGGAAAGAGGACCAAGAGATGGAAAGAGAGGTTAGGGGAAGTAAAAAGAATTAAGATGTGTTGTGTATGTGTACAAACTTCCCATGATGAACAAAATAATTACTGCAAACATAAACTAATAAAAATTTAAAACCTGAAAAAGAAAAACGAAAACAAAAAAGCAATTTGAGGATGTGCCTGGCTGGCGCAGGCTGGATGGGGCGGGTTCCCTACAACCAGGGAGCCCTCTTGGTTGGAATGTGACTTGAGTCATTGCAACAGGAAAAAAAGGAAAACACTACTACTACCGTCTTGTGTCCTTGGAAGATGTCACAAGGAATTTCTTCCATGTTTTGCAGAAGTTTCTTGGAATAGAGAAAGCACACAGAAAAACTCATACTGTAGAGAGACCTCGTGAATTGAAACAAATGTGGGATACTTTTATTCAGTCTTGTTCCCTCACAAGACACATGGGATATGGATATTGCAGAGAAATCCTATGATACATATTTTAGCTCAAGATCATCCTTTGAATGCTCAGCAACAAGACATCTTTGGTGCATTTCTTCCAGTTTTCTGTAATCGCTTTCATTCCCTCTGCCTTCACGGCAGTGTAGAACTGGATAGTGGCAGAATATCCTGAGGGATAACCTATGGCTTACGAAGTGCACAGGGATTGAACTCGGGACCTTGTGCTTGTAAGGCAGGCACCGGAACCACTGAGCTACATCCCTGGCCCTTGTCTTTTGATTATATTTCTCATTCTATGTTTGTAACTCCTCCTAATAGAGCTTGCCATATACAGTGTATATTGATAACACAGTTGGATCACACTTGTGGGCCTGACAAATGGCATAGAAAGAAAGGTATGTCATAAGTATGCTACACTGAATCTACCATTTTACATGGACAAATGATGATGATTGAAAGAATGGTTTACATGGGGTAGCAAAGGTGAAGCAAGAAAAGATGAAATCTTTAGAGAATTATCATCATACTAATTCTACTAAAAATGCAGTATAATAATGAAGCAAACATTAAAAATTATTATGAAGCTTTTTAGAGATATAGATATTTGCTAATTAACATTCATATACCTACCTGTGGGGGAAATATGACAAAATGTGATAATAGAATTTTTTTAGGTCTCAAGAAATACTAAGAGCCAATGGCTTATTGACCATGATCTTTGGTTCCTATATAATTGAAGCAGAAATCAACAATAAAAAGTCTAAATCTCTGTGTAGTGCTTAGAAATGAAAAAATAGACTTTCGAAAGATTCATAGATCTAAGAGAAGATCCTGGCACAAGTTTTATTTTACTTCTCTGTATTTGGGCATTTTATAATTAATATTCTTCTCCATTTGTTGTAGATTAATAGTAATCTGCCACATGGAAGGATTAAAGCCTTGAGATTCTTTCTGATTCTTTTTTTTTTTTGGTATCGGGGATTGAACTCAGGTCCTTGTGCTTGCAAGGCAGGCGGCGGAACCACTGAGCTAAATCCCCAACCCAGCCTTGAGATTCTTAAGAGAAACTACATCTTGCAGGAAAATTAAAAAGTATTAGGTGTTTTAGCTAAAACTTGGAAACAGCCCAATTGCCCATTAACTGGAGACTGGATAAAGAAGATGTGGTTTTTTAAATAAAATGGAGTACTACTCAGCCATAAAGAATGAGAAACTGGAGACTTTTGTAGCTAAGTGGGTGCACATTGAGGTTATACTCTTAAGTGAAATAAATAGAACACACGTGTCAATATCGAATAGTTTCTCTGGTGTGAAAAACTAAAAGTGTAAATAAGAATCAAAATGTATGATTGATACCATGAAATAGGAAGAAAAGGTCTAAAGGAGTAGGGGAAGTGGGAGGGGTAGGGAAAAGGAAAGAAAGGAAAAGAAAAGTGAGAAAAGAAAAAACATGGAAAAAAAGTTTTTGTAAATAGGAAAGGATGGAGTGGTTGAAGGGAGGGCAGGAGAATGGGGAAAAAAATAAGAGCCAAGATACATCATGTAAAGGTACAAGATCCCAGTGATGAATGTAACTGTATTTTATACCTAAAATGTACCAATAAACTAAATGGAAAAAAAAAAGCAATTTGAGTTTCACAATGGAGCATTTTTGAGATCACTAAAAATTATATTTTGTGAATGAACCAAGGAAAGTAAATGCATAGGCATGTATTTTTATTTTTCTTTAGATTTACTTATCTAGAACTTCAGTGGGTCAATAGGGTAAACTCATATTCAAAGTGGTTTGTATGCTTGGTGGAACAATTTATTTTGTTCAGAATAGTTATGTAGAGAAAGGAAGATTTTGAATCTCAAGGGCATCTTAAACACACTAAAGATATATTAGATATGGCATCATGGTTGAATTCAAGAGCATTTTGGCAAAATGAAAGTGGCAGACAAATTATAAGCCCAGCATGTCTGTAAAAATCCATGAAACATGTCTTGGATAGAATTCAATCATGCAATCAGTTGGGAAAAGTTTGAATAAACATATTGAGTAGTCAACGTCTATCACATACCCTTTGCCAAACATTGAGTAGAAGGAAAGCAAAAAGGTTGTCATGTGGTGGAATAAGAGGTCAATAAAATCTTTGAATGTGGGTGAAGTCATCACATAGGGACCTCTGAGGGGCTGTCATTTTGAATAAGGCACAAATTGTCAAACTAGTTAAAAAGAATGACCATGAGCCAGATAGTGCTCATCCAGAGTGAGGAAGGCATTTGTTTTTGTAATCATGAAAATGTTCAAAAACACTAAAACTATTGAAGTGAATCTAGAGAGGTTATTCATTCCAAGGCCAGCCTGAGACAGCTAGGTCTTGCCCACATTTATTACAATGGGTCACTAGGAGGGGTGAGATGGAGGACAGCAGGCTTATTTGTTCTTCAGGTAGATCCTGAGGGCCTGCCAGTTGGCAGGGGCTCACTTCAGGCCTGCCATCAGCCAAATGTGCTTCAAGTCCCTCTCAGACTCAATCTGCTGTGTTTCTGGTATCCCTCCTGGACATTCCACCACAGGAACCTTCTGGTCTTGACCAGTTTATGGTATCTATGTTTCATCTTGTGTGTGTATATGTGTGTGCGTGTGTGTATGTATTTCAACATTTTTGCACTACATCTGAAGTGCAAAGGCCATCCCAGTCCCCCTTATCCCCCTGCTTAGAGCCTTCCCCACGTGACTAGGCAGACACTTGGGAGAATGAAGAATCTGGCTAGAGTCACAGTTGCTGGGGCCCCTACATCTAATCTGGGCAGGAGGTAGTGAGGAGACAGCCAAGACTCCATGGAGCTGATGGTCATCTTCCTAGGCACCAGCATCTCCTTGAACTGCAGCAGTCTTTCTTGCCAGTGAGGGAGGCAGCCTTACTTGGGCCTATTGGCTGTGTTCTGTATCCAGCCTGTAGGTATGTCTATCCAGTACCCTGAGAATGGTCTGGGCCTGCTGTAGCATGCCCAGGGAATAGCACTGACTGCTGAGAAATCAAGCACAACAGGATCCTGGTCTGTGGGTGGTCATGGCCCCAGGTTCTCAGGGAAGAATTCACAGAAGAGTGACTCACATTTTTACTAATATAAAGTTTCTGGGGGCTGGGGATTTAGCTCAGTGGTTTCGCCGCCTGTTGCACAAGTACAAGGACCCAAGTTTGATCCCCGGTACCAAAAAAAAAAAGTTTCTGTAATTTTCATAAGTGGAAAACTAATGCCATCACTCATCAATACTTGATAATTGTACTTAAAAGTAAAAACAGTGAAGTGTTTTTAGAGTCTATCCTCTGTGACCTGTTGAAGGTCTAATTCTGAGGGACATTCTATCTTTGTCAACATAGATATAAAAAATGCTCATATCCTTTTACTTTGAAGCTGTAATTCTAGGAAAGCATCCTGAAGATTGATTTACAAGTGTGCCAAATGACTTGTACATAAGGTTATTTATTGAAGCATTGTTTGATGTACCAAAATGCTAAAAAAATGCTCCTTGATAGTGATCAGCAAAAAGTAATTGTGTACTGACATAATAGAAGAGTGCTAAAACTGGCAGATTTTGTGAAGTGGATTTTCATGTGAAAAGAAGTTTCAGTTGTAGCATACTTCCATACAGGTCAGTTTTTATATTCAGGATGAGTATCCCTAATCTGAAAACACGAAATCCAGAATGCTCCAAAATCTGAAACTTTAAACACTGACATGACATCACAAGTGGAAAATTTCCCCTTTTCCCTCATGTGCCAGATTGCAGTCAGAACACAGGCACATTAAAAATAATGCTTAACATCACCCTCAAGATATGTGTATAAGGGCCGGAGATTTAGCTCAGTGATGCTGCCGCCTACCTCGCAAGGGGAAGGTCCCGAGTTCGATCCCTGGTACAAAAAAAAAAAAGGTATGTGTATAAGACATATGTGCAACATAAATTGCATCCTGTCCTCACGATATCTTATAGTGTAAATGAAAATATTCCAAAATCTCACAATTTACACAGTCTAAAACACTTCTGTTCCAGGCATTTCAGATAGGTGAGACTCCACCTATATTTGTTACACAGAATATCACTGGAGGCATTAAAAAAAAAACTAGTGAGAGTGGTTGTTTCCTGGAAGTGGTGTATCAGGTGAAGAACCTCTGGGCTATTTTCCATAATGCTATGCTAATCTAGATTCCCACCGATAGTCTATGAGAAATTTGCTTTTTCCAAATCATCTGCATTTGTAATTTTTTTTGTCTTTTTCAGTGGCCATTCAAACTTGGGTAAAGTGAATTCTCACTGTGGTTTGGATTTGAAAAATTTTTTTGGAAAGTTTTCTCTAACAAGCATTGGCAATTGTGTTTTTGTGTGAGGAAAATAGAACCAAAATGAGAATAGCGGTGTCATTTTGTAATTCAGTATTCCTGTATGTCAGGTCTACATAGTATTTAAAACCATCATTTTTTTAAAAAAGCACTATTTCCAGAAACTCTGCATAAGGGTTTCATAAGGGGTCATTAACTCATTTTTTCACAAATTTGTCCATTGCTCCATTTCTGAAAACTTGATGGTGAATGTTTTTGTTTTGTGTTCTTTTGCTTACTATTAATTTTCGTTTTTGTCAGGTAGCATCCTTCATATTTTCTGGTCCAGTGTTTTTTACACCTAAAACCCAGACCCACTGAAACTCTTGAAATCAATTTAGTGAATCAGAAAATAAATAAAATAGAATAGAAAAGAATCAGAGTAATAGAAAATAGCAGTGTTTGTGTCACAGTAGAGGTAAGTATTAATGTGAAACTTCTCACACACCCCGAAAGGCTGAAATCTGTCACCTATTTTTGAAAGCACAGTAGCAATTTCCCTAAGGTCTAGAAGGATAACTGCAAATCTCTAGCATTTTTAATATAAGTTTTGAAATATGTAGGGGTAGAGACACAATGTCTGGAACTTACTCTCAAATGATTCCAGAAAGAAAATCAGAAGAGTCAAAGAGAGAACAAAGCAGATTAAATGTGATGAAAAACTGGTGAATCTGTTGAACTGTGTAGAAATAAGAATTCATTGTATCCTTGCAACTTTTCTGGAACTCTGACATCTTATAAAAATTAAAACTTAAGCACCCCCACCCCGCATCCAAACGACAAGTAGAGATACGTGGGAGCCTGCAGCACCCCCACCCTCCCCCACCTCTGGCCTCCTGGCTGTGTGGATACCTGGTTCCACACTACAGAGGTGCAGGGGGTCATAAATGCCATTGTCCTGAGCTCCAGAGGATAGAGCAGAAGTGAAGAGCAGAAAGAGGGTCTCTCTCAGGCTTCTTGATGAAAATTGAAGCCCACTGGAAAAGGGAGGAGGATCTCTGCAATAAAGGCACACCAGACCACACTACTTGGTAAGTTGGAGGGATCATCACCTCCCATTGGAACCTGCACTATCTTCAGGGGAAGGGCAGCTGGAACCTGCAGTAGAACCTTACAGAGTTCAACCATGCAGGAGGGCAGGGGGCTCAACTTGGGACTTGCAGGCAGAAATCAGCCTGAATCTCACGGGTCTGCAACTGGCTTACTGAGACTCATTGACTTGTATCTGTACTCTGCTGTCCACATTGTCTATTGTGACAGCAGAGACATACCCTGAAGGAGGCCTTGCATTTTTATTCTTTATTGTTATTCTCAAAATTATTATTTTTTCTCTTATTTTTAATTTTTATTTCTTTCCTACTATTTTCAATTTTTTTCCTCTTTCTTCTTTTTTCATTTTTTTCCCCCCTCCCTCTCATGCTCTTGCTTTCCCACATTGTTCTTCATTTCCCTTTTTGTTGCTGTTCTGGACCTAATTCAGATTTCTTCTTTCTTTTTCTTTTCTTCTCTTTTTCCTTCTCTTGACTGTCATTGGTTTTAAAGGAAAGTAAATACAGCTTCTAGCCTCCCTATTGCTGTTAGGCTGTTCTGTTTTCATCTTTGTTCTTTCCTTCTGTCTTTTCTTCTTGTCCTCTTGTCTTCAACAGTTTCCTAGAGTTTGAGTGATCTTCCTCTGTCCTCTGGCCTCACTACTAACCTTCCCCTATCCTTGTACCTATCTATCCCTCCTTCCCCAACTCCTTCTAAGTCCTCATCCTGAAGGTTGCTATATTGAAGAGTTTATTCACTATAAACATGTTTTGTGCTGGTCCTCGATTTTGATTTAATTCACACAGTTAAAGGTGATAAATTAGTAACTACCACAAATTGTTATTTCCTAAGCTGTGGTTGATGCTATTGTGTTGCTGATTGTATCACTTGGGCCAAGGTGTTGTGATTGATCTAATCAATTGTCCTTCCTGGTATAATGAAAATGAGATATCTTCAGAGCCATTAGAGACTCAAAACCTAAAGACCAGCTATATCTGGAAGACACCTCTGAGAAGCAAACATTCTGTAAGGGTTCTACATACAAGCAACAAAGACCCTTACAATAAGCAATTTCAAAGTATCAACCCAGGAATTAAACCAAGGACAGTACCAAAAACAAAAACAAGAAGACATTTAAGCAAGGCACAAACGCAGACTTCTACCCCCACCAAGGGTAAATTCTGGGGGAAATGAGGTGGAAAAGTCTGATAATCAACCACCTGGACACCCTGAACTGATACCACAGGAAGTAACAAAACAGATGAATAAGGCTCTAGAAAAATTCGAAACAGAAATAATCTTCCAGATAACTACAGAAATGGTGAGCAGAATGAAAGACACGATTAGAGACTCTAGAACAGAAACATATGAAAAAATAGATGAGTTCAGGACCATGATGGAAACCATGAATGCCTAACATAGGAAAGAAATGGAATCCATGAAACAGATTCAAACAGATATCCAGGAGATTAAAAACTCTATTCAAAGCATACACAGCAGACTGAGCCAATCTGAAGACAGAATTTGAGATGTACAAGACAGGATGGTGGTCAGTGACCATGAAAAAAGAGATCTCTTGCTGGAGATTTAGCTCAGTGGTTCCGCCACCTGCCTCGCAAGTGCAAGGACCTGAGTTCGATCCCTGGTACCCGCCTCCCCAAAAAAGAGAGATCTCTTAAAAATAGTAAGGGACCATGAGAAATCAATCCAACAGCTCCTAGATGATGCAACGAAGAATAAAATAAGACTGATAGGAGTCTATGAAAAAGCAGGAGAAAGTACAAATGACATAAAAAAACTGTTCACAGAATTGATGACAGAAAACTTCCCAAACAGAGCAAAAGAATTTGACACAGATAAGTGAGGCATATATGACTCCAACTAGCCATGATAAAAAAAATCTACATCTACACATATAATAATCAAGACCCCAGAAACCCAACAGAAGAAAAATACTATAAGCAGTTAGGGAAAAGAAACCAATCACATGCAAAGGAAAGCACATCAGAATCACAGCAGACTTTTCAACACAAACCCTCAAGTCGAGGAGAGCCTGGAGTGAGGTGTTTCAAGCCCTAAAAGAAAACAACTTCCAACCTAGACTGATGTATCCTGCACAACTATCTTTCAAAATTGATGGGGAAATAAGATACTTCCATGACAATACCTGAGAAACTTCATGAATACCAAACCATCACTCCATACAATTCTAAGCAATATCCTAGAAAAAGACAACAAAGGTCACAACTCCATGAGGCCCAACAGAGCAAATTCATCAGGCAAGGCAAGAAATTAAAGGGAGAGGGAGAAAAATAAAAAAGAATCAACAACAGGAAAATAACATGACAATGATAAGACAATACATGTCAGTTATAACTATCAAGGTTAAGGGCCTGAATTCACCAATCAAAAGAAATAGATTGGTGGAATGGATTAAGATGCAAAATCCAACAATATGCTTTATACAAGAAATGCACGTAGTTCAAAATGAAACTCATAGACTGAAAGTAAAAGGATAGAAAACAGTTCTCCTTGTGACAGGAACCTGGAAAAAAGCAGGAGTAGCTATCTTATTTGCAGACAAAGTAAATTTCAAACCAAAACTAAGACAGACAAAGAAGGTCACTACATCCTTGTAAAGGAAACAATCCAAGAGGAAGAGATGACAATCATAAATACTAAATACTGATGCCCCCAACTATACAAAACAAGTATTAGGGGACATGAAAAACCAAATAAGCACTAATACAATTGTAGTGGGGGACCTCAATACCCCACTGTCACAAATAAACAGGTCATCTAGACAAAAAAATCAACAGCAAAATACTAGAACTGCACCAAGCTTTGAACAGATGGACTTAATAGACATTTACAGAGAGTTCCACCCCACAAAATCAAAATATACATTCTTTTCAGGTGCATACGGTTCATTCTCTAAAACAGACCACATACTAGCTCATCGAACATGTTTAAGTACATGCAAAGAAATTGAAGTTATCCCGTGTATATTATCAGACCATAGTACAATTAAACTGGAGTTCAATAGCATAAGAAACCACAAGAACTTCACAGACACATGGAAATTGAGTAACACTCTCCTGAACAACCAGAAGGTCACAGAGGAAATTAAAGAAGAAATTAGACAGTTTTTGCAATTAAATGATAATGCCAGTACCGCATACAGGAATCTATGGGATACAATGAAAGCAGTTCAATGAGGGAAATTCATAGCAATGAATGCCCACACTAGGAAAACAGAGGGAGCTCAAATAAACAACCTAATGCTGAATATTAAGCTCCTAGAAAAAGAAGACCAGGACAAACCCAAAGCTCATACAAGGGAGAAAATTATAAAAATCAGAGTAGAAATCATTGCAATGGAGACTAAGAGAATGATGTAAAAAATGAATCGAAGAGTTGGTTTTTTGAAAGAATAAATAAAATAGAGAAATCCTTAGCCAACCTTATCATAAAAAGGAAAGAAAAGGCTCACCTCCGTGCAATTAGGAATGAAAAAGATAAAGTCACAACAAATCCAGCAGAAATCTAGAGGATCATCAGTACCTACTTTGAGAACCAAATTCATTCCTGGAAGCAGGTATTACTCTGATTCCAAAACCAGGGAACACCCAACTGAAAAAGAGAACTACAGGCCAATCTCCCCAATAAACATAGATGCAACACCACTTTTCAGATTTTGACCATTTAGTATGATGTTGGCTGTTGGTTTTTCATAGATAGCCTTAATCAGATTGAGATAAAGACCTTCTATTCCAATTTTCTGTAGGGTTTTTTTTTTTTTATCTTGAATGAGTGTTGGATTTTGTCAAATGCCTTTTCTGCATCTATTGAGATGATCATATGGTTTTTGTCCTTGATTCTGTTAATATAGTGTATTACATTTATTGATTTATGAATGTTGAACCATCCTTGCATCTCTGGGATAAATCCAACTTGGTCAGGGTATATGATTTTCTTGATGATCCTCTGTATTGTTTGCCAGTATCTTGTTGAGGAGTTTTGCATCTATGTTCATTAGGGAGATTGGCCTGTAGTTCTCTTTTTGAGTTGGGTCTATCTCTGATTTTGGAATCAAAGTAACACTTGCTTCCAGGAGTGAATTTGGAAGTTTTGTTTCCCTTTCAATTTCCTTGATGAGTTTAGAGTAATGGCAATAGTTCTTCTGTAAATGTCTTGTAGAATTCAGCAGTAAAGCTATCAGGACCCGGACTTTTCTTTGTTGGTAGATTCTTAACTATGTTTTCAATTTCACTCATTGTAATTGGGGTGTTCAGAATTTTTATATCTTCATTTAACTTTGGCAATTCATATGTATCTAGGAATCTGTCCATTTCTTCTGTGTTTTCCATTTTATTACAGTACAGGTTCTTGTAGGTATTGATGATCCTCTGGATTTCTGTTGGATCTATTGTGACTTCACCTTTTTCATTCTTAATTGTGTGGATTTGCACCTTTTCTTTCCTTTTTTTTGATAAGGTTGGCTAAAATATTATCGATTTTATTTATTCTTTCAAAAAAACCAACTGTTTGATTCATTGATTTTTTTGTATTGTTCTCTTAGTCTCCATTGCATTGATTTCTGCTCTGATCTTTATAATTTCCTCTCTTGTACAAGCTTTGGATTTGTTATGCTCTTCTTTTTCTAGGAGCTTGAGGTTCTGTGTTAGGTTATTTATCTCAATTCTCTCTGTTTTCCTTTTTGTACTGAGGTTTGAACTCAGGACCTTGCACTTGAGAGGCAGGTGCTGGAACTACTGAGCTAAATCCCCAGCCCTCTCTGTTTTCCTAATATGGGCCTTTACTGCTATGAATTTCCCATGTAGAACTGCTTTCATTGTGTCCCACAGATTCCTGTACGTTGTACTGGCATTATCATTTACTTGTAGAAACTGTTTAATTTCTTCTTTAATTTCCTCTGTGACCCATTGGTTGTTCAGGAGGGTGTTATTCGGTTTCCATGTGTTTGTGGGAGTTTTGGGGTTTCTTACGTTATTGATCTCCAATTTTATTGCACTATGGTCTGATAATATACAGGGGGTAACTTCAATTCTTTTACATTCACTTAGACATATCCTGTGATCTAGCATGTGGTCTATTCTGGAGAATGACCCGTGTGCACCTGAAAAGAATGTGTATTCTGATTTTGTGGGGTGGAACACTCTGTAAACGTCTATTAAGTCTATTTGTTCAGTAACTTGTTTCAGTTCTAGAATTTTGTTGTTAATTTTTTGTCTAGATGATCTGTCTGTTTGTGATAGTGGGGTATTGTGGTTCCCCAGTACAATTGTGTTAGTGCTTATTTGGTTTTTCATGTCCATTAATATTTATTTTGTATAGTTGGGGGCATTCGTATTTGGTGCATATATATTTATGACTGTCATCTCTTCCTTTTGGATTGTTCCCTTCACAAGGATGTAGTGACCATCTTTGTCTCTCTCTCTCTCTCTTTTTTTTTGGTATTAAATACTTTTATTGGTACATTGTAGGTATACAACACAATTACATTTCTCATTGGGAATTGTACCTTTACATAATGCATCTTGGTTCTTATTTTTTCCCCATTCCTAGCCCTCCCTTCACGCCCTCCACCCTTCCTTACAAAGACTTTATTTCCATTTTTTCCATTTCTCAGCACTTTTCCTTTCCCTTCTTTCCTTTCCCCTGCCCCTCCCACTACCCCTACCCCTTTGGACCTTTTCTTCCTATTTTGCATTATCGATTATTCATTCTAATCATTGGTACATTTTAGGTATACAATATAATGACATTCATCATTGGAAATTTGCATCTTTACATAGTCTCTCTTGGTTCTTATTTTTCACCCTTGCCCAGCACTCCCTTCAACCCCTCCAGTCCTCCCTATTTACAAAGATTTTGTTCCTATTTTTCCATTTTCTCATATTAATCCCATTCCCTTCTGTCCTTTCCCCTAGCCCTCCCACTTCCTTCCCCTTCGCCCATTTTCTTCCTATTTCACATTACCTATTATACATTTAGTCCTTATCTACACTTTCAGTTTCTCACAGCAGAGAAACTATTCTGTATTTACACATGTGTGTCCTATTTATTTCACTGAAGAGTATTGCCTCAACGTGCATCCACTTAACTATAAATGTCTCTAATTTCTCATTTTTTATGGCTGAATAGTACTCCATTTTATAAAAAAATCACATTTTCTTGATCCAGACTCCAGTTGATGGGCATTTGGGCTGTTTCCAAGATTTAGCTATTACAAACTGTGCTGCTATGAACATGGGCGCACATATGTCACTGTGGTATGATTCTTTTAATTCTTTGGGGAAGATCCCCAGCAGTGGAATAGCAGGGTCAAATGGGACTTCCAGTCCTAGTTCTTTGAGGTATCTCCATACTGATTTCCACAGTGCTTGCACCAGTCTACACTCCCACCAGCAGTGGAGCAGGGTTCCTCTTTCCCCACAGCCCCGCCAGCATTTGTTATTGGTTGATTTCATGAGAGCAGCCATTCTTTCTGGAGTGAGGTGGAATCTCAGCATTGTTTTCATTTGCATCTCTCCAATGACCAGTGATGTTGAACATTTTTTTCATGTATTGATTTGCTATTTCTACTTCTTTGTCTGAGAAATGTCTGTTCATTTCAGATTCATTTCAGAATTTTGGATTGGGTCTTTAAATTTGGGAGGTCTGATCTTTTTAAGTTCTTTATAGATTTCAGATAGTAGACCTTTGTCTGAGGAAGAGTAGGTGAAGATTTTTTCCCACATTGTGGGTTGTCTCTTCACACTGCTGGTGGTTTCTCTTGCTGTGCAGAAGCCTTTTAATAAGAAGAGATCCCACTTATTGATTGTTTGTGCTAGTTCACAGGCAACTGAGGTTTTGTTCATAAAATCTTTTCCTACACCGATGTCTTCAAGGGTTCTACCTAACCTCTGTTCCAACTGGTTCAGAGTTTCTATTTTAATATTTAGATCTTTAATCCATTTTGATTTTAGTTTAGTGCATGGTGGTAGATATAGGTCTAGTTTTAATCTTTGGCAAGTTGAAGCCCAATTTTTCCAGCACCATTTATTAAAGAGGCTATCTTTCCTCCAGTGAGGGTGTTTGGCTCCTTTGTCAAAGATGAGATGGCTGAGTGTGTCTGGGGTTGTTTCTGCATCTTCTAATCTGTTCCACTGGTCCTCAGGTCTGTTTCTTTGCCAGTACCATGCTGTTTTTATCACAGTAGCTTTGTAGTAGAGTTGCAGGTTGGGGATTGTGATACCCCCTGCCATGTCTCTGTTACCTAGAATTGCTTTTGCTATTCTGGGTCTCTTCTTGTTCCAAATGAATTTTTGGATTGTTTTCTCAAGGTCCATGAAGTATGCTGCTGGGATCTCCATTGGAATTGCATTGAATCTATATAGCAGTTTTGGAAGTATGGCCATTTTCACTATATTAATCCTTCCTACCCAGGAGCAGGGGATGTCTGTCCATTTTCTGATATCATCTTCAATCTCTCTTTTCAGAGTGCCATAGTTTTCAGAGAAGAGGACTTTGATTTCTTTCGTTAAGTTGATTCCTAGGTATTTCAGTTTTTTGGATGCTATTGTGAAAGGAATTATTTGCCCTATTTCTCTCTCAGTGAGTCTGTCATTCATGTAGAGGAAAGCCATTGATTTTTGTGTGTTGACCTTGTAACCAGCTACTTGACTGAATTTGGTTATTAAGTCTAGAAGACTTTTGGTGGAGTTCTTGGGGTCTTCTATGTAGAGTATCATGTCATCTGCAAATAATGACAATCTGACTTCTTCATTTCCTATCTTTATTCCTTTTATTTCTTGCTCTTGTCTAATTGCCGTGGCTAATGTTTCCAGAACTATATTGAACAAGAGTGGTGATAGTGGACATCCTTGTCTTGTTCCTGATTTTAGTGTGAAAGATTTCAGTTTTTGACCATTTAGTATGCCATTGGCTGTTGGTTTTTCATAGATGGCTTTTATCAGTTTGAGGTAGAGACCATCTATTCCAATTTTTTGTAGGGTTTTTATCATCAATGCATGTTGGATTTTGTCAAATGCTCTTTCTGCATCTATGGAGATAATCATATGGTTTTTTTCCTTGGCTCTATTGATATAGTCTATTACATTGATTGATTTGCACATATTGAACCATCCCTGCATCCCTGGGATGAATCCCACTTGATCAGGGTGTATGATCTTCTTGATGATCTTCTGCATTCTGTTTGTCAGTATCTTATTAAGAATTTTTGCATCTATGTTCATTAGTGAGATTGGCCTATAGTTCTCTTTTTCAGTTGGGTCTTTCTCTGCTTTGGGGATCAAGGTGATGCTTGCTTCCAGGAATGAATTAGGGAGTATTGCTTCCCTTTCAATTTCATTGAAGAGTTTAAACAGTAGTGGCAGCAGTCCCTCTCTAAATGTCTTGTAGAATTCAGCAGTGAATCCATCAGGGCCTGGGCTTTTCTTAGTTGATAAGTTTTTAATTACATTTTCAATTTCATTGGTTGATATTGGGTTGTTCAGAATTTTTAGGTCTTCTTCATTCAACTTTGGTAATTCATATGTATCTAGGAATCTGTCCATTTCTTCTGTGTTGTCCATCTTATTGGCGTATAGGTTCTGGAAGTAGGTGTTGATGATCCTCTGAATTTCTGCTGGGTCTGTTGTAATTTCACCCTTTTCATTCCTAACTGCATGAATTTGGGCCTTTTCTTTCCTTTTTCTGACAAGGTTGGCTAAGGGTTTGTCAATTTTGTTGATTCTTTCGAAGAACCAACTCTTGGCTTCATTGATTTTTTTGTATCGTTCTCTTAGTCTCCATTGTATTGATTTCTCCTCTGATCTTTATAATTTTCCTCCCTTGTATGAGCTTTGGGGTTGTCCTGCTCTTCTTTTTCTAGAAGCTTGAAGTTCAGCATCAGGTTGTTTAATTGGGCTCATTCTGTTTTCCTAATATGTGTATTCACTGTTAGGAATTTCCCTCATAAGACTGCTTTCATTGTGTACCATAGATTCCGATATGTTGTATTGTAATTGTCATTTAATTGAAGGAACTGTCTGATTTCTTCTTTAATTTCCTCTGTGACCCATTGGTTATTCAGAAGTGTGTTGTTCAATTTCCACGTGTTTATGAAATTTTTGCAGTTACCTTTGCTCTGGATCTCCAATTTCATCACACTATGGTCTGATAATATACAGGGGATAACTTCAATTCCTTTGCACTTACTTAAACATGTTCTATGTGTGAGTATGTGGTCTATTTTTGAGAATGACCCATGTGCAACCGAGAAGAATTTGTATTCTGATTTTGTGGGGTGGAAGACTTTGTAAACATCTGTTAAGTTCATTTGTTCAAGAGTTCGATTGAGTTCTAGTATTTTATTACTTATTTTTAGTCTAGTTGATCTATCTGTGACAGTGTAGTGTTGAGGTCCCCCACTACAATTGTATTAGTGCATAGATGAGTTTTCATGTCTGTTAGTATTTGTTTTATATAGGTGGGTGCACTACTGTTTGGTGCATAGATATTTATGATTGTCATCTCTTCCTCTTGGATTCTTCCCTTTACAAGGATGTAGTGTCCTTCTTCATCTCTCTTAATCAGTGTTGGTTTGAAATCTACTTGATCTGCCAAGAGGATAGCTACTCCTGCTTTTTTTCGGGTTCCTGTCACATGGAGTATTTTTTTCCACCCTTTAACTTTCAGTCTATGAGTTTCCTTTTGAATTAAGTGTGTTTCTTGTGTGCAGCATATTGTTGGATTTTGCTTCTTGACCCATTCTGCCAGTCTATTTCTTTTGATTGGTGAATTGAGACCATTAACATTGATGGTTATAACTGAAACTTATATTGACTTGTCATTGCCATGACTTTTTCTTTTTGTTGGGTTCTCCCCTTTCCATTTAATTTCTTGTCATGCCAGATGGGTTCATTCTGCTTTGCTTCCTGGGGTTGTGATCCTCAATGTCTGTTCCTAGGATATTGTGTAAAAGTCTTTGGAGTGCTGGTTTGGTATTCACGAAGTTCTTAAGGTGCTCTTTGTCATGAAAATATCTTATTTCTCCATCCATTTTGAAAGATAGTTTTGCAGGGTACATCAATCTGGGTTGGAGGCTGTTTTCTTTTAGGGCTTGGAACATGTCACTCCAAGCTCTTCTTGCCTTGATGGTTTGTGTTGAGAAGTCGGCTGTGATTCTGATGGGCTTTCCTTTCTATGTGATTTGTTTCTTTTCTCTGACTGCTTGGAGAACTTTGTTCTTCTGTTGTGTTTCTGGAATCTTAACAATTATATGCCTATGTGTAGATTTTTTTTGATCAAGGCTATTTGGAATCCTATATGCCTCACTTATCTGTATGTCAAGCTGTTTTCCCCTGCTTGGGAAGTTTTCTGCCATTATTTCTGTGCAGAGATTTTTTATGTCATCTCCACTCTCTCCTGTTTCTTCATTTAGCCCAATCAGTCTTATGTTATTCTTCTTTGCATCATCTAGCAGCTGCTGGATTGATTTCTCATGTTCCCTTATAATTTTGAAGCAAGTTTTCTTTTCCTGGTCACTAATTGCAATCTTATCTTCTATATCTGAAATTCTGTCCTCACATTGGCTCATTCTGCTGTGTAGACTTTCAATGGAGTTTTTCATGTCCTGGAAATCTATTTGCATGTGTCTTATGGATTCCATTTCTTTCTTCTGTTGGGATTCCATCATGTTCCTCAGCTCCTCTCTAGATTTATTAATCATGTCTTGCACTAGGGGCACAATTTCTCCTGTTACCTGAGAAATTATTTCTGATTTCATTTTTTCCAGATCCCCTTTTGTTGCCAGTTCAGTGGGTCCAGGTGGTTGAGTATCAGAATGGTCCCTCTCATTTTCCTTTGTGGTTGCTGTAGGTGATCTGGAAGTCTGGTTTTGAGACTTATTTACGTGTTTTCTCATTTCGACTGGGGTGGGGGGCTGTTAGCACCTCCACGGATTACCTCCCCTGAGCTGGGAGAGGTGGGACAGAGGCTGGGAGCAGCAGTAGGGATGGTTACCCAAAAGCCCTTTCCTGTGGGCTGGGAGCAGCGGGAGGGGTGGTGGCCGGGAAGCCCCTTCCTCTGGACCAGGAGCAGTGGGATGGATCTTTGTCTCTCTTAATTAGTTTTGGTTTGAAATCTACTTTGTCTGCAAATAATATTGCTATGCCTGCTTTTTTTCTGGATTCCTGGTATGTGGAGAACTGTTTTCCATCCTTTTACTTTCAGTCTATGAATTTCTTTTTGAGTTAGGTGTGTTTCTTCTATATAGCATATTGTTGGATTTTGCTTCTTAATCCATTCTGCCAGTCTATTTCTTTTGATTGGTGAATTGAGGCCATTAACATAGATGGTTATAATTGATATATGTTGATTCATCCTTGTCATGATGTTTTACTTTTGTTGGCTCTTTTATTTATTTTTCCCCTTTTCCGTTTAGTTTCCTACCTTGCCTGGTGGCTTCCCTCTGTTGGGCCTCATGGAGTTGTGACCTTCATTGTTTTTTTTCTAGAATATTGTTTAGAATTGCTTGTTGTGCTGGTTTGGTGTTCATGAAATTTCTCAGGTGTTCTTTGTCATGGATGTATCTAATTTCCCCATCAATTTTGAAAGATAATTTTTCAGGATACAACAGTCTAGGTTGGAAGTTATTTTCTTTTAGGGCTTGAAATACTTCCCACCCAGCTCTCCTTTACTTGAGGGTTTGTGTTGAGAAGTCTGCTATGATTCTGATGGGCTTTCCTTTGTAGGTGATTTGTTTCTATTCTCTAACTGCTTGTAGGATTTTGTTCTTCTGTTGGGTTTCTGGGTTCTTGACTATTATATGTCTAGGTGTAGATCTTTTTTGATCATTGCTAGTTGGAGTTCTATATGCCTCACTTATCTGTATGTCCAATTCTCTACCTCTCTCTGTGAAGTTTTCCACTCTTACTTCTGTGAACAGTTTTTTTTATATTGATTGTACTTTCTCCTGTTTTTTCGTCAACTCCTATCAGTCTTATGTTATTCTTCTTTGCATTG
This sequence comes from Heterocephalus glaber, assembly GCF_053883595.1. Lineage (NCBI taxonomy): Eukaryota > Metazoa > Chordata > Mammalia > Rodentia > Bathyergidae > Heterocephalus > Heterocephalus glaber. The sequence continues at coordinate 81,968,035 of NW_028258315.1, read as the reverse complement.
TCTAGCAGCTGCTGGATTGATTTCTCATGCCCCTTACTATTTTTAAGAAATCTCCATTTTCATGGTCCTTAAGTGCAATCCTGTCTTCTATATCTGATATTCTGTCTTCAGATTCCCTTAATCTGCTGTGGATACTTTCAGTGGAGTTTTTAATCTCCTGAATATCTGTTTGAATCTCTTTCATGGATTCCATTTCTTTCTTATGTTGGGTGATCATGGTTTCCTTTTCTTTCTTATGCTGGGTATTCATTGCTTCCAGCATCTCTCTGAGCTCATCTATTTTCTTATCTGTCTCTGTTCTAGAGCCTCTAATCATGTCTTTCACTCTGCTCACCATCTCTGTAGATATCTGGGAGATTATTCCTGCTTTGAATTTCTCTAGAGCCCCATTCATCTGTTTTGTTACTTCCTGTGGTATCAGTTCAGGGTGTCCAGGTGGTTGATTATCAGACTTTTCCACTTCATTTTCCCCCAGGGTTTAACCTCGGTGGGGTGGAAGTCTGAGTTTGTGCCTTACTTAAATGTCTTCTCATTTTTTTTTTTTTTTTTTTTTTTTTTGGTACCGGGGATTGAACTCAGGACCTTGCGCTTGCAAGGCAGGCACTGGAGCCACTGAGCTAAATCCCCAGCCCTCATTTTTGTTTTTGGTACTGTCCTTTGTTTGACTCCTGGGTTGATACTTCAAAATTGGTTATTGTATGTATCTTTGTTGCTTGCAATTCGAACCCTTATGGAATGATTACTTCTCAGAGGTGTCTTCCAGATATAGATGGTCTTTAAGTTTTGAATCTCTAATGACTCTGAGGCTATCTCATTTTCATTATACCTGGAAGGACCACTGACTAGACTAGATCAATAACAACACCTTAGCCCAAGTGATACAATCAGCAACACCATAGCATCAAGTACATCTTAGAAAATGACATTTTGTGGTAGTTATTAATCTATTACCTTTAACTTTGTGAATTAAATCAAAATCAAGGACCAACCCAACATATGTTTATAGTGAATAAACTCTTCAATATAACAACTTTACCCTTTGGGATGGGGAGTTAGAAGGAGTTGGGGAGGGAGGGAGAGATAGATAGGTAGAAGGAAAAGGGAAGGTTAGCAGTGAGGCCAGAGGACACAGGAGAGAGAAGGAAAAAGGGAATAATAGAAAAATAAAGAAGAAATCTGAATGAGGGCCAGAACAGGAACTAAAAAGGAGATGAACAATGTGGGACAGGAAGAGAGTGAGTGTAAGAGAGAAAGGAAAGACAAAAGAAAGAAGAAAAAAGGAGAGAAAAACAAAAATTTGCAAAGAGTAGGAAAAAAATTTAAAGATAAGAGGAGAAAAACCAAACCAGTAATACTAATTGTGGAAATAAAAAATAAAAATGAAAATGAAGGGCCTCCTTCAGGGTATGTCTCTGCTGTCACAATAGACAATGTGGGTAGTAGTGTGTAGATATAAGTCAATGAGTCTCATCAAGCCAGTTGCAGACCCGTGAGATTCAGGCAGATTTCTGGCTGCAAGTCCCAAGTTGAGCTCCCTGTCTTCCTGTAAGGTTGAACTCTGCAGGGTTGTACTGCTGGTTCCAGCTGCCCTTCCCCTGAAAATAGTGCAGGTTCCAATGGGAGGTGATGATCCCTCCAACTTACCTAGCACAGTGATCTGGTGGTCTGGTTTCCCCTGTGTCTTTGTAGTGTGGAACCAGGTTTCAGTACAGCCAAGAGGCCAGAGGAGCGGTGGTGGTGGTGGTGAGGGGGTCCTGCAGGCTCCTGCGCAGCTAAGTGGATCGCTGCCGGAGGCTCGGTCTGGATAGGGTGGGTTCCCTGCAACCGGGGGACCCTCTGTGGTGTCTGCAGATGTCAGAAGCTTTTTAATTTGATGCAATCCCGTTTGTTTACTCATGGTATTATTTCTTGTGCAACTGAGGTTTTGTTCAGAAAGTCTTTGCCTACACCTATGTCTTTATGAGTTTTACCTATTTTGTCTTCCCACAGATTAAGTGTTTCTGTTCTAATGTTCAAGTTGTTGATCCATTTTGATTTTAACTTAGTGCATGGTGAGAGATATGGTTCTAAGTTCAACCTTCATCATATGGATAGCTAGTTTTCCTAGCACCATTTGTTAAAGAGGCTCTCTTTCCTCCCACGAAGGGATTTGGCCCTTGTCAAAAATAACATAGGTGAGTGTGCATGGAGTTGTTTCTGCATCTTCTGTTCCACTGATCCATGAGTCTCCCCTCACCTGCCCCTCTCTTTTGCCAATGCCATGCTGTTTTTATCATTCTAGCTTTGTAGTATAACTTCACATTGGGGATTGTGATGCCCCCTGCCTTGGCCTTGTTTCCCATAATTGCTTTTGCTATTCTTGGACTCTTCTGGTTCCACTGGAATGTTAGGATTTCATTCTCCAGTTCTGTAGGCATGTTATTGTTATTTTGATTGGGATTACATTAAATGTATATAACAGTTTTGGACATGTAGCCATTTTGACTTTGTTGCTGCCTATGTAAGAATGGGGGTATCTTCTTATTTTCTGATATCCTCTTCAATCTCTTTATTTCAGAGCACTATAGTTTTCACTGTAGAGGTCTTTCACTTTCTTGTTCAGGTTAATTTCTAAGTAGCTCATCTTTCTTGATGTAATTGTGAAGGGTATTGTTAACTAATTTCCCTCTTGGTGAGTTTTTTATTGGTGTACAGGAATGCTATTGATTTTTGAGTGTTGACTTTATATCCTGCTACATTCTTGAATTTGGATATTAGCTCTAGAAGTCTTTTGGTGACATTTTTGGGGTCTTCTATGTAGAGGATCATGTTGTCAGCAAATAATTATTACTTACCTTCTTCCTTCCCTACCCATATCCCTTTTACTTCTTTCTCTTGTCTTATTGTGCTAGCTAATGTTCTGAGAGCTGTATTAAACAGAGTGGTGATAGTGGACAGCCTTGTCTTTCTACTGTTAGGGGGAAAATTTCAGCTTCTCTCCATTTAGTATGATGTTGGCTGTTGGTTTATGATAGATGGTTTTTTATCAGGTTGAGATAAAGACCTTCTATTCCTATTTTCTTCAGTTTTAAAAATCATGAATGGATGTTATATTTTGTCAAATGCTTTTTCTATGTCTATTCAGGTGATCATTGGATTCTTTTATTTACAGGATTTCTGTTTGATTCTTCTTCAGAATTTCTATCTCTTTGTTTTTTTCCCCTTCTTTGCTGTTTGTTGAATTTCTCCTTCATATGTATATCTTCCTTATTTTATTCAGGTGTTTATACCTTCTTTGAAGCCATTAAGCATTTTATAAATCAGTGTTTTGAATGGATCTCTTCCACTTTTAGTTGAAGGTTTTCTTAGTGTACAGCTGTCTTTTGGAGGTTTGATCCCTAGCACCAAGAAGAGGAAAAAACCCCTGTAGTAATGTTGGAAAAACAAACACAAAGCAGATATTGACATAGAGTAAAAAACAATTAGAATTAGAAGCAGCAACTATATCATCTTTAATAATAGAAATCAGCAATAATAATATCAACTCAAATACAAAGCAGATATTGTGAAAGATAATTATACAAATGTACAGCAAGCACAATCACTGTAGAACTGTTTATAATAGCAAAAAGTCTGAATCAGCCTAAAATCTGTAAATAGAAAATTAGATAAATATATTTGAGTATATATGTGTCAGTTATATAGCATATAACCACTAAAATAAGTATGTAAGTCTATACTTATTGATAGCATGTATTGTTATTATTCATGCCTCTACTAAATTTGTTTGTAATTCCACAGTGTGGGAGCTTTTAGGATCCATGGTTAACCAGAATGGAAACAAGGGTTGTGAATAGACAAGTATGAGTAATACTTTTAGTCAACCCCAAGGAATCCACTTTATACCATTAGGAAAAAGATCAAAATTGAACACTAGTCCTATCAGTTGTTATGTTGCCTCTCTATTATGATTAGTGAATTGTAATGTTATTTCTTGAACTTGTTAGTAATTCTTTTATTGATTGAATCAAGTTTCATGGACTGTGCCACAATACTGTTGTTCACTAGATCGACTCTTTTGCCTGAGGACATTAGTAATTTATATTGGAGCAGTAAAATTTTGGACAGTTGTATTATGAGGTTTTCCCCAGGGTGGGGAGGGGGACAGGTGAACTGGATAAACCAACATATAACTCATGTATGGCAAGGTAAAGTAAACTGCACATAAGAATGCGTGAATCTTAGTATATTGCAGGTAAGTGTTTACCTTCCTTCTAAGAATGTTTAACTTTACTTTCCAGCTTTAGCTACTCAGTATTTAAGGGTTAATATATATATACTGCTGCCTGGCATCTCTCTGAAGAATGTCCAATGCTTCACTTTAAGAAGCAATGATCAATGTTCTTCTTGTTAGTTGTTGATAACTAACAGACACTATTAATTTTGTAAATTGCCAACTGAATAAAAAATAAAAGGAAGTGATCTTTGAAGTAAATAGAGGTTGCAAATGAGATGATAGGAAAATGTCCCTTCAACCCATGAATATTTATTGAGACTGTAATATATAAAAATTTCTGTAAATATATTAAAATATATTTAATACTTAATTATTTAGATATGTTGTGTGAAAAACCTGGCTTTGAGGTCTTAGGATTCCATGTCTGCAATTTATTTTTATTTTTATTTTTTCTTTGTCCTCAATTGTTATGCCTTCACCTATAGAACGAGTAGCTGACAAGGCAAATAAATCTAGGTATTCATCCTGAATGACAAACCTTTCAAAAAATGTTTCAGAATAATTTATTGAGAATTTGTTCTCAGACATGATCAAAAAGTGGTGCCAGTTTTTCAGCTCTGCAAGATAAAATAGTGAGACATTGAATGTACAAAGTCAGAAACAGAAAAGTGGAAATTTAGCAAGAAAAAATCAGACTGTGGAAACTAAGAGAACAATAAATATGCCAAATGTATTTGCAGTTGAATTTTTAATTATTCTTGTTAGGTAGGAAGAAATTGATGAAGGCTATGTTCAGAGGCAATGAAAGGATCTATAAGGCAAACAGTTGGCAGAAAATATGTCTTGCAGTGTAATTCTTAAAAACTGAGGGAAGCCACTTCTTATTCCCCCTTGGGGAAGGGATGGAGGTAATGAAGTGAGAAAAGTTTATAAATTTCAATAGCATTCAATCCATTATATCTTGTGTGTATCTCATAATCTCATAAAAAGAGAGTTGGTGTTTGGAAGGTAGCCAAAATAGGGAATTTTTTTTCTTTAGCTTCCTAGCTCTACCAGTTTCCCTGAAATTTTAATTAAGATTCAGATATCTAGTCATAATTTTCAAACAACTTATGTTAATAGTATCAATCTATATGTTAAGCTCAATGTAATCAAGCCTATTTTTTTAAAAAAAAGCCTATTTATTCCTAGTACTTGTGAAATAACTTATGTTAACAGTGTAAATCTATATATTAAGCTCAATGTGTTGCCTATTTCTTTTTAAAAATGCCTGTTTATTCCTAGTGCTTGCTTTCTGTAAAACAGACGTGATCAATAATCATGGTAAAATACTTTAATTTTGTATGTCACTGGGTCCATTGAATAATAGAAAAGTTATCTAATTGTTGTAATTACTTCCAAGAAGGTTTCTCCACCTCCCTACCTTTCTTGGTATTTTTATTTTGTTTAACTTTCTAGAATGTATATAAAAATCTAGTTATTTCTGTCTTAAATCTTCATCTGGAAAATTTTAGTGTATTTTATATAGATTTTAACTAGCTACTTGCATAGTATTTGTGGCTTTTATATTGAAATTTTATTCTTTTTTTTTTTTTTTTTGTTACCGGAGATCAAACTTGGGACTTTGCACTTGCGAGGCAGGCGGCAGAACCACTGAGCTAAATCACCGGCCTTGAAATTTTATTCATTAATGTAGTTTTCTTTTGTCACTTTGAATAGAAAATTATTTAAAAAAGGAATTATCTATACATGCTTAAATATTTTAAGAGAACAATTGATACATAAAACAGATTGCTTTTCTTCCCGAGGTAAAGTTGTATAGTTTCTTAATGTTTTAAATTCTGAAATGTAGAATAGGCTAACATAATGGAAATTGCATTTAAATAATGAAAAATAACACTTAAAAATAGATGCATTTATCTGGATGTGATTGATTGCAATTTTAGATAAAGGCCAAATGGTATTTTAGAAAACTCCCTGCATGAAGTGTTTTCTAATATGCTTACTTGAATTATTATTAACTATATTCAGTATGAGAAGAAAAATATAAACCAAGCTATATCTAAGTATATGACACTGCAGCAACAACAAATGCAATTCTAAAAAAGTGACAATTGACAAATTGTCACACGGTTCCAGAAAATATCTGTGAGCAGGCAGGTTATGGAAAGAATTAAAGTATACTGTGAATGTTTCAGTGCAATATTATTGCCAGATATTTCCCATTCACATTTCTAAGTATACTTTTACTTTCTTTTCATTCCCCTCTCTTCAATGTATTAAGTCACTCAAATGAGTCTTTGATGCTACAAGAATGCCTTTAAAAATAGATATTATTACCACATCATCTAAAAGTGAAAAGAATTTGAGTTCCTTTATTCTTTTTATATTTTCAATGATGCTAAAATTGACCAGAACAAGACCTGTTTATGATGGCCCTCCTCAAGTTTTGCTTATTCCTGAATTTATATGATAGTTCATGATTTCCAGAAAGCTGCCACAATCTATGTGGCCCTGATTTCAGTGGAAAACTGCTAGAATGTTGATTTATTTAGGACAGTTTTTATAAACAATCTGCTAAATATCAAACCATTCATCAATATATATACCTAAGTGACACCAAAGTCATGTCAACAGGTCATTACTCAAAATAATCACCTTGGAACAATCTATGCTTGTGTTATTGTTGCTGAAATTATTTTTGGAAGCATTTGTGTGTGTGTGTGTGTAGATAATTATCTCTTGAGTAAAAGCAGTATCAAAATACTTATTTTGAGGATTTTTTTTGTTTGTCTTTTATAAAATATAAATTCTGATTATAAAAGAAATTGGGGTTTATCATAATATTGGATATTATTTATTTCATATTGTGGATTTTTTACTTAATGTTATTTTATAATTTCATGAAAAAATTCTTCAAAACTATAGTTTTTAAAAAACATAAATTTCAGTCATGTGTGATGTTGCACATGTATAATCCCAATGACTCAGGTGGCTGAGGCAGGAGGCTCACAAGTTCAAGGCCATCCTGGAGAATATAATGAAACTCTTGTTAATATAAAAAGTAAAATTAAAAATAAAACCAATAAATTTTATTTTTTATTTTATTTTATTTTTTTCCCCATTAACTTTATTGGTACATTTTGGTACAGTTTAGGTATAAAATACAGTTATATTCATCATTGGGATCTTGTACCATTACATGAGTCTCTTGGTTACTTTTTTTCCCCTTCCATTGCCCTCCCTTCACCCCCTCTACCCTTCCCTGTTTGCAAAGACCTTGTTTCCATTTTTTTCTCCTCTCATATTTTTTTCTTTCTCTTTTTTCCCTTCCCCTACCCCTCCCAATTCCCCTGCTCTTTTAGACCTTTTTTTCCTGTTATACAATATCAGTTATACATTTTTAAAATTACAGTATTAAGATCTAGGAGGCATTACCACAGATTTTACAGAATTTAAAAGGATATAGAAAGCATATTACAAAAATCTTTTTTGAAATAAATTGACAACTTCTAAGAAGTACCTTGGAAGACAAATTAATGAAACTAACTCTGGAGGAAATATAAAACTTGAATAGCACCTATTAAAGAAAGTATATTCCTAGCTTGAAAACTTACCTATATGACAACAGCAGGCTCATAAACATTTTAACTGATAAATTATATCAAACAATTAAAGCAGAAAAAAGAAGGAGCACTTCTCCCCTCATTTTAGGAACTCAACATTGTGCTAATCCTAAAACTGGATAAAGATAATAGAAGAAAAATGTATGAACATATATAGAAATTTTTTTAACAAAACAAACTATTAGAAGTCAGATCTGGCAGTATGTAGAAAGTGGTTTTGTTATAGGGATGGCAGTGTTGATTCAGCATTGGAAGATCCACCCCCAAAAGTCATCGTTTTAACAGAGGAAAGGAAAAAGCCATATGATCCTGTCACTAGTTGGAGAAAGAGTATTGGACTAAATTCTACAGCTGTTCGTGGTAAAAGCTATCAGGAGACTAGAAGTAGAACAGAACCTTCTCAACAGATTAAAGACATGTACTCCACACTTCCAGCGAGAACACCTTATATGAATGGAGAAGATACAATGCTTTCTCCTTAAGGTGGGGAACAAGGGCATATATGCCTACTCTTCATCTGTCCATTAAACTTTGAATCCTAGTCCCCACCAAAATAGTCTGGCAATAAAATGACACAATTAGGATAGGATTGGCAAGGTAGAAGCAAAATCTTTATATGTAGATGAAATGATCATCTACAGAGAAAATACTAAGAAATCTCTAGGAGTCCCTAGAACTTGTACTTGAATTTAGCAGGATTAGAAAACACAAGGTATATATAAAAATTCAGGTCTGTGTACACTTGCTATAAATGAAGAATTGGATATTGAAATTTAAAAGAAAAACAATGAATTTTAAATATTTTGTAAACATCCCATATTTAAGCAGGTTCTTTTTGATAAACATTTCAGTTTGATGCCTTTTGACCACTTCTCTGAATATTTCTTATAATAGAATTCTAAAGTGAGACCATTTATCAAAAGTTTGTGAAAAAATATGAAGCTTCACAGCATTGCTTTTGAGTCTTAATTAGAATTCTATTCAATTTGAATCAAGTAAGCAGTCTGGATTTTACCAGTTAGGGGCAGAAATTGAAGAATGCAATTTCTTTCTCTTTCCACTTAAAAGATTAAATGATGTTAACATGGTTAATTATTCACTTATCTATTAAACAGAGCCATGGCTTGTGCTCCCTTGGAATAACCTCATATTTCTCTTACTTGATAGATAAGACCAGTCTTATTTGGTCTTAGAGTATATAAAATACACCTTTGTTATATTTTCAGTATGTAGATAATAGTTGAAGCTACATATATATTGACAGGATGATCTAGGCAGAGTGTGTAGAGTGAAAAGAAAGGTCTGAAGTTGGAACTCTTGAGAATAACAACATTTAAAGGTCAGGCATCTAAAGAAGACTTTGTTATGGTGTCCAAGAAGTAGCCGACCTTGTAAAAGACAGCCAGAGTAGAGGACTATAGATTCCAGGAAAAGGGAACATTTCAGTGTTCAATCGGGGGTGTCAAATACTTCAAAGAGATCCAGAAAGATAATAATGGAAAAGTATTATATTTCAATACAGTTGTTCTGATACTTCTTTGAGACTAGAATCAGTAAAGAAATGTGCAAGATAAATGGAAGGAGAATGAATGGGAGATAAGGATGAAAATGTGAAAGCCACAAGTGAGGCAAATTTTTCTTAAAACTTGACATTGAAAGTAAGGAAAAGGAAAAGTATTGATTTGGGAGGCATTTTAACTGAAAAATATTTCAATCTATTTGAACAGCAAGCAGTGTATAGACAGGGAAGAGTTGAGGACACAGGAAAAGAGAGTGAATGGAAATCTTTGAAGCAGCCAGGGAATAGTGTCAGATTTATCTCATGAACAAGAAAAGGTATCTTTTGAGGTTGACAGGAGGAAAGTAGACTAGTTGCCCACATGTTTGAATTGAGGAGGGAGATAATATTTGTTGATTTTTTTTTTTGGTACTGGGGATCGAACTCAGGACCTTGCACTTGCCAGGCAGGTGATGTGCCACTGAGCTAAATCCCCAGGCCTCTAGGGAGATAATATTTGAATGAATCCCTGAGTGATAATTCTTTTTCTTCCATGAAGTAGAAGATGATGCAATGGCCAAAAAGTACGAAGGGAAGAAGAGGAAGAAGAGCTTTCAATGACTGGAAAATGTGGACTAGGACTACCCGAGATCACAAAATGGTTAGATAGAGCTGAAATCCAATTTGTCTTAGATATCATGAATTTGAAGTGACAGAAATCTATGAAAAGTGGGTTAGTTGTGAGTGTTGTGAGGGCTATATTCATGTTTGTCTTGGTTAGTAATATATCTTCTAACCTGGCACATAATAGGCTGTCAATATTTTTGACTGATTAACTGTTTTATAATATTTTCTGATGGAGTTCAACAGCATGTTACAGGAAATGAGAGCAGAAAGTTGACACAATTTAGGAGAAGAGGAAGTTCTTCTCCTAAATCTCAATGTTTTATATCTCAGTGTGTGAAAGTATATTACTAAAGGTGGCTGTAGCAATTTGTGTTTATAATCTATTTTTCTTCTTTTTATGTAAAAAGAGAAAAAAGCCATCTGTCCAAATCAGACATTAAACAATGACAGTTTATATCAGAAATTATTGCAGGGATTATTAAAGAGAATGAATAAAGAAAGGAAAAGCTATAGGTTTGAACATAAAATTATGGCTCAGAGTTAGTTATTCTAGGGATCAGTCTCATGAAAAACATACCTAAAAACACATTTCAAGCTTTGGTGTTAAACTTTTTTGGAGAATTCTTGAATGATATGAAAAGGATTTGAAATAGGAGGGCCACAGAGGAGGTGTCCGGGGACCCACAGACCCTGAAGCTCATCAGAATGGCATTTATCTCTCGCCAACTCCATGTATATAGATTTTGTGTCCTGATGATAACTGCTGACCAACTGTGAGCCTGCTCTGTACTTTGTTTCTCTTCACCATGGAGCAGCAGAGGCAGCAACCTACAGATCAACTATCTAATCATGGATGAGGGTTATGTCTGGGGAGAGGTGATAAGCCTGGAGAGTGTCCATAGCTCCAGGAAAGAATAGATCAGGCCAGCGGAACTAGGCTCAAGAAAATCCCACAGTTACTGTAAAGTTCAAGAAGAGCATGGAGCTTTACTCCAAAAAGGACTCCCTCATGTTGCAGGCTAGAGTTGGAAGGCGAAATCCAGAACAGTGTCTACCATATTTGAGGGGGTATAATTAGGAGTCATTTTTGGAAAGGATTAATCGTTTATGACTGAGCCACAGAATAGTATAAAATAACTTCAGGGCTTCTAGTATTACCCTACCACAGTGACTGGGTTTGAGACAGCCACAAGAGATAGTTGTGGAGAGGGTGCAGGCTAGACAAACCCACTAAGTTTAAGCTCAGGTTGGGAAGGACACAGGGTTTCCCTAGACCCAGCACATGTGGCCCTCAGAGGTGGCTGGACCTAAAAGTGCTGACTCAAGTCCAGCAGCCTGCTTGAACCTCTACCCTGTTACCTACATCCAGCATAGAAATTAGTGGTCTGATTGCTTTCCTCATCTATCAGTGTGAGCAGGGACGTGCCTTGACTTGGAAGGTTGCCACTGCCTGCAGGACATGGACAGAGGGGCCTCTCAGAACAGTGTGGAGCACCTCACAAATGCATAGGCCATAAAGTGAAGTGCCAAGAACTGTGACTTGCTGGATTCCAAGACTGCAGATGCTGGAAGGAAACCCCTCATTTTTAATTTCCTGAATTTCTGTTAAGTCTAATTTTTTGCTAAACTAATCATTCATTTTGTTTAGCTTAGCTAGCTTTTTCTTAGTGCCTTTTTTTTTTTTTTGGTACCAGGGATTGAACTCAGGACCTTGTCCTTGCACCACTGAGGTAAATCCCCGGTCCTTTCTTAGTGTCTTTTTAAGCTCAGTGATCATTTTGTTTTTTTAAGCCCACTATCTGTTTAGTAATATCTTCTTTCAGCTCAACAAGCATATTACTTATCTGGCTTTTTTGTTTTCTCTTTTATCATTTTAAATGATTTTATCATTTTAAATAATTCAGCTGTTTGGCTTTCCCCATTGGTGTCCTATAGATCAGCTTTGGGGAAACTGAGTTTTTGGAGGCATTTTGTTGCCTTGTTTTTTCATGGTATGTATGTATGTGTGTATGTATTTTTGTGCTGAGGGTTATAAGTGGAAAGACTTTTTTGAAATTATGGAGATCCCTTTAGTTAATGTCTATTTTCCAGTGATGTGCTGTGGACATAGCTAACCATAGGGCTTTACTTCTGTCTGAGACCTGACCATTATTATTATTATTATTATTATTATTATTGTTATTAATTTTATTTTTTTCTGGTACCGGGGATCAACTTGGGTCCTTGCGCTTGTGAGACAGGCGGCAGAACCACTGAGCTAAATCTCCGGCCCTGACCATTATTATTAATTAAGGGAGGGAGGTGCGATGAAACTGGCCCAATACACAATTGTCGGGAAGTGAACTTCAATATTTTCGATGATGTAAAGATAAAACAGATATTTTCAAACAGTGAAAACCAATTAATAGCAACAACTGTGCCACCACACAAGAGCAAAGAAATCAGCAACAATATAGTTAAAGACAAATTGAATATCAACATTCCATAAGAACCAATAATAGCTATGACTTTACAGTTATTAACAATAGAAAAGAGATATGCAATGATAATAGACACAATGACAAAATAAATATTGACATACTGTAAGTAACTACTAACTGCAACAACTGTACCACCAATAACAATAGTAAAGTAACCAACATTAATAGCATAGAGTCAAGTAAATATCTATAGATTAATACTAATAAAATGGAGGAGTTGGAAAGGAGAAAATGAAAAAAATATTTGAAAAATAAAAAATGAGAGAAAAGTGAGATGAAGGATTGAATCAAAAATTCAAAGAATATTAATAGAATTAGATAAAAGTAACAAGAACAAAAAGAAAAAGAACAAAGGAAATAAAAACAAAGAGCAAAAGAAAGAAAAAATAAAAGAGAATCTGCACAAAACCAATGAAGATAAAGAAAAATGAGTCTAAAATTTTTTACCATGTGTTTGAATGAGTGGTTTCTTTCCAGGGTCTGCTGTATTGGAATACAGATGTAGGCCAGGGCTAGTGAGAAATTACTAAGTCCTGTTTTGTTTTTACACTTACATTTTTGTGTTTGAATGCTGCATCCTGCTGGATGTGGTTAGTCAATTATGTCCACCCTAGGGGTGTATTCACTCAATCCATTCCCAATTTCTCATCCTTCTGTATGCCCCTGTTGCAGTTTGTGACCATGGCATGGCACGAAAGGATGAAAAATTACTCAAAGATTATTCAGAGTCAATGTCCAATCCATACTCCAAGAGGGCCCAAAGGGGTTGCCATTAACTGACACCCCTTAGTATGAGAAAGTCTCAAATGACAGCCCCAACTGAAGCCTCTGTGGCCTTTTATTGATAGAACCAGGAAGGAAGGATCAAAGAAAAAAGAAAAGCATTTGGGCAGGGGACAGGAGAAGAACAAAGAAAGGTCAGGACGGTCTGTTAAATAACTGACTTTGGCACTAATTTAAATGATAAAGAAGTTTGGAGAGGACAAAGGCTAAAGCATTCACTCCTTAAGGCAATGCATTTTGATCCCAGAGTGACTTTTGGACCAGCAGGCTATCTTAATCTGTAAATGTGCACTCCGGGAGATTTTAGGGATGTGGCTCCAAAAATCCCTTACCTCTGCATATCTATCTCATACATACCTCTGGCCAATGTCCCTACATGGCCCTAGTCATGGCTTTCTCCACTTATTTTTAAGACAGGGTCTTTTTTTTGTTTTTTGGTACCGGGGATTGAGCTCAGGACTTTGCGCTTGCGAGGCAGGTGGCGGAACCACTGAGCTAAATAATCCCTGGCCGTCTCCACTTATTTTTATGGCCTGTGGGTTTGTGAGGTGACCCCCGCTTAGGTCCCTCTGTTCATACACCCCAGGCTGTGGCAACCATTCAAGCTGGTGTGTAGTCTTGATCACATTAGCAGATGGGAAAAGCAAGCATACCATTAAACTTTATGGCGAATATAGTCAGCATGGCAGTGTGTCAAGCAGTCTGTTGGATTTAAAGCGGGCAGTTTCAGACCTAGCCCCCTCAAAAATCACACATGATGGGTCTCTTTTCTCACCATGGAGGATAAGACTCATGTGTCCTTCCCTGCCTGAGCTGAAACTTCTCAGGGAGTCTGTGTTTAGCCAGCACCCTCTCTGTGCCTGTATCTCATGGCTGTCTCCCACCCTAGAAACCCTGAAGTGTAGTCATTTTGTGGCATGTGATTCTTAGAGTAGCTCAGTGTTAAATACCCTCTTCCTGAAATGGCTTCCAGTTAATCCTTTTCAAATATGGTGGGTGCTACACTTGATTTCTTCTCCAATTCTAGCCTGTCATGTATATGAAGTCTGTTTCAGAGTAAAACCCCACTCTGTTTTTGCAGTTTATAATAATAATGGGGCTTTCTTGGGGCTAGTGCTTCCACCTTGGTCTGTTGTTTCTCCCTGGGTCCACTGACCCACTCTGGGTTTGCCTTGTATTTGCAGAGACAGATACACCATCCCAGGAGCTAGGGTTAGGTTGGTATTCCAGACTGCTTCATTCTTTTCTCTGCATTGTTTTCAGGTTCTCCAGTTTCTCTGTAGTTTTTAGTTTTCCTGTTGATTCTTTTTCTTTTTTTTTTGGTACTGGGGATCAAACTTGGGACCTTGTGCTTTTGAGGCAGGCGGCAGCACCACTGAGCTAAATCCCCAGCCCCTCACAGATAAACTTCTAATCCACTGAAAAGAAATATATTTTTAAAAAAGACTTGAGACACATAATAGAAGTATATAGTGAATGTTTAAATTTAAAAAACCAATTGTTATAATAAAAGACCTATTGCCCTTAATCTCTCTCAAAATACTTCCCCTCTCTTTGAGCACACTTATCATTCTTGCCACTTTTGAAACAGTTCTGGAAGTGCTGTTTGTTGAGTGTTTTTACAAGGTGTGATTAAAAAATACAGCAAATGCTGTTGCCAAGTGTCATTCAACAGAAAGACAGGCTCATAAAAGCATCACAGTATGTTTTCACCCACTTTATTCACTAAATCTGGCACCATGTGACTTCTGGCCCTTCCCCAAAGTGAAAATGACTATGAAAGGTAAATGTCTTTAATTGAATCAAGGCATTGTGACAGCCATAACAGTGTAATTAAGACCCTTATGAAGAGATTTTCAGAACTGGTTCAGAAAGTAGCAAGAATGTTGGGATAAGTGTGTTCAAAACAATGGGTAGTATTTTGAGGGGGATTAATGACAATGTGTCTTTTACTGTGATACTTAAAATAATTAAACATTCACTATAGTTTTTGATCATATCTTATAAGTCATTCTAAAGAGTGAATACAGCCTTCCATATGTATCACTGTTGAATCTTTGTCTTGTTACATGAAAAAGAAGCCTCTTCCAGTTTGTCTGCCAGATATTATTTACAAATTTGTTTACTGTCAGAGTAGATACTTGAAATTTCTCCATTTATCCTAATAATTTCTAGTTAGAAACATAGGAATCTGTGCAAATTATTTCACTACGATCTCTTATTATTTAGATCACTAGAGGGTAGGGGATGTACTTAAATATCAATAGAATCTCTAAGGTAGAAAAGAGAACAAAAAAGGAAGAATGTAGGATGCCCCTAAAATATCTTTGATTATTTAAAAATTGCCACCTTCTAAATAGGATAGAATCAGAATTCTTCAGTGAACTCTACTTCCCCTATGCTCTGTGAAATAACTATATTTTACATTATGCCAGAGGCATTCTCACTCATTGATTCAAAATCTGCTGGTTAACCCCTGAAATCTGTTACACTACATATGGAACCCAATGAAATAATTGATTTTTACAATGTTTATAAGGTAAAACTCAATTCACTGAATAAATTAATAAAATGAATAAGTTATAAATGAATTGAAACATAAATTAATAAAGCCTCAATGTAATATGCTGTTTAATATGTTCAGGAGGGAGTGTTTCAGCTGTTAAATGAATTGCAGTTAAATGAATTAAAAAGAAAATAAATTTTTAAATGCCCTATTATTCATTAAAGTACTTTAATGCCTCATTAATCTAGTTTAGATCACTCAGGCCCATAAGTGCTTATTGTCAAAAGCTGATAAAGTGTGAGGAATTACTTTTCATACCCAAGAGCCAACTGAATACAGTAACAGTTCTAAAGGTGTTAAGGTCAAGTCTATTGGGCATAAAGTAAGTGTCCTTTCAAATTGAAAACTTTTAAAAACAAATATTAAGAGGAGCTATTTTCATGTTTAGATATAATTATACTTTTAAAGTTATTATTTAAAGAATGTTTGAGTCATTTGTTGGAAAATGAATGCACCTTGAGACCATAATGTTACGTGAAATAAATCAGGCACACAAGCTTAAATATCACACCATTTGTCTTATATGATAAGCCCAAAGTATAAATTTAAAGAGCAAAATAAAAGATAGATAATAGGAAACAAGGAGATAGATCTTTTGCAAATGCAAAGGGGGTCTAGAGATAGAGGGAGGGAAGAGGGAATGGAGGAGAATGGGAAGTAAAAAGAATTAATTTATCTAATTTTATAAATATCCTTCTGCTTCTTAATAGGACCCTTTAGCTAGCTTTATTCTGCTCCTATTGTTCTATTTTTGAAGTTTTTCTTCTGGCATTCTCCCTTCTCAGTCCCTTAGCTCTTTATTGGTATACTCTCAAGCTTTGTTAATCTTTAATTAACTATATGTTACTACTGTTGAATTCATTTTTTATCATTAGTGAAGGTATCATTGTCACATTTAGTAGATGTCTACTATTGGTCAATATTTGGTTTGTCTTAGCGTTTATACTATGATTATAGATTTCTAAGTTTAGAGATGGTTCGTTTTTATTGTATGTCAGTATCCAGTTTGTCTTGGATGATACTGTTGATTTACTTGATATGGTCAAGGTCATGTAGTTGTTGCTATTAGTAGGTTTTTCTGTATGTCAGTACCCAGGTTGTCTTGGTGACAGCCATACTGCTGTATACTGTGATTATTACCCTGCATCCTCTCCTCCAAAATTAACAGAAGTGGTTGAGTCTTGGGACAAAGGCAAAGTCATGCCCTGAGTGCATCACTGTAAAGCAGACTGAAGAGATCTCCAAACTAACAACAAAGTCTCTCCACTGTAAGGAACCCCAAACCTAAGCACAAAACAAATAGACAAACAAAAAACAATAGAAACATGAGAAAGCAAGGCAGCAAAATGCCTCACAAAACTCCCAAATCTCCCAAAGCTGATCCATGGGACTTTGAGAGGGAGGAAAGCAAAAGCAACATAATTGACAGAGTGAAGAGACAACCTATGGAATGGGGGAAAATTTTGGATAGTTGCTTTTCAGAGGACTAAAATCTAGAATATTATAAAAACTCCAAAAACTTAGACCCTCAAAGGGCCAGGGATATAGCTCAGCAGCACAATACCTGCCTGGCAGGCAGGAGGTCCTGAGTTTGATCCCCAGTTCCATACACACACAAAAAAATTAGACCCCCAAAGTAAAAGATACAGTGAAAAAATGGGCTAGTTAAATGAACCAGTGAAATGAACCAGTACTCAGAAGAAATACAAATGGCCAATAAATCATGAAAAAATGTTTACCATCTTTGGCCATTAGAGAAATGCATATTAAAATGACATTGAGATTCCACTTTATTCCAGAAATAATGGCAACCCTGAAGATGTCAAGAAACAATAAATCTTGGTGAGGCTGTGGAGAAAGGGAACCCATCTAATTGTTGGTGGAATGTAAACTATACAACCATTATGCAGGTCAGTATGGAGATTTCTGAAAAACTAGAACAAGAAATTCCATTCTGTGGAGCTATTCCCCTTCTAGGTATCTTCCCCAAAGAGTTAAATCATTATTATTATTGTGATACATGCATACTCATATTTATAACAGTACAATTTACAATAGCCATATCTTGGAAGCAGCCTATTTGTCTATCAACAGATGACTGGAAAAAGAAAATGTATTTATACACAATGAAGTATTAATCTGCCATAAAGAAGGATAAACTTCAGTCATTTGTAGGAAAATGGATGCACCTTGAAACCCTAATGTTAAGTGAAATAAATAAAATACACATGCTTTAATATCACATAGTTTTTCTTATGTGAGAAACCAAAAATATAATTAAAGAGAAAAATAAAAAATAGGTAATAGGAAATAGGGAGATAGATCTTTTCCAAAAGGGAAGAGGACCAAGAAATGAAAGGAGGGAGAAAGAAGGGGAGGGTTTGAAGATGTGTTATGTACATGGAGCAATCTTCCATGATTAATGTGATCATTATGTGCTATAAACTTGTACTAATAAAAAATGAACTCTAAAAAAATAAAAAGAAATCACCAGATCATTGCACATTGCCCTTCCTCAGGGAAGTCTTTGAATTCTCCCAAATTTCTCTCTCTCTCTCCCTCTCTCCCTACCCCCCTTTCCAAAGAAAGTGTGAGTGTATGAAATTTTTCTTTTTAATTCACTCACACTGGTATGCTGCTGTCAGAAAGTTACCCATTATAGCTTTATTTATTGAAGACATTACACTTACAATTTATAAGAAATTTATTTAAAAATCTTCTGATACATATTTAAAACTGTAATTAAACAAATCTAAAATGGCATTACCTAGTGTGCCCATTCTAACCCTATTACTGACTCTTTTCTACATGATAAATTCCTCTTAGAATTTAGAATTAGCAGTTTTCATAAAACCTTGTTTAATAATTTTCCTGGTTTTATTAGAGAATACTAGTTTGTAAGACACTTAAGTGCTTTCTTCTTTTTTTCTCTTGTTTTGAATATAAGAACTTCTGAGATAAATTTTGTAACCCATTGCGGCACCTTTTCTTTCATGGGTTGTATTTTTCTAGATTTAACCTCTTCTGCCTTTCCCACCTTACTTATCCTTAGATTTTATACTGTTTTTTGGTACCAGGGATCAAACTTGGGTCCTTGTGCTTGCGCAGCAGGCGGCGAAACCACTGAGCTAAATCCCCGGCCCCCTTAGATTTTATTCTTTAGGAATTAAAACAAGTCTCTAGTTTTAGTAACACCTTCAAATTCGTCAAATAGTCTGGCTGTAGTCAATATAGAGGTTTTTACATACTAGACTGTGCTCTAGAATTCAACTTGGTAATTGAAATGGTACACTGTGCAATTTCAAAAACATTTCAATTCTGATTCACTTTTTTCTGTCTCTCATTCACCAGTTCATCCATTCATACTTTTATTTCTCCCAAGTATATAGAGCAGCTTGCAGGAAATGCACATAATGAGGAAGCACAGTGTTTTCCAATTTGTATTCTCAGATATCAGTAGATTGTGTGCAAAACTGGTCCATGTTAGTATTTATTTACAATTCTGGGGGTTTCTTTCAACTTCAGTACAGTGTGACTCTTGGGTATAACATAGGTCTGAAGTTACTGTACAGTATTTCCCAAACACATTTTAAAAGTATTTTTTTCATAGTGCAAGTATTAACATATAGAAGAGCTAGTTTTATAGGAAGCCCAGTTAGCGCAATGACTAATTAGTTAGATATAAATAAAACCAGCCGCAGGAACAATCAAAATAAAATAAATTATATCAAAAGGAAAACAACAACAATGAAATACTGTCAAGTCTCAAATGAGTAAGCTGTAAATTGCTGTTGGCCTCCTCAGAAGTCAAAGCAAGAGAGAAACAGGAGTCACTACACAGTTCTCACCATAGGGAAGGAAAAAAACACCACATTTTTGTGGGGCAGCCGTCCTACTACTGAATTATGGCAATTATGTTTCAGTTGGACCATGTGAACTTTTTGAGTCTTTAATTTTTTTCTTTTGTAGTTTTCCTAATGTCAACCTATGCATGACAGAAGAAAATAAAGTACGTGTGTCTGACCAGAACCAGTGTTCTGTTAGTCAAGCAATTTCTTTCAGTTACCAGAAGCAAGGGCTGCTGAAACCAGCTGGAGTGTGAAGCAGCACATAGGAAAGTAGCAGAGCCACGCTCCAGAAAGGTCCAGAGAACTTGTGGGGCGGCTGCACGTCCCCACCCCACAGGCCTCCACAGAGTAACCTGAGTGCAAAGCACATGTCATCTATCTACCCACTCACCCATTTATCTTCTGTTTTTCTGTCTATTCATCTATGTAAGCGATGATGTATATCTCTTTTAAGGCATAGTTTAAATTTTAGATATTAGTGTTAGTGTATACTTATGTGACATGTGTTTCAAGAACTTCAGAATAAAACTGTTGACCTAATCAGTAGGTATACAGGACTCTAAGATATGAGAGTTAGAATATCTCAGGGTAAAGTCACCTTTCAAAACAAGTCACTTTTGAGAACTTGTCCACCTTCTAAGAATACTAAGTTGTCCAACCCTAATTTTTTTCATCAGACATGGAACTTTATTACTAGTGCAGTAGTTTATTGATGATACTCTGGGAGGATAATTATGTGCTATATTTCTTTCTGTCATGAAAATAAATAGTTCTTCATTTATCATTATAGCACAGAGCCTCATTTGAAAACTTCAGAAATTAGAGCAAATTTTCAACATTAAGAAATATTAGATTTTGATGGGCTTGATCTCAGCTACACTGTGAATTTAAAATTGTTCTGTAAATTTAGGCAATACACTAAATCAGAGCCTCATTTTCCTTATGTGCAAAATGGGTAGTGAGGAATACATAAGAAAATTCTTGGAGCCTGGAACATAATAACCAATAATTTTAATTATTATTATGATGGTGATCAGGGATTTTATGATGAAGCATAGACTCATTGATGACTGTAGCATTGTTTACAAAATTGTATAAACAGCAGACCATTCATTTGCACTCAAGTTGGCTGGGGTAAGATAAACTCTTCCTTTGTCTTTAGTTATTGTTTTAGAGAAGTTAGTCACTGTGAAATAGAAAATAGGTCTATATGAAAACAATTTATTTTCAAAGCATTCTCTTTCCCCAGCCCAGACCTGACAACTGTAGAGGATGTTGGCACTCAGCTCCAAATTTCTGGTGTCCAACTGTGTTTCCACTATTTATTTAATGACAATTTGACATTTTCCAGAAATTATAATTTCATCCCTCTTGTACCAAATACTATTAAGAATATAATATTCTCTTAATTGTAATGATTACTTTTAGAATTCATTATTATTGCTATTTTTTGGGCAGTGAAGTATATGTTTTTTGAAGTCAGAAAAGATACACTCTACAGAGTAAGATCTGGCCAGTGAAAAGACTTACAGCAGCCCCAAGGATAAGGGACAGGGGTCTTTTGTATCCAAATTTCCTGAATTCACTATGCCCTTATGCAAATAAAGGATAGGGACAGTTGTCCTGTCAAAAACTCACTTGGCCTGGCACCAGATTTAAATTGCCCTATTCAAAGACTCACTTAGCTTCTTGACAGATGTAAATGAAAGACTGAAAAGAGCACTTTTTGATTGGTCCCTTGTACAGTGCTCAGGAGCTGTGGAGTCATTTTCGGTCCTGTGTTTTGTGTATAACTTTTGACACATTTTGCCTGCTTAGTTGACCTGTTTGCCCCAGCTCTAATCTCCTTCCTCATTTTTCCCTTGGGAGACATAATCCCCATAATTCTTTATGGGATGCTGAGACAGTGGAGATCTCTTCCTTCTTATAGCTGCTTTCTGTGGAATCGGGCTGTAGGCCTTACCTACTGGGCATTGTGTGCTCTGTGACTATCTTGGGATGTTGAGGCTTACTGGCTGGGCTGGTAAGTACATGTCAGAAGACAGTGAGGAAAGAGTTAGTGTTTGTATGTCATGAATTGAGCTGCATTTTCAATGGAGAAAGCTCAGTGAATTTGTCAGGAGAGTCGCGGCTGTGGTCTGAGCCATCCTCGAAAGCCTTGAATAGACAAACTTTACTATCAGAGGAGGCAAGGGATAAATATGAGAAGAAGCAGGATGACCACAAGTGGTCCTAAGAGAGGGAGGAACCCGGTGGTTTTGGAAATGTAAGGTTAAAGAGGATTAGGGCCATTTGAAGAATAGGTTAGAATATTACCTGGTCTGTTTTTAAAAAAAGTGGACTATGAGAGATCCAGAAATTAGAGAGATTATTTTTCTCTGTGATTATTTTGGAGTTTACTAATTAATTTTATTCCCATGCTCTCTGTGGAGTGCAAAGCATATTGTCTTAATTATTTTTTTCATTGCTGAGACAAAATATGTACCACCCAAAGTTAGAGGGGGAAAGGTTTATTTCGGGTCACAGTTTGTAGAGGTTTCATTTCATAGTTGGCTGGCTCCAAGGCGGGTGGCATGGCAGAGGGGCATCACAGAGAAGAAACAGTTCATAGCAGGCAGGCAGAAGGCAGTGAAGCAATGAAGTATTGAAAAAGCAGAAGCAGGTCTGCTTTCTTTCTGTACCTTTATATCCATCCAGGCTACCTGCAGTTTGGGTGGTACCACCCAGCTCAGGTTTGGCCTTCCCATTGTCCACACCCAGAACTGTGCCAAACCAATCAGTGGACTAATTTAGTAATCACACACCCTTAATCCCAGTATCACACACCCTAGATCCACACCCCAACTGGACCAAACCAGTGGACTAATTTAATAATCACACACCCTTTATCCCTGTATCACACACTTAATCCCAGTATCACACACCCTAGATCAGCCACCTCTGAAAAGCTCCACCTATGACCACATGAGGCTTTGGGGTGGTGGTGATGGGGGAACATGTAGATACAAGCCATAACACATGATGAAGAGAGTTATTAGATAAACTACCAAGATTCTGAGAGCTGTAGACCTAGCAGGGTAACACATATTATGGATCTTACTAAAAATAAGAGTCCCAAGTCAGATGCATATGTAAGCTGCAGTGTATCAGGGGTCATTAATGACTGCTTGTCTGCACCAGGAACAGTACTGGAATCTTGATTTTGGTTTTATTTTTTGTATCTTTTTTTATTCGAATGTGTTTGTAGTGCTTTACAGTCATCTTGGGGAGTGGGTACATGTATATAATGCAGTTTGTTTCTTTTTAAAGTCCCCTTCCCGTTCCCACCCTCTTCCCTCCCTACTCCTCTAAATCCCCTTTCCTCATTTTCATTGTTGCTAGTATTATTAATCTTAGTTCATGTTTGTGAGATATAATATTCACATTCATTGAGGTTAATAAGTTCTTGTACATGGAATATCTTTATTCTACTTATTTCCCTTTCCCCTTTCCCTCTCCCCTCATGCTCAGTCTCTTGGACCTCTTCCCATTTGCAACAGATCTATCCCCTTGTCTCTTTCTATCCATCCTTTATTATGCTCTTTCTTTGTACTTTGCCTTACTCAAATGAGAGATACTGTACTCTAAGGTTGTGTGTGTGATTTATTTTACTCAACATTGAATTTTCCAGATACATTCCCTACAAATGCCTCAAACTTGTCCTTCTTTATAGCTGAGTTTCATTATGCATAGGTAACCATGTTTTCTTTATCCATACATCTACTGATGGGTATACAGGCTGTTTCTAGGATTCAGCTATTATGAATTGTGCCTCTGTAAACATTGGTATGCATTGTATTGCTGTAGTTGATGTCATTAGCTTTTTGTGGAAGATACCTAGTGACAGATAGGTAGGTATATGGAATTTCTAATTTTAATTCTTTGAGAAATCTCCATACTGATTTCCATAATAGTTTTGGTAGTTTACATTCCCACCAACAATGTAGGAGTATTCTTTTTTCTCTGCAGCCATACCAGCATTTGTTGTTTTTTGACTTCTTGATGATTGCCAATCTTTCTGTAATAGGATGGAATCTTAGCATTGTTTTAATTTGCATTTCTGTAGTGGCCAGAGATGTTGGACATTTTTTCATATATTTGTTGGCCATTTTTACTTCTTCCTTGGAGAAGAGTTTGTTTATTTCATTTGTTTATTTCTTGATTGGATCTTTTATTTTAGATAGTCTAATTTTTTTGAATTGAGTATATATTCTAGATATTGGTCCTAGATATTGGAATAGCTGGTAAAAATTTTTCCCATTTTGTAGGTTTGTCTCTCCTCTATGAATTGATTCCTGTGCTGTGAAGAAGCTTTTTAATTTGATATAATCCTATTTGCTGATTCATGCTGTAATTTTTTTGTGCAGTTGAGGTTCTGTTAGAAAATCCTTTCTTATACCTATGACTTCAAGTATTTTATCTATTTTATCTTCCTGTAAGTTCATTGTTTCTGTTTTAATGTTTAGATCTTTGATTCATTTTGATTTTATTTTAGTAAACAGTGAGAGATATGGGTCTAATTTCAGTCTTCTGCAAACATATCTAATTTTTAAAGCACTATTTGTTGGATTGGCAGTCTTTAATGTATACTTTTGTGATCTTTGTTGAAGATCAAATAGCTGAATGCATCTGGGAATGTTTCTGTATCCTCTGTGTCTGTTCCATTGATCCACAGGTATCTTATTATTTCAGTACCACAACATTTTTATCTCTGTTGTTTTGTACTATAGCTTAAAGTCAGGTATTGTGATTCCACCTGCTTTGCTCTGTTTGCCCAAGATTTCCTTTGCTATTCTCAGTGTCTTCTGGTTCTATATGAATTTTAGGATTGTTTTCTCTAGATTTTTGAAGTATGCTGTTGGTATTTTGGTTGGGACTTCATTGGATCTGTATAATAGTTTTGGGAGCATGGCCATTTTGACAACATTGATCCTACCTATCTGGGAGCAGGGGATATCTTTCCATTTTCTGATATCCTCTTAAATGTCCTTTTTCAGAGTACTGTAGTTTTCTTTGTAGAAGTCTTTCACTTTCTTGGGTTAATTCCTAGATATTTAATTTTTTGATACTACTCTGGATGGTATTGTTTTCATAATTTCCTTCTCATTGAATTCATTGTTGATGTAAACAAATGCTATTTATTTTGTACTCTTGCTTTTTTTTTTTTTTTTTTTTGCTACCAGGGATCGAACTTGGGACCTTGTGCTTGTGAGGCAGGTGGCGGCACCACTGAGCTAAATACCTGGCCCATACTCTTGCTTTTTGAAGAGAAGCCTCAGATTTTTCAGAAGTTTGTAAGAGTACATTTCTTCTTTTGTGTGGCCCTTTGTTTCTCGTGGGGGTCGCTTTATCTTAGAAAAGTTAATCTAGCTATTTCTGCCACCTTTACTGGAGTTGGTGTGGCAATGATCACTGAAAAGGGACCCCTCTATTTTGGTTCTAATTGGCCTATAGGAGTTCCTTCTTTTCAAGTTTAAGGGGCAGTTGGTCTCCAGGACAGACACTAGGTTGTCCCCCTGGGCTAGGAGATAGCAGGACTTTGTTGCCATGTACATAGTTGAATAGCTTGTTGTACTTGGTCCACATTACTAAGATACTTTGAGTGCCTTATGCACTCTGGATCCACTACCATATCAGAAAATAGAAAAGGCTTCCTATAAAGCATCACAAATGGACTCATATTTAGCCTAATTTTGGAGATGCTTTGAATCCTCATGAGAGGCATTGGCAATAATCAGAGCCCAAGACTCACAAATTTCTTGGCAGAGTTTTGCCAGAGTTTATTTTAGGGACTGATTGGCTCTTTTAACCTTTCCATAGGATCAAAGTTTCCATGCAAAATGGAGATGGTACTTCATTCATAGAGCCTTTGCTAGATTTGGAGAACCACTCCCAATTTCAATAGTACATCTCTCCACAGAAATAGAGTAGGACACTGGGACTATTAAAACTTCATGATTGAATATTTGATCTTTGAAAAGACACATTAAGCCAGAGTAAAGAAGCTCTTATCTGGGCTCCCTTTGACTTCAATAATGGCTATAAATCTAGAAGATGGTTTTCTGGAGAAGGAAGTTAAAACAGAGTAAGCTGCCTCTGTGTCTATAAGAAATTGAACCAGTATGGTGACACACACCTATAATCCCAGCACTTGGGAGTCTGAGGCAGGAGGAATGGTGCAAGTTAGCAAGCTAGCCTGGGGTATAATAGTGAGTTCGATGCTAGCCTGAACTATATAGCAAAACCTTTTCTCAAAAAAAAAAAAAAAGAGGAAATTGATTTTTTGATTTTGCTTACCCATGATGTCCAGGGCTAGTCAGGGCTCCCTGCAGGAGATGGAGGTATCTGTGGACAGGGACATTGCAGTTTGCCCCTGGGTCTCTTCAGTCCTCTTTGTCGGAGTAGGAAATAAGCAATTTGGCTGGCCTAACCTCTCTCTGGGAGTGGGGACAGTCAATCCTTTAGTGCCTTGAATCGATCACATCAGCTGCCTGACATATGGAGCAGGGCCTGGGTGGTTTAGTACTGCCATATGCCTAGTGTCCAGTTTTCCTGCATTAAAACAGCAACTCTTTGCTTGATTGGCCCTGAATTTTCCCATTTATGAATTGAGTGTGCTTGAAGCTGTCATTTTGGCTTGCTTTGTCCTCAGATTCTCTCCTTTTTACCCTCTTCCAGATCCTGATTATTGAACACACAAAAAGGCTGCACCTAGCAATTGGGTCAGAGGGGTCTGAGGACCCATCTGGTTTTTGTAATTTGCACTGAATATCTGGGGTTGATTGACTAATGAAATGCTGCATGATGGATCTAAGTTTGTATATTTATGGAAAGATTCTTGTAATCAACTATGAAAATTAGCTGGATTTTCTCCTTTTTAAAAATTAATTTTATTGGTACATTTTAGGTATACAATATAATGACATTCATCATTGGAAATTTGCACCTTTACATAATCTCTCTTGGTTCTTATTTTTTCCCCATTCCCCTGCACTCCCTTCAACCCCTCCATCCCTCCTTATTTACAAAGACTTTGTTTCCATTTTTTCATTTTCTCATATTAATTCCATTCCCTTCTTTCCTTTCCCCTGCCTGGATTTTCCCTTTTGCCTTGTGTAATCTCTCTTATCTTTTCATAATTAACAGGTTTCCTAATCTATCTTTTTATTCCCATGATAACAGTGATCATCTTAGATCTCATTTCTACTTCATCCTCAGTATTATACTTCCAATTTGGTTCTGTCAGAGGGACAGTAAACTGCCTGGTGATTCCCTTCTCTTCTTGCAAAATATTGTTCGTCTGCGTATCTTCTAGCCTCTTCTAGGATTCTTGTTTTTCATCTGGGGTACAGTAAGTGACCAAGGCAAATTGGACTTCTCACCATGAGAGGTCAAAAATAAAGGTGAAAGCAACCTACAATGTGGAAAAAATTTTTTACCAGCTGTTCCTCAAAGGTCTATTATCTAGAATATATATGTATATATACATATATATATACACACACACACATATATATATATAGTAGTGAGCACAAAAAAGGGGCACATTGTGGAAGTTAGCTACTTAAGCAGGAAACCAAATAACTGAAAGCTGTTCCTCAAAAAAGAATGAAAAACCTGAATAAAGTATGGGGAGGAACAAAACTGGGAGCAAAAGTGATATATTAAACTTTAGGTCACACACCCATGAAACATAAACCTGTCTTGTGTCCAGCAGAGGCTAAAATGCTCCATTCCAAGACCCAGTTATCCTGTCAAAAGAGTTTTCAAGTGGAAGCTGCCCTAATGGGGCATCTGGGTCCAACCCATGCCCGCGATGAATGACCAAACATACAAAAGACAAAAAATAAAGAGAAAAAGAACAAAAAATTCCTCAAAGGAGTCTTACCTCTTGGCTCGGTTCTCCAAGAAATGTTAGTGAATGGAGGGTCTTGTGGGGATTCTTTCCAGGTTCTTGGTATCCTGAAGAAAGAATTGAGCAAGACTCACTGAAAGGGCAGCAAAAGTACATTTATTAAAGGCAGAAAAGAGGTACACCTTCCAAGGTGAGAGTGGGCCAATGAAAAGCTCACAGTGGGCTAGAATTCATTATTATCTTAGAATTGGGAGAGTACTTACTAATTGAACTGAGGTAAAAGTGGAAGTTTATTGTAGAAAGTGGGAAATATTAAAAATAGAACAAGAAAGGAAAAAAACCCAGCATCTGCAATGGCCTCAATGTCTTTTTCTATGAATGCTTATCAAGAATATACTTGTCACTTAAAATAATTTTACTATATTTATGTGTTTTCTTTTTTATGAGAAAGACATTCACAGTAGAATGAAGCCATCAAGAAGAGATCAATTTTCATAATTTATTAGAGTAATTGTCTTTATTGTTGATGGTCTGTTAATGGACCAAAAATCAATAAATTTATTTTATATCAGCAAAGGATTCTAAAACAAAATGTCATGGCCATATAATGCTTGAAGATTATTTAACCAGACCAACAAATCTCCTATGCTAGGTAGGTACTGTTTCTGGAGTTTAGTGAGCATAAATTCTATACAGCACAATGATTGCCAAAAGACATTTTAGCTTATTGTATATTTGGTTTATTTGCATCAACCTCAGCAACATCTATGCTAGTTGGCACCCGAGAGTCCCAGAAATAGATCCTATGCCACATCATCTAATTACTCCAAAGTTTTTTGAAAGATTCCATAGAGTGACTAGTAACTTTCATTAATTGATATATCTGCTTGCTGATCACTTTTAAATTAAAAGCTGAATAAAAAATCTCATCAAAGTGTTAAAAAAGCTAATTCTATATGAGTGTATGACAGTAATTACACTGATTATAAATATTGTTCATGTGTGTTCACAATAGAGCATTTCACAGCTTCTTATTTGTTCTGAAGAATTTCATTAAAAGAAATAATTAATCAACCTTTATTTAAAGTTAGCATTTCATTAATAGCAGGGATGATTAGTGCTGTTGTTCGTATAGATGCAACATATCATTTGGGAAAGCCTAATTTACCTGACTTCATTGATCTTTTCCTTTCTTTTAAAAATTTCAAATGGAATCTCAAGCGAATAAATTAGTAAATTTATCATTTTCTCTATAACATTGTCATAAGGACAGTTTGATAAAATAGCTCATTATAGTCAATGATGTGAAATATGAGTTCCATCAGCATATTTTCATCAAATTCACCCACAAAAATTAGCTTGCTATTATCAAGGACTGTGGAATGCAAAAATAAAATTAAGCCTGATATTATACTGGTTAAAATTTGAGACTAACCAAAGTAAATTAAAAAGAAAAAAACCTTGTAGTAGCAGCAACAAGATTCTCAAAGGAATCACCCTAAATGAATTGACAAGTGACAATGCCAGTCATATAATGAATACATTTGAAGTAAATTGTCCTCCCTTTTAAAGGTAGCCTTCAGATCTACCTTTCTTATCCAGCCATAGACCAGCAGTGTCATTTTTAAGTCTTCTTTTAATAAAGCAAACCCAAGTCTATACATAATAGGACTGGTTATTTTTACTGTAGTTGTTCATGTGAACTAAGCAACTGGCAGTACCTAACATACCTGGATTCAGAACCTTCATTTTTCTTAAAATGGGACATTTAAGAAGGATTAATGGAGAAGTCACTTTGATTTTGACTAGTATGTAATTGCCATAAGGTGAATATGTATATATCTAATATGACATGATTAGTAATATTAGCACATTTCTTTCCTGTAAATCTCCATATCAGTTAGCTTTTGTTAGAAAAGTAACAGGGGGCTAATTATACAACTTGTGGCATATGACAACAAGCACTTATTTACACACAACTGTACACAACTTGGGTAGCTTACTCGAGTTGGGTGTTCTTGGCTAGGGTTGCTGTCTGTGTAGGTCAGTTCTATGAATTTTTCATTCTTTTCCTGGAATCATCAGGATTATCTAGCCATGTTTTTCTTATTGCAGTCGTAGAGATACAAGAGAACAAGTGAAAACACACAAGGCTTCTTAAGGTCTGTGTTCAGAAATGGTACACTATCTTTTTCAGTATTGGTCATGACGAGTCAAATGGCCAAACCCAAAGCTAAGAACTGAGAAAATATATTCCACCCTTTGAACGAGATAAACTGCAGAATCATATGTCAGAATGCATGGATGCCAGGAAGAGTGAAGAATTAGGGCTGGCAATTTGATTTATCATTACATCAATTCCTTTAATATAGCAGTTAATCCTTTTCAAAAACAACTTTCTTTTTCTTTTGTTGTGGGTAATATGTCACATTTATTTTATTTTTTTCCATCTTATGCATGCATAAAGAGTGAAGTTTTATAAGGTGTATTATGAAAAATATCTCTAGTCTTGCCCTCAACTCTCTCATTTTCTCCCTACCAGGACAAAAATTTTCATATCTTTTTAGCTGATGCTCTTGGCATTTACCTCCATAATCATAAATACCTTGTTAGATAATTTTTTACCTAATAGTTTCAAAGCTTTTAAAATTTTTATTAGTACATGTTTGTAGTACATAATGGTTACACTGATCATGTGCATAATATTTTTTTCATGTTCTTCCCCTCCCCTCTATACCCTTTCCCTTCATCTGTTGCTCCCCTTACTTTTGGCAAAAGAACTATCTCCCTGTTTCCTATTATCTGTCTTTTATTTTTCTCTTTAAATTACTTATACATTGGGTTTCTCATATAAAAGAAACCATGCAATTGAGAGATGATTGATATACAAAAGTTGTACATATTTAATATATACAACTTGATTAATTTGAAGAAAAGTATATGTACCCATGAAACTATCACCACAATCAATGCCATACACCTATCCGTCATCTCCAAAAGTTCCCTTATGTATTATTATTATTGCTATCAAGACAGTTAAGTTCTACCTCTTAACAAATATTTAAGTGTGTAGTATTATTGACTGTAGGAACTATGCTATACAGTAATCTCTAGGATTTACTCATTTTGTATTACTAAATTGTACTTTCCCTTCATTCCCCATTCATTCACTGTAGTAACCATCATTCCTCTCTCTGTTTCCATGTGTTTGATTATTTTAGATTTATCGTGTAACTACTATCATACGTCCTTCTGTGCTTAGCTTATTTCACTTACCATTGTGTTTTTCTTCCTGGTTCATCCATGTTGTCACATTTGGCAGAAATTCCTTCTCTTTCAGAGCTGAATAATTCATCACATGTACATACTGCATTTGCCTCTGTTGGTAGACTTTTGAATTGCTTCCATGTCTTAGCTACTGTGACTAATGCTGTGGTGAACATAGGAATGCAGATATCTCTTTGGAATTCTGATTTCAATTCCTTTGAATATATGCCCAGTAATGGATTTGCTAGATTATATGTAGTTTTATTTTGAATTTTTTGAAGGACATCTATACTGTTACCCATAGTGGTTACACTAATTTACATTTGCAGCAGTGTATAGTTGTTCACTTTTCTCCACATTCTTGCCAATACTTGAATTTTCTCTCTTTCTTTTAAAACAAATTAATAGCTTTCATAACAAGTGCTAGGTGATATTTCATTGTGTTTTTTTTTTTTTGTATTGGGAATAGAACTGAGGACCTTGTGCTTGCAAGGCAGGCAGCAGTACCACTGAGCTAAATATCCGGCCCATCATTGTGTTTTTACATTGCATTTCCCTGATGAATAGTAATGTTGGATACCTTTTTGTATATAAGCTGTATGTCTTTTTCTTTCTTTTTCTTGATAAATGTCTATTCAGTTCTTTTGCCTGTTTTGTAATTGGGTTTTTTTCTATTGAATTGTAAGATACAATTGACACACTGTGTACATGGTTTCCACATCTATGGATTCAGCTAACCAATGAATGGCTATACAGCACCCCCCCCCCCCATATTCATGAGGATCTAACTCCCTGTTATTTTTTTCCCCCATACCAGGGATTGAACTCAGAACCTTATACTTGCCAGGCAGGCGTGGTGCCACTGAGCTAGTCCCTGGCTTTAACTCACTGTAATTTAAATTCTAAGTGTTCCGTGTTTTAAATGAATCAGCAGTAGAAGTTAGAAAATAAAATTCTTCCTATAATATTTTATGGAAACTTAGGTCATTTGAATAGGCACACAAAATATATGTATGCTCTTTTGATTATGACAGAAGAAAACTCACATGCTCTTATTGTATTTTTCAACTTAAAAATTTGATGAGCAGTGTTTTATTTCCCTTGTCTTCATTTTTTATCTTGGCTTTGTAACTGAATCATAAAAGTTAAAATTATATAAAGTATCATTATTCCTCTAGCCAAGTCTAAATGTACAATATGACAGATAAGCCCTAGAAAATGCTGTTTTGAAGTATGCAGAGAATAAATCATTAATAAAAATAAAAAATTAAAAGTTTTATAGAGATACCCTATTATTCAGTGAGCAGAAAACCTGATATTGAAAACATCTGGAATCATGTCAACTTTGAAAGTTAAAAAAAAAAGAGATGAATCTATTTGCTTTATGTAATATCAAAGGAAGTGTTAATGAGAAGTGTCTTAGTTACTTTTCTCATTGCTGAGACAAAATACCTGATGCTCAAAGTTAAGAGAGGAAAGGTTTATTTGGCTCATAGTTTGTAGAGGTTTCTCCACAGTCTGCTGGCTCCAAGGCAGGGTGCAAGGCAGACAAGCATTACAGATGAGAAACAGTTCATGGTGGGCAGAAGGTAGCAAAACAAGTAAGAGACTTTAGCAGCTTTTTTCTGCCCCTATTAACCTATTCTATTTAGGATACCAGGGTTAGGGTGGTGCCAAACCAATCAGTGGACTCACTTAGTAATCACATACCCTTAATCCCAGCATCACACACTCTAGATACAGCCACCTCTGAAAAAGACCTACCTATGACCACCTGAGTATTTGGGCGGACATTTAGACACAAACCATAACAAGAAGTGAACAAGGAAATGCGTGAAAATAGTGAAAGGTAGTAGAGGATGCAAGACAAGTTGGGAACAGAGCTTGGCAAACACAGAACAAATGTCAAAGGAGTAATGAGAATTAAAAAGTTAGGGGATTATGTGCTGAAGTTTTCTGATGGCAGAGAAGGAGTTCCTGTTACAAATTCAGAAGGTGGAAAAACCAAAAGTAATTTAGATTTTTGTATTTTGGCAGCATTGTGTCATTATAAAAACATTTCAGCTATGGGGAAGATTTGCAGAGTAGAACAGAGGATATTTATGGAAAGGTAAGCTAAATGTCACTGGATGCCATTGACACATAGGTTTATATAGTTGAACTGTGAGGAGGCTTTTTGTCTGAAAAGAAGTGGCCAATAGGTTACAACAAAATAGAAGAATGTAGGTTATATAACAGTGTAAAGTTGAATATGTATATACAAGGAACAGAGTGACTGTATTATTTCAGTTTGTGACATAGGATGTCATCTTTTTCCCAGAAAAGACAAGTGAAAAATATTGTGCTAATTTTCACAGAAAATACAGATATGAACATGACTTGAAAAGTAAAAATAAAGGGAGTTCTATATAAAAAAAGGGAGATCTATAAAAAAAATTGGCAGATCTGTAAAATACTGACTGGCATAAATTATATAATTAAAAAACCCCTGAAGGAGTAGCTTAAAGATTCTTTGAGAAATTCAAGGACATTAAAGTAACAAAGTATGGTGGTTAGCAAGAGCATGGACTTTAAACTCAAGTAGGTCTAGTATTTTTTTATTTATAATGAGTGATACTTGGCCATTCATTCAAACACTTCATCTCAGTTTCTTCACCTCTTATATTAGGATAACAATATCTTTTTTCTTTTTTTTGATACTGGGGATTGAACTCAGGACCTTGCAGTTGCAAGGCAGGCAGCAGCACCAATGAGCTAAATGCCCCGCCCAAGGATTATAATATCTATTTGCTATGTCTTGGGTGTCCCCAGAATTCATGTGTTGGAAACATATTTGGAGGTAGGGCCTTTGGGGGATAACAAGGATTAGACGAAGTTATGAGGCCACCAGCCCCATGATTACATTAGTGGCTTTGTATAAAGAGGAAGGGAGACCATGTGAAGCCTTGCCCTAACTTGGGACTGCAGAGTTTCTACCTATAAGAAGGTGTTCACCAGATATAGCCCTTCAATCTTGGATTTTTTCTTTTAGCCTCCAGAATTGTAAGAAAATCATTTCTTCAAAAATTACCTAGTCTGGGGCCAGCGATTTAGCACAGTAGTTCCACCACCTGCCTTGCAAGCGCAAGGCCCTGAGTTCGATACCCGGTACCAAAAAAAAAAAAAAAAGTTACCTAGTCTGTAGTATTCAGTAATAACAACAGAAAAGGGACCAAGACATACTTCATAGTCTTGTGAAAATATTCAATTGAGTATGGATTCAAAGCATGTAACTTAGTGATTATAGCATAAAATCTCAACAAATGTTAGCTGTTATAACTATTATCAAGTATCCAGCTAAAACAAGACATTTAGGTTTAAAAATGTGTATTTCTCATTCTTAGGAAAAAGAACAAAGTGAAAAGACACCTGCATTTGACTTATTGTAAATTAAAATGATAAAAGATTTTAAAGAAATAGTATCAGTTTGCTGTGATTTTTTTCAAAAGACTAGCTTTGGGTTCCAAAATCAGATATCACTCGAGAAGCCTACACCACCTGTTGTCAAAGAGGAAACTATGAAACAGTTCTATGGCTTTGTCTTTGTTCCTACTCCTAAGAACTCCTGAATATTTGATGTTGATCCAGAATAAATAAATGGTGGCTCGATTAACTAGGACTTCTATGTTTATTAGGGCATGTGGTGCCACACAGTATTGACTGTTTTTACATGGCCTTGCCTCTTTCTGAACCATAAACCCTTTTGGAGACTGGAAAATTTATTTCACCTGGAGCATTTGTGGTTAGTATACATTTAATTGTTTATCATTCAGAAGTTAATGCCTGGAGGAGGTAATGTATTTTTTAAAAAAAGATCTTACTGTTTCTACCATTGGTAGAAGGGTGTCATTTTTATTGCTAGACATTGTAAGATTTAACTTGTGGAGTCACCTAAAGAGATTGGGGATATTTGAATGTTGTCCTCATTGTACTTTATTGTTTTAGTCTATTGGATGATCCTGTTTTTTTCAGGGTGACATGTAACTAAAAAATATAACCATGAGAAATTTTATCACTTATCTAGAAAGTAGATAGATCTTTCTACTTCCCATAACAACACACAGGGAAATTTAAATGTTGCCTGCCTAAATTCTCTTAAAAATAAAGGGCTTATAGGGGCCGGGGATTTAGCTCAGTGGTTCCGCTTGCCTCCTTGCAAATGCAAGGTCTGGAGTTCAATCCCCAGTACCCCGCCCCACCAAAGGCTCATTGACAATTGTGACTCAACGTTATATTTCCAATGGCAACTTTTACAATTTTTTTCAGCTTTAAAGTAAGATGCTATCATTTTCTTCAAGTCAAATTTCTTGACATATTGACACATCCTCCCATTTGAAAACAGTGCAATTCCAAGGTGGTTGCAAAGATAAGCTATGGGATACTCTATTAAATGCAGATCCTCTTAGCCCCACATTTTGGTTTTGCTGTAATGATCAGTTCCTAGAGGTTTTGCTAGGCTTCAGGTGGATTCAAACAGGCGTGTCTTATGCCAAGACAAAGCATTCATTCTTCTCTGTGTCACAAGATGGCATAGGACACTGTGGGAATCATCTTAGCACCCTCTATGGTAGTGGGGCTGAGTTAACATCCATGGGTCCATTCTTGATGAGTGGGGGAGGAGTGTTGAATTGTTCCCAGGCGGACAGTTCTGAAACACATTTTATAAAGGTGCCAACTCAGTTATGCATTTCTGTGTTGGCCTTTCCACCTGTTTTCCACTCCTCTAGATTCTCATTCTTGATTCATGCAATCACTTCACCCAAATTTTCATCTCATATTGCTTTTTTTTTTTTGGTACCAGGGATTGAACTTGCGTTTGTGAAGCAGGCGGCAGAACCACTGAGCTAAATCCCCAGCCCTTATATTCTGTCTTTAGGGAACACAGTCTGAGAAAACCACCAACACTTATATTTGGGATTTATTTTATAAGGGATGAAACATTTCTTTCTGGGGTGCACTTATGTGTATTAGAATCTATTATGTAGGATTTTGTGAGGGTTGAATAAATTAATACATGTGAAACACTTATAAATTAATAGTGCAGTGGAAGCACTTAGTAAATGTTACTCATCGTTGTTGATATTGTTCTACTATTTAGTGCCCAAGGATTTTGACTGTATGTGCTTAGTGGATCCACTTTGGTGGGGTACTTTATAAGGATGCTGGCAGAAACCATTTGACTAAAATGTTTCTGAAGCAAAATATGGTTGACATTTTGAACTACTATTCATGCCTCCAGAGTTAATCAGCAAATGTATTTCAGTAGGAATTGGTGAAACACTAAGTCTGGAGTATCTTTACATGTATGGTTCAGAGTCCTACCCTTTTCCACATTTCTAAGTTATTTTCTTTTTTTGCAGTAGTCAATGTCTCATTGGTGGTTTACACGTCCAGGTTGGGTTGTCAGAGGTGATAGGACTATTACTTGCTCTGCTGTTTGTCCAGGTTCAGTCATTAAAGGACATTCAGAATCAGTGAAATAACAACGGATGCTTATTTAAAATTACTATGTGCCATGCTGTATATATGTTTTTACATATATTAACTAATTTAATTTTCATGTTAAGCTTATTAACCAGATACTGTTATTATCTCCATTCTACAGAAAAATAAACTGTGCGCAAAAGAGTTTGGTGACTTGATTAAAGTCATATCCTGTAATGACAAAGCAGTCTGGCTGTAATCTCTGATCATAACTACTCTATTCTCCTGTGCTCTGTGAACAGAATTAATCTTGAGCCCCTTACTGTTTCACAAAATAATGAAATGAGAATTTGGGGAGGTGTTACTCTTTTCCTTATGAATTCTCTGTGCAAATGTCCAAAAAGAAAAGCTGCTCTCTTGAGCCTCTTTAGCTATGAGAAACAAATCTCAGAAACCGTACCTGAAAAACACAACAAATTAAGTTTTTGGCAGAAGGCTGCCCAGAACAGCCTTTTCCATTATTAAAAATTCACTTCAGGATCTTAATTTTCCCTAACTACACTTTCTAAAAACACAAGTGTGTGCATTTGAATTTGTGTGGGTGTGTATGTGCGTGTATAAACATTCAGACATTCAGTGCATTGTAAGTTACACTAACTTAACTATCCCTTAATTACACCTTTCAGAAACATAAATGTGTGCATTCTTGCTTGTGCAGATGCACACATTCATCTTGTAATATGGTTTCATTGTTGTTTAGTGTTTAAATTGTGAATACAAGTCTACATTCAGCTGGTTTCTCTTTATAGAAAAGTTCCAACTACAAAGAAATTTGTAGAATTCTTTAAAATTTTTGAAATGTAAAAACTTCACTATATATCTTGAAATTTTTCAGCCTGATAACTTTTTTCTGAAATACTTGCAACCTCTTCAAGAAATATAGATGTGTCCTGCATTTTAGAAAAGTTTTCTTATGATATATCTTCATTTTCCCCCTGTTCTTTAAGCATAACACTGATTGATATATTGGATCTCTGATGGCTCTACTCTGTGTTTATCATTTTGGGTCAAGTTGATGTTGTTCTTTTCTTTGTGTTTGTCTAAAATCTGTCCTCCATGTCATTGATTAAGTTTCTGAAGTACTAAGTCCATTCTTTGCTATAAATTTATAATTTATCTTAAAATCTTGTTTCTTTGCTACTTACTTTTCTTAAAATTTGGTAATAGCATTATTTTATTTTCTCCTTAACTCTTTCCTTATCATTGCCAGACATTTTATCAAATCCTGTTGTGCTTTAAACATTTTCCTACACTATAAAGTCCATGTTTTCTTTAATTTATTTGAGCGTATGAAATAATTTTACTCTAAAAATTCTTTTTGTGTCTTGTAATGAATCTTCCCAGGTGGTGTCTTCACCTATTTTTTGCATTCTGTATTCCTTTCCTTACTTTTTTCCCCCAGAAAATTTTGTGCAAATCCAAAGCTTTTCTTCTTACTTCAGCATTGAATGTAGCGCTCATTTATCCTGGCTTTTGAATCTTCCATTCATAAATTGAGCTGAGTTCCTCGAAGATGGCAACATATGTTTTCTGCTTATCTTTTCACAACTTGTTAGTGATGGTTGGTATGCAAAGCCACAGGTCGAGAATTTTGCTTCCTCATACTGTATCTTTCTGTAGCTTGCCATGAATTAAATGTTTATGCTCCCATACTGAAAGCCTAAATCTCAAGGTGATGGTATAGGAGGTGGGGGCTTTGGGTGATGATCAGTAGCTTTGTAAAGGAGACCCGAGAGATATTTCCTCTTTCTGCCATGGAATGATGCAGCAATAAGGGACCATCTGTGAGGAAGAGGGCCTTTGCGAGATATGGAACACGCCAGTGCCCTGATCTTGAAGGTCCCAGCCTTCAGAACTGGGATTTTTGTTTTAGCTGTTCAAAAGGATTAGTACGTAACTTGCCCATTGGGCCAGATAATTTTGATGTGAGCTGTTGTGATGATGTCTAGGAGGATTGTTTTAAGTACGGATGATCTTTGTTTTCTTGGTATACCATGCTCTTTGGTCAAAAGTTGGATTAAAGTGATGCCTGGTAAAGAATTACCTTTTCCTTTTTTTGGTGGGAATGTTTTCTTCTTGGCATAGACAGTCTGGTTCTCAGTGCACAGTTGGGCTATCATCAAGGCCTCATCTCTCCATTTAGGAAGCATCAGTTATATAGGCATCTCCTTTAACTGTCCCTTGTCCGCTGATCTGTGGAGGGAAAACTCACCAAAGATGAGGCTTCCTCAGTTCCTAGATTCTGTGCTTTGGTTGGTGTCGGTGGGAGCCTTGAGAGTTCTCCTCTCTTCCTGCACTGCTTCATGATGCTCTTAAACTGGAAATGGGACTGCTGCTAGTGTCTGTGCTCAACTTAGTCTAAATTGTAACTCATATAGAACTGATAAACACTGCTTATATTTTTGTGTAAGGTTGAGTCCTTTCTGGTATTAATACAGATTATTTTGTTTGACCTTTTTTATTACTTTAGATCTTTCATTGGGCATTAGGGAGTGTTTTAAATAGATGTGTTTGCTCCCATATTCTTTTTGTAAAGCATCTATGATACATTTAAAAGGATTGCAATTAAGACTTGCTAAAATAAAAAAGGTTAAATTAAGCTTTCATTATCAGGGAAAAAATGATTCTTTTTAGTACACCTTGCTCACACCATAATTCCCTCATTAACTGAAGCATTGCTGTTTTTCAGTCTCATCTCTAAATAAATTCGTTTTATTCTTATAAATATCATTTATAATCCCTATCAACTCAAAGGTTTCACAAATTCTTAAAACTACCATTATTAATTTTCTGCTGTTATAAACCAAATGATGAATTTAAATCAGGTAAACATTTGCCCTTATTTCTCGTATATTTAAGTGAAATTACATTTGCCCCCAATTATATTTAACTAGATATGAATTATGGGAATTACTGAGTTCATAATAACCCATTCTCAACTATTTTAATTTTTCTATTATTTTATACCCATTAATTTCATATATTGATTCTATTCTGATTTTTTAAATATTATTTTTGTAATTAAGTTTAATTTATTACAGACCTAATGATGATGCAAAATTCTCAAATAGTACTCATAAATATCAACTTAAATTGATATTTTCAAGACCTATAAAAAGTTTAAATATAAATCTATATAAATATAAATGAAAATATAAATCTATAGAGATATAAATATATTTCTATATGAAATATAAATCTATAGAAATTAGTTAAAAATGAGAGAAGGTCTGATGTAAAATGAACTTTTAATCTGTACAACATTATAAACTGATACAGACACTTTGTAATTATTTGAGCAATTTAATTAAGGTAGAGAACCAAATTGGATAGTTCAAGTAAAAAGGTCCACATGGGGATAAATCGCATCACAGATGAAATATCAGTTCAGGAGGACTGAATTAATCTTTTATTTGGGTAAAACTGCTATTCATGTACTCCTTTTTCATATATTCTTTTCAGATGAAGGGACAAGGATTAAATCATTTGAAAAAGGCCACATGGTGCTATCACGGGAGCTGAGATAAGCCCTCATCATTTTGTATTGTTTAGGCTACTTAGCTACTCTCCATTTTCTAAAGTTCACAGGCTAGATATTTCCTGAGGTAGTAGTTTGATTTTAATGGATCATCCAACAATGAACTAAAATATTCCACCCAGAAAATGTATCTTTTGTGTGTGTAATCATCTGTGTTTCAGAACTGTCCTTGCTTTAGAGAATGAATCATCTTTTCTTTTGTTTTGAAGATTATATTTTCTTTTTTTTATTAAATTCTTTTATTGGTACATTTTAGGTATACAGCACAATTACATTTCTCATGGGGAATTGTACTTTTACATAATGCATCTTGGTTCTTATTTTTTCCCCATTCCTAGCCCTCCCTTCACCCCCTCCACCCTTCCCTATTTGCAAAGACTTTATTTCCATTTTTTCCATTTCTCAGCATTTTTCCTTTCCCTTCTTTCCTTTCCCCTGCCCCTCCCACTACCCCTACCCCTTTGGACCTTTTCTTCCTATTTTGCATTATCGATTATTCATTCTAATCATTGGTACATTTTAGGTATACAATAGAATGACATTCATCATTGGAAATTTGCACCTTTACATAGTCTCTCTTGGTTCTTATTTTTCACCCTTGCCCAGCCCTCCCTTCAACCCCTCCATTCCTATTTACAAAGATTTTGTTCCTATTTTTCCATTTTCTCATATTAATCCCATTCCCTTCTATCCTTTGAAGATTATATTTTCAAAGGGTGTGATACTTGGGTCCATGAGTCCAGTTTCTCTTTGCATTCTCTCTTTTCAAGGGATGGCACCTATGCTGTCCAATTATCTAGATGAGAAACACAGAATCTTCCTAAACAACTGCCACCTCTACTCTTCATTTAAAAAAATTCATCATCCAATCTTGTTTGTTTTCCTTCCCAAATGTCTTTTAAATACATCCACCTTATTATTTTTATCTTTACTGCCAATAATATCCTGCACTGTTTCTATCATCTGAACAGTTGCTGTAGCCTCCTTGCACGCTCTTCCTCTGTCTCCTATAATCTGTTTTCCATCTATTTCTTCTGTTTCTCACTGAATAACTATGGTGATCTTTTCAAAATGTAAAAAAAAAAATTAGTCTCATGCTTACATCATGTTAAGGTTTCCCCTTGATTTTAGGCCAGGCACCAACTGACACGATCATTTCTCATCATTCTTTCGCTTGGTACCTTCACCCACATGAAGCTTCTTGTGTAATGTAAACTGATCTGGCTTCAAAACAGGGGCTTCCTAAATGCCATTTATCTGGAGACTCACATCTCTTTGTTGACAAATATCTAGGTGATTACAGAGGTCGTTGGGAAGATGATGTCTGACCAAGTAGATTAAGCATGGAAGATCAATAGCATGTGAGGGTATTGGAAATATAACATAACTAAGCAAATTTAAGTCATGAGGACCTTGCTTTTTTAATTGCCAGATAATAATTATAATATTTATGAGGTACAGTGTGACATTTTGTGCATCTGTACATTGTATATTAACTTGGGATATTTATCTACATTCTCAGACATTTATTATTTCTTGTGATGAAAATATTCAAATCTTCTTTGCTAGTTATTCTGAAATATATGATATGTTATTGTTAACTATAATTATCCTTCTGTGTAGAATACCAGAACTTATTCTTATTTGGGTGGGACTGTATTCTTTAACCAATCTCTCCCCATTCTCCCCATTCTCTTACCCCTGCTGGCCTCTGTTATCCCCTGTTCTTTATCCTAAAGATGATGGAGGACTGTTAAAGCCATAGGTTATATTATGTACAAATGTTTGGAGGAGTGAATCATTATTTGTGTGTACACATCTATAATTCATGTATGTATGGTGCCAGTAATTGAACCTAGGACCTTGCACATGCTTGGCAAGTGTTCAACCATTGAAGTAAACCCATAATCTCGAAATACATTTTTTAAAAGGTAAATTCATGCCTCATACAAATATAAAATGAGTATGTCAAAGGTTTTATTAAGTCATGAATTGAGAAACCATGAAGATATCACAACTGATTTTTAAAAGGAAATTTGAAAAAAAGCTCCACATGTAAATATAAGCTATCAGGAGCAGTGCTATACATTGATGAATAGATGCAAAATAGTCAATATCCCAGGGACAAAAATTAACTGCATATCCCCAGGATATAACTCATTTGCATTAATACAAGCAAGAGACATTTGCATTACAATCAGTTTTCCATAACTTACAGAGTTGAAAAATAAGCAGAGTGAAAAGTGAAGGTAATCTGCAAGAGCATGTTAGGATACCTAGTAATCTTTCCCCCTCATTTTAAAATCTTTCACAATTGTTGTGGACTCATTTTATGTGCAAAGAAGTATAAATAATTTCTTTTTGTGAAGTAGAATGTATGAAGGGAGGGGTGTTGGGGAGATTTTTGAAGGGCCTTAATGTTACTCTATTTTGGATTTTATGTTGAAGGTGATGAAGGAGCCAGTGAAGGACCTAACTAGAGGGCTTCCTTATGCTTTCCTTCATGTTATTACTAATTTAAAAATTCATTCCTTAAAAGACACATTTTTTTTTTTTGGTACCAGGGATCGAACTCGGGTCCTTCTGTTTGCGAGGCAGGTGGTGGAACCACTGAGCTAAATCCCCAGCCCAAAAGACACATTTTTTGAGAGTATTTTAGGTCAATTGTGAAGTTCTCCTGGATTTAATACTTTCACAGGGTGATATGGAGATTAAGATGGTCATCTGTAAGGAGGCTGTGTTGAAAATGTATCAGTACCCAATGTTTAAGCAGTTGCTGATTTTAAAAACCATAAACATCTAGTTTGTAGCAGTCGTTTTCTACAGCAGCTGTACCATATTACATACAAATGCTTTCTTGCCTTTTCTTCCACCAGGTCTTCCTGCCCACCCGTCTTTATCAGAGCAGGTGCAGCATGATGAGGCTTCCTGCCAACACTTTGCCAGTCCTGGAGATACAGGTGGTGTTTTATGAAACCTGGACTTTTCCTCTCCCCAACTCCTGTAGTTTATTTGCACAGTAAGTTTTTTCCACAAAGAGCCTCCTTGACCTCCTTGGAAGTTCTGTGAACTTGGCTTCTTCCATCCCTGGGCATTGTTTCTGTTTTGGGTTAGATTAGATTAATTCCACTCTGACTTTTGAAGGGAGAATTTTCACTGAAATTACTAACATCTTAAATCTACCATGTGTGTGATTAATTTTAACTCATTCTCACCAGTTATTTATATTGCCATTGTAGTGATAATATATCAAAACTGTGCTTATCTATAAATCTTCATTAATTCCTATTTTAGAAAAAAATACAAGTAGGTATTTTAAAATGGTTTCCTACTGCATGATCATCATGGGCTGACCCAGTTACAGATTCACTTTTATTACATACCCATATAAAATAATATCCATATTGTGTTTATATACATCAGTGCACAGGAAGAGGCCACCCTCTTTTAACTTACAGAAGTGACAGGTTTATTTACATCAAGCTTTAACTTAGAGTGCACTGGAGGTTTTCAATTGCAATCACTCAGCTTTGCACACCAAGTCCCAGAGAATCCATTAAAGTCATCGATTTGTCTTTTTTATTTCATACTAAAACTATTGCTACCATACAACTTGTAGTATATGTTCTCATAAGTTCTTAAAATGAACATGCTTGGATATAGATATTCAATTCTGGATTTTGCATAAGTGGCCTCTATTTTGCCTAAATGGTGATGTTTGGATGTTAACCAGGTACCTGCTACCCTTGTGTAGAGACCTTGTGCAGTTTCACTTTTGAAGCCTTCATGTTAACTTTCCCAAAGCAAAGCACCTATTTGAAATAAGTTGCATGTGTTTAATATGCAGGGTTGTTGCACAAGGGCAGAGGAGTAACCCTCTACTTGCTCTTGGGAGGTTTTAGCCAGCTAGTATGCCATCGTCTCACCTCCTGTGCAGGGGCCTCAT
This sequence comes from Heterocephalus glaber, assembly GCF_053883595.1. Classification (NCBI taxonomy): domain Eukaryota; kingdom Metazoa; phylum Chordata; class Mammalia; order Rodentia; family Bathyergidae; genus Heterocephalus; species Heterocephalus glaber. Next base: position 81,924,223 of record NW_028258315.1, on the reverse strand, counting down.
GACAGGTCCCTACGAGGTTGTTGACAGCAATTTCCTGTAAGAAATAGCCTCCAGCACCATGTTTATTGTTGGCTGAGAACATTCCCCAAGATGAATTGTAATACTCCCAGGTGCTTCAGTTATCTGAAGAGATATGGCAAAATTCTCAGTCTGGCCTCTAAAACAAAAATTTATCTTAATTCATGGTATGTGGTACTCAGTAGTTTATTTCAGGGAAGGAGGAAGAGAATGGGACTTGTTCAGAAACTGGAGGAAGAGTAGTTTGATCAACTCCTAAACTTATCAATCAGCCTGAGAGGAAGGACAGTTAGTTTTGTTGAAAATGGTTGTCTTGTTTCCTGATTGGCCTTTTGTGGCATTTTCCTAAAGATGCTGACTTCTTTAATCTGACATGGAAGTCAGAAATAGTTTTATCTGGCCATTGTTACAATTTGAATAAGAGGTTTGTTTAATACTTTTGCTTAATGTTGGTATATTGGTCAGGTGTAATGCTGATTAAATTCTGCAACACAGTGGAAATAACCCCAAAATGTCTTTAGTTCCCATGTCTGAAAAAAATGGTATTTGCGTGATAAAAATCAAGTTGGACTTCTTGCCTTTGTACTCATAAGCAAACATGGTTGTTGAAATGTAATTAAATGTGCCTTACAGACTGTTTTATAAAGTCATGTAGGAACTTGATTTAAAAATCAAATTTTGATGTAATAAATGTATCATTATTTCAAAACCTTACCTGCCACTTTTATTTGTGACCTCATTGAGGTATGAATCTAAGCAGATATGGCCCTGACAATTAACTTTGTATCTTTGTGTTCACTGTTGACGGTATTTAGAGAGAAGACAATACCTGACAATATGCTGAATGGAAACATGTACTTACTAACTATATTGGTTTCTAGAACTCTTGTGTATTAATGTGTATGTTGCTACCCTCTGTTTCTTGAGAGGTCCTGAGAGCCTGTTCTTTCATAATAAAACATGTCTCCCTAGTGCTCTCTGAAATCCCCCCAGAATAACTGCTAAGAATCATATATTTTGTTAACTGTTTAAAGCATTTAGTCTCACAATGCACTCGAGTTTTTCCATTTATTTTATTAATCCAAGATTTCCCAGGGATTTAAGGAAGAGGATTTCAAACAGATCAATTTTCAGTGTAAGAAAAAGATGACAAATCAACATCATACTTTTTACCACTACTTTTCCATTCACTAAATGCAATGTTTGTTGAATACTGCATTGAATAGAGTCAGCTTTTCAGCAGGCAGTCAGCCCTGCCTAGAATCTTCACCTTTTAGTCTTTGGATGAAAGCTCATGGATGGTATTATTCCAGGTGGCCAAACTTTATAGATTAAGTCACAGTAGGCACAGAGAAAGGATATACTGCATTTTATTTACTCATCACCAACTGATAGATTATATTAATAAATCTTATTAATAATGCTATCAAGAATATTTGCATAGGGCTGGGGATTTAGCTCAGTGGTTCCACCACCTGCCTCGCAAGCACAAGGTCCCAGGTTACCAAAATCCTGGGTACCAAAAAAAAAATTTGCATAAAAATTTTATCATAGCAAATTTCAAACGTACACAAAAGTAAGCAAAACAGCCTAGTAAATTCCTATGTGCCCATCATCCAGGTTCAGCAATTAGGAATTTATGAACAATCTTGTTCCTTTTCTAACCCCTTGACATTTCCCGTGTATTATTTTGAGGTAAATCTTTAATGTCCTATTGCGGTGATTAAAATAGAGTTTCAATGTGATTCTCCTTGAGTTCCACCCAGGAGATTGGTGGAGTACACTTCTGGATGTGTCTGAGTGGGTCACACAGGCATGGCCTTAGGGTAATATCTGGTCCCTTACCCCTTCTGCTGTGCCACCCTTCTGCTGTGCTTCCTGGCCGCCTTGGACTAAGCAGCTTACTCCACCGCGCCCTTCTGCCATGATGTTTCTGCTTTGGAGCCAGAGATCATGGACTGAAAGTGTGAGCAAATTAAACTTCTCCTCCTATAAGTTGAGGGTGTTGGGTATTGTGTCTTAGAATGAGAGAGCTGACTAATACATCTACCATTCTATCATAAATTGCTTGTGTGTGTGTGTGTATAGTATTTCAACATATATGATAACCCCCACTTTTAAAGCATAATTACCATACTATCAACATACTGAAAAATAGCATTGATTACTTATATTCTTTTATCTAAATCTAAATCAGATACCTACTATGTCCACATTTTCAATTTTCTCAGAAATACTATAAATTTTAGAAAGTTTTAAAATTAGTACCCAAATAAGATCCACATACTGTAACTGATTAGGGTAAATATTGTACATTGTTTTTTAAAAAATGTTAGGTCCCAATCCATTTCTGTCTTTTTTGTCTCTCAGAGAATTTGTTTGTTGAATAAACTGTATCATTTTTCCTGTAGAGTTTCTTCCAGTCTGACTTTTGCTGATTGCATTCCCGTGGTGCAGTTTATGTTTCTGTCTCTTGTATTCCCTATAAATTGGTAGTTGGAGCTAGAAGTTTGATCAGATTCAGGTTTCATTTTATTTTTTTCCGAAAATATTTTGTTCTTCCATCTGGAGGAACATATGCATGGTTTTTCTCTTCTTTGTCTTATATTTCTTCCTTTGAACCACTTTAATTCATTCTCAATTCATTAGGGGTTGCAACATGGTATACTGCAAGACTCCATAGGGCCTACTTCTACAAAGAGAAAATCCTCTCATTTACTATTTGGCTATCCAGTTAATAAAAGAAAGGGAAGATAAATATTCTATTCTTCTTTCCATTTTATCAATTTATAAAATAGTAATTGTTTATTATCCCCCAAAGGCAACCAAGTCACATATTAAACATAATAATACACATTCAATTTAATCACATTCAATACAATTCCTTTTTTTTTTTGGTACCGGGGATCGAATTCTGTACCTTGTACTTGTGAGGCAGGCAGCAGAACCACTGAGCTAAATCCCCGGCCCCTACAATTCCATTTTAACATAAGAAAATATATAATAATTTATAATATAACTCAAATATACTTCTCTGTCCTCAGAGTGGAACAGCTTGTCTGACACAACTCAGATAGGTACCAAACTCTAGGCACCATACCTACCATCAGTCTGTTTTTGCTAGGAAAAAGAAATAGTTGTGCAACTGAGCGTGGAGTAGAAGAGGCAGTTAGGCAGCACGTTTTGCTCTATTGACAATTCAAAAACGGTTTTCAAAAGAGCATGAGAAAACTTTTAAGGGTGATGAAACTTTTTATACCTTCATCATGGAGATGACTGTATTTGTCAAAACATCTATAATTATACATTTGAATACTGACTTTTTTGTATATAAATTATACTTAAAATTGTAATTCTAACTTGATTTTGTGTGGCCATATATATATATATATATATATGCAGAAAATGTATATATACAAAAAATGCATACACACCTCAGGAAAAGAAAGATAGTATGATTTTTTAAAATATATGTTGTTACCCTCATGTGGGAAACCCTAGAAGATGTTATACGTTATATCACAGAAAACCTACTATATTGCTAGCTCTTAGAGAAGAAACTGAAAATGCATATGTAGCAGTGTCAGTGTCCAAGGTTACCCAAGCAAAAGTTAGCTGTACTAAAAAATGTCTGGAAGTTATGGCCACCACTTTGAGCACCTCTTGCAATTGTAGAAGCCAAAGGTAACTTGTATTAATCTTATGATAATCAATAAACTTAGTATTAAAATATTTATTCCAATTTTTCCTTCTTTGAAAAGTGTATACATTGTTTTTGGCAGACTGTATATTTTATTTCCCAATTACTTGTAAGAAGTTAATAAAAATTTTTAAACACTTGAATTTATTTATTTATTTATTTTTATTTATTTATTTATTTATTTTTTCCTCATTAACTTTATTGGTACATTTCAGGTATACAATACAGTTACATTCATCATTGGGATCTTGTACCATTACATGAGTCTCTTGGTTCTTATTTTTTTTCCCCTTCCCTTGCCCTCCCTTCACCCCTTCCACCCTTCCCTATTTGCAAAGACCTTGTATCTATTTTCTTCCTCTTCTCATATTTTTTCCTTTCCCTTTTTTCCCTTCCCCTACCCCTCCCAATTCCCCTGCTCTTTTAGACCTTTTCTTCCTGTTACACAATATCAGTTATACATTTTTTTAAATTACAATATTAAGATCTAGGAGACATTACCACAGATTTTACAGAATTTAAAAGGATATAGAAAGCATATTACAAAAATCTTTTTTGAAATAAATTTTGAAATAAATTTGACAACTTCTAAGAAGTAACTTAGAAGACAAATTAATGAAACTAACTCTGGAGGAAATATAAAATTTGAATAGCACCTATTAAAGAAAGTATATTCCTAGCTTGAAAACCTACCTATATGACAACAGCAGGCTCATAAACATTTTAACTGATAAATTATATCAAACAGTTAAAGCAGAAAAAAAGAAGGAACACTTCTCCCCTCATTTTAGGAACTCAACATTGTGCTAATCCTAAAACTGGATAAAGATAATAGAAGAAAAAAGTATGAACATAGAAATTTGTTTAACAAAACAAACTCATAGAAGTCAGATCTGGCAGGATGTAGAAAGTGGTTTTGTTATAGGGATGGCAGTGTTGGTTCAGCATTGGAAGATCCACCCCCAAAAGTCATCATTTTAGCAGAGGAAAGGAGAAAGCCATATGATCCTGTCACTAGTTGGAGAAAGAGTATTGGAGTAAATTGTACAGCTGTTCATGGTAAAAGCTATCAGGAGACTAGAAGTAGAACAGAACCTTCTCAACAGATCAAAGACATGTACTCCATACTTCCAACAAAAACTCCTTCTATGAATGGAGACAATACAATGCTTTCTCCCTAAAGTGGGGAACAAGGGCATATATGCCTACTCTTCATCTATCCATTAGACTTTGAAACATAGGTCTAAACCAAAATAGTCTGGCAATAAAATGACACAACTAGGATAGGATTGGCACGGCAGAAGCAAAATCTTTATATGTAAATGAAATGATCATCTACAGAGAAAATACTAAGAAATCTCTAGGAGCCCCTAGAACTTGTACTTGAATTTAGCAGGATTAGAAAACACAAAGAATATTTAAAAATTAAGGTCTGTGTATACTTGGTATAAATGAAGAACTAGATATTGAAATTTTAAAGTTATGTAGGAGTACAAAGGACCCAGAAAAGCCAAAAACAAAAACAAAAACAGTGTTGGAAGATGTTTAGCACCCAATTTTAAGACTTCTTCTAAAGCTACAGTAATCAAGGCAGTGTTGGTGTAAGGAAAGACATATAGATCATTGGAATAAAACAGAGAATCTAGAAATAGAAACACACATATATGGCCCATTGAGTTTTGCAAGATTATTTAACATTAGCATTTTATAGAATATAAACTCGACTCAAGAGCCCAGGAAGAGATAGTGTCTTCAGCAAATGGCGCTAGAACACCTGGTATCCACATACAAAAAATTAACCTCAGTCCTTTTTTCCTATACATGAACATAACTTGAAGGGATCTATGAACCTAAATAAGAAAGCCTAAAAGTATAAAACTTTAAGAAGAAATTATAAGGGAAAATATTTATGAATTTAAGGTAGGCAAGAACTACCTAGGGTACAAAAACCATGATGTATAAAAGAAAAAATTTATGAGATTCCATCAAAATTTAGAACTTTAAATGACACCATTAAAATGAAAAGTAGTCCTTAAACAGACCATATTTACACTGCATATAATGTATGAGCAGAATATATAAGGAATTCTTAGAGACCATTAATAGACAACCCAATAAAAATGTAGACATAAGAAGATGATAAATAGCCAATATAGCACAAGGAATGGTGTGCAACTCTAGAATCAGAAAAATACTAATCAGTACAATAACAAGATTGAATTATACACTCATTAGGGAGATGAAGTCAAAAGTTTTAAAAGCCTTGTCATGACTTTTTCTTTTTGTTGGATTCCCCCCCTTTGTGTTTAATTTGTTACGCCCAATGGATTCATTCTGCTGGGTTTCCTGGGGTTGTGATCCTCATTGTCTTTTCCTAGGGTATTGTCTAAAATTTTTTGGAGTGCTGGTTTGGTATTCATGAAGTTCCTGAGGTGCTCTTTATCATGAAAGCATCTTATTTCTCCATCAAGTTTGAAAGATAGTTTTGCAGGGTACATCAATCTGGGTTGGAGGATGTTTTCCTTTAGGGCTTGAAATGTATCACTCCAAGCTCTTCTTGCCTTGAGGGTTTGCACTGAGAAGTTTGCTGTGATTCTGATGGGCTTTCCTTTGTATGTGATTTGTTTCTTTTCTCTCACTGCTTGTAGAATTTTATTCTTCTGTTGGATTTCTGGAATCCTAACTATTATATGCCTATGTGTAGATTTGTTTTGATTAAGGTTAGCTGGAGTCCTATATGCCTCACTTATCTGTATGTCAAGTTCTTTTCCCCTGCTTGGGAAGTTTTCTGCCATCACTTCTGTGAAGAGTTTTTTTATGTCATCTGCACTCCTGTTTCTTCATTGACTCCAATCAGTCTTTATGTTATTCTTCTTTGCATCGTCTAGCAGCCACTGGATTGATTTCTCGTGTTCCCTTATAATTTTAAAGCAATTTTTCTTTTCCTCCTCACTAATTGCAATCTTATCTTCTATATGTGAAATTCTATCCTCACATTGGTTCATTCTGCTATGCAGACTTTCGATGGAGTTTTTATTGTCTTGGAAATCTGTTTGTATCTGTTTTATGGATTACATTTGTTTCCTATGTTGGGATTCCATCATATTCCTGAGATCCTCTATTTTTTTATCTGTGTTCTCTCTAGATTTATTAATCATGTCTTGCACCATGAGCACAATCTTTGCTGTTATCTGAGTAATTATTTGTGATTTCATTTTTCCCAGATCCTCTTTTGTTGCCAGTTCAGAGAGTCCAGGTGGTTGAGTATCAGAATGTTCCATCTCGTTTCCCTTTGGGGTTGCTGTAGGTGATCTGGAAGTCTGTTTTTGAGGTTTGTCTATGTGTCTTCTCATTTCCATGTTGGGGGGCGGGAGGGTGCTTCTGATGCCCACGCGGCTCAACTTCTATGCCCTAGGAGCTTGGGATGGTAGCAGGGGAGCTTCCTTCCCAGTGCTCGGACTGGCTGAGCTTCATTGCCCTAGGAGCCTGGGTTGGAGGCCTATATTTATTTATTTTTGGTACCGGGGATCGAACTCGGGTCCTTCTGCTTGCGAGGCAGGTGGCAGAACCATTGAGCTAAATCCCCAGCCCTTAAACACTTGAATTTAGGGGAAAATAAACCAAGAACTTTAATGACTTTAATTAACTTTTATGACTTTATGACTTAAAGTCTAGTGCTTTTTTAAGATAATGTGAAAATCTGAGTTAGGTTAGGTGCAGTGGTTCCCCAACTTTTCTTCATATCAGAATCACCTTTTTTTTGCCAATGTAAAACATTTTAATGGGTTGTCACATATGTTATTAGAATTATGTAAATACTACTTAACAATTGGTATATCACATTAAATGATTCTATAAAATAACAACACAAATCACACATTAATAATAACCCCTGCAGTCCAAGAACAGCTAACAGTACAAATTGAAAACACACTAAAAAGAAAAAGAAAACTAAAGACACTACTTAGACATTTAAACCAAAGTATATGTGACTAGATTAAGTCCATTCATTCATCAAGTACAAAACAATTAGCATTGCTGCATATAGTCACTAATAACATAATTTTCGGTGCAATTTTACATGCTTCATAAATCTTCCAGTACAATTCCTAAATGTCTTTGTGCACCCCATCTTTATTTATATGCAGGTGCATCATACATCATACTTAAAAGGCTATTTAACTTTATAATGAAATTGCTTATATTGTGTGTGAACACCAGGCCAAAAATTAATCTCAATGACAAAATTTAAAAATTAAAATTATTGAAAATATGTTTTGTTTAATTGAATGAACGCTATTTCTCTGTCTTTTTGGGGGGGGGGAGTAGGAAAAATTTATTGAGAGAAAGAAAGCTGTCTAAGAGAAACAGAAGGGAGACCGGAAAGTGGCTTGCCTGCCCATCCCACTTTTCAAAGATGTTTTATACAGCCATGCCATGTGGTGAGGCGGGTACAAAGTGGGGCAAAACTATAAGACCCAATGGAAATTTACAAGGTGGGCATGAGGTGAGACAAAACCATGACCAATCAATAAGATTACAAGTATAGTCACCTAGGTAATATTGATTAAATGGGGATCAAATGGGGGAGCAAGTCACGCAGCAAGTGTACAAGGATTTTCAGTAAGGGTGGGTCAGGGATATTTCCCAGAAAGGCTGGGTTAAGACCCTGGGGTGCCCCCCACCCAGGTGATTGATTCCTATTTAGAATATCAGTCACTACTATTCATCCTACATGGGTGTGGTAGTTTCTCTCCTTTTACAGTGCTGGCCTTCAGTGAATGTGTCTTGATTGTCCTCCAGGTTGGCTCCTCATGGGTTGGCCCTGTCTAATTGCCTACAAGATATCTAATTAACTTACCCATCTGCAATATTCCCCACTCTGAAGAAGTACCCCTAACTGCTGAGAGGGCAAATGGCAAAGACATTTCTGACTACTTCCAGCTGAAGAGGGTCATAGTTGGAACACTATTTCTCTTTACTAGAGGCTGTCCAGAAAACCATAAAAATTTAAAATTAACAAAAGATGGTGGCTTAAACTCCCCTAAAATATTAACAAGGATTTTCAGTTCTGTGAATCAAAAAGTAATTTCACATTGCCATACTTAGAATATCAGTTATTTGAAAGTGAGACTTAGACCTAAAATACTTGCTTGTGACTATGTAACACAATGTTTTTCACAATAATGTGATATTAGACACCACTCAAAATGGGCAGATACGTAAATGTACCTTGACCAGTAAGAAAAGTGAAAAATTAAGGCTTTTTCACATTGTCTATACTACCCAAGCTCAAAAATCAAATGGAGGTTATGATGCTGCAAAACATTACTTCTCACCTCTCTGCTATATTGATATTAGTTGCCTTATCTTAACTCAATACTTCTGGGGGGTGGGATTGGGCTAAAGATGGTTGGCACATGGTCTATGTCCAATAAATGTTTTGAATGAACTAAGAAGCATGACCTCCAAAGGCAGACCTACTTGTTTCCCAAAGCATTAGGTAATTGCTGCCTCTTCAGTTAACCAAAGTGACAATTTCAAAAAAGAGAATGATGTTTCCTGGGCTAGTCACACATTATTATTATTATTATTATTATTATTATTATTGTTATTATTATTATTTTATTTTTATTTTTTTGGTACTGGAGATCGAACCTGGGACCTTGTGCTTGCAAGGCAAGTGCTGGAACCACTGAGCTAAATCCCTGGCCCTCATACATTATTGAAACAAAAAGAAAGGGTAATTGAAGCTGTAAATATACCATATCAAAGGCACTGGATAAGGAAGATAATTACAAAGCATTGTAAATTATTTATTTATTCATTTTTTATTTTTTTGGTTCCAGGGATCGAACTCGGGTACTTATGCTTGCACAGCAGGTGGCAAAACCACTGAGCTAAATCCCCGGCCCTAAATAATTTTTAAAGTAAATCAACTCTTAAATGTCAGATTCTAAGAGAAAATAGTATTAAATGATGACAATCTTTTAAAATAGTAGACAAAAATTCTAATATTCTAATTTTCTTTCATCCTATAATATTCCAAATTCTAAAAACAAATACGATTTTAGTTACATGAAATAAGAAAACTTAAAGAACTGTGGAAATTAATTTTTTTCAAATGTTATAAATTTAGTAAAGACAGGATATGAAGATCAGCTTGGAAATCATAAAATACTAAATTGTACTCATAATTCAGGAAAGAAAAGTTTTTATTCAGTTGAGCACAGTCTAGAGTCTCACAGTAACAAATTGTGGTGTAGAAATGCAAAATAGTACCATCTTTCCAGACACATGAGAAAAAGAATTATGAATAGTGATGTGAACTATCACAAGCTCCACTGATGCCTGAATATCTGGGGTGAGAGGCAGGAGTCAGTATTTAAAAAATTCTCCCTAATTCCAATATGACCCCAATATGATTCCAATATGTAGTCAAGGTTGAGAACCATTGCTGTATGGGTTCTCATTGATTACTGCACATCTTTTAAAAGTGATTGATACTTGGGATGTCCCACTCATAATAAGGATTTAAGTGGTTTGGGTTGTAGCCTGAGAATTGAGGTTTAAAAATCTCAATGACCCTATTATTGCAACTAAAGTTGAAAACCACTGGTCTATGCAGTGTACCCTCTAGAACTATGTAGTGTGTGCGTTTCCCCTGCCACTTGTGTTGGTCTCTAGACCAAGAGCATCCATAGTACCTGGACATGTTCTCAAGCTCCAACTCAGAATCCTGAATAAGAAACTCAGAAGATGAGGCCCAGAAACCTGTGCTGATGTGCTTCTGATACACAGCACAGTTTGAGACACAGTTCTCGGGAAGTTTGGATGGCTATTTCTCAGTTATTTGTGGTAGAGTTGGACTCTTTCCCTGTTAAAAGCTGAAGGCTTCTACAAAGATTTGACCCTTCTGAATCTGAACTCACGTCAGAGAAATGAGAAAATTATTTTAAACTTGTTTTGACAGATTTGATTGATTATATGCCCAAGTGGCATTATGAATGATGTGGCGCTGTAGGATTGGTTGCCCCATTCATACCAAGCTATTTTAACAAACTATAGAAAATGTGAACAATGGTATTTTTTGGATGCATCCAATTATGCTGCCTTGGTATTAATGTGGCCTAATTATTGCAGATTCTGTTGTAGAATCTGCAGGTCTTCCTTTGTTGGACCAGCTTTTAATTAAAAAGAAAAAAGGTGAAATCTTGTCTTGAAAAAGAACCACATTTATAATATAAAGTCCTGATACTTAAGTGATTTTTCATCATAATGTCCTCTCTTTCAACATTGCTCCAATGTTAGATTTTTTTGTTGCACAACTTCATAAAATTTTTAAAAAGACAATTTACCTGAACTACATTTATCCTGATTTTGAAAGACATAAACATGTGCATCCTAGAAAACAGTACTGCTTAAAAAAGTTCTGTTCCATCTATGGGCAGGCTGGGACAGGGATCCAATAATTTAAAGTCTATATTCAGGTGATGGTGGAAATGGCTTTGAAATGAAGCCATCCTATGGTTTGCTGAAAATGGACATGAAAAATGAAATCGACTAAATATTCCAATTTAAAAAATGTTAATTTTGATTACATGAAAAAATATATATGTATGTATGTATGTATATGTATATACATACATATATGGTACCATGTGATATTTAAATGCATGTGTACATTGTATAATGTTCAAATATGAATAAATATGTATTGATAAATAAAACTAAAGATAAAAATTTTGAATATTCTTATGATATATGACACTTTACCTCCTTCTTCAAAAAAGACCTGTAGATTCTATAACAGAATCATATTTCACTTCTTTTTCTCCAACTAAATATTTTAATATTTCAAATATACAATTAACAGGATGAAGCAGTAAAAAATTTCTTAAAAACACAGCTCCAGCCACTTTGTTAAGAAGTATACCACCTGTATGTTGAATTTCACTAATATAATCTGATGCATGCTTTTGCATTTTGTCTCAATTCAGTCTTCTTTGTGGGTCAGTGACAATAATTTGTGAATAAAGGATTTGAATCGGAAACTTTAGTGAATAAACTGAAGATTATAAAGAGATTAAGATTAGGGACTGTTACAATGAAATATTTTTGTTAAGATCTTGAAAGATTAGTGTATGATATTTAAATCCTTATGATCCAAATAGTTTAATCTGAATATTACCTTGAGGTAAATAGGAGAAAATAAGTAACAATTTGTGTTAGTCAGATTTGTGTCTCCCTGGCAAAATACCCAAGATAAACAAACCAGGAAAGGCTTATTTTGGCTCATGGTCTCAGAGGTTTCAGTCCATGGCCACTTAGCCCTGTTTTTTTGGGCCTGTGAAAAAATAGTACATTCTTATGCTTTTAGCATATGCACCTTTGAGGGACATCAACATTTAAGATCCAAACCGTAAAAGAATTATGTTACTTTTTAGAATAATTCTTGGTTTTGGATGGCAACTTAGATTAAAAGACAGAGTTGAATATTTTAAGCCTTTGATGTTAGAAGTGAATTTAGGGATGGTGCTTATGAGTCAGAATAAAAATCTTTGTTGGTAAAAGTTTCATTCTATTTATTTCTTATAGTACTGAAAGGAAGTTTTTCAAATTAAATTGTGGGTTGTAATTTTCACAGAAATAATAGCCCTTTTTAGCAACCTTAGAATGCCTTCTCTGTAAGTGAGACTCTGAGATTTGGTATGCCAGCTGCAACTTTTGGAGGGCCTGTAGGAAAATTCTCTAGGGTGGCTCAGGGCCCTGGTGGCATAGTGATGGGAATGTGGCTTTGTAAATAGCAGGTACAAGATTAGCTTACCCTCCTGGGATGCACAGATCTAAGCAGCCTAGTTTTGTAAACATAAAACCAGTTTAAAGGAACCAAATGTATGTGGATTCTCTTTTCAGAGCTAAAGTAAGGGCTACGTATAGTCTTTGCATTTGGGAATTCAGATTTTACCTTAAATTTAACTGTAGACTGACTTTTCCTTCAGCTTGCTGTGAAAAAAGAATCTGAATTTTCACCTGTCTTTTGTTGAGGTATGAAAATTTATAGCTATTGCAAAGAAGAAGGAATTGTGTATATGTAAAGGGAAAGTTGGGTAGATATGGCTTTGGGTATATAGAATATGGAATGTAGGCTGTTTGAAAGCAAAGTACAAAAAAAGAAGGGAAGAATTTGAGAATTATGACTTTGATCTCCTACAACTTAATGTAAATTAAATTTAGCTAAGGAGATACATTTTGATGGAAAATTGAGTTCATTTATTTTACACTATGATATTTCATCCCACTCCTCAGGTTCTTTGACTCTTAATCTATATGTTTCAGAAAAAGCAACTCAGTTCCTTTTAAAATTTTGTGCCCATAAGTTTGTCAGATAATATTATTGCATATAAAATGACTCAGCTACCAAATGCACAATTTTACTTGTAAGAAGGAATGTAAGAACTTGTAAACTTGTAAGAACAATGTTTGTTTGAGGCTTGTTTTAGGTCTGTATTTCAAGTCTACAGTGCATTTTTGTATCTCTCTGAAACTAAAAACTGCATTTTTACCCTGTATCCTGGTGAGATAATAAATTACATTTACAAGGTTGGGGCCAGTTCCTCTGAAACACTTCTAACATTTTTAAGTTCTAGTTTTTCATGGTCAGTGTGCCTACCTTTTATTATGCCAGCATTTTTGTATCAGTGACAATAAACCAAAGCCAAAAAGAAAAGCTCAAACAAACAATGAAAACCACCTGCAAAATAAACTCCTGAAGAATATTTGAAAACAAAGGAGACATGCCCATACATCATATTTGAGCCTCTGAAAAACACTTGGTCATTTGATTTTGGTTTTTCAAGTGGGCTGTTGTACATTTATAAGGCATCTATTGCTGCATAGTGAATTATCCTGAAATCTATGAGTTTAACACAGTAAACATTTTTGGTTTCACATAAGGAGTGCCTTACCCAGATGGTTCTGACTCAGGGTCTCTTTTGATGTTTAAGATGGGCTGAGCTGAAGGCCATTCTGAGACTGAAGGGTTCATTTACACATGGACGACAAGTTAGTGCTGGTGTTTGACAGGAGGCCTCAGTCCTTGCCATGGGCACTCTCCCAAGGGCTGATAGAATGTCCTCATGCAAGGCATCTGCTGCCTCCAGAGTGGGTGATCCAAGAGACATCAGGGTAGGACCTAAATGGTTATTACCTAAGTCACAGTCTGTCACTTTCACAATATCCTCTTGTTATACGGATTGATTCTATTGTATGTGGAATATTAGAATATTGGAATATTAGGTGTGAATATTAGAAAGTAGAGATTGTTGGGGGCCAGTATGGGGGCTGGTTACCACAACATGAAACTCCAAAAGTTGTGAAGAAAGTTGAGATTAGGATTGTGGTTTAGAATCTTCTAATAGACTATAAAAATAGATTTTTCTCTACTTTAGGAAACATATAATCCTGTTATTCTGAATGTCATATTTCAGCTTTGGACCCCATCTTGGCTTTTAAAAAGAAGAGACTTGAGGATAGGCCTGTGGCTTATAGGTGACATCACTTTCAGGTCAAAAGGAAACTAACCATCCACTACAGGTCAGCCATGTTGTATGAATTCTCTTATTTGTGCAACATTTAACGTGGGTGATGTTAGTCCTATTTGGCAGATGCAAAATTATGTTCTGGAAATTAAGTTCAGGAATTTTACAGTCACATAGCTATTAATTAGTTAAATCCTCATTCTAATCCAGGTGTGTCTGGTGCTAACCATTTGTGGGGTTTTTGTTTCCTCATGCAGAGGTACACAGTATACTCCAGATATGGAGTGGATATCAGTGCCTGCCATCTACAGTGGTGGCACTGTGTTGTGCAGACACACAGTAGGCAACTGATAAATATTTATTGTATAAGTAAACTTATTAATGTATGTATATACTGAAATCACTATCTGTGAGATGCCGAACTTTTGAGATGGTTCTTTAGATAAATTCAAGACTTCAGATCTGGCTGAATTATATCTTAGCTCGCTTGAAAACTTTTGGCTCATAATTTGATGAAATAGCATATATAAATGTGGCTTGCATTATCTGACATATATAAGGTGTTCCAAAAATTGTTTTGTTCTCTAACTTACAATTGTAGAAATTTGGTTCAAGCCATTACATGATCAAGATAACATGATAATTCTTAAAAAAAAAAATAGAAGAAAGGGAAACATCCTATTTTTTTTTGTACCAGGGATTGAACTCAGGACTTTGTGCTTGTGAGGCAGCGGGTGCATCACTGAGCTAAATCCCTGGCCCAACATCCTATTTTTTAAAAAAGGAAAATAAAGATTCTGAAGATAGCTAACTCACTTTGTTTGCAATTTCTGTCAAAATTTTAGAGTAGTTTTCTAAATTATAGTTCAGGTACTCTTAGTAAACACTGATCATTGTGGGCACTGGCAAGCCAACCTGGTCCTGAGTTGCCTGCTTTCCCCTCATTTCAGTTTTTCTGAATTTGTCTCCTCTATTCTTGCCTCTTCTCTGGTGTGACAGTGTGATTTGTGGTAGGAGTGTAGAGCCACAAAATACCAGATCAACTTCTAGAAGGGCTGAGGAGTCAATGACATGGACAATCAACTCATGTCTATAAAATCAAGATCAAATAAAAACTGGACACTAAGGCTCAGAGGAATTTTCCTCATTGATAATATTCCCAACATTTTGTCACATATAGTTCCCAAGGGAATTTAGTGCTGTCCATGTCTCTACCATAGGATAATAACCAGGGAGATCTGTGAGTGAAACTGTTAGATTGTTTCCCATGCCTTGCTTTCCTTGCTTGATTTTAATTGGTACAAAATACCAATAATTTAACTTCACAATAATAAGCTGTAACCCAAGTGTAATAACTTTTAATGACTCAATAGGTCCTTTTAGTGAATTATTGAATCTGAGGATGGTCTTGGGGACCCCTCAATTTGCAGTTGGTGTCAGAAGTGAGAGTAATCTTGGGGATTTCTCTAACTCCTACACTTGGCTACTAGTTGCACTTTTAATAAAATCTGAACACCTTACAGTAGTTCTAAACAGTAGCCTTTACCTACATATCTGATCTTATTTTATATCACTTCCTGCCTTACTCATTATCTCCAACCAAGTTTTTCCCTTTATTTGCTTTTCAAAATGACCATAGGGTCTTTGCATATACTAGGTTTTTCTGTTATAGCTTGCTGGATTTAGATATTCATAGCGATGATTACTTTTTTAGAGCCTCAATTATGAATTCACTTTATTCAAGAGGCTTTCCTTGGTTAACCCACTGACCTAGGCATTTATCACTCTGATATGCTCTTATTCACTTATTTGATCACTTATTATCGGTCTTTCCTTACAGGAAGCCGATACCTTGTCTGTTTTGTTGATTGTTATGTCCATGTGTCTGCAACAGCAGTTGGCATATGGTGGGTAGTTATTAAGTATTTGTTAAGTAGAATCTTGAACTTTATTTTTTTTTAATGATCTAAATAAGCTGGCAGATCAGTAAATTATTATAATCCATAGTGTTAATGTCTCCTAGATCTTGATATTGTAATTTTAAAAATGTATAATTGATATTGTGTAATAGAAAGTAAAGGTCTGAAGGAGCAGGGGAAGTGGGAGGGGTAGAGGAAAGGAAAGAAGGGAAAAGAAAAAATATGAGAAAAGGAAAAAAATGGAAACAAAGTCTTTGCAAATAGGGAAGGGTGGAGGGGATGAAGGGAGGGCAGGGGAAGGGGAAAAAAATAAGAATCAAGATACTCATGCAATGGTACAAGATCCCAATGATGTATGTAACCGTATCTTATACCTAAAATGTACCAATAACTTAACGGGAGGGGGGAAATCCATAGTGTACTTTATATTAAAAGATTTTAACAAAATATCTCTCAACATTTTTGTTTCCAAGAATAGCTGTTGGAAAGTTGATGAATAAATATGTTTTTACCTTGTGGTGTACATTAAAATTTCTTCAGCATTGTAATCAACGAATTCACAGAAGTTATGTGTACTAAATTTTCAATTAAAACAAAACTTGGAATTAAAACTATTAGAATTCAAAAAGATCAGAACAGGTAAGAAAAATGAACAGTGATTGTTAAAAAATTGAATAAGGGTATGTGTAAATTGTTGTACTCAGTTAATAAAGTTAAGGAAAGCTCTTAAAAGCCTCCATTCTGTAAGAGATGGCTAAAGAAACTAGAGATGTTAAATTTGGGAAAGAGAAGATTTAAGAGATACTTTTTTTGGATAGTATTTAAAGGCTACAAAGTGGAATAGGGGTTAGATTTATTTTGTGTAATCTTATAGCTACATATAAAACCAAGACTGGGATCTTTCAAAGAAAGTTAAGACTTTGATAAGGAAGAATATTTCAGCAGAGTTGTTCACAGTGAAATGGGCAGCTTGAGAAATACTGACCTGTCTTTTTGCCATATAAAGCATTTAAACCTGATCTAGGTGACCATCTGCCAAATAGATTGATGGGAAAATGAATTGTATGCTTCTTAAAGACTTTCATAAATCTTTGAGTTCTGGTAGTTTAGGAGATCTAGGGACTAGTTTCCAGAAGCTTAGAGAATCCAAAGATCAGATCTTTAAAACAAGATGATATGGCAGGGTCAACAATAGCAGATTCCTCAAAGGACAAATACTCTGTCCACAATTTTGACATTCTCATCAAAACAGAAGCCAACCCAATGCAATTAAAGCCAGCATACTATAGGTACCCACATACCCATGCTCACTGAGGCATAATTCACAATAGCCAAGATATGCAACCTGCCTAAGTGCCCATCAACAAGTGAGTGGAAAAGGAAATCTGGTATGTATACACAATGTAGTATTCTTCAACTATAAGGAAGAGCAAAATCCTGTCATTTGTAGGCAAATCGGTAAATCATGTTGAGTGAAATAAGCCACAGTTAGGAAGACAAGTACCGCATGTTCTCCCTAATATATGGAATCTAAAAGAGATGGTAAGAAAGAAGGTAGAGTAGGAGACAGAGGTTTGTCAAATGGGAATGGGATCAAGAGATGAAGGGAAGGGTAAGAAGGGGAGGGAAAGGTAATAAAAAAAGGAAAAGAGCATAAAAAGGAATTAAGATGTGTTAAGTACATGTACCAATTCCATATGAGGAATGTAAAGATTATGCACTCCAAACATGTACTAACAACAACAACAAAAAGAAATGAGAATGGGAGTAAGAGAGGGGAAGAGCAGTAAGGATGAGCAATGAGGGGATGGACGTAAGTAAAATATATTTTATCCAATGAACTGCTCCCTTAAATGTGAAACTCATGGTGAGTACCAAGCAAAGGGGGTAATGGAGGTTGTGAAAATGATCAAAGGATGTATGTGCCTGTACACATCTGCCAAAATGAAACTCATTAGTCTGTATACTGAATAAAAAAGAATGAGAAAAAATATCAAATCTCTTCAACATTAAAAAAAATAGAGGCCAACCTTAGTGGCTCACTGATAATGAGTGGAATGCAATATGGTGCATGTTGAGGTCAGCTTAGAAAGGTGATACAGCTTCTGCCTAGTCTCTTGGGACACTTGCCTCTGGACCCTAGCCTACGTTCAAGTCTAGAATTATACTTAGTGAGTAACTTTGCCTAAGGCATTGAACTGCCCTGAATTTAACAGTGACATGGAAAGACCTTGTGTGAGGTATCCTGGTCACACTTTCAGTTAAGGTCTCAGGTAAGTGTCAGTATCAACTGTCAGGTGTGTGAATGAGTAAGCCAACCTTCAGATGGTTCTGTCACACAGACTTTGGGCCACCCCACTGTGGTGAGCAGAGATGGAGAGCAGAGATGAGTCCTGCCAAAGTTGCAAGATTGTTCAGTGTTTTAACCATTATACCTTGGGTGAGGCACAGTGAGGTCCTATGCCGATAAAGACAGAGGAACCGGAAAGGGCTTAACAGTTTCACTATACTCACAGGTTCCTGAGGGACATGTGCAGCACCATGTGTACAGCACAGTCCACAATTATACAGAGTAACCATGGCCAAGGCATTTAACTCCCAGGTCTAGTTTTCTCGTATGTAAAAAGATGATAATATTAATAGGTAGTGTTTTTGTGGAGCATGTGGAGCTCAGGACAATGAGTCACTCAGAGAGGTGAGATGGCCTGCAAGAGGAACTGTTTATCAAGGTGGATTTTTCATCATCCATGGAGTCCAGTGTTTTCTATGACCTGAGAGTGACATTTTCCTTCAGGGCAAGACTTGTTAACCAAACTCATGATAACTGATCTATAAACCAGCATGAAAATTTATTAATTTAGCATAATAATTGTGAAGGTTACTGTGAATGGACAGTGGTATTCTTTGGCTAATCTATATAATCTTTGTAGGCAAATTGTTTTGGAAAATTCAATCAGAGTGCGTTAAATGAGAACAGGATACAAATCAAGGTAGCTGGTTACACGGTTAAATTTTGGAGCATCAGAGTAAGAGTAGCTTGATGTATCCTTTTCTTCCATAGGGATGGCCCTCTCCTTTCAAGCTACCATTATTTTACTTCTCTGCTTGACCAGTGACCTTCATTATAAATGACCTGTTCATTGGCAAATATCTTCAAACTTGCCTTATGTATGTCTGAGATTCAGGCCACTCTTAGATCAACTTTGCATATTTTATCACCATGCTATGTTGATTTTGCTGTGCAACTCTCAGAATTTTTTAACTGCCTGGAAGGGTCATTGTAGTTTAAATAATATTGTTAAATTGATAAATACTGTGTGAGTTATACTTGGTGTTACTAGATCATGGAGTCTAATAGGCTCTAGTAAGTAGAGGAAAAAGTTTGATAACCAATGACATAGAAAAATACTTTCAAAAATTTCTTTCTCATTGAATAGTTAAAGGACATTTGTAAACATGGATAGAAATGTTTGTGCTATTTTAGTTTTCCATTAGCCAAATGCCTTGTTTAAAACTAGACAGCTGTTGATCAAATCACAAATTGGTTGCAATAGCATTATGAAAGACTTCATTAAGAATTGTCAAACCTGGGGCTGAGGATTTAGCTCAGTGGTTTTGCTGCCTGCTATGCAGGCGCAAGGACCCAAGTTTGATCCCCAGTACCAAAAAAAACACAACAAGAATTGTCAAAGCTAAGGGCCGGGGATTTAGCTCAGTGCCACCACCTGCCTCGCAAGCGCAAGGTCCTGAGTTTGATCCCCAGTACCAAAAAAAAAAAAAAAAGAAAGAATTGTCAAAGCTAGTAATGGAGAAAACAGCATTTATAAGTCTGGGCTTATTGAACATGAAATTAATTTTTAACTTACTGAACACAAGAAATTTTTTTTTTTTTTTTTGGTACCGGGGATTGAACTTGGGTCCTTGCGCTTGTGAGGCAGGCGGTCAAACCACTGAGCTAAATCTCCAGCCCACAAGAAATATTTTTCAACATCTACACCTGAAAGAAATAGAACAAATTTGGACACTGGGAAATTATAGCATTTATTTACCTTGCCCTGCAAACTAAAAAGTTGACTGACTTTGGCCAGTTACTTTCTGGGATTCAAGTTTCCTCAACTGTAGAAACAGAATTAGTTTAGCTAATTCTATATTTTAGCCCTAAAACTTTTGATTCATGTAAGTAGGAATCCTTGGGTGTGGGAGCAGTAGGAGTCAAATAATTTTCTTTCCCCCATTAACTTTATTGGTACATTTTAGGTATATAATACAGTTACATTCATCATTGGGATCTTGTACCATTACATGAGTCTCTTGGTTCTTATTTTTTTTCCCCTTTCCTTGCCCTCGCTTCACCCGCTCCACCCTTCCCTATTTGCAAAGACCTTGTTTCCATTTTTTTCCTCTTCTCATATTTTTTACTTTCCCCTACCCCTCCCAATTCCCCTGCTCTTTTAGACCTTTTCTTCCTGTTACACAATATCAGTTATACATTTTTTAAATTACAATATCAAGATCTAGGAGACATTACCACAGATTTTACAGAATTTAAAAGGATATAGAAAGCATATTACAAAAATCTTTTTTGAAATAAATTTGACAACTTCTAAGAAGTAACTTAGAAGACAAATTAATGAAACTAACTCTGGAGGAAATATAAAATTTGAGTAGCACCTATTAAAGAAAGTATATTCCTAGCTTGAAAACCTACCTATATGACAACAGCAGGCTCATAAACATTTTAACTGATAAATTATATCAAACAATTAAAGCAGAAAAAAGAAGGAACACTTCTCCCCTCATTTTAGGAAATCAACATTGTGCTAATCCTAAAACTGGATAAAGATAATAGAAGAAAAAAGTATGAACATAGAAATTTGCTTAACAAACCAAACTCTTAGAAGTCAGATCTGGCAGGATGTAGAAAGTGGTTTTGTTATAGGGATGGCAGTGTTGGTTCAGCATTGGAAGATCCACCCCCAAAAGTCATCATTTTAGCAGAGGAAAGGAGAAAGCCATATGATCCTGTCACTAGTTGGAGAAAGAGTATTGGAGTAAATTGTACAGCTGTTCATGGTAAAAGCTATCAGGAGACTAGAAGTAGAACAGAACCTTCTCAACAGATCAAAGACATGTACTCCATACTTCCAACAAAAACTCCTTCTATGAATGGAGACAATACAATGCTTTCTCCCTAAAGTGGGGAACAAGGGCATATATGCCTACTCTTCATCTATCCATTAGACTTTGAAACATAGGTCTAAACCAAAGTAGTCTGGCAATAAAATGACACAACTAGGATAGGATTGGCACGGCAGAAGCAAAATCTTTATATGTAGATGAAGTGACCATCTACAGAGAAAATACTAAGAAATCTCTAGGAGCCCCTAGAACTTGTACTTGAATTTAGCAGGATTAGAAAACACAAAGAATATTTAAAAATTAAGGTCTGTGTATACTTGGTATAAATGAAGAACTAGATATTGAAATTTTAAAGTTATGTAGGAGTACAAAGGACCCAGAAAAGCCAAAAACAAAAACAAAAACAGTGTTGGAAGACATTTAGCATCCAATTTTAAGACTTCTTCTAAAGCTACAGTAATCAAGGCAGTGTTGGTGTAAGGAAAGACATATAGATCATTGGAATAAAACGGAGAATCTAGAAATAGAACCACACATACATGGTCCACTGAGTCTTGAAAGATCATTCAACATTAGTATTTTATAGAATATAAACTCGACTCAAGAGCCCAGGAAGAGATAGTGTCTTCAGCAAATGGCACTAGAACACCTGGTATCCACATACAAAAAATTAACCTCAACCCTTTTTTTCCATACATGAACATAACTTGAAGGGATCTATGAACCTAAATAAGAAAGCCTAAAAGTATAAAACTTTAAGTAGAAATTATAAGGGAAAATATTTATGAATTCAGGGTAGGCAAAAACTACCTAGGATACAAAAACTATGATGTATAAAAGAAAAAAAATTTATGAGATTCCATCAAAATTTAGAACTTTAAATAACATCATTAAAATGAAAAGTAGTCCTTAAACAGACCATATTTACAATGCATATAACGTATGAGCAGAATATATAAGGAATTCTTAGAGATCATTAGTAGACAACCCAATAGAAATGTAGACATAAGAAGATGATAAATAGCCAATATAGCACAAGGAATGGTGTGCAACTCTAGAATCAGAAAAATACTAATCAGTACAATAACAAGATTGAATTATACACTCATTAGGGAGATGAAGTCAAAAGTTTTAAAAGCCTTGTCATGACTTTTTCTTTTTGTTGGATTCCCCCCCTTTGTGTTTAATTTGTTACGCCCAATGGATTCATTCTGCTGGGTTTCCTGGGGTTGTGATCCTCATTGTCTTTTCCTAGGGTATTGTCTAAAATTTTTTGGAGTGCTGGTTTGGTATTCATGAAGTTCCTGAGGTGCTCTTTATCATGAAAGCATCTTATTTCTCCATCAAGTTTGAAAGATAGTTTTGCAGGGTACATCAATCTGGGTTGGAGGATGTTTTCCTTTAGGGCTTGAAATGTGTCACTCCAAGCTCTTCTTGCCTTGAGGGTTTGCACTGAGAAGTTTGCTGTGATTCTGATGGGCTTTCCTTTGTATGTGATTTGTTTCTTTTCTCTCACTGCTTGTAGAATTTTGTTCTTCTGTTGGATTTCTGGAATCCTAACTATTATATGCCTATGTGTAGATTTTTTTTGATTAAGGTTAGCTGGAGGGCTATATGCCTCACTTATCTGTATGTCAAGTTCTTTTCCCCGGCTTGGGAAGTTTTCTGCCATCACTTCTGTGAAGAGTTTTTTATGTCATCTGCACTCTCTCCTGTTTCTTCATTGACTCCAATCAGTCTTTATGTTATTCTTCTTTGCATCGTCTAGCAGCCACTGGATTGATTTCTCGTGTTCCCTTATAATTTTAAAGCAATTTTTCTTTTCCTCCTCACTAATTGCAATCTTATCTTCTATATGTGAAATTCTATCCTCACATTGGTTCATTCTGCTATGCAGACTTTCGATGGAGTTTTTAATGTCTTGGAAATCTGTTTGTATCTGTTTTATGGATTCCATTTGTTTCCTATGTTGGGATTCCATCATGTTCCTCAGATCCTCTATTTTTTTTTATCTGTGTCCTCTCTAGATTTATTAATCATGTCTTGCAACATGAGCACAATCTTTGCTCTTATCTGAGTAATTATTTCTGATTTTATTTTTCCCAGATCCTCTTTTGTTGCCAGTTCAGAGAGTCCAGGTGGTTGAGTATCAGATTGTTCCATCTCGTTTCCCTTTGGGGTTGCTGTAGGTGATCTGGAAGTCTGTTTTTGAGGCTTGTTTATGTGTTTTCTCATTTCCATGGGGGGTGCTTCTGGTGCCCACTTAGCTCACCTTCTGTGCTCTAGGAGCTTGGGATGGCAGCAGGGGAGCTTCCTTCTGGGTGCTGGGACCATCTGAGCTTCACTGCCCTAGGAGCCTGGGATGGAGGCTGGGAGCTTCCTTCCCAGTGCTGGGACCATCTGAGCTTCTCTGCCCTACGAACCTGGGATGGAGGTGGGGGAGCTTCTTTCCAAGTGCTGTGACTGGCTCACCTTCTTGGCCCTGGGAGCCTGGGATGGCAGTGGGGGAGCTTCCTTCTGGGTGCTGGGACCGGCTGAGCTTCACTGCCCTAGGAGCCGAGTCAAATAATTTTTAAAAATGTATTTTGGAGGGCATTGAGAGCTTTATTGTGGAAGGGAAATTGATAACTTGCATTATGGAAAGTTGTAGTCTAACATTTTTATTTTTAAAACATACAGGTAGAACACGTGAGGAGCATAGGACCTAGGGAGCCCCTAATTATGGTGACCAACCATCTAAGTTTGCTAAGAACTCAGAAGTTTTTCAGAAAGTAGGACTTTCACTATTAAATTGGTAAAAAAATAAAACAAGTTGGTTTTCCTTACTTCTAATATACAGTTTTTAATGTTTCAGTGTAGGTTCCAAGCTGCCCCTGTTGATGGCAACCAAGTGATGGAAGATGGCACTGATAAATTCTAAGCCCTGCAATTGGGGTTCTAAAAAGCTTGTAATGTTTAAGCAATGAATGGAACTTCAAAGTCACAAGGTCGGGAAGGTGCAGAAAGGAAGGCAGACAAAGAAGTCAGAGGCCAGAAACAAGTTTTTCCCAGTGTTTTGTATCTATTTATTCATTCTCATCTTTAGTCTTTCTGAGTACATCCTCTGTGTGAAGCACAGTGCTAGTTTCTGGGAATTAAATGAACAACAACAACAACAACAACAAAACCCCCATAAATACAGAGTTACTTCTCTTATAAAATTTATTTTAATCTACCTTGTTGTTATTAAACTTGTTTTCCTATTCCTCTCTCAGAGCACTGTCCTATAAGCATTTCATGCCTCTTGGTACTGAGCCCAAGGTCTGTTACTTGGTAGGCACTCAACAAATATTTATTGAATTGGATTTCTGTTATCCCCTCTGTTCTTTCTGCCTTTAAAAAAAAAGTCTTTTCTCTTTTTTGTCTCAGAGAATTCCTGTAATATTTTTTCTCTAGAACTCAAAGCACTTGGCAAACATTTTCTGAGATCTTTACAGC
The DNA here is from genome assembly GCF_053883595.1 of Heterocephalus glaber. Lineage (NCBI taxonomy): Eukaryota > Metazoa > Chordata > Mammalia > Rodentia > Bathyergidae > Heterocephalus > Heterocephalus glaber. Next base: position 81,899,429 of record NW_028258315.1, on the reverse strand, counting down.
CTGTCTCTGAAATAGATAAGAAGTACCCTGATAGCAATTGTACCCATCACTGGCTATGGTCTCTCTTGGTTCTCTTATATCCTATTACTGATGGTTCATTTGAGCTTCCACAGCAGGTCAAGACACAGTTTAATAGTTCTCATGGCTCATTTTGGGCATTTGCAGGGCAGTAGTCTCAGGAAATATGTGAACTTCAAAAGTACTTATCAGAGGCAAATTCAGATCAAAGCAAACAACACAGTGAACACTCCAAGTGTATGTCTTGTGTTCCATAGCACAGGGCCTATAAAGGTCTCCTGAGGATATAAGCCAGAAAGAACCACCTGGAGTTGTAATTTTCCAGTCCTTCTGGAGATTTTGGTGAGGTCATTGCTGTTGATTCCATTTTGAAGTTTGGCAGCAGGAAAGGATCTTGGGATTTAACTCTCTCTGAATGTCCCTGCTTTGAAAATAGGACAAAATAATAAGACATTTATGACAAGGCTATTTGCTTTCAGCATAGTGTCTGGCATTGAAGAGCTAAATATATTACTAAGTTAAAATTATCTCTAATTAATTTTTATCACATTCTGATGGGATATATAAGGGTCATATTATTTTTTTTTAATATAAAGGACAAAGGAATCCTTTAGTAATTATTGAGGGTCACATCAAATTAATTATAGCCATATACTCAAACAAATATTTAGTATAGCCACCAAAAACATTTCTTGGCCTCAGCAGGTTGTGCAAATTTGAAAGTATCTAAAATCTTGGATTTTGCTCAGATTATAGGGGTACAAACCATACAGCAGGTCCACTGTTTTGTTTAATTTACTTATCATCCATCAGTGTGACCTGATATTTGCATTGTTAATGGGTCTTACATTTAGGTCTGTCTAACATTGCCCCAATTTAAGTAGGCAGTTTCTAGATAAATGTTCTTTTCTGCAGTTAGGCAAACTCCTGCACAGGGCCAGGAAATGTCCTTAAACTTAAAAATAGCAATTGGACAATTAATTGTATCATTAACACAGCAGCCAATTTTTCTTTATATATAAATACATGTGTGTGTTTGTGTGTAACAGCATATGTGTGTTATTTACCTGATTTTATTACATGTCAGCAGTAACTCTTAAAAAGGAAAAACACACAAACAAATCAAGAACAGCTTGTACTTCTTCAGAGTTTTAATAAAGATGTTCTAGGTAGCATTTAGCTCAGTGCTAAGCGCCTTGTTGGAGACAAACAGTTAATGTAGTCATGTGGTTCTAAGAATCACAAAGTATAAAAACTTTATAATGGCAAGTCTGTCTCTTATTGTTTCCTATCTGCCAAGATGCTTTAGCCATAGATAAGCACTCTTTTTAATTTCTTATTTACCTAGATTTTTAGAGTTTTAATAAGTATATATAAAAGTTGATTAAAATAGTTTATTTCCGCTTCCTTTTACATAAAAGGTAACATATTCCAGGCACTCTTCTGCAGATTATTTTCTTCATTCAACAAGATATCTTGGTTATGTTACTTTAGCAGCCCATGGACAGCAGCATCTTTTTATTCCCAAGCTGCAGTGTACTTCATTGTTTTAGTCAGTGTTTTATAAATTTTAGTACATATCATAATTACCTGAAGGGCTTATTAACATAAGACTTATTAACATAATAGGTTGATGAGCTCTACTTTCAAGTCTGATTCAAGAAGTTGGGGGTGGGGTCTGAGACTTTGCCTTTCTAATAAGTTCCCAGGAGAGACTGATGCTGTTGTCTAGGAACCACACTTTGGAAATCACTGCTCTATATGTACCTTACTATGGTTAGCAGGTAGATAGCAGAGATTTTCCCCACATCTTGGTATTACAGACTAAGCAGCAATTGATATTCTTATTTGTATACCATTTCAAACAAATATAGGCATTTCTGTAGGATGAGTTTTTTTTTTTTTTTTTTTTTGGTGTAGGGTATCAAACTCGGGCCCTTGTGCTTGCAGGACAGGCGGTGGAACCACTCAGCTAAATCCCCAGTCCAGTAGGATGAGTTTTTAAAAGCAGATCTTCTAGTTCAAAGGTTATCTACATTTGTAAACTTGATATATCTATTCTACCATCAGTATATTAAAATGCCTATTACAGTATTGTAAAAGAGTCTTTTACAAAGTTTGAGAGACTGGAAGGTAAGAAATAATTTTAATTTGCACTTATCTTTTCATGTCATCACGAATCATTTGTTTTTAATTTTTTGAAATTTACCTGTTAGAGTAAGTTATTTAATCATTCTTGATCTCATTTTTTAAAAATTTGTAAAACAGGAAGACTAGTAATTCTTAAGAATTAGGCAGTTCAACCTACTATGGCCCTATAACTTTATTTTCATTTCTAAATAATCAGTTAAACTCCACTTCATCCCACTGTGCAATTTCATTCATTTGTTCATTTTAAAATAATTATTAAGCATCTACAGTATGGTCAGTGCCGAGAGTGAGGGGAAAACCTTGTCTTTGAAGAATTCACTATCTACTAGAAGAGACCAACATGCAGAGACTTATGTGACAATAAATTGGTGGTTATAATGATGGTTCCTATAAAACTGAAGGAAAGAAAACCTAATTTTCCCTGGAGGGATTAGGGAAAATTTTTTATGGGAGGTAGCTTTGTATTAACATTTAATAAGGAGGAATTGTCCAGATGGACAAATGGGGAAGAGTGACTCAGACAGAAGAACAGTATGTGCAAGAACAGACATGAGGAAGAAAAAGGCTGTTCAGGGAACCATCATGTAAATGCTGAGAGATCAGGAGAGAAGGGCCACTCTGGCTTTCTGTTCACATTTGAGGTAGGAAGAGGATCTCAATCTCTTCAAATGGGCTCATTCCACCCCCTAAACTATAGTATAAATAGTTCTCTCATATTTTCAGTAACCAATTTCCTCTCTGTTAATTCTCTCATCTAGTTCTCTTTTGATCATAGCATTTGTAGTTCAGACTATTCTTTGTTGCAAATGAAGATTTATTTGGGGCCTTGCTGCATGAGCTTGCCAATTTAAGGTTCAATTCTCTACCACATAATTCTTAATGAGAGCATCAGAGGTTAATAGAAAAGTAACATAGAGGGAATATGTCTTGTGTTATATCTTTAAGAGTACATGTTCTCAAGGACTATTTGTAGAAGTGTGGAAATTTGCAGAACATCAAGAAAAGAAAGGATGCAGAATTTAATGATATAGCACCTGTTGTTTTATATTTCCTGGATAAATATTATCTATTGATCCTATTTGTTTATTTATGCAATTTTCTATCTTTTATATATTTTTTATATATTAAGAGGTGTAGATTTCTATATATCTTTTAGAAGCTATCTATCTACTCACTTTTGGCTGCTTTGACTATCATCTATTACACATCTGGGCAGATAGACCACAATTTGGTTGTTTGTTCTCCTATATTTAGACATTTTGGTCTGTGAACTTTTATTCATAAGAGGAATGATAAAAAACAAATTAAATTATTAAAATTTATTCTGGATATGATAGTGGGCAGTAGTGAATTATAAAGTTAAAAATAGTTTTAAAAAGGTAAACGAAAGGTGTTGATATAGCAGGAACAATAAATAATGGACACAGTAATAGTTCACATATATTTAACATTGTGCCTACCATTATGTTAAGAATCTGGCATGTTTCAGATTTTTGGCTGCTTAGTTCTCCAAAGGCAACTCTATGAAAGACTGTGCTATTTCAAATTTCTGACATGTAGAGAGATTTTGTGTTTCAATAGAAAACTGTAGCACACTGTGCCAGACATCAGATTCTGACTAGTCTTTGTCTTTGAGTATTTTGTATCTCTTTATGAATTGCAGTAACATAATTGCAACCTCTATCTTCTCTGGTAGAGATTTATTTCTTCTCTCACTGTTACCCACCTATAAGTTGTACCTGATCCTGTCACCTTGCATTAATTGTCAACTCTTTCAAATGTTCAGTTTTTTTTAGTATCCTTTAATATCTGATTATGTCACATCTGGGGGGAGGAGCACTGAGCACTGCTCACTGCTCTGGTGCAGGGGTGAGCACCACTGCCCTGCTGTGGGGGTCAGCTCTTTGGGATTCATAAACTTCATACCGATAAAACATTAGTGATATAAAGTTTAAGGAAAAGAAGACATTTTATTGGACACTTTATTGGAAAGGAGGGAAAAGGAGAAAAGATAGTTATGCTGATAAATCAAGGTAGGGGGCTCCAGAAAGATGGAGGATCTGAGGACCCTTTGTTATTGGGTGTTAGGGCCCATCCCTCTACCTAGAATTTGTAATAATCTGATTAGCTATTTTAGGTCCTACGGCCCTACCCTTTGTACCATCATCTATGTGCAGATACCTACATGAACTTCATTTGGTTTCCTTGTCCTGTCAAGAGAATTCACATACCAGTCAAAAGTAGTATGTTGTCACCTATGCTTTTGACTGACCAGTTGATTATAAATCTCTGGCTCCCATGACCCCCTTTTCAGTTTTCATGAATTTGCTAGAGTGGCTAATAGAACTCAGGGAAACACTTTACTTGTTTTTGTTTATTGCAAAATTTTTTTTTTTGCAAAAATATTTCAAATGAAACATTAACAGCCATATGAAAGAGATGCAAAGGGCAAAGTGTGTGGGAAAGGGTTCAAAGCTTCCATGCCTTCTTGGGGTCCATTACCCCTTTACAAACATCCATGTGTGCAGGGTTCAGAAACCTCATCCAAATCCTGTGTTTGGGTGTGGGTGTATGGAGATTTTGTTACATAGTTGTGATTGGTTAAATTATTGGCCATTTGTAACCAGTTTAACCTTCTTGCTTGTTGGGGAATGGGATGAAATTCCAAACTCTCTAATCATGCTTTGATTTTTCTCAGTGACTAGGCCCTATATTGAAGCCATCTAGAGCATTTGTTCATAAAAAAGAACCTGGTGACACTCCAGAGGTTCCAGTAGCTTTAGGGTTGTATGGCAGGAAACTGGGACAAAAACAGATATATGTGTCACAGTATCACAATCACCCTTCCCTATATGACTTAGATAAGATTCAAGGATGAATCCCTTTTTACCTAGGGCAGAGCCATACACCCTCCAAATTCCCTTTCCTTATCTCATAAATGTTTAGGTCAAATTTTTGTCTCCATTGACCAAACTGAAGAAAATACAATTAGCCTGACCTGACCAAATGTTAGTGAGACTTCTTTCCTTCCCCTAGGCACTGAACTTTGGCCCACTCTTGAATACTGGAATGTGTAGCATCTCCCTTAATAGCTCTTCTGGAGAAGCAGCAGACCTCAGGGAAACTGTTCCCTGATCAGCTGTCCAAACAGGTCATCCATTTCGTTCCTTGTCCCCATTCTCAGTTCTTTGTAGGATTCTTTCTTTTTTTTTTTTTAAGTGCTTTTTCTGCTAGATCTTTGAGATGCTTATAGATTTTATAGTCAGAGGATTATGTTATGATATTAGCTTTTTTTCTTATTCAATAATCCTTCTCTAAAACCAAAGTGGAAACAAACAAGCCTTTCTTTCCTCATTGAGATAGTCTTTTAACATAAAGTCCTTTTTAAAAAGCTAAGTCTGAATTTAAAATTTTTCTTTTTAATAGACTTATTCTAGAATAGTTTTAGGTTCATGGCAAAATTGAGGAGGGACAGAGATTTCCTATATACCCTCTTCCCTACACATCCATAGCTGTCTCACTATCAACTTTTTGCACCACAGTGGTACATTTGTTAAAACCAATCAACCTGTACTGATATATCATCACCCAGAATCCATAGTTTATGTCAGAGTTCACTCTTGATGTTGTAAACTGTATAAGTTTAGACAAAAGCATGGTAACATGTATCCTCCATCATACTATCATACTAAGCAATTTTGCAGCTGTAAAAGTCCTCTGTGTTCCACGTACTCATTTCTCTCTTCTAACCTTTGGCAACCACTGATCTTTTAACTGTCATAATAGATTTCTTTTTTTACAATGTTATAGAATTACAATAATATAGAATGTAGTCTTTTCAGATTGGCTTCTTTCACTGAGTAATGTATAATTATGTTTTTTCCCATGTGTTTTCAGTATTTGATACCTCATTTCTCTTTAGAACTGAATAATACCCCATTTTTTTGATTTACCAAAGTTTATTCACCCACCAAAGGACATCTTAATTTCTTCCAGGTTTTGGCAATTATTAGTAAAACTGCTGTAAACATCCATGGGCAGATTTTTGTGTGAACATAAGTTTTCAACTACTTTGGGTAAATACTAAGAAGCATGTTGCTGAGTCCCATGGTCAAAGTTTATTTAGATTTGTAAGAAACTTTCACATTGTCTCCCACAGTGAGTGTGCCAGTTTGCATTCTTATCACCAGTGAATGAGAGTTCCTGTTGCTCCACATCCTTGTAGGTATTTGGTGATGTCTGAATTTTAGCTATTCTAATAGGCAGTATAGGTGTATTTTACTGTTTCAATTTTCATTTTCCTGATGACAATTTTCATTTTCTGTGATGTGGAGTACATTTTCATATACTTATTTGCCATCTGTATCTATTTTTTTTTTTCTTTTGGTACCAGGGATCGAACTCAGGACCTTGCTCTTGCAAGGCAAATCTGTATCTATTTTTGATGGGTTGTCAAAGTATTTTGCTAATTTTTAAGTTAGGCTGTTTTCATATTGATCTTTAAAGATTCTTTGTATATTAACAGTCCTTTATTAGATATGTTTTTGTAAATATTTATTTTCCTGCCTATGGCTTGCCTTTTCATTTTCTCAATGAATTTTTTTTTAATGTTACAGTCATTGTCAGAAAAATATTGTGAAAGTCTTTGAAAAGATACAGAAGGGAAAAAAAGGTTGTTCTGTTAGTGCACTCTCTGTTGTATATATTTTTTTGTTGTTTGTTTGTTTTTGGTACCGGAGATCGAACTCAGGTCCTTGCGCTTGTGCAGCAGGTGACGAAATCACTGAGCTAAATCCCCAGCCCATCTGTTGTATATTTTTTTATCTTTGAGCTTACAACTCCAGAAACTTGAGATAATGAATAATCATGATTTTTCTCCCTAGATATGCAAATCAACCATATATAAAATACAATGGCTTATTGCCCTGAGGATAGTAAATCTGTTTGCAAAATTCAATTCAGCATTTTCTATTGCATGGATATGTGAAGTTTTTTGAATTATCCTTTGAATTCGTTGAAATATCTTACTGGTTCCTTCATTAATTAATTCATGAAGTAAGATCATTGACACATGTTCTTTGTGTATTCACTTATATGAAAAGTCATGATTTCACTTTTAAAAAGTTATTCTTTAAGATAGAGAAAATTTGGTGCATAGGTAGTAGAGACTTATCTCACATATAAGACTCTTCAAAGTACATGCTCCTACTCATCATGTTATAGTTGGAAGCAGAAAGTTAAAATGGGAGCAAAAGGAAGTTGCTTATTAGTACTAATCTGCCAATGGTTAAAGCCATTTTGTTTCCTATTAGGAAATCAAATTGAAAAGAACAGTAAATTAATTTACAAAAAGTTGGAAAAATTTATGTTTCACCCAGAATATTTTCCACCAAAAGCCTCCACTAGCATTTGGAAATCAGAGCAATTAGCAAAGAAATCAGGCTGCTCTGCTGGGTTTAAGGACAGTTCTCAAGCAAAGCTTACTCTGAATATGGAATTCTTAATTAACATTCTTTTTTTTTTTTTTTAAATTTTTTTTTTCTTAATTAACATTCTAAAGAAGGTGGTCACATGGGGCCCTGTGCCCAGGGTGCTACAGCAGTTGTTTTGTTTGAGTGAAGTCCCCTAGTGTTAACAGTTGGGTATCTGCAGATTAAGTGCAGACAATATTTGGACAGACAATTGAAAAAAGTAATTTTTTGATGTTTTCTCCAGCTGCTGCTGACAGATTAGCTGGGATCTTATCCAGGTTCCTTTACTGTAGCTGATAAAAGTTTATGAGAGACACACATCTTTTTCTGCATTATTGTTGATTTAGTTGGAATAAGAATTTTGAAACACTGCTACACTCCTTTTGTGGGTCTTGAGCTTCCTGTATGTTGCTTTGGATGGGAGCAAACGTATTACTACAGACAGGTAATAAATTTTAAAAATCCATTCAAAACGGTTATTCTAATTACCTTACTGCCATCCATTCCACTTTATCCCACTTTAGGGCTATTACGATTATATCTCCTACACTGGGAAAGAAATAGGTAAAGTCCCTGAGAATTATCCAGTTTTTCTTGCCACAAATGATGGGGACTCGTGAGCCAGGCAGAAATCAGTATGTAGATGATATTCATTTTGGTAAGAGAAATTGTTCAGAGTGGTCCAATAAGACTAAAAGTTAGGGGTTTTGTTCAGTTGTTGTGGAAGATTTTATCAACTTGTTCCCTGAATATGTTTGAGATGAAACTGTATCCCCAATTTGTTTTGCTAGTAATGCTCTTACGTCCATGAGAAAAGCCATCTTGAAAAATAAATGGTTAGAGAACAGAGTGTCAAAGAATCATAGGAAAAGAAAACTAAAGCTCTGATAAAATTGCACTTTAAAGACTATTTGAATTCTAGACTTTTAAGTGACTTGAACTTGTAAAATCTCCTTACTGTCTGAATCAATTTGATTTTGTTTTTTTTTCACTTGTAATAGAAAATTCCTATCAGCAAATATTGTATCTTTCTGTAGTCCTAACTGGTTCTGTTTATGTGGTGCTGAAGTAAGTATGAAGAGGGGATTTTAAAGCATAATTCTAGCTTGAGTCTTATACTTGATGAAAGAGCTGAGGTTGTGTTTATTAATTCCCTCTAGAAGATCTCAGAATTTGTTCAGGCTTGGAAGTTCTTCATCTTTTCTAGCCCCAGCAGTTGGAAGGCTGACATCTTATAAAAATTAAAAGTTAAGCGCCCCCACCCCGCCTCCAAGTGAGGAGCAGAGCTGCGTTAATGCCTGCAGCGCCCCCCCCCCCCCAGCCCGGGCCTCCTGGCTGTGCTGATACCTGGTTCCACACTACAGAGGCACAGGGGGTTATAAAGGCCATTGTCCTGAGCTCCAGAAGATAGAGCAGAAGTGAACAACAGAAAGAGAGCCTCTCTGAGGCTCCTTGATGAAAATTGAAGCCTACTGGAAAAATGAAGCGAATCTCTGCAGTAAAGGCACACCAGACCACCGTACTTGGTAAGTTAGAGGGATCATCACCTCCCATCAGAACCTGGACTATCTTCAGGGTAGCTGGAACTTGCAGTAGAACCTTACAGACTTCAACCCAGCAGGAGGTCAAGGAGCTCAATTTGGGCCTTGCAGCCAGAAATCAGCCTGAATCTCAGGGGACTGCTGCTACCTTGCTGAGACTCATTGACTTATATCTGCACACTGCTGCCCAAGTTGTCTATTGTGACAGCAGAGACATACCCTGAAGGAGGCCCTTTATTTTTATTTTTAATTTTCAAAGTTATCTTTTTTCTCTCATTTTTAATTTTTTTCTTTTTTCAAATTTATTTTTCTTTTTTCTTTTCTTTCTTTCTCTCTCACTCTCTCTCCCACCTTGTTCTTCATCTCTCTCCCTTTTTGTTCATGTTACTGTCCTAATTCATATTTCTTTTTCTTTTCTTCTCTTTTTCCTTCTCTCAATTGTCATTAGTTTTAAAGGAAAGTGAATACAGTTTCTAGCTTCCCTATTGCTGTTAGGTCGTTCTGTTCTTGTCCTTCTTTTGTTTTGTCTTATTCTCTTGTCTTCCACAGTTTCCTAGAGTTTGCGTGATTGTCTTGTGTCCTTTGGCCTCACCTCTAACTTTTCCCTATCCTTGTACCTATCTACCCCTCCCTCCCCAATTCCTTCTAAGCCCCCATCCCAAAGGGTAAAGTTGCTATATTGAAGAGTTTATTCACTATAAACATATTTTGGGCTGGTCCTGAATTTTGATTTAATTCATGGTTAAAGATGATAGATTAAGAACTACCACAAATTATCATTTTCTAAGCTGTGCTTGATGCTATTGTGTTGCTATTGTATCATTTGGGCTAAGGTGTTGTGATTGATCTAATCAGTTGTCCTTCCTGGTATAATGAAAATGAGATAGCCTCAGAGCCATTAGAGACTCAAAACCTAAAGACCAGCTATATCTGGAAGACACCTCTGAGAAGCAAACATTCTGTAAGGGTTCTACATGCAAGCAACAAAGACCCTTACAATAAGTAATATCGAAGTATCAACCCAGGAATTAAACCAAGGACAGTACCAAAAACAAAAACAAGAAGACATTTAAGCAAGGCACAAATGCAGACTTCTACCCCACCAAGGGTAAATTCTGGGGAAAATGAGGTGGAAAAGTCTGATAATCAACCACCTGGACACCCTGAACTGATACCACAGGAAGTAACAAAACAGATGAATAAGGCTCTAGAAAAATTCAAAACAGAAATAATCTTCCAGATAACTACAGAAATGGTGAGCAGAATGAAAGACACTATTAGAGACTCTAGAACAGAAACATATGAAAAAATAGATGAGTTCAGGACCATGATGGAAGCCATGAATGCCCAACATAGGAAAGAAATGGAAACCATGAATGCCCAACATAGGAAAGAAATGGAATCCATGAAACAGATTCAAACAGATATCCAGGAGATTAAAAACTCTATTGAAAGCATTTGCAGCAGAATGAGCCGATGTGAAGACAGAATTTCAGATATAGAAGACAGAATTGCAGTCAGTGACCATGAAAAGAGAGATCTCTTAAAAATAGTAACGGACCAGAGCTGGGGATTTAGCTCAATGCTTCCGCTGCCTGCCTCGCAAGTGCAAGGTCCTGAGTTTGACCCTTGGTACCAAAAAAAAAAAAAAAAAAAAAAAATAGAAAGGGACCATGAGAAATCGACCCACCAGCTCCTAGATGATGCAAAGAAGAATAAGACTGATAGGAACCCACAAAAAAGCAGGAGGAAGTACAAATAACATTAAAAAAAACCTGTACACAGAATTAATGACAGGAAGCTTCTCAAATAGAGCAAAAGAATTTGACATATAGATAACTGAGGCATATAGGACTCCAACTATCCATAATCAAAAAATCTATACCTAGACACATAGGTGTAAGATCCCGGAAACCCAACATAATAACAAAATACTATAAGCAGTTAGAGAAAAGAAATAAATCACATGCAAAGGAAAGCCCATCAGAATCACAGCAGACTTTTCAACACAAACCCTCAAATGAAGGAGAGCCTGGAGTGAGGTATTTCAAGCCCTAAAAGAAAACAACTTCCAATCTAGACTGATATATCCTTCACAGCTATCTTTCAAAATTGATGGGGAAATAAGATACTTCCATGAGAAGGAACACCTGAGAAAGTTCATGAATACAAAACCAGCACTCCAAACAATTCTAAACAATATCTTAGAAAAAGACAACAAAGGTCACAACTCCACAAGGCCCAACAGAACAAACCCTGGCGCAGGATGCTCACAATCTCGCTGCTTGACACAGCTCCAGTGAAACCGAGACTGTGGCTGAAACCACAACTCTGTCTTTTGCGTTCGCTTTCCGCGGCAGTGATTCCCTCGGTGCTGTGCTCCCCGGGAAATCACTGAAAGGATAAAAGCCATTACTTCAGAAATGGTTACTAGGCCCAGATTACAGGAAGAAATTGTAAATCCATTTACAGAAAAGCCCCTCACTCATACCTCCGCGAGTAGTGGGGACGTGACCTCCATATGCCCTGACCGTACAAAGGGAGACTGGGACATCTACAAATTCATGACGCAGGCGCCCCACTGTCTGGCACCTGGTCACCCTTGGCCAACACCCGCAGGGCACACAACAATGAGATCTGATGAAACTTGGCCTAATGAGGTAGCCTGACCTTTCTAAAATGCTTCTTGTTCCTCACATGCAAATCTGATAAGTTAGCAAGGGTTCACGTAGCACCCGGAGGAGTATTTAGAACTGGGTGGTCTAAAATAGTTTTTTAGATGATATCAGCTTTTCTTTAACTCTGTATGAAAACACACTGTGTATGGACCCACGTGCTTACCAAAGCCTTGTGTAATCAAAACATATATAAGTAAAGTGATTTCAGTATAACTCAGACAGACAAGCTGAGCTGCCCACCCTCCACTCAGTGTCTGTCTCATTCTCTCGTCGCTGACTCCACACCTCCTCTCAGGACCTGAACCCGCTGGAGCTGGACTCTGGCAAAACCCAACAGGCGAAATAATGGAATGGGAGTCGTCTGCTTATTGACACTTTTCTTGTGTGGTACTGTAGATGGGAGCTAGGGCCTTGCGCATGGTATGCAAGTGCTCTACACTGAGCTACACTTCCAGTCATGGTTGGTTCTCTTGGTGTGAATAAATCCCATCGAGTATGGAGAGAGGCCAGAAGCACTGTGTGTGAGGGCTTTGGAGTCTGCATTGCCCTTTATGTCTATGTCACTTATTGAACTTGCATGTCCGGTAACCTTTTTCTGTTCTCTCTCCTCTGCAGTAACATGAGGATCATAATTTTACATCTGTCATTAGACTCTGAGGTTTGAATGTATTAATATCCACACAGCATTGATACCATGGCCTGTGTTATACAAAACACAGGGTAAAGCTGTGGTGAATATTTTATGGGAACCAAGGATTTTTTTAAGCCCTATTTACTACCTCAGATTTTACCTAACAATACTTTGTTTCTTGTAGGTGGTTCATCGTTTTTTGTTGATCTTTTCCTGTTGGTTGGGTATTTCTCTCTCCCTGATAAATGTGTTTATAAGTTATATGTAGTTCTCTTACTTGACCTTTGAGGAAGACATGTCCCTAACCCACTGATTGCAGACAGAGACAGCACCAGATCTACCCAAGCTAGCACATTTTCCTGATGACTACAGCATTCTCCTTCCTTATGCCCTCTCTCCATCAAAGTTCCCTGATCCTGTGGTCCAGTCCCTCAGACCTCCTTTGGGAAGGAAGTCCTCTGGACAATGAATTCTCAAAATTGCCCATCACTTCCACACCTGTCTCATAAGACAACTTTCACAAGAGACAGCTGCCTTCCCCTAAGAAGAGAGAAATGAATGAGAATGATGAAGAATGAGAAAGCACATTCCATGGAAGCCTGGGGCTCAGTGGGGCCTGGTTGGAGAGAGCGGACTGCATGGGAAGGAGATAGACTTTGGAGGCCCCTAGAATGTTTTGCATGGGCAGAGCCCACATTGTCCACATGCTTGGGCAGACACTACCACCACCTTTCTGGGAATCAATACCAGGGGTGGCCCTCCAACCTTAAATTTGTTACTATCCCTGACACTTCCATGCATTCGAATTGACAGGGGAGTCAAATAACTGAGTTCACAGTGTAGATGTGAAGTGTATGTTTTGCTTCACAGAAGATATTTGCTGCATATAAAATACATCAGGATTGTTTGAATTTGCACCCAAGAGGCCAATACCTAGAAGTAGAATTTTGAGCAAGTAATGCATTAAAAGATCTGTTTTGTGACAGAACATACAGATCTTCAAGGTCACATTCTCTCTGCCTTTAAAGTATTACACTTTTCATTATAAAGCATTACAGGCAGGGCTGATAGTTTATCTCAGTGGTAGAGCATCCCTAGCATGAGTGAAGTTGTGGGTTCAAGCCCCACTGTTGTAAAACAAATTATGGAAATATATGTATATAAGAATGAAAATTTCCACTCTATCAAATTGATCTTAGAATTCTTTTCTGTACATCTTTTAAATCTTTAAATAGTATGTTCATGTCTGTTTGTATATATATAGAAAATCAGATATGTCTCTCCTTTAACATATATCACATCATATGATTTATTATTCATTTTGGATCTTAGATTTTATTCATTCTGGGCATTTTAAAATTTTTTCCTACATTTCAAATGCATTAACTCTTTCTTGGTACTGGCCACGTAATATTCCACTACAGTCTTAGTGTTACTCTATTTTATTTGAAAATCCCTCCATAAACATTTTGGTTAGCTCCAATTTTCTCTATTGTAAATGGCACTGAAATGAACATCACTGCATATGTTTTTACAAACTCTTATTTTAGTATGAATTCTCAAGATTGGAATTCATACTTGCAAGTACAAGATCCTGACTTCAATCCCTGGTACCAGAAAAAAAAAAGATTAGAATTCATAGACAGGACCTATGAATATTTCCATTTTTGAAAGATACTGCCACACTGTCTTCCAAAATGTCCTACAAACTCATACTCCTGCCATCATCATGGATGCCTAGGATTTTTCTCCTCCTTCTCTCCTCACCTTTCCCCCTCTCCCTTCCCTTTTCTTCCTTTCTCTGTTGCTTTCTTCTCTATTTTCTCACCTTCCTTCCTTCCTTCCATCCTTTCTTTCCTCCCTTCTTTTCTTGCTCTCTCCCTTTCTTTTTCATTCTTTGTTTCTTTGAGACAGGTTCTCAGGATGTACTCCAGGCCAGCTGTGTATCACTGTTTTGCCCAAGCTTGCCTTGAACTCTAGATCCACCCTCCTCGGCCCCCTGAGTGCTAGGATTACAGGTGTCCCACCACACATAGCTGCTAAGCTCCTTTTATTCTTTTTTTTTTTTTTGGTACCGGGGATTGAACTTGGGTCTTTGTGCTTGCGCAGCAGGCAGTGAAACCACTGAGCTAAATCCCTGGCCCAGTTCCTTTTATTCTTGCCTAAAATATTTAGGACAGTACTATGAAAGTAGAACTTTTAAATGTGACTTTCATACATATTTACCACTCTCTAACCATGATGCATGCTTTGTTTTTTCCCCCTTCCTTGGTGTTCCTGCCTTGACTTCCTGCCTCTTCGACCTCCTCTGCGGTTTTCCTGGAATGAAGCAGCACATCTACACCCTGACTGTCTTCCTGTTTAGTTCTGTGGCTGGGCATTGGGTGCCACCCTAGTGAGCAGCGTATTCTGGTGCATGTGGGAATTTGACAGCCAGGCTGTTCCCACTGGCTTCATTGGCCTTTGCGTTGCTCAATGTTATGTCAGGAAAAACAACTCTGGCACAGTGATTGATGTGCCAGTAGATGCCAGCATCCACAGGGGGTGGACCCAGGCAATTGAGCTTAATTATTTGAAAGATCTAATGAATTTTATGGTGAATTTTATGCAGCCAGCGGCCCTGATTCTCAGCACAGTGGCCTTCCTAGTAAGCAGGCTGAAGTCCACCTACCCAGAATTCCTATGACTGTATTATAGAAGCTTGGCCCTCCTTCTTTTCCTCAGCACTGGCTGTGTGGCTCTGGCTGTGAGCTAGAACTATGCCATGGATATTTCTGGCCAAAGCACACTTGATTTCCCATTAGAGTTTACTGTGGACAAAGAGGCTGTGACCAAGAAACACTTCTCTTATGTGTTCCCACTAGGGATCGTCACTCCCACTCTGTCCCTGCTCAGTGACACCCTATGTTTTGGGGTCATGAGCTTCACAAAGCTCAAGTCAGTGGCAGCGGCATATGTGCCCTAAGGAAAGCTCAGAACTGAGAGCTGGCATGTGTGGGAAGGGCTGAGCACAGGGTGCTTGGAGGAATTGCCACCTCATTGGTATACTAAGGCAACTCTGTCCTCACTGCAAATAAAATCTATGCCTTTGGTTTCTCAAAAACAAAACAAAACAAAACCCATCATCTGAATTTCTCTAAGAAAGTTGTTACAGTTGTAACTATCAAACTAATGTTGGTTTGATGAAATCTTTATGTGCCAAGGGGAAAGAAATTAATAATATATAGGTGAGCCAGGGATTTAGCTGAGTGGTTCCACTGCCTGCCTCACAAGTACAAGTTCCCGAGTTCAATCCCTGGTTCCAAATAAAACCAAAACAAACAAACAAACAAACAAACTATATATATATATGTAGCCAAAGAATTATTACATTGATCATTTTAACAGTGAAATAACTTGCAAAGTCAAGCTCCATGTCTTTGAGCAGTCTGGGTGCTTTTGGTATTACTGGTTCAGCTGTAAAAAGCTGAACAGAGTAATGACAGAAGAATGAAAAATGTCTTTGATAACTCTTTTTCTCTGCTATATTAGTTGAAATATTAACTTTTTCCATAGTTAAAAGCACAGAAACCATGAATCTAATTCCACTAACTTCCAAGGAAGACTAGATAAGAACCATACAATTATAGGTTGCTTATTTATCTAATTCTCTTGGGAGGATTTGCTTTTGGTGAAACAAATCACCTGTTGAAGAAAAAAAAGCCATTTAAGTGATTACAATCTACTTCAGCTAATTTCCTCTTTAACCTATTTGTAAGCCAGCAAGAGCTGATAATTGTAATGAATAGTTCTGATAGGAAGTTTTGGTTGACATTTGGATCTCATTAGACTTTGAAAAACTTCTACCACCTTATTCTTTTTGAGCTCATTGGCTGGAATTACAGTTTTCAAGGAAGTCTTCAGTATACATAGAATTTAGTGCATGAGCTTTGAAACTTCAGTGTGTGGAATCCAGCTTTGCCAGGTAAACCACAGCTGTGCCTGTGTAAACCAGGACAATTCTTAATTTTTTTAAGCTGAATTTTTGCAGTTGTGAAATGATTATTTCAATGATTAAGTGGCCTAATAAAGGCTGAGTGTACAGTGTAAAGTGCTTAACAGTGTCCAGCGTATGAGCATACGATGACAGGGCTCATTGTTAATAAGATCTGAAATTTAAAAGATGAGTAGATAAAGAATGGTTGCTAGAAAAACAAAGCAATTTCCTCTTTATAATGAACTTAACTGCTAGAAAATTTAGCATATGTTTAATAGCTACCTGCTCCATTTATCAATACTAGAAACAGACATCTGTTCAGGTTCTGATCTACTGGGTTTAACTTTGGTACATTCAGAATTCTTAATAAAGCATATCTTAATTTAGGAGGGTATTGTATAATACTTCTTGAATAAGATTACCTTACACCCAGTAAGGAATTAAAATAGATTAATATGAATGTCAACTCCCCATCTTCATGTTTTTAAGTGTGGATCACTTAAAGGTGAAAAAATATAAAATGAAAAAAGAAGTGCCTACAAAGTCTGGTGAATGTAGATGATATTAAAAAGTGTGAGAGAGAATGAGAAAGGAGAGACATAAAGGTTAGTAGCTTCTGAATAGGAAGGATACATAGGGGTGAAATGATACATATCATTGCTACTCTGTGGGCATGTCATTAACTTCAATTTTTACCTTTTTTTGAGGCTGGAGACTATAAAGACTATTCTCAGACAAGTAACTTTTGATTTTCTATGCAGACTCTTTATGGGGGTTTGTAAAGCACTAATTTAGAAACACACCAGAAATTTCTAGTGTTTGCATATGTGAGGGCAAACATTTACAATCTCAAAATATTTTTGTTCAGGCTAACAATAAGGTTATTTATATTTTGACCACATCAATTGTTTCTCCTGTTAAGGTTATTTAAGGCCAAATGAGATAGATTTAAAAGTATGCAAATCATCCTTACTGTAAATAATATAATATGCAAAAAAAATAATAAAGGGTTCCATTTTTATTTTTTCAGTGTTTTGCTATGAGTTTAGATTTCATCTCTTTTTAAATAGTGGAAGTCTGTGGAATGTTTCCTTGGTCAAGAAGTGGTTTAGCCTAGAGATAAAAACAGAGTTTATTTCACTTTAAAAATGTTTCTAATTTTCTAATAATTTGCTAACTAGATATAACAAAATTTTGTATTACAAAATGAGGAAATATCTGACCAGAAATAAACCGTGAAGCAAAGAAGCAGTTGGTATCTGGGAAGCTGACCCCTTTGTATACTTCTTGCTTTATAATCTCTCTTCATATCACCAGCATATATGTTTTAGTTATCATTTCTGACTTGAGAACTAATTTTTTCTTATCAACTTTTCTTTATTCTGGCTCCCTCAGGACTAGTTTCTAAAATGGCCTCCTAAACACTATCTTATTCTTTTGAGTGGAGAGCCTGTATTTTTCTTTGTTAAACTAAAATTAAAGTAGGCTTAAAGAAGCCTCTGAGAAGCCATTTACCCTCACGCTCTGAATTCCTCAGTCCCTGATCAATTCACATAGATATATTTCCACTTGAGAAAGTGTCCCTTCATATCTCTTCTATGACAGAGCTTCATTTAGCTCCTGGCACATCTATTTTGTCAAGGAACTTACAAAGTAGAAGTTATTTTGGTTCTTGTGTTTGTGTCAAGTGTGTTCTATTGAAAGATATCATGAGGGCTGGGGAGAGAAAGGGAGATAGAATTAGTGCTTGCAGTTTTCATAAACAGCTGGGGCTATGAGCAGACAGTTTCTAAATTGCACATCTGGAAGTTGCATCTGGAGAATTGGGAAGAACAGAACTCCAGGGACTGTGGAAGAGGTAAAGTAGGAGAGCTTGTCAGACTTATTGTAGTTTTGACACCAAACCTTAAGAATAGAAGTACCAACAAGCAGTTAATGAGATTTGCTCTAGCATTTCAGGAAACACAGTAAATAGAATTTAGCCTGAGCGAAAGCCATGTGGACTGTGATCAGAGAAATATTAGGTAGCAATTGCCATAAATTAGCTTGAAAGCAGTATTTCTCAAGGTGTGGTCCCTGCACCACTAATGTCAGCATTATCTGAGAACTTGTTAGAAATCTAAGTTCTTGGCTTCCTACTCAGCTCTACTGAAAAAGAAACACTGGGATTAAGGCTCAGATAAATCAGATACACAAGCTTCAGTATTACTTGAGTTCTCTTATATGAGAAAACCAAAATAGAAATAAAGAGCAAAATAAAATACACACAATAGGAGGTAGGGAGATAGATCTTTTTGTTTAAATGGGAAGGAGATCAAAAGATGGAGGGAGGGTGGAAGACTGAAGGAGGGGATGAAAATGGAGCTGAGATGTATCATGTACAGCACTAGTTCCCCACGAGAAATGTGATCATTATAAAAACTAATAAAAAACAAAAACTGAGAAAAAAGGAAAAAATAAAATTCTGCCACATAAACTCTTTCATGCTTCTTTAAAAAAAAGCCTTCTGATGCATGTTAACATTTTGGAACCACTATTTTAGGGCATAGGGACCACTGTTTCCTACTCAGCTACATAAAAGAGGAGGTAGTCTTATTTGCTGTCTCCAAAATCAATTGTTTCAGGTCTATGAGTGAAGAAATATGTGAATAAGAGATTCAAAAAATAATGGAAGAACCCAAAAGGGCTTTGTTATTGCCTCTCATTATTTAAAAAATAAAATTAACAGCATAGTAAATGTGGCCAAAATTTCAATCAACTTAATTGTATTTTGTGTAAAAGGTGGGAATACACAGTATGCAGTTTAACTTAAAAAGTCTTTCCTACACCAACAGAAAAACTGTTCAAATGAATTAGGCTAGTGTCCTACTAGCCTTTGCACATGAAATGAAACCATGCAAGATGATAAGATATATAGAGTATGCCCTAATCTAAAATTCTACATTGCGTCTACAGAGGTGTCCTAGTGATGATTTCTGATAGTGTTTTGCTCACTAGTTGAAAATGAAAGAGTTAGCTTTTGTCTTTGAGGTCATGAATGACTTGCAGATATGCTGTCAAAAGTGAGATGTGCTTGATTAAAAAATACATTTGCCATTTTAAAAGTGCCTTGAAATCCTTTTTTGAAAGTTGGAAAATGTTTTTTTAATTGCAATCTAAACAAAACTCAATTTATTTGCATTCAAGGCTAGTTTTCTAGAATCATTATCAAACTTGGCAGACGTTTTTCCCCCCACCAGAGCATTATCTGATTTATTTTTGGTGGCTGTTGTGGGAGTTTATGGTTATGAAAAAGAATCATGTATCACTAAGCTAAAAATTCATCTGTTAGACAGAAATATATTTTAGTCCCTGGATTTCATTCCAAAATTCTCAGGAATGAGAAAGCTAAATGATTCTTATTTCTTTTCTTAAGAAGGAAAATCCCTAACTCTTAATGTCTCTTTTACTAAACTGTATCTTAATTGTGGCAATCATAAATGAATGAGAGTTATCGTTAAATGGATGGCCTCATTGAGCATATTCATTTCTGCAGAATTATTATCCACATTTGGGTCAAACTGGGTCATTCTCAGGCCCCTGGGAGTCTGCCGTCCAATGCTGGTCCAGTTAAAGCTGGGTGTCCTTGAATGACAGCGGCTGAAAATTCAATCAATAAGTGGTGTCAAAATGTCAGAGAGAGCTGTGCAAAGCAGGGACAATTTGAGACAGTTTGCGTGGTTTGATTCTGGGTAGTCAGAGTTTAAATTTGACTTGGGAAAGAGATAAGTCAGCATCCTTAATCCCCAAAACATTATATACCGTCTAGTTTGTGGACTTATTAAAGGTCAAGCAATCAATATGTTTGGCATCAACAGAGATAGGTTAGAGGAGGTGGTTTTATTTCTTGAAATTTTTTTTTAACATTCCAGTATATGAAAAGTAGGCAGACTGTCAGGTAAGAGTAAAATAACTTGTACACAGTGAAATGAGGTGTTCATTGGTCAAGGGGCTGCATTAAGAGATTCAGTGGGAGAAGCCGGGAATCTCAAATTGTGTCCATATTTGTTTTTGTTAAGGTTTTAATATTTTAAATGTGTTCCTATCCTTTGGGGAAAAATTGGACTTCCATGTATAACAATCCAGGAAGATGGAACTACCATGAGAAATGTGTTATGACACATTATATTGTTGCTTCTAGTCTTGGCTTAGACTAAGGGTAAAAAGAAAATGAAAGAAAAAAGAACAAGGTAAAGTTTTGTGCTTGATCTTTGCAAAGGCATTTGGAATGTAGTAAAGACAATTACTAAATATATTAAGTTCTTTCATTAAATTACATTTATAAATATATATACTGAGGAAAGTGGGGTCTTATAATATTTTTGATTTATATATTATTTTTAGAGAGGTAATAGAGCAGTTATGGAATGGAAATAGATGAAAAAGGAAATAATGATGTGGTTGAAACCTTGTAATTTGAGAACTATATAGTCATGATATGAAGCTACTCAGTAAGAGAATTCAGCATGGCAAAATAAACAAAAAAAGGAGAAAAGAGTTTTTTAGTTCTTTATTACAATTATGAAATTCCAAATAGCATGTGTATTTTAATTTTTCACCCAGAAAGATAATTATTGCAATTAATCAAGAAACTAACTTGCATTTACTTAAGTTTTTAGATTTCATTTCATTGTACATTACTAGATTAAAAATATATAGAGATGAGTATACATTTTTAGACTAAACACTGTGATATAGTAGGAGAAAAAGTAAAAACATTTTTCTTTTTCTTAAACTTTGGACTGCTCTTGAATTAAATTTGCACAAGGAACCAGTGAGAAACTAATGGCAGTGACAATTCATTTCAGATACAGAGGCCCAGGAATAATATCTTTAGTTAGCTGGGGTGCTCCAGGTCTAATAAGGACAAAAAGTTGTCCTTACTGTTTAAGAACTTCCTTTTTGTTTTGTTTTTTTAGGTACTGGGGATCAAACTCAGGTCTTTCCGCTTGCTGGGCAGGCAGCAGAACCACTGAGCTAAATCCCCAGCCCTGATTTTTTAAAAAAATCTTACTGGACAATCTAGAGGAGCCACTGCTTGTAGATCATTTATTGAGATGAGTGCATATAAAGTATGGGAAATTAGAGTTACCTAGTAGATTTTACTGATTTTCTGGTCCTGCCTGTAGTAAATTCCAGTTATGGCCTCTAGTTTTTTTCCTATTCACATATCCACACCCTTTGCCCTGTTGTTGCATTTCCTCTCAACAACAAGACAGAGTCTATTTGCTTTGAATCTGGGCTTTTCTTGTGCATATGCTTTGGTCAGCAGAATCTGGAAGAAATGACAGCGTGCCATATCTGAGCTTACGTCCAAGAAGACATTGTGTTTTAGTATGTTCCCTTGCTGAGAACACTGTCATGAGAACATTACTGGCTTAGCTTACTAGATGATGAGAGGCAGTTTTACCAGGCTTAGACATGTGAGTGAGCCCAGGTAACATCAGAAGAGCCATCTCATTGACAACCCCAGCAATGGGAGCTATAAATGTTCATTGCCATATGCCTCTGATGTTTTGTGGCAGTTTGTTATGCAGCAGTATTAGGGCAATACATAACTGATGTAACAGACTAGTTTCCAGATTGCCTAAAGGTGTAGATTTCTGATTAATTCTTCATGGAACTCTTCATGTTTTATTAGAATAAACAAAAAGTTCTTATGGTCTTGCTTAGTTTAAGTACCTCCCACAAGGCATTTATCTACTGAGTTGCTTTGATCTGGGGGCAAATGTTTCAACCCTTGGCCTGGTAGCAGCCATATGCAAATATACTTGTGTCTTTCAATCTGATAGACAAGTGCCTAAAACCTAAGTTAATATTCACATAGGACTTTCTTGCATCAGCATTTTCAAAATTCCAGCAAAGATCTCACTCCTCTTGGAGGTTAGAAGTGGCTTAATAATGGCCACTGTCATATCTGTATTTGCTATCCAGCAAAAGAACAAAATTGCCAAAGTGTGTAGTTTTGAGTAATTTAAACACATTATCTATTTTGCCAGGTCCACTTGTGGTGTATGTGGAATAAATCAGTGCTCTATCCTTTTAAGATCATTCCATTGTCTTTTGGCTTTATTTTACCTTCAGTTCTTCCCCTTACTAGAGAAAAGAATGGAATATTGTGGAAGCCCCAGGGGTTTCTAAATCTCACAGAGACAAGCTTTCATCTGTGAAGAGAAGGGGAATTTGATTGAGAAATAGAGGCTACTTATGATTTGTTCAGAGGAATTTTGCCTCTTCATCATCTTATTTGCCTAGTGATTTGATCTTACTTGGCTCTTCAGAGCCCACTGTGAGATGACTTTGCTTCAGCGTCATTGGATCTTTTTCAAATATTTTTCAAGGACAAACATCCTCCCTACAGGTTTCCTCAGCTGCAATGATTGTCTTGTCTGGGGATTGTATCCTGATTAATTCAACTTTAGCTTCCTTGCTGCTTCAGTGGATTCCAAATTTGTCATGGTTAAAAAATATTCTCCAGGGACGTTTTATGAAAGAATGGAGAACAGGGTTTAGGATTTAGGCTGCTGAGCAACCTTTAGAAGGTGGTGGGGGGCTGTGGTGCCCAGAGAACAAATATGGAATGAATGCCAGATTCTTCCTGAAGCATGTTTATAGGTCAGGCATAATTCAGGGGGTTTGCAGAAATTTCAGTGGGCCTTGCCCTGCAGGGAGGTTCTCTTCCGTGTACCCAGGCCCCTTCCGCATCCAATTGAGTGAAGTCAAATAATGCAATGACTAGATGTAGCCGTTAGAGGGCGAGCGTGCCATAATCACAAGCCACATTCTGTTAATTGCAGTTTCTTGGACCAGTTGCTGAGTACTGTTTTCTAAAGCGTTCTTTTGTAAGCTTTTTGCTTTCGCCAAGTTCCTTCTGCTGACAGAATGCCTTGATTTAAATCCTGGCAGTCTTACATGCTTAGCTTCATCACCTCTTTGTGCCCCAGTCTTTCTCATCTGAAAAATGGGAAAAGGACAGTTGGATGGTGGAGTTAACTTGTATAATATGTTTAGAACTGTACCTGGCACTTAGGATTGGAAAAAGACTATCGAATAATATGATATCTTATCAGTTTTCCTTCTACCTTCCATTCTCCCAGGAATGCATGTAAAAATAAATTAGTATAGCAATAGGTTATGCAAGCTGACTCTTCTTCATTCTTCAATACTCATGTATGTATACAACATCAGTTCTGTGGTATTTCTGCAAAAAATGCTGAAGTTAAATATAATCATGAGAAAATACCAGACAAATCCAAATTGAGGAACATTCAACTAAGTAACTGAACTATGGACATAGAAAGGGACAAGGACATGAAAGTTAAAGAAAGGTTTTTGGAGCTATTCCAGACTGTAAGGTACTAAAGAGATGTGGCAACTGAACACAGTGCAAGGCCCGGGAATTTCTCTTGATATAAAATATACATTGACACAATGAAGTTTGAATAAGATCTGTAGATAACATAATAGTATTGTATCAGTATCAGTTACTTGTAGGCTATTGAATAAAATGTCCTTGCTTTTAGGAAACATGCTGGAGTATTTAAGAGCAATCATTTCTGAAAATTACTCTCAAGTAGTTTTTTTTTTCTTTTTTAAATTATTTTTTGGTACTGGGGATCAAACTCAGGACCTAGCACTTGCAAGGCAGGCACTGTGTCACTGAGCTAAATCCCCGGCCCACTCAAGTAGTTTTTTTTTTAAAAGATATTTATTTTTTGGTGCAAAAATTATTGTACTTCTAGATAAAGGGTATAGGAGAATTCTTTGTATTGTTCTTGAAACTTTTTGTAAGCCTGAAATTACAGTAAAATACAAAGTCAGAGAAACAAAAAACCATAAGTAAAAAACGAGATCCCTCCTCTCAGATTGCCCCTTCTCCAACAAGCTTTTCTTGATGTCTCCCTCCACTGCCCACCCCCCCTTAGGTGGGTCAGGAGCCACTGCTTGTAGTTGCAACCTCTTTTTCTGCCACAGCACTCATTATACTGTGTTCTGACCATGTGTTCTTTTCATCAAACTATGAGCCTGGGTAAGGAAGGAAAGGATGCTGTGTCATTGTTCACCTTTATTATCACCTGACCCAGATAAGGCCTGGCACGGAGAAGAAACACATTGAAGATTTGCTGAGCGAATAAGGTAGTGGAACTTGGCCTTATCACTAAGGTTTGATTTTTCAGGGACCTGTTATAAATTTCATGCTTGCTTTTTAGTTTTTGTAGCAGAGATGTAGCACAGATTTGGGGCTCAGCACACCTAGTCTGAAAGCCAAGTTCTGTCACAGCATGCACGAGGGACATTCTCTTCAGTTTATTACACCTTAGTGCTGTGATTCATTAGCTCAGAGACACCATGAGCTTTATGGAAGGAAAACAAATATACAACAGAGTCCCTCTACCAGCATTCAGCTTAAGGGAATTCTACTCTCTGCTCACACTGCTAAGTGTGTCTAGTATTTAAAAAAGCATATTTTTCTTACAGTATTATTTCAGGGAAAGAAATGAAAGGGAAAGAAATTCAAATCATGATTTCATGTGGTGTGAAGAAACAGCAATCTGTACTGAAGTTGGAGGCAGAACTGACTGTAAGAGCATTAATGAGAAGGAGTGTGTGTGTATGTTTTCTAATGGTTTGCTTTTTAATGGCTAATATTAGAGATTTTCAAAGGGAAGATTTGCTCATATGCAATGAATTAATGTTAGAATGCAATGCCATGAAGATGTAACACCCTTCTTTGTGATCTCCATATTAATTAACTCTTGAAAGAGGGTATGCATTATAGTCACTACTCCTCCACTATTTTTATCTAATATTAACTTCCTAGTTAGACATTTTGCTGTTTGACAAAGATAACAATGCAATAGAAAATCAATATAGCTTTTATCTTTACCAGAAGCCATAAAGGCCTGTCTAGAAAAATTTCAAATATAAGCATATAGCTTTAGAGAAGGAACTCGAGTACAGATTGTAAGAAATGTAAGACCAAGCCAGGTTTCCTGATGAGATTCTTTATTTATGAGCTGGTGACCTGGGGCTAAGCATGTATTGGCTTTAGTTCAGAAGAGAATCTCTGTAAGGAAGAAAAATTGAAAGTAGGATATGCAGTTCATATGAATAAATGAGGAAAAAATGAAACTCCCTACACTTCAAAAGTAACTCCCTCACACATCCCACCCATCAAAGATCCATATGGAACAACAGGTTTTTCTAAAAACTATTATGAAAGTTATGTTCCCTACTACTTACAGTTCAGTGTGAACTGGTCTAACCATTTTGATTGCTTTTCCTCTAACACCTACCTTAGAAGATGAAATAGTGCTCATGTTTGGAGGGAATTGTAGGAAGAGAAAAGGGCAATTTTAGATTCAGGCATATTTTGGAAAAGATGCTGAGTAGGGAGTAGTAAATGCTTAGAGAAGCTGGAAATAGTCTCTTGGTCCTTAGATGTTGCTGGATAGATGGGCACAAGTGGTCAAAGCTCCATAAAAGGAAGGATGAAGTGGCCAAAAGGTACATTAAATAGTCAATAATTATTGACAGGAATTCTGCACGGTATATATCAAATAACAAGTAAGTTGTAGTTCTGTACTTGTATGCCTAAAACAATTAACTGGGTTGTTTTTCTGGAAGAATGAATTCTGTCTTACACATCAGTGTCTGCCACAGAATAGGGTATACTTATGTTAGTGTGAATAAGCACTTACTTAACTAAACATTTGTTTCTGGCATCTTTGCTATGCATGCTAATACATATTGATAAGACCTTACCATATAAAACTTGATTTCCAAGAAAGGTTTACAAAGCACTTGGCCTAAACTAACTTTCTCTGAGCATTAAAGATAAAATGAACCAATTCCAGAGCAGCCAACTGAATAGTTCTGGAATATAAGCCATCACTATTAAATGGTTCATTTATCTAAATAGCTTTCAATCTCATAATGACTTTCAAAAATTTTAGGACAAAATTCTCTAAACCCTAAAAATTCTGTAAGACGGTGTTAGCAGGCCAGAGAGCTTTCATTCTTTTAAAAAATTTTTATTATTAGTATATGTTTATGATGCCTAATAATTATATTGATCTTGGGGAATTAATACATATAAATATCATGTCTTGATCATTTTTACTGCCCCTGTCCTCCACCCTCCCCTTTCCCTCATTCTCCAGGTCCCCTTCACATTTGGGGGGTTGTATATTTCTTAGTTATTTGTCATCTGCTCCCAAATTTCCCCCAACAAAATCTCATGACAACTGTTTAGAATAAGAACACTCTTTGGGAGGAAATAAGTTTACATCAGGTTGGTGAATCCGTTCATGGATCATTCACCGCACTGCCTTTATTTGGGTATCTTTTCTCCTTTCGACAGCTGCAATCATCCGGTATCTGCTGATGCTGCCTTTGTTGCTTTGCTGGATTTGCCTCACCCAGAACCTTCAAAGTCACACACTACTCCACTCCAGGGTAATTTTGCTAAAATGCAAATAGTTAGCTCCTCTTAAAAGCTTACAGTGACTTTCTATTTTCTGTGGAATAATTCTCAAAGTTATAGCATTAAATACCTTCATATTGTACTTCTTCAACCTTATCTTCTGTGGCTTGCCTTTATTCCTTTTAGCTTCACACAGTTTTTCTAATTTATATTTATATCCCCAGTTCTTTACGTGTGTCTAACAAACTGCTATTCTACCTCATCGAGCTTTGGAAACCTCATACTCTCACCATCTAACCCTGAGATGTCAAAGCGATATTATTTATTTATTTATTTAGTATCTGTATCATATATATGATACGATATATATATATATAGAGAGAGAGAAAACAACATAGTGGTTGTTTATGCTTTTATATCTCCCACTATATTCTGATTTTCATTAAGATTGATACTTCATTAATTTTTGTAAATCTAGGACATGGCACATAATTACATAATAATTGCTTATTAGATAAGTGCATGAAATTTTCACTTTCAAATCTCAAGATTTAGTGAGTAGCTCAATTCCTAATACTAAGTAGTGCTTGCTAGGCGTTAGCCCTTCGCCCAGCACTGGGCTTGGTCTCCTGGGGGAGATGGGAAGTCAAGGAAGGACTGGTTGAGACAGGGTTTGGCCCAATGTAAATATGGGCTCATTTTTTAGGGGAACATAAATTTAGAAAGACAGACAGTAGCTGGTGGAATGATACTTATTACTGAAAAGGAGAGATTTTCATGATATTGTAGAAAAACTTTGTTAGATTAAGAAATATGAATGGAAAATGAACCTTACTACAGTTGGTCATGTACTTGTCTTTGAATGAGAATAAAATGTATGGAAATAGCAGAAGTAGATGAGCATAAATTAGTCAGCAAGAAGGTGAATTTATGGCTAGTAAGGTACTTGAAGCTGTAAGTATGGCGAAGAGCAAAGAGCTCCATGGATTTGATATTCTGCCAACTGTACCAAGATGGAGAGGGACTAAGTGGGAGCTGGGAGAAATTTGTGCAGAGAACCAAGATTGTGATTGCATTTTTCACTTGGCTAGGACTCCCTTTCTCCTGGTTTGGGGAAACTTTTCCTCTCCATGCAGCAGTGCCTCAGTGACGATGGGCTATGAAGGTTCGTGAATTTTCTATTTGTTGGTGTTGTAGCAGCTGCTGCACTTAGAGGCACACAGCTTGGTACTTCTGCTGTACACAACTTTCTGACCCAGTATGTAGCTCTTTTGAGAAATATTTTATTGAAAATTCTCAAATATACAGAATAGAGAGATTTTACCCATGTACCCATGACATCGCTTTAATGAATATCAATGTTTTGTGATCTTTTATTCTAATATATTTTAAAAGTAAATTTTAGATTCACTTTATTTCATGCATCAGTATATCAGTATGCATCTCTAACTGATACAGATATTAAAAATCATATAACCACCAAGACATTATCATATCCAGGAATGCTTCTCTTCCCCCTTCTGCCTCCCTCACTCTTCTTTTAGGCTGTGTATACTATTACCAGATATGATTAAGAGAAGAACTAGCCATTGTACCCATTTGCCTTGTGCTAGAAGTGTATTTTATTTGCAGTATATCATCTGCATTGGTTAGGGTTCTGTAGAGGAACAGAATCGATAGAAAATATATATTTTCACATAACGCTGCAAGGGAATTTATTACGTTTATGGGATCAGAGGCAGGACAATCCACAGTGGTTGCCTGTGCGCTGGAGAGCCAGAGGATTCAGTAGCAGCCAAGCCTAGGAAACTGAAAGCCCTAGAACAAGAGAGGTCAAGGATGCACCAGAAGTATGAGATCAAAGGCCTGGATGCTCCCCAGAGAGTCACTGATATGAGTCTGTGTTGAAAGGCTGACACAATTAGAACCTGATATCCACAGGTGACAGGAGGGGCAAAAGATGTACCCACTCAAGCAGAATGAGAGCTTCTAAAAGATGCAATAAACTTCTTTCTCTTTCTTTCTGCCCAGCCACAAGCCCAACAGATGGTGCCACTCACAATCAAGGTAAATCTTCTCTCCTGAGTTTGCTGGCCTGCATGATAATCATCTCTGGAAGCACTACACAGACATATTTTTGTACTTTACTAATTGTTTAGCCATTTTTTTTTTTTTAGCCATGTCTTAACCCATGCAAGTTGATATATCAGGACTGATGGTCACACCATCTATGAAGAATGAAGTTTCTGGATGTGAGGGAGATCTGACTGTGACCTCTCATCCCATTGATTGCCAGGGTTGATTCGGTTGACTTGCCTGCTAGGCTAGTGTCCTTTTTCTCCCTCACTGCTCCATGTGTGTCCCTGCTGAAGCTGCGCTTGGTCGATGAGGACAACCACCCCTGATAGAGGAGGACCGCCCCTGATAGAGGAGGACTGCCCTTGATAGAGGAGGACCGTTGTTTCCTTCATCAAGGGTATAGGAGTAGCTGCGCTCCCCTGCTAGACCCTCCAAACAAGTTCTCAAGAAGGAAGTTCCCTGGTTTTTGCCCTTGTCCAATCTATACCTGAAACCTTAATTAGCAGAAAGATGTATTTAATCTGTAAACTAACCCAGTACTATTTCAAGATATATCTCTCCTTCCATTTCAACAGTGTCCATTAGAAAAATCTTAGTCTGAGAATTCTTAAAGACTTTCAAGCAGTATAAATATTCCGAGTTATAGATATGGAATTGCCTGTTCTGCCTGTCATTGGCTGGTGGTGGGGAGCAGAGGCACGAAGCTTATTCTCCTAAGTAACTTTATGAAGTAACTTAACCTGCTAATGTTTAGAGTTTAGATCTAACCCCCCCCTCCCCGCCCAAGTCTCATGTATTTGGAAGGTGATTGGATCATGGGTGCTATTCTCATCAATGGATCCATCCATTGATGAGTTTAGTAGCTGACTCTACTGCAAGGAGGTGGGGCTTAGTTGCAGGTGGGTTACTGGGGATGTGACCCAGAAGGTTGTATTATTCTTGGCTACTTCTTTCTCTCTTTTTCCTGGCTGTCATGGAGTGAGCAAGTCATCCTCTGCCAGGCCCTTCCACCACCTGCCTATGGACTGAATTCACTGGAAACTCTGAGCCAAATAAAGCTCTCTTCTTTAAATTGTGGGTATTGGGTATTTTGTTCCAGTGATGAGAAAATGACTAATATGTTAGTGAGCATAATACCCATCTATCCTAATTGCTGTCTTTGCCCCTTTTTGCTACCAAGGAAAGTCAACTCCACCTTATATAGAGTAAGATAAATCAAAGAGAATACAAAGGCTTCTGATCCTCAGGGATTTATGATGTGCTTGGCAAAGTAAAGCATGTATTTAAAGATTAAATATTCACAGGGGATTGAAGTTAAGGGTCCAAAGTTAAGGGTATTCATGCTGTGGGCATTAAGAAGAGTGGAAGGTACTTCCAACTGAAAATAGTCCTAGGTTTTTTGAAGTGAGATTTCATCTGGTCTTTGCTGGTCACAGTTCACAGGTGAAAAGAAAGCAGTAGGGTGTTTGGGAAATGCAGTGGGTAGTGGGAAGGAAAACAGGACAAACAAAATGTCAAAAGGTGAAATCATAGACTAGGTTGAATGAGGCATGTTTAACCCATTGTAGTGTTCATTTGTGGTAGCCTGTACCACATATCTCCTCCATCTCACCTGATTTAAGGACAGATGGGCTAGACAGTTTCATACATATTGACCTTGTTCTGCCTTAAGTGAATACATGATACTACTATGCATTTTTGCCCCAGGGCTTTCTCTGATACCTAGAAAGTCTGTGCACACAGCAGAGATGCTTCATGGATGGAGTCATGGTTTGTGAGCCTTCAATAAATGGAGCTTGTAGGCAGTGGAAGATGTCCCCAAAGCGTCACAGGGGCAATTCTAGGATGCATTTTACAAAGTTTCTCAGACAGCCCCCAAAGGAACTGAGCTTTACTTGACACTGGCGTCACCAGTGCCACACATTTGTGTTGCTTTTCCCTCCTACCCTGCATCCCCATGTTCCTGCTCCTTGAACACTGCTTCCCAAATAAACTCAGTACCTGCAGCAGACTCTGCTTTTCAGGAATCCCAAACTAAGATAGCCTGATTGATATAAATTAAACAGTATTGTAGGGAAATAGGAATAAATCCAGGACGATAGTTTTATGAAGACTTGTTATCCTTCCTTGTTGATTAAAAAAATTATCCCTATTTCCCTATTGACTTTCTGCTCGCTTTTTCCTTGTTGTTATTTAGAAAAAATAAAACTGATTTTCATTTTATATTATAATTTTCACAGAGCTAGACATGACCTGTAATTTACAGCTGTTATGGATTCTGTTTTGAGGATTCTGTCTCAATGTCTGTCTTCATTGCAATAAATGGCGATCTGTTCTTTCTGTTGGTCAGTCCAAATATTGGGGGTCATAATTGAATCTTTTCTTTTTCTCACAACCTACCTCAGATCTGTCAGAACATCCTGTTGGCTCCATCTTCACAATAATGCAGAAACTCTCCAGTTCTCAACACCTTCATCACTGCTGCTTTGGTTTAAGCCACAGCTATCTCTGAGATTGTTGGAAGAACATTTTATGTGGGTGACCTCATTGCTTCTTCCTTTAAGTACCAGTCTATTCTCAATAAAACAGAACAATTCTTTGAAAATGTTTAAAATGACCATGTTTTTCTAATCCTCAGCACCCTCCTATGACTTTTCATCCTACTTTGAATAAGATCCAAAGTGACTGAGTAAAAG
Source organism: Heterocephalus glaber (assembly GCF_053883595.1). Lineage (NCBI taxonomy): Eukaryota > Metazoa > Chordata > Mammalia > Rodentia > Bathyergidae > Heterocephalus > Heterocephalus glaber. The sequence continues at coordinate 81,867,723 of NW_028258315.1, read as the reverse complement.
ACAAAGTTTTTGCACGATCTTTCATCTCTTTTTTCCTTTGACCTTTGTTCTCACTCCCTGACTGATTCTACTCCAGCCCACTGGCCTCATTGCTGCAACTCAGACAGGACAACAAGTTCGCACTGTAGGTCTTTGCACTTACATAACCTCACGTGGAAACATTTCCCCCACACCTCCTCGGGTATTTATTCACCTGTTGTTATTGCTTTACTATCAAACATTGTAAACTCTACCAGAACACACCCTTTCTCCTCCTGTTTTATTTTTCCCTTTAGTACTTTTCACTATCTAATAAATATAGTGTATTTTATTTAAAATGTTTGAAACTTTTTCCCAGGAGGTAAAGTTAAGTTCCATTAGGGAAGGCTTTCTTTCTTTTTGTCCTTTTGGTGGTAGCTGTTGGAGATGGCCAAAAACAGCAAACACACACTGTGATGGTTATTTTAGGTGCCAGCTGTGCTATCACGAGTATGGATGGGCATTACTCAATGTGCTGAGGGACTGAATGAAAAAGGCAGAGGAAGAGCAAATTTGTTTCTGTTCAACTTGGGCAATCACCTTTTCCTGCCCTTAGACAAAATTCTCCTAGTTCTTGGGCCTTCAGACTTGGCTGAATTATACCACCAGCTTGTCCTGTCCTCTGACTTGCTCCCGTTGCTGTGTGAGCCAATTCCTGAAGTCAATCACCCCTCCCCCACCATCCATTCAGTTTCTCTAGAGAACCTTGACTAATCTATACATTCACAGTGATGTATAGTGGATTACTAATAAATATATATAAATATACATATGTACTATATATGATTGTATATAAATATATAAAAGGTTGCATATTCATTCTTTTGTGTATTTGTTTATATGTAACAAATTATGTATATATAAACAAAATGAAAGAATGGATATACAACCTTGTTTAATGTTTTTGAGCTCTGTGTTTTTCAACTGAAAATGGAACTCTAATACTAATGTATGGACACAAATCAAGTAATGTACTTAAAGATTTTAAGAACAAAAAGATCCAGGAGCTTTATTGGAGTTACTAGTAGCAGAACTCATGTTATGATTTTTAGTTCAGAATCAGGGTCTCGAGATTTACATCTTAAACCACAGAAGCTGTTAGAAGCTTTATAATTGATGTCTAAACACATAAAAATCACTTCTTTTGTAATTCAGTTTGCTCAGAAATGTATGTGGGAATCCCTCAGGATCTTTGGCTTATAGAAAGTATAATATGGAGGCTCCAGACTAGGCCACAGGCTCCATAAGAACAGATGCCTAATTATTTCATGCACCACAGTGTTCCTAGTGATTGCACCTGGTAGGTGGTAAATTCTCAATAAACTTACTGTATGATCAGTGAACAAAGATAATGTAAAAAGTTTCCTTTGTGCTCTCCTTCCCTTGCCTCCCCCTAGCAAGAAGCCCCAGATGTTGATTTCATCTAGCATTCCTTACTCACCCCTTCCCTGGCCTTTGGTTTGGTCTGTATCCCTCCTTCAAAGCTCTTTTGGTATGATGCTGTCGTCCATTCTCAGCACATGGCTCACCCAGCATCTGTTCTTTCCAAATGCTGTGCCGGGGCAGAAAGGCAGAAACTTGCTATTTCCCCTTTATCACAGGCTTCCTTTTAGGGAGTCATTTGAGGGTAAGAGGAAGACAGAAGGTTCTGGGTGGAGGTATTTAGGTTGTGTAAAAGACTGAGCAGTGATTGCCAGTGGGAGTGATGGTTATGCACCACTGTCCCCTGAATTTTTGAGTTGAGAGGGCATCATCTACTGTAATATCAAAAAATGAAGTGTTCATCCCCTTGGGACTTTTATACTTTTTAGAGAGTAATTGTTTTCATTTGTGGGTAACATTTAGTGTGGAACTGAAGTTGTATGTTAGTTTCAATGATTACATCTGGCTTAATTTCTCTTGCACTCCTAGGATTGTAGCCTTTGTTAGTAAAACCAGCACAAAGATGTCTATGCCGATGAGCATCTGCCAGTTCAGATCATTTGGGCTTTTTTTCTGGGTTGTGTGGAATGTGGTTGGAGAGTAAGGGAGTGAAAGCGCCTTTAAAAAAGGGCCTATGAATTGAATTTTGAAAGAAAATGTTTCATGACTTTGTTGTTTTGCTTCATTTACATACATTTACAATTAAAATATGGTTCCAGGTAAGCAGGCCAAAACCCAAATGAAACAAAAACCCAAAAAGTAAAAATATGACTTCCAAACATAGCACTATATCTTTTTAGGGATCTTGACCTTCACTAATTATAGTTATTGGTTTAATGACAACTTAGGTTTACTAACTAGAGTATGCTGGATTCTATAGTAAAAAGAGTGTAGCTATACAGTGGTACAAACCCTGTAGAAGTTTATTTCTTGTTTGTGTAATAGTAGTGAAAATGGGAACAAGTTAGTAGACAGCTTTCTTCCACCTAGTCATCCAGACATTCCAGCAATAATAGCTTTGCCAGAAATAGGTCCCAAGGTGGTCCTCATTTTTGTTTTTCTTTTTTCTCTTTTCCCACAGTTTGTGGGAGAAAAAATAAAGCTAAGCATGCATAGAAATTTTTATGTGCCAAGTTTGGAAGTGTAATGTATAATTTCTCCTTCTATTCCATTGATTAGAACTTAGTTTCATGGGCATATCTAAATTTAAAGGAGTCTGGAGGATGTTTTTAACTTGGGTTCCTTAGAAAATAGAACCTAAGGCAAAGACTACTTGTTAATGTCTTATTCGTGACATATAAGTCCAGGGCAGAAGAGTGACAAAAGGGAAGTGAGGCAGAAAAGAATGCAAGGTAACGTGCTTACTGTTACTTCACCACGCACTGAAGGCATTAGCATGTTCATCAGCAGGTCAACACTCTGGGCCAGACTTATCTGGCAAAAGCATGATTCAGAATGTTCTGCTGGAGTGATGAAGTATGCTTGGGTCTGAATGTCCCTCCTTCCTAAAATTCATTTGTTGAAACTTAATGGCTAATGTGATAGTACTAAGATGTTCGGTGTTAGGAGATTAGGAGCCTTTGCATTCATGAATGGATTAGTACCTCTATAAAAAGGCTTGAGGGAAGTGCTGGACCCTTTTTTTCTGGGATGTATTCCACCATGTTAGGACACAGGATTTGCCCTGTGTAGAGGATGCGTCATTCAAGATATCATTTTGGAAGCAGAAACTAAGCCTTAGCAGACACCAAACCTCCTATAACCTTGATCTTACACTTCTCCACCTCCCAAACTGAGAAATAAACTTTTAAAATTTATAAATCACCCAGTCCCAAGTACTTTGGTATAGTTGTATAAACCAACCATGACAAAAGAAAACAAAATTTTATCTACCCGATTCTCACTTTTTGTGTCTCACTGGTCACAGTCTGCTCCTCAAGAATTAACTCCTCAGTACTATTGGTTTCTGTCATTCAGCACCTTCAGCAGCTTCTCAGTAGTCAAAGTTAACGCTCTCCAGTGTGGTACTTCAGCTGAATCTGACTCAGAAAGTGGTAGAAGATAGAATCTGTGGAATGTATCTGCTTCGCCTCAGAGAACAAAAATTCATGAGTGTACATTGAATTGTGTTGGCAGTTGTCTAGAAGACAGGAAAACCCATACAGTTTGAAAATTTTATAAGACATCCTCCCATTGTACCATTGAGATCCATTTATGTCCAAATTATATCTGATTCACAAAAATATGGGAGCAACTTTTAATTTTTTAGAATAAGAGGATATCACATTATTCTGGGAAGTGGAGATAAAAATTCAGTCAGTCATAGAATCACCTTAATGCTGAATTTTACTAGAAGAGCCAATGCAAGAGCATTGGTGTAAAGCAACTACAGTCCCTTCTGCTACAGCTGATGTTAAGGGTAGACTTGCTATCTCTTAGCTCTTTCCTCTACCATCTATTGTAGATTTCTCTCCCCCTTTGCCAGGTCTTTCACTGATATGTCGCCTCATGGGGTGACCCACACTTCATTCTGAGCATTCTATACTCTGTTGTTGTGCTGTTATTGGGTTTTGATTGTTATAATTGGCCGATGACAGTTATTGATGGACATGGAAATACTAAGAGATTCCTTGGTAAATCCCCTGTATTCATAGACATGTTTCTCCCATTCTGCATTGTCCAGATACAATCTTAACTTCTCATGGTAATTATCCTAGCTAGTACAGTAACTCCTTTCTTTGACTACATCTGCCATGGTGTCCAAATTGGCCAAATGGTAGATACAGGTTTTAGTTCAGGGAGCTACTATTGTGTTCTGGCTATAGTGTTGCTTCTCTAGGAATTGGGACCAAACCCCAGCAGAACATAGGGTTGTGGGATGGGAATTAGATACTACAAGTGGGTTACTGAGTGTAATAAAGACAAGGGAGAATTCTGTTTCTACCTTGTTATTCTTGAACTTTTGTTTTTAATTACTGGAGACATAGCAGTTACCTCAATCCATTTAGGGGTATAATGAAATATCATAGACTAGGTAACTTGTAAACAACAGCAATTTATTTCCTGTAGTTATGGAGGCTGGGAAATCTGAGGCAAAGTTGCTGGCAGGTTCAGCGTCTGGTGAGAGCCTGCTTTCTTATAGATAGAACCTTCTTTCTTTGTCTTCACATGGCAGAAGGGGTGAGGGATCTCTCAGACCTTTTTTATAAGGATACTCATCTCATTCCTGAGAACTCCATCCTCATGACCTAATCACCCCCCAGAGGTCCCAACTTCTAATAACATTACCTTTGGTGTTAGGATTTCAACATATAAACGGGGGTGGGGGCAACATTCAGACCACAGCAGTACCATAGTACTAGATTTGAGTCTAGTGCATGTACTGAATCCTGCAGGTCAGTGCCTTAGTCCTCAATATGCTGTCCTTGAGCTGGAACCTTAGGTGAACCTTTCACAGCTCACTCCACTCTTTTTTGAGTTTGCTGCTTCTGAGTGATGAACTTATTTATTAGAAAGGCACAATAAAAACACTAAACAGAGGGCCGGGGATTTAGCTCAGTGGTTTCCCCGCCTGCTGCGTAAGTGCAAGGACCCGAGTTCAATCCCCGGTACCAAAAAACCAACAAAAAAACCCAACAGAAACAACCCCCACTAAACAGAGTGTGTCAATAATTTTATAAACCATGAAATTTATGTGACGAATCCTTTATATATATATGTATGTGTGCAGAGAAAACTATTTTATAGTTGCATAGAAATATAACAGAACAACAAATCCGTCTTATAAAAGTAAAATGGAGGCCCATAGAGTAAAAGTGACTTAACAGGAGCTTATTGCTTGGTGTAACTGTATTTTGGCACTTTTTAATCCAACCTCCCTCTATCCCTGTTCCTCCTTACCCTTCCTAGCCTCTTTTACTTACAGTTCTACTCTTTTCTTCTTTGAGGTAGGTTTTTTAGCTTCCACATATGAGTGTAAACATACAGTATTTGTCTTTCTAGTATCTGGCTTATTTTACTTAACATAGTGTCTCCTAGTTCCATTCATTTTGCTGCAAATGAAAGATTTCATTCTTTATGGCTAAATAATATTTATACACACATACATATCACAATTTCTTTGAAAATTCATTTGCTGATGGGCACCTCAGTTGTTCCCATAGCTTGGCTATTATGAATACTTAGTTAAAATGAACATGGAAATTCAGGTATCTCTTTGATATGCTAATTTCATCTCCTTGCTTGAGGTACACATTTAATACTTGGGAGAACTGGGACTTACAGCCAAGTATTTCTGAACCCAAAGCCCATGTCTCACTATCAGTCTCCAAGTACCAAATACACACATCAAACTGTCTAGGGTATATCTCGCAGAGGTTGGCTCATGGACACTTCATATTCAACATTTTAAAAACTGACCTCATCATATCCGCCTTTGAATTTGCTGCCTCCTAGGGTACACTATCATTATAAATGAGGCAAACAAATTGCTAGCTGCCCAAGCTGGAGAACTAGGGGTTGTGCTATATTATTCCTTTTCATCCTTACCTACTCAATCAACCACTAATACCTGCCACGTCTAAGTCTCATATTCTCTTGTCTATCCATTTTCACTGCTTCTCTCCTAGTCCAACATTTCTTTTGAGTTAATTCAATTAACTTCTAATTGAGCTATATAATTGCTTAATGAGGCACAGAATACTATTTTCACTGGGAGTCCTTTTACAATGTGCTTTTTCTTCTATTGGAAGAATGGATAGAGAGAGCAGTAGTGAAGAACCTATTGCATGCATGCCACAGCTGGCTGTGTTGTCATTGAAAGCTCTAAAAGGTTCACCATCACTGGGATAGAGCATCCCCTTCCCCAGCACTGCTTTACACTTGTATCACATCATAGTTAAATTTGTTAGGTGATACTGAGACTTCAGGGAAAGGGGAAAGTTATTGCTTCTTAAGAGCAGAGAGGAAATAATTCTATGGTTAAATGCCCAGTGCAGAGGGAAAGAGAAGATAGAAAGAGGAAAAATAAAGGAGTAGGAATAGGGGTGAAGAATTAGAAGATTGTAAGAAGATGGGAGCCATAAAATTCATAGGATGGAGAGCCAACATGCATTTTTAAGAATATTATAGCTTAGTTGTGATTATTGTTTGGATTACTATGAAGTAAATCTTTCCTTTTCCTTTCTTATAACATTTTTCAAAATACTTTAAAAACTTTTTGAGAGTACATCTGTATTGGAGGAACAATCTGGATGTTAATCAGAGGTCACAGAGGAATCATGAGCCCAAATTGCAGAGGAGGCTATGAGAAATAGGCTGTGAAAATTTGCAGAAGTTTTGGAGCAGAACCTTACACTTTTGTTACTACATGGAACTGTTGGGGGCTCAAGACAATTTTTCTACATCTCTGAAGAGATAAGTGGTCCCAGCTGCCTTCTGATTTGCATTTGGTTGTACACAAAGTCACTCCTTCCTGAATGACAAAATGATATTTCAAGAGGCATGTAAGTCTAAAATTTTTGTTGTAATTTTCATAAAGATAGCCAAGCAATTAGAACAAGATTCAAGACTTTTGAACAAATTAGAAATTGATGTAGAAATGGCATTCCAGTGACCTGGATTTTATTCAGTTTTGCCTTTAACTGGGTTCTAGGGAAATGCCAATGGGAAGTTGTGAACTTCTCTTTAACCTTCTGGTCCTTGTGAGTAAAATGAAGGACTTAGATCAAACATTGTTTCCTAAAGATTGATCCATATGACAGTAGTTGTGGGAATTTCCATGTTTCTATCCATTTCCAAAGTGTGTTCATAGACAGATGACTATAACTCAGGATTTATCTGATATAGTTCAGATTTATGTCTGATTCCTGGTATAGTTATTAACAGTATCCATTATACAGTTAAACTTGTCCAGGATTGAATAATAACATTTATAGTTACCTTGTGATTACTAGTTCCTTGAGTGGAAAATTTCAGGTTATTTTAAACAGGTTTCTTAACTGCAAAACTTTCCAGATCTCTTGTTCTGCAGTATAGTTACCAGTGTTTTGGCTTTGAAATCCTTGATTCTTATGTGAATAAGCTAATGGAACCTATTTGGGGGAAAAGTATTAAATCATCATAGGGCTGGGGATTTAGCTCAGTGCCTTGCAAGTGCAAGGTCCCGAGTTTGATCCCCAGTACAAAAAAAAAATCATCATAATTCAACAAATAATTATTACAGTACTATGTCCCAAATCCTGAGAGAGGCAATGGAAAAGCACCATGATGGATAGAACCTTATTCAGCCTCAAGGAAAGTTTATGATCTGATCCATAAGTGAAGCAAAAGGCAGTGGGGATTAAGATAGTGTACGTAGAGTTGTAATTCAAGGTCACTTTCTAGCTTTGATTTGCTACTATGATACTATGTAATTAAGACTAATATAAGGCAGAATAAGTCCAAATCTCAAATGAGTGGTATAATCTGTAAGCACTATGGCAAATGAAGATTTTCTTAAATTAAACTCAATACTGAATGGATTTGTTTGATAAATCTTTCAGAGTATTCATATAATGACCCAGAGAAACAGTTTTTTCATGACTGTGGAGACCATCTTACTTTTAACATTTAGAGTTTTAGCAGTCCTCAGAAGGAAATGATTGGTAGGGTTATTTCTAAAAAGATATAAGAAATTCTACTTTACAGAAGGTCTTTATGAATGGAGACTCTGATTATAAAGTTATCTAAGATTAATTTTCAATAGAATTTTTGTGATTAACACTAACAGTCAACAGTGATACATAACAACTTATTCACATATTAATTAATTTCTTAGAACAATCAGATTGTATTAGTATTACCCATTTATAAAGGAAGAAACAGAAGTCCAGAGAGCCTGAGTAACTTATCAAAGCTTTTACAGCTGATTAATGTTGGAACCAAGATGTAAATCCAGGCCTGTACCCTTCTTCAAGTAAAAGTAAATGCCGTTATGTGTGAGGGATGATCGTGAACATAGCTTACCAACTCAGATTTCAGTAAACTCACAGTAGCTTGAAATCAGTCACAATGAGAATATTTACACCACAGAAATCAGTAAAGGTGACAAATGAGAGCTCCCTCACCCCCAGAGTTGATTGCTAAACAGTTACTAGCATACTACTGGCTAGAGACATTTGGAAAGCTGTTTGAGTATTACAGGTATTCTCTTGGGGAATTGTTGGTACTTTGTATGTTGCTTTGGCATTTTCATCAGATGAGAATTCCTTTTGTCTTGCATTAGAAGAGTATATCTAAATGAAAATTCTCATGATTATTGAATTATTGGATCTGAGAGTCTTTTTTTAGAAAACTAAGTATTCCATCTATCACCAGACTGAGTCCAAGGAAGTTCCTGAAGCTGGAGTAAGGAACCTAACCCACGCTTCTTTTAGAATAAGTTTGCTACTTTGCTGACTACTGTCATGGAAAAATAATTTCCAGGACTGGTCATTAAGAGACACAGTTAAGCTTTTATTAGGTAGACATTAAAAGGTACATACTTAAGGAAATAAAGTGAGGCCCCTCAAGAGAGAGCAGCACTTATTTCATGGAATAGGGGACCATTTATGCTTCTCTTGAGGGGGTGGAAACCCTAGGAAAATGTGGTTCACCCCCCAGAAGAATAGTGCCTGTTCTACAGGTATGGGCCCAGTTTTTATTTCCTGAACAGGTAATTTAAACATTCTTTGGATTCTCTCAACCTGTTCCTTTATCTTAGGATCAGGTTTCTGCTCTTTACTTTTTCTTTTTTTGCTCTTTACTTTTTCAATTAAGCCAACTCACAGATATTCAGTAATCCTGAATAATCTTGAGTGTGATGGATCTAGAAGGTAAGGGGCCTAAATTTAACTAAGGGAATGGGGATATGGATCACCTTGGGTAACTTTGACTGAGGCCCAAAAGTTGTAGTATTCTTAAAAGTACCACCTTTAGGTATGATTTCCTTTTTACCTTTTATTTCCTCTACCTTACCTCACATCAAGGTACAGTGTTACATTTTATAAAAACTTTTGGCTCATGCTTCTTTATTTCTGATGCCCATTATTTTTCTATTTTTCTACTTTTACCACAATATAAATTCATATTTCAGTTACTTATATATGACTATTTTCTCCGTATTAGACTACAAGATCTATGTTAGAATCAATAGCAAGTTAGTTCTACACCCCCAGAGTGTTTTTCCAAAGTGGTTGAGTTCAGTATTGATTAACTGAGTAACTTTAAAAAGTGTTTTTCTGTGTCAAACACTACTTAATGATTTAGGTAGAACAGTGAGGAAAACAATTTAAAATTACTTTATATAGTTCTATTTTAAGACAGGAACATTTTATATTTATTAAAGGTAGGAAAAGAAATAGGCTCTGCAGAGAGAGTTTGGGCCAAGTAAAAGTAGAAAAATAAGTACATGTACAGGACAGAGTGAGCTGCTGTGGAGAACACAGTAGCAGGGAGCTCAGTGTCAACTGTTTTTTTATATCACCTGCTCCTCATGGTGACATCAGATATAGACTGTCCTGTTCAAAACTGCCCCAGTTCTTACATGTACAGGGCTTTGGGAACTGTTCTGCCCATATGTCCTGGGATTTTGTAATTAGCAAGTCATACCTACAGTAAGTCCCCAATTTACAAACATTTGAGTTGCGAACTTTTACAGATACAAATGGACCTCACCTTACAAACATTCGTAGATGTGAACAAATTGTGGAAGTAGCTCATGTGTCTGCCAGATATTGTCATAGTTGTGCTGCTGTGTGCTTACTGTTTGGTTCTATAGTATACAATAGTACAGTACAGTTGGGGACTTACTGTATTTGTGTGTATATATATATTTTTTATGCTTTACATTGTATATTTGTGTCAAAAATGTGTAAGACTCATTTTGTTGGACTTACTAAAGAATCCAACTTATGAATGTTCTCCCTGAATGGAACTCATCTGTAAGTCAAGGACTTACTGTATTTCCTGAGACAGCTTTGCCATGCCCTAGTCTCCTGCCTCATTTCCTCCTGAGAGACACAAATCCCCATAATTCCTTATGGAATGCTGAGGAAGTAGAAGTTTCTGCCTTCATAAAACTACTTCTTGCTGAAGGGGGCAGTAGACCCTAACTACTGGGGATTATGTGCTCTCCAACTACCTTGGGGTGTTGTGGCTCACTAGCTGGATTGAAGGAAAAAAATTAAGATAAGAATTTAGTGTCTATAGAAAGCTTGGTGAATTTTTCAGGAGTTACTTTACTATTAGTTTTAGGTTGTAGAGCCCAAATATGAGAAGGAGCAGGTCAGATTTCTACACTTCCTATGGAGGAGAAAGTATGGGAAAGAGATGTTAGATAAATTATCAAGAGCCTGAGAGCCATAGCCTTAGAAAGATTATCTACATTGTGGGTCTAATTAAAAACAGTAGTCTCAGTGCAGGTGCCTGTTTATGTTGTGGTGAATAGGATCTCTGTGGGATGCTAGTAAACAGTTTAGGAGAGACTCATATCCCTCTGAGAGACAGGTGGGCATCTGAGGACAGGATCATCAACTGTATCAATTTCTTCTTCTTCAGTGGCCACTCTAAATACCATAGTTTCTGTTTTTTTCCAGAGATAAAGGATCACTAAAGCCTGAACATAGGGGATTTCACTCTATCTTCTGTGCTTTATGAAGAAACAATTTAGCTGAAAAACAGTATCATAATTTACACTGCCATCGTGTACCCATTGATCACCATTGCCTAGTTCATACTGCATCCAAACCATATTTGAATAGTAGATAAATCATTCCTTTTTCAAATTGGCAGGGTCAAACCATGCCCACTGATGAAGAATTGAGCCTAGTGCTGAGGTCAGTGAGATCTGTGGAGTGCTGTTCATGGTGTTTCCCATGGGTGATCTTGGAGAGAGAAAGAAAGAACTAGGTCTTGGGTCCTTTGATAGTGTCTCATGTAGAAGAAGGAGATCCATTGAGTCTACAAAGTGTCCCTGTCAGACTCAAGTACTTTCTAAGCAGACATGTCTGCTTAAAACTGGGGTGACACTGGTATCTTTCCTAAAAGAGTAGATCCTCCCTGAGGGCTCTCTTAGCCTTAGGATTCTCCATACTTAGGAAGAAGGGTGAAGCCTTTTAGTGGCCCATTTAGCAACTTCTATGAGATCAGGGTGAAGCTCCTCTCCTGGGGACTCTCTTAGCCACTTCTGACATTCTTAAGAGATCAGGGTGGAGACTCTGACCCAGAAACAGTAAACTCTTAAGAAATCAGAGTGGAACCACTTGAGAAACAGCATCTCTTACATTTACACTGATAATTAAAACTTTGGTTCTTTGTTTAAGAAAGTTGAGATAGAAACCTCTTTAAAAAAATACCTTAAAAAGTTCTAAGAACAGGGATGGCTCTGCTTTTGGGTACTCACAGCCATTTGAGTTGACTTTTCCCGGCTGTTCTTTCATTCTGCTCAGATCATCAAGCATATGTCTCTAAATTACCTAAATTTCTCCTCAAAGAAACAAGAAGGGACTCTAACCCAATTCAAGAGAGGAGGCCCATATGTTCCCCAAAACTGTAGATTTAGCTCTTATCTACAAGGGTGAGATTTTTTTGGTGATCATGAGGCCAGTTGAAAAAAAGAAAAGAAAAAAAAAATCCAAAGAAGCCCAGTGGAACCATGTGACCAAGTGGCATAACCAACTAAACTAGCCAACAAACATGGCCAAATCCATGAGGCTGACCCATGTGATGAACCAAAATGGCCGATCCACATGACTAGCTCACATGACCAACATGGCTGAAGAATGTGGTGAACCCATGTAACTCACATGGCAAACCAAAATTTCTGACAAATAATGGCAAAAAAGTGAACTGAGATGAAACAAGGCTCAGAGAAAGTGACTCACTAAGGATACCCAGAGATAATGGCCATCTAGAAGAAAAGCACAGATAAGAGTTTGAACACAAAATGGGTTAACTGGGGTAGGTGGCTATTCCAGCAGGAGACTGTTACCAATAGCTATCTTTCCTGAAAGAGTAAGAAGCTGAGCAAAGTATCACAGAGAATAGAAATGTGAGGACAAAACAGCACACTAAACTCTAGGTCATACACATGAAACCTGAATGATCTGTTCTGCAACTCAGTTATTAACAGCCTCTCTGGCTGCTCTTTACTGACTCATCTGCAATGAGTGACCAATAACAGGAAAGAGAAGAAAGAAAAGAGAAGATAAATTTGAGGTGACCCTATGGGCTTCTTGCCAGCTGGGAAAAACTCAGAGACCATGTTCCCCTCCCTCTTCCCACATGGTGGGAAAAGTAGGAAACTGTTCCTTCACTATGAGAAAGCTTCCTAAATTCCCCAGCCTAGGGGAGAGATAATAAGAGAACAAACCTGCCTAGCCATAGATTTTAGAGAGAAACAAACAAACAAACAAAAAGTGCCAAAAAGGGCCTTATCTCTTACCTCCTGGCTTGCTGTACCAAATATGTTGCTGGGTTTTGGAGTGCTCAAGTGTCCTTCTAGAAGTGGTTTCTAGGTTCTTTCTGTCCCAAATAAATAAATGGTCAAGACGAGTGCAGAAGGTAGCAAGGTTTTACATTTATTAAAGGTAGGAAAAGAAACATGGTCTGCAGAATGAGTTTGGGCTCAGTAAAAGTATAGTCTGCAGGATGAAAGCAGGCTGCTATGAGAGAACATGGTAGCCTATATAGTTCTGCATCACAAAGATTTGCCAAGAGACAGATTAGTCTATTGAAATCATGGAGGCATTTATGGTGTTTATTATTCTATACTTGAAGATGTAATCAATTTATAATTTCATTTTTCTTCCTGTATGTAAGCCTGTAAAACTGACTCTTTTGGGGGAGAAGGGTTAAGATAGGTATGAAAGTATGGTAGCCTGTGGTTTGTATTTGTACATCTAGCTTAACACTTACCTCTTTGGCTCTTTCCTCCTATTAACTCTGACCTTATTAATATTTTGCAAACCATTGTTGCTGTATTTTTTGTGTTGCTGTAATTTTTTTTGTCAGTACCGGGGATCGAACTCGGGACCTTGTGCTTGCGAGGCAGGCGGCGGAAGCAAATCATTGTTTTTACCCCATGGCAAATAGCTCTTTTAATTTTAGATTAGAGATTTTATTTTGAGTTTTTTATTTGATGGCTTAGATTTATTTTAAGGTTTAAAAAAAGTGCTTTATCTTATTAAAAATTTTCTTTGACAATCAAATATATTTGGTATGCTATGTACAATAGATACATCCTAGAATTGGTGAAGCAGCAGATTTAGTCTTTTTCCCTTTCCAATAATTCATCTGCTTGCTACTCACTGTAGCCTAATCTCAATGTAACCTGGAAATGTGATAAAATGCAGTGTAGTGGGCCCTACTCCAGAACTACTAATTCAGAATCTGCATTTTAAAGTATCCCCAGGAGATCTGTATGCACATTAAAGTTTGAGAAAAGTCAATCAATTGAGCCTTTATCTGAAATTTAACCTGCTGCAAAAGCAGCTGAATATAATGTATTCTCCAATGCAGGCCACAGTTTGGAATTCTGATTTATTTGATGGTGTAATGTTTATTGACTGCACCTGTTGTGCTAGGTGCTGCAAGGAAAATGTAAACCAACCAGCCATTGTTCTGCCATTACTTCAATGAAAAAGACAAAATGTATTTTTTCTTTTATTTTTACTTTTTAAACATGTACACATGCATTGAAAGCAGAGAAAGAGTTGAGTAGGAGAGACAATCTGTTAATTAAAAATATGGGTGAGCAGAGTCCACTGAGGTTAAAGGGAGAACAATAGTCAGCAATCATTTATCATAGTACGCTGTTCAAGGATTTCAAGACACCTGATTAACAGTGGCAATTCTCATTTAGATTCATTATCTGATAGAGCACACCACTCCAGGGGGCTTTGGCTCAAAGTTAAAATAAGAGTTGATGAGGCATGTTCACATACACAGAGATGGAAGGAACGCCACGAATCATCTGTATGTTTGTTCTAGGAATTAACATTTGGTTGGCGGAATTTTGTGTAGACAAAGTTTCTGGACAATTGGTTGCATTTTCTACTTCCCCTCCAGATGTTTCAGCATTTTGTCATGTAGTTCAACCCTATTGTTCTCAGATGTTTCATGAATTTTTAGCAGAAAAACTACTGAAAGCATTTATTTCATGTCTACATTTGGTTCCTTATGAAAAATATAGTCTTTTAAACCTAATATTTAGTCAAGTTCCTCCTTTGTATTAAATTATTATTCTATATAGTGGATGTAGAAGACATTCTTAGTATATTGTCAGGATGTGACAAAATGCAAGTAAAGATATTAAAGAGGTCCAGAATATGCCATGTCCAAATACGCTGCTTTGGCATAAGGATTATTGGAAGCTGAGGCAGCTAAGAATCAGCAAATACAGGAAGAATTTTGTACTGTCCTCATCTACCTGATCTGGGGAGCACAGAGACTCTTATTACTAGAGAGAGAGTTTGCACTGATATGAATCTGCAGAAAGAAACCTTACTACCATAACCCTTATATTCCATTAGTTTCCTCTAGAAAGTTTTTAGTAACATTTTTACAATTTTATCATCATCAGAGTGCAACCTTCCTTTTCTTTATTAAAATGGTATGTAAGACCCCAAGTCAAAATGCTGCTTTATTTTTTGTGAATTCCCTTGCATGTAAAATATCCACAAATTTGTGTTGCTTTTCTCTTGTCAATACATATTTTGTCAATTAGATTTGCAGGGCCTCAGACATTGAACTCAAGAAGGGTTAGGATTAAAGTTTTCCTTCCCAACAGTTGAATTCTATCAAACTTCCTTTAAAATTTTTAGTATACAATTTTAAAAAAGGAAAGTAAGAAATAAATAAGAAATGAAAGGTAATAATATAGATATTGAGATGTGAAAAATCTGAATCATCAATGCAACTAGAATGAGAGTTTTTAAGAATTAGCTATTCAGTCATCTGTTTCATATAATCATTACTCAAACTGTCAATGACCGTAGGCTCACTATATGAGAGATTATTATCATCACACTCTAAACCTGCAGTGAGGTCAGCTGTTGGATCAATAACAACTCTGCTCCATCAGACAGCAAATCTAAATGAGAATTGCCACTGTTAATCAGGTATCTTGCAATCCTTGAACAGGGTACTGTGATAAATGATTGCTGATTATTGTTCTTCCTTTAACCTCAGTGGATTTTATTCACCCATATTTTCAATTAACTAATTTAGTTAAGGACATTTAAAATGCTTAGATCTTTTCAAAATTCTCCATAGGGAGGTTATTCCTACCATACATATCAGGACGAATATCCTTCCTTTTTTGTAGAGATATATTTGTTAGATTTTATTTTTTTCTCAGAGAAACACATTTCTAAGAAAGACTAGTTTCACATTCCACTTAGCCCTTAGTACTTTACTTCACAGAATGGAAGTATTTTAAAATTCAGTAAAAATATACAATGTTCTTTATGGGGTATTAAACAAAAGTCAAAGCTTTGGAAAATTACAACCTTCAGTGCAAAAAGAGATATCTTCTGCTTTTTATAAAGTTAATTAGGAATGAAAAATCTTTTAGAAAAAAATGTTGAATTAAACTGAGCTTATGGTGTTAGTATTCCTTTAAATACATTAAAAGACTAAGATTTTGCCAGTTATGAGCATTTACTTTTACATTTTTATGATGTTTGTCCTTTATATTAAGGTCTGAAATTTAAAAACTTAAATTTGTAGTTTTTTAGAAAGAAAAGTCTATTATCTTATTTCTGTTAGGCAAGTTTATAAAGCTAGGATTGATGTGATGGTTAAAACCATATACCTGCATTTTTACTTTGTGATGGGTGTCTCTCACATTTAGTAAATGAGGCTGTGATCAAGGTAAGATAGTCAACAATTGATGAGTATCTTGTTTTTCTGACTTGACTGGTAAATTGGCAAATATGTGTGCATCTTAGGATGTGTGGGAGGAAAATGAGTAGTCTTAGCATCTTACTGAAGAATTTTCTGGGTACTGAGTCCAACCTTCTGTTTCTAGAAACCTTCCTGTGTTTTTGATGCCATCATAACACCGTCAGGGATCACTGTAGGGATGGGGAAATAGGCAGAACCCTGTGTCCTTACCTGGTGCTCATTAAGAGCAGGATTTGTGTTTTCTGGAACAACCAGGGACTTAAAAGTCATTTTTGCTATGCACCTTGACTCTTCACTTGGGCCTGTAGATGCCCAAGTGACACTAAAAGCAGAAGAATGTTTGACTTTCAGTTTGTATCTTTTGTTACTGTAAATCTTGAGTTAAATCTCTTCTCAGCTCTGCATATAGAAATGTTAATTCTTTAGGAAGTGTTTGTCTAGAAGTTGGCAAAGCAGGCTTAATTATCCCTGAATTTACATGTTCTCACCCCATTCAAGACTGAAGGAGTTCCAGGGGCATTCAACTAGGCCCAGAAGTCTTCAGTCATTGTCCTGAACCTGTGATCACCTGAAAATGAGACCACTCCTCAGCCAAAAGTATTCCAGAGCTATGACACCAGCACTGAGATAATGATCAAACAGGCTCCAGCCCACCAGCTAACACTTGAAAGCTGGCCACTCAACTTTTTGGGTGGGCCAGTGTGAACCCTGGTATCATAGTATCCCCCTTCTAGCCCCCTAACCTGGAGTCCTTTCCTATTTTCCCTCCAACTTTCCAATTAAAGCTTTTTTTTCCTAACCCTGTGGATTTGTGCTTTAGCTTTAATTTCTATTATTACTAAAAGTAAGGACCCATGATAGCCAGCAGCGTGTTCATATGCACTCTGAATAGCTTAAGCATGAACAATTATATTCATCTCCTTTGATTCTCTACATGTTACTTATTTTCACTGTTAACCATTTATAGTATTTCTGAACCTCTATTTTTGGTTATTTATTGCTACAAAATAAAGCTGAAATATATATTATATGTAAAATAAGAACTGAATGTCAGGAAATTAGGGTACAGTGAAAGTGGTATATCTCTATTGAGCAATGTCTGGTCCTCGTCTGAGGAGAATCAAATGGATGTGGAGTAAATGAAGGAGGCTAGAAGTATTTGGAGATTCTTCACTCACATATCTGAAATGTGGGTCAGGATGGCCCAAAGGCTGGGTTCTGTTGGAGATTGAGAGGAACATAGACACTTGGCTTCTCCACATGCACTGGGCTTCTCAGTGGTGACTGGATTCTGAATGAAAGTTTCCCAAGATGGGGGGCAACAGGAGACTGGGCATGCTAAGACAGCCAGCTGAAACTGCATGAGCTTTGTGTCTTAGATTTGGAAATCACAAGAATTCATTTAGGTTCTAGTTCTTTGATCAGCGCAGGCATAGACCTGTCTGTAGCCAAGAGGAGATTATAGAGATCAAAGCATTTGTGATCATTTTTTAAATATACCATAACACCTAATTCATAGGTTTTCTTTTTTCCTAAGAGGTTTTTTCCTGAATTACCTTACAAGCAAATAGGAGATATCTGGTACTTTATAGGGGAAAACCAGAGGTGAGTTTTATATTGTTTCTCCCAATATTACTCAGCTTATCCATCTACTCACAGTAGGTTACAGAAAAATGTTAGGGGGACAGTTAATTGCTAGGGGCATTTCATATAAGTTATTTTTCTTCTAATGCACCTTGCAGTCAATCAGGCTATTGTCTGATGTAGTTGTCATTAACTACACCTCTATTAGCTGTTCATTTGTGGCATAAAACACACCTGAGTACAGAGAATTGCTTTTGAACCAAGCCATTGTTTCATGAATATTAGAACACAAATCAATGCATATTGACTGAGTTTTCATAGATGAATGTAATAGCATTGCCCTTAGCAAAATATGGTTTATTTCTTCAAAACCATGTGCAAGGCCTACGATAAGAAGCACTTAAGTTTTCAAGATGTTGAACTCTAAGCTCTGAACTAATAAGTTCACTTCTTCAAATATTTGAAGCTCTATGAACAGACACTGCACATTCTAATGTACTTGCTTCTGTGTGGATGGTGTTGGGCAAGAGGCCAGGGAATGATAACGACTTTAGGTAACATTTTGATGACACTTTTAATGAGCATATATCATCTCTATTGATCCTCAAAACAAACGTGTGAAACAGGTATCATCATCCCAAATTTACAAGTATCAGGAATTTTCTGAGGCATGCCCAAGGTCATTCATTATCTTGCTGTAGTAGAATGGAGATTTAAATGCCTCAGATATTACTGCTTCTGGAAAGTCACAACTGAAACTGCTCAGCCAAATTAAAGCACTCCTCTGCTTTCATAATACCTTGAAATCTACCCATATCCACCACTTTGTTTCATAATTATCTTCTTCTATGTTTGTTTTCCTCACTTGACTGTTGACTAGAAAGGACTTGCTTCATGTACCTGCACTCACTAAGGATTTGATCTGAAGTAACCAATGAAGACTTGCAGAATGAATGAAGAAATAAATGACCTCTAACTCTAAAACTCTTTCTCACAATCCGTAGTATATTTCAAGAAAGAATAGGGTAAAGAAAAGCTGCTTTTTGTGGATAGGACAAGGGAGCCATAGAATATTAGAAGTTGAGGTTAAAAAGTTAATGAGATGGGGGTCAGATCATACAGAGCCTTATAAATCTGAGTGACCTGATTAAACTTAGGAGGCAAAGTGATTCTTTTAAAAACCTATGATAAAAATAGGTGGAAATGAGCAAGACTAGAAATGGAGAAAACTATCATGGTTGATTTACTAAAGTGATGAAGACCAGAGGCTATCATTTCTTGACAAAAGTGAGGGGTTGTTGGATTTTGGTTTTATTCTGAAATTAGAGCCAATAGGAGCTTCATGTGCTCATAAGCTAGGTTTTGGAAAAGGAAGAGGTGCTATAACTGACTTGCTGTCAGAAGGTGGGGTCTGATTAGGGGATGCAAATTTCCTGGGGTGTGATCTGGAAGGCTCTGTCTTCCTCTCTGGCTCCTCTCTTTTCTTTCTGCTTTCTGGCTGCCATGAGATGAGCAGTTGTCCTCCATCTAGACCCTTACAGCATGCCTTCCTGCTTTGGAGCTGGCCAACTATGGTCTGAAAATGTGAGTTAGAATAAACCTGTCCTTTAAGTTGCAGGTATCAGGTGCTTTATCCCAAAACTAAGACATATTTTGGTATTAGAAGTGGAGTTGTTTCTGTGATTATCTGACCATGTGCTTTAGAAGCCTTTGGAAGTGACTCAGGAAAGGAGTTTGGAAAGGTTTGGAGGTAAAGAAGGTAAAGAAGCCCTAGTATGTTTTAAGCCAAATTTGATGGGAGATTTTGGTCAGCGCTCAGAAGTCCAGAATACCAAGAGAAATTGACATAGTAAAGATCAGGTGTCAGGTGGTTTCAGTTGGAAACAAGGATTCCATCGGTGGTTGGACTCCAGGCCATGTGTATAATGGTATGGCAGAAAATTTGTCTACATTTGCTTATATCCTGAAACTTTGTGGGAGACTAAGATTAAGGGTGGTGGTGTATAACCTACCATTTCTAGCCAGTTTATTTTGTATCTCTAGTATTATAATTTTCATCTTTAAATTTTGATATAAATCATTTTTATGTGTCTTCTGCATCACACATTTTAGTTTCTTGAATACATTGAATACAGATTTTTTTTTGAGAGAGGGTTTTGCTATGTAGTTCTGGCTGGCCTTGAACTCACTATGTAGCCCAGGCTAGCCTTGAACTCACAGTGATTCTCCTGCCTCAGCCTCCCAAGTACTGGGATCACATGTGTACGCTACCAGGCCTGGCCTAAATACAGTTTCAATAACTATTTAAATATACTTGCCTACTTACTCTATTATCTATGTCATTTCTTGATCAGTTTGGATTGATTGATGTTTCTCCTCTCTATGTATCATATTTTCCTGAGTTTTACATGTTTGGTAAGTTTTGGTTGTATGCAAGATACTATAAATTTTTCTCTGTTGAGTACTAGATATTTTTTCGCTTTCTATAAATGTTTCTTAGCTTTGACGTGGAACACCAACACACTTTCTAACAGTTTGATCATTTCAGGTCCTGCTTATAATGTTTATTAGATGGTACCAGAACAGTGTTTACCATGGGTTTAGTTTTCCTTATTAGTGAGGCAGTTGCTTCTGAGTATTCTACTCAATACCCAATGAATTATGAGTTTTCCAGCCTCCATAGAGAGATCAAGTAATATACTCAGTGCTGCATGAGGATCAGGTACTATTACTCCTAATTCCTTTGGGTATTTCTTTCTCCAGTCTTAGATGGTTTCCTCATATGTATCCTTGTTAGTTTTCAGCTAAAGATTGGAAGAATATCTTTATAAGATTGCCAATGTTCTTTGTATACTTGTCTCCTCTCTGGTATCTCTATCTTTGTCTCCTCTCCTGTAACTCTACTTACTTTGGTCTCCTGGGTCTCCAGCCTCAACTCAGGGAGACAACTGTTTTGGGGTTGTCAATGGAGTTTTTTTCCCCCATTAACTTTATTGGTACATTTTAGGTATAAAAATACAGTTACATTCATCATTGGGATCTTGTACCATTACATGAGTCTCTTGGTTCTTATTATTTTTCCCCTTCCCTTGCCCTTGCTTCATCCCCTCCACCCTTCCCTATTTGCAAAGACCTTGTTTCCCTTTTTTTCCTCTTCTCATATTTTTTTCCTTTCCCTTTTTTCCCTTCCCCTACCCCTCCCAAGTCCCCTGCTCTTTTAGACCTTTTCTTCCTGTTACACAATATCAGTTATACATTTTAAAAATTACAATATTAAGATCTAGGAGACATTACCACAGATTTTACAGAATTTAAAAGGATATAGAAAGCATATTACAAAAATCTTTTTTGAAATAAATTTGACAACTTCTAAGAAGTAACTTAGAAGACAAATTAATGAAACTAACTCTGGAGGAAATATAAAATTTGAATAGCACCTATTAAAGAAAGTATATTCCTAGCTTGAAAACTTACCTATATGACAACAGCAGGCTCATAAACATTTTAACTGATAAATTATATAAAACATTTAAAGCAGAAAAAAGAAGGAACACTTCTCCCCTCATTTTAGGAACTCAACATTGTGCTAATCCTAAAACTGGATAAAGATAATAGAAGAAAAAAGTATGAACATATATAGAAATTTGTTTAACAAAACAAACTCTTAGAAGTCAGATCTGGCAGTATGTAGAAAGTGGTTTCACTATAGGGATGGCAGTGTTGGCTCAGCATTGGAAGATCCACCCCCAAAAGTAATCATTTCAACAGAGGAAAGGAGAAAGCCACATGATCCTGTCACCAGCTGGAGAAAGAGCACTGGACTAAATTCTACAGCTGTTCACGGCAAAAGCCACCAGGAGACCGGAAGTAGAACAGAACCCTCTCAACAGATCAAAGACACGTACTCAATACTTCCAACAAAAACTCCTTCTATGAATGGAGACAATACAATGCTTTCTCTCTAAAGTGGGGAACAAGGGCATATATGCCTACTCTTCATCTGTCCATTAGAACCTGAAACATAGGTCCAAACCAAAATAGTCTGGCAATAAAATGACATAACTAGGATAGGATTGGCACGGCAGAAGCAAAATCTTTACATGTAGATGAAACGAGCATCTACAGAGAAAACACCAAGAAATCTCTAGGAGTCCCCAGAATCTGTACCAGAATCCAGCAGGACCAGAAAACACATACAAAAATTCAGGTCTGTGCACACTTTCTATAAATGAAGAACTGGATATTGAAACTTAAAAGTCATGCAGGAGTAAAAAGGACTCAGAAAAGCCAAAAACAAAAACAAAAACAGTGTTGGAAGATGTTTAGCACCCAATTTTAAGACTTCTTCTAAAGCTACAGTAATCAAGGCAGTGTTGGTGTAAGGAAAGACATACAGATCATTTGAATAAAACAGAGAATCTAGAAATAGAATCACACATACATGGTCCACTGAGTTTTGAAAGACTAGCCAACATTTTATCCAACATTCAGCATTTTATGGAATATAAACTCAATTCTAGAGCCGAGGAAGAGACAGTGTCTTCAGCAAACGGCACTAGAACACCTGGTATCTGTATATAAAAAATTAACATCAACCTTTTTTTTCCATACATGAAAATAACTTGAAGGAATCTATGAACCTAAATAAGAAAGCCTAAAAGTATAAAACTTTAAGAAGAAAGTATAAGGGAAAATATTTATGAATTCAGGGTAGGCAAGAACTACCTAGGTTACAAAAACATGATGTATAAAAGAAAAAAATTGATAAATGAGATTCCATCAAAATTTAGAACTTTAAATGACATCATTAAAATGAAAAGTAGTCCTTAAAGACCATATTTACAATGCACATAACCTATGAGCAGAATATATAAAGAATTCTTAGAGCTCATTAATAGACAACCCAATAAAAATGTAGACATAAGAAGATGATAAATAGCCAATATAGCACAAGGAATGGTGTGTGATTCTAGAATCAGAAAAATACTAACCAGTACAATAATAAGACTGAATTATACACTTATTAGGGAGATGAAGTCAAAAGTTTTAAAAGCCTTGTCATGACTTTTTCTTTTTGTTGGATTCTCCCCCTTTGCATTTAATTTGTCACGCCCAGTGGATTCATTCTGCTGGGTTTCCTGGGGTTGTGATCCTCATTGTCTTTTCCTAGGGTATTGTCTAAAATTTTTGGGAGTGCTGGTTTGGTATTCATGAAGTTCCTGAGGTGCTCTTTATCATGAAAGCATCTTATTTCTCCATCAAGTTTGAAAGATAGTTTTGCAGGGTCCATCAATCTGGGTTGGAGGCTGTTTTCCTTTAGGGTTTGAAATGTACCACTCCAAGCTCTTCTTGCCTTGAGGGTTTGCATTGAGAAGTCTGCTGTGATTCTGATGGGCTTTCCTTTGTATGTGATTTGTTTCTTTTCTCTCACTGCTTGTAGAATTTTATTCTTCTGTTGGATTTCTGGAATCCTAACTATTATATGCCTATGTGTAGATTTTTTTTGATTAAGGTTAGCTGGAGGGCTATATGCCTCACTTATCTGTATGTCAAGTTCTTTTCCACTGCTTGGGAAGTTTTCTGCCATCACTTCTGTGAAGAGTTTTTTTTATGTCATCTGCACTCTCTCCTGTTTCTTCATTGACTCCAGTCAGTCTTATGTTACTCTTCTTTGCATCATCTAGCAGCTACTGGATTGATTTCTCATGTTCTCTTAGAATTTTAAAGCAATTTTTCTTTTCCTCCTCACTAATTGCAATCTTATCTTCTATATGTGAAATTCTATCCTCACATTGGTTCATTCTGCTATGCAGACTTTCGATGGAGTTTTCAATGTCTTGGAAATCTGATTGTATCTGTTTTATGGATTCCATTTGTTTCCTATGTTGGGATTCCATCATGTTCCTCAGATCCTCTATTTTTTTTTATCTGTGTCCTCTCTAGATTTATTAATCATGTCTTGCACCATGAGCACAATCTTTGCTGTTATCTGAGTAATTATTTCTGATTTCATTTTTCCTAGATCCTCTTTTGTTGCCAGTTCAGAGAGTCCAGGTGGTTGAGTATCAGATTGTTCCATCTCGTTTCCCTTTGGGGTTGCTGTAGGTGATCTGGAAGTCTGTTTTTGAGGCTTGTTTATGTGTCTTCTCATGTCCACGTGGGGGGGGTGTGCTTCTGGCACCCACGTGGCTCACCTCTGCCCTAGGAGCTTGGGACGGCAGAGGGGGAACTTCCTTCTGGGTTCTGGGACCGGCTCAGCTTCACTGCCCTAGGAGCCTGGGATGGAGACAACTGTGTTCTGCCTGGAGTCCATCTCCCTGCACCTGGCCTAGAAAACTCCCAGTAAGCAGTCAGCTGAGCTATCATAGGACACATTTATCTTTTTTTCTGTCTTTGAAAGATCACTGAAAGACACTGATGCTACTGTCAAGAAAACCATTGTTTTGTGTACTTTATCTTTTTGCTGTTGTTGTTTCAGAAAGAAGGATCAATCTGGTCCCTCACAGGCCTTCTTGGTCAGACCAGGAGTCCAAGTAAGTTTGTTATAATTCAGCTCTGTTTGCTGTTGGAAGAATAGATTAAAGATTAACTATGAAAGATTAACTGTAGATTATTAAAGATTATCTATAAAGATTAATTATAGATTGTCTAATGAGAATATCTAAAAGAGAGCAGGGAAGGGAGCTTGGAAAGAATCATTCTGGGGATGGGAGATTTATGTAGTGTATGTCAGTGTGAAAGCATCTGTCATTATGAGAGTCTGATACTAGCAATCCCCACACTGTCAGGCCAGCCAGAGAAAAGGCATCTTTTTTTTGGAGACAGGGTCTCACTATGGAGTTCTGGCTGGCCTTCAGTTCACTATATAGCCCAGACTGGCCTTGAAGTCATGGTGATTCTCCTTCCTCAACCTCCCAAGTTCTGGGGTTACAGGTGTGTGCCACCACGCCCAGCAAAAGCATCTATTTTTAGATGTTTAATCATTTAGATTGAATTATTATTGTAGCAAGTGAAATTATCTTAAGATGCTCATGTGTCTTTTATTTGCCCACCATAAATCTAGAAATAGGCACACATCTTATTTTTTGTGTTTATTTGATTTCCGTAGTGACCTTTCTGCAGTGTTCTGAAATCATCGAATTTGTAATCAATATAATACTTTCATGATCTATATTATATAAGAAGCAATTCTCATTAAATAGAATAAATGAAG
Organism: Heterocephalus glaber; assembly: GCF_053883595.1. Classification (NCBI taxonomy): domain Eukaryota; kingdom Metazoa; phylum Chordata; class Mammalia; order Rodentia; family Bathyergidae; genus Heterocephalus; species Heterocephalus glaber. Next base: position 81,842,561 of record NW_028258315.1, on the reverse strand, counting down.
GCTTTAAGGGAATAAGAAAAGGAGGTTGTGTTTTCAGAGTTATAGTATCAATAGCTTAATAGAAAATGATTATTGGCAAAAGTTTTACAGACAAAGGAAAGCTCTGCCACAAATTTATATGATGTATTTCTAATTAATCTTTCTACTGTCATAAAGGTCCCTTTGCTCATTTTTTTTCCCTGAGACTGGGTCTTGCTGTGTAGTTCAGGCTGGCCTTGAACTTACTATGTACCCAGGGTGGCCTCAAACTCAGCATTTTTCCTGCCTCAGCCTCTCCAGTGCTGGGATTATATACACCATGCCCAACGTCCCTTTCTCATTTTTACACCTCTTACATTACATCAAGAAATGATCTTAAAATGAAGATCTGATCAATTATAAAAAATAAGGATGCTACATTTTCTTTACAGTTCTCAATGTTGCAGAAAAAGATCTGAGATCCTATTACATTACATAACCAGAATCCTAACCTGTTCTTGACTATTGGATGTGCATTTTCTTCATTTTTCTCACAATTCCTTAAAGACAGGGTGCTCTGTTTATGTCTATTTTGAAAATGAGAGTTGAGAACTGGTCTCCTCCCTGTGATATGAAGAGCTATTCAGTTTACTCTCTCCATAGGATAGGAGAGAGGAAATAGAAACTAGGAGAACGAATTGAGTATGCCAACACAGTGTTATAATACACTGAAAAGTAAGTAACAAGTAAAAGAAATAAGGGAAGTGAGATTGGTTTTCCAGCCCATGATTGTATTCTTGGTGGCCAGGAAGTACTTGGGCCAAGCAGGTTGCCATACAGCAAGAAGGTTAACCTGGTGGTTACACTGAGTGACAAAAACTCCCACTCAGAAGTTTTAGTTACCTCACAGTATGCATAGTTTTTCATGAAGCTGGATACAACCTTTAAATCTAGTGATGTTGTAGTCAGTGGTCCTGGTAGAGGCCCTGTTCTGAAAAAGACCTGTGGGAGAGTTTTCCAGCACAAAGGTGGCCAGATCTAGAAAGCTGTCATCATCTACTAAATTTTCAATAGCTTTTCTACTCTAGGTTCACTGAGAGCCACATCTGTATTAATATACCAAATATAAGACAGCTTTCCATAGGTTTGAATACTTGTTTCCTTTGATAACTTCAGGAGGAGCAAACAAGTGTTCCTTTCATAAAAACTTGGTACTATTTTTCCTGTCTTCAGCAGGCTGAGGGTGAGCAGAATAGTACAAGAAATGAATTTGTCACTCCTAATATTCCTAGTTCTCGACTAGAAGTTTTGATTTGGAAAGGAGAAAATCTTTCTTGAGCAGCAGGTATCACAAAGGTGTCCCCCAGTGCCCATTATCTCACAACAAGAACATATTATTAAATGTTCTTCACTTACAGCCTAGGAAACAGTCTTGGCACATTGAAATATTTTTTTCTCAGCGATGTGGCTTTTAATTGATTAAGCTTATTCAGGTCACATCAACTTTCAGGTGTTTTTCATCACTTTACATTATAAGCCTTTAAGAAGGAGTACAGGAGAAAAATGGAAGGATAGCAAAGCCACTAAAAAAATGAGAAGAGTTGGGAGAATGAGCATTGATATGGCATAGTGAGAAGTGGAGAGTAGGTGGAGATTGAGGGGGAAAAGTGGCTTGTGCAGAGTATCTTTCATATATGTAAGCATTTTCTGAGCCCACTGCAGACAGGCAGGTCTGCGCACACCCTGCCAAGGTCCTGAGTCGCACGGAAGATGCGGAATTGGCCCATGCCCCAGCAACAATCCACTTGACCCCCACCCCCGCTCCTCTGTACAGCCACCTGGTTCCACACTACAAAGACCCAGAGGACACTGGACCACCAGACCATGGTACTGAGTCCCGCTGCTCCTGGCCCACAGGTAGGGGCTTCTGAGCCACTGTCCCACTGCTCCTGGCCCAGAGGAAGGGGTTTCCCGTCCACCATCCCTCCCACTGCTCCCAGCCCACAGGAAAGGGCTTTTGGGCCACCATCCCTACCACTGCTCCTGGTGCCTGTCCCACCTCTCCCAGCTCAAAGGAAGTAATCCATGAAGGCGCCAACAGCCACCCACCCCCAGCTGAAATGAGAAAACATGTAAATAAGTCTCAAAACCAGACTTCCAGATCACCTAGAGCAACCCCAAATGGAAGTGAGATGGAACACTCTGATACTCAACCACCTGGATCCACTGAACTGGCAACAAAAGGGGATCTGGAAAAAATGAAATCAGAAATAATTTCTCAGATAACAGGGGAAATTGTGCCCCTAGTGCAAGACACGATTAATAAATCTAGAGAGGAGCTCAGGAACATGATGGAATCCCAACATAGGAGACAAATGGAATCCATAAAAGAGATGCAAATAGATTACCAGGACATGAAAAACTCCACTGAAAGTCTACACAGCAGAATGAGCCAATGTGAGGACAGAATTTCAGATACAGAAGATAAGATTGCAATTAATGACCAGGAAAAGAAAAATTGCTTCAAAATTCTAAGGGAACATGAGAAATCAATCCAGCAGCTGCTAGATGATGCAAAGAAGAATAACATAAGACTGATAGGAGTCCATGAAGAAACAGGAGAGAGTGGAGATGATATAAAAAATCTCTTCACAGAAATAATGGCAGAAAACTTTCCAAGCAGGGGAAAAGGGCTTGACATACAGATAAGTGAGGCATATAGGACTCCAAATAGCCTTGATCAAAAAAAATCTATAACTAGGCATATGATTGTTAAGATTTCAGAAACTCAACAGAAGAACAAAGTTCTACAAGCAGTTAGAGAAAAGAAACAAATCACATACAAAGGAAAGCCCATCAGAATCACGGCAGACTTCTCAACACAAACCATCAAGGCAAGAAGAGCTTGGAGTGACATATTCCAAGCCCTAAAAGAAAACAGCCTCCAACCCAGATTGATGAACCCTGCAAAACTATCTTTCAAAACTCATGGAGAAATGAGATACTTTCATGACAAAGAGCACCTTAGGAACTTCGTGAATACCAAACCAGAACTCGAAAAAATTTTACACAATATCCTAGGAAGAGACATTGAGGATGACAACCCCAGGAAGCAAAGCAGAATGAACCCATCTGGAATGACAAGAAATTAAATGGAAAGGGGGAGAACTCAACGAAAAGAAAAAGTCATTGCAATGACAAGTCAAAACGTTTCAGTTATACCCATCAATGTTAATGGTCTCAATTCACCAATCAAAAGAAATAGACTGGCAGAATGGGTCAAGAAGCAAAATCCAACAATATGCTGCATACAAGAAACACACTTAATTCAAAAGGAAACTCATAGACTGAAAGTTAAAGGGTGGAAAACAATACTCCATGTGACAGGACCCCAAAAAAAGCAGGAGTAGCTGTCCTCTTTGTAGATCAAGTAGATTTCAAACCAACACTGATTAAGAGAGACAAAGAAGGACACTACGTCCTTGTAAAGGGAACAATCCAAAGGAAGAGATGACAATCATAAATATCTATGCACCAAACACTAGTGCACCCATCAATACAAAACAAATACTAACGGACATGAAAACTCATCTATGCACTAATACAATTGTAGTGGGGGACCTCAACACTACACTGTCACAAATAGATAGATCAACTAGACTAAAAATAAGTAATGAAATACTAGAACTCAATCGAACTCTTGAACAAATGAACTTAACAGATGTTTACAGAGTCTTCCACCCCACAAAATCAGAATACACATTCTTCTCAGCTGCACATGGGTCATTCTCCAAAATAGACCACATACTCACACATAGAACATGTTTAAGTAAGTGCAAAGGAATTGAAGTTATCCCCTGTATATTATCAGACCATAGTGCAATGAAATTGGAGAGCCATAGCAAAAGAAACTCAAAAAATTTCATAAACACGTGGAAAATGAACAACACACTTCTGAATAACCAATGGGTCACAGAGGAAATTAAAGAAGAAATCAGACAGTTCCTTCAATTAAATGACAATGACAATACAACATATTGGAATCTATGGGACACAATGAAAGTAGTCTTACGAGGGAAATTCATAGCAGTGAATATGCATATTAGGAAAACAGAATGAGCCCAATTAAACAACCTGATGCTGAACCTCAAGCTTCTGGAAAAAGAAGAACAGGACAACCCCAAAGCTCATACAAGGGAGGAAATTATAAAGATCAGAGGAGAAATCAATGCAATGGAGACTAAGTGAACAATACAAAAAATCAATGAAGCCAAGAGTTGGTTCTTCAAAAGAATCAACAAAATTGATAAACCCTTAGCCAACCTTGTCAGAAAAAGGAAAGAAAAGGCCCAAATCCATGCAATTAGGAATGAAAAGGGTGAAATTACAATGGACCCAGCAGAAATCCAGAGGATCATCAATACCTACTTCCAGAACCTATACGCCAATAAGATGGACAACACAGAAGTAATGGACAGATTCCTACATACATATGAATTACCAAAGTTGAACGAAGAAGACCTAAAAATTCTGAACAACCCAATATCAACCAATGAAATTGAAAATGTAATTAAAAACTTATCAACTAAGAAAAGCCCGGGCCCTGATGGCTTCACTGCTGAATTCTACAAGACATTTAGAGAGGAACTGCTGCCGCTACTGTTTAAACTCTTCAATGAACTTGAAAGGGAATCAATACTCCCAAATTCATTCCTGGAAGCAAGCATCACCTTGATCCCCAAAGCAGAGAAAGAACCAACCGAAAAGGAGAACTATAGGCCAATCTCGCTAATGAACATAGATGCAAAAATCCTTAATAAGATAATGGCAAACAGAATGCAGAAGATCATCAAGATCATACACCCTGATCAAGTGGGATTCATCCCAGGGATGCAGGGATGGTTCAATATATGAAAATCAATCAATGTAATAAACTATATCAACAGAGCCAAGGACAAAAACCACATGATTATTTCCATAGACTCAGAAAAAGCATTTGACAAAATCTAACATGCATTTATGATAAAAACCCTACAAAACATTGGAATAGATGGTCTCTACCTCAAAGTGATAGAAGCCATCTATGAAAAACCAACAGCCAGTATCATACTAAATGGTCAAAAACTGAAATCCTTCACACTAAAATCAGGAACAAGACAAGGATGTCCACTATCACCACTCTTGTTCAATATAGTTCTGGAAACATTAGCCACGGCAATTAGACAAGAGAAAGAAATAGAAGGAATAAAGATAGGTAATGAAGAAATCAAATTGTCATTATTTGCAGATGACAGGATACTCTATATAGAAGACCCCAAGAACTCCACCAAAAGTCTTCTAGACTTAATAACCAAATTCAGTCAAGTAGCTGGTTACAAGGTCAACACACAAAAATCGATAGCTTTCCTCTACATGAATGACAGGGTCACTGAGAGAGAAATAGGGCAAGTAATTCCTTTCACAATAGCATCCCAAAAACTGAAATACCTAGGAATCAACCTAATGAAAGAAATCAAAGACCTCTTCTCTGAAAACTATGGCACTCTGGACAGAGAAATTGAAGATGATATCAGAAAATGCACAGACATCCCCTGCTCCTGGGTAGGAAGGATTAATATAGTGAAAATGGCCATACTTCCAAAACTGCTATATAGATTTAATGCAATTCCAATTGAGATCCCAGTAGCATACTTCATGGACCTTGAGAAAACAATCCAAAAATTCATTTGGAACAAGAAGAGACCCAGAATTGCAAAAGCAATTCTAGGTAACAGAGACATGGCAGGGGGTATCACAATCCCCAACCTGCAACTCTACTACAAAGCTACTGTGATAAAAACAGCATAGTACTGGCAAAGAAACAGACCTGAGGACCAGTGGAACAGATTAGAAGATGGAGAAACAATGCTAGACACACTCAGCCATGTCATCTTCGATAAAGGAGCCAAACACCCTCACTGGAGGAAAGATAGCCTCTTTAATAAATGGTGCAGGAAAAATTGGGCTTCAACTTGCCAAAGATTAAAGCTAGACCTGTATCTCTCACCATGCACTAAACTAAAATCAAAATGGATTAAAGATCTTACTACTAAAATAGAAACTCTGAACCAGTTGGAACAGAGGTTAGGTAGAACTCTTGAAGACATCAATGTAGGAAAAGATTCTATGAACAAAACCTCACTTGCCTGTGAACTACCACAAACAATCAACAAGTGGGATCTCTTCTTATTAAAAGGCTTCTGCACAGCAAGAGAAACCACCAGCAGTGTGAAGGGACAACCCACATTGTGGGAAAAAAATCTTCACCTGCTCTTCCTCAGACAAAGGTCTACTATCTCGAATCTATAAAGAACTTAAAAAGATCAGATCTCCCAAATTTGAAGACCTAATTCGAAAATGGGCATCTGCAATGAACAGACATTTCTCAGACAAGGAAGTAGAAATAGCAAATAAATTCATGGAAAAATGTTCTACATCCCTGGTCATTAGAGAGATGCCAATGAAAACAATGCTGAGATTCCACTTCACTCCGGAAAGAATGGCTGCTCTCATGAAATCCACCAATAACAAATGCTGGTGGGGCTGTGGGGAAAGAGGAACCCTGCTCCACCGCTGGTGGGAGTGTAGACTGGTGCAAGCACTGTGGAAATCAGTATGGAGATACCTCAAAGAACTAGGACTGGAAGTCCCATTTGACCCTGCTATTCCACTGCTGGTTATCTTCCCCAAAGAATTAAAAGAATCATACCACAGTGATATATGTGTGCCCATGTTCATAGCAGCACAGTTTGTAATAGCTAAAACTTGGAAACAGCCCAAATGCCCATCAACTGGACACTGGATAAAGAAAATGTGGGTTTTTTATCAAATGGAGTACTAGTCAGCCATAAAAAATGAGAAATTAGAGACATTTATAGCTAAGTGGATGCACATTGAGGCAATACTCTTAAGTGAAATAAATAGGACACACATTTATAAATACCAAATAGTTTCTCTGGTGTGAGAAACTGAAAGTGTAAATAAGGACTAAATGTATAATAGATAATGTGAAATAGGAAGAAAAGGGGCAAAGGGGAAGGAAGTGGGAGGACTAGGGGAAAGGATAGAAGGGAATGGGATTAATATGAGAAAATGGAAAAATAGGAACAAAATCTTTGTAAATAGGGAGGACTGGAGGGGTTGAAGGGAGGGCTGGGCAAGGGTGAAAAAGAAGAACCAAGAGAGACTATGTAAAGGTGCAAATTTCCAATGATGAATGTCATTCTATTGTATACCTGAAATGTACCAATGATTCGAATGAATAATTGATAACGTAAAATAGGAAGAAAAGGTCCAAAGGGGTAGGGGTAGTGGGAGTAGCAGGAGAAAGGAAAGAATGGAAAGGAAAAATGCTGAGAAATGGAAAAAATGGAAATAAAGTCTTTGTAAATAGGGAAGGGTGGAGGGGGTGAAGGGAGGGCTAGGAATGGGGAAAAAATAAGAACCAAGGTGCATCATGTAAAGGTACAATTCCCAATGAGAAATGTAATTATGTTGTAAACCTACAATGTACCAATAAGAGAATTTAATTAAAAAAAAAAAGCATTTTGTACACTCCTGCTTCTTCTCCAGGCAGAACAATTTCTATATCCTTCCTTCACCTCTGGTGTTATATAATTTGGTCTGTACTCTTTTTGTAGGTATAAGTACAGGAAACTTTTTAGAATACACTTTATTAGAAGAAAACTGATTTTAACTTGTATATTTATATAACATATGTTATAATAGTGATTAAGTCTTAAAATTAAAATCCCAGTGAAGGCTTTTTCTTCAGAATTACATCATGGTTTATTACATGGCAGATACTGCTTCTAATGGGTTAGACCTGCACAGTACCTTTTTAATAGGGAGCTCAAATTATTCCAGTGGGTGGCTGTTCAGCAGTATAAAGTTAAGGGCAGACACATAGCTTTTGAATTCTGGCTTTTACATAGCTTTGTGACCTTGCACAAGGTTTTTAACCTCTTTTAACTTATGTACTTATCTACAAAATGGGGGTAATTTCTCCCACATAGAGACATTATGAAGATTAAATGACACATATCATGTGAGGTCTAATGTGTAAAATAAGAGGTCAGACATTGTTAGTCTTCCTATACTTTCCTCCACACAGGGCTGAGGATTTCCTTTAATTTTACTGTCTCATAGAAACAAATAGAAATGAAAAGTGAAGGATTTACCAAACTTCCCATCAAAATCATGTTCTATTAAATTCCAATTTGGTGTTCTAACTAGTGATGATGTTAAACTTGCACTACAGGCAACTCTGTAGGAGGCAATAATCCTATTTGGAGCTATTGAAAGATGCTGATTCTGTGTCAGTTTGACATTTTCTAGGGCTCTGTGGGAAAAATACTTGCTCTATTTTGAACTTGCTTGCCAGTGAGTTGCTTGATGATGGTCAAGTCATTAGACAACCCTGGGCCTTGATGTTTCCTCAATGGTTGTGTAAGTTCTTTCTACTCTTATTGCCTGTATACTTGCTTATTTTCACCACCAAATGGAGGCTAGTGATGCATCTTACCTGATATCCTGGGCAGTATCTTCTCCACTCTTCTTTATCTTACTGAGTAGAAAACTCGGGCCAGGTTTGGTATGAGATGGTATGACAATGTGGACATTCATAGCAGACTTAGTAATCTGCAACTGAAACCAAGTACAAACGTAACATACTATTCCATACTTATACATTTCCCCTTCAGCATATTGCCATCAAAAGGGCATAATTTTTGTTTTTTTGGTACCAGGGATCGAATTTGGGTCCTTGTGCTTGCGAGGCAAACGGCGGAACCACTGAGCTAAATCCCCGGCCTAAAACAGCATAATTTTGAGCAGTCATGTCTAGAGCACCCTTCCCAAATGAGCTCTAAAGTTGAAATCTTCAAAGGCTCCCTGGAAACATTGTGAAAACAACTCCTGTCAGATTTATACATTTATATATTTTCTCTTTCTTATTATGTGAGTACCACAAGAACTTAAATATTTCTGTCTTGTTCTCTGTTACATGCACTCTACAAAAATAGTTCACAGCTGTGGTAAGACTTCAACATATATTTGTTGAATAAATTAAAATGAATAGACAGAAAATTATCATTTATTCCATTCTGGTTATCTGTAGGCCAAGATCTCCAGAAAGATGACATGGTTTTAGCTGTTGTCATGCCCAGGTCACTGATATAAGCAAATTCCTGCATCTCTTTAGATCTAGACGGGACCATGAAGACCATGGAAAATGGGTATTGGGGTTGAGCAGCCACAGCACACTGGAGAATTCCAGTAAGATCTATGTTATGGGGCCTTCCATTTTAACACAAGAGTTGATAGAAACAGAACTAGAAGCTTGATATAATAACTGTAAATCAGGACAACAGAAGCTATTTAATTACTCTAAACAAAGATTACAGAAGGAAGATGTTTTTCTTCTAATACTATCTCCAATTTACCCCCAACCTTATTATTCCCTTTAACCATAACCATTTCTAGCCTTCACTTTGTAGTCAGTCGTATCACCTCTCATATCTTTTGATTTAGTTTTTTCAATCATTTGTCCACATTTTTGTTTGTTTCATCCCAGGTCACATTCCTTACTCCTCCATTCATCCTCTGGAAAGGAGCAGTCTCACATTTAGGATTAAGCTGCCTTCTACTCTCAACTCTTCAAGGCTCAGCTTGCACCCATTAATTTTGAGGGGAAAAACCTTTTTCTCTTATTTTTCTATCTAAAACACCAGGGAATTCTGCACAACACATTTCTCCTGCTTGCCATTTAATTTTATATTGTTAATATAATAATTTCTTTCATTGGATACAGGCTCTAGATGGTTGGAACTCCACAAGGAAACCAAGACTTGTGGACACTACTCTCTTGGAAGATTTTCAACCTGTGCTAGATAAAGTGTTCCTAGCTCTCCTGGATTCCTCACACTTTTCTTCTTCTCCATTGCAAAATAGATCATGCATTCCCTGTAGTTTCTTGAAATGAGCTCAAACTTACTGCATCTGTAATTCTCAAAAAGGCGACTGCAGCCATGATGTGATGTGAGTACTTCTCCTGAGAGATGGTTAGCCTCCAGCTAATTCACTTGTCTCTCACAGGACATCAGTACTGCACCTTTAGGGACTCATGACATTTAATCTGTAGAAAGTTTCTGTTGAATTAAAATTGAGGCAAAGAGAAGTAATAACTATGATAGTAAATACTGGAGTCTGGCAAATAATGCTTATGTTTTTATGCTTCTACAAATAATTTTATTTGGATTATTTTATTTATAATATAAACCTATTTTGGGCTACTATATGGAAGTTCATAATGATAATTACAATGAGCGCATATTATCTCATGGAATGGACATACCATGATTGATTTAACTATTTTTTTATTATCTTCCATTTTCCTTAATTATTATTTTAGTTATTTTTATGAATATGATATTCTCTCTGTGATCTTTTTTGCCAGGCAAAATATAATGCCAATATTACTGGCATTATGGAAATGTTAAATGTTAATTAAAAAAATAAGCAGTGTTGGGGCCTGGAGATATAGCTCAGTGGTTCCGCTGCCTGCCTCTCAAGCACAAGGTCCTGAGTTCGATCCCCGGTACCAAAAAAACCACAAAAAAAACCAAAGAGCAGTGTTGAAAAGTCAGAAGACAAGTGTAAAAATATCCATCCCAAATCTCACTATCACAGAGCATCATTTGTATAAGGTGTACATTATTCTAGTTATCCTTCTGGGCCAGTATAAAGATTAATGGAGATTGTGTTGTATAATGTAAATATCTAGTTGCCCTCTTAACATTTCCATGTAGCTGTTTATCTCTAGGTCCAGGAGGCTTGTATGTCTCCAGGGAAGGAAGGCTGAGTTCAGTACTTGTCAGCCATGATTCTGTGTTAGAATTACTTTATGAGCTTTAAAAGCCTAATATTGATGGTGAGACACTTTCCTCAGAGACTTTTAAAAGCACCAAGGTAAATTGATCAGCTTTAAGTTTCAATTCTGGTATTTTTCTTAAAATCTCCATGATTAAATAATAGTTTGAGGGCCAGGGATTTAGCTCAGTTGCACTATGCCTGCTTTGCAAGCGCAAGGTCCTGAGTTCCATCCCTGGTACCAAAAAAAAAAAAAATAGTTTGAGAGTTAAGTGATAAGGACAGAAATTTTAAAAATATTGAAATCCAGGCCTAATGAACTTGGTTATTCAACTCAATTATACGGAGAGTAACAGGCTGTAAATGAAAATGAAAAGACAAGATCTCTTTGTATTTCCTGACCTGGCTCTTTGAAACTGCACCTTAGCATGAAAGAGTGGCTTCAGAAACATCTTGGGAATGTAAGATCAGGTGGTCTGTTTGCCTGTGAAAAATCAAGGGAAGGCTCTCAGGCCTCGTGAGAATGTTAGACTTCAGCTCAGGGTTACTTGCAATAAGGCTAGGAGCAACGGTACAAAGCTGATAACCAAAGGCAGAAAAATGGATGACTCTGGAGAGAACTTGTGCTCTCCTGTATTCTGCTTGAAAGCAGAAAAGCAAGAATATTACTGAATGTCATGAGGAGAGTTTGCACAAGGACCAAGAGAATAAAGCTTTCCAGGGCAAGAGGCTGTGGGACCAGAGGTAAATGGTAGAACTATAGACACATCCAAGGTTCAATGCCTGTTAGTTCTTCCCGTATTTAAAGGCTAGCATCACATTGTCTCAGAGGTCACAGTCTAGGGAAAGGCCTAGACCAGCTCTTTAAGGCAGAGTCTTCAGAGAACACTGGAAACTTGAGAACTTAATCTTTTTCCACTCACATTGCCACAAGATTATGAAAGCTATACATCTAATATATCCAGATGCTGTCTTGGAGAAATAGAAAGGGAGAATACAACTTCAAACATGTGACCCTTTATATGGGTCATCTAAGCTTGGGCTAAGTGTAGACTAGCTGTTTTCAGTGTTGAATCTTTGTGGGTGGATTGGGTGTTGGCAGTGGGACTGTAGAAAACAGCTGTTATCCAGCCCATAGGCTGGCGATCTCTTTTTTCATGAGAAATGCTCATTCTGTCATCTAACAATCATGTTTTATCATTAGCAAGATGACTTCTGGGGCTAGTTTCAAATCAGTATGTGTATAGGTAAAGAGCTTTATACATTATATGACTATTTCCTGGGGTCAGTCTGTATCTGTTTATTCACAACTTTTTTTTCCTTAAATTCTTTTATTGGTACATTTTAGGTATACAATACATTTAAATTTATCATTGGGTGCTTGTACCTGTACATGATGTATCTTGGTTCTTATTTTTTCCCTATTAAAAAATGTTTAAGATTAAAATATTCAGGGGCCAGGGATTTAGCTCATTGGTTCCACCGCCTGCCTCACAAGCGCAAGGTCCCAAGTTCGATCACTGGTACTGGCCCCCCCCCCCAAATATTCTCTGGAACTGTGCAATGAATGTTATTGGCATCTGACCTGTATGAAAGCCACAATTTTTCTTTCTTTTTTTTTTTTTTTGTGGTACCCAGGATAGAACTCTGGTCCTTGCGCTTGTGCCCCAGGCAGTGAAAACACTGAGCTAAATCCCCAGCCCAAGCCACAATTTTTCTTACACAGCTTTCTTCACGCTTAGATCTGTCCCTTTGGAGCCCATCTCTAATGTGCCAATGATCTTAAAAACAACCATAGAACTACCAAAATACATTAGCTTTATGCCTAAATGACGTCCTCATTTCATTATAACCATCATAACCACTGAGAGAAAGGGTTATTGTCCCAGCTTTCCAGAGCAGTTTCAAAGATTTGAGAAGGTTGGATTCTGGAGAGATTTTTTCCTTTTTTGATCCTTAACCGGTTGCAAACATCCACGGACCATATAGTTGTTTCCTAACATTGCCTAGTGGATCGATATGATGCTTTCATGCACTTTAGAGTAGAAACTTCTGGCTGTAAATCCCCTAGCATATACCTTAGGATTAGAGCTGAAGTTTAATATGCAGCCCGTGACCACCCAGTGCTGGGTCACACTTCATAGGTCATTACACAGGTGCAGTAGGAACCTGGCAACTTTAAAGGGTAAGCCTCAGGACCTCTTCATCATCTCAGAATGCCTTTCCTTCCCTCCCTCACTGAGCCAGGTATAAAGCTTCTGTCATTGTAACAGTAGCATGGCAGAGAAAGGGTGTTGGACAGGCATTAAGTTGAAACCTTCTGGTAGAATGGAGGGAACAGTGCAGTGTAGTGCTGGCAAAAACTGTAATGCTTTTTCTTGCAAGTCTATTTTGTTGTAAAAGAGTCCAGGCTGGCCACATATGAATCTTCCTGTCCAGGGCAGAACAAACACACCGTGGCAATGTGAATTATGGCTACTCCTATGATTATGGCCTCTGGTCTTTGGTTGCAAAACTATCCAAGAACATTTTATGGTTAAGTTCAAATCAGTTCAATTATTGATTCTGCAAGGTTGAAAAGGAGACCAGTTTGTCAGCGCATTCATAATTCAAGGGACCAGAAGGGCAATCATCCAGATGGCAACCTTTTAGAGACCAAGTGTACACACTGCAACTCAAAACCCACTTATTTATCGCTCAGTGTCAACATTACAATTAAACCTGAATACAGTACTGAGGTTTTAGTTAAGAAAAAAATCCAGCTATTATCCAATGCTTGGCTGCTGGGTGACTTGGCTCCTGTGCCAACAGAGAGGGCTCTGTGTGCCTGCCATGGCGTATGTACCATAGGTTCATCACCACTGATCTAGACCCTGAGAGAAGACAGTATTTTCTTGGTCATAAGGTCTATATAATTAGACTCTCGGTTATAATTGCTTTGTTTTATTGCAGCAGCTGGGCCCACTTTCTTCTGGTTTTTCAAAAATTCAAGTTTCTGAAAGATTTTATATGATAGTATTGTAAAAGATTATATTTGTATCTGTATATATGGCATGGAAACGAGATAGAGAATTGAAATGATCATGCGTCCCATAAATAATATATTTTATTGCCACCTAGACTTAATTTGTTTGCTAATATCTTCTATTGTTATTTTTGTATGTTGAATGACACTCAGGCTGGTTTATATAGAATTCTCTTTATAGTAGTAATCTAGATATAGTATATTATCCTTTCCAAATGTCTGTTCAAGTATATAGAACAAATATTAAGAATGTTAATATATTACTTATCTATAATATAAATATTAAAAATGGCCTTCAAATGTCATTCTTAATGTGTGACTAACATTCTTCTTACCAAGAAGGGAGTCCATATTCCCTCCACTTGTAGCTTGGTAGAGAGCATGTGACTGCTTTGACAGAAATAATGCTTAATTTTTCTTAAAATTTTTTTATTAGTACACGTTTGCAGTGCATAATGTTGATATTCCTTGTGGAGAGTTGGTACATGTACATAACACATCTCAATTTCTTTTTTCATCCCCTCTCTCCCTCTCCGTTTCTTGATCCCTTTCCTATGTGAGAAATATAAAAAGCTAAAAACATGATGGAAAATATACCAGACTTCCAAAAAAGAAATAAAAAATAATGTTTTGTGACTTCCACAGAAAGGTAAAAAAAAGAATAGTTTCTCTCTCTCTCTCTCTCTTTCTCTTTCCACATTTGCTCTTGGAACCCAATCACCATGCTGTAAAGAACATGTAGAGAGAGGAGCCAGTGCCCCCAGCTGACAAGCAGAATCAGTTGTCACACACAAGTGAGTTATCTAGCCTTTAAGTCTTCTAACTGAGATCCCAGAGAACATTGTGGACAAGCACAGGCCTTCACTGCTGTGTCCTTTCCAAGTGCCTAACCCACAGAAACCACAAGAGAGTGTAAGTGATTATTGTTTCAAGCCACAGTGCTTTTGAGTGATTTATATATGCAGCATGGTAACTAGAACACTAGAGCTTTACTGAGGCTTTTCTGGTATGCTGCCTCCAGGAAGTATGGGTTAGTGGTGACTTCTGGTTTGTATAAATGTTCCTTTTTATATGGACATTCATTTTTGCGTATGTTGATAAGTTCTCTGGCCTCCTGATCTTTTGCATGTCTAGGAGGCAAATTCTTTTTCATACCTTGCAGATAGAGCCTTTTTGAAGAAACTTCCTGAGACTCTTGAGTTTATTTAAATGCCATTTTGAAGGGAGCTTTCGTGGTTGATCTGTTAATTGTGATCACAGTGACCGGTCATTGTTGGGATACTTATTTTTTGTTCCTGTTAGAGTGTGACTCCCAGGCAGTATGAGCTCTTTCACCTCTTTTTTGTAAGTGTAGGGATTAGCATATTTCTGGCACCTGATAGGTGTTTAATAAATTCTCACTATAGAAATACTAAATATTAATAAAATACTCATAAATAAGTAGTAAAATCTATTACTATTATTAATAATTTATCATTATTAATAAAATCTCACTAAAATACTGAGATCTTGACTCAGAGAAGGATGGATGAGGGGTGGAAAAGTTTCTAGAAGTAGGGTGTGAAATAATATGTCTAAGTGGAATCCCAGAAAAAAAGATTATAAACAATGTTCTGAAGAGAGATATTTTTAGAAAGTGTACAAAACTTTCGCTGCCTCTGGAGAACATTAGAGTTATGATTATTAGTTGGATCAAGAACAGTGGCCTGCTTTACTCTTGGTGGACTTTTTAAAGGAATCTTGGGTACCTATAAGACAGTATACAGTAGCGGGGAGCTGGAAACAGGGAAGGCTTATAAAAATTATCTTCTGTACTATTTTGCCTTCTTCCTGAGGCCAAATGGAAAAGAAACATTAGTCTTTAGTTCTTTATCTTGATAGCTCATGAATTTATTGTGCCTCATATGTACCTAAGGAATTTGTTATGAATGCAGATCCACAGTCCTTGGGTTCAGACTTCTGAAGCATTGGATCTTGAACAAGCCTGGAATATGTATTTGTAATGAGCCCTCATGTTGATTCAGATACAGGAGACCCAAAGGAAATAGGTTGAAGCAAAACAAAATAAAACAAAACATGATAAACTAAAGAATAAAAATTTCCTCCAGATTACTTGTGGAAATAGGAGCTCAGAAACTGGAAGATATTGGAATAAATTACAAAAATTGTATATGGAAACTTGATCCTTGAATTCCTAGATGGGGGTATGTTAAAGGTTTTTTTATTTCTAGTAGAGCATATGTTAAAGGGTATTTGAAATGAGGATTTAAAACTAGTGAGGTTGCATCTACTCTTTTGATGATGTGTAGCATATTCAGTGTTTTACATAAAGAACTGAGGATGGATCTGGGTACATTTTCTCCTTTGTTCTTATAGTCTGGGAAAGTGAAGGGAGGCAAACTCAACTCAGCAGCAGCCTTTTCTCCACTATCAAAGAATCTCCCCAGCTTCCCTATCTTGTCCTCTGGTTTTTCAGACCTGAAATAAGCACAAGTCCACTTATGTAATCCCAGGAGACTGATAATAAGCTCTATAAATAATTCTGATTAATAGACTGTCTTATTTTACCTCATTAGCTTATCAAAACAATTTTCAAACATTCAGTGAAGTTACAAAACTGTCCTGCTAGTACTCTCACCATCTATGCTCATTTTATTAGGTATGTATTCATCTGTTCATCTGTTTAACACTCCATCTTATTTTTGATACATTTCAAGGTAAATTGCAGACACCTGTTTATGTCTCTGTGAACACCTTGACATGCATATTACTAACTAGTATCCAATGTGGGCTGATATTTTTCTTTAGATGTAAGATTTGCATATAGTGACATATATACTTCAAGTGTTGAGAAATACTTGAGTATAGTTTGGGTAATCCAGAGTCCTAACAAGAAACTGACATCACCCCAGAAAGTTCTTTTATAATTACTCCAAATTAATCCCCACCCCATCCCTTCCAGAAACAACCACTGTTTTGTTTTTCCACTATCATGGATCAGATTTGCCTGTTCTGCAACTTCATAATAATGAAATCATCCATTATGTATTCCTTTGTGTATGGTTTCTCTGATTTAGCATGGTGTTCTTTTTTTTTATGAAGTTTTTTGGTACATTTTAGGTATACAATACAGTTACATTCATTATTGGGATCTTGTGCCTTTACATGCTGTGTCTCAGTTCTTATTTTTTCCCAATTCCCCTGCCCTCCCTTCACCCCCTCCACCCTTCCCTATTTACAAAGACTTTGTTTCCACTTTTTTCCTTTTCTCATATTTTTTCTTTTCCCTTCTTTCCTTTCCCCTACCCCTCCCACTTCCCCTACCCCTTTAGACCTTTTCTTCCTATTACACAGTACCAGTTATACATTTTGATCCTTATTTACACTTAGTTTTTCACACCAGAGAAACTATTTGGTATTTACGCATGTGCGTCCTATTTATTTCACTTGAGTATGGCCTCAATGTGCATCCACTTAGCTATAAATGTCTTTAGTTTCTTGTTCTGTGTGGCTGAGTAGTACTCCATTTTATAAAAAAAACACATCTTTATCCAGTCTCCAGTTGATGGGCACTTGGGCTGTTTCCAAGTTTTAGCTATTATAAACTGTGCTTCTATAAACATGGGTGTGCATATATTGCTGTGGTATGATTTAGCATGGTGTTCTTAAGACTTATCTCCATTATTGTGTATGTTAGTAAGTTTCCTCTTATTGCTGAATAATAGTCTCAAGAGCACAGTTTTTAAAACTTGTGTTTTCCCATATTTAGGAACCTGAATTGTTTTCGCTTTTTGGCTGGTATGAATAACATGAAGCCACTGATTTGGCTTGAGATAGAGAAAAGGTCATCTTATAGCAACCTCTCTGAGGCAGTGAAGTGGAGTTTGATGATTGCAGCAAGGGAAATAGTACTCTCTTAGGGAATTTTTTCACAAATTTTCTTATCTATAATCACTAACATTCTTGATCATTTTATATCTTCATTGAGGTATGGTCATCAAATGGAGTTTTTGTTGCGTACTTTGAAAATTAATATATTTTTTTGACCACACACTTGGGTATCTAATATCTATTATATCTTGGTGCCTCTGTTCAAACTTCAATCTAGCAAAATTTGTTGCTCATCATTCTTTTGAATTACTGCACAAAAAAAGACCTGCTTTGGTGGAAAGACACTAATGAGGCTATACAAATGGAACACATTAGAGAAGGTAGAGAGAAGAAATTTGCTCACAAGTAGTTTTGGCTCTCAAATAATGCTCTGGGCATGTGTTTCACAATAGCAAGTAGCAAAACCAATTACCAGCCTGCTCTTGTTCCTAGTGTCTTGGCGAGGAGGCTCTTAAAATCATGAATTTGTTGAAAATGACCCATATCAGTGATACATATCATATGAGTGACCCATATTAATCACTCATAGTGAAGATGATAATGAACAGTGAAGTAATGGATATCATGATCAGCTTTGACCCTGAAACAGATACTAGGTAGCCTTATAGCGCTTCATATTATTCCTGGTTGTACTACTGCTGAGGAAATAAAGACCTATGGAGACACAAAAGGAGGCATCATAGGGATGATCCCTATGTTTACAATCACTAGGGGTAGGCACTTCTAGAAGTTGTGGTTCTTAAAGACATTGTTTTATTCTAGGTAACAGCAAGTAATAAATTAATGGAAAAATCTTGAAGTAAAATGGATTTTACTTCATTTTAGCACAGAAGTTTTCAAAGAATATCAGTTAACCTTGCAAAGTTGATTCACTAATCTCAAAATGTTGGAATTGTTAGCTACATATGTTGGATATAAAGAAATACAAAGACACCTAATAAGATTATATCTATTTGTCACAGGATAAAAGAAATGGAATAAAAGTCCCAAGCATTCTGAAGATGGGACCTAAGTGTTGTACATATTCAACAAGTGCTTGTTACTAATGAAAAAGAACATCATTCTCTGTAAAGGTCAATTAGTATCAAGGAAATAACTTTGTGATATTTTAGTTCCAATTCATTCTTAAGGTTGTTTTGTGAAAGCTTCAGTTTTTCTTAGAACTTACTTTTTGTCAATATGAAATAAGATTTGACTCAGTTTATATTTATGAATTATTAATAATTTAAATTCATAAATGTATAATCAAATGACAATTTACTTTATTTATTAGGAGACTAAAGGTCTTATTTCTCTCTGTTTCTTTTAGAGAGAAAAATAATAAGGTTCTCAGCATTTCCAACGTAGCCTCCTTCATGATCTTGAGAATCCTTGGGGAATTTCTTATCTATTCTTGATATTGATGAATGTCTGCCTAGACTTAGATGTTTAGATCCCAGTTAAAGTATTTGAATTAAGGAATAAGGCATAGAAAAGGTACCATGGTACCTAAGAAAATGCTATGTAAATCAGTAGATACTTAGTTAAGTGAATTAAATTACTTATAACCATCGTCCTAAAAATTTACAGCATACTGTACAATGGATGAAAGTAACAATTTTTAAAAAAATTCTTTTATTGGTACATTGTAGGTATACAACACAATTACATTTCTCATGGGGAATTGTACCTTTACATAGTGGATCTTGGTTCTTATTTTTTCCCCATTCCTAACCCTCCCTTTACCCCCTCCACCCTTCCCTATTTACAAAGACTTTATTTCCATTTTTTCCATTTCTCAGCATGTTTTCCTTTCCCTTCTTTCCTTTCCCCTGCCCCTCACACTACCCCTACCCCTTTGGACCTTTTCTTCCTATTTTGCATTATCGATTATTCATTCTAATCATTGGTACATTTCAGGTATACAATAGAATGACATTCATCATTGGAAATTTGCACCTTTACATAGTCTCTCTTGGTTCTTCTTTTTCACCCTTGCCCAGCCCTCCCTTCAACCCCTCCAGTCCTCCCTATTTACAAAGATTTTGTTCCTATTTTTCCATTTTTTCATATTAATCCCATTCCCTTCTATCCTTTCCCCTAGTCCTCCCACTTCCTTCCCCTTTGCCCCTTTTCTTCCTATTTCACATTATCTATTATACATTTAGT
Organism: Heterocephalus glaber; assembly: GCF_053883595.1. Lineage (NCBI taxonomy): Eukaryota > Metazoa > Chordata > Mammalia > Rodentia > Bathyergidae > Heterocephalus > Heterocephalus glaber. The sequence continues at coordinate 81,822,631 of NW_028258315.1, read as the reverse complement.
CCTTATTTACACTTTCAGTTTCTCACACCAGAGAAACTATTTGGTATTTATACATGTGTATCCTATTTATTTCACTTAAGAGTATTGCCTCAATGTGCATCCACTTAGCTATAAATGTCTCTAATTTCTCATTTTTTATGGCTGACTAGTACTCCATTTGATAAAAAACCCACATTTTCTTTATCCAGTATCCAGTTGGTGGGCATTTGGGCTGTTTCCAAGTTTTAGCTATCACAAACTGTGCTGCTATGAACATGGGCACACATATATCACTGTGGTATGATTCTTTTAATTCTTTGGGGAAGATCCCCAGCAGTGGAATAGTGGGGTCAAATGAGACTTCCAGTCCTAGTTCTTTGAGGTATCTCCATACTGATTTCCACAGTGCTTGCACCAGTCTACACTCCCACCAGCAGTGGAGAAGGCTTCACCACAGCCCTGCCAGCATTTGTTATTGGTTGATTTCATGATAGCAGCCATTCTTTCTGGAGTGAAGTGGAATCTCAGCATTGTTTTCATTTGCATCTCTTGAATGGCCAGTGATGTTGAACATTTTTTCATGTATTTATTTGCTATTTCTTCTTTGTGTGAGAAATATCTGTTCATTTCAGATGCCCATTTTCGGATTGGGTCCTTAAATTTGGGAGGTCTGATCTTTTAAAATTATTTATAGATTCAAGATAGTAGACCTTTGTCTGAGGAAGAGCCGGTGAAGATTTTTTTCCCACATTGTGGGTTGTCTCTTCACAACGCTGATGGTTTCTCTTGCTCTGCAGAAGCCTTTTAATAAGAAGAGATCCCACTTGTTGATTGTGCTAGTTCATGGGCAACGGAGGTTTTTTTCATAAAATCTTTTCCTACACTGATGTCTTCAAGGGTTCTACCTAACCTCTGTTCCAATTGTTTCAGAGTTTCTATTTTAATATTTAGATCTTTAATCCATTTTGATTTTAGTTTAGTGCATGGTGAGAGATACAGGTCTAGCTTTAATCTTTGGCAAGTTGAAGCCCAATTTTTCCTGCACCATTTATTAAAGAGGCTATCTTTCCTCCAGTGAGGGTGTTTGGGTCCTTTATCGAAGATGAGATGGCTGAGTGTGTCTGGCATTGTTTCTCCATCTTCTAATCTGTTCCACTGGTCCTCAGGTCTGTTTCTTTGCCAGTACCATGCTGTTTTTATCACAGTAGCTTTGTAGTATAGTTTCAGGTTGGGGATTGTGATACCTCCTGCCATGTCTCTGTTACCTAGAATTGCTTTTGCAATTCTGGGTCTCTTCTTGTTCCAAATGAATTTTTGGATTATTTTTTCAAGGTCTATGAAGTATGCTGCTGGGATCTCAATTGGAATTGCATTAAATCTATATAGCAGTTTTGGAAGTATGGCCATTTTCACTATATTAATCCTTCCTACTCAGGAGCAGGGGATCTCTGTCCATTTTCTGATATCATCTTCAATCTCTCTGTCCAGAGTGCCATAGTTTTCAGAGAAGAGGTCTTTGATTTCTTTCATTAGGTTGATTCCTAGGTATTTCAGTTTTTTGGATGCTATTGTGAAAGGAATTATTTGCCCTATTTCTCTCTCAGTGAGTCTGTCATTCATGTAGAGGAAAGCTATCGATTTTTGTGTGTTGACCTTGTAACCAGCTACTTGACTGAATTTGGTTATTAAGTCTAGAAGACTTTTGGTGGAGTTCTTGTGGTCTTCTATATAGAATATCATGTCATCTGCAAATAATGACAATCTGACTTCTTCATTACCTATCTTTATTCCTTTTATTTCTTTCTCTTGTCTAATTGCCATGGCTAATGTTTCCAGAACTGTATTGAACAAGAGTGGTGATAGTGGACATCCTTGTCTTGTTCCTGATTTTAGTGTGAAGGGTTTCAGTTTTTGACCATTTAGTATGATATTGGCTGTTGGCTTTTCATAGATGGCTTCTATCAGTTTGAGGTAGAGACCATCTATTCCAATGTTTTGTAGGGTTTTTATCATAAATGCATGTTGAATTTTGTCAAATGCTTTTTCTGCATCTATGGAGATAATCATATGGTTTTTGTCCTTGGCTCTATTGATACAATGTATTACATTGATTGATTTGCATATGTTGAACCATCCCTGCATCCCTGGGATGAATCCCACTTGATCAGGGTGTATGATCTTCTTGATGATCTTCTGCATTCTGTTTGTCATTATCTTATTAAGGATTTTTGCATCTATGTTCATTAGTGAGATTGGCCTATAGTTCTCTTTTTCAGTTGGGTCTTTCTCTGCTTTGGGGATCAAGGTGATGCTTGCTTCCAGGAATGAATTTGGGAGTACTGCTTCCCTTTCAATTTCATTGAAGAGTTTAAACAGTAATGGTAGCCGATCCTCTCTAAATGTTTTGTAGAATTCAGCAGTGAAGCCATCAGGGCCCGGGCTTTTCTTAGTTGATAAGTTTTTAATTACATTTTCAATTTCATTGGTTGATATTGGGTTGTTTAGAATTTTTAGGTCTTCTTCGTTCAACTTTGGTAATTCATATGTATGTAGGAATCTGTCCATTTCTTCTGTGTTGTCCATCTTATTGGCGTATAGGTTCTGGAAGTAGGTATTGATGATCCTCTGGATTTCTGCTGAGTCTGTTGTAATTTCACCCTTTTCATTCCTAATTGCATGGATTTGGGCCTTTTCTTTCCTTTTTCTGACAAGGTTGGCTAAGGGTTTATCAATTTTGTTGATTCTTTTGAAGAACCAACTCTTGGCTTCATTGAGTTTTTGTATCGTTCTCTTAGTCTCCATTGCATTGATTTCTCCTCTGATCTTTATAATTTCCTCCCTTGTATGAGCTTTGGGGTTGTCCTGTTCTTCTTTTTCTAGAAGCTTGAGGTTCAGCATCAGGTTGTTTAATTGGGCTCATTCTGTTTTCCTAATATGCATATTCACTGCTATGAATTTCCCTCATAGGACTGCTTTCATTGTGTCCCATAGATTCCGATATTTTGTATTGTCATTGTCATTTAATTGAAGGAACTGTCTGATTTCTTCTTTAATTTCCTCTGTGACCCATTGGTTATTCAGAAGTGTGTTGTTCAATTTCCATGTGTTTATGAAATTTTTTGTTTCCTTTGCTATGGCTCTCCAATTTCATTGCACTATGGTCTGATAATATATAGGGGATAACTTCAATTCCTTTGCACTTACTTAAACATGTTCTATGTGTGAGTATGTGGTCTATTTTTGAGATTGACCCATGTGCAGCTGAGAAGAATGTGTATTCTGATTTTGTGGGGTGGAAGACTCTGTAAACATCTGTTAAGTTCATTTGTTCAAGAGTTCGATTGAGTTCTAGTATTTCATTACTTATTTTTAGTCTAGTTGATCTATCTATTCATGACAGTGGGGTGTTGAGGTCCCCCACTACAATTGTATTAGTGCATATATGACTTTTCATGTCCATTAGTATTTGTTTTATATAGTTGGGCACACTAGGGTTTGGTGCATAGATATTTATGATTGTCATCTCTTCCTCTTGGATTCTTCCCTTTACAAGGATGTAGTGTCCTTTGTTTCTCTTAATCAGTGTTAGTTTGAAATCTTCTTGATCTACAAAGAAGATAGCTACTCCTGCTTTTTTTTGAGTTCCTGTCATATGTAGTATTGTTTTCCACCCTTTAACTTTCAGTCTATGGGTTTCCTTTTGAATGAAGTGTGTTTCTTGTATGCAGCATATTGTTGGATTTTGCTTCTTGACCCATTCTGCCAGTCTATTTCTTTTGATTGGTGAATTGAGACCATTAACATTGATGGGTATAACTGAAACGTTTTGACTTGTCATTGCAATGACTTTTTCTTTTCGTTGAGTTCTCCCCCTTTCCATTTAATTTCTTGTCATTCCAGATGGGTTCATTCTGCTTTGCTTCCTGGGGTTGTCATCCTCAATGTCTCTTCCTAGGATATTGTGTAAAATTTTTTCGAGTTCTGGTTTGGTATTCACGAAGTTCCTAAGGTGCTCTTTGTCATGAAAGTATCTCATTTCTCCATGAGTTTTGAAAGATAGTTTTGCAGGGTACATCAATCTGGGTTGGAGGCTGTTTTCTTTTAGGGCTTGGAATATGTCACTCCAAGCTCTTCTTGCCTTGATGGTTTGTGTTGAGAAGTCTGCCGTGATTCTGATGGGCTTTCCTTTGTATGTGATTTGTTTCTTTTCTCTAACTGCTTGTAGAACTTTGTTCTTCTGTTGAGTTTCTGAAATCTTAACAATCATATGCCTAGTTATAGATTTTTTTTGATCAAGGCTATTTGGAGTCCTATATGCCTCACTTATCTGTATGTCAAGCCCTTTTCCCCTGCTTGGAAAGTTTTCTGCCATTATTTCTGTGAAGAGATTTTTTATATCATCTCCACTCTCTCCTGTTTCTTCATGGACTCCTATCAGTCTTATGTTATTCTTCTTTGCATCATCTAGCAGCTGCTGGATTGATTTCTCATGTTCCCTTAGAATTTTGAAGCAATTTTTCTTTTCCTGGTCATTAATTGCAATCTTCTGTATCTGAAATTCTGTCCTCACATTGGCTCATTCTGCTGTGTAGACTTTCAGTGGAGTTTTTCATGTCCTGGTAATCTATTTGCATCTCTTTTATGGATTCCATTTGTCTCCTATGTTGGGATTCCATCATGTTCCTGAGCTCCTCTCTAGATTTATTAATCGTGTCTTGCACTAGGGGCACAATTTCCCCTGTTATCTGAGAAATTATTTCTGATTTCATTTTTTCCAGATCCCCTTTTGTTGCCAGTTCAGTGGATCCAGGTGGTTGAGTATCAGAGTGTTCCATCTCACTTCCATTTGGGGTTGCTCTAGGTGATCTGGAAGTCTGGTTTTGAGACTTATTTACATGTTTTCTCATTTCAGCTGGGGGTGGGTGGCTGTTGGCGCCTTCATGGATTACTTCCTTTGAGCTGGGAGAGGTGGGACAGGCACCAGGAGCAGTGGTAGGGATGGTGGCCCAAAAGCCCTTTCCTGTGGGCTGGGAGCAGCAGGAGGGATGGTGGCTGGGAAGCTCCTTCCTCTGGACCAGGAGCAGTGGAATGGCGGCTCAGAAGCCCCTACCTCTGGGCCAGGAGCAGTGGGAGGGATGGTGGCCAGGAGGCCCCTTTCTCTGGGCCAGGAGTGGTGGGACAGAAGGTGACCCAAAGCCTTATCCTCTGGTTTTGGAGCAGCAGGATGGATGGTGTCTGGGAAACCCCTTCCTATGGACCAGGAGGTGTGGGATGGTGGCTCAGAAGCCCCTACCTCTGGGCCAGGAGCAGTGTGACTCAGTACCGTGGTCTGGTGGTCCGGTGTCCTCTGTGTCTTCATTGTGTGGAAACAAGTGGCTGTACAGAGGAGTTGGGGTGGAGGTCCAGTGTATTGTTACCGGGGCACAGGCTGATTCGGCATGTTCTGCACCACTCAGGACCTGAAAGTAACTAATAAAGAAAGTGGAATAATAATAAAATGAAGGCACAAAAATAAGATAAACAGTGGTAAAAGTAGAATGCAGAATATGTAGTATAAAATCCAGGAGGAATAGGTCCTAATATTTGATTTGAACTCTATGACAGTCAGTAAAAGAGAAAAGTAATCAAAATTCATTCAGATGTCTGTTAGATTAAACAAACCAATTGCTCACAGGAAGCAATTATTATTATTTGTACATGTTTATGATACACAGTGATTACATTCAACTTGTGGGTTTGATACATATATATATATTGCATCTTGATTGTTTCCATTTCCTCTATCCCCCATTCCTCCCCTCTGCCTTCTTCCCTGGGTCTCTGTACCATCTCTACTAAGACTACCTACTTTTTTCTTAACATGGTTCTTTATTTTGCTCTTTAAATTATTTACATTTTGGGTCTCTCATATAGGAGATACCATGTGATGTTTAACCTCTTATGACTTATTTGTTTCACTTAGCATTGTGGTCTCAAGATCCATCTATTTTCCTACAAATGACTAAAAATTATCCTTCTTTACGTGGAATGGTACATATACCACCTATTCTTTATCCATTCACCGTATAGGCTACTTCCATAATTTAACTATTGTGAATTGTGTTGGTATAAACATGGATATGTATGTAATACTCTCATAGGATGATTTTAGCTCTTTTGGGAAGATACTCAAGGGAGGTATAGCTGGGTAAAATGAATTTCTGTTTTAGTTTTTTGAGGAATTTCCATAAGTGCTGGAATTTCCTATGTGGTTATACTAGTTTCCTTTCCACCAACAATGTATAAGGGTTCCTGATTCCCCACAACTTCAACGGCATTTTTTTTTTGAGTACTTGATAATGGCCATTCTTAATGGAGTAAGGTGGAATCTCAGTGTTGTTTTGATTTGCATTTCTCTAATGGCTAAAGATGCTGAGCTTTTTTTTCCCCATGTATTTATTAGCTATTTGTACTTCTCCCGAGAAGTGCTATTCATTTTATATGCCCAGTTTTTGATTGTATCTTTTATTTTGGAAGGTCTAATTTTTTGAGTTCTTTATATATTCTAGATATGAATCCTCTGTCTGAAGAATAATTGGTAAATTTTTTTTCTCATTCTGTAGGCTCTTCACTCTGTTGGTTATTTCTTTTATTGTGCAGAAGCTTTTTAATTTAATAATCCCACCTGTTGATTCTTGGCATTATTTCCTGTGCAATTGGGGTTTTACTCAGGAAGTCTGCCTATATCAATGTCTTCAAGAGTTTTGTTGATTTTTTTCTTGCAGTAGATTCAATCTTTCTGTTTTTATATACAAGTATGTGTTCTATTTTGATTTGATTTTACTCCAGGGTGAGAGATATGGGTCAAATTTCATTCTTCTGCATGTGGATAACCAGTTTTTCCAACACCATTTGTTAAAGAAGCTATCAATTCTCTAGCATATATTATTCACCCCTTTGTCAAAAATCAGCTGGCTGAAGGAGCTTGCAATTGTTTCTTCACCCTCTGTTCTATTCCATTAGTCAATATGTCTGTTGCCTTGCTAGTCCCATGCTGTTTGCACTACTTTGGTTTTGTAGTACAGCCTAAAGTCAAGGATCATAATGCCTCTTGCCTTATTCTTGCCCAGAATTGCTTTGGCTATTCTGGGCCCTTTCTGTTTCTGTATAAATTTTAGAATCATTTTCTTTTGTAGTTCTGTGAAAAAAAACCCTGATGGTATTTTGATGGGGAGTGCATTAAATATATATATATATATATATATATATATATATATATATATATATATAATTTTTTTGGTAATATAGCCCTTTTGATGATGTTAGTTTTGCCTGTCCAAGAAAGGATGTCTTTCTATTTTCTAATGTCCTACTCAATCTCTTTTTTCAGAGCAATGGGGTTTTTATTATAGAGGTTTTTACTTCCTTAGATTAATTCCTAGGTACTTAATTTTTTTGAAGCTATAGTGAATGACATTGTTTTCTTTCTCAGTGGGTTCATTCTTGTTGTACAGGAGCACTAGTGATGTTTGTGTTTATTTTGTATCCTGGCACTTTGCTGAATTTGCTTATAAGTTCTAAGGGTTTTCTGATGAGTATCTTGTATTTTCTCTTCAAAGAATTTTGTCTTATGCAAATAAGGATATTTTTACTTCTTCCTTTCCAGTTTCCATTCCTTTTATTTCTTTTTCTTTCCTAATCGCTCTGACTAAAGTTTTGAGTATATATTGACTAGGAATGGTGAGTGTGATCTTTGTCTTGTTTTTGATTTCAGTTTTTCCCCATTTAGTATGATATTTTCAGTGAATTTATCATAAATGGCTTTTATCATTTTAGATAAGTCTTTCTATATTATTAATTGTTGACAGTGATTTTATCTGTAGATATGAGGACATAAGGTGATGTCATAAGTGATGCTCTCAACAATATCTTCATAGTAACATTCTTCAGAGAGTGAAAATGATATATTACCATCATGATTCAGTAAAAGTTGTTTTAAATTTTTCCCTTGGGGAAAGAGGGTGCAGAGATAAAGGTTCTCCATGTTCATAGCTTTGTAGAGCTGTGATTCAAACTGAATTGTTTTGAATGCTAAAGGTGTGGTTGGACTATTTGTCCTTCAGGCATTTTTCCCAAAATATTATTTCCCTTCATCAGAATTTTGACAAGTTATGAGTGCCCACAATTTTGAAGTTACAGTTTCTGACAAACATTTGGACTAGAAATAGTCTCATACTTATTATGACTTTCATGTTCTGCTGTTCTGAGAATAATATTGACCTCTTTTCATGAAATCTGAGAAACTTTTTTTTTTCCCCATTAACTTTATTCGTACATTTTAGGTATACAATACAGTTACATTCATCATTGGGATCTTGTACCATTACATGAGTCTCTTGGTGCTTACTTTTTTTTCCTCTTCCCTTGCCCACCCTTCACCCCCTCCACCCTTCCCTATTTGCAAAGACCTTGTATCCATTTTTTTCCTCTTATATTTTTTCCTTTCCCTTTTTTCCCTTCCCCTACCCCTCCCAATTCCCCTGCTCTTTTAAACCTTTTCTTCCTGTTACACAATATCAGTTATACATTTTTTAAATTACAATATTAAGATCTAGGAGACATTACCACAGATTTTACAGAATTTAAAAGGATATAGAAAGCATATTACAAAAATCTTTTTTGAAATAAATTTGACAACTTCTAAGAAGTAGCTTAGAAGACTAATGAAACTAACTCTGGAGGAAATATAAAATTTGAATAGCACTTATTAAAGAAAGTATATTCCTAGCTTGAAAACCTACCTATATGACAACAGCAGGCTCATAAACATTTTAACTGGTAAATTATATCAAACAATTAAAGCAGAAAAAAGAAGGAACACTTCTCCCCTCATTTTAGGAAATCAACATTGTGCTAATCCTAAAACTGGATAAAGATAATAGAAGAAAAAAGTATGAACATAGATAGAAATTTGTTTAACAAAACAAACTCTTAGAAGTCAGATCTGGCAGGATGTAGAAAGTGGTTTTGTTATAGGGATGGCAGTGTTGGTTCAGCATTGGAAGATCCACCCCCAAAAGTCATCATTTTAACAAAGGAAAGGAAAAAGCCATATGATCCTGTCACTAGTTGGAGAAAGAGTATTGGAGTAAATTGTACAGCTGTTCATGGTAAAATCTATCAGGAGACTAGAAGTAGAACAGAACCTTCTCAACAGATCAAAGGCATGTACTCCATACTTCCAACAAAAACTCCTTCTATGAATGCTTTCTCCCTAAAGTGGGGAACAAGGGCATATATGCCTACTCTTCATCTATCCATTAGACTTTGAAACATAGGTCTAAACCAAAATAGTCTGGCAATAAAATGACGTAACTAGGATAGGATTGGCATGGCAGAAGCAAAATCTTTACATGTAGATGAAATGATCATCTACAGAGAAAATACTAAGAAATCTCTAGGAGCCCCTAGAACTTGTACTTGAATTTAGCAGGATTAGAAAACACAAGCTATATGTAAAAATTCAGGTCTGTGTATACTTGCTATAAATGAAGAACTGGATATTGAAATTTTAAAGTTATGTAGGAGTACAAAGGACCCATTAAAGCCAAAAGCAAAAACAAAAACAGTGTTGGAAGACATTTAGCACCCAATTTTAAGACTTCTTCTAAAGCTACAGTAATCAAGGCAGTGTTGGTGTAAGGAAAGACATATAGATCATTGGAATAAAACAGAGAATCTAGAAATAGAACCACACATATATGGTCCACTGAATTTTGAAAGATTATTTAACCTTAGCATTTTATAGAATATAAACTCGGAAATCTGAGAAACTTGATAGGAGAAAATGATATGTCCTTGCAAAGGTGAGTTGGGTGAGTACCCAAGATCAGTGACATGATTTTTCTTGGAAACAAAAATGAAATCTCCCTGCATTCATACACAAATGCTTACTTGCGACCTTTTAATTTGATGTCACAGAGCAAGGCCATTCTAATTATAATTAGGAAAATATTTCTACATGCCTACTTCATCAATAAAGAAGTCTTAAATTCTCATAGAATATTTTGTGCTTTTCAGTTGAATTATTCAGACAGAGCAGTTTGCAAAATGTACCTGATGGGAACTGAATGTGTTGATTTGTTGTATAGAATCACTAGCTCTCAGTGTCGAAGAAAATTGCCTTGATTCTTCAGCTTGGGAGAAGTTGGACATATCTTTCTTCCTGAAAGCTATTATAAACAAGGCACATATGTCTGGGGAAGTCATACCTAGATCAAAATAAAAAGAAAACACCATATTCAGATGTGAACTCAACTATTTGATAGATTTGCAAAGATTTTTCTATCAAAAATCCCTACTTATGTATTCTCAGACTTAGCAAGAATAGCAAGTAAGGTATGTCATTTTACAGATGGATCGCTTAGGGAATAATTCTAAAATGTGTCGTTCAATTGGACACACATAGTAGTAGACTTAGGTTTAGAATGTATGTTTCTGACCAGCCTCAACATTACTATAAGACTGAGAGATATTCAGTTAATCAATTGACTGGTCCTGTAAAATTTTCAAGTAATATTTTAGGGATACCATGAAAGAATAAGTGGAAACCTATATACAGTTGAGTCATTTAGCTTGAGTCTTGTAAGATCTCCAAAGTCCCCAAACAGGCTTTTTTTTTTCTTACCTCAAAGAGAAAGTTCTTGTATCTGACTTTAATTTGGCATGATGGGAGTTAAAATCATATTGTATAAAACCCTAATACATATATCTCCATACATCCATGAGGTTGTCTATGTGAGTTGGACAAAGTAGGAAAAAGGCTAGGGTGAGGAATAGAGTTTGTGTGAGAATGGGAATGGAAATGTGTGTGTGTGTGTGTGTGTGTCTCTCTCTCTCTCTTTCTCGATGCATTTTCTCTCTCACAGAGAGAGAGAGAGAGAGAGAGAGAGAGACAGAGAGAGACAGAGAGAGACAGAGAGAGACAGAGAGGAGAGAGGGGAAAGAGGGGTGGGGCTTGGGAGGTAGTTCACCTGGAGTGGCAGAAAACCTGAGAGATTTGAGTAGAGAAAGGTCATTAGCATTTGGTTATTTAGAATCTGCTGTCTTCCAGGTGTTAGGTGAATGTTTACATATACATTGTGTTATTTAAACCTTAAGAGAAGTTTATATGAGTAAATAGAAGTAGGTTAAATTATAGAATTCCTATTTTTAATAGATAAAGGGAAATATTTTTTGTAGTCAAAGAGATTAGACCTTGGTCAAGGTCATATATACAATCACTGACCTTGGACAACTTAAATGCATCCGCTTCTATACCATATTCTCTTTCCATAATAAATCAGGGGTGTGGTTATTAAGATTTTTTTTTTAGCTATCCCTTTGAACCCTATCTCCCCCCAAATGATTTTGGGATGGCTCCAATTCTCAGAACCTATTATCTAAATCTATCTAGCAAGATCTTTTCCAGCCTTATTCCCTATCATTTGAAAAACATTTATTCTCTCTTTACCACTGTAGCAGTCTGCCTGGAAATAGGTGCAATGTATCATTTTCTACAATAGTGGAAGGTGGGCTAGGAATTACCTATAATTTGTTTCTCCATCCAGGCACATCAAACTAAGTTATGATGAAAGTAGAGTAGCAACCTTGTTCACCTACCATTTTATAGCTGATGTGATGTGTTTTTATGAAGCCTGTAACATTTCCAATGCTGTAGTTGCAATGATCCTGATTCTTGTCTCAGCAGAATAACACCATAAGTTGAGTCAATTCTGATTGCAGAGGATAGGAGAACAGCTTGCTAGTAATAGGGTTTGTGAGAAAATTGCACAAAGTCTACTCTTGTTGGTTCCCACAAGCCAACTAAGTGAGAATCTTTGGCCAGCATTCTGCTACCTCTATGAATTACTCAGTTTTTTATTTGGTACATAGGGGCGATGTGTGTGTGTGTGTGTGTGTGTGTGTGTGTGTGTGTGTGTGTGTTGCAACTAAGTCATTCTCAGATAACTAGAAATGTAGAATGAAAGTCCTTTTAGATCATTACATTCACAGAGAAGACATGGGTGAAGGACAGTAATGGATCCACACTCATGGTTTGGGAAGATTTTTGCAGCAAGATACTACAGTTGATTTCCTTTTGCCAAAGCTCTGTAGTAGAAGGAATAAGCATGCAGGGAAGTATGGAATAGCAACAGCACCACATTCATGCTCTTTGATATCTAGTTATTGAAAAAGTATTTATAGAACATGCACAACTGGACATACTTATGCTAAATTCCATAGAGAAAATAAAGATGAGGCACTATCTTCAGCAAAGTTAAGGAATATAGACTATTAAAAATTTTAATATGTCTTGACAAGTGTTATAATAATATTATAAAAATACAAATGATAAAATTTCTAGAAGTGATCAGGAAAGACTATAGAGAAGTGATATCATTCTAGCTTATCAGAGATTGAGTAACAGGGTTTACAGGACCAGGATGAGGAGACTACTCTGAGCATCAAAGCTAGCTTGTCAGTACACACAAAGGTATGATACAAGGTGGCAAGGACATATGGCAGGTATTTATGGGAGGGGTGTGTCTGAAAATTAGATTTAAGCAATTTTAGAGTTTGGACTCAATACTATAACCTATAAATTATGAACTCAGCCACCTACAGGGATCAGGAAATAATATAAGTGACTATCCTCACTTGGGTGGTTAAGGTCCCTTCTAAGAAAGGCAGCTGGGATTTCATTTCCAGAGATGGCGGTTTTCTAGTGCATAGGCCCTATATTGCCAAATGATTCTGGTTTTCCAAGAGAAGCCCGAAATATCATTTTTCATGTGAGCTGTCAGGATAATCAAATGCTGGCAACTAATAAAAAAATTTTGGAAACAGAGCCAGTTTTGAGGTTCATATCTGTAAATATGCCAGTGGCTTGTAACTGCAGCTGGAGACAAATAGAGACCCACACATATTTATACTCAAGGAGCCACCTCAACCCTATGTGATTTTAGAGAGCCAGTTTTGAAAGCAGATTGGAAGAAGAAAGATGATACTTGAGACAAGGAAATAATTGGACAATGAGTCAGAAAGATGATGAAAGGCCAGACTCAGGCAACTGGGAGTGGCGAGGGGAGAAAAGGGAGTGAAGATGAGAACCTTAGAGTACCTGGTGACCACTGAAGTGAGGGTGAGCCTGCGAGTGCCCTCATAGATAAATCCAAGCAGGCTGTGAAGCTGTTAGCTGTGGAATGAAAATTTAAAAAGTGACTTTTCATGTGCTTGTTGTAAGGACTCTGTTTTGCTTTTTACCTATTCTCCATTTGCTTTTTACCATATATTTTATACTTGCTTTCTACTATCTATAGTACTCAATATTCTGAAAAATAATTTGGAGTAAAGAGAGTAGATTTTTTTCTTAAGCCAAATAAATTACCCCTTTCCCTTCTCCCCATTCATACTCCAGGATGAAGTATGTGCATTAAATGCTAGATTTCACTTTTTCCCTGTATAGCATTAAACACATTGATGTGGTTGAAGCAATGAGCTGAAAGTATTTTAATCCGTGATGGATAGCTGCAGAAGAGGAATTTATGAGTCTAATTCTTTTCAAGTTTGAAGATAATGATTTTTGCCCTTTCTGCCTCTGCCTTTTTCTCCTGCATGTTACATTTTGTGACAGGGAATCAGACACACTATTATTCTATTCAGCAGCCTTGACATCAGCAGCAAATTTGCATGCACTAAGAAAAAGATGCTTCCATATTATTGCTTTCAATTTTAAATGGTATTTTATTACAGTGGAAATTTCAGGTGTTTTCTCGGGAAACTTCTAATTTTCTTGGGGCTGTCCAGTAGAATGTCTATTGATTTGCCTGTAGGATGATTTGACCAGAATGGAACTGTTTCTTGGATGGTGGAGTTGTGATGTAGAGGAGTGAATGAATTAATTGAACAGTGTCTAATGCATCTATGGAAAAGCTGAATCTGCAGTAGGATCCTACTAAATATGCTGAATGTACTAGAGAGTGCTTCCCAGGTAGCTCCTATGCAGAATGATTTCTGTAATCTAACCAGTTAGGATCTATGCTTGTGTCTGACAAATCATCAAAGGTCATGCATGCCCTTTTATTTTTCCTGTTGCTGCTCACTCAGACTTTTCTTCCTGCGTCAGTAAATTGGGTAAATTCTCATCAGATGGAGCAAATTCTCGCTATATGAGGGTGTGATTAACTCTGTAGGGTTTAAGGTAATTTGCAACACTAACAGCAAGCAATTGCTTCAGGCCTCTTAATATGTCCCTGTACAGTCACCAAGAGTCAAGGATCCTGCCCCATGTTGATTACTCTGAAATGACCTAGCTGGGATCTGTGTGATGAGGAGTCTTTGCACAATGTCCCACAATTACCCTCCTCATGGCTTACCAGGAAATGAGCATTATACAGGAACTATGTGCCTAGAATTTAATAGAGCCTGCTTGCACATGGAAAGATTGTCAGGCAGTAATCCTTTTGGTGTATTTGCTGCTTGGTAATTGGCAAGTTGGCAGAGAATTGGTGGGAATTCTCTTCCTTCCCTTTTAAAGAAACTGCACATTTATTTAACATCCTTTTATTTTAAAATAAATAAACATTGAGATTTTTATCAGGTAATATAAGCACATAGTCAAAATTTCAAATATTATCAGCTACTCTTTAATATTTTATTTTATTTTATTTTTTTTGCTTAAATTCTTTTATTGGTACATATTAGGTACACAGTATGTTTACATTTATCATTAGGTGCTTGTACCTGAACATGATGTATCTTGGTTCTTATTTTTTCCCCATTCCCTGCCCTCCCTTCACCCCCTCCACCCTTCCCTATTTACATAGACTTTGTTTCCATTTTTTTATTTTCTCATAATTTTTCCTTTCCCTTCTTTCCTTTCCCCTTCCCCTCCCATTTCCCCTACCCTTTTGAACCTTTTCTTCCAATTTCAAATTATCAATTATTCACTTGAATCATTTTAATCCTTATTTACACTTTCAGTTTCTCACATTAGAGATACTATTTGGTATTTACATATGTGTGTCCTATGTATTTCACTTAAGAATATGGCCTCAATATGCATCCATTTAGCTATAAATGTCTCTAGTTTCTCATTCTTTATGGCTGAATAGTACTCCATTTTATAAAAAAAACACATCTTCTTTATCCAGTTTCCAGTTGATGAGCACTTGGGCTGTTTCCAAGCTTTAGCTATTACAAACTCTGCCACTATAAACATGGGTGGACATATATCGTCCTGGTATGATTCTTTTAATTCTTTTGGGAAGATACTCAGCAGGGGAATAGCTGGGTCAAATGGGACCTCTAGCTCTAGTTCTTTGAGGTATCTCCATACTGACTTCCACAGTGGTTGCACCAGTCTGCACTCCCACCAACAATGGAGAAGGATTCCTTTCTCTCCACACCCCTGCCAAGATTTGTTATTGGTTAATTTGTTGAGAGCAGCCATTCTTTCTGGGGTGAGGTGGAATCTCAGTGTTGTTTTCATCTGCATCTCTAGAATGACTAGTGATGTTGAACATTTTTTCATATGTTTATTTGCTCCTTTTACTTCTTTGAGAAATGTCTGTTCATTTCAGATGCCCATTTTTGAATTGGGTCTTTAAATTTGGGGCGTCTGATTTTTTTCAGCTCTTTATATATTCTAGATAGTAGTCCTTTGTCTGAGGTACAGCTGCTAAAATTTTTTTTCCCACATTGTAGGTTGTCTCTTAGCTCTGTTGGTGGTTTCTCTTGTAGTGCAGAAGCTTTTTAATTAGATGAGATCCCAGTTGTTGATTCTTTGTGCTAGTTCCTGTGCTACTGAGGTTTTGTTCATAAAGTCTTTTCCTATCCCAATGTCTTCAAGAGTTCTACCTAATGTTCCAGCAAGTTTAGTGTTTCTGGTTTTTTTTTTAGAGCTGGATATTCTTGTTTATTTAAATATTTGGAACAAAAAACCTTGACAGAATGTCTACATATAAATATAGAAGGAAATAAAGGAATTGTGCAAAATAAATACATATAAAACATTCAAAGATTAAGAATTGTTAACTCGCTACCTTTGAAGGAGTGTTACTTAAATATAAATTTGAAAGTAATTTTTCCCTTCAAAAACAGCTATGTTTTAGGTACAGACATATTTTGAAAAGAAATGTGGATATATTGGTTAGTTTGGTTGGGGCATTTATTTAGTGTTTCTGTCTTAATATTTAGATCTTTAATCCACTTCAATCTTAGATTAGTGCATGGTGATTGGTATGAGTCTAGGTTTAATCTTTGCCAGGTTGAAATCCAGTTTTTCTAACACCATTTATTAAAGAGGCTATCTTTCCTCCACTGAGGGTGGTTGGCTCCTTGTCAAAGATGAGGTGGCTGAGTATGTCTGAAGTTGTTTCTGCATCTTCTAAACTATTCCACTGATCCTGGGGTCTGTTTCTTTGCCAGTACCATGTTGTTTTTATCACAGTAGCTTTGCAGTATAGTTTCAAGTTGGGGATTGTGATACCCCCTGCCATGTCTCTGTTGCCTAGAATTGCTTTTGCTATTCTAGGTCTCTTCTGGTTCCAAATGAATTTTTGGATTGTTTTCTCTAGTTCTGTGAAATATATTGCTGGAATTTCAATCTGCATTGCATTGAATCTATATAGTAGTTTTGGAAGTATGACCATTTTCACTATATTGGTTCTTCCTACCCAGAAACAGGGGATGTCTTTCCATTTTCCTATATCCTCCTTGATCTCCTTTTTCAGAGAGCTATAATTTTCAGTGTAGAGGTCTTTTGGTTCCTTTGTTAGATTGATTCCTAGATATTTCATTTTTTTGGGTGCTGTTGTAAAAGGAATTCTTTCCCTAATTTCTCTCTCAGTGAGTCTGTTATTTGTGTATAAGACGGCTGTTGTTTTTTGAGTGTTGACCTTATATCCAGCTACTCTACTGAATCTGTCAATTAAGTCCAGAAGTCTTTTGGCTGGGTGTTTTGGGTCTTTTATGTAAAGTATCATATCATCAGCAAATAATGACAGTTTAACTTCTTCCTTTCCTATCTTTATTCCTTTTATTTCTTTTTGTTTTCTAATTGCTGTGGCTAATGTTTCTAGAACTATATTGAACAGGAGTGGTGATAGTGGGCATCTTTGTCTTGTTCCTGATTTTAGCATGAAAGTTTTCAGTTTTTGACCATTTAGTATGATGTTGGCTGTTGGTTTTTCATAGATAGCCTTTATCAAGTTGAGATGAAGACCACCTATTCCAATTTTCTGCAGGGTTTTTTAAAATCATGAATGGGTGTTGGATTTCGTGGAATGCCTTTTCTGCATCTATTGAGGTGATCATATGGTTTTTGTCCTTGACTCTGTTAATATAGTGTATTACATTTATTGATTTATGAATGTCGAACCATCCTTGCATCCCTGGGATAAATCCAACTTCATCAGGGTGTATGATCTTCTTGATGACCCTCTGTATTCTATTTGCCAGTATCTTGTTGAGGATTTTTGCATCTATGTTCATTAGGGAGATTGGCCTGTAGTTCTCTTTTTGGGTTGGGTCTTTCTCTGGTATTAGGACCAAAGTAACATTTGCTTCTAGGAATGAATTTGGAAGTATTGCTTCCCTTTCAATTTTCTTGGTGAGTTTAAAGAGTAATGGTGATCTGAATGTTTTGTAGAATTCAGGAGTGAAGCCATCAGGACCTGGGCTATTCTTTGTTGCTAAATTTTTTATTACATTTTCAATTTCACTCATTGTAACTGGAGTATTTAGAATTTCTATATCTTCTTCATTTAACTTTGGCAATTTGTATGTATCTAGGAATCTGTCCATTTCTTCTGTGTTTTCCATTTTATTAAAGTACAGGTTCTCAAAGTAGGTATTGATCCTCTGGATTTCTGGTGGGTCTGTTATGACTTCACCTTTTTCATTCTTAGTTGCATGTATTTGAGCCATTTTTTTCCTTTTTTATTTTGGGTACCGGGGATTGAACTGGGGTCCTTGCGCTTTGGAGGCAGGTGGCAGAACCACTGAGCTATATTCCTGGCCCATTTTTCCTCCCCCCGCCATTAACATTATTGGTACATTTTAGGTATAAAATACAGTTACATTCATCATTGGGATCTTGTACCTTTACATGAGTCTCTTGGTTCTTATTTTTTTTCCCCTTCCCTTGCCCACCCTTCACCCGCTCCACCCTTCCCTGTGGGGGGCCTTGACCCCCGCTAGAACTCTTGAGTGCCTTTTACGGACATATCCGGGCCTGCTGCAAATCTACCCGGCAACAAGGAAGTAGCCCCAGTACCCTCCTCTCGCTCCTCCCCTCTAGCCCTACGGTATATATGTTGTAGCAGCTTCCGCAATAAACGAGACTTGATCAGAAACCTGTCTTGTCTCCATCTCTCGTGTCCCCTGTCCCTTCTCATCCTCGCTCCCCCTCTAGGGTCTTCGTTGACTTACCCGCGGGCCGGGACACTTCCCTATTTGCAAAGACCTTGTTTCTATTCTTTTCCTCTTCTCGTATTTTTTCCTTACCCTTTTTTCCCTTCCCCTACCCTTCCCAATTCCCCTGCTCTTTTAGACCTTTTCTTCCTGTTACACAATATCAGTTATACATTTTTTAAATTACAATATTAAGATCTAGGAGACATTACCACAGATTTTACAGAATTTAAAAGGATATAGAAAGCATATTACAAAAATCTTCTTTGAAATAAATTTGACAACTTCTAAGAAGTACCTTGGAAGACAAATTAATGAAACTAACTCTGGAGGAAATATAAAATTTGAATAGCACCTATTAAAGAAAGTATATTCCTAGCTTGAAAACCTACCAATATGACAACAGCAGGCTCATAAACATTTTAACTGATAAATTATATCAAACAATTAAAGCAGAAAAAAGAAGGAACACTTCTCCCCTCATTTTAGGAACTCAACATTGTGCTAATCCTAAAACTGGATAAAGATAACAGAAGAAAAAAGTATGAACATAGATAGACATTTGTTTAACAAAACAAACTCTTAGAAGTCAGATCTGGCAGGATGTAGAAAGTGGTTTTGTTATAGGGATGGCAGTGTTGGTTCAGCATTGGAAGATCCACCCCCAAAAGTCATCATTTTAACAGAGAAAAGGAAAAAGCCATATGATCCTGTCACTAGTTGGAGAAAAAGTATCAGACTAAATTCTACAGCTGTTCATGGTAAAAGCTATCAGGAGACTAGAAGTAGAACAGAACCTTCTCAACAGAATAAAGACATGTACTCCATACTTTCAGCGAGAACACCTTATATGAATGGAGAAGATACAATGCTTTCTCCTTAAGGTGGGGAACAAGGACAGATATGCTTACTCTTTATCTGTCCATTAAACTTTGAAACCTAGGCCCCACCAAAATAGTCTGGCAATAAAATGACACAATTAGGATAGGATTGGCAAGGTAGACACAAAATCTTTATATGTAGATGAAATGATCATCTACAGAGAAAATACTAAGAAATCTCTAGAAGCCCCTAGAACTTGTACTTGAGTTTAGCAGGATTAGAAAACACAAGATATATATAAAAGTTCAGGTCTGTGTATACTTGCTATAAATGAAGAATTGGATATTGAAATTTAAAAGTTATGTAGGAGTACAAAGGACCTAGAAAAGTTAAAACAAAAAAACAAAAACAAAAACAGAAAGAGTGTTGGCAGACATTTAGTACCTAATTTTAAGACTTCCCCTAAAGCTACAGTAATCAAGGCAGTGTTGGTGTAAGGAAAGACATATAGATCATTGGAATAAAACAGAGAATCTAGAAATAGGACCACAAATATATGGTCCACTGAGTTTTGAAAGATTATTTAACATTAGCATTTTATAGAATATAAACTCAATTCAAGAGCCAAGGAAGAGATAGTGTTTTCAGCAAACGGCACTAGAACACCTGGTATTCGTATATAAAAAATTAACCTCAACCCTTTTTTTCCATACATGAAAATAACTTGAAGTTATCTATGAACCTAAATATGAAAGCCTAAAAGTATGAAACTTTAAGAAGAAATTATAAGGGAAAATATTTATGAATTCAGGGTAGGGAAGAACTACCTAGGATACAAAAGACATGATGTATAAAAGAAAAAAATTGATAAATGAGATTCCATCAAAATTTAGAACTTTAAATGACATCATTAAAATGAAAAGTAGTCCTTAAACAGACCATATTTACAATGCATATAACTTTTGACCAGAATATATAAAGAGGGCTTACAGCTCATTAATAGACAACCCAATTAAAATGTAGATGTAAGAAGATGATAAATAGCCAGTATAGCACAAGGAATGGTGTGCAACTCTAGAATCAGAAAAATACTAATCAGTACAATAATAAGATTGAATTATACACTCATTAGGGAGATGAAGTTAAAAGTTTTTTTGTTTTGTTTTTTGTTTTGTTTTTGTTTTTTTGTATTAAATTCTTTTATTGGTACATTGTAGGTATACAACACAATTACATTTCTCATTGGGAATTGTACCTTTACATAATGGATCTTGGTTCTTTTTTTTTCTCCATTCCTAACCCTCGCTTCACGCCCTCCACCCTTCCCTACTTACAAAGACTTTATTTCCATTTTTTCCATTTCTCAGCATTTTTCCATTCCCTTCTTTCCTTTCCCCTGGCCCTCCCACTACCCCTACCCCTTTGGACCTTTTCTTCCTATTTTACATTATTGATTATTCATTCTAATCATTGGTACATTTTAGGTATACAATAGAATGACATTCATCATTGGAAATTTGCACCTTTACATAGTCTCTCTTGGTTCTTCTTTTTCACCCTTGCCCAGCCCTTCCTTCAACCCCTCCATTTCTCTCTATTTACAAAGATTTTGTTCCTATTTTTCCATTTTCTCATATTAATCTCATTCCCTTCCATACTTTCCCCTATCCCTCACACTTCTTTCTCCTTTGCCCCTTTTCTTCCTATTTCACATTACCTATTATAGATTTTAGTCCTTATTTACACTTTCAGTTTCTCACACCAGAGAAACTATTCGGTATTTATACATGTGTGTCCTATTTATTTCACTTAAGAGTATCGCCTCAATGTGCATCCACTTAGCTATAAATGTCTCTAATTTCTCATTTTTTATGGCTGAGTAGTACTCTATTTTATAAAAACCCCACATTTTCTTGATCCAGTGTCCAGTTGATGGGCATTTGGGCTGTTTCCAAGATTTAGCTATCACAAACTGTGCTGCTATGAACATGGGTGCACATATATCACTGTGGTATGATTCCTTTAATTCTTTGGGGAAGATCCCCAGCAGTGGAATAGCGGGGTCAAATGGGACTTCCAGTCCTAGTTCTTTGAGGTATCTCCATACTGATTTCCATAGTGCTTGCACCAGTCTACACTCCCACCAGCAGTGGAGCAGGGTTCCTCTTTCCCCACAGCCCCGCCAGCATTTGTTATTGGTTGCTTTCACGATAGCAGCCATTCTTTCTGGAGTGAAGTGGAATCTCAGCGTTGTTTTCATTTGCATCTCTTGAATGACCAGTGATGTTGAACATTTTTTCATGTATTTATTTGCTATTTCTACTTCTTTGTCTGAGAAATGTCTGTTCATTTCGGATGCCCATTTTCGGATTGGGTCTTTAAATTTGGGAGGTCTGATCTTTTTAAGTTCTTTATAGATTCGAGATAGTAGACCTTTGTCTGAGGGACCACTGGTGAAAATTTTTCCCCACATTGTGGGTTGTCTCTTCACACTGCTGGTGGTTTCTCTTGCTCTGCAGAAGCCTTTTAATGAGAAGAGATCCCATTTGTTGATTGTTTGTGCTAGTTCACGGGCAACTGAGGTTTTGTTCATAAAATTTTTCCTACACCGATGTCTTCAAGAGTTCTACCTAACCTCTGTTCCAACTGGTTCAGAGTTTCTATTTTAATATTTAGATTTTTAATCTATTTTGATTTTAGTTTAGTGCATGGTGAGAGATATAGGTTTAGTTTTAATCTTTGGCAAGTTGAAGCCCAATTTTTCCTGCACCATTTATTAAACAGGCTATCTTTCCTCCAGTGAGGGTGTTGGGCTCCTTTGTTGAAGATGAGATAGCTGTATGTGTCTGGCATTGTTTCTGCATCTTCTAATCTGTTCCACTGGTCTTCAGGTCTGTTTCTTTGCCAGTACCATGCTGTTTTTATCACAGTAGCTTTGTAGTAGAGTTGCAGGTTGGGGATTGTGATACCCCCAGCCATGTCTCTGTTACCTAGAATTGCTTTTGCAATTCTGGGTCTCTTCTTGTTCCTAATGAACTTTTAGATTGTTGTCTCAAGGTCTATGAAGTATGCTGCTGGGATCTCAATTGGAATTGCATTAAATCTATATAGCAGTTTTGGAAGTATGGCTATTTTCACTATATTAATCCTTCCTACCCAGGAGCAGGGTATGTCTGTGCATTTTCTGATATCATCTTCAATCTCTCTTTTCAGAGTGCCATAGTTTTCACAGAAGAGGTCTTTGATTTCTTTCATTAGGTTGATTCCTAGTTATTTCAGTTTTTTGGATGCTATTGTGAAAGGAATTATTTGCCCTATTTCTCTCTCAGTGACTCTGTCATTGGTGTAGAGGAAAGCTATTGATTTTTGTGTGTTGACCTTGTAACCAGCTACTTGACTGAATTTGGTTATTAAGTCTAGAAGACTTTTGGTGGAGTTCTTGGGGTCTTCTATATAGAGTATAATGTCATCTGCAAATAATGACAATTTGACTTCTTCATTTCCTATCTTTATTCCTTTTATTTCTTTCTCTTGTCTAATTACCATGGCTAATATTTCCAGAACTATATTGAACAAGAGTGGTGATAGTGGACATCCTTGTCTTGTTCCTGATTTTAGTGTGAAGGGTTTCAGTTTTTGACCATTTAGTATGATATTGGCTGTTGGCTTTTCATAGATGGCTTCTATTAGTTTGAGGTAGAGACCATCTATTCCAAATTTGTAGGGTTTTTATCATAAATGCGTGTTGGATTTTGTCAAATGCTTTTTCTGTGTCTATGGAGATAATCATATGGTTTTTGTCCTTGGCTCTATTGATATAGTGTATTACATTGATTGATTTGCATATGTTGAACCATCCCTGCATCCCTGGGATGAATCCCACTTGATCAGGGTGTATGATCTTCTTGATGATCTTCTGCATTCTGTTTGCCAGTATCTTTTTAAGGATTTTTGCATCTATGTTCATTAGTGAGATTGGCCTATAGTTCTCTTTTTCAGTTGGGTCTTTCTCTGTTTTGGGGATCAAGGTGATGTTTGGTGCATAGATATTTATGATTGTCATCTCTTCCTCTTGGATTCTTCCCTTTACAAGGATGTAGTGTCCTTCTTCATCTCTCTTAATCAGTGTTGGTTTGAAATCTACTTGATCTGCCAAGAGGATAGCTACTCCTGCTTTTTTTCGGGTTCCTGTTGCATGGAGTATTGTTTTCCACCCTTTAACTTTCAGTCTATGAGTTTCCTTTCGAATGAAGTGTGTTTCTTGTATGCAGCATATTGTTGGATTTTGCTTCTTGACCCATTCTGCCAGTCTATTTCTTTTGACTGGTGAATGGAGACCATCAACGTTGATGGCTATAACTGAAACATACTGACTTGTCATTGCCATGACTTTTTCTTTTTGTTGGGTTCTCCCCCTTTACATTTAATTTCTTGTCATGCCAGATGGGTTCATTCTGCTTTGCTTCCTGGGGTTGTGATTCTCATTGTCTGTTCCTAGGATATTGTGTAAAATTCTTTGGAGTGCTGGTTTGGTATTCATGAAGTTCCTAAGGTGCTCTTTGTCATGAAAGTATCTTATTTCTCCATCCATTTTGAAAGATAGTTTTGCAGGGTACATCAATCTGGGTTGGAGGCTGTTTTCTTTTAGGGCTTGGAATATGTCACTCCAAGCTCTTCTTGCCTTGATGGTTTGTGTTGAGAAGTCCGCTGTGATTCTGATGGGCTTTCCTTTGTATATGATTTGTTTCTTTTCTCTGACTGCTTGTAGAACTTTGTTCTTCTGTTGTGTTTCTGGAATCTTAACAATTATATGCCTATGTGTAGTTTTTTTTTGATCAAGGCTATTTGGAGTCCTATATGCCTCACTTATCTGTATGTCAAGCTGTTTTTCCCTGCTTGGGAAGTTTTCTGCCATTATTTCTGTGAAGAGATTTTTTATGTCATCTCCACTCTCTCCTGTTTCTTCATTGACTCCAATCAGTCTTATGTTATTCTTCTTTGCATCATCTAGCAGTTGCTGGATTGATTTCTCATGTTCCCTTATAATTTTGAAGCAATTTTTCTTTTCCTGGTCACTAATTGCAATCTTCTCTTCTATATCTGAAATTCTGTCCTCACATTGGCTCATTCTGCTGTGTGGACTTTCAATGGAGTTTTTCATCTCCTGGTAATCTATTTGCATCTGTTTTATGGATTCCATTTCTTTCTTCTGTTGGGATTCCATCATGTTCCTCAGTTCCTCTCTAGATTTATTAATCATGTCTTGCACTAGGGGCACAATTTCTCCTGTTATCTGAGAAATTATTTCTGATTTCATTTTTTCCAGATCCCCTTTTGTTGCCAGTTCAGTGGATCCAGGTGGTTGAGTATCAGAGTGTTCCATCTGATTTCCCTTTGGGGTTGCTGTAGGTGATCTGGAAGTCTGGTTTTGAGACTTATTTACGTGTTTTCTCATTTCGACTGGGCCAGGGGGCAGTTAGTGCCTGCACAGATTACCTCCTCTGAGCTGGGTGAGGTGGGATAGGGGCCAGGAGCAGCAGTAGGGATGGTGACTCCAAAACCCTTTCCTGTGGGCTGGGAGCAGCGCGAGGGTTGGTGGCCTCGAAGCCCCTTCCTCTGGACCAGGAACAGTGGGATGGCAGCTCAGAAGCCCCTCTCTCTGGGCTGGGAGCCGTGGGAGGGATGGTGGCCCGGAAGTCCCTTCCTCTGGGCCAGGAGTAGCGGGACAGAAGGTGGCCCAAAAGCCCTTTCCTCTGGGCTGGGAGCAGCAGGTGGGATGGTGACTGGGAAGCTGATTCCTCTGGACCAGGAGCAGTGGGACAATGGGTCAGAAACCCCTACCTCTGGGCCGGGAACAGCAGGACTCAGTACCTTGGTCTGGTGGTCTGGTGTCCTCTGTGCCTTTGTAGTGTGGAACCAGGTGGCTGCTTGTGTGCAGCGGGGCTATTTGGTGTCTTCCGCGGGACTCAGGTCCTTGGTAGGATGTGCACAGTCCTTCTTGTGTGCAGTGGGCTGATTCGGCATGTTCTGTTCAACTCAGGACCTCAGTAGGGCATGCACAGACCTGGCTGTGTGCAGTGGGGTGATTCAGTGTCTTTCCCATGACTCAGGACCTAGGCAGGACGTGCACAGACCTTCCTGTGTGCAGCGGGATGATTCGGCGTATTCTGCATGACTGGGGACCTCGGTAGGGCATGGGCAGACCTGCCTGTCTGCAGGGGGCTGATTCGGCATGTTCTGTGTGACTCAGGACCAACGTTAAAAGTTTTAAAAGCCTTGTCATGACTTTTTCTTTTTGTTGGATTCTCCCCCTTTGCATTTAATTTGTCACGCCCAATGGATTCATTCTGCTGGGTTTCCTGGGGTTGTGATCCTCATTGTCTTTTCCTAGGGTATTGTCTAAAATTTTTTGGAGTGCTGGTTTGGTATTCATGAAGTTCCTGAGGTGCTCTTTATCATGAAAGCATCTTATTTCTCCATCAAGTTTGAAAGATAGTTTTGCAGGGTCCATCAATCTGGGTTGGAGGCTGTTTTCCTTTAGGGCTTGAAATGTATCACTCCAAGCTCTTCTTGCCTTGAGGGTTTGCATTGAGAAGTCTGCTGTGATTCTGATGGGCTTTCTTTTGTATGTGATTTGTTTCTTTTCTCTCACTGCTTGTAGAATTTTATTCTTCTGTTGGATTTCTGGAATCCTAACTATTATATACCTATGTGTAGATTTCTTTTGATTAAGGTTAGCTGGAGGGCTATATGCCTTACTTATCTGTATGTCAAGTTCTTTTCCCCTGCTTGGGAAGTTTTCTGCCATCACTTCTGTGAAGAGTTTTTTTATGTCATCTGCACTCTCTCCTGTTTCTTCATTGACTCCAGTCAGTCTTATGTTATTCTTCTTTGCATCGTCTAGCAGCTACTGGATTGATTTCTCATGTTCTCTTAGAATTTTAAAGCAATTTTTCTTTTCCTCCTCACTAATTGCAATCTTATCTTCTATATGTGAAATTCTATCCTCACATTGGTTCATTCTGCTCCACAGACTTTCGATGGAGTTTTTAATGTCTTGGAAATCTGTTTGTATCTGTTTTATGGATTCCATTTGTTTCCTATGTTGGGATTCCATCATGTTCCTCAGATCCTCTATTTTTTAATCTGTGTCGTCTCTAGATTTATTAATCATGTCTTGCACCATGAGCACAATCTTTGCTGTTATCTGAGTAATTATTTCTGATTTCATTTTTCCCAGATCCTCTTTTGTTGCCAGTTCAGAGAGTCCAGGTGGTTGAGCATCAGATTGTTCCATCTCGTTTCCCTTTGAGGTTGCTGTAGGTGATATGGAACTCTGTTTTTGAGGCTTGTTTATGCGTTTTCTCATTTCCACGGGGTGGTCGCTTCTGGGGCCCACACAGCTCACTTTCTGTGCCCTAGGAGCTTGAGATGGTGGTGGGGGAGCTTCCTTCCGGGTGCTGGGACCAGCTCACCTTCTCTGCCCTAGGAGCCTGGGGTGGCAGCGGGGAAGCTTCCTTGCGGGTCCTGGGACTGGCTGAGCTTCTCTGCCCTAGGAGCCTGGGATCCCATCTTTCCTTTTTTTGATAAGGTTGGCTAAAGGTTTATTGATTTTATTTATTCTTTCAAAAAACCAACTCTTTGATTCATTGATTTTTTTTTTTATCATTCTCTTACTCTTCATTGCATTGATTTCTGCTCTGATCTTAATAATTTCCTCTCTTGTATGAGCTTTGGGTTTGTTATGTCTTCTTTTTCTAGGAGCTTGAGGTTCTGCATTAGGTTATTTATTTAAGTTCTGTTTTCCTAATATCGGCATTCAATATTATGAATTTCCCATGTAGAACTGCTGTCATTGTGTCTCATGGATTCCTGTATGTTATACTGGCATTATCATTTACTTGTAGAAACTGTCTAATTTCTTCTTTAATTTCCTCTGTGATCCATTGGTTGTTCAGGAGGATGTTATTCAATTTCCATGTGTTTGTGGGAGTTTTGCAGTTTCTTATGTTATTGACCTCCAATTTTATTGCACTATGGTCCAATAATATACAGGGGGTAACTTCAGTTCTTTTACATTTACTTAGACATGTCCTATGAGCTAGCATGTGGTCTATTTTTGAGAATGACCCATGTGCAGTGGAAAAGAATGTGTATTCTGATTTTGTGGGGTGCAACACTCTGTAAACATCTATTAAGTACATTTGTTCAATAGCTTGGTTCAGTTCTAGAATTTTGTTGTTAATTTTTTGTCTAGATGATCTGACTATTTGCGATAGTGAGGTATTGAGGTGCCCCATTACAATTGTATTAGTGCTTATTTGTTTTACCATGTCCATTAATATTTGTTTTGTATAGTTGTGGGCATTCTTATTTGGTGCATATATATTTAGGAGTCTCATCCCTTCTTCTTGGATTGTTCCCTTCACAAGGATGTAGTGACCATCTTTGTCTCTCTTAATTAGTTTTTGTTTGAGATCTACTTTATCTGCAAATAAGATTGCTACCCCTGCTTTTTTCTGGGTTCCTGTGGCATGGACAACTGTTTTCCATCCTTTTACTTTCAGTCTATGAATTTCTTTTTGAGTTAGGTGTGTTTCTTGTATACAGCGTATTGCTGGATTTTGTTTCTTAATCCATTTTGCCAGTCTGTTTCTTTTGATTGGTGAATTGAGACCATTACCATTCATGGTTATAATTGATATATATTGATTCATTCTTGTCATGATGTTTTACTTTTGTTGGCTCTTTTATTTATTTTTTTTCTCCTTTCCCTTTAGTTTCTTACCTTGCCTGGTGGCTTCCCTCTGTTGGGCCTCATGGAGTTGTGACCTTCATTGTCTTTTTCTAGGATATCATTTAGAATTGTTTGGAGTGCTGGTTTGGTGTTCATGAAATTCCTCAGGTGTTCTTTGTCATCAAAGTATTTAATTTCCCCCTCAATTTTGAAAGATAATTTTGGAGGATACAACAGTCTAGGTTGGAAGTTATTTTCTTTTAGGGCTTGAAATACTTCACCCCTGGCTCTCCTTGACTTGAGGATTTGTGTTGAGAAGTCTGCTGTGATTCTGATGGGCTTTGCTTTGTAGGTGATTTGTTTCTTTTCTCTAACTGTCTGTAGGATTTTGTTCTTCTGTTGGGTTTCTGGGTTCTTGACTGTTATATGTCTAGGTGTAGATTTTTTTTGATCGTGGCTAGATGGAGTTCTATATGCCTCACTTATCTCTATGTCCAATTCTCTACTTCTGTCTGGGAAATCTTCTGCTATTACATCTGTGAACACTTTTTTTATGTCGATTGTACTTTCTCCTGTTCTTTCATGGACTCCTATCAGTCTTATGTTATTCTTCTTTGCATCATCTAGCAGCTGCTGGATTGATTTCTCATGGTACCTTACTATTTTTAAGAAATCTCTGTTTTCATGGTCCTTAACTGCAATCCTGTCTTCTATATCTGATATTCTATCTTTAGACTCCCTTAATCTCCTGTGGATACTTTCAATGGAGTTTTTAATCTCCTGAATATCTGTTTGAATCTGTTTCATGGATTTCATTTCTTTCTTATATTGGGCGATCATGGTTTCCATTTCTTTCTTATGCTTGTCATTCATGGTTTCCAGCATATTTCTGAGTTCATCTATTTTTTTTTTTTTTATCAGTTTCTGTTCTCGATCTTCTAATCATGTCCTTCACTCTGCTCACCATCTCTGTAGTTATCTGGGAGATTATTCCTGCTTTGAATTTTTCTAGAGCCTCATCTGTTTTGTTACTTCCTGTGGTATCTGTTCAGGGCATCTAGGTGGTTGATTATCAGATTTTTCTACCTCGTTTCCCCCAGAATTTGCCTTTTGTGGGATGGAAGTCTGAGTTTGTGCCTTGCTTAAATGTCTTCTCATTTTTGTTTTTGGTAATGTCCTTGGCTGGATGAGGATGAGTAGGCTGATGAGGATGAGGATGGGCTGGATGAGGCTGGATGAGGATCAGCAGGTGTGTCTGCATGAACACTTGTTCCCACACACTGCAGACAAGGAAACAGAAGGTGGATAACTTGTCCAAGGACACAAAACAAGTTCATGGGTGAATCTCAGTCTCTTGAGTTCTGCTCTGAAGGTATTTTTTTTAATGCCATACACAAAGAAGTCACTGATACTGGCTAATGATAAGCAATAGGTGAGGCAGGAAATGACTCTGTGGGAGTGGGACTATTTTAGTTGTCTTACAGTTGCCTTAGCAAATGTCACTCTTCTATTTTCTGGTTGTTTTATCCTGATGATCTCAAAATAAATCATTCATACTAAATCAGTATTTTGCTAAGTAGCAATTTGAAATGGCAGAGGGAACACTGGGGGAGGGGAGACGGAGGGAGTTTAGAGGACATTTACAAACTTCCCCATAATCACTGAGGGACTGCCTGTCCATGTTGTGAACATGGCTCACTATCCATGGTTGTTTACAGGACACATTTGTTGTGCAAACAACCCAAGAGCTTTATGAATTAAAATAAAAATTGAATTTCAAAGCATATAATTCTTCTATTAAAATTTATCTGTTCATATTTTTATAGATATAAACTTTTTATGTAGTTCTAATTATGTCATAAATACAATTATGTATTTTGCTTTTTTTTACCTCCTAAACCATATTTTTAGAAAACTACTGGTTAACTGTTTACAAAATTTATTGTAAGATAACTTCCCAGAGAAATATCTTATATTTAATTAAGAATTTCCTACTTTTTGGTGATTTATGTCACTCCACAATTTATAGTACCATTAAATAATTTGACTAAGATACAAAAGAGTATCTGTAAACATTTTCCCCCTTTAGATTGGTAGCTTCTCACTCAGAAGGGGGATCATTGCCTTAAAAAATGTGAGCATTTTTATGG
This sequence comes from Heterocephalus glaber, assembly GCF_053883595.1. NCBI lineage: Eukaryota > Metazoa > Chordata > Mammalia > Rodentia > Bathyergidae > Heterocephalus > Heterocephalus glaber. Next base: position 81,792,508 of record NW_028258315.1, on the reverse strand, counting down.
GTTTTAATATAAAAGTACTTCCCAGAATGATGGGATAACTAAGTTATATCAACTCATACTACAACAATTTTAAGATATGATATAATATTCAATGATTTGTTTTAAAAAATTTAAGACACCCAAGCCAACTCTAGCTTTTGCCTGGGAAGCTATGGCTGCTCTCTTATAGAGTTGGCTCATAGCATTTTTGCTCAAGTGACTGTCATTTTTTCCCAGCTTGGAAGGAATAGAACAGGATAAAAGACTGTCTAACCAGTTCCATTCCCAGACCTGCCCTGATGTTCACTGATCTCTGTAGGTTTTGGCCTAGACTTTTACTAGCTGGGGCTTCCTAATTTGCAGAGGTTGGGTGTAGACTTGCTCACTTTGTACATTTTCATTTCTTTGCTCATTCTGAACATAGTTTGAAGTTCCCTAGTTATTTAAGTTGGAATTAGTTTAATGCTTCCTAGGGCCATCTTGAATTCAATAAACAGCCAAAAGCTAATTTCCTGGCTAGAGAATTATTCTGATTATTTCTTTTATATTAATGTTTTGACAAGACCATACCTAGAAATTCCCAAACATATTTTACAAAACGTTTTCATTGGCCAAACACTTTTTCATTGGATAAATAACAAATACTGAGATATAGGGATATTGGGGAGAGAAGATAAATTCTAATTTTAAATTCAAGTTGAGGTGCTAGGAGGACACACAGTGGAAGCTCTCAGCCTATAAAGGGTAGGTTTTCTATCTTGGAAATCTGTGGGAAGAAAATATGGGATTTGTAATCTACAGAAAGTAGATAAAGCAATTGCAATCCTTAAAAAGAAGGAAATAAATTAGAAAGTAGGGGTTAAGAATGTGATTGATCTCAGAGTTCAAAAATTTAATTTGGGTTAAAATCTTGATTTTTGCCTCTTATTTTATGATCTTTGGAATGTTATTTAACCTTCAAATCTCAGTTTCCATGTCTACATAATGGGAGGAGTAACACCTACATTATGGAGTGGATGTGAGGGATGACAGAGATAATGGAATTTACAAAGCATAAATATATATTACCTATTTTTGTTGTTTTAAGAGTGAAAATAGGCATTTTCAGGTATCATAGGGAGGAGATAGCAAAAGACATGAAGGATAAATGGTCAGAGAGAGCAAAAGGAAACCAATGTAGTCTGGGAAGCTAGGACAAGAGGAAATCTTAGAAGAGAGAAGAGAGCAGACATCAGATACCAGCCAAGACTCTCAAGATGAGAAAACTTCTTTCAAATTGATGATCACTAGGTCTCGTATTACTTACAAGGGAAATGTTTTAGTAGAAAAAATGGGCATAAATGACATTATAAGCATGATTCAGCTATGGGGAATATTTTCTAGGACCTACTGTACTCAAAACAGGTAAGGTATATTACTAAAGACACATAAAATCATTAGCTGAGTATCACTGGATTATCTGTGGACTTAGATGTCTCATGTTCTCTCTTGGTCTACATACACAAAAATAGTGACTTCTGTGGCTAAGATATGCTGCTGGTTTCAGTTTTCCATACAGTGTGGCTTTTGTGTCAACTTCAGGTTCAGCAGCAGGTACATTTTCTTTCTTTGGCCACATTTCAGCAGCTTGTAGAAAAATAGGTTAAAATCAGCAGACATAGGTTGGATTCAGCACATTTACAAAGAACTGATGGCATTCAGCTCTAGGTGGCAACTACACATGCTTCTCCTATAGTGAGTTCAGTTGCAATTAAAAGAAAGAAATTGAAGTCCACCCAGTCTCTGAATTCTATTGGGCCACTAAAAAGTTATTTGGCAGGGGCTGGGGATTTAGCTCAGTGGTTTTGCCACCTGCTGCGGAAGCACAAGGACCCAAGTTCGATCCCCGGTACCAATAAAAACAGTTATTTGTTAGGATCAGATTTCAATCTTGTTTTGCCTTTGGTTTTATTATCATTCTGGCAGTTACAACGATAGTTGTCTTTCTAACATTTTGCTGAAAACTAGTAGGACAAACCTATTCTAAGTGGAAATAAAACCTAACAGATAAGTTAAGGTTTTCCCAAGTGATACAGTACTATGGCAGATTCTAACCATAACTGAAAACCAATTGGAATCTCGCTCTCCTCATAAGTAGAATCTCATTCTGGGAACAAATATTCCAGACTTTGGACATGTGTTTGTACTAATATTTGTTAAAGATATGTCCTATCTTAGGTTACTCCTGGGTTGGTTCAGCTGTTTGCTGCTGAGGACTCAGGACATTGCAAATGTTTTTACTCATATGTGCTGTTATCAAGGGCAAGCGCAGGGTGGGTGTTTGACAATGGCAGAATATATAACTAGGACCTTTTCTTGGGAAAAGTAGTCTGCATGGAGGATGGAAATTGTAGTTCAAGTCACAAGAAAGGGAATCTATGTGTTCTGAGTACACCCCTCACCCTTTTGCTGAAGCATGGAGTTTCAGGTTCTCTTATCTATGGGTGAGTTCTAGTGTTTATTGGCCCAATGAAAAATCACCTTTCTAATTTTCTTTATCGTGTAGGGAACTCTAATCTCAAAGCTGCTATCAAATATGATTTACTGGTGACCTACACATTGTTTTTAGAAAAATATTTAAATAGTTTTGAGAGCCTATCAGTTGAGTGGCTCTTTCACACGTTGGTTGGAAAGTGATTGAAATAGCTCAAAGAAGGAACTGAGCAATAGTTTATAGAACTCCTATATGTGTCCAGTATTATTATTTCATGGGAGGATCTCTCTTGAGCCTCAGTAGCACTAGGATAGTAAATATTATTTAAGATTAGTACCAGAAATTCCTTCAATAGTCAAGATTTCTGCGATTAAACTGGGGAAGAAGAGACAATTTTGCTTGTGGCATATGAGATTTATTTCCTCACAGTGCACACAGACATCCCCTCATACCCAGCTTTGGGGCGTAAACCTTTATAACAATTTATATCAGAAGTGGCAATGGTAGTTCCATTAATTTGCTGATGTAAGCATTTGGTCCTAAAAGTATTAGAAAAACCTCTTTAGATGGCTTGCAGAATTTAAAAATTTAGAGATTTCTCACTTAAATTTGGATTTGTGCCTCTTAAAAAAGAGGATGAACTGATATCAGACTACTGTTCCTCAGGTCGCTAATAACGAGTTGAGAAGCAGCTATTTCCATTAGACATCCTGAGTGCTTTCCATGTAGCATTAGTGCTGGAGCTTCCTGTATGTAGAAGGCATTTCTTTTTATATAGCTCCTCCTGTTGCAGCTTGTTTCAATCTTTATATTATTCCATGTCTCATAACAAACAGTGGGAGCCATTAGTAAGAGAAAAAATGAGTCAAAAATTTAACTATTATTTTTAATGTGTTATTCAAGATTGTATTTTAGATCCTTCAGATATTAGCATATTTTCTTTAGAGAATGAACACATAAATAATTTCTCTCTGGTTAAAGGTGCCAGCATCATGGCTCCAAGGATAATACTCAGAGCAGTAATGTTTTTTCCAACATATAGGATCAATACATCAAAGATAAAGCTAATGTTGAAATTGTGTTGATTTATAGACCAAAAACACCTGGGTCACAGATGACATCCTATGCAGAAAAATCTGTAAAATACACCGAGATAGAAGAAAATGTAGGCTATCACACAGAGTATGGGTCAGGTTATGGTTAAAGGAGTATATTTTAAATCCTTCATATAATAATTACCATTTTACTACCTGTTGAGGTAGTACATGTAAACAGACTGTAAAGTAGGTTTGGAAAATTGACAGTATGTATCTATGTCTACATCTTTGCTATGTCTATTATACATATACATACACTTTTATTACTTAAACTATAGTAATTGACAGAGTTAGACTTAAAAGTAGTACTAGCAGTAGCAGCACTTTTACCTACTTTAATTCTGTAGATCCACCAGGAAAATGGGAGAACAGCCCCTAGGAGATGTTTTTGAACAAGATACCCACTCTCATGAGTGTAGGCAATGTGATGCTTAGATGACAGAAAAAGAACTTGAACACAGTTCAGTAAATAAGCCTGAAAATGAGCTCCCTTTATCCCTAAACTGGAAAAGTTCTTAACAAATACATCATGCAGTCATGTTATAAAGCTTTGACATGTATTGGGTTATTAGCATTTAAACTCATTTGTGTCAGCGTTTCTGTTCAGGGTCTTCTGTTTGGGTGAGATAAAGAATTCTGCTTTGTCTATGTAATCTAAAGTCAAAGGGAAACTAAGATCAAGAGAATTCCTGGCTCTAGAGAGCAATAGGAGTACCATCTAGGTAATTAAAAGAAGGGAAAATAGGCTCCTGGTACTCAAGTTGGATGACCAATAGAGCTCATTTCAATTTGTGAGACTCCAATCCTGTCCTCCTGTCCTCCTGTCCTCCTGCCCTCCTCCCCTCTCCTTTCCTCCTCTTTCCCTCTCCTCCCTTTCCCCTCTCCTCTCCTTTCCCCTCCTCTCTCCTCTTCTCCTCCCTCCCCTTTTCCCTCTCCTTCTCTCCCCTCTTTCCTCTCCCTCCCTTTCTCCCCTCCCCTCCCTTCCTGTCCTCTTCTTCCCTCCCCTTCACTTTCTTTCCCTCTTCTCCTCCCTTTCCTTCTTTCCCCTTCCCTCTCTCCTCTCCTTTCCACTTCTTTCTCTTTTCCCTTCCCTTCCCATTCTCTCCCCTCTCCTGTACTTTCCCAACACCCAGGACATGAAAATTTGTCTGAAAAGAGGATTTTTTTTTTCTTTTTTAACCAAAGGACAGAGTTTGACATTGCTTATCAGAAGTATAACTTTGGGCTATTGCATTAATCTCTCATTTTATGCTTCCTTATCTACAAAAAGTGAGAACACATACAGTTTTTGGTTGAGTATTAATTAGAGAGAGAGAGAGAGAGAGAGGAGGAGACAGTCTAAAATAATGTCTGACTTTATAATAGGTGCTAAAATACTTGTTTCATTCTTCTGTGGAGCTATGTATCTCTACAACTGGTTTTGGCCATGTGAACAGAATATTTTAATGAAATTAGCTTGATAAAGAATAATTATTCTGTCTCTTAGAAAATCTAGAGAAAGGCTGTTTCAAGACTGAGAGTGGTAACTCAAAGATCCAGGAATGTAAATCAGTCCCTTTACAATGATCGTATCCTCAGAGTGGCTGCAGGAGCTCCAGGCATCACAACCTCATATAAATAATGTCATGGATAAGACATATGAGGTGGATAAGAGAGTATTTGAATTGTGTTCATTTTTTTTTCAGGTAAACCTTTCCCAGAAGACTTTATCCTGTCTCATTGGCCAAGGTAAAATCCCATGCTCATATCTAAATTAAACGTTGGTAAAGGAGATGAAATCAACATGGTTTTCTTAGGTAGATCAACATGCAGTTCTTGGAGCTGGAGAATGAATCAACTTCCTCGAACACATGAGGAAAAGATAGCAGTGTGTAATGCGGAATGGCTGAAGAAGAGATATTTAGCACTGTCTTCCAATGCTTTTATAAGAAGTATTTTTATAAGTATGTCATCACTTTTAGTAATTTATAAATGATCATCTTTTTTTATTCAAGATATATTTAGGAAAAATTGAGAGACACATGGACTTTCCCACCTGTATTTCCATAGCACTATATGTTTGCCACTTTTGAACTGATTTTTTTTTTTCAGATCAGCTCCAGTCTTAAAAGAACCATAAAACTACTTCTATACAGTAGTGATGATGGAAAGAGAAGGAATTGTGTTGTAAGGGGGAAGTTAACAATCCCAATAGTCAGAATTGAATAGCCGCAATTAAAAAGGAGATGGTAAAGATAAATGGACTATGGTAATGTCTTCTGGAAGATCTCCAGAACATGTTTCTAGATGTTTCACTTCCCCCAATATTTCAGAGTAATGCAGTTATTACTTCTCCATGTTACTAAGCTGGAAAGAATGGCAGTTAAAGGGAAGGAGAGTGTTGCATTATCATATTTTTACCTAAGCCATTGTCTTCTTCTACTTTCTGTTGCTATCAATAGCATATCTGAGACTAGGTAATATTTATAAAGGAAAGATGTGTGTATAGTTTGCATTCTGGATGTTGAAAAGTCCAGGAGCACAGAACTGGCATCTGCTCAGGTCTGTGAGAGCCTTGTGTGGTGTCATAACATGACAGAGAAGTGAAAACACTGTGAAATGCTTGTGAAGAGACAAACAGAAGGAGACTTGCTTTATAACAGTCTGCGTTCATAGTAATGAATCCAGTCCTGTGTGAACTCCATCAGCCCTCTTAATGACCTAATCACCTCTTGCAGGTCCTGTCACTCAACATCAGCACAATAGCAATCCAGTTTCAAAGTGAGTTTTGGAGGGGAAAACCATATTTAAACTACATCAGCTATAATTCATTTTGAGGACTAGAATAAATCAGTAAGGACTACGAGTTTCTAAAGGAGGAGGAATTAAAAAAATTATAATAGCTCTTTTGAAAGCAAGAATTAAATAGAAAACATATATGTACTACGTATGAGTATAGATTTGCATACTTAATTTGATTTAGTCTTTGTGAGAGAGTAAGAGAGGAGAATGAGTATGCTAGGTCCACTGATTCAAGGTTCAAAGGTTTTACCTATTAACCTAGTCTTTGCTTCAAAACTATAAGTTCTGGAGCTTGACAACCATAGTACTTCAAACTTGCTTAAAAGCAGGTGACATAGGGGCAGGGGATTTAGCTCAGTGGTTCCGCCATCTTCCTCGCAAGTGCAAGGACCCAAGTTTGATCCCCAGTACCAAAAAAACCCAGGTAACATAGTGGCTGTTAGGATTACATTGTTCATATATAAGAGTGTCTATTCTAGCTGGGAAGGTAGCGCATGCTTATAATCACAGTACTCTGGGAGGCTGAGGCAGGAGGACTGCAAGTTCTAGCTCAGCCTGGGTAACATAGTGACTTAGTGAGACTCTGTCTTAAAATAAAAAATGAAAATAAAAGACTGGGGATTTAGCTCAGTGGTTCTGCCACCTGGCTCGCAAGTGCAAGGATCTGAGTTCAATCCCTGGTACCAAACAAAAAATAAAAAGAAAAAAAGGAAAGAAAAATAAAAAAGGGCTAGGGAATGTAGCTCAGTGTGATGGTCTTGGGTTCAATCCCCAGTACTGCATAAACAAACAAATAAACAAACACCAAAAATGTATATATTTAATTTAAGAATACAGAAAGCTTAGCTAGAAGAAAAATGTTCTCTATGCAGTATGTGCAGTTTTTCCAAAAGTGGCCTCTACTATCTAGTTTTTGAATAAATTTCACATTCTATGAGACAAGGATTTCTCCCCTATCTGTAGTTACTATTGTATAAGTAAAAGGAGATAAAATAACAAAATGTATGCTATTAACACCAGTAAGATTGAGGGGAGAAGAGATGGAAAATTGAGTTGAATCATATATTTCTATTGAAATAGCTCATCAAAACCATAGAATATTAGACCTTAAATATTGTGTAGGCCAACCCCTTTAATTTAATGATGAGGATACCGTGGCATGAAGAAATATCAAGCTGGCTGAAAATTTATCTCACTAATCAATCTTTAACAGATTAACTGCTTTGTTTCTTCAAAAATAGCCATCCTGTACAATTTTATAGCCTTCCATTGATAGACATCCAGCCTATTATATAACAATGAAGTAGACTAAATGAGATTACTAATATGAAAATATTTTATATAGTAGGAACTGATTTATGCTGTGATAACAAAATGTCCATTTTTTTCTTTCTTCCATACTGCACTCATTTCATATTTCCTTCTTTATGTATTAAAGTTAGAAAGGCATTCAGTATTAAATATTACCAAAATAAGTTTGTAAGGAATTAGAGGTTCTCATCTCAGCCAGCTTCAATTGGTCATAACAGTATTAGTAAGGTATTTTTATTTGTTTCTTAAAGAGTTTGATGCACTTCCTTGTCAGTCCACTTTCTTTGCTCTTGTTCACCTTGAGCCAGGCCAGAAACAATCCGCTTGTCTACCACTACTTTCTGAATATGAAATGTGGTATAGTATGTTTTGACTTATGGGATATTTTCTTGGTAGTTGAGAATGTTTTGTTTTGAAGAACGAGGAATAAAATTTCTTTCTCATAGATCTACTGAGAATCTCTTCAAAATATTTTAAGTAGGTATAAGAATCCTTAGCCTGTGAAATAAAAATGGACCTGACTTTGCTGAGTGGTTTCTGTAAGGACTGGTGTCAGTTTATTAAGAGATATCATTAGTTTATTGCATCAAGATTGTTGATGGGCCAGTTTCCCAGAAGATGGAGAGATATTTCCTTCCTTCCTATCCCTCTCCTTTTTATTTATATTAAAGCTTTAATCTGTTTAGGGAATATGGGTAAAGAAGGAAGACATCTGGTAATGTCATTTTCTAGCAAAAGTTGAGAATTTCATCCAAGAAATCTCCCTAGTCCAGTTTTGAACTGCCTGTAGCTCCTCACCAGGAATAGACATTCACAGGAGGGAGTGAAGCCAGATATAAATACTTTGGTCCATATTTTATTCCTTCATGGGGTTTCCTTTAATCATTAATTCAGACACAATTTTCTTGTATTCAGCGCAACCAGTGAGTTGAGAAAACAAATTTTCAAATCTTCACTTATATTCTGCTCTTATAAGATTAAAATTTTTTGCTGGGTATGATGGTGTATTCTTATAGTCCTGGCACTTTGGGAAGCTGAGGCAGGAGGATTGCAAGTTCAAGTCTAGCCTAGGTATTTTAAGATTTAACAAGACTGTGTCTCAAAATTTAACAAAATGGGAGTTGGTGTTTGCTGGGGATATAGCTCAGAATGAAAGCCCTAAATCCATTCCCTGGTATCACAAATAAAAAAAAGATTATAATTTTTAATGTTTAAAGAATTAACTTGAAGGTACAATATTATTTATTGAGAGGCTGTTTCTTGCTCAACTCTAATTTCTCAAGGATTGGATTAATAAAATAAATTATTATGAAACTATAACTATTTCATAAATAAACTATAGTTTTTCATAAACTACAGTTTAGGTCTAGAAAAGGAAGTTCAGAGAAAAATAGATTAAGAAAGGAGGAATATAAGAGTAGGAAGTGAGATGACTATTGCTAATTTGGTTTTGAATTATGTTCTAGGCTTGGTTGAATTATTCCTCAAACTCTGCTATTATATGAGGGATATGGAAACATAATAAAAGCAGCCTCATTGATTGTGTTTACAAAGGAGTTATTGATATCATCAACTATTAATCAGAAAATTCATCACAAATATAAAAATTTAGGGTCTGCAAGAAATTAGGTATAGCCAAAATATAGAGCATATTTTAGTTGTTAAAACTTTATTGGATCCTTTGTAAATAGGGAAGGGTGGAGGGGATGAAGGGAGCACAGGTAATGGGGAAAAAATGAGAAACAAGGTACATCATGTACAGGTACAAACACCCAATGATAAATGTAAATGTATTGTATACCTAATATGTATCAATAAAAGAATTTAAGCAAAAAAACCCTACCTTTATTGGATATAGAAAATACGTATGCTGGATATGAGTATTTTCTTCTTTTACATTATAGTATTCTTTTGCCAGAAGCTACATTAAAGCTCTTTGGAAGATATACTTGGGAACCCATATGGTAAATGACTCAAACATAATTACAACTTTATGTGCCTTAGCCCCACATCTTACCCTAGGTATTACTGTGGTAACCAGGACCAAGTAGACTTTGACTAGTTTCATGCCAGAGAACCTGATAATGTCTTGCTTTGGGCCCATACTACATATTTCTTTCTTCCTTCCCTATAGATCAAGGAGGAGAAATCTGCCCAGCATTCACAGTGTGCTTGAGGTAATGTCCATAGTGTCACCCATGAACAATGAGGGGTGGAATGGAAGGAACCCTTAGAGAAATGTTTTCCTTCTTTTGTATGCAAGGTGATGCATTTCCTAAATATTCTTAGGAGACTGCGGAGAACAGAGTACTGGTTGCCTGTAGTGATGGACAATACAGGCAGGTGCTGCCTAGTTTAAAAAAAAATTTTTTTTTACTTGGAATGGAACTCAGAGCCTTGTGCTTACCATGATAGACAGTACAAAAACATACCTTGCATTTGTTTTCTTTTTTCTTCTTTGTCCTCCATACTCCTTGCTTCCTCCTGCCCTCTGGGATACCCTCCTGCCCTCTGGGATACCCTCCTCCCCAAGTATATTACACAGTTTTGCCTTTAGTTCTGCTTTCTTTGGGTCTTGAAGAGAGGATGATATATTAATAATGATCTTTTTCTATGTCTTATGACACAGGTATTTTATAAACATGCTCTCATTTTGTCTTCACAGAAACCCTATAAAATAAAATAATTTGCCCATTTCATAGCCGAAGAAACTGAGCCTCAAAAGGTTCCACTGATTGGCAGTTGTGAAACAGCTAATGCATGAATCTAGGATTTATATCTTCACTTTCATAGGTACAAAGTTTATTTTTTCACATAGACTTTTTAAAATCAAATTACTTTGGGGCAGACAGTTAATATAAAAGCATGCAAGTATTTGCGTATAAGACAGTAAAGCTTAATGGGATTATGGAAACATGAAGAGTACATAGCAATATCTACCTATATTTAAATTCAATTCATAGAAATAAATCTGAGATAAGTGCAGCCTGAAGATCACCTATTGACTATCTTTGCACTTGATTCTTATTTGGGGGGTACAACTCTCAGAAATTAGTATTTTTCAGTTTTGGAATTGAAATTAAACATATTATTATTTCTCAACATGTGCTTATATTCTGTCACTAAATACTATTCTCACATATAAATAAGGTAGGATGTTAGAAACAGGTAGATCTGGAATTTTGAAAGTTGTAGCTCTAGTCTTCTAAACTACATTGTTTCAACTAGAAGCAGAAAGAAATGCGTTTTCCTTAAGGTCTATTATTGTATGGTAGTTTAGTTTCCAAGTGTCTTTACTACCCTGTACCTTATAATAAAAAAATGTGACTTAAAATAATCCTTCATTTCAATAAGGGATTCAGAATTCTGTGAGTAAAGGGTAGCTATTAAGAAGATAAGAAAAGCAATAACAGTAGGAAAATTGTGTGAATATCTTTTCTTTTTCATGAAGTTCCCAGGGAAGTGCTTTGGTACTTGCACTGTCACTGATGTAGAAAATGACTTAGGAAACTAGGGAATCATACCCTCCTCCACCTTTATTGGGATTCTAAGAACTGTTTATGTTGAGCATGTTATTTGTACTTTACAAAGAGGAACAAGTGGCCACATAGTCCCTGTCTTATACATAGTTGTTATGCTAAACATCTCAGCATATTTTAAGTCTTTCTTTTCAAAAACATTATTCATCCAAATGAATTTAAAGAATTTATCTGTAATGAACATATGCAGACTTTTGCTTGTCATTATTCCACAAGCACTATAGTACAACTATTCACATAGTATTTACTTTGTATTAAATACTATAAGTAATCTAGAGGTGATTTAAAGAATATTGGAGGATATGTACAGATTACATGCAAATACTGTGCCATTTTGTACAAGGTACTTGAGTGTACATGAATTTTGGATCTGTAAAGTATTCTGGAAGCCATTGCCCAGGAATACAGAGAAGCAACTATACTTTACTTGGGAAGGCTTTTTGCAATTCACTAAAACTCTATTTTTTGCTTTACCTGTACTGCCTCCCTCATTTCCATTGTTGCCTAATTCTGAAGGTGTGAGTTGGTGAATACTGGTGTATGAAGCCAATATAGGATATAATAAAGTAAGAGAAGGCAGATTAGTAATTTCTTTCAGGACATATTAAAAATGGCTTCATTAATAAAACACATTAGTAATTCAAAGTGTTACAAGTAGATAGGGCAAAGGTGTCTGTGGAAAAATGAGGCAGGTGTTTCTAGCAGTTTGCAGTATAAATGTGTCATGGAGATTTGAAGTAGTTCAACCCTCATGGGGGATGGATAGAATGGTAAAGTGAAAGGTTTGGGCAAAGTAGTGAGCAGAAGCCTTATTCATCTATGTCCTTGTTCATACATACATCTTATTTTCAGTGCCACAATGTACGTTTTCTTAATGGTGGAAATATATTTTACACCTACTTTAACATTATAGTATCTAGCACAGTGTACTGGGCAGGTTTCTTGTCCGAATCAAAATCAGGTTGTCAGTAAGCATTATAGAGGACTCCTCTTCCTTGATGGATATCAAGGAAATGGTCTAGAAAGTCCTGGGGGGCGGGGAGGGAGAGGAAGAGGAGGAAGAAGAAGAAGAAGAAGAAGAAGAAGAAGAAGAAGAAGAAGAAGAAGAAGAAGAAGAAGAAGAAGAAGAAGAAGAAGAAGAAGAAGAGGAAGAGGAGGAGGAGGAGGAGGAGGAGGAGGAGGAGGAGGGAGAGGGGAGGGGAGGAGACAGTTATTTGTCCTCCTTTGAACCTGAAGGTTTGTTTAGAGATGATGAATCATAAATATTCCTGCTCTCATCTTACTTTGAAGACTTTAATAGAATGTAAAAAATACCTGATATGAGGAAATAAAGAATCAAGGGAAGCAGAGGAGACATAAAAAGTGAAAGCTTCCTGTTTCTTCATCCACATACATATGACTTCCTAGTGAATCCTAGCAGAGGGCCCAGGACAAATAGGGGACGGGAGGGAGGACCATTGGGTCAGTTATGATCATGCGACGTTTGGTGACATATACTACTTGAATTGCAAGATAACGCTTGTCTATCAAGTTAAAATGTATTAGAAATGTTTGCTCATCTTGCAGAACATTTGCAGAACAAGTTACTTGCAATACAAGGTTTTACTATATTTTTATTCCTTTTGATTGTGATACAAAATTATCTAATCCAGAATTAATTGTGACTGCCTTTTGTAAAGTACCTTTTCCCATTGTAATAGGGATGGGTTTATGGAATCCTGAATAACTTTCTATTTCTTACCTCAAATTTAGGCAGAGGAAATATAATTTCTGGGGTGAACAGTGTCTAGAACACATTTCCCCATTTGTCAACTTTTTCTACTTTGCTCTTTCTTGCCTTCATTGATTAAATATTCTCCTTAACTGCTAAAGGAGAATTAAAAAACTCCACATGGAAGAGTTTTGCTTTATTACCATTTCAAATCTATTACATATTGGAGATTACATTTGTTCCACGCCTGCCTTTACTATATTTTTAATTGTTGGATGATTGAGTGAATAATACATATAGCAGTAACACTTGATGATCACTTATGTGAATTGAATGAAATAAAATTAAGTATAAGAAAGTCATTTGAAAAAAGCACCATGAAATTTAAGTACTAGTTTAAATGACAGTAATAATCACCAATAGAAGATGAGATTAAACATATATTAAAATCACCAATTCTTTGATTTTCAGTTACTTACATTGTATTTTTGGTATTTGTAGGCAGAAGTCTCTAATTTTTAGTGTTAATAGTAACTAAAAATAATGGTTATTATGTTCATTATAATAACCATCAATAGTTTAATGAACATTTAAGATGCAAAAAAGGGCCTTTTACAATTATGAAGGCATTTCAAGCCAGAAATTTGTGTTTATGGATTTGTCTCTTTCACAACAGATGGATCTTCTACAACAGTTATTTGTCCTCTTTCGAACTGGAAGGTTTAGAGATGATGAATCATAAATATTCCTGCTCTCATCTTACTTTGAAGACTTTAATAGAATATAAAAAATAGCTGACATAAGGAAATAGAGAATCAAGGGAAGCAGAGGAGAAATAAAAAGTGAAAGCTTCCTGTTCCTTCAACCACATACATATGACTTCCTAGTGATTCCTAGCAGAGGGCCCAGGACAAATAGACTCCACCTCTGCCACGTCAGGAAAGTGGAGATTTATCCTTGTATTTCTGTGTAACTCACAGAGATTTTGAGTTACTGTAGAAAGAGTATACATTTTGGAGCCAGGCAGCCTCTGAATACTCAGTAACTCTAAATCCTTTACTTCTTGAATCATAGGGACCTCATGCTTCTTACTTCATCTTTGTTTTCAAAATTAATTATCATTTTCACAGTTTTTTTTCACTTATAGCTTAGCCAGGAGCTGGTGGTTGGTCACTTTAGCTGCTTTCATCAACACCATTAGCATCCTGACTGTCTTTGTCTTCACTCTGCAAACTCAGGCCCATCCAGACATCCCCTTCCATTCCTGTAATGCTCATCTGTAAGGAGGAGTCCCAGTTCATCACACCATTATGGAGCTTGCTATTTCTCTGCTGTGCTCTCCAGCTTCATAAGGGCTCCCTGGGTCACTTGAAAATTCATTTAATGCTTCATTGAGTTCCAGCTCTGTTACCTTCAGTGTGTTGCTGTCCTAAATATTCACTACTCTTCTGAATTTCTCATGCTACTGCTTCACCCTCAGAAGATGATCTTGCTTCCACCTACATGGACAGTATTGTTGCTCTAAGGAAGGAACTTTGAATGCATAAATCTTCTGTATCTGGACCCATCTCACCTCTTCCATCCTGCCTCAGAGAAAGAGGTAGCCTAAGCACTTAATGTACTCGATATTTTTTTCAAAACCATGTGTGTTACCCTCTCTCCTACCTTTACACCCTCTTTTTCTTTTTCTTTTTTTGGTACTGGGGATCTAACGGGACCTTGCGCTTGCAAGGCTGGCAGCAGCACCAGCCCCTACACCCTCTTTTTCTATTGGCACTTCCTTCATAACTGAAAATATACTTACATAAAAATGTCTTTCTTCAACTCTGTGTTCCCCTTTAGTTTCTGAGCCATATCTCTATTTCAGTCTCTGTTAAGTTTCTATAAAGCAGAGTCAGTCCCAAGGCTCACAGTCTCAAATACCTTTTAGAGTCCAGAGAGGTAATGAGAGCAAACAAAGAGGAGTAAATATAAGGTAATAGCGGGCTTACCTTTGTGTGAAGCTGACAATCTGTTCTGCCCTTTGCTGTCATATGGGAATGGGAGTTCAGTTTGGCCAAAACTCCTAATTTTTTCCCAAGGAAAGCAGGAAACCTGTATTTCTATTTTAAATGCCTCAGTGTTTAAGTAAGGCACTATGCATTCCTCATAAAGCACATATGCAGGCTGAATTTGGATGGTGTATACCCAGTTTTTCACTCTTGACCTACACTATCTTGATATCTCTTCTCATTTAATTAATCTATTGAAGTCAGTTTTCTACCCTAACAGTTTCTTGAAACCTCTTTAGACCAGTACTTCTCCAAGGTTTATGTGCCCATGAATCTTTTGGAGGTCTTGTTAAAGTACAAAATAAATTCTGATTCAGTAGATCCTGAAGGGTCTGAGTTTTGTATTTCTAGCAAAATACCACATTATACTGCTAGTCAATGTACCACATTTTGAGGAGCAAGACTTTATGAGGACCTGCTTGTCTTTAGAGACTGATCTCAAGATAAGCCATTCAAAGCCCCCCCCCCAGTGGAATCCACCCTTTCTGTTGTTATACATTCTCTGTATTATAATCCAGTCTCTATAAAGATCCTGTAGTTCTTTATCTTATCTATATGTTTATGTGTCTGCCTATTAGTTCTCATGGCAAAGACCATGTCTTAACTACCCCCCTGTCAATACTTCAGTGCTAGAAACAAAATAAGTACTTAACAATTTTGTCCATCTGCTCTCATTTTATATCAGGCAGTCTGTAAAAGGGTATGTGCATGTGTTTCTTCCCATAGGAGTTGGATTGCGATGTGAAGGCCTCGTTAGGTTGAGAGTCTCTTTCCATAAAGACTTCCTGCTTATAATGGGTTTCCAAAGAAGGTTTAAGAGCCATATTTTAATAGGTTTTTCTCTCGTGTGTTCAAACTGGTCTCATAATGTCATCTTTTCAGTTTTTGTTGCCAATTTGGAAAAAATACTAAATTCCTTCAATTTTTATCTTTCAAGTGTTTTCAACACTTCTGTTTGCCAACTCAAGGGACATCTGGAAGTTGTATGTTATCTCTTATTATGGCTTGGTAAATAGCATACAGGGTTTTTCTGCTTTAAAGGCAACCTGCTAGCTGTTTGAAGAGATCTCATCTTGTTCAGAAGAAGGAAAGCACAGACCATGGAAGATAACCGTACATGGTAAAAAGTGAAAATTCTTTTATATTCATGAGCATTTTTTGTTTAGTTGCAACAAGGTTATTCCTCTTCTCTGTCAAGTACATAGTTTCATGTAGTGTGAAGTTCAAAGGACTGGTTCTCTACTCCTCGCTCAGACTGACTCATCACATACATCAACCATCCAGTATTTATGAGGGGCATTTGTCAAACACAGTAACAAATACCGAACATGGTGAGATACGTCTTTACAGAACTTCTTACTTATTAAGCATAGATCCACTATCTTAAAGAAACCAGCACCAGTCCAAGGAAAGGTGGCTAATAGTTATTGAGGATCTGATATGTGTCTGGTGCTACAACAAACTTTACAGGCTTATGTTATTTACTTGTCTCTTTAAAACCTTGGCATATAGATATCTTTAGTCTCAACCTATAGCTGAAGAAATTTAAATTAAAAAAAATTTGTTCAAGCCAAAATAAGAAATACAGCCAGAACTTCAATATTTTTGCCTGTCTCAGAGATCTGGATACTTTCAATCACAGCCCCTGACAGGAATCTTAAAACTTTGACAAGGGAAATTCAATAAGTTTTCCCTACTTTTCTTTTTTTTTTTTCATGCTTACTTTCCAGAGAAATCTGAGTTTAGAGGGGAAGTAGGTTTCTGCTGCCAAAAAAATTGTAAATAACTTACTCTAATTATAGAAGGAGGAAAAGAATGTTAAATACAATGAAGCCAAGAGTTTTTGATCCCCGTGTTTTATTCTAGCTCAGTGTTTTACAAACCTTAGTGTGCATCAGAATCACCTGGAGGGCTTGCTAAAATAGATCCTCTTCCCACCCAAAGGTTATGAATTCATAGGTCTGTGCTTGGATCCTTAAAGGTGCATGTCTAACAAGCACCTGGGTGATGGCAATCTGTCAGTCTCATTTGGAGTAGTGCTAGTTTTTAAAATGAATATTTAATCATTTAAGAATTTTTTTGAGTTCTTACTAAGTGCTAGGTATTATGGTGGATATAGTGTCTACTTTGGACAGCTCTTTATTGTTGATTACTAATATAATCATTAATTTCTGAGGAGTTTAATCATGATCTAATTAATTTCTGAGTATTCTAATGATGCATGGAAATCATGCATTTTTACCCTTCTTTTGGTAAACACCTTGTAAAATTGCTTCATCGTAGGGTAAAATATTTGTAAAGATTTTAATATGAAGTTACCAGATTATTTTCAAAAAAGGTTTTGCTAATTTATTGCCCAACAGCAAATGTCCATTTTTAATAAACCTGCATTACCACAAGGTATTATGATTTCTGTTTGGATGTTGACCACATCCTTATTGATTGTAAGAGTTCTTTATCTATCAAAGATATTGACTCTTTAGAATTCTTAGTGATTGTTGAAAATTATATCTAAGTTTGTGCTAAGTGACCTTGAAATAATTGCTTTGTGACTTGCTGGATTGTAAAACAAAGAGAGTCATGGCAAGAATAATTTGGCTTTTTGGGTAAATAAGTTATTAAACGATTTTAAAAACATGAACTCTTCAAGAATATACTAACAAACACTAAATAGGCTTCAGTGGTCATACTGATATTTGGCTTACTTCTTTTGTATCTACAGTGCTTTGAATGGAAGATGTAAAACACCTTAACCCAGTGCAGGGTGGAATACTAATAGCATCTTACTGACAAATCTAAATACGAGAAGGGTTCTTTTTTGCTTATATTCAGTAATGCAAGCAAACTGAAAGAGACAGCAAGCAATGACACTAATACATCATTGACCTGTTTTGTATTCATAACTTTTCAATGATAGAACCTTTCTTTAATGCATTATTGATTCAGCCAAGAAATGTTACTCTATTACTTTCTTGGGCTGTTGAATTAGGTTAAGGGACACTGTTATGGTTTTAGACTGGAGGTTGAAGATTTTTATAAACTAGTATCCCTTATAATTTTTCAAAGGTCACTGGCTGTAAAGTTGCCTTTTTTGCTAGTAGAATCTTCTTTATTTAGGAATATCCACAAAACAAAACCTTTTACAACCACACAGGATAGATATGGGAGGGGGTATCTGTCTATCCATCCCTGGCCTCAATCCCTAGCCCATGCCATGTTAGCAACAATAAAAAGTGTGGGGTAATGGCCCCCAAATAAACATGCTATATAAGTATGTATGGGAAGGAGAGGCATGCAAAAACTTTGGGAAGTAGTGGGGGAAGGGGCAGACAGAGTCAATACTGGGGTTTTTACCAGTGAGGGAGAAAGTTGGGTTAGCAGTAAGGTGCACTGGTGTTTTATACAATAGCATAATGGGGTGAAATACTTGGGAAGAAGATAGTCTATTTTTATCACAAAATTAACATTAACAAGCATATGCTATTCCTATCCATTCAAAAGTTTGACTTATTATCTTGTATCCATGATATGTGCTGGAAGAAGCAGATCACAGAGCTTAATACCTACCTCTTTATATAGCCTAGAAGCAGGAAACTGAGATTCCTTTTTTTTCTTCTAATTGTTAACTTTTCTCAATCATGATCCTTGAGGTGTGTAAGATGAAAGGGAAGTCTACATTAATGTGATAATAGATGCTCCCAAGAAAAATGTCCCAGTATGGGTAAATACAAATACACAAAATGATAAATATTTATGCAGAGTTATTTTTTAGCATAATGAATTTTATGTAATGAGATTTTCCCCATAGCATATATAGTCAAAGCAATTCCATAAATGTAATTTCTTAACCAGTAAATCACACTTTTGGATACTTCCTTTTGCTGACTACGTTAATGTTCATGGAATGAACATCTTTACTAGGGGTAGCCCTCTCCTCAACCAAAAGATTGTTTGCATCTATGTCCTCTTAAAAAAAACAACAATTATTTCTTTTATAGGGAGATGATTTCCAGAGACTCAAGCTTGTTTTGCAATGATTCATTCCCATACTTTGTTACTGCAATAATAACTTGAGATTCTTGCAAGTTGTTTTCACAGCTTGACCACCAGCATTCCCTGTGGGGTGCAAACCTATTCTCTTTCCTCTCACTATCTCTAGTGTTATCTCTCTCTTTCATGAGGGTAGAATAAGAGAAGATAAATGTTTTATATATTCATCATATATTTATATATGCTATGTAAGCACATTTATATGTATGTTTCTGGAGCAATTTTTCATAATTTGGGACAGTTATGAAATCCCCTATGTGCTTGTGTTTTCAAACTCTTGAGGAAGACTTGACCTTTACCAAAACATGTCTTGTTGATGTTTAGATTGAGAGTATCATTCCTCTGAGTTAAATGTTAAAATCAGGTACCAGAAAGAGAAGTTATTCACCAGTGTTTTGCTAGACATATGTGACTTCGTGTAAAGTTAGTTTCTCAGAGTGTTTTCCTGAGATAGGTTTAAGAAGGTTGAGAACAACCTTCCAGATACTGTGATTTGTGGTGAATTGAAAGAGCCAGAGGTGGATTTATTAATAGTAGTGGAGAAGAATCACTATGATGCTTGAAGGAAAACACAGTTGTAGGACATGGACACAAACTTCATGTATTTTAATTTTGCTCTGAAATAATTCCTGAAAGGAATGGCACAGATTAACATAAATACCCAAGGTGATAGGTTCATAGCCTTGATTTTTACTCATTGCTGTCTGGAAGGCTTGAAACATATCATCGATGCTCCAGTTTACTCAGCTAATAAATTGAACCATCAGTTAACATGACCAGCCCTTCTTCCTGCTTGGAGTACTCTCTTTTTTATCTGCACACTGTTTCCAAAGAGTTTTCTAGAAGTGCTTCAACTGTGGTATTCCCTCACATTACAGTCATGAACAGATTTCCATTACCTAGAGGCCAGAGCCCAAACTTTTTAAGCATTTAGTTCCGCTGATCCACTGCTGCCCTATTGTGAATTTTGTTTCAGCCTGTATTTGCAGGTGTGCCTCCTGCTTCTTTCTTGCAACACAACTCATAACTCAGTCCCAGTTAAGTGGAACTACTCTGTTCCATCGCTTTTATAACTTTCATATTTTTCTCCCTTGAGGACCCCGGTACAGATAGCTTCTCCCCATATATCATAGTTTTACCTACTTCTAAAGGCCCCATCAGTTCCCCATCTTATTGAATACTCTATCTTGAAATCACCTTTCCCAATCCAACTTTGATTGCATTCTAATATTAAACAATTGATACCCTTTAATTTACTGCCATATGTGGAGAGTTGTTTTGTTAAATACAGGTCTTAGTACCTTTAGTTTCTAGGTTCTTTAGGACATGGGAGATATTTTATTTTTCTGTATAATTCCCTCATCTAATAATTGGTAGGTAGCACTATGGGTGTCTAATGGTGATACTATTTAAATTTTTTTCAGAGTACTTGTAAGCTCACATTTAAATTAAGAGGAAGATAAAGATTTTTCCCAGTACTCTCTTCCTCCATATATATACATTCTCCTACACTATCAACATCTCCCACTAAAGCAATGCATTTGCTGTAATTGATGAGTCTAAATTGACACATCAAAATCCACCCAAAATTGATAGTTTACATTAGGAATCACTCTTGGTGTTGCATATTCAATGGGTTTGTACCAATGTCCAAATAAATAGTTTTGTAATGTCCCATCTGTTCTTAAAACAAATAAATTTTCATGGTAAGTACTGTGTGTATGCATATAGATAAATATGTATGTACACACACACACACACACACACACACATTCTCAAACTTGGGAAATCTGGTGATTTTGTTGTGTTTTCCAAATTTGCACTAGTTTTTTGAAAAATTTGAACTCTTAGCTTCTGATTGACCTGTCTTAACATCTCCCAAGATGATCTGGATGTGCTGATTTATCCTCATAATTATGTCAGTTTTTAAAAAACTATATATTAAAGTCTTGTGGGAGGTATATACTGATTGATGACTGTTGTGTCTTTTTGATGAATTTTTATTATGTAATGTTTCTCCTACATTCTTTTTTTTTTGTTTGTTAAATTCTTTTATTGGTACATTTTAGGTATACAACATAATTACATTTCTCATTGGGAATTGTACTTTACATAATGCATCTTGGTTCTTGTTTTTTTTCCCCATTCCTAGCCCTCCCTTCACCCCCTCCACCCTTCCCTATTTACAAAGACCTTATTTCCATTTTTTCCATTTCTCAGCATTCTTCCTTTCCCTTCTTTCCTTTCCCCTGCCCCTCCCACTACCCCTACCTCTTTGGACATTTTCTTCCTATATTGCATTATCAATTATTCATTGTAATCATTGGTACATTTTAGGTATACAATAGAATGACATTTATCATTGGAAATTTGCACCTTTACATAATATCACTTGGTTCTTTTTTTTTTTTAATTAAATTCTTTTATTGGTACATTGTAGGTATACAACACAATTACATTTCTCATGGGGAATTGTACCTTTACATAATGCATCTTGGTTCTTATTTTTTTCCCATTCCTTGCCCTCCCTTCAACCCCTCCACCCTTCCCTATTTACAAAGACTTTATTTCCATTTTTTCCATTTCTCAGCATTTTTCCTTTCCCTTCTTTCCTTTCCACTGCTCCTCTCACTACCCCTACCCCTTTGGACCTTTTATTCCTATTTTAGATTATCGATTATTCATTCTAATCATTGGTACATTTTAGGTATACAATAGAATGACATTCATCATTGGAAATTTGCACCTTTACATAGTCTCTCTTGGTTCTTCTTTTTCACCCTTGCCCAGCCCTCCCTTCAACCTTTCCATTTCTCCCTATTTACAAAGATTTTGTTCCTATTTTTCCATTTTCTCATATTAATCTCATTCCCTTCCATCCTTTCCCCTATCCCTCACATTTCTTTCCCCTTTGCCCCTTTTCTTCCTATTTCACAATACCTATTATAGATTTTAGTCCTTATTTACACTTTCAGTTTCTCACACCAGAGAAACTATTCGGTATTTATACATGTGTGTCCTATTTATTTCATTTACGAGTATCACCTCAATGTGTGTCCACTTAGCTATAAATGTCTCTAATTTCTCATTTTTTATGGCTGAGTAGTACTCCATTTTATAAAAAAACTACATTTTCTTTATCCAGTGTCCAGTTGATGGGCATTTGGGCTGTTTCCAAGTTTTAGCTATCACAAACTGTGCTGCTATGAACATGGGTGCACATATATCACTGTGGTATGATTCTTTCAATTCTTTGGGGAAGATCCCCAGCAGTGGAATAGTGGGGTCAAATGGGACTTCCAGTCCTAGTTCTTTGAGGTATCTCCATACTGATTTCCACAGTGCTTGCACCAGTCTACACTCGCACCAGCAGTGGAGAAGGGTTCCTCTTTCCCCACAGCCCTGCCAGCATTTGTTATTGGTTGATTTCATGGTAGCAGCCATTCTTTCTGGAGTGAAGTGGAATCTCAGCATTGTTTTCATTTGCATCTCTCGAATGACCAGTGATGTTGAACATTTTTTCATGTATTTATTTGCTATTTTTACTTCTTCATCTGAGAAATGTCTGTTCATTTCAGATGCCCATTTTTGGATTGGATCTTTAAATCTGGGAGGTCTGATCTTTTTAAGTTCTTTATAGATTAAAGATAGTAGACCTTTGTCTGAGGAAGAGCAGGTGAAGATTTTTTCCCACATTGTGGGTTGTCTCTTCACATTGCTGGTGGTTTCTCCTGCTGTGCAGAAGCCTTTTAATAAGAAGAGATCCCACTTGTTGATTGTTTGTGGTAGTTCACAGGCAACTGAGGTTTTATTCATAAAATCTTTTCCTACACCAATGTCTTCAAGAGTTCTACGTAACCTCTGTTCTAACTGGTTCAGAGTTTCTATTTTAATATTTAGATCTTTAATCCATTTTGATTTTAGTTTAGTGCATGGCGAAAGATATAGGTTTAGTTTTAATATTTGGCAAGTTGAAGCCCAGTTTTTCCAGCACCATTGATTCAAGAGGCTATCTTTCCTCCAGTGAGGGTGTTTGGCTCCATTATCGAAGATGAGATGGCTGAATGTGTCTGGCATTGTTTCTGGATCTTCTAATCTGTTCCACTGGTCCTCAGGTCTGTTTCTTTGCCAGTACCATGCTGTTTTTATCACAGTAGCTTTGTAGCATAGTTTCAGGTTGGGGATTGTGATACCCCCTGCCATGTCTCTGTTACCTAGAATTGCTTTTGCTATTCTGGGTCTCTTCTTGTTCCAAATGAATTTTTGGATTGTTTTCTCAAGGTCCATGAAGTATGCTACTGGGATCTCCATTGGAATTGCATTAAATCTATATAGCAGTTTTGGAAGTATGGCCATTTTCACTATATTAATCCTTCTTACCCAGGAACAGGGTATGTCTGTGCATTTTCTGATATCATCTTCAATCTCTCTTTTCAGAGTGCCATAGTTTTCAGAGAAGAAGTCTTTGATTTCTTTGGTTAGCTTGATTCCTAGGTATTTCAGTTTTTTGGATGCTATTGTGAAAGGAATTATTTGCCCTATTTCTCTCTCAGTGAGTCTGTCATTGGTGTAGAGGAAAGCTATTGATTTTTGTGTGTTGACCTTGTAACCAGCTACTTGACTGAATTTGGTTATTAAGTCTAGAAGACTTTTGGTGGAGTTCTTGGGGCCTTCTATGTACAGTATCATGTCATCTGCAAATAATAACAATTTGATTTCTTCATTTCCTATCTTTATTCCTTTTATTTCTTTCTCTTGTCTAATTGCCATTGCTAATGTTTCCAGAACTATATTGAACAAGAGTAGTGATAGTGGACATCCTTGTCTTATTTCTGATTTTAATGTGAAGGATTTCAGTTTTTGACCATTTAGTATGCTATTGGCTGTTGGCTTTTCATAGATGGCTTCTATTAGTTTGAGGTAGAGACCATCTATTCCAATGTTTTGTAGGGTTTTTATCATAAATGCATGTTGGATTTTGTCAAATGCTTTTTCTGCATATATGGAGATAATCATGTGGTTTTTGTCCTTGGCTCTATTGATATAGTTTATTACATTGATTGATTTGCATATATTGAACCATCCCTGCATCCCTGGGATGAATCCCACTTGATCAGGGTTGATGATCTTCTGCATTCTGTTTGCCATTATCTTATTAAGGATTTTTACATCTATGTTCATTAATGAGATTGACCCATAGTTCTCCTTTTCGGTTGGGTCTTTCTGTGCTTTGGGGATCAAGGTGATGCTTGCTTCCAGGAATGAATTTGGGAGTACTGCTTCCCTTTCAATTTCATTGAAGAGTTTAAACAGTAGTAGCAGCAGTTCCTCTCTAAATGTCTTGTAGAATTCAGCAGTGAAGCCATCAGGGCCCGGGCTTTTCTTAGTTGATAAGTTTTTAATTACATTTTCAATTTCATTGGTTGATATTGGGTTGTTTAGAATTTTTAGGTCTTCTTCGTTCAACTTTGGTAATTCATATGTATCTAGGAATCTGTCCATTTCTTCTGTGTTCTCCATCTTATTGGGGTATAGCTTCTGGAAGTAGGTATTGATGATCTTCTGGATTTCTGCTGGGTCTCTTGTAATTTCACCCTTTTCATTCCTAATTGCATGGATCTGGGCCTTTTCTTTCCTTTTTCTGACAAGGTTGGCTAAGGGTTTATCAATTTTGTCGATTCTTTCGAAGAACCAACTCTTGGCTTCATTGATTTTTTGTATTGTTCTCTTAGTCTCCATTGCATTGATTTCTCCTCTGATCTTTATAATGTACTCCCTTGTATGAGCTTTGGGGTTGTCCTGTTCTTCTTTTTCTAGAAGCTTGAGGTTCACCATCAGGTTGTTTAATTGGGCTCGTTCTGTTTTCCTATTATGTGTTTTCACTGCTATGAATTTCCCTCATAAGACTGCTTTCATTGTGTCCCATAGATTCCAATACGTTGTATTGTCATTGTCATTTAATTGAAGGAACTGTCTGATTTCTTCTTTAATTTCCTCTGTGACCCATTGGTTATTCAGAAGTGTGTTGTTCACTTTCTATGTCTTTATGAAATTTTCCAGTTTCTTTTGCTCTGGATCTCCAATTTCATCGCACTATGGTCTGATAATATACAAGGGATAACTTCAATTCCTTTGCACTTACTTAAACATGTCCTATGTGTGAGTATGTGGTCTATTTTTGAGATTGACCCATGTGCAGCTGAGAAGAATGTGTATTCTGATTTTGTGGGGTGGAAGACTCTGTAAACATCTGTTAAGTTCATTTGTTCAAGAGTTCGATTGAGTTCTAGTATTTCATTACTTATTTTTAGTCTAGTTGATCTATCTATTTGTGACAGTGTAGTGTTGAGGTCCCCCACTACAATTGTATTAGTGCATAGATGAGTTTTCATGTCCGTTAGTATTTGTTTTGTATTGATGGGTGCACTAGTGTTTGGTGCATAGATATTTATGATTGTCATCTCTTCCTTTGGATTGTTCCCTTTACAAGGACGTAGTGTCCTTCTTTGTCTCTCTTAATCAGTGTTGGTTTGAAATCTACTTGATCTACAAAGAGGACAGCTACTCTTGCTTTTTTTGGGGTCCTGTCACATGGAGTATTGTTTTCCACCCTTTAACTTTCAGTCTATGAGTTTCCTTTTGAATGAAGTGTGTTTCTTGTATGCAGCATATTGTTGGATTTTGCTTCTTGACCCATTCTGCCAGTCTATTTCTTTTGATTGGTGAATTGAGACCATTAACATTGATGGGTATAACTGAAACGTTTTGACTTGTCTTTGCAATGACTTTTTCTTTTCGTTGAGTTCTCCCCCTTTCCATTTAATTTCTTGTCATTCCAGATGGGTTCATTCTGCTTTGCTTCCTGGGGTTGTCATCCTCAATGTCTCTTCCTAGGATATTGTGTAAAATTTTTTCGAGTTCTGGTTTGGTATTCACGAAGTTCCTAAGGTGCTCTTTGTCATGAAAGTATCTCATTTCTCCATGAGTTTTGAAAGATAGTTTTGCAGGGTTCATCAATCTGGGTTGGAGGCTGTTTTCTTTTAGGGCTTGGAATATGTCACTCCAAGCTCTTCTTGCCTTGATGGTTTGTGTTGAGAAGTCTGCCGTGATTCTGATGGGCTTTCCTTTGTATGTGATTTGTTTCTTTTCTCTAACTGCTTGTAGAACTTTGTTCTTCTGTTGAGTTTCTGAAATCTTAACAATCATATGCCTAGTTATAGATTTTTTTTGATCAAGGCTATTTGGAGTCCTATATGCCTCACTTATCTGTATGTCAAGCCCTTTTCCCCTGCTTGGAAAGTTTTCTGCCATTATTTCTGTGAAGAGATTTTTTATATCATCTCCACTCTCTCCTGTTTCTTCATGGACTCCTATCAGTCTTATGTTATTCTTCTTTGCATCATCTACCAGCTGCTGGATTGATTTCTCATGTTCCCTTATAATTTTGAAGCAATATTTCTTTTCCTGGTCATTAATTGCAATCTTATCTTCTATATCTGAAATTCTGTCCTCACATTGGCTCATTCTGCTGTGTAGACTTTCAATGGAGATTTTCATCCTCCTGGAAATTTATTTGCATCTGTTTTATGGATTTCATTTGTTTCCTATGTTGGGATTCCATCATGTTCCTGAGCTCCTCTCTAGATTTATTAATCATGTCTTGCACTAGGAGCACAATTTCTCCTGTTATCTGAGAAATTATTTCTGATTTCATTTTTTCCAGATCCCCTTTTGTTGCCAGATCAGTGGATCCAGGTGGTTGAGTATCAGAGTGTTCCATCTCATTTCCCTTTGGGGTTCCTGTAGGTGATCTGGAAGTCTGGTTTTGAGACTTATTTACATGTCTTCTCATTTTGACTGGGGCGGGGGTGCTGTTGGTGCCTGCATGGATTACCTCCTCTGAGCTGGGAGAGGTGGGACGGGGCCGGGAGCAGTGGTAGGGATGGTGGCCCAAAAGCCCTTTCCTGCGGGCTGGGATCAGTGGGATTGATGGTGGCTGGGAAGTCCCTTCCTCTGGACCAGGAACAGTGGGACAGCATCTCCGAAGCCCCTACCTCTGGGCTGGGAGCGGTGGGACTCAGTACCATGTTCTGGTGGTCCGTTGTCCTCTGCGTCTTTGTAGTGTTGAACCAGGTGGCTGTACAGAGGAGTGTGTGTGGGGTGTTGTCCAATGGATTGTTGAAGGGGCATGGGGTGATTCAGCATGTTCTGTGGGACTCATGACCTCGGTACGGTGTGGGGAGACCTGCCTGTCTGCAGCGGGCTGATTCAGCATGTTCCTTGTGACTTGGGACCTCGGTAGGGCATGCCTCTCCTGCATTCTTATGTAACAGCATTTAATACTACTGGCTGAAATTTTCTGTTTAGTGTTTATGTAGAAGTTTTTTTCACAGATTTAGTCACTTAGATCTTTATTGTGTTTAAACTTATTGATATATTTTTAATTTTCTTTCTGAAATATGCATTATTATTACATGCTTGGACTGAAATGTTTGAGTGTTCTATGTCGTCTTGCGCAGAATCCATTGCAATCTAATCTGAGCATGTTTAATGGGTAGTATTAACTGCTTGGAAAGTAGTAAAAAGCAAAGGGACAAATGTAAGACACATTTAAAATGAAGGCAGGACCGGAGATTTAGCTCAGTGGTTTCTCTGTCTGCTGTGCAAGCTCAAGGACCCGAGTTCGATCCCTGGTACAAAAAAAAAAAAAAAAAAAAAAAAAAGAGGTTCTTAGAAAGAAGGTAGATTCATTTCCTAACTTTTTCTTTTGTTTACCAAAGAGTTTGCATGTGTGCTGTGGATCATCCCATTGAAAGAGAAGCTACAAATGGAGTTTAAATGGGTCATTCACCAAGACATAGCCTGCTTCCCTCCCTCCGTCCCTTCTTCCTTCTTTTCTTCTTTCTCTCTCTCTTCTTTCTCTTTCTATCTTTGTTTTCTTTCTTGACTTTACTTTTGTCTGCTATGCTACTTTTAATGTTTAAGCTTAGATTTGCTATTTTGAATAACTACAACCACTAGACTAAAGGAATTTTCTACTTTGGTTACAATGAAAGCAGTCAAGGATAAGCCTTCAAGGCCTTAATATTTAAGCACTTCTTTTTCTTTATTGTTATCTCTTCTCATAAGTTACTTATAAAACAATCATCTGTTAATAGAACATTTTCAAAAAAGGAAATAAATGAATATCAATTTATATTCTGGTACTAAACACCATGAACCATCACTATCGCAGTTAGGGAATCATCTCAAACTACTGAAACTCATCTTTCAACTAACACTTAAAAATATTAATCTATTGCTACTCTTAATAATAGAAAGGTACTCATTCTAATAGTGACTTGCTTTCATTTCAGCATTAACAAATTTGATAATAATCTCAATGAAGGATTGCAATTAGAACACGCTTGACCTTGCTTAATGAATTATATATGCTTTATATAATGAGGTGTAAAATGAATATTTGTATACTTAATCATGATGTTCATTTTTATTATAACTTCAGAGACATATACCAGAGATAATAAAAAATTGGCTTCAGCATTAACAAAACCACACACATAAGAGTGTGAATAATCAAGGTACTGCCTAACTGCATTTATTTCTCCTTTAACACCTGTATGAAGTTAGTCAGATGGATTATTTGTCCATATAATCTTTGTACACTTACTGAATTAAAAAGATCACTCAGTTATTATCCTTTTTATTGATATTTCTTAGTGACTAGTGAGACCTAAAGTGAAGCATTTGCCTTCATAAGGTCTTTGACTTCAGAAAAACCATTAGACCATTGAAGCAAAGTGAAAGTTGACCAAAATTAATGAGATACTAATTTTCAAATTGCAATAATTCTGTTGAGAATAGCACTTTATATTATTGAAAACTGAAGATTATATGTGACCACAAGACAACTCTTCTCCACATTAAATGTGAAAAACTTCTGAGAAAGCTGTTGGTATTTGCACTTGAGGCTGGAAGAACTATTGATGGGCTCTTGGAAAAATAAATAGTTGCATGCTTTTTATGAGATTTGTCTTTGACTTTTAAGCAAAGATCTTTAAGAGGTGAGAAAGGAGCAAAAAGATTTGTCCTTTATAAATATTTCCTAAAAATTAGATACTAGATTTAGCTGAAATATTAAAGGATCATGTAGACATTACCTTCTTCAATCAGTTTAATTTTCTATATATGTTTGACTTAAGAAGATGAAATCATGCAAGGAAGATGTTAAAATTTACTTTACCTGTCTTAAATCCAAGTTTAAGTGCATAATTTAATTAAACTGGCTTTCATTAAACTAATTACTGTAATGAGGAAAGCACTGTGTATGTTCTATAGATAATACATAATGTCCAAGACAAAGTTCCTGGTATAAGGCAAAATATATCTCTTGATCTGGAGTTAATATGAAGTACCTTAGGCAATGGGTAGGGGAGGGAAAGACTATCATACAACCCACAGTAAAACATTCTTTTCTATGACATATATATTTAAGATAAATTATATATGTATAATAGTGTTTGAATTTTTCTATGTTGGGAAATCTATAATACATGGGGATAAGATCATTAAACAAGATCATTGACTTAGGAAATCATCACTAGTAAGAAAGACGTAATTTTGGTACGTGCTTTAGTTCACCCTGATAACTTCCTTTCTTAGTACCATTTCCATAGACTCTACTACTTCCCCTATTCCCTGCTCTTCTACTGTATGTTTAACTATTCAGCTTTCAATCTCTCTTCACAATTTTCTGGTATGCAGCTGGGTCTTGGATCAAGTTGTTATTCACTCACTCTTTTCTAGGCTGAATTCTGCATAATACTGTGTTATATTAATATACTTTTCTTGCTGCTTGGACAAAATACTCAATACCCACAAGTTAAAGGATGAAAGGTTTATTTCAGCTCACATTTTGTAGAGCTTTCAGTCTGTAATCAGCTGGGTCCAAGGTAGGACACCATGGCAGAGGATAAACAGTCCACAGCAAGGCAGGTAGGAAGCAGCAACACATTATATTGATATTATATTAATATATAATATAACATTAATATAATATTATAATACATTATACTAATATTGTAATACCTTCTCCCTTGTCCCCACATTCTATTTCTATGAACTGATAAACACAATACATAGTGATGCTATTATCATGATAGCTTAAAAAAAAGTATGTGACATTTTCATGAAGATTCTTCAGTTATTGTCCTATAAGTTTCTGTTTCAAGTAGACCCCTTATTTTTTAGAATCAAATTTTGGTGTACAGAATGAATAATACTAGCTAAGTGGCCCCATTTTTAGAATGGTTTAAATAAAGCAAAAAACCTTCTTTCAAGAGTGCTAAGAGTGCTTTCAAGACTAGCAGAGTGAATGATAGGGTGAGAGCAGTTGTCACTGAACCATCTATGAGCTATGCTCTCCTTTCACCCTGGACTGCAGAGTTGAATTTATGGAGGGCAGTGACTAAAGTTTCTGCTCAGGGGTTGGAGTCCAATTTACATTGTTCGCTCCTAGCCTGAAGTTTGCTCTTGTGAACTACTTAAATCTGTCACCTAGACTACGGTTCTAGCCTCTGACTATGCTCCCTGCACTTACTCCATGAATCTAGCCCCTAGATAGCAGTCAAAAATATCTTCCAGAGCCAGGGATTTAGCTCAGTGCTTCTGCCATCTGCCTTGCAAGCACAAGGTCCCGAGTTCGATCACTGGTACCAAAAAAAAAAAAAAAGAGGTCTTCCAAGCAGAGAAATTGCTTGGTCTATGCCTATAAACCCAGCTACTCAGGAGACCGAGAAAGGAGGATCACAAATTTGATGCCAGTATGGGCAATTTAGCGAGTCCATGTCTTAAAATTTAAAAAAAGAAATGTGGATGTAGCTCAGTGGCAAATCACTCGCCTAGCATAGGTAATGCCCGGTACCAGACAAACAAAAACAAACAAACAAACAACCCATGGAAATCACTCCTACCCTCTGTGTCAAACTTCTCATGCTTTCCTTTTGCACTTGAATTATAATAGACACTCCTTACCATCATGGCAGATGAAGTAGCAGGTTGGCAAACTCTTTCTGTAAAGAAAAGTTATAAATACAGTGTTATAGCAAAAATATAAAAGTGAAATACTTTGTGAATTAAGTAAAAAATTTTAATTACCTAGTAGAGACATCTAATTTTATCCTATTTCCATCTGAAAGCTGTAGGATTGCCCTGTGTGTTGAGGAGGGATAAATTGGTGAATAAAGTTAGCCACTTTACTAAACCCAATATATACTTAGCTTATATAAGTAAATGGATTCAATATATTTTACAAAAATTATAGTGGTTAAATTGAATTTCATTACTTTTTTCTCCTATATGGTGGTCTTCATATGCTTAAAATTTCTCCAGGTTATGGTTTTGTTTCATGTATTTACTAGGATCCTGTTCATTCACATCCACAACAGTAGGTTACTAGATGAAGGTTCTTTCTCTGTCACAGTAATTTACTCCTTTTTGAGCCTAACTATAATATATTTTCAATACAGTATATTGAGTCATGTCTCAAGAGAGAAATCTATCTCTGATTTATACACAAATCCATTTTATTGTCACTCAAATACTGAAATATCTATTGGTCCATTTCAAGCTTTATTAATCTTTTTTAAAACCTCATTTCAGTGGAGTTCTCTTCTACATGCACATATAAATAGGATTGGATGCTTTATTCTCCCAGGAAGCATCTTCAACTAGGTTACAAGCCCTGAAGGAGAGGGAGAAGGGGAGCAGTCATAGGGGAAAGAAGGAGGAGAGGAGGAGATAGCAAAAGTCCGTGGTAGTAGTATAAGTTTTGTATGATTCTGTAATATTGTTTATGTTCTTTTTTTTTTTTTTTTTGGTACCAGGGATCGAACTCGGGTCCTTGCGCTTGTGCAGCAGTCAATGAAAACACTGAGCTAAATCCCTGGCCCATATTTTTTAATTTTTATAGACTTGTGGGGCTTTAATTTTTCTTACTTCACTATATGTTTCTTTTTCTTTTTTGGTACCGGGGATTGAACTCGGGACCTTGCGCTTGTGAGGCAGGCCCCAGAATCACTGAGCTAAATCTCTGACCCTTCACTATATGTTTCTGTATAAATATGGTACTTGGAAATGGTAGATTCTTTTATATTTTAGTTGAAAGTCATATTTTTTGATTTGTCACTATGATAAACATTTTGTGAGTTTATTTTCCCCCTCAGATATTGGAACACTCTTTTCTTTCCTTAAAAATATAAAATTGAGTTAATTGGTTTCCTTTTTTGTTTTTTCAAGATTGAGAGCTGCTTATTTTTACAAGAACAAACAAGTTTATATGTTGTTAGAAATATCTTAAGTGAAAATTGATACTTCCTTTTAAGTTAAAAGATCAGTTTTATTGAGAAAAAAGGGAAGAGAGTATAGGGGCAAGTGGGGAGGGGGAGTATGAAAATACTTGAAGCAAAGGAATGGAGAAGGAAGGGGCAGGCAGAGCATAGGTTTAAGTGTGTTTCTCTGGTAGAGACCTAGGCTGGTCATAACTTCTTAAGAAGCGGAATCGATCTTTTCTTTTTCTTTTTTTCCCCATTACATTTATTGGTACATTTTAGGTATAAAATACAGTCACATTCATCATTGGGATCTTGTACCATTACATGAGTGTCTTGGTTCTTATTTTTTTTCCCCTTCCCTTGCCCTCCCTTCACCCCCTCCACCCTTCCCTATTTGCAAAGACTTTGTTTCCATTTTTTTCCTTTTCTCATATTTTTTCTTTTCCCTTTTATCCTTTCCCCTACCCTTCCCACTTCCCCTGCTCCTTTAGACCTTTTCTTCCTGTTACACAATTTCAATTATACATTTTTAAAATTACAATATCAAGATCTAGGAGACATTATCACAGATTTTACAGAATATAAAAGGATATAGAAAGCATATTTCAAAAATCTGTTTTGAAATAAATTTGCAACTTCTAAGAAGTACCTTGGAAGACAAATTAATGAAACTAACTCTGGAGGAAATATACAATTTGAATAGCACCTATTAAAGAAAGTATATGCTTAGCTTGAAAACCTAACTATATCCTCATATACAAAACCTAAAAGCAGGCTCATATACATTTTA
Organism: Heterocephalus glaber; assembly: GCF_053883595.1. NCBI lineage: Eukaryota > Metazoa > Chordata > Mammalia > Rodentia > Bathyergidae > Heterocephalus > Heterocephalus glaber. The sequence goes on along the minus strand of NW_028258315.1, from coordinate 81,759,395 downwards.
ACTGATAAATTATGTCAAACAATGAAAGCAGAAAAAAGAAGGAACACTTCTCCCCTCATTTTAGGAAATCAACATTGTGCTAATCCTAAAACTGGATAAAGATAATAGAAGAAAAAAGAGGGCTGGGGATTTAGCTCAGTGGTTCTGCCACCTGCCTTGCAAGTACGAGGTCCCGAATTTGATCTTTGGTACAAAAAAAAAAACAAAAAAAAAACACAAGAAAAAAGTATGAACATAGACAGAAATTTGTTTAACAAAACAAACTATTAGAAGTCAGATCTGGCAGGATGTAGAAAGTGGTTTTGTTATAGGGATGGCAGTGTTGGTTCAGCATTGGAAGATCCACCTCCAAAAGTCATCATTTTAACAGAGAAAAGGAAAAAGCCATATGATCCTGTCACTAGTTGGAGAAAAAGTATCAGACTAAATTCTACAGCTGTTCATGGTAAAAGCTATCAGGAGACTAGAAGTAGAACAGAACCTTCTCAACAGAATAAAGACATGTACTCCATACTTTCAGCGAGAACACCTTATATGAATGGAGAAGATACAATGCTTTCTCCTTAAGGTGAGGAACAAGGGCAGATATGCTTACTCTTTATCTGTCCATTAAACTTTGACACCTAGGCCCAAACCAAAATAGCCTGGCAATAAAATGACACAATTAGGATAGGATTGGCAAGGTAGAAGCAAAATCTTTATATGTAGATGAAATGATCATCTACACAGAAAATACGCTCTAGGAGCCCCTAGAACTTATATTTGAATTTAGCAGGATTAGAAAACAAAAAGTATATATAAAAATTCAGGTCTGTGTGTACTTTCTATAAATGAAGAATTGGATATTGAAATTTAAAAGTTATGTAGGAGTACAAAGGACCTAGAAAAGTTAAGAAAAAAAAAAAACAAAAACAGTGTTGGAAGATGTTTAGTACCTAATTTTAAGACTTCTTCTAAAGCTACAGTAATCAAGGCAATGTTGGTATAAGGAAAGACATATAGATCATTTGAATAAAACAGATAATCTAGAAATAGAACCACACATATATGGCCCCCTGAGTTTTGAAAGATTATTTAACATTAGCATTTTATAGAATATAAACTCAATTCAAGAGCCGAGGAAGAGATAGTGTTTTCAGCAAATGGCACTAGAACACCTGGTATTCGTATATAAAAAATTAACCTCAACCCTTTATTTCCATACATGAAAATAACTTGAAGGGATCTATGAACCTAAATATGAAAGCCTAAAACTATAAAACTTTAAGAAGAAATTATAAGGGAAAATATTTATGAATTCAGGGTAGGCAAGAACTACCTAGTATACAAAAGACATGACGTAGAAAAGAAAAAAATTGATAAATGAGATTCCATCAAAATTTAGAACTTTAAATGACATCATTAAAATGAAAAGTAGTCCTTAAACAGACCATATTTACACTGCATATAACCTATGAGCAGAGTATATAAAGAATTCTTAGAGCTCATTAATAGACAACCCAATTAAAAAGTAGACATAAGATGATAAATAGCCAGTATAGCACAAGGAATGGTGTGCAACTCTAGAATCAGAAAAATACTAATCAGTACAATAACAAGATTGAATTACACAATCATTAGGGAGATGAAGTTAAAAGTTTTAAAAGCCTTGTCATGACTTTTTCTTTGTGTTGGATTCTCCCCCTTTGTGTTTAATTTGTCACGCCCAATGGATTCATTCTGCTGGGTTTCCTGGGGTTGTGATCCTCATTGTCTTTTCCTAGGATATTGTCTGACATTTTTTGGAGTGCCGGTTTGGTATTCATGAAGTTCCTGAGGTGCTCTTTATCATGAAAGTATCTTATTTCTCCATCCATTTTGAAAGATAGTTTTGCAGGGTCCATCAATCTGGGTTGGAGGCTGTTTTCTTTTAGGGCTTGAAATACAGCACTCCAAGCTCTTGCCTTGATGGTTTGTGTTGAGAAGTCTGCTGTGATTCTGATGGGCTTTCCTTTGTATGTGATTTGTTTCTTTTCTCTCACTGCTTGTAGAATTTTGTTCTTGTGTTGGATTTCTGGAATCCTAACTATTATATGCCTGCCTATGTGTAGATTTTTTTGATCAAGGCTAGCTGGAGTCCTATATGCCTCACTTATCTGTATGTGAAGTTCTTTTCCCCTGCTTGGGAAGTTTTCTGCCATCACTTCTGTGAAGAGTTTTTTTATGTCATCTGCACTCTCTCCTGTTTCTTCATTGACTCCGATCAGTCTTATGTTATTCTTCTTTGCATCGTCTAGCAGCTGCTGGATTGATTTGTCATGTTCCCTTATAATTTTGAAGCAATTTTTCTTTTCCTGGTCACTAATTGCAATCTTATCTTCGATATGTGAAATTCTATCCTCACATTGGTTCATTCTGCTGTGCAGACTTTCGATGGAGTTTTTAATCTCCTGGAAATCTGTTTGCATCTGTTTTATGGATTCCATTTGTTTCCTATGTTGGGATTCCATCATGTTCCTCAGATCCTCTATTTTTTTATCTGTGTCCTCTCTAGATTTATTAATCATGTCTTGCACCATGAGTATAATCTTTGCTGTTATCTGAGTAATTATTTATGATTTTATTTTTCCCAGATCCTCTTTTGTTGCCACTTCAGAGAGTCCAGGTGGTTGAGTAACAGAGTGTTCCATCTCATTTCCCTTTGGGGTTGCTGTAGGCGATCCAGAAGTCTGTTTTTGAGGCTTGTTTATGTGTCTTCTCATTTCCACGCGGGCGGGGGATGCTTCTGGCACCCATGTGGCTCACCTTCTCTGCCCTAGGAGCTTGGGATGGCAGCGGGGGAGCTTCCTTCTGGGTGCTGGGACTGGCTTAGCTTCTCTGCCCTAGGAGCTTGGGATGGCAGTGGGGGAGCTTCCTGCTGGGTTCTGGGACCGGCTTAGCTTCTCTGCCCTAGAAGCTTGGGATGGCAGTGGGCGAGCTGCCTTCCAGGTTCTGGGACCGGCTCACCTTCTAGAATCAATCTTTTCTGAACCATCATTGGGTGGTTGCTAATTAAATGATACCACATCTTCTTATCTTCTTCAGACTTTCATAGCTGTACAGCTAAGTGTTGAACTTGCTTTTTCAACAGGTAAGATTTCCCTTTGGTAGCTGCCTATAACTTTCGATGAAAGCTTAAAGCCTCAACTGCATTAACGTTATCTTTTTATTCAATTGGTAAGCAAAGAAAAATTGCTTAATTTTGTTGACTAAAGTTAGTTAAGCAGAAACAGAAAAGATTAGGTGCTATCTTTTAACTCTATCCACCCCCCGCCATTTAAAGGAATAAAATTTTAAAGACAGTCTGTTATTTAGCAACCATTTTCCTAGCAACAGATCCTTGATGTTTATATTTTCCTGATGTTGATGATTACATATTTTGTTTGTTTCTATTTCTGTGTTTTTTATTCAATTTTGCTCTCTTTATTTCCTTTGCTAGGGCCAAACATCATGTATTTAGAAAACATGGCATAGTACTTTAAAATATTTGTACATAATTCATTCATAAGTAATTCTGTCATTTAGGAAATCCTGTCACTCCCAACTATGGTCCAGTGATGCTGCAGCTAAATTCCTGGTTTCCTCTGGTGTCCAAACCTGAGGGATGTGGAGACATGTAGTGATGTAGGAGGAGTAGGAAATAAGAACCCAAATGGCTGTGCTTGCTGTCTCTGTGTAATTGAGAAATTGGAATTAACACTCATGATGAAAACCATGTGTTGTTAAAATTTAAAAATAGCTTTATTGAGTGTCTTAGTTACATTTTTTACTGCTTGGACTAAATCCCCAACACCCACAGTTAAAGGAGGAAAGGTTTATTTCAGCTCACAATTTGTAGAGCTTTCAGTCTCCAAGGTAGGACAGCATGGCAGAGGAGAAAGAGTGCACAGCAAGACAGGTAGGAAGCAGCAGCAGTGGCCAGCCTGCCTTTCTCTGTTTTCCATCCAGGCTACAAGCCTTTTGGGTGGTGCCACCCATACCCAGGCTAGGGCTTCTGTCTTCAGTAAATACAGCAGCCACACCTAGAACTCTGCTAATTCCAATCAGTACACTAATTTAGTACCATACAGCCTTCATCTCACTATCACACATTCTAGATCCAGCCAGTTCCAAAAGGCCCCACCTATGAGAGCATGAGGCTTTGGGGGACATTTAGATACAAGCCATGGCATTGAGGCATAATTCTCATACCACACGCTTCACTCACTCAAAGTTATAGTTCAGTGGCTTTTTGCCTATTCAGAGTTGTGCAGTGATCACTTTAATCAGCTATAGAGAATTCCATCACTCCAAAAAGAAAACCTGTTCACCCTTAGCCATCATCCCCACTTGCCCATCTTTCCTAGCCCCTGGCAATCATTGATCTACATTCTATCCATAGATTTGCCTGTTCTGGATATTTATCATACATCAGTTTAAAATACAGTGACCTTGACAGATACACATTGCTTTTTTATACTTATCTCTGTATAACTTGATAAGATACCAAGATATGGACAGATTTGAAGCAGTCTGGATTCCCTATTGTATTCATATTGTTTCAGGGGCTCTTACTATGAATTCTATCTCCTGTTTATTTACATTACCCAAAAAGGATTTTATGTTTTCTTTTTACCTGAATTTTTGTTCATTCCATCCTGCTATTCTCTTTTCCATTGCTTCAGTATATGTCTCACCTATGATATTTTTTTCTCAAGGGGTCAGTTTAAATCTAGTAAGTTTATTGGGCCTACATATGAATGCAACTCATTCTTGCATCCCCTCTGAAGTAAAAACTTTGTATGATAGACACACATATGCATGTGCATGCATATACACACACACTCACACACACAGAGATATATGATATTCTAGGTGTATCCTTGAAGCAGGAACAACTACTCAAGCAGTAGTGCTCTACCTGATGAATCATAGGAAGAAACATGCATACTTTCTTCCTTCAGGGAGATTGTAGTATTGGTTAGACACAGAAACCGTCACAAGTTAAAGTAGGAGATAACCCAGTCAGAATTAATGGTGGAGGTAGAAAAGCTAGAAGACTTGGTGGCAGGGAGGGCACACTCTAAGGAAGACTTCCTAGAGACTTTGTGTTTTAATGATGAATTCAAAGAAAAGGAAAAGCCTGAAGGCTTAGGGAAATGGAGAGATTTTGGTTTAAGGGTAGAAACTTTCAGTTAAAAAATAAATTAAGTTTTCTGGATCTTCTGCAAAGTATGGTGACAATAGTTAATATGAGAACTATGTCCTTTATATCACTTTTCAGCCTCTTTACCAAGGAATCTTTCTAAATTAGCAGAGTCAGCTCAAATTCTGCACAAGCAAACAATCTACCTGCTAACTCTGCTCTGCAGCATGAGGAGCTCTTTGCTGATGGGCAGGCATTTTCCTGCATGAATGTACTTTTCAGATGATGGCTTTTTGCCATCTGACTCCCAGTTCTTTTGAGGTTATGCTTCCTAAATGGTTTGCAAAGAGGGCTTTCCACTTAACTGCCTAGGTCACATTGAGCAGGGCTGGAAGGAGAGAATGGATCATGTGATTTTATAAGGCATCCACCATTCTTAACAGCACTGTTTGACTTACTGAGAGAGAATATGTAGGAGAAATTGATCAGCTCAGGCCAGGAAAAACAAACCAAATACATATTCTAACATGAGTCAGAGAAAAAGAAAAGAATACAGAAGAGAAATGTAGTTGGCAGAGACCTGGCCGACTGATACCAAGTAAGAGAATGGAAACTTACCCTTTGGATGATCATATCCATCACTGGAAATGACTTAGCTAAATTCACAATCATTGTCCTAGGACACAAATAAACTTGTCTGCAAGATGCCAACAATCCTGAGTCATATTACACTATTATGTTATTTAAAATATATTTGTGGGGTCAGGGATTTAGCTCAGTGGTTCCGTCGCTTGCCTTGCAAGCGCAAGGACCTGAGTTCGATCCCTGGTACCAATATATATATATTTGTTGAGACCAATGAAGCAAAATAAATTGTAAGCAAGTGGCAATGTCTGAAAACACAAGAAAGACTTGCTAAGTCTAGTTACGTGCAGGCCCCACCAGTGGAAGCAGCTATGGGCAGTAGGATAACATAATTGAGTAGTGGCATGCTGGATGGACAGTTTATTTCAGCCATACTAAGTTTGAGGAAAGGGTACATCCAAATACAGCTATTTTTATAAGGAGTTTTCAAAATTTTCAGTGGTCATAGTGGACTTATAATGATGGCTCAGTTAGGTTGATAATTTGTAAAGCAGACAAATTTCTAGTCAACTGTTTCTCACAGAATTTCTAGTCTGAAATTCTGTTTTTTGGTTTTTTTTACTTGAATTCTTTTATTGGTACATTGTAGGTATACAACACATTTACATTTCTCATTGGGAACTTGTACCTTTATGTGATGCAGCTTGGTTCTTATTTTTTCCCCATTCCTAGCCCTCCCTTATCCCCTCCACCCTTCCCTATTTACAAAGACTGTATTTCCATTTTTTCCATTTCTCATCATTTTTCCATTCCCTTCTTTCCTTTCCCCTGCCCCTCCCACTACCCCTACCCCTTTGGACCTTTTCTTCCTATTTTGCATTATCAATTACTGAAATTCTGTTTTAAATAAATAGATTGGTAAAATTTGTTTTACATATTTACTTTAAACCACGTATACACATATATGTAATATGTATAGATTTCTTTTTATTATTTCAAGTATTCTAAAAATTTTAGATTAATAAACATATAAAATATCACAATATACAGTAATATTTAAATTTTTATAAAAATATTGCAAGAAAAGACACATTTCTATTAATCACCCTCACCATACTTACCCTGGCATCCAACACAGTTATCCAGTTGTTCTTGTCACTTTCTGAAGCAGTTCTGGGAGTCCTCTTTCCTCAGTGTCATTATGGGGTGTGGTAAAACATGTGAATACTGCTGTCTGTTACCACACAGTGGAAAGGCAGATTTGTAAAAATGTTAATGTATCCTTACCCATCTTATTCACTGGATCTGGCACCATGAGAATTCTGGCTCTTCTCTAAAGGCAAAATGACCTCAAAAGGTAAATATTTTGAATTGATTGAGGACACAGAGACAGCCATAAAACTGCAACTAAAGACACTCAGCAAAGAGAAATTCCAAAACTCTTCAGAAAGTGGCAAGAATGATGGCATAAGTGTGTCTAAAATGAGGGAGATTAACTGCAATGTGTCTTTTGCTGTAATAAATTTTTAAATTTACACATTCACTGTATTTATCATATCTTATATTTATGGGGTACAGTATGATAATTTGATACATCTATACAATGTGTAATGATCAGAATGGTAATTTCCAGCTTCATTAACATTTATAATTTTTTTGTTGGGAACTTTCAAACCCCTTTCTTCTAATTTTTTATAAAATCTATAATAAATTGTAGTTCATCACCTTATTCTGCTGCTGTAAAACACTACAACGTATTCGTCCCATTTAACTGCTTTTTGGTTCTCATTACCCATCTTTCCTCTACCCCCTACTCCTTCTAACATCTAGTGACCACTATTCTACTCTACTGCTGTAGCTTCCATATGTATGATGTGGTATTTGTCTTTAGGGGCTTGGCTCATTTCACTTATGATAATGTCATTAAAGTTCCATCTATTTTGCTGCAGATAACAGTAGTTTTTATGATTGTATAATAATATCACAGTTTTATGTTCATTCATCCATTGTTGGACACCCCAGTAAGTTCTGCGTATTCTGAAGAGTACTGAATAAACATAGGAGTACAGGTATGCCTTTGCTATACTAATTTTATTTCCTTTGGCTATATACCCAGTAGAGAGATTGCTGGGTCATATGGTAGTTCTTTTTTTAGTTTTCTGAGGAACCTCCTTACTGTTTTCCATAATTTGTGTACTAATTTACATTGTCATTAAGAGTATATTAGTTTCTCTTTATCTGAATCCTCTCTAGCATTTGTTATTTTTCATCTTTCATATAATAATAATTTTAACTGGGGTGAGATGATATTTCATTATGATTTTTGTTTTCATTTTTTCTTGATAATTAGTGATGTTAAACATTTTTCAAATACTTTTCAGTCATTTGTATATATTCTTTTGGGACATGTCTATTCAGATAGTTCGCTCATTTTTTAATGTCATATTTGTGTTCCTTTTCTGTGTTGAGATGTTTGAGTTATATTCTAGATGCTAATTCCTTATTGGAGGAATAGTTTGCAAGTATTTTGTGTAGGCTGTGTCTTTACTATGTTGATGGTTTCCTTTGCTGTATTGAAGCTTCTTAGTTTGATATAATGAGTCATTCCAGGGGGACTTCCTGGAGCTGATGCTGAGTTGTCAGGGCTCCTTGGCTGCCGTGTGGGACTTTGGTGGCCCAGCTGCTCAGAACCACCTTTCTGGCTTCTTCACTGACAACACCTACCCCATTCCCCATAGCCTGGCTCTCAAGATGGCACTGTGCAGCAAGAGCCTAAGTGGGAGAGGACAGAAGGTGGGCTGGGCTTTTTATCTAGGAAATGTAACAATGTGCATTCCCTACAGCTCCTTAAATTGGCCCAGCATTTGTGTGGGAAGAAGGCTTCTCCAGAAACAAGTACTTCAGGTATCTGTAGTATTAGTAGGAACTATAAGGGACTTCATGCTAACCCTTTGTCTGTCATGTGAAATCCATCTTGATTCAAAGTGGACCTCCACTGAGAAGTGGGACATTAAATGCTGTGTCCTTAGTTCCCTGCTTTATACAGTATCAAGTATTTCTGTGCTTTGCGACACCTCCAACAAATCTTCATTGCTTTCTGGCTCTCTGCCTCAAACTCTCCAGTAGTGGTGGGCAAAGAAACCAGAGAGGGCAGATTAGGGCACGAAACAGGTTCATATGGGGATTTATTTTCTTAGAATGTTTATATTAAATATATTTCTGTAAATATTTTGTGTGTATGCTGGTTGTCAGAACAGACATTTTAAGATCTTGGTATGTTATTTCTTCTTTATATTTGACTGGTTGACTTGTCCTTAAAAAGAGTGAGAATTACTGCCATGATGTAACGAGAAGATATTTTATTTGCTTCAACCTTATTGAAAAGGATAACACAGATTTACTGGAGAGGACCTTAGATTTAACTTCTGAAGTGATTCCAATTAAAAATCTTTGCTCTTCTAATAAGTATGGATTTTGAATGCCTGGAAAAGTTTTCAGAAGCCATAGAAACAGATATTTTGCAGAACAGATGATTGACAATTTTTGAATTTTTAAATTTTATTCAATATTTTGAGAGAGATCCCCTATTTATGGAGGATAGTGTTAGACATTATGGTAATTAATCATCTTTGTTAATAGCTTTGTGTAGGCCTCTCAGCTCATTGTTTTTAAGTGTACAAAATTTGCATTTTATGCATGTTTGTTTTTAGTCAATATATACTTTTAGTATTAGCAACCCAAAAAACACAGTATTATATCATTATGCAGGTAATTTATCTCAAATTTACCTATAAATGTATAAATATTTCTTAACTTTCTGTGGGGTTATGACCCCAATACTGTAAAGCCATCATAACTTGAAAATATTGTAAATAAAAAATACATTCATAATACTTAACCTATGAAACATCATAGCTTAGCCAAGCTGCCTTAAACATGCTCAAAACACATTAGCTTATTGTTGGGTTATTTCATCTATCATAAAACCTGTTTTAGAATACAGTTGAATATCTTGTGTAACTTTTTGAAGACCTATATCCCAAATGCTCAGGTGGCACACTGTACTGTAGATACTGGCTGTTTACGCTGCAATTGGGTGGCTGCCTGGAGCTGTGGCCCACAGCCCAGTATCATGGCAGAGTGCCCTCCTACATGTCACTCACCAGAGAAAAGATGAAGATCCCAAATTCAAAGTACACTTCTCTTGAATGTGTGTAATTTTTGCACCATTGTAAAGGTGAAAACCCTTAAGTTGAATCATTTTAAGTCAGAGACCACCTTGATTTGGTATTTAACTTGTTGAATAATTTATATTTTTCAAATTTTAAATCCATTGCTTTTTATTTTAACTTATACTTAAAACAATAAGATCCAAAAAGACTTATTATTTTTAATCAGGTATTCTATTTGTTACCTCTGTGTGCAATATTTAAAAAATCTTATTGATAATATATTTCACATAAATAACCCGACACTGTTAGTTTAACTTTTTCAAGATTAGATAGCTATTCAATTACAAATCCAAACACTGGTTTCTAATATCTGGGATGCTTTCTTATCTTTGACACACAATATGGGGCCCTGGTTTACCCCCTGCAAAGAAAAACAGATTTTGATAATCAAAATAGGTAGGCATATTTGTAGACCTTTATGGACGGTAAGATTTGGTTGGATTGAGTAAGGGTTTCATCTTTACTTCACTGGATTCTCTAGCAGTTTTCTACCCATCCTGCCTTACCCATTTTTGTTATGTTTTGCCATGAAACGTCTTTAATTAAGGCCCCTGACATAAATAGTGTAGAAACAAAAAATTAAGGGCTACTAACTGAATTATAAGTACTAAGTTTATAAAGAAGAGGTAATGAAGTTTTTAAATAAAGTTGAGGTCTAGTCTATTCTTAATAGTAAATTGGCTTTACAACTAGAATCATTTCTCCTTACAGAGAAGGATGGGATTAAAGGATTCATGTAGCTTTTTAATTATGTTTTGCTGCAGCTGTAGCCTCAAACTGGAAGAAGTACAGGCAGGTTTGGGATGTGCTGCTATTCCAGGAAATTCAGGCAAAAGTTCAAGTTAGGTTCCAAATAGTTTACCATAGTAACCTTCCACTAAAGGGAACCCGTTTAAGTAAGGTACCTACACAGCTTGTGCTCCATGAGTGAGTTGGATCTGACATAATCACAAAGGGCATTTTTGGATAGAGAGAGTGGTGATGCTTTCAGGACACATCAGGATATATCCACTGGAGCCAATTAAACAGAAAAGCCCACGGCACCAACGTTTTTCTTACTGCACACTGATTACTTATAATAAATTGATGTTTCATATATTTCATAGCTTGGTCTGATTGTTTTGAAATCCAGAGATATTTTAGAGGAAGAAAGAAAGGGGAAGTTGTGGAGGTTGAAATCATACAGAGGCATTTGATTTGCTTGAACACTTTTGTCCTGAAAGGGCAGTGAGCATACTCAGCTTTTTTTATGACTAAGTGTTTTTATGTGCAACTCCTTCCTCTCAATCCCTCTTCCCATGTAATTCCCACAGAACCCAGGTGGTTGTGCTGGGAATGATGTCGCTGCTTCAAACAGGACAATTTGGCTGTTGCATGTATAGAGTATCAGATGTTTTGCCTTCCAGAGAAGGGGATTATGTGGGATCAGGCACCATTCCAATATTTTATCTGTGTTTTTGGAATTTGGAAATACATCTCAAAGTTTGGATCTCCATTTGAATGTGGGCTAGAAACCTAAGTGAACAGTTTCCTTCCAACTTATTGGACTTGCTATGCTGCATTCTTGTATCTGATTTTTCTTCTCATTTTTCACACAATTCTGCAAGAAAATATAACCTGGAAAAGCAAAAATATATTCATCAGAATTATGGTTTAAAACAAATGATATTTAGATTATATTAGAATATGCATCAATTTGAAATTGAAAATGAACTTGCATTGCCATTAAGATTGCCTGTGCATTTTAAGGTGAGAATTCCCTGTCCAAAGTGTTGTCATTTCTCATACCAAGACTGGAATCTCCATCTCTATTGTCTCGTTCCTATGTCATAGACAATTTTCTGTTGGGTAGCTAGAATCTTCCTTTGTTGTTTAGCTTCCACACAATGTACTTTTCTCATTACTGAGACAAAATACACACCCCCAAAGTTAAAGGAGGAAAGGTTTACTGTAGCTCAGTGGCATGGCAGAGGGGCATCACAGAGGAAAAAACAGCTCATGGCTTGGAGAGTGGAAGGCAGGAGGCAGCAAGAGCAGCAAGCTGCAAGCAATGCCAGCAGTCCTCTTTCTGTCTCTTATATCCGATGTAGGCTACTTAACCTTAGGGCAGATATCACTCACACCCAGGGTTGGGCATCCTTAATCCTAGCATCACACCCTGAATCAATCCCAATGTCACATCCTTAATCTCAGCAGCACATACTCTAGGTCCAGTCACCTCCAAAAAGTTCCACCTATGACCACATGAGGCTTTGGGGGCAGCATTTAGATATGAGCCATAACACTGAGGGGGAAAAGCACCTTATCGACAGTCTATTACCCTCTATTTTTAGACATTCTTAATTCTATGAGCTAAAAAGTTACTAACTAAAACATAGCCTTAACAAACTTTAAATTTGTATTCTTTATGAGAATACTGATGGACCTATACTTTTCCCGCTGCATGCATGTTAACCCAGACCAGTCCAAGTGTCCAAAATAAGAACACAGACATGTTTTAGTCCCACTTCTCTTTCATTTCTATTCAGAAGAGCTGCTCTGTTATTATTTTCTACCCTTATAATATCACCTCTCATTGTTCTGCCTTTATAACACCATGTCTCAATCTTCTTTGAAAGAAGAACTTTCTGTCTTTCCTACTCAACTTTTTAGTTCTTCAGAGGTCAATTAACTATGGCCATTGGTCAAAATCTGACCTAAAATCTGTCTTTCCAAGACAATTTTATTGAAACACAGTCACATTCACTTTCTTATATGTATTGCTTCTAATTACCTTTGCTATACTGTGGCAGAGTTGAGTACATTTGAATAGCCTAAAATGGCAGAATTGATAGAAACTGAACAGCTTATGAAGAGTAAAATACTGTATCTGCTTTGTGGTCCTCTGCAGGAAAATTTTGTTAACCATTGAATTATGCTCTATTTAAAACATATTTATTGAATATGTAAGATTTTACTATGTGCTGGAGGATATATATCTTAATAAAAGCTGTAATCCTGTCAGAGAGCTAACATTCTTGCAGAGAAGACAGGCACATCAGCAACAGCTTAAATGCAGAACATAGTAAGTGCTCTAAAAGTGAATTTAGTAGACGTTTAATGAGTAAGGAATATGGAATAGATAGTTATGGTATAATGACCAAGAGAAGTGGTTTAGAAGAGGGCTTCATGTAAAGGTAGTCTTTGAATTTTTAACCTGCAAGACAAGAGAAGCTATTATGGTAGAGCTACATTCTTTGGGGAAGAGAAACATGAGCAAAGTCACAAATGGAGAGACTTCTTTGAGAAATAGCAGATAGTTCTGTTTTGCTAAACCAAGCATGTGGTGAGAGACTGATAGAAGTTGGAAAGGCAGGCTGGGGCAGATCCCAAAGAACTGTCAGTAGCTGAGATACTTCCATTATCCATAGTTGTTGGGGTTTTAAAAACAGTTTGGTGGAGAACAGAGGAAAGGGAAATCAGACTAGAAGCTAGTTTATCTTACTTGTGCAGATACTCATAAGACTTTTCTAAACATCCATCTTTCTGCTGTTTTGTAGCTTGGCTTACCTATCTTATTTATTTGCTTTGGAAGCTCTTTTCTTCAGAGAGCAGAGGAAAAAAAGAAAAACATATCTCTGTTCAGATGAAATCACTGCTTTCTTATGTCAAGTTGGCATGGATTTTTGTAGGGAGTGGTGCTGGGTAAGGTTGCTTTATAAAGTCTTTGTTTCAAGGAGAAGACCAAGATCATTAACCCTGTCAATGACTTTGTAAATGTAAATATAAAACCCCAGAAATTTCAGTTATTATTACAAGCTGAAAGTTTATTATTTATTGGAGGGATTAGATCAAGCTTCAGGAATAACAGTTTACATCCATTTCCTGTTTTCTTAGTATTTGACAGAGATTTCTTCCTCTTGAAATGAATTTCCCTTCATATTGCAGTAGGGATTAAGCAAACTGAATTAAAAGAATAGCCTTTTCTTTGCCATGAAAACTATTCTTTGTTTAATTAAAATATATTATTAATTAATAGATAACACTAATGGAGATTAACACAATGAGTCAATTTATTTTTCCTTCCATCAGAAACAGTGTTTTCAAACTTCTTACTGTGGTATTTATCTTCATTCAACTTCAAATCCCTCTCATCTCCTTTGAAGTCTCACAGAAATGTTGCTATCACACTTCAGAGCTCAGAAATACTCTTCCAAATCCCTAATCAATTGGGTTATCCAAAGGGTAACAATAACTAGCAATTACATAGGACTTTCATTATACAAAATGCTTTTAACAGATTATCTCATTTTACTTTCAAAAACTTATGAGGTGAATGCTATCATCTTCTCACAAGTTGGAAATGGAAATTTCATGAAGTTAACTGTTTTCTTCAAGATTTCATATAAAAAAGTGACAGACTTCAGAATCAAAATGTTAACTTTAGAGCCTGTGATTTTTCAATTGACCTGGACTGATTTGTTTTTGTTTTGCTGAAATAATATGCAGATACAGCCAGAAGTATTGTAAACAGTGATTCCTTGCCATCAGAACCAGCTGAAGTCCCAAGAGAGGCTTCTCAGATAAAGCAGTGTGGAGCATTTGGGCTCACTCAAGCAAAATTCACTGCAGAAGTTTTTTCCTTTTTTGCCTATGATCAGCTTTTGCAGGACAAGGACAGTCCACATCCAGAGAGTGCACTGCCTCTAACATGAGATCAGAATTCAAACTCCCTGTCTCAATCTATTTTTTTGTTACTATACCTAAATACTAGAGACTGGATAATTTATAAAGAAAAGAGTTTTGCTTAGCTCATTGTTCTAGGTGTCCAAGAGTGTGGCACTAGCATGTGGTCAGGACCTGGTGAGTATGTTCCTGCTGGCTCATGATGTGGTGGATGCATCACAAGGTGAAGCAGAGAAAGCATGCTCACTTGATCTCTCCTTATAAAGCCACTGTTATAATCATCGGAGCCCCACCTTCATGACCTTTTCTAGTCCTCATTACTTCCTTAAGGTCCCACCTCTGAATGCCATTAACATTATGACTTTGACTTAAATTTCCAGTAAGTGAATTCAGGGAACACACCCAAACCATAGCACTCACTTAGTTCATATTCTCTCCCCCTGCCTTCTCCCTCTCTTTCTTCCTCTCCCTTGATACTCCTGACCTATCATATTCCACATTTCTAGGTAACAGTGTGCTGATGATGCTATTGTAAGCCCTTGGCATAGGCTTGGTTCTGACAGATATCATCAAAGAGAGACTGTAAATATGTAAGTCTGGTTTTTTTTTGGTTTTCTTGGCACCGGGGATTGAACTTGGAACCTTGTACTTGCGAGGCAGGCAGCAGCACCACTGAGCTAAATCCCCAGCCCTGAGACGGTAAATGTGTGTAAGAGTTGTATTACAAATTATCTTTAAGGTGTAAGGAGCATCCTTTGGCTTGAGGAAGGGAGGATAAGATTCTGGAAAGGATATGAATGACAATATTCCCTCTCCTACCTTTCCTTTTTGGTCTTTCTATCCTGATTTGCTATGCAGTGATTCCTAAAGGCTCATGTATAAACCAGCATTGATCTGTGAACAAATTATCTGAGTCTTGGAAAATTTTTTTTAATGGAGAGATAAATCTTTTGCAAAGGAGAAGGGGACTGAGAGGTGGAGGAAGGTGAGGGAAAGGTGACTTACAAAGAATTAAGGTGTGTTATTTACATGTTCCAACTCCTCACAATAAATGTAATCATGTACTACAAACATGTACTCATTAAAATAAAACTTTGAAAAAAATTTCTTTTAAGAAATTTTGCTGATAATGATAATTTGAAAGGAAAACAATCACTTGGCAAAATACAATTGTGCAATCCTTTGTAGATTCATTAAAGCTTTTGAGAAAACTTTTCCTGGTCCATTGTATAGAACAGTTTCTGCCCTAGAACCCTTGTGTGCCAGGATTTAAACATGGTGAATTAGACACTCATTTTTGCCCTGGAGTTCAGGGCCTAGACAGATGCTAATAATGATTTTCAGCCTGGAAGACTTGAGTATGTTTTCTGACTGCATTGATACTGTTAGGGATACCACAAATAACAGAAGGGCTTCATGGACTACTTTGTGGACTCTGTCGCCAGGTGGTGCCACTTATGTGATAGTCTCTTTTAGTCTATGCAAAGAGGATTCCTGGAGTTGTGCAGTGCACAGCTTTCCCAAGCTTATACAACAGTGTTTATCCTGTTAGGGTCACTGTGGCTATGGTGTGACTTCTGTTTTAATTATCTGCTTCCTGTTCCTAGTCTGCTAGTCACCTCTTTGTACATACTTATGCCTTCTAAGGGCTACTTTATCTCTGTGACTCATTTAGAATCCAGTGGTCCCCCAACCCCACTAAGAGGTACTCTGAAACTTCATGGCCAAAAAGGGGATTACAGTGTTAAATGTGATAACTACACTGTTCATTTTCTAAATATTTAAAGAGCAGTCTTGATGTAGGCAAAATGAAGAGTGCAAAAAAACTTGACCTAAGAATTGCTAACTATATAACTTAGAGCAAAATACTTAAGCTCTTCGGGGCTTTAATTTATTCATATGCAGAATGACGATGGTAATATGATTGTTTTTATTTTTATAAAAGATTAATTATAGTAATGGATATAAAGCATTTGAAATTGAAATTAACACATAGTGCAACATAATACTTGCATGTAATCAAAAATTATAAGCTATGGTCTCATCTGTCATGTTATTTAGGCTTTGTTATTTGATATGTTAGGAATTATCATGTCTTTGGTGGATGGACTCATGCCTATGTAGCATTCCTCTCTGAATCTGGTAATGTTTTTCTCTGAAGTCTACTTTAATATTAATGTAGCACATATGTTTCTTTTGATTGGAGTTTTAATATTTTTTCCATCCATTTACTTTTAGCCTACCTATAGCAGTATATTTGAAATGCTTCTTGTATATAGTAGGTAGTTGAGTCATCTACAAAAATCTATCCTGGTGATTTCTGTGTTTTCATATGTAACCATTTATATTTTAATTGGTATCTTTAAATCATTTTTGTTTAATGTAATTTTTTAATTCATATGATTTAGGTCTGCCACTTTTTGGTTTTGTTTGTTCTCTTTTTTACTTTTCCCTTTTAATTTTTCTAGCTTCCTATTGGCCACTTGAATCCTTTTTAGTGTTACATTTTACCTTCTATATTATGTGAAAATACCTCTCTGTAGAGGTTTTGAAAATAGTTTTATTGGTAGTAGTTCTAGAGATTGCCACACATTCCCATTTAAAGGTCTATGTACCCGAAGTTCTTTTTTTTTTTTTTTTTTTGGTACCGGGGATCGAACTCGGGTCCTTGCCCTTGCACAGCAGGCAGTGAAACCACTGAGCTAAATCCCTGGCCCTTGTATCCCAAGTTCAAATCAGCATACTCCTCCTCACAAGCGCAAGGACCCAATTTCAATCCTTGGTACCAAAGGGAAAAAAAAAATCAGCATGCTCCAAATCTGCTTTATAACCCCTTCCATTTTATTGGGCTTTAGGTGGAAGAGAGTATACACTGAGTGAAACTCATAAATCTCATCAAGAATATAAATTATATACTTGAGTGTATATTTTAAATTACAAAAATGACATCATGAAAAAACCCAAACCAAACAAAAACATGGAATTCCTTGCCCTTACTTGCCATTCCTTGATTTTTTAATATTTGCTGCATATAAAATCATATGAAGATTCTTTCACTTTTTTTCTTTTCTTTTTGGTACCAGGGATGGAACTCGGGACCTTGCGCTTGCGAGGCAGGTGTTGGCACCACTAAGCTAAATCCCCAGCCCTCTTTCACTTTTTTAAAATGAAATTTTTATATTTGATTCACTTTCAGTGTCCCAGAATCTGGATACTGGCAGATTTAGTGAACAAATTTAGACCCAAGACAACTGAGGAAACAGAGGTTATAGTCTTCAAACACAATCTATTTAGATTGAAAAGTAGCCTGTTCTTAATTTTGTAGGAATAGTTTCTTTTATTTAAAAGTATTACCACCCACATATGCTTTAGTAAACAAAATAGCTAATTTTTTCTTGACTTTTAAATTTTTATTAGAATATGTTTACAGTACATAACGATTACATTCATCAAGGAGGGTTGGTACATGTACATAACATATCTTAATTCTTTTTACATCCCCTTCTCCTCCCCTCCTTCTCCGTCCCTCTTTTGAACCCTTCCCATTTGGAAAAGATCTATATCTCTGTTTCCTACTCTCTATCTTTTGTTTTGGTCTTTAAATTATTTATACTTTGGTTTCTCATATCAGAGAAACTATATATATTTAAGCTAGTGTGTCTGATTTATTTGGCTTAGCATTATGGTCTCAAGGGTCATCAATTTTCCTACAAGTGACTCAAATTAATCCTTCTTATTGCAGAGTAGTATTCCATTTTGTGTAAATAGCGTATTTTCTTTATCTAATTATCTATTGATGGACATGTAGGATGCTTCCAAGATATAGCTGTTATGAGTTGTGCTGTTATAAACATGGATATGACTATATCACTGTACATGATAATTTTAACTCTTTTGGGAAGATATGTAAGAGAGAAGTAGCTGGGTCAAATTCTTGAGGCATCTCTATACTGATTTACATAGTGGTTGTACTAGTTTACATTCCCATTAGCAATGTAGGAGGGTTTCTTTTTTTTTTCCTGCAGCTTCACCAACAACTGTTATGATTTAACTTCTTGATGGTAGTCACTTTTTCTGGAGCAAAGTGTAATCTTAGTGTTGTTTTAATTTGTATTTCTGTAATGGCCAGAGATGGTGGACATTTTTTCATGTATTTACTGTCCATTTGTACCTCTTCCTAGGAGTATCTGTTCCATTCAGTTGTTCATTTTTGATTGAGTCTTTTATTTTGTGGGTTCTAATTTATTTAAATTCTTTATATATTATAAATATTAGTCCTATGACTGATGACTAGCTGGTAACACTTTTTGGTCTTTCTATAGGTTGTGTCTTCACTCTGTTGGTTGTTTCCTTTGCAGTGCAAAAGAATTTTAATTTGATATAATCCAATTTGTTGATTCTGAAGCAGGAAACAGTGGGGACCCTGGACAGACAACTCTTTAACACAAAGGTAGAAGTAAAAAGTGGCTTTTAATGATGCCAGCAGCTCAGCAAGTGACTCCTGTCAGTCTAGAGAGCCCCAAATAGAAAAGTTTGCACTTCCTTATATACCTCTTTTTTTTTTACACCTATGAAACTTAATTCCATTGGAGTTTCCCTGAGAATATAGCAAGCAGGATTTACACAAAGCAGAGCAGTGGGTGTGTAGGGGAGAGCAAAGAGTTCTGGCAGGACTTTCTGAGCCCATTATGCTCCTTTGGTGACAGATTACAGAAGTTGTCATGGCTACTCAGGTACATTCTTCAGAGAGCATAATCTATAGTTAACCTATAGTTGCCTAATAACACAGTTAACCCATAGTTGCCCAATTCCATATGGAGGGATGGTTTCTCTCAGTTCTTGGTATTATTTCTTGTTCAATTGGATTCTGTTCAGAAAATCCTTGCTTATGCCTATGTGCTCAGGGATTTTTACCTGTTTTATCTTCCAGCAGATTAAATGTTTTTGTTTTGATACTTAGGTAATTAAGCCATTTTTATTTTATTTTAGTGCATGATGAGAGATATGGGTCTAGATTCAATCTTCTGCATGTGTACAGCCATTTTTTTCCCTGTACCATTTGTTAAAGAGAGATCAGTTTTGGTAATTCATATGCATCTAGGAATCTATCCATTTTTAAAAAATTGTCCAGGTTTTTAAAGTAGTTGCTAATAATCATCTGGATTTCAGCTGTTTCCATTGTGATTTCTCCTTTTTTGTTTCTCATGGCATTGACATGAGTTTTTACTTCTTTTAATAATATTGGCTAAGGGTCCATTTTTCTTTTGAAGAGTCACCTCTTCAATTCATTGAGTATTTGTATTTTTTGTCTCAATTTTATTAATTTCCTCTCCGATCTTTATAATTTCCTTCCATGTACTGCTTTTGATTTGGATTGTTCTTATTTTTCCGGGACTTTGAGGTGTATCTTTAGGTTTTTTATTTGGGCTCACTCTGTTTTTATAATCTGGGTATTCATAGCCATAAATGTCCCTCTTAGGACTGCTTTCATTGTGTCCAGTATGTTCTGGTATGTTGCATTCACATTATCATTTGATTCTAAGAATTAATTTCTTCTGTGGCCATTGATTATTCAAGAGTGTATTGTTTAATTTCCATGTTTTTCCATAATTTCTGTGGTTTCTTTTGCCATTGATTTCTAGTTTCATTGAACCATGAGCTAATAACTTACATGGGATAATTTTCATTCTTTTGTATGTATTTAGCCTGTTTTATGCACTACTATGTGATCTATTTTTGAGAAAGTTCCATGAGCTACCAAGAAGAACTTGTGTTCTCTTGTAGTTGTGTTGAACACTCTATAGATATATATGAAGTTTATTTGTTGATTTTTTTGTTACTTGATCTGTTTAGTTGTGTTAGTAGGGTATTGACACCCCCTACTTATTTGTATTGATGTTTATCCTATCTTTTATGTCCAGTATTGTTTGTATTTTGAAGTTAAGTGAACTAATATCAATGCATATATATTTACCATTCTTATCTCTTCCTGTTGAATTATTCCCTTAAAGTGTATTGATTTTCTTTGCTTCTCCTGATTAGTTATGGTTTGAAGGACACCTTGTCTGAAAATAAAGTAGTTACTCCTACTTGGTTTTAGGTTTCTGTTGCATGGAATATTGTTTGCACCCTTTGATTTTTAGTCTATGAAATTTTTTTTGATTAAATGTGTTTCTTGTATGCAATATAGCATTGAGTTTTGTTTTTTGAGCGAATCTGCCAATGTGTGCCTTTTGATATGGGCATTGAATCTGTTATTGAGAGTTATTACTGAAATATATTGACTTATTCTTGTCAATGTATTTTTCCTGTTGTGGATTACATCCCAGTTTTCCCCTTCTACTTAACTGCTCACTGTACCTTACATATTTTTTCCACTGGATTTTTGCCATCATGGCTTTATTGTCTCTTTCTATGATATCCTTGAGAATTTTTGGAGTGCTAGTTGGGTGGTCATGAATTTTTCCAAGTGCTCTTTCTTATGGAAAGATCATATTTCTTCATTACATTTGAAAGGTAGTTTTGCAGGATATATCAACTTAAGTTTGAAGTTGTTTTCTTTCAAGGCTCGAAAAATTTCACTCCAAATTTTCCTGGCTTTGAAGGTTTGTGTTGAGAAGTCTGCGTAATTTTAATGGGTTTATCTTTATAAGTAATTTTGTTGCTTTTCTCTAATAATAGCTTTTAACATTCCATCCTTAGGTTGGACTTCTGAGTTTTTGACTATGATATGTCATGGAAAAATTCTTTTCTGATTAAGCTATTTGTGGTTCTCTATGCTTCAGTTTTATATATATATATATATATATATATATATATATATGCATGTTAAATACTTTCCTTATATATGGAAAACTTTTGCTGATTTCTGTAAACAGGGTTTTTTTCATAGTAGTCACACCATCCTTCTGATTTTTCACTGTTAGCCTTGTTTACATCATCTATTCTTCTTTGCATCATCTAGAAAATGTATCAATTTTCCATGATTTTTTATTGTATTTAAGCCATCTCTGGGTGTATGGTCACTTGAGTCACATTTATTTTCTATATTTGACACTCTGTCCACATTGGTCACTTCTTCTGGTTATACTTCAATAGAATATTTTATTTTCTGTATTTCAGTTTGGTTGTTCATCATGGACACAATCAATAGACTTGAACAGACATTTGAAAATGAGGAAATTCACATGGCTAAAATTTATATTAAAAATATACAACCTGGTTAGTAATCATGAACACACCAATTAAAACCACTAATTAATATCACCATATATATACCAGATTAAAGAAAAAGCAAAAAGAGTGATACAACTATGTGTTGGTGAGGATAAACTGTAAAAATTTTTATATATTATTGATGGCAAAAAATTTAATACAACTACTTTGGAAAAATCTCTGGAATAAAGCTGAGTAATATATGAACAATTCCTTTTTTATCTATATAACATAGAAGCAGTGGGACACATGTTAATTAGGATTATTGTAACAACATTTGTAATGAGATTATTTATAGTTGCTCCAAGATCGACAAACTAAATTAATATATGGTGGTAGAGTCATAAAATAAAATATTACAGAATATCAAAATGAGTACAGCTATATCCACTTTGTATTTCCATGAATCAACTTTGTCCATTATCCATTTTATCAGTTTTCTACTCTAGTGACATTCACATAAACTATGGAAATGTTTCATTCTGCATGTTGCAAATGTGGCAGTTTGTCATATTTATGCTTACTTCTTATCAGATTTAAGTGCTATGTGGCATTTGAGCTCAAAGAACAAAGCAAAATAAAAAATTGTGATATTGAGTCTATTGCCTCGCAACAAGTCTTGCATTATCATCTCTTAGGTCTTGAAAATGATCATTGGGAATTCCAGAAAACAAAATACAGAGATCAACCTAGCAAGAATTTAATGGAAAGGGAAGATATCAGCTAATCTGGCATTATTTTCAGAATCTGTATTTGGGACCATTTGAAATTTAATTGCTTTTCAAAAACTTATAATTTTAGTCTCTCTGTCTCTACCCCCCCCCCTCTCTCCACCATAAAGAGTTGAAGAAGAATAAGCTCTCTATCTTAGGCTCTCAAAATTCTGGTGGAACACTAAACATTCTATAGCTGCTTTAGGCTTACAAGATTTCATGCAAGGCTTATGGAAATAATTCTGGTATTAAACCATAGCTCTCTTTAGCATCAGTCTACAACTGGTCCAATAGCAGTGCATGCTTTCTGGGATGACTTTTATCCTACTAGGCACTGTAGATCTGGCAAGCTCTGATGTCTCCTTAAATTAGTTCTAACCCATCAGTAGTAAAAATAGCAATAGCAGTCATTTTCTCACCTGCTTTTGATCGCATTTGCTAGTTTTCTAAGCATAAGTACCAAACATGAATGGCACATACCATGATTACAGGTACATTGGCAAATTTAAATTGTATTTCCCAGGGAGAATTTGGCTTTCAAACTTAAGCTTTCTTTTGCCTCCAGGTATAAAAATCACTGCACTGCAGAGTAAATGTGTCATAATGTCTTCTGAAGCAGAGGAAACAAGATTATTACATTAAGATTCACTAAATTATCACTAGAAGACAACTTAAAGACTGCCTGCCTCATCTTATAGCTTGCACTTTCTTTGATCCAAGATCTATGCAACAGCCAGATTGATTGGAGCATCAATAGCTAATTTGTGCTCCCTTAGTTCTTCCCTTCTGGAATGAAGTGTTTATCCTTGGTTTATCAAATATCCTGATACTTGTGGCTACAACTTCTGCAGTTTGAAATAAGTTTATATACATCCTGAGATCTGGTTAACATTGTTATTTTCAGCCACTGTTCCCTGATCAGCTGAAGGGTATTCAGTTTTCTCACTTAGAAACTGAATGAATTGGACAAAATGTCTCTTACATCTAGGTTGGTTACCTTAGACCTGAGCTTGTATTTAGACATAATGACCTTTACCCCTGTTTTTGCAAGACAAGTTCTTGCATTCAGGTTGGGACACCACGCCCTAAAAAGATACTCTGAAAAGCAAAGTATTCTAATATTCTGCCTATCATCTCATGAGAATCTTGAAGGCCATGTACTAGAGTCTACCTCAGTGTTTCTGTGTTAGAGGCATGAGAATGAGGTAGGATATTGAAGATCCAGTCAAGCTTGGGAAGATGTAGTCTCAGATGATATCTGAATTGCAGCAGAACATTTGTTGTTCTCAGCTGTTTCTTTAGGGAAGTCTGTTGTACAGCCGTAGATAATTAATACAGTTGTTGAATGATATCTTTGAGTAATATTAGAGCTGACACATATTAATGAGATGATGCTAGGTAATGAAACTAAGAGATTCCACACTCCTAGGGCACAGAAGGTGAGCCGGTCCCAGCACCAGGAAGGAAGCACCCCTGCTGCCATTCCACGCTCCTAGGGCAGAGAAGGTGAGCCAGTCCCAGCACCCAGAAGGAAGCTCCCCCACCACCATTCCATGCTCCTAGGGCAGAGAAGGTGAGCTGCACAGGCACCAGAGGCACCCCCCCACCCGCTGTGAAAATGATAAGACACATAAACAAGCCTCAAAAATGACTTCCAGATCACCTACAGCA
This sequence comes from Heterocephalus glaber, assembly GCF_053883595.1. Taxonomy (NCBI): domain Eukaryota; kingdom Metazoa; phylum Chordata; class Mammalia; order Rodentia; family Bathyergidae; genus Heterocephalus; species Heterocephalus glaber. Next base: position 81,735,171 of record NW_028258315.1, on the reverse strand, counting down.
ACCTCAAAGGGAAACAAGATAGAACAACCTGATATTCAACCACCTGGACTCTCTGAACTGGCAAAAAAAAGAAGATCTGGGAAAAATGAAATCAGAAATAATTACTCAGATAACAGCAAAGATTGTGTTCATGGTGCAAGACATGATTAATAAATCTAGAGAGGACACAGATTAAAAAAAATAGAGGATCTGAGGAACATGATGGAATCGCAACATAGGAAACAAATGGAATCCATAAAACAGATGCAAACAGATTTCCAAGAGATTAAAAACTCCATCGAAAGTCTGCACAGCAGAATGAACCAATGTGAGGATAGAATTACACATATAGAAGATAACATTGCAATTAGTGAAGAGGAAAAGAAAACTTGCTTTGAAATTGTAAGGGAACATGAGAAATCAATCCAGTGGCTGCTAGATGATGCAAAGAAGAATAATATAAGACTGACTGGAGTCAATGAAGAAACAGGAGAGAGTGCAGATGACATAAAAAAACTCTTCACAGAAGTGATGGCAGAAAACTTCCCAAGCAGCGGAAAAGAACTTGACATACAGATAAGTGAGGCATACAGGACTCCAGCTAGCCTTAATAAAAAAAAATCTACATATAGGCAGGCATATAATAGTTAGGATTCTAGAAATCCAACACAAGAACAAAATTCTACAAGCAGTGAGAGAAAAGAAACAAATCACATACAAAGGAAAGCCCATCAGAATCACAGCTGACTTCTCAATGCAAACCCTCAAGGCAAGAAGAGCTTGGAGTGATACATTTCAAGCCCTAAAGGAAAACAGCCTCCAACCCAGATTGATGGACCCTGCAAAACTATCTTTCAAACTTGATAGAGAAATAAGATGCTTTCATGATAAAGAGCACCTCAGGAACTTCATGAATACCAAACCAGCACTCCAAAAAATTTTAGACAATACCCTAGGAAAAGACAATGAGGATCACAACCCCAGGAAACCCAGCAGAATGAATCCATTGGGCGTGACAAATTAAATGCAAAGGGGGAGAATCCAACAAAAAGAAAAAGTAATGACAAGGCTTTTAAAACTTTTGACTTCATCTCCCTAATGAGTGTATAATTCAGTCTTATTATTGTACTGGTTAGTATTTTTCTGATTCTAGAATTACACACCATTCCTTGTGCTATACTGGCTATTTATCATCTTCTTATGTCTACTTTTTAATTGGGTTGTCTATTAATGAGCTCTAAGAATTCTTTATATATTCTGGTCATAGGTTATATGCAGTGTAAATATGGTCTGTTTAAGGACTACTTTTCATTTTAATGATGTCATTTAAAGTTCTAAATTTTGATGGAATCTCATTTATCAATTTTTTTCTTTTATACATCATGTTTTTTTGTATCCTAGGTAGTTCTTGCCTACCTGAAATTCATAAACATTTTCCCTTATACTTTCTTCTTAAAGTTTTATACTTTTAGACTTTCATATTTAGGTTCATAGATCCCTTCAAGTTATTTTCATGTATGGAAATAAGGGGTTGAGGTTAATTTTTTATACACGAATACCAGGTATTCTAGTGCCATTTGCTGAAAACACTATCTCTTCCTCGGCTCTTGAATTGAGTTTATATTCTATAAAATGCTAATGTTAAATAATCTTTCAAAACTCAGGGGGCCATATATGTGTGGTTCTATTTCTAGATTCTGTGTTTTATTTCAATGATCTATATGTCTTTTCTTACACCAACACTGCCTTGATTACTGTAGCTTTAGAAGAAGTCTTAAAATTAGGTACTAAATGTCTTCCAATACTGTTTTTTTTTTATTTTAACTTTTCTAGGTCCTTTGCACTCCTACATGACTTTTAAATTTCAATATCAAATTCTTCATTTATAGCAGGTATACATAGACCTGAATTTTTATATATACCTTGTGTTTTCTAATCCTGCTAAATTCAAATATGTTCTAAGGTCTCCTCAAGATTTCTTAGTATTTTCTCTGTAGATGATCATTTCATCTACACATAAAGATTTTGCTTCTACCTTGCCAATCCTATCCTAATTGTGTCATTTTATTGCCAGACTATTTTGGTTGGGCTTAGGTTTCAAAGTTTAATGGACAAATAAAGAGTAAGCATTATCTGCCTTTGTTCCCCACCTTAAGGAGAAAGCATTGTATCTTCTCCATTCATATAAGGCATTCTCACTGGAAGTATGGAGTACATGTCTTTAATCTGTTGAGAAGTTTCTGTTCTACTTCTAGTCTCCTGATAGCTTTTACCATGAACAACTGTAGAATTTAGTCCGATACTTTTTCTCCAACTAGTGACAGGATCATATGGCTTTTTCCTTTCCTTTGTTAAAATGATGACTTTTGGGGGTGGATCTTCCAATGCTGAACCAACACTGCCATCCCTATAACAAAACCACTTTCTACATCCTGCCAGATCTGACTTCTAATAGTTTGTTTTGTTAAACAAGTTTCTATCTATGTTCGTGCATTTTTCTTCTATTATCTTTATCCAGTTTTAGGAATAGCACAATGTTGATTTCCTAAAATGCGGGGAGAAGTGTTCCTTTTTATTTCTACTTTAAATGTTTGATATAATTTATCAGTTAAAATGTATATGAGCCTGTTGTTGTCATATAGGTAGGTTTTCAAGCTAGGAATATACTTTCTTTTATAGGTGTTATTCAAATGTTATGTTTCCTCCAGAGTTAGTTTCATTAATTTGTCTTCCAAGGTACTTCTTAGAAGTTGTCAAATTTATTTCAAAACAGATTTTTGAAATATCCTTTTTATATCCTTTTAAATTCTGTAAAATCTGTGGTAATGTCTCCTAGTTCTTGATATTTTAATTTTAAAAATGTATAATTGATATTGTGTAATAGGAAGTAAAGGTTTAAAGGAGCAGGGGAAGTGCGAGAGGTAGGGGAAAGGAAAGAAGGGAAAAAATATGAGAAAAGGAAAAAAATGGAAACAAAATCTTTGCAAATAGGGAAGGGTGGAGGGGGTGAAGGGAGGGCATGGGAAGGTGAAAAAAAATAAGAACCAAAATACTCATGTAATGGTACAAGACCCAATGATGTATGTAAATGTATTTTATACCCAAAATGTACCAATAAACTTAATGGGGGGGGGAAGAAACTAAGAGCATCTATATTTTTGTTTTTTCCTGATTAATACCCTGGTTGGAGCAGTTATAGACCTTCAAATTATGACCTTAAGGAAATAGCTGTCTTTGAAATTACTTTTTATCATATATATATAGATATATATATCTATATATAAAAGAAATTGACATTCTAGTACTATATAATTTTTAGGTATGAAGCTGAATAAGTTCTATGACTCCAATAGAGCCAGAGTCAAATTGTTCCTAAGGAGAACATTCCTTTTACTTAAACTGACCCTAGATATATTAACCTACTTATTAGCATAGAATCTGTTTCATTTATAGACTAAAGTCTTAAGGTCCTCAAAGGTTGGCCTGTCTTATGCACTTCTATAGCTCTTTTCCTAGCATTGTAAGTGATGCACATGGAATTAAACATTGCATATCAAAAACTTTAACTGCTGGAAAAGAGGAGCATCTTCTCTAATGAGTATTGTATCTATTATTACTGACTCTGTATCTTAATATGCTTTGAGAACTTCTCTCTGTTAGTCTAATTCATTTTGTTGCTATCCTTGATAGGCATAATCATGCTTAAAGCAAAAGGTGAGAAAAAAGAAAAAAGAAGAAAGAAAGAAAGAAAAAAGGAAAAATTTGCACTGGATTGATCAGACCCTTCTATGAGGTGAAGTAGCTTGATTCCTTATTGTATGCGTATATCTGGATGTGACTCTGTATCTGTCCATGGTCATCTAGTCTGTTCTTGGACATTTCATCCGTTATGATGCCATTATTATAATTGTTGGAGATTTCTTCTAAACTTTAGTAGGCAGTATTTGTTACTTGAATGTCTGTTAATCTGTTACATTTTAGTAATCTTCACCAAAATGAAGTTTCCATCTACTTCTTATCGATAAATCAGAATGAACATAGGTAGCAACATCATTTTTTAAAACTTGAAAAATGTTATCAATAAATGATATCACTGTCATGGAATATGTGCAGTGTAAATGTGTTTTCTGCCAGTTATACATTAGACTCTCACAGGGCAAGGGAAATTGAAACTGCCTTTCTAATGGATCATAAGTCTTGAAAATGATTTGAATTCATGGAGTAAATGTTGGCTTTGGAAACATTTGTTGATTTATCTTGGAATTTAAAAGAAAGATTTCTATGACAAATCAAATTAGTGCATTTTCATAGTCTACATTGCAGTTTTCCAGAATGATATTCTTCAAAGAAATAATATGGTATATGTAAAATTTTGTCCTATTAGAAAATTTATTATTATTATTTTGTCTCTATCTGCTAATTAAAAGACTATTAGAGATTATGACTGTGAAAATAAGTATTGAACTTGATAGAATTAAAGTCTCAGTCACTTTTCTCATCGCTGGGACAAAATACCCAACATCTGCAACTTAAAGGAGAAGAGATTTATTTTGGCTCACAGTTTGTAGAAGTTTCAGTCCTTGCATTGTTGACTGGCTTCAATGCACAACAGCATGGCAGAGGAGAAGCTGCTCATGTCCTGGCAGCTGGGAGGCAGAGTGAAGAGAGGAGGTAGAGAAGAAGAAAACCCTCACAGGCCAGCCCCTCGGTGATCCACTTCTTCTGACCAGATTCCACGTCCTAACAGTAAGTGAGCTATAAGCCCCCTTTATTAATCACTTTCTGAAAGCCTTACCCATGAGCACTCGATGCTCTTAGGGGTCATAGAGATTATGATTAAAAACAATGGTTTGCACCTCACAATCACCATATTTAATCAGTGGGTGAGGAACTTAGCTGGACCAGTTTAAATGAAGTACAGAGTTCTTATATAATTTCTTTAGCATTCCTCCTCTCTGCTTAACCACTACTAAGAAGGAAATTGTGACTGATTTCCTGATTTGGAATGGCTTTACAACCTTAACATGTCTCTCTTTGCCCCAGTTAAAGTTACAAGCATACTATAAGAATAAGTAGCTTCTCTTTTTGTTCAGGGAATTGCTTTAGGCACAGGTTCCTACCCTTTAGTTAGAAATCTTTGGTTCTCTCTGAGTCTCTGGTCTCTTTGTTGATTACATATTTATATGATCTCTTCCCCAGTCTCAACAGACTGACATTTCTGATATGCTGGCAGAGCATTGGTCAAGATTTCTTTTTTTCCAGAGATGTTCTTCAATTTTACTCTCTTTGATGCCCAGTGTGTGGCCTGGATAACTGTGATGCCTCATTGATAACTCACACTTACTCACCTTTTCTGAGTCAAAGCCCAGTGCTCCCCTGTCCTGTTACAGTGGACAGGCTGAGAAGCTAGGGTGTGTTCCATGGCTAAGTGTTCAGGGTGCTATTTTAAGGAAGACTTAGGTTATGATAAAATAAACATTTTCTTCTAAGTGGCAGAATTTTAGTGACAGTCTAAATCTTTATGATAACATTCTGTCAAGGTTCTGGTTTTTATAACATTGTCTTATGAAGTTAGATGCTTTGTAAAGTTTTAAAGAAAAGAGGTGGATTGTGTCTAAAATTGGTTGTAAAAGAGTACATTGAACTATATGATACATGACATTTTGGCCAGCCTTTCAGCTACTCAGGGGATAATGAGCTCTCTGCTCTTCAGTACAAATTCCAGCTCTTGATGCTCCCAGAGGCAGTGGTTTCTGTTTGTAAAGTAACACTGTCTTAATTTGTCTAGTTTATCTTAATCTTCATATATATAGCCCTTGATGACAGTCATATTCTATCTGCTTCTGCCAGAGGACCTCCATCTTCATTAATGCAGAATAGCATGGCTAAGTTAGGTTTCCAACTCTCAGCTTTTTGATGAAAAAAACAGACTTATACAGACTTTATCATTGATACATGAGTTCCTTCCCTTATCTGTAGAAAATTCTGTGCTATGCATTTCCTCCTTGGTTCCCTTTGAAAACTAGACCATCATGACCAAATTTCCTTGTGTATTTATATTGAGACAATATCTATTATTTTATATTCTATCAATAAGAACTCTTTATAATGTAAATGAAATATTTATTTATTATTTGTATAGCTTTTTTGAGATATATCTGATATTCAAAAATTTGTACCGACTTAATGTAAATAATTTGATGAGTTTGGACATATGCTTATCCCTGCAAAACCAGTGGCACAATCAAGGTAATAAACATATCCAGGGCTGGGGATTTAGCTCAGGGGTTCCGCTGCCTGCCTTGAAAGCACAAAGACCCGAGTTCAATCCCCGGCACCAAAACAAAACAAAACAAAACAAAAAACATATCCATCACTCTCAAAGTTTTCTGGTGCCCCTTTGTTTTAGGAACTCTTTGTTAAGTAGCATTTTTCTTCCACTGTGGCGCAGGTTGACTGATTCACAAGGTAATATTTTGTATCTTAGCATATACTGTCCTGATGTCATTCCACCCCTATTACTGTTACCTGCTTGCCTTCCTTTATCCTTCCCTCCCTCCCTTCCTCCCTCCTTCCTGCCCTCTCTTCTTTTCTCTCTCTCTCCTTCCCTCCCTATCTCCTTTCCTTTCTTCCTAAGTTTTGAACATCTACAATAATCCAGCCACCACCCCAGATTCCGGAGCACAACAAGGAACAAAGCAAATGAAACTTGCTATTATGAAGCATAACCTTCAGTGGTAGCTTTGACTCTTTAAGCCCATCCAATATCCAATGTAACCCCTGTTGCTGCTCCTTTCCTCATTTCTGTCTTGAACCAAGAGTTCCAATATCAAATTCTTCCTGTAAACTGAAAGCCCTGTTGCTAGAGTCTCCAGGCCAGCATTTCTCTTCCCTTGCCCCAGAACTACCAGAAGAGACCTTAAGTGTAGGTTCCTATGCCTGTCATAACAGTGTTCTTTCTGTTTAAGTTCATCCTCCTGTCCACGGCACAGCACGGTGATGTCCCTTAGCCGCCCAATCCCCCCCCCCCCCCGCCTTAGGGATCTTCTGCTACCTGGTCCCTCACTACAGAGGCACAGGGGATTATACTTCACATAGTTAAATGTGATAGATTAATAACTACCACAAATTGTCATGTTTAAGTTCATCTTTTTAAAACATTTTTTTTTCTCGAAAACAGCATTAGAACAATATGAAATATGATGGAAAGAATCTTTGTTGTTAATAGTATTTTTCCACACCTACATTATAGATTAAAACGTTTGTGTGCATTGTCCTGGAGCCCTAAACACCATTTGTTACAAATGCACCTATAGTTTTCAAACAGAAATTGTATAAGCAGATTGTTGGAAGCCAGGTGGCCAGTTGGAAGTTTCTTGTGCAATAATTGAAGATTGTGATGATGACTATGAAGCTCTTTAACATTCAGGAATGGCCTTTTAACTAACAAAGAATAATCATCTTTTCTTTCATCTATTTTTAGATTTATTTTTCTATATTCTGTTTCTTTAAAGAGTGATAATCTGCTGTTCAAGGTAGATATGATAATTATCACTCCCCAGTAAAACCTCTATCATTTGATTAGATGAGATAACAAAAAATTGACTATACCTAGGAGCCTCCTTTGACAGAATAGAAACTATGATTCCAGTTTATCTTTGCTGCTTGGGAAAAGTAACACAGATGAACTGTTTTATCTTTCTGCCCATGAAGCCTCTCAAGAAAAGAAAAGAAAAACATACTTTTTGAAAAATGAGATAAAATGGTATCTAGTGAGTCATGATTTCAAGTCCAGAGCATATAGGAGGGTCTCCTTGTGTGTCTCAATTAATAGCATGCATTCATGGGACTCCTTTCGTTTCCCTAAGGGTAATCTAATTATCTTTACCTCATCTGTTCGTTGTCCTCATGTGCCACCCAGGGAAAAACAAAGGTATAACCAGATCAAGAAAAGTAGCCTGAGCATTCATGGAGAACTTGTACCTACAACTTGACTCTTCTCTCTGTCTTTCCACTTCTCTTTGTGTGTCAGCTGTGGGAATGTGTATAGAGAATATTCTCTAGGGGATGGATCGTGGAGTGGATGAAAGAAGACAGGTTGGTGGTGAGGCTTGAACTTTAGCACTCTCTTTGCTTTTGGTAAGCTTTTCTTGTCAAAAGTGCTGGAAAGAAGGGAAAAGAAAAAATATGAGAAAAGGAAAAAAATGGAAACAAAGTCTTTGTAAACAGGGAGGGGTGGAGGGGGTGAAGGGAGGGCAGGGGAAGGGGAAAAAATAAGAACCAAGATACATCATGTAACGGTACCAGATCCCAATGATGAATGTAACTGTACTGAATACCTAAAATGTACCAATAAACAAACTTAATGAAGAAAAAAAAAGTGCTGAAAAGAACTAAAGGAAGGAGGGACTGGCTAGAGTTGAAATTTCCTTTCTCAGACTATTGTATGTTCTGTTTCTTATTGCAACCTGAAGAACTGTGTGTAATCTCAAATAGACAGAGTCACAAGTATCTGTTAGGGTACCTTGGAGTGGGTGTTAGCTTTGGATAAGAGGAGCTATGGTTCATGTATAGAAATGTTAGATCTGTAGTCCAGTTCTGAGTAATTTCATTTTACAAATTTTATCTTAAAGAAACAATGTTGATGGAGTATAGGACTTATCTATAAATCTGTAGAAATATTGCTAGGGGTTAAAAAAGAGTGCGATGATTAAGTGTTTGCTCTGGACCTGGAGTATCCAAGTTTAAGTCCCAACTATGCAATTTATTGAGTGTATGACCTTGAAGAAAATATTTAACTTCTTTTTTTCCAGGTTTTCTCTGTTTCTAAAAGCAGGATTTTAAAAATCATAACTATTTCATAGAACTATGATGGTAAATTGCTTAACACAATGCATGCCTTGTATGAACTCTGAATAAACATTAGCTATTGTTATTATTGGGTGGCTTAGTGCAGCATTGTTCACAGTAATGACAAATAGGAATGACATAAATATCCATTGGTAAGAGACTAATTAAAGAAATTATGCTTCAACATAATGTGAGGCCATACAGCTATTAAAGAGGATGTTTCAGAAGACTCTTTGAGCCATGGGAAAAATATTGCTAATTGAGAAAACAAGTTACAGATACTATGTGTATGGTGTTTGTTAAACATATCATATGGATATCTGCAAAAAGGAAAGAAAGTGCTCATATTGAGTATTGTCCATAGGATCATAGATGATTTTTTGTCTCTATTTGCATTTTCTATCATGAACAAGTATACCTTTGCAGAGAAAAATGTGTATATTATTATTTTTTTCTTCTTTTTTTTCCCCATTAACTTTATTGGTACATTTTAGGTATACAATACAGTTACAGTCATCATTGGGATCTTGTACCATTACATGAGTATCTTGGTTCTTATTTTTTTCCCCTTTCCTTGCCCATCCTTCCCTATTTCCAAAGAACTTGTTTCCATTTTTTTCCTCTTCTCATATTTTTTCCTTTCCCTTTTTTCCCTTCCCCTACCCCTCCCAATTCTCCTGCTCTTTTAGACCTTTTCTTCCTGCTACACAATATCAGTTATACATTTTTTAAATTACAATATTAAGATCTAAGAGACATTACCACAGATTTTACAGAATTTAAAAGGATATAGAAAGCATATTACAAAAATCTTTTTTGAAATAAATTAGACAACTTCTAAGAAGTACCTTGGAAGACAAATTAATGAAACTAACTCTGGAGGAAATATAAAATTTGAATAGCACCTATTAAAGAAAGTATATTCTTAGCTTGAAAACCTACCTATATGACAACAGCAGGCTCATAAACATTTTAACTGATAAATTATATCAAACAATTAAAGCAGAAAAAAGAAGGAACACTTCTCCCCTCATTTTAGGAACTCAACATTGTGCTAATCCTAAAACTGGATAAAGATAATAGAAGAAAAAAGTATGAACAGAGATAGAAATTTGTTTAACAAAACAAACTATTAGAAGTCAGATCTGGCAGTATGTAGAAAGTGGTTTTGTTATAGGGATGGCAGTGTTGGTTCAGCATTGGAAGATCCACCCCCAAAAGTCATCATTTTAACAGAGGAAAGCAAAAAGCCATATGATTCTGTCACTAGTTGGAGAAAAAGTATCAGACTAAATTCTACAGCTGTTCATGGTAAAAGCTATCAGGAGACTAGAAGTAGAACAGAACCTTCTCAACAGGTTAAAGACATGTACTCCATACTTCCAGTGAGAATGCCTTATATGAATGGAGAAGATACAATACTTTCTCCTTAAGGTGGGGAACAAGGGCAAATATGCTTACTTTTTATCTGTCCATTAAACTTTGAAACCTAGGCCCAAACCAAAATAGTCTGGCAATAAAATGACACAATTAGGATAGGATTGGCAAGGTAAAAGAAAATCTTTATATGTAGATGAAATGATCATCTACAGAGAAAATACTAAGAAATCTCTAGGAGCCCTTAGAACTTATATTTGAATTTAGCAGGATTAGAAAACACAGGGTATATATAAAAATTCAGGTCTATGTATACTTGCTATAAATGAAGAATTGGATATTGAAATTTAAAAGTTAAGTAGGAGTACAAAGTACCTAGAAAAGTTAAAACAAAAAAACAAAAACAAAAACAAAAAGAGTGTTGGCAGACATTTAGTACCTAATTTTAAGACTTCTTCTAAAGCTACAGTAATCAAGGAAGTGTTGGTGTAAGGAAAGACATATAGATCATTGGAATAAAACACAGAATCTAGAAATAGAACCACACATATATGACCCCCTGAGTTTTGAAAGATTATTTAACCATTAGCATTTTATAGAATATAAACTCAATTCAAGAGCCAAGGAAGAGATAGTGTTTTCAGCAAACGGCACTAGAACACCTGGTATTCATATATAAAAAATTAACCTCAACCCTTTATTTCCATACATGAAAATAACTTGAAGGGATCTATGAACCTAAATAAGAAAGCCTAAAAGTATGAAACTTTAAGAAGAAATTATAAGGGAAAATATTTATGAATTCAGGGTAGGCAAGAACTACCTAGGATACAAAAGACATGATGTATAAAAGAAAAAAATTGATAAATGAGATTCCATCAAAATTTAGAACTTTAAATGACATCATTAAAATGAAAAGTAGTCCTTAAACAGACCATATTTACACTGCATATAACCTATGACCAGAATATATAAAGAATTCTTAGAGCTCATTAATAGACAACCCAATTAAAAAGTAGACATAAGAAGATGATAAATAGCCAGTATAGCACAAGGAAAGGTGTGCAACTCTAGAATCAGAAAAATACTAATCAGTACAATAACAAGATTGAATTATACACTCATTAGGGAGATGAAGTTAAAAGTTTTAAAAGCCTTGTCATGACTTTTTCTTTTTGTTGGATTCTCCCCCTTTGCATTTAATTTGTCATGCCCAATGGATTCATTCTGCTGGGTTTCCTGGGGTTGTGATCCTCATTGTCTTTTCCTAGGGTATTGTCTAAATATTTTTGGAGTGCCGGTTTGGTATTCATGAAGTTCCTGAGGTGCTCTTTATCATGAAAGTATCTTATTTCTCCATCCATTTTGAAAGATAGTTTTGCAGGGTCCATCAATCTGGGTTGGAGGCTGTTTTCCTTTAGGGCTTGAAATGTATCACTCCAAGCTCTTCTTGCCTTGAGGGTTTGCATTGAGAAGTCAGCTGTGATTCTGATGGGCTTTCCTTTGTATGTGATTTGTTTCTTTTCTCTCACTGCTTGTAGAATTTTGTTCTTGTGTTGGATTTCTGGAATCCTAACTATTATATGCCTGCCTATATGTAGATTTTTTTTTGATTAAGGTTAGCTGGAGTGCTATATGCCTCACTTATCTGTATGTCAAGTTCTTTTCCCCTGCTTGGGAAGTTTTCTGCTATCACTTCTGTGAAGAGTTTTTTTATGTCATCTGCACTCTCTCCTGTTTTTTCATTGACTCCGATCAGTCTTATGTTATTCTTCTTTGCATCGTCTAGCAGCTGCTGGATTGATTTGTCATGTTCCCTTGTAATTTTGAAGCAATTTTTCTTTTCCTCTTCACTAATTGCAATCTTATCTTCTATATGTGTAATTCTATCCTCATATTGGTTCATTCTGCTGTGCAGACTTTCTATGGAGTTTTTAATCTCTTGGAAATCTGTTTGTTTCTGTTTTATGGATTCCATTTGTTTCCTATGTTGGGATTCCATCATGTTCCTCAGATCCTCTATTTTTTTTTTTATCTGTGTCCTCTCTAGATTTATTAATCATGTCTTGCACCATGAGCAAAATCTTTGCTGTTATCTGAGTAATTATTTGTGATTTCATTTTTCCCAGATCCTCTTTTGTTTCCAGTTCAGAGAGTCCAGGTGGTTGAGTATCAGATTATTCCATCTTATTTCCCTTTGGGGTTGCTGTAGGTGATCCAGAAGTCTGTTTTTGAGGCTTGTTTATGTATCTTCTCATTTCCACGGGTGTGTGGGGGAAGCTTCTGGTGCCCACATGGCTCACCTTCTCTGCCCTAGGAGCTTGGGATGTCAGCAGGGGAGCTTCCTTCTGGGTGCTGGGACCAGCTGAGCTTCTCTGCCCTAGGAGCCTGGGATGGAGGCGGGGAGCTTCCTTCCAGGTGCTGGGACCGGTTCCCCTTCTCTGCCCAAAAATGTGTATTTTATCATAGCAACATCAAGGTGGTTTCAGTAACTTTTTACAAAATGGGAGTAGAAGTGATGCTCCCTTCACAATTGTGCTCATTGGGTTTTCAGCACATTGCCTGTTCCTCCTCTGGCCTACTGGGACTCCTGATAGAATTAGCCCAGCATCCTGACTTTTTGGTTCATATTATTTAGGTCTCTCTGAAATTAGGTAGCTTATTTGAATTTTTTCTTCTTTTTAAGCTTTTGTCTCTGGAATGTATACTTTTTATCTGGGTTACCTTATCGGTCTTGTTCATAGTTGAGGTCCTCAGAATATTGCCTGGAAGCTCAGGTATTTGATGAATAATTGTTGAATGAGTAATACATATCAGTAAGTTTTGCACAGTGCTGGAGAGAAATGTTAACTATTGTTGTTTGAGGCAGAGATGTGTTTTACTCTAAGTGACTAAAAATAAATGAGATTAGAAGCTTTACTTCAAGTGCTGTGAACATGTAAAATACTGCATGAAGAGCTAGCACTTGCTTAGGTCAGCTTACTGTATCCCTGTCTGTGCTCTCTGAGCTTCGCCTCAGTTCTCAGGATTAAAATAATTATTATATATAAAACTAATTATCTAATTAAGTTGTTTAAACTTTATGGCAGTAGTATGAAGTCTATTTCTTCCCTTTCTATGAATTAGTTTTGCAGAAGAGGTAAATGAGGCATGGAGAGGTTGAATAACTTGCTGCAGTTCACAAAAGTCATGAGGCACACTTTGGGATCAACACCCAAGGAATCTGGATCATTAGTTTCTCTTATGTTCACTATGCTATCCTACTAATTCCAGAAATGGTAAAAATTATCTGTTTTTATACAGAATTATGCATACTTTTGTGTATACAGACTCAGGTGATTGGAAATTCAGTTAGGTAGAAATTTTCAATAATATCAAAAGAAAAACAAATCCAAAATTTGAAAAATCTGAAATGAACAGACATTTCTCAAACAAAGAAGTAGAAATAGCAAATAAACATATGAAAAAATGTTCAACATCACTGGTCATTAAAGAGCTGCAAATGAAGACAATGCTGAGATTCTGCCTCACCCCAGAAAGAATGGCTGCTATCATGAAATCGATGCTGGTGGGGCTGTGGGGGAAAAAGGAACCCTGCTCCACTGTTAGTGGGAGTGTAGACTGGTGCAACCACTGTGGAAATCAGTATGGAGATATCTCAAAGAACTAGGATTAGCGGTCCCATTTGACCCAGCTATTCCCCTGCTGGGTATCTTCCCCAAAGAATTAAAAGAATCATACCACAGTGATATATGTGCACCCGTGTTCATAGCAGTACAGTTTGTAATAGCTAAAACTTGGAAACAGCCTAATTGTCCATCAACTGGAGACTGGACAAAGAAAATGTGGGTTTTTTTTATAAAATGGAGTACTACTCAACCATAAAGAATGAGAAATTAGAGACATTTATAGCTAAGTGGATGTGCATTGAGGCCATACTCTTAAGTGAAATAAATAGGACAGACGTGTAAATACTGAATAGTTTCTTTGGTATGGAAAACTGAAAGTGTAAATAAGGCTCAAAAGGTATAACAGATAATGTGAAATAGGCAGAAAATGTCTAAAGGGGAAGGGGAAGTGGAAAGGGTACGGGAAAGGAAAGAAGGGAGTGGAATTAATATGAGAAAATTAAAAAATGGAAACAAAGTCTTTGTAAATAAGGAGGGGTGGAGGGGTTGAAGGGAGGGCAGGGGAATGGGGAAAAAATAAGAACCAAGATATATTATGTAAAGGTACAAATTTTCAGTGATGAATGTCATTATGTTGTATACCTAAAATGTACCAATAAAATTAATTTAAAAAAGAAAGAAAGCAATAAACCAAACTTAATTTTAATCAACTTATGTTTAAAAGTAGCTTTCACATACATTTTGTTTCTTATTGACTCTGAGTGCCTTGAACCTGAAGTTAATCTTGAAAATATTTTAAATTTAAAGCTTAATAGCATAAATATGTAAAGGACACAGAAATCAGTAGAAACATTACTAATACTCTAAAGAGAAAAATTAAGTGGGTATACAAATTTAAATAAAAACCAAGAAATACTAGTGGTATTAAATATGAGGAAATGTTTATATTTACTGTCAAAAAATTAAAGCAATATAATGAAACAATGTAATGGCAGTTATATAAAAAGTAATGAATTTTATAAAAGTACAATGGTGCATGCTGGGAGGAACTTGAAAAATGGTATACTCATAAATGAGTAGGAGTATAAAATAGGATAGACTTTATGACATCTAATTTGTCTGGTTATTTTAAGAATATCTTTCCAAAAATATCTATATCCTTTGCCTAATTAGTTCTTCTTAGAAGAAATGATAAACAATATCTAAGGTATTTTTGTTCATCAGAGAGACAGAGCAGAATAGTTGGAAAGAAATTTAATAGATAATTGAACATAGTTTTAAAGATATTTTAAATATCCTAGAATAATGATTAAATTCAGTGTGAAGAAAAAAGCAGGTACCTGAATACTAAAATCATATTAAAATGCATACACATGCCTGAAAAAAGTTTGGTTGGACTTTCAACAAAATGATCACTTCATTGTCTTCTGAATATGAGATTAAAGGTTTCTAAGTTTTTCTCTATATTTTAAACACTTTTTGTAGTTTTAAGCAATGATCAGAAAAAATAAACATTACTAAAAACAAATATATAGTTCTAAAAAATAGTTACTGGTTTGGCTCAACACAAAAGCTATTTTAACAATCTTTGTTCCAAGCAGTGGAATTCTTGCAAATTCAAATTGAAGCATCAATTAAATGTTACTTATAGCCATTATGGAAAACTGTTTAGAGGTTCCTTAAAGAATCAGAAAGAGGACTACCATATGATCCTACTTTTAGGTATATAGTTGTCCTCTATATCCACTGACTCTGTGTCCATGGGTTCAATCAAGCACAAATGAAAAATATTTAAAAAAAATTATTTGTACTGAGCACATGTAGACTTTGTTCTTGTCATTATTCTCTAAGCAGCACAGCCTAATAATTATTTACATAGCATTTACATTGTATTAGATATTATAAGCAATCTATAGATGATTTAAAGTGTGTAAGAGGATGTACATAGGTTAAATGCAAGCACTATGCCATTTTATTTGGGACTTTGATCGTCTGCAGGTTTTAGTACCCACAGGGGATTCTGCAACAAGTACCCCATGGATATGGGAGGATGACTGTATCATCTGAAGGAAATAAAATCTCAAAGAGCTGCATCTCAAGTCAGTGCAGCTTTATTCACAAGACAATGTAACTATCTAAGCATTCATTTACAGATAAAAAAAATAAGGAAATTGTAGTATATATATCCACTATAAAAGGTGGAAATCCTGCCATTTTTAGGAATGTAGATGAATGTGGAATGGATTATGCTAAGTAAAAGAGTCAGAGAAAGACAAATATTGATGATTTCATATGTGGAGTGTAAAAAAAGGGGAGTAGAAATGTGGTTGCCATGGGGCTGGGGCATGGAGGTTGTGGGGAGATACTGATCAAAGGGTACAAACTTACAGTTACAAGATGTACAAATTCTAGGGTATCTAATATAAACTTGGGTTATGATGGATATGTTAATTTCATCTTGATTATCATCATTACATATGGGTACACTTTGGATTGCAGGTATTTCCCAAAGATCCATGCATGGTCTCCAGCTTGGTGCTGTTGGGAGATGGTAGAATCTTCAAGAGGTGTGGCCTAGGTCATTGGTTCATACCCATGAAGGAGACAGTAGGATCTCAGTACCTTCTACCTTTCTTTTACATCCTGATCATAAGTTGAGTGGCTTTGCTATGCTATGTATTCATGCCAGAATGTGCTAGGTCCCAGTAGAGTTCTAAAAGCAATGAGCCCATCTGTTCATGGACCAAAACCTCCAAAACTGTGAACCAAAGTAAATCTTTTCTCTTATTAGATATCAAGATATCTTGATTATCTTGAATATTTGTATCAGTGATAGGAAGATGACTAACAAACACATATTAAATTGTATTGTGTGCCTTGAATATACACAATGTTTATCAGCTAAGTATTTATAACATAAAAAACAAACAGCAATTCAAGACTTACAAATGACAGTCAAATTCAAGCATTCCAAATACACTCAAAGTTTTATGGGTAAGAGGGGAAATAAATGACTGCAAAGAAAGAAAGTCCTTTTGGAGTTTGCAGAGAATTTTATCATGTAGTCTTGTTAGATACCAAATAGCCACTGTATTGGGGGAACAAAACCTTTTCAATCTATTATTAAATCTCTTTTTTTGCCTCATTGCGTTTTTTTAAAGCTTCATTGCTTTTATGCTTAGATTTAACCACTATTGTTACCTCTGTTCTGCCAAAAATTAATGCAGCATTTATACTCAATTTCTTCTTATGGCCTGCCATTCTTCATAACTGTGCAGCTCACATGTGCAAGCAAGGGAGCAGATGGCCCATCCACCTAAACAGGTTTCAGCTCATCACCTCTTTCTTTCTATTCTCTGAGTATGAGCTACCTCATCTTGCTCCCTGTGTATTGGATTTTTGTTATTTATTTTTCCTTCTTAAATAATTTGTCTTTATCTATTGTTTCAAAGTTAATACCATGTCGAAAATGATTTGGCTGCAAGGTAGAGGGAATCTGTTGTGATTTTATTCTGATTTTTGTATCAGTTAGCTTAGATTAAGTTATATGATGGTAACAAACAATCCTTCCAATCTCAGTAGAACATTACAAAGGTTTGCTATTGCTTATGCCTCTTGTCTATTACAGATTAGCAAGGGCCCTTGATTAAAATATCTTTTAATTCCAGACCCAGGTACATAGAGCATCTTTCATTTAGAATAATAGCTGCGTGATGTGGCAGAGGAAAATAAAACCATAGACATCTCACACTAACAATTACATGCTCTGACCTTAAACTGACACTCTTTACTTCTACTCATACCTCTCTGGAAAGAACTAGTCCCATAAGTCTCCTCCTCCACAAGGATTGAAGACAGGAACAGCCCAGCAGAGAGAGTGGAGAATAATTAGGAAACAAAACCAGTAATTATTTGCTTCTCTTCCTAAAAAGAAATATTTTTGAAGCTGTGTATTGTGGTATGTGATGGCAGTCATAGCTACTCTGGAGACTGAAGCAGGAGAATTACTTGAGTTCAAGACCAGCTTGGGCAGTATATCAAGATTTTACCTCAAAATACAATAAATAAAATCTTTGAGACTGCTTTTGGCAGTTCTTGAAAGCCAGTGACTCCTATTTAAACAAGCCTGTGCATAACAGATTTTCACTGAATTAACCAGCATTTTGATCATCTGCTGTATGCCAGATACTGTGCTAGGTGATAGGTTCACACAAGTGAGTATAATGGGGCTCTCAGTTTTAAGCCACAACCAGTCTGGTAATGGAAGGGACATAACCCAGGTAACTGTAAAGCCACATATGCCACATGCTATAGAAAAATTCTGAGAGTACAGAGTAGTGTAGGACCCACACAATATCTTATTCAGGCTTTCCTGACAAACAACAGATAAATGGACCAAGGAGGATAGAATAGGCATGTTAGCCCTCTAACCCAGTGTCACTGCTTTCTCATCACTTCCTGCCAATGTGTATGCATCTACATGTGAGCTACATATTATCTGGGCACTAAGATTGAGAAGTTAGGTGAGTTCGACTAAAATCCACAGTTTCACATCTGGGGGAAAAGCCAAATAAGATTGCCACAACTTCCCAGAGGGCGTATTCTCCCTGTCACAGTTTTTCTGTAGGGTTCTAATACCTACACTGTGTTCCATACTGTGTTGCCCTCAAAGGCTCTCATTAACAGAAAGTTGATTCACAGGAAGAACGGGAGTGTAGAACACAGCCTGTTGGGCTTGGACTGTGACCTGGTATCTAATTCTAAGTTCTCTGATTGGGTGACTATGGGTAAGTCATTCTCTTGGCCTGTTTCCTCATCTGTACAAGGAGAAAAAGCCTCTGAAATCCCTTCCAACTCCCAGTCTGTAAGTTTATAAATATTTTAACAATGAAGTGATTCTAGATTTCTAAGATTTACTGTTTTAAAATTCTGCAGATAGTTGTAGTGGAATATTGCTTTGTGTTCTTGCTAAAATACATAGAAGATGAAACAGTAATACATGATATGTAATTCATAGACATGAAGTCTCTAAGGCTTACATGAAATTGGTGTTCCTGCTGAGCAGTCATCTCTCATATATATATCTATCCAGAGGGGAAAAAAGCCTGTATTGTCAGAGACACTGGCCTTATCCTCACTGAATGCAAATTTTGAACCTGGAAAATTTTTCGATAAGTTGGTGAGAGAAAAATCTACTGATAACAGACAAAGAGCTGTTTTTATTTTATTTTATTTATTTATTTATTTATTTATTTATTTATTTATTTATTTATTTTTGGTACCGGGGATCAAACTCAGGTCCTTGCGCTTGCACAGCAGGCGGCGAAACCACTGAGCTAAATTCCCGGCCCAAAGAGCTGTTTTTTAAAAAAATGAGTTTAGACTTTCTAGGTCATACATTGAAATAGTCTTAGCAGTGGTGATAATTCTGGCTAAGGAAAAAATACAGCAAAATCACTAGTAAGATCCATTCCACTGCAAAAAAAGGTGAATATAAGTGGCTGGAAGTTCAGAACTGAAATGTTTTTGCTAAGAGCCCCACACCAGTCAGATAGGCCTTCATTTGCAAATGAAGAAAACAAAAGGACGGGCAGGTCGGCAGCGACGTTACTGTGGGAAACCCAAATGCCTTCCAATTGTGCACCTTTCCCGGTATGAACATATAGAGAAAGTCCATTCTTTTCTTAGAGCATGCACTTCTAAAAAACCCAGATCAGCAAAGAAATTTAGCATATACTATAACTTGAAATAGCAGAATGCTGCTAATTATGCCATCTCCAAATTTGCTTTCTCAATCTGTTTATAAAAACATGTATTCCTAATATATTCGGAGTATAAAAATTTCATTGAAAGTTTAGTCTCTCTCTGAATGTTTATATCAGGCATTCAGAGCATATGACAGTCTTTCATTGCACTATGAAGACTACATCTGTCATTTCCAAACTTTTCTGAACATATATTTTCAGTTATATACATACACCACCTTAGTAATATATAATAATATAATGTACTAACATACATTATAAAATTTGCAAACTAAAAAATAAAAGAATGAGATGAAACTGAGTGGAAATAAAAATTTTTAAATTTGCTTGAAACATTTTGCTAACCCACTGAAATATCCATATCTCACTTTGAAGATCACTGAAATAGACAATGGATGGGAAAGAATGTCCATATCCAATTGCATATATTTTTGAAATGGCACAAAAATATAAATTAACTTCTTGGTCTCATCACTAGTTCTATCCTCATACTTACATTGATTTTTGTGATAATCACATCCATTATTTTATGAACTTAGCCTTCAAGACGGAATAATGAATGGATTGTTGACTGAACTTCAGTCAATAGGCTATTATAATTTCCCTTAATACAGCAATATTGAAGAGTCACTGTTTGAAAGCTTCAGTTGCTGAATAACAACAAAACTGGATATGCATAATAATGAAGATATTGAAAAAATATTTTTAAAAAATCTGGAAATTGGAAAGCAAAAAACAACAAAAAGCCAAAATACTGAAAAATTATTTTCAGTTAAGTTATTTCAGAATTTGGCTAACTTTATGTTCTATATATTTGAGGTATGAATTTGATTTTTAATCCAGTCAACATTCATTTCATGTTACCATATGCCAGATAGACTGGATGTTTTCTCTTAGATGTTATTCAATCTCTTTAGTCTGAATACCTTTAATCACTCATATTAAAAGTCATTTATATTAGGAAGATATTTTTAAACAAATTAAATGAAGAGGATAGCTTGCATTTTAACAGTATCATGATGTAAAATAGAGGTCAGAAAGTAGTAATTTGCACCTGAAAGATCTTAGCATTGAGTCTTTGCCTTTACTTAAAACTCAGGGGCTTTCAATTACCTTTCAAATTAAAGGCTATTGTCCTATCTCTGAGGGGAAATAGCTTTGATTTTCTTTCCAGCAGTTCTTGATGTTCACCTGGTCTGTGTAGGTATGCGCATCAGGGCATAGTGACTCAGCCAGCCTAGGCCGGCTGAGTTAGCAGGAGATAGAATGTGTTGATCTATGTGTGGAGAACTGAGCCAAGGTGACTACCAGAGGAGTAGCATCCATCCTGGAATCCCAAAACATTATTTACAGAAAGGAAGGAATTTTAAAAATCAGAAGTAAAGAAGACAGGACAATTTTAAGACAGTGAGCTAACACATGGCAAGCTTAAATGAAACAGTTTTGGCTGACAAAACACAAGGGCCTGGTGGCTTCCTTTTTGGGAGAACTGGTGACAAAGTAGGTGGCAAATCTGCTTTGCTGTTTTATTGCTATTCTTCCAAGTCAAGGAATCAGCCATTTTTATTAGTTGTTGTTAGTGGAAGTGTGCTGGGACAGATTGCATACACAGTCCCCGCCCATATAATCCCTCTTCCCTATTTCTCCCTTTCACAGGTAATAGTGAAGAAGGGAGAAGCTTTTCTAGGTCAGGCCTGGAAGAGAGGAGGTACTCATGATATAGTTGTGGGACTGCATAACCTTTGTTCCTTTTCTCCAGCCCCATTGTGATTAAATGTGAGTTAATGGATAAAGATGCTTGTTAGTTTTGGGACACTAGATAAAATCTGTAACATACCTAAAGTCCCAAAGTAAACTACTCAACTCCTTGTTTGCCCGGAACTGATGTTCTGGACACCACAATCTATAGAACAAGCTACAAATGTCTGCTGACCATCAATACGTGACAGTCGACCACTAACCTTTGTCCCTTTTCTTTAATTCTATATGTTAACTTCCCCCTCAACCCCCTATAAGAACAGCCTCGGACTCTGAGCCAGTTGCCTCTCTAAGCTATTTTGCTTTGGGAGTGCCGTCTGGCCAGACTAATAAAGGTTCTGTTTTATTTTCCAACTTGTCCGGTGTGTTCCTTCCCAGGTGTTCTTCGCGGCAGTCAGCTCCTCGGAGCCTTTGGCAAGGCCCTCCGTCTTACATAGTCACTAAATAAATACAAATATTTTGACATTATTTTAACATTAGATAATCACTGTGAGCATAACTTAATCAGGCTTCCCTTCAGTTATTGTAACAAAAGAATAGCATTATATAAATGTAAAATATAAATACATATAAATATCAAATCAATTAATGTAGATTTCTATCTGTAAACTAGTCCAGTCCAGTTTAATTCCAGGCTGTTTTCATGCTTGCTTTATTCTGGAGATGATAAAATCATGTATTTTTTCTGAAATGCAAATTTATAATAGCATTAATTGAATAAAGCATGATGGGGAAGTTTAATATGCCCTAAAACCAGACTCTCCTTTACTTTTCAACTAAGAATATTAGTCCTCTCCTAATACATGCCTATTACAAAAAAATGCAAAAGATTTATTCTACACAATACATTCTCTCACTATGTGCAAGAAATTTTCTTTTCCAAGTGGAACACATTTTGTCCTTTGCAAGATGGAGAAGAATTTCTAGGGGCAAAATCTGTCTTGAGCTTCCTAAGGCATAGATAGAGACCACTTTTTCAGCTAACCTATCTCACCAAACACGAGCCTCTCTCATTTCTGAGTAAGACTTTTAGTGCAAGGTTAAAAGTCCTGAGAACAATGAAGATCTACCTTTCCGAAGAACAGAGGGGATGAATCCCAAACCATGGAGTTTATAACATCAGGAAAACCTACCTTGCAATTACTTCCAACTCATCTTTCTTATTGGGTCATTCACAAACGTAGAGCAATTTATTTTAAATTCCACTAATCAGGAAGGAAAATAATTTTTTCCATAGCAGGATATTGTTTTGCCACTGATTGCTGTATAACTCTTGAAAAAACTCTGCCGTTTTAAGTGAGAGAGATTTAAAATCATAAGTACTAGTAAAAGGAAGTATGGCAGAGGATCAGTCAATTTTAAAATATAAATATAGTATAGCCTGCTTTTGCAAAACCCATAGCTGAAGGCCTGGGTACTCACATTACAGAAGAACTTTAAATTTTGCCAAAATAATATATTATCAACTCTCTAGTAACAAAGGAAACAGGCTGGAAATACTATAACCACATTCTGTTAAATTTTCTAGTGTGTTTCAAATTGTATTATAGTGTTCACATTAGGGACAAAATGGATTTGCGTTGGAATTTTCAATACTGTATGTATATTGTAGAATAATTCATCTTACAGAAGGATTGTTATCTTATTGGTCTAACTTCTCTTCAGTAGAGAAGGTAACTTGAGAATTAAATAAAATGTAATTTGCCAGTCTGAACTGACAGACTTTTTAACTCTTCAGTTGCCATATGCCTATCAGATTACCACCAACAAATCTCTCAATTCCTGACATTTGCCAGTGTGAGATGTATAGAATATAAGCTTTCATCATGTGTTTCCCATATTGATAATAACAGGGTATTTCAGCAACATATTATTAAAGCATTAATGTGTGAATTCTAGTGGAATATAGAGAATAGGTATGAACCTGCATTTGTTAACCAGTTTGAGAAAAGTTTACCTCTTAATTTTGCTCATTTACAATTTTTTAAATTGACACAAAATTGTGCATACTTGTGTGTGCCCTGTGATTTTTTGATTCATGTATATATTATGTAATGTTCAAATCAGTGTAAGAATATCTATCTCCTTAAACATTCATAATTTCTTTTAGTGAAAATGTTCAAAATCCTTTCTTTTAAGATTTTGGAAATATGCAGTACATTATCATTATTATAGTTGCCTTACTGTGCAAATAGAACACTAGAAATTATTTTTCCTATCTAACTATAATTTAGCATCCATTCACCAGCCTTTCTCTATTACCTCCCTACTGTCTGTAGCCTCTTATAACCACTATACTGTCTCAACTTTTACGAAATAAAAATTCAAAAATTCTACATAATGGTGAGATCATGTTGTTTTTCTGTGCCTGGCATATGTCACTTACAAGAATATCTTCCAGTTCTATCCTGTTGTCACAAATGACAGAATTTCGTCTTCATAACTGAATAGTATTCCATTGCATAAATATTTCACATTATCTTTATTCAGCAGTTGACAGACACTCAGATTTCTTCCATTTCTTAACTACTGAGAACAGCACTGCAATGAACATGGGAGTACAGATGTCTCTTTAACACATTGGTTTCATTTCTTTTGGCTATATAACCAGTAGTAGGATTGCTGGATCATATGTTAGTTCTAGTTTTAATTTTTTGAGAAACTTTCATATTGTTTTCCCTAATGGATGTGCTAATTTCCATTCTCAACAACAACACTGCATCCTCACCAGTACTTGTTATCTTCCTTTTTTTGGAGGAGTTTTTTTGGTACTGGGGAATGAACTTGGGACCTTGAGCTTGCAAGGCAGGCAGCGGAACCACTAAGCTAAATCCCTGGCCCTCTGTTGTTTTGATAATAGTCATTCTAACTGGGGTGAGGTGATTTCTCACTGTGATGTTGATTTGTATTTCCCTGTGATTAGTGACACTGAATATGTTCTTATATACCTGTTGACCATTTGTATGTGTTTAGACATATGTCTTTTCAGGTGTATTGATCATTTTAAAATAAGATTATTTTTATTTTTGCTATTGAGTTGTTTGAGTTTCTTATATGTACAGTCTGGATATGTACTCCTTGTGAGATGTATTTTCTCCTATTGAGTAGGTTGTCTATTCACTCTATTGATTATTTCTTTTGCTGTGCAGAAGACTTTTAGGTTGATATAATCCCATTTGTATATTTTTGCTTTAAGTCTTATACAAAATGTCCTTGCCCATTCTAATGTTCTAAAACATTTCTCTTATATTTCTTCTAGTAGTTTCATAACATCAGATCTTACATTTAAATCTTTAGCCCATTTCAAATTCGTTTTGTATATAGTAAGAGACAGAGGTCGAGTTTGATTCTCCTGTATGCAGATACTCAGTTTTCCCAGCACCATTTCTCTACTCCATGATCTTAGCACAGTTTTCAAAGATTGGTTGGCTGTGGATGCATGTATTTACCTCTAGGCTCTGTATTCTGTTCCGTTGGTCTATGTGTTTGTTTTTAGTGCTAATGCCATGCTGTTTTAAGTACTATAGCTTTATGGCATATTTTAAGTGAGGTGGTATAGGGCCTATGGCTGTAGGCCAATACTGCTGGATGCTGGTCTTTGGAGCTCTTCAGGGTCAACAACCCCTAGTATTTATTGTTCTTTTGCTTAGCCTGACTGCTCTGTCTACTCTACTCAGAAAAAGAATCCAGAGTAGAGTTATAGGACCTCTGAAGCCCACACTACCCAAAAAATAAATCACAAGGAGATTTACAGGACCACCAAAATGAGTCTTTATTTTAACAGGACCTGCATGGGAGCACACAGGGTCAGTACATTGCTGGGAAGTCCTCCTAGACTAGCCAGAGAAGAATGAAAGAATACCTGCTTAAATAGCAGCTGCAGGACTGTGACTGGTCTAAATACAGGGATGTTCAAATTCTGGTCTGCTGATTGGTCCAACAGCAGGCCTGTGATTAGTCTAACTGGGTGCAGGGCTGCAGGACAGCAACAGTTGTCATGGCAGTGATTTAGTGAGGGGTTAGGGTGATCCTAGTTGTTTGATTGACAGCAGTCACATCTCTGGGAAAAATGGTGGGGCTGAAACCAGGGAATCTTTGGGAAGGCTAGCTGTGTTCATCACAGCTAATTGGGATTCAGAAAGGTTGTAGATGTCAATAATAGTCCTAATTTCCTCCTCCCTGGTCTTAACCAAATTAAGGTACTTCCCCACACACATTTTTCAAAGAGGTAGCAGCAGTATGTGAAGTGGCAGGAGTGGGAAAAGGGCACCACAACTGACAGAGGAACTGCAGTCACACTGGGTGAACTGGAGGTGAGTGGCAATTAAATAACCCCCTGGTTATTTAACCCCCTCCAGACACCAGGTCAAATTGTCCCTGTCCATTGATGCGGGGTGGAATGAGGAGGAGTGAAGGAAAGTGAGCTGGAGGGTGCCAGTGGCAGGCCAGGCCACACCCTCCCTGGGCAAAGAGGGGAGAGGTACTTCTCATCTGTCTCAGTAACATATAAATTTAACTATATATATATATTTTAATTCTGTGAAGAATGTCATTGATATTTTGATAGGGATTATTATATAGGGATTATATTTAATCTGCATATCTCTTTGTGCAGTACAAACACTTTAATGATATTGATTCTTGCAGTCCATGAACATGGGATGTCTTTTTGTGTGTATATGTGTGTGTGTCTGCTTCGAGTTTTTCATTAATGTGTTTATTGTAGAGCACTTCTGTCTCTGACTCAGTTTACTTCAGAAGTTGGCCCTTTTAAATTATGTTTGAAAGACCTCATTGACCTTCCCCTTGTAATATGCAATGCAAATTTCTCAAAAATACTTTGGGTTCCATCTCATTTTTCATTTCTCTAACTTTATGACTCCTGGGAATCCTCAGCTGCTGAAAGAGGTGTGTGTGTGTGTGTGTGTGTGTGTGTGTGTGTGTGTGTGTGTGTGGTGTAGAAACTCTTACATTCTTATTTAATGAACTTTATATTTCTTGAATGAGACTGTCAGGAACTTTGCCTTTTTTTGTTTCATACCGGGGATCGAACTCAGGTCCTTGGGGTTGTACAGCAGGCAGCGAAACCACTGAGCTAAATCCCTGGCCCAGGAACTTTGCTTTTTACATTAAAAGTTTTAAGAAATTAACTTTTGAATTCATTATTTCAATTGTCTTTTGCTTTCAGAATAATTTCCTTATGCTTTTATTTTCCTAATGCTTAGGAAATCCTAATTTAAAACTTACATATCATTCAAGTTCTCTAAGTTTATGTTTGGTTATTGTTGACTAAAGAAAGTGCATGGATTACATTTCTGATAGATGTATTTCTGTCAAATTATTCTCCAATATCTAATAAATTTTGCTAAATATATTTAGTGCTATTTATTTGGTACATAAAAGCTTGTGATTGTTTAAGTTTTATTGTATACTATCCATTTTATTGTTATAAATGCATCCTCTCTGTCAAATTAATGTATTTTATCATTACTTTTTGCTAATTTTTTCCCAGTTATTTATATTCACAGTATTAAATAAAATTGTCCATTAGTTTGTTGCAGCCTTCTCTGCCTCTCATTTTTGATCTTCAGAACAGCCACTTTAGTTTATTGTGATTATTTAATTTGATAATTACCTAAATATTCCTTAATAGCACCTCATATAGACACTATCTTCCTTCATTTATCTTGTTTTCTCATTCCTTTCTTTCTTACTTCCTGGTTTTATCTATTTACTCCCTGATTTTATCTATTCCAACTCAGTTAAAATTTATGGTCTCATATGATAGAAAGAAGCAACATTAATAGTGAATTCAAAATGATGGCTTTTCCTATCACTTTCTTTTGTGTATAAATATCTGGGAGAAAGGGATCAGTGGATTTATGGTAGCATATTGGACCTCTCAGGAATCCCGTTCTGGTCTCCTATTTTGAGGCATTCAGATTCCAGGCAGCTCTTGTTCAAGGGAGCTGTGTTGGAACCCTACCTGGATGCATCCAAATCACAGTCTACAGGAAGAAAGATGAATGTGCAGAGATGAGAGGCATCTCCCAGTTGAGCTAACTCCCTTTAAAGCATCTTTGTTGCAGTCCTGCATTTGTGAGTTTCCACTTAGATATCCTTGACCAGAATTTAGTCACCTTGCTACTATCTGCTATAGAGAAGACTTGGAAATCTAAGTCTTATTCTGACACTAATCTCAATGAAAAGTCAATATTTTGGCTCTGTGGATGAAAGGAAGAATGTATGTTAAGGTGGTATATCAGTTAGGGTTTGCTAGAGGAACAGATTTAATATAAAATTTGAATCTATGCTGGAAGCCTGGATACATCTGTCCAAAGGTGATGGTGAAGACTGGAGCGCTTGTGAAGAAGCACAGGTGAGACTTCTTTCTTCTTTCCCTTTTTATTCCATCCAGGCAGTAAGCCTATTCATTGGTGCCACCCACACCCTGTAAGTCAGTCATCCAGACACATTCAGAACTGTGCTAAACCAATCTGCTTGATGTTTCTTACTCAGTTTGACACCGCAATTAGCTATCCCAAGGGAGGCGGCAGCCAGTAGTTCTGTAAGATGATAATTGCTGTCTTCATTTGCCCTACCTTTTTCAACGAATCTTCATTTCTCTCCACCTCTCAGTATAGTTCTTTTTTTAAAAAAATCAATAACCAATATGTGCATGTTATTTTAACTTATGTTAGTACTGCTTACATTTGAGTCATGCAGGTCACTGTGTATCTCCCCCCACCCCTTGTTTTCAACTATTTTGATTTTCTGGCTGTGACACATCCATTTAAACCACCTTTTGTTTACCCTAAGAAGGAGAATCAGAAATGGAAACTTGTTTGCCAAATACCCTTGAAGATTTGTAACACAGCCCTGTTTTGTGTTTCTCATAGCTCCTCTCCCATGATGTCTGAAGCTGAAATGGCCACTTTTTGACTAGAGGGAGGCACCACCTTGCTCTAGATTTCCTGTTTTATGAGAAAAACAAACAGAAATCCCGTTTGTGTTAGCTCCTGTTTCTCAAGTTTTCTGTTATGGCTAAATGCTTTTATTGGTGGATATGCTTAAAATTAATATTAGTCTCATTTTAAATTTTATTAATGTTCTAACTTGTCATGAATTTTAGCTTTTAATACAGAGCCATCAGCCATTTATCAATTCTTACCTGTAAATATCTGCCAGATTTTGGATATTGATTGAAAGTAATTTTAATTTTTACCAGATTTATTTGTTTTGTATCCCTTCATTTCATTTTATCATAAACTTATAAATTCTATTTGTTGAAGTAATGTCTAGATACCATTTGAAATTCCTGGATATTGTAATAAGTGAATCATTTTTGTCTTTTATTCTGTATTTACTTCTAAATTCAGCTCTTTAAAGATATTGATAATTTCAGTGCATCAGGCTTCCAAACTGCCTTATCTTTAAGATGATGAGTAACTGGTAACTACAAGTAAATTTCAACTAAGCAAAGAAAAGTTACAGTACTAACTAGACCTCTGTGGAATTAATATTAATCTCACTGAATGAATGGGGAAACTTAATAAGCAGCAAGCATGGGAAGCGTGCTCTTATTTATTGAGAAATTTTTGGCAGCCTTATCACATTAAGATATAGCCCTTTTTATTTTTCCTTCTATCAATGATCATTTTTATTCAGGACTTGGCAAGTATGAATAAAGTTTGGTCCATATATATGTTCACTCAGACTTTCCATTTGTAGTTAATGATACTTTCAAACTTTTCAACTGTAAGACTAAATATGAAATGGGCCCCATTTCATTTTTTTGAGGTCCTCTCTTTCTAATAATTAACAACTAATGGATCAAATTTGACACAGAAATTCCCTAAGTTGTTGCCTAATTCAGTGCTTCTTAAAGTGTAGTCCTTGGACCAGCACCGTGAACTACAGCTGGGCCCTTGTTATGAATGCAGATTCTCAGGCTTCAGTTCACACATGTTGTGTAAGAAACTGGGAGAGGATTGAGGCAAAGCGTTAACAAGTCCCCCAGGTGATTATGATGAATGTTCAAGATTAAGACTAAATGGTTTTAATCATGATTAGAAAAGAAACAAGTTTAACTAGCCCAGAAGTCTAAACAAGTTCAGCTGGCAATTGAGGGAAAAAAGATGAAAAAAGAGAAGGGTTTTTTTAACCCAGTAAGAACAGCAGCTACTTGTAAAGAAAATTCATTAGTAAAATAGCATTGTCTACATAATGTGAGTGAAGATGTAAGATGCCTTCATTCATTCCTTAATTTTTTAGCTACTGTTTTATTTGCTAATTTATTGCTTTGATAGTTTGACAGGCACTGAAGTGTATTTTAATAAAATAGGCAAGGATATTTAAGAAATAAAACCAACTGTCAAAGAATTTATATTCTGTGGAGAAGGTAGAACAAAATAGGGAAGGAGAAACAAAGAAAATCAAGCTAGCACTTTAAAGGGGCACAAATGACGAACTTCAGAAACACAGGAGAAACTCACTACAAAGAAAAGACAGGGCTTCATTTAGCTTAAATGTAGGTACAGAGTTTGATGCCGTAATTCCTTAATGACACTTCCCCTCACTTATTACTTTGTGAGAGAAATGTGAAAATTTTTGAATACTGGTACCCACATGAATGCTAGTGATGATGGTACTGTAGATTGTTATAGCAATAATTTATGCTCCAGGGAAACTGCAGTGAAAAAGCATAAACACGAAAATAATCAAAATAGTGACAGTCTTTTCTGAGGTTACACTTCAGCACGAGAAACAATCAGCTTATACGAGAAATACAATAGAGTGATGAAGAAACCTCTGTGTCCCTCCCTAGAAGCACAATTGAAGGGCACAGCAAGAACATCTTGGGAAATCCAATGAAATCTACTCAGTATAGATTTTGACCTGCTATTTCAACCTGATCGAATGCAGCTCACTATACCCTAATTGTTAGAAGAGAGAATTGACTGAAGAGAAAAATCAGCTCTCACTATTGTTCCTGAGACATTTTTCCAGGTAGGAAAGAATTCAATCTCTGAAGATCTAGTAGAAGCTACTGTGAGGGAACTGCTTACAAAGCACTCTCTCTGTGATTTAAAAGCATGAAATAACCTCATTTCACAGTTGAAAGTCTTTAAAACTCTCTCTCTTATCTGCCTATACAGCCTGGATATTGAATCAGACTTGAGATAAAATAGCAAAGTCTCTGTGCGCGTACTCAAATATGTTATCAAAAAGCTTGATCATTCTTTTCAGAATTTGTGGCAAGTACTAATTTACTATCCAAAACAGATATTGAATGATATTTAAGTTTTCAGAGAGTTTCTTTAGGGAAACAGAACAAATTTATTGGAAATCCATTTGTACTTTGCACCATGGAATCCTGTATAATCACATCAGCTAGTTTGCAAAAGAATTGTTCTTAAAGAATGGCTGTCAGTGTAGCAAGATTGTAGGATGGGATCAGAAAGGACAGTTCTATCTTTATTCTTTTTTGCTTCTCTTGCCTTGTTTTGTGTTTGGAACATATTAATTGACATTCACTTTGTTTATGAGACACATGTTTATGAGTGGGTCTTTGGCAAGTCTCAATAACTTTTCTATCTGGGTAACTTGTATGTCTGCTTTCCAGAAATAAGTCCATAAAATTCAGAATAGAGCCTCTTTACATATCATGTAACTATGGTGTGCCTGAGAGTAACCTCCTATAAAGTAAATAAAGCTATATTGATTTCTCCTGGATCACACACTCTATTTTGTGGAATTTTCTCTCATCTAACTCAAATCCTCACAGATTTTCAGGGTAGCTGTTTTTCTGCATGGCTGAGAGTGGGGTTTGCTTGTTGGAAGTGCAGGTAGCTACTGTGCAAATATACTCCAACATTAAACTTACTATTTATATTATTCAATGATACAGTCAAACAAAAAATATCTTAAAAAATCATATTTTTTTCAATAATTGTCAGTATTTATGTTAGGGCAGAAACTTCCAACCTCTAAGGCTCTAAGGTAAAGGAGAAAGTAAAATGTAGAAATAAAAATGTCTGAATTATCCATACGTATGATAGGTGAAGAATTTCCAAAGGAGAGCCTCAGGCCAACAATAACATTTACTGAAGTTCTCTAATCCTTTGGTTCTATCTAGGGTCACAAAGAATGTAATCTTTGATCCCAAGAACCATGTTAGCAAAGGCAAATTATTGTATTCTGATATTAGAAATATAAGGAGCCAGATTCTTATGCTACTTAATGTCTGTATGTTTGTGTATTTACTAATTCTTCTATCATTTGACTATTTATAGATAGCTAACAATATATTAAGCATTGTGTGTAATAAAGACATGAATAAGACAATGCCCCTACCATCAAGAGTCTCAAAATCTGGTAGGTAAGCCATCACACAAACATTGATATTTATGTGACAGAGGCCATACTCATAAATAAGTGAGTAAATAAATAATGATAGATGCAGGTGGGCTTGGTGGCAGATACCTGTAATCACAGCTATTTGGAACCTGAAGCAGAAGGATCATGAGTTCAAGGCCAGTCTGTACTACATTGTTAGGCCCTGTCTACTAAAAAGAGATTGATAAATGATAGACCGTATACATATGGAATAAAGAGGTAGATCGCTAGATACATGGACACATAGATAGACAGACGGATAGATGGACAGATCGATAGGTGTCCCGGCCCTCGGGTAAGTCAACGGAGACCCTAGAGGGGGAGTGAGAATGACAAAGGACAGGGGACACGAGAGATGGAGACAAGACAGGTTTCTGATCAAGTCTCGTTTATTGCGGAAGCTGCTACAGCATATATACCGTAGGGCTAGAGGGAGGGAGCAAGGGGAGGGTACTGGGGCTACTTCCTTGTTGCCGGGTAGACTTGCAGCAGGCTTAGACATGCCCGTAAAAGGCACTCAAGAGTACTAGCGGGGGGGGGGGGGGCAAGGCCCCCCACAGATAGGCTAGTATGTAGCCATCAATGAGTTAGATGTTTTTAGTTTCTCTTAGAATAAAAGCTAAGGCAGGGCCTTAAAGCCTATATTGTCTACATTTTTACTACTCCTGGCACCATATCCTATCATCTTGTTCCGTGCTTATTGCATTTCAAAATGCTAGTCTCCAAATGCTGTTGCTGAAATCTATTTATTATGTTCTCCCCAGAAATTTTGCATTTTTTGTCTAATTTGTTGGAATTGTTTTCACTGAGATATACATATAAATCTCTTCTTCTCTTAATTCAGAGATATGTTAAAATGTCACCTTACCAGAAGTGCTCCCTGGCCACCCTCTTAATACCATTATTCACTCTACTTTTACTTGTTCTTCATTGATGCTGTCGTTACCTGTCATGTTATAGATTTCTTTCTTTCTTTATCTGTCTTTCATAATGTAAACTCATGTAATAGTGTGAACTTTTAAAAATTATTGAATCCCCAGAATAATAACTAACATATGATAAGAGAATTGTTGGTTGTATAAATAACCGGATAATGATACAAAGGCAACATATACGAGAGCAAGGAAGATATTAGATTCTGAATTAGGGAATTTGGGCTTTCTTGGAAGCTGTATCAGCTATACGAGAATACATTATTATAACACAGCTGTATTTCTCATGTACTGTGTATAAGCGGCTAGTGGTTGACTGATTTGGCTGTGCTCGTGGGGCGGTTATGTTGGTTGTAGTTGAACTTACTTCACGTATCACTAGTCAACTTGGTTCTAGAGCTGATTTTGGTCTGCCCTCAGCTTGGATTGGTTCTTATCTACTTTTCTTTCATTTTCCTTCTCAAAGGAGCTTGAACGTTTTCTTCTCAGGGTGAAGACAGATCAAAAAGGGAGCAAGACCAACTGACAGTCCTCTGTTTGCATTACATCTGGTAGCATCCCTTGGCCAAGATGAATTGCATGATTATACCTTGATTCAAAGGGCAGAGGAGCCATTTTGCTCACAAAAGGAGGAGTAAAATTTTAATTGAATCTACCATAGTGGATCCTACTACTTTTGGCTTTGAGCAGTTTCATACTACTTTACATACTGTTGTATAACATTTAGAATTTTCCACTATTGAGATACAAGTGGTGATTAAAATATATGGTGAATGTTTACATTAAAATTTTTATTAAAGTAAAAGATATTCCATTAATCCCCTTCCTCTTTTGTGAATGTCTTTATAAAGTGCAATCAAAAGTACAGTGAAAAAAAAAAAAGGAAAAAAAAAAATCTAGTACGGGCCGGGGATTTAGCTCAGTGGTTCTGGTGCCTGCCTTGCAAGCACAAGGTCCCAAGTTCAATCCCTGGTACAAAAAAAAAAGTACAGTGAATGCTGCTGCCAAGTGCTGTCTAAAGGAAAACCAGGCTTCGAAAAACATTATAGTATGTCCTCACTCACACTGATCATTGGCTCTGGCACTGTGCCACTTGTAGCTCTTCCCCCCAAATCAAATGAACCTGAAAGGTAAACATTTTGAATAGATTCAGGACATTAAGGTAGCCGACAGTGTGATTCAAGATATCCATAGAAGGACTTCCAGAACTCCTTCAGAAAAAGACAAGAACAATGGGATAAATGTATTCAAAGCAAATGAGATAAATGTATTCAAAATATTTTGAGAGAGATTAATGGCAATGTGTTTTCTACTGTAATAAATATTTAAAATTTAAATGTATGCACTGCATTTTCAATCACTCCTTGTATCCTATTTGCAGCCAGTGTTGAACTAGAATTAATGAAAGTGAACCATCCTGTAATCTCCCAATGAAAGAGTTTCTAGGATGCATATGACATTATGTGATCACACTGGTCACAATATGCCTAGTAAGTAGGTCAGTAACTTGTCTGTTCAGGGATAGTTTGTCTTATACACAATCTATTTCCCAGCTTTTAGCCTCGAAACAACTAAGTGCTTCCTCTGCTCCCATCCAATTTCCCTTTTGTAGGAATTTAATTTATAAGACTGCTGACTTTAATTACAGATGGAAACATGAAACAGTTCTATCAAAATGTAATTGACTGCCATAATAGTGTTGCTTTGAGATTTTCTTATTTTCCCCTCTCATCTTAAAAGAGTAGACTCGGGAGATTAGAGTTAATGATGCTGGTGGTGTACTGATTGCCAAATTATTTGTTTTCTTTCTTCTTGCATTTGGGACTAACTTGATTATTTGAAAAACACCTGCAATTCTTTAGCAAATGTTTAACTCCAATCAGGGAAATCTGCCATCACATATGTGAAAACTATAATATTACAATGTTTTCCCAAAGATGACAATGCAGTATTGTCATGTGTGCACGTGTGCGTGTGTGTGTGTGTGTGTGTGTGTGTGTATGTGTGTGTGTAGTAGGAGTTGTAGCAGGGAACAGTTTTTACATTGGGTAACTGTCTAGGAGTTAGGACATTTGACATTAGCAGGATCAAGTGGACCAGAATTTTTAACTTGTATTTCCTAGAAAAACTAGTTACCCCTGCCACATCCAAGAAATGAAGGGGGTAGGGATCTTAAGAGACCAAAGGTGTTTTTATATTCTTGAAGGCCATTTGCTTATAATTTTGGTCACCAGTATTCGATAGGAAGTATATATTATATCCCAGCTAGCTATACCTTTAGCTAAAATGCCTAGTGGCTTCTACGAATTGGAGTCTAAATGGAGTTAATTACTGATGGGTGAAGCTTTTCTTATTATGGCTAGTGATAATCTCCATTGCTCAGATAGGTTCTTATCAACAGAACAGTGTCCGAGGAGGGCTCTGACCTCCCTGACTTTGCTTCCTATCATAAAATGAAACTGACCTTTCTGTTTGTTTTCCTGTAGCATCTTTTTGCTGTAGCAATATAGTCATTCTCAATCTAACATCTGCCCTCAATTCTTCACTGTGCCAACTTTCCACAAATGATTTGATAATTTCCTTCCTGATTTTATTTGACTCCTATAAAAAGGTATTAAAGGATGAACAAGTCAATATAGAACAACCTAGCAAGGACACCCCAAAATGAAAAAAAATGAAGCAAGTATATTTTCTTAATGTTTTGTTAGAACAACACTTAGACTTTTTTTTTAATTAAAGAAGTCTGATAAAATAAATAACATTTACTCATGATTCACTTGCTGAATGACCAGGTTTTTTTCTTAACTCCCAGATAATTGCATCTGAACTGTGATAAAATTATCACAGAACTCTTCATGAGACAGCCTTGTGTGAATTTTTGTTTGAGATGAACCAGGAGCAGTTTGAAGATCCTTTCATCTTATACCTATGACATTTTACATAATAACCCTGTAAAGACAGTCTGACATATTCTCGTTAGTAAGTTATATAGGTGGCTTATTTAAGTAGCGGAAATTACTTTTGAATGAACTCTGCAAGTCTGAGTAAATGACCATGTGAGAATAAGTTAATCAGCTGTCTTTGTTAAATGTTTTTCTAAGTGTGGGAGGCCTTGGCAGGTAATTTGGCTTTCTCTGATTTGCAGCTCCTGTCATCATTGCTATATGTGACTGGTAAGCCTGACTGGACAGGCTCGCAGTCTAACACTAATGCTGATGAATAGTTTAAAGACACTGCACTATTGATAATTTTAGAAATGTCTTTGGAATTGGATCTAAGGGGCTTTTTTTCCAATATGTATCTTATTTCATGGCAACATTTCTTTGAGGTAAAACTTCTTTGTGGGAAATTTTGAGTTAAGCTTCATATTGGGTGAGGTAAAAATGAAACACATTATGCTACAAATTTCCTCTAGAAAAACAAAGTCCTGGCTCCACTTTGGTATCATGTAGATATAGTCTTACAGAAAATGGATTTCGTTATAGTCAGTATAGCTCACTTCTACCTGCAACTGCTTTATGAAGTGAGGTACCATTGTTTCTTAGTTACTTGATTGTGTTTTTTAGTGATGTAGAATATTACACTTGAATGTACCATTTGATCTCCCCTACCCCAGTATTTCTCAAAAGCTATCTGATATTCAAGGAGGTTGAATACCTACATCCTGGAGTCTGGGAGTAGACTCTAAAAACAATAAACAAGGCCATATTTGTTGTCATAAGATTTTGAATTTTCATTCATAACACACCGATGTTCATTGATCTAAGATTTTGCTCATTTGAGCTCTGTTTGCAGGAATTAAATAAAATTGGCCAAGCATCCTCATCCCATATCCTATAGGCTTTTTCAAGATAATCTGAAAATATCTGAAAATTCCTAGGGAATGATGTCTTGATCAGCTTCCTCCCTGATTCCCTGTCTCCACTGAATTTTCAGTATCACCAAAGTCTTATCATCTTCAGCTATTTTCTTCCCACATCCTTGAAGTTCAAAAGGTGAATCTTTTCCCTTCTTTCATTTTACATGGTGCCTCTCATACAGGTATATATGGGAATACCAGACCTCCGTAAAAATCTTTTACTAGAAAAATATTTATAACACAGCACCACATAACAATAAAATTAAGAGTAATAGTTATTCTTGTTCTTAAAACTGTTTGTCAACCCGGCCACCAGCACCTTTTCAATACTTAACATTTATCAGCAGATTCCTCTCCTGTCATCGGGTGGCTTATTTCACACTTACTCACTTTTCCTCCTTCTACACTTCATTCTTCTCTGAGCTCTTCCACAAATTTCTGTTGATACCTTATCCAGAATGATTTAACCATGTCTTTGTCTAATTCCAGAAAATTAAGCATGTTCCATGAAGCACCTCTGCATAATAAATTTCTTCTGTCAAAGTGGTTCCTTGAAAAAGGTTATTATATTCCATAGAGCAGTTTCATAAGTCCCTTCTTCTTCCTTCTCCATTTTATACTGAATTTAATTTTATAAGTTTTGTCCCACTTAAGTCTTTAGTACATTTTCTGATTCAACATGTGAGCATTTTAAACCTATAATTTTGTGCTTATCCATATATAGACTAATAATTCTGTTTGATATCTTCTGAAACAGAACTATTGATTTGCTTCTCAGTCTCTTTCCTATTATGTCAGCCTTTCTTTAATTAAGAAAACTGAAATCTAGACACACTAAATCACTTGTCAGTGTCTTCAAACTCAGAGCATTACAAAGATATGCAATATTCTTCTCTATCATTATTCAAGGTGGAGAAAGTATCTCATTGTTAGTGAAATTATATCAAACAAATACCTCTCTATTTTCTGATGGGGATTATTAAATCAGTGCTTAATATTGTGTTCTAACAAAATTCATGTTGAATATCATGACATGGATTTTCCTACATTTGTGCCTTTATTGATCTATTTATGACTTGTTTTGGGGAATGTTACCTGCAAAGATTTCAGTTATTCTTAATTTTTGCCATTATTTGGAAGGATATATCTATCTGCCAGATCCTTTCCAGGTATTTTTGTGTTTTCCTTTCTCCTGATGGTAGTAAATCATCTTATATTAGTGGGCAGCAAGGCTCTGACTTCCTGTCTCAAAACAGAGAAAAGGAGTTTTATTTCAGTCCTTTTCCCCATGGATGTCTTTTGCTTTCAAGTATTGAGTCTGTTTATTTTTGTGATTGACCATAGATATTCTTGTGAGTGCAAATATTTATTAACATAATTCCTACTATGTGCTTGGAATGCTACAGGTCTTAATAAGGATTTTTAAAAAGTATATACCTTGACCCTTATTCTCAATTTTCTTATGAAATACTTGGGGAGAGGAAAAAATATGTGTTTAAGTATATAATAATGTAAGATTTGAGTGACATTTTGGAAAAATAATAGGAGAAATATGAAGTTGAACATGGTACATTGAAAATTAAAGCTATAAACTCAAACATGTTGGCACTCTTGAAAATTTGTTGAAAGCTACAGTCTCTCTCAAAAGAAATGCATGTATAAATATTTCAAAATTTATTTTAGTAATTTTCCAAGGTTCAGAAACTTAGGGAAGGCCATCCAGGGGAATATGGACCTCAAGTTGAAACTTAAGACAGATTGGAAGTAACATCAGAGTTGAAAGGCATGGATCATGGATCTCAGAGAGACTGACTGGCGATTTCTGGAGTTGGATCTTGAAAGATAAACAAAGGGAAGAAGTGCAAAGCTGGGACATGGAATATTCTGGGTTAGGAAAATGTTGAGGAAAAGGCCAAAGACAGGCCATTAAGAAGCATAGTTTGGCAATTGTTAAGCCAGTTTGAAGCAAAAGAGTAGGACATTACAGGGAAAGGCGAGAAAGGTCTGCTTGTGTTGGGTCCCAGATGATTGCGAATAAAAGTAAAACTATTTTATTTTTAAAAGTATTTTTCTTTATTACAAAAGTATACATGATAATTTCTAGAAATTTAAATTATAATGAAGTATAAAAATAGAGAGTGAAAATCTTTTTATTCTAATTGTATAGAATTATGAGTTTGAACTGTAAACAGTAAAAAGCTGGCTTATAACTTGCTTTTTCATTTAAAAACACATATATTGTGGTTAGATTTCAATGTCAAAAATAAGTATAAATCTTGTAATTTCAGTGGTTTCAGTATGTTCTTTATATAAATTCCAATAATTTATTTTTATTTTTAAAAGAAACTGACTTTTTTTTTCAATATTTGACCCAGCATTTATTTATTTTAACTTTATGTTGTATTAGTACATATTTGGCATGTATATTGATCACATTCATTATAGGGAATTTGTACGTTTACATAATATATCTTAGTTCTTTTCCCCCATCCCCCTTCCTGCCTTTCAACCCCTCTTCACCTCCTCATTTACAAAAGCTTTGTTTCCATTTTTCCTTCCATTATTTTTTTTCCATTTCCCTTCCTTCCCATCTCCCTCCTCCCCTCCCTTGTTCCCCTTCCCAACTGAACATTTTCTTCCTACTTCCCAACAGCTATCATCCATTTTCTTCCTCATTTACCCTTTCAGTTTCTTACACAAGAGAAACAATGTGATATTTAAACATATGTGTGTAATTTGTTTCACTTAAAAGCATGGTCTTAAGGTACATCCATTTACCTAAAAATGTCTCAAATTTATGCTTCTTTATGCCAGAGTAGTACTTTATTATATAAAAAAACCACATCTTCTTTTTTTTTATTAAGTTTATTGGCACATTTAGGTATACATTATGATCACATTCATCATTGGAAATTTATACCTGTACATAATATATCTTGGTTCTTCTTTTTTCCCCATTCCCTTCCCTCCATTCCACCCCTACCCCTTCCTATTTACAAATGTTGATTCCATGCTTTCCTTCTTTTCTCATCATTTTTTCTTTCCCTTTTTTCCCTTCCTCTACCCTCCTCCCTACTTCCCCTTCCCTTTGGAACTTTTCTTCTTATTTCACATTATCTATTATGCCTTTTGGTCCTCATTTACACTTTCAGTTTCTCACACCAGAGAAATTATTTGAAAACCACATTTTCTTTATCCATTCATCCATTGATGGGCAGGCATCTGGGCTGTTTCCAAGATCTGGCCATTACAAATTGTGCTGCTATAAACATGGGTGTGCATATATTGCTGTGATATGATGCTTTTAACTCTCTTGGGAAGATGCTTTTAACTCTCTTGGGAAGATACCAACAATGGGAATAGCTGGGTCAAATGGAACCTCTAGTTTTAGTTTTTTGAGGAATCTCCACACTGATTTCCATAGTGGTTGTACCAATTTATACTCTCACCAACAGTGGAGTAGGGCTTCTTTTTCCCCAAAGCCTTGTCAGCATTTGTTTCTGGTTGATTTCTTGATAATAGCCCGTCTTTCTGGAGTGAGACAGAATCTCAGTGTTGTTTTAATTTACATCTTTCAAATGACCAGTGATGGTGGACATTTTTTCATATATTTATTTGCTGTATATACTTCTTCATCTGAGAAATGTCTATTCATTTCAGATGGCCATTTTTGGATTGTGTCTTTAAATTTGAGGGGGGTCTTTTTTTTTAGTTCTTTATATATTCTAGATATTAATCCTTTTTCTGACGAATAGCTGTTAATTTTTTTTTTTTTTTTTGCATTCTGTGGATTGTCTCTTCACTCTGTTGGTGATTTCTTTTGCTGATAAAAGCTTTCTAATATAATGAGATCCCAGTTGTTGATTCTTTGTAGTAGCTTCTGTATGATTGGAGTTTTGTTCATAAAGTCTTTGTCTACAACTATGTCTTCAAGAGTTATACTATTCTATCTTCCAGCAATTTAATGTTTCTGTTTTGATATTTAGATCTTTGATCCATTTTGATTTTAATTTAGTGCATGGTGAGAGATAAAGGTCTAGGTTTAATCTGTGGTATGTGGAAAGCCAGTTTTTTTCAGCACCATTTATTAAAGAGGCTATCTTTCTTCCAGTGAAGGTGTTTGGCCCCTTTGTCAAAGATAAGTTAGCTGAGGCCCAGAAGTAGGGACTTCTGGGCTACCTTTCTACCGCTCCCAGCCCAGAGGTAAAGGCTTCCGGGCCAATGTTCCACCACTCCCAGCCCAGAGGAAGGGGCTTCTGGGCCACCGTTCCACCACTCCACTGCTCCCAGCCCAGAGGAGGTGAGCCACATGGGTGCCAAGAGCACACCCCCCCTCCCCCCATTGAAATGAGAAGACATGTAAATAAGTCTCAAAACCAGACTTCCAGAACACCTACAGCAACCCCAAAGGGAAATGAGATGGAACCCTCTGATACTCAACCACCTGGACTCCCAGAACTGGCAACAAAAGAGGATCTGGAAAAAATGAAATCAGAAATAATTTCTCTGATAACAGCAGAGATTGTGCCCATAGTACAAGACATGATTAATAAATCTAGAGAGGACACAGATAAAAAAATAGAGGAGCTGAGGAACACGATGGAATCCCAACACAGGAAACAAATGGAATCCATAAAACAGACACAAAGAGATTTCCAGGAGATTAAAAACTCCGTTGAAAGTCTACACAGTAGAACAAGCCAATGTGAGAACAGAACTTCAAATATAGAAGATAAGATTGCAATTATTGACCAGGAAAAGAAAAATTGCTTCAAAATTGTAAGGGACCACGAGAAATCAATCCAACAGCTGCTAGATGATGCAAAGAAGAATAACATAAGACTGATTGGAGTCAATGAAGAAAGAGGAGAGAGAGCAGATGACATAAAAAAAACTGTTTACAGAAGTGATGGCAGAAAACTTCCCAAGCAGGGGAAAAGAACTTGACATACAGATAAGTGAGGCATATAGGACTCCAACTAGCCTTGATCAAAAATAATCTACACATAGGCATATAATTGTTAAGATTCCAGAAACTCAACAGAAGAACAAAATTCTACAAGCAGTGAGACAAAAGAAACAAATCACATGCAAAGGGAAGCCCATCAGAATCACAGCAGACTCCTCAATGCAAACCCTCAAGGCAAGAAGAGTTTGGAGTGACATATTTCAAGCCCTAAAGGAAAACAGCCTCCAACCCAGATTGATGTACCCTGCACAGCTATCTTTCAAAATTGAAAGAGAAATAAGATACTTTCATGACAAAGAGCATCTTAGGAACTTCATAAATACCAAACCAACACTCCAAAAAATTTTAGATAATATCCTAGGAACAGACAAGGAGGATCACAACCCCAAGAAGCCCAGCAGAATGAATCCATTAGACGCAACAAGCAATTAAATGTAAAGGGGGAGAATCCAACAAAAAGAAAAAGTCATGAACTTCACCTCCCTAATTTAATCTTGTTATTGTACTGATTAGTATTTTTCTGATTCTAGTGTTACACACCTTTCCTTGTGCTATACTGGCTATTTATCATCTTCTTGTGTCTACTTTTTAATTGGGTTGTCTAATAATGAGCTGTAAGAGTTCTTTATATATTCTGGTCATAAGTTATATGCATTGTAAATATGGTCTGTTTAAGGAGTACTTTTCATTTTAATGATGTCATTTAAAGTTCTAAATTTTGATGGAATCTCATTTATTAATTTTTTCTTTTATACTTCATGTTTTTTTGTATCCTAGGTAGTTCTTGCCTACCCTAAATTCATAAACATTTTTCCTTATAATTTATTCTTAAAGTTTTATAGTTTTAGTCTTTCATATTTAGGTTCATGGATCCTTTGAAGTTATTTTTATGTATGGAAATAAAGAGTTGTGATTTTTTTATATACAGATACCAGGTGTTCTAGTGCCATTTGCTGAAAACACTATCTCTTCCTCTGCTCTTGAATTGAGTTTATGTTCTATAAAATGTTAATATTAAATAATCTTTCAAAACTCAGTGGACCATATATATGTGTGTGTGGTTCTATTTCTAGATTCTCTGTTTTATTCAAATGATCTATATGTCTTTCCTTACACCAACACTGCCTTGATTACTGTAGCTTTAGAGGAAGTCTTAAAATTAGGTACTAAATATCTTCCAACACTGTTTTCTTTTTCTTTGTACTTTTCTAGGTCCTTTGTACTCCTACATAACTTTTAAATTTCAATATCCAATTCTTCATTTATAGCAAGTATACATAGACCTGAATTTTTATATATTATATATTTTTGTGTTTTCTAAATCTGTTAAATTCAAATACAAGTTCTAGGGCCTCCTCGAGATTTCTTAGTATTTTCTCTGTAGATGATCATTTCATCTACATATAAAGATTTTACTTCTGGTCCGGGGATTTAGCTCAGTGGTTCGGGTGATTGCCTTGCAAGCGCAAGGTCCTGAGTTTGATCCCCGGTTCCCCCCTCCAAAATAAATAAAAATAAATAAAGAAAGAAAGATTTTACTTGTACCTTGCCAATCCTATCCTAATTGTGTCATTTTATTGCCAGACTATTTTGGTTTGGGCCTATATTTCAAAGTTTAATGGACAGATGAAGAGTAGACATATCTGCCCTTGTTCCCCACCTTAGTGAGAAAGCATTGAATCTTCTCTATTCATATAAGCCATTTTTGCTGGAAGTATGGAGTACATGTCTTTGATCTGTTGAGAAGGTTCTGTTCTACTTCTAGTCTCCTGACAGCTTTTACCATGAACAGCTATAGAATTTAGTCTGATACTTTTTCTCCAATTACTGACAGGATCATATGGCTTTTTCTTTCTGCTTTAAATGTTTGGTATAATTTATCAGTTAAAATGTATATGAGCCTGTTGTTGTCATATAGGTAGGTTTTCAAGTTAGGAATATACTTTCTTTAATAGGTGCTATTCAAATTTTATATTTCCTCCAGAGTCAGTTTCATTAATTTGTCTTCCAAGGTACTTCTTAGAAGTTGTCAAATTTATTTCAAAAAAGATTTTTATAATATGCTTTCTATATCCTTTTAAATTCTGTGAAATCTGGGGTAATGTCTTCTAGATCTTGATATTGTAATTTTAAAAATGTATAATTGAAATTGTGTAACAGGAAGAAAAGGTCTAAAGGAGTAGCGGAAGTTGGAGGGGTAGGGGAAAGGAAAGAAGGGAAAAGAAAAAAATATGAGAAAAGGAAAAAAATGGAAACAAAGTCTTTGCAAATAGGGAAGGGTGGAGGGGGTGAAGGGAGGGCAGGGGAAGGGGAAAAAAATAAGAACCAAGATACTCATGTAATGATTCAAGATCCCAATGATGAATGTAACTGTATTTTATACCTAAAATGTACCAATAAACTTAACGGAAAAAAAAAGATAAGTTAGCTGAGTGTGCCTGGAGTTGTCTCTA
Organism: Heterocephalus glaber; assembly: GCF_053883595.1. Lineage (NCBI taxonomy): Eukaryota > Metazoa > Chordata > Mammalia > Rodentia > Bathyergidae > Heterocephalus > Heterocephalus glaber. The sequence goes on along the minus strand of NW_028258315.1, from coordinate 81,691,202 downwards.
CATCTTCTGTTCTGTTCCTTTCATCCTTTGGTCTGTTCTTTCACTAGTATCATGCTGTTTTTATCGCAGTAGCTTTTTAATATGATCTTAAATTGGGGATTGTATGCCCCCTGCCTTGCCTTTGATGCCCAAAATTGCTTTTGCTATTCTAGGTCTCTTTTGGTTGCATATGAATTTTAGGATTTTCTCTAGTTCTGTGAGGTATGCTATTGTGGATTTTGATTGGGATTGTATTAAATCTGTTTAACAGTTTTGGAAATATGGCCATTTTTAGTAAATTGGTTCTGCCTATCTAAGAAAAGGGGATATCTTTTCATTTTCTGATATCCTCTTCAATCTCCTTTTTCAGAGTATGTAGTTTTCAATGTATAGGTCTTTAATTTCCTTTGTTAGATTGATTCCTAAGTATCTCATTTTTCTTGATTTTTTTTTTTTTTTTTTTGGAACCGGGGATGGAACTAGGGTTCTTGCGCTTGCACAGCAGGCAGTGAAACTGCTGAGCTAACTCCTTGGCCCCATTTTTCTTGATCTTATTGTGAAAGGTGTAAGAAACTGATTTTGTTCATTTTATTAAATTTTTATTTTCCTGGGTACATATTTGCAGCATGTAATGATTGAGTTCTTCCTGGGGAGTTCACACATGTACATAACAGGACTTAATTATTTTCCATCTCCTTCACTTTCTCTCCTTTCCTTCTCCCTCCATCTTTTGGTCCCCCTCCCTCTTACAGAAGATCTGTCTCCCTCTTTCCTATTATCTACCTTTTACTGTGCTCTTTATTTATATTTTGGATTTTCATTGAAGAAAAATCATGAGATATTTAAGGCTGTGTCTAATTTATTTCATTTAACATTATGGTCTCAAGGTGCATCCATTTCAAAAAAATAACTCAAGGATTCTTATAATTTATGTAAGCAGTTTTCCTGTTTATTAAATTTTCTATATTCCACTAGTGTATATGCATACATACATATATAGTATATATATACACATATATGTCAACAAGTATCCCTATTCTTAAATATTCAACCTATCTCTGGTTATATCATTAGGGATAAATTCCTAAAACTTCTTAAGGGTGTACATATTTTAGTATCTGACCCATGTTGCTAGACTGCCCATCAGATTTTCCACCTCCATCAATAAGTATAAAAATTTTCTTCTTACACCTTCAATGTTTACATTTCTGACCTCTTACTGTTAATGGGTGCTCAGGTTCATTTGCTTACTCATTGCTTAACTCTCCAAACAAACACGGGGGTCATGGTGATAGAGAAAAGGCTTTATTCAAAACTAGCTCCAAGGAAATTGAATGATTTCATATTGCCACAAATCACTTTCTCACTGTGTCCAAGCATGCAAAGTTCTTTTAGAGTAAGGAACAGAGGAGAAAGGGAATACAGTGAGATAATAGACAACTCCAAGCTTGCTCTCTTCCTTCTAGTCTGTTTTTTCTCCCTCCTTTCCCTGTGGAAATGAAACTAGACCCCAACCTTCAAAGCCATCATCTATATTTTTTTCCCTGTCATCAGGGCCTAGGAATGGAGCTAGCAGGTTATGTCCTGGGCCTGAGTAAATTTGGAGAAGGGTTTTGTCTCCAAATGAAAAAGTTCTAACTTTTACAGTTTTTTCCTATTGGTTACATTAATGTATCCTTACATGTTTTGTAGCCCAGTTATAATGATATTGTTCTTATTTTTAAAATGTTTCTATCTTTAGATAGAGAAACAGACACAAGGGGGTATGCATCCTCATCTGCTTTCTTGTCCCCAGAGATGTATATGATATGTATTACTTTAAAGCAGTGATGGCAAACCTTTTAGAGATGAGTGCCCAAATTGCAACCCAAAACTCATTTATCGCAAAGTACCAATACTGCAATTAAACCTGAATGCTGAGGTTTTAGTTTAGAAAAAACGAACTCATACATTAACATCTTTTGTCTTAAAAGAAAAATACCATGTGTGCCATAGGTTTGCCCCCACTGCTTTAGAGGGCCCACACAACAGGTTTTGTAACAATGATGAAAAGAATGCCAGTGAGGAAGACTGTTCTATGTGAAAGAAACGTGCAAAGTAGCGGGAAGAGCATGTTATGGGGATGCTGCACTGGTTTAGTTACGGAGGAAATGGACAAGATGAGATGAATCACAGAAATGGAAAGTCTTAGGATGAGAAATGTGAGACTGGATACACAGGTCTGGAAGAGTAGGCATGCTTGTCCTCGTGGTTTACACAACCTGCCTTAGACACTTTGCGTGCTAATAGTGTGCACACCTGATTGGAAGCAGTGATCCCAGAGGGGCCATTTAGTTATACTGGAGCCAGATCAACTGCAGACTGCTCCGTGCTAGCCTAATTGAAAAGCTAAAGTATCACCACCTAAACACTGAATGACATGAGTTTCCTAATGTGGAACAGAGGTGATTTATAGTATTTGACTTTAAAAGGTCTAATTGCTGTCTCCCAGACCTAGATCTGTATTAGATGAGGCTGCTGCTTGTCAGAAAAGCGTTTCTACCCTGCTTGTATTTGCTCTCCTCATCTGTATTTTCAGTTTTACTACTGTTTAAAGCTTTATAAAGAGTAATTTGGCTTTTATTCTCACTGTGATTTCCCTTGTGTGTCTGCAAATAAGCACATGCTGTGGGTAGTTCTGAGAGAGATGTCATCTGAGGTGTTACCTGCATAATGAGTCAACTCACCTTCATTCCTTTCCTTTGTGCCTCTTTCTTTTTCTACCCATTGGCAGCTAGACCATTTGTGATTTCTGCCTGTTTAACCCCACTTCTTTGTTTTATATCCCTTTTCTATCTTTTTAAAGAAAAATCACTCTCCTAAGAAATCAGTACTTTTCTCCTACTTGCCTCTTCCTACCATCTTAATTCAGAAAGGTCTTTTGTGTTAGTATCTCACTATAAAGTCAGTCTATTTTATATTTTCTGGGGTTACCTGCAACATAAGCCTTAACTCACATTATGGGTCTAAGACATAGGTCAGTAAATTTCTTCTGTAAAAGGCAAGATGGTAAATATTCCAAGGTTTGTGAGCCACATATGAACTCATAATTTGATTTTTAAAAAACAGTCATTTAGAAATGTAAAAATCATTCTTAGTTCACAGGTCATACGACAAAGAGCCATAGGCTTGGCCCACAGTCATATTTTTCTGTTTTCTGATTTAAGAGGCTACATGGTGAGAATGAAAATTTTTATGACAACATTTGCCTATGAGGCATCAAAGCTGAGTACTGTGTTTCACTTTAATTTTTGTAAGCAGCTAAAGTTGTTAAAAATTCATGAAGTTCGAGTGACCTACATCAGATTCTTATTGAACTTAGTAGAAAATTCATGTTTAAACAATGAACAATGGGATTTGTTCTAAACAACTGTGTACAGACCTGATAACTGTCCAGAGTGGAAGTTTTCAAACCTATTCTACTTGAAACTCTTGAGTTAATCCCACTTCCAAGTGACTTACTTAGTGAATTTGGACATTGATGTATATTCCTTTGACTGGAAAGTTAGACTACTCAGGGTTCCTCACCCTTCTCTTTTGGTAGTCTTTGTTTTAGTCTTTGGCAGTTCCCTACTAAGAAATCCACACATCAGTCAGAAGACGGAAAGTTCTTTGGGATGTTAGGTAATGAGGATTTTCTTATGGCCTCCAAAATTATGCTTATATAAAGAATAAATTTCAAAGGACTACCTTTTGGTTTTTTGATTTTGCTTTTCAATATAATTTATTTCTGCACTATTTGTATTATTTTTTTTTCTTCTGCCTACTTAGGATTTAATTTGTTCTTGTCTACTTTCCAGAGGTGGAAGCTGATGTGATTGATTTTAAAGGTTCTTTCCTAAATATGCATTTAATTTTCATTACAAAAAATTTTTAAACTTTGAGAAAAGGACTTGCTATTACTAAGTTGTTCAGTATTGAGAATACAGGTATGTGCCACCACACCTGGCTAAATTAAAATTTATTTTAATAGGCAGCAATAGGGAATCAATTTTCATTGCCTAATATTTTTTCACTTTATTTTTAAGGATATTTATAATACAGAGTGATTACTTCATTGTGGAGAGATGGTATATGTACAAAACGCATATTATTTTTACTTCCCCTTCTTCTCTCCCCCTCTCTCAAGATCCTGTTTCCATTTGCAAAAGATCTATTTCTCTGATTCCTAGTATCTGTCCTTTATTTTGCTCTTTAAATTATTTATATTTTGGGTTTCTTACATAAGATTAAATCATGTGATATTTAAACTTGTGTGTCTGATTTATTTCACTTAACATTGTTGTCTCAAGGTTCATCCATTTTCTCACAAATGACTCAAGTTTGTCCTTTTATGGTGCAGAAGTATTCAAATCTATATAAATACCACCTTTTCTTTATCCAATCATCTTTTCATACACATGTAAGCCTCTTTCAAGATTTAGCTATTATGAATTTTATTGCTATAAATATGGATATTCTGTATATCACTGTGATATATGATGTCTTTACTTTTTTATGAAGATACCTAAATGGGAATATCTGAATTGATGGAATTTCTATTTTTAGTGTTTTGAGAAATGTCCATTCTAATTTTCATAGTGGTTGTTCTAGTTTACATTTCCACAAAAAATGTAGGAGGGTTCCTTTTACCTCAGCCTCACCAGCATTTGTTATTATTGATTTCTTTGTGACAGCCATTCTTTCTGGAATATGTTAGAATCTCAGGGTTGTTTTAATTTGTATTTCTCTAATGACCAGTGATATTGAGCATTTTTTTCACGTATTTACTGACCATTTGTACTTCTCTTGAGAACTGTCTCTTCATTTTATTTGCCCGTTTTGACTTGATTCTTTATTTGGCGATGGGGGATCCAATTTTTTTTTCAGTTCATTATATGTCCTACATACTCTCTGTCCATGGAGTAGCTGGCAAATTTTTTTCCACTCTATAGTTTTTCTCTTTACTCTAGAGGTTGTTTCTTTGTTGTTAAGAAGCTTTTTAATTTGATATACTCTCATTTGTTGATTTTTTTTCATTTAGTTTATTGGTACATTTTAGGTGTCCAATACAGTTACAATCCTCATTGGGATCTTGTAGCTTTGCATGATGTATCTTGGTTCTTATTTTTCCCCCATTCCCCTGCCCTCCCTTCACCCCCTCCACCCTCACTTGTTGATTCTTGATGTTACATCTTTTGTGATTGCTGTTCTGTTCAATAATTTTCCCCTATGTCTTTCAGAATTTTCTCTGTTTTATCTCCTAGCAGATTAAGCATTTCTATTTTAATATTCAGGTCTTCGATCTAGTTTTGTTTTATTTTAGTGCATGCTGAAAGATCTGAGTCTAGAGTCAATCTTCTGAATGTGCACAGTCACTTTTCTCAGGATCATTTGTTAAAGAGGCAGTCTTTTCTTCAGTGTATGTTTTTGTCCCCTTTGTCAAAGATGAGATGACTAAATGTGCCTGGAGTTGTTTCTATCCTGTTCCATTGATTCACATGTCTGTTTTTCCAGTACCATGCTGTTTTTATCACTTTCTACTATAGCTTTCTAATTGAACTGGAAATCCACAGTTGACATGCTTCCTGCTTTACTGTTATTGCCCAAGATTGCCTATTCTGACCCCTATTCTGGGCCTCTTCTGGTTCCATATAAATTTTAGTTTTTTAATTCTTATCTGGTAGGTATGCTGTTGGTATCAGAGTTAGAATCATTTTAAGTCTATATATCCATTTTGGTAGTGTGGATGTTTTGACAATATTCATTCTGCCTGTCTAGGAACGGTAATATCTTTCCATTTTCTGATGTGCTTCATCATCCCCTTTTCCAGAGTACTGTACTTTTCATTATAGAGGTTTTTTTCTTTAACAGCTTTCAAGATTCTGTCTTTGCATTAGACTTTTGGGATTTTTACTATGAAATGTTTTGGAGAAGTTCTTCTCTGGTCATGGCTATTTGGGATACTATATGACCCACTTGCCAGAATATTAAATTCTTTCCCCATACTTGGAAAGGTTTTTGCTATGATTTCTGTGAACAGAAGTCTTCTTCCGTGATGTTGTCTTCTGACTTTTCTCTAAGTCCAGTTAGTCTTAAGCTAGTTTCTTTTTGTGTTATCTAGCAGTTTTTAGGTCATTTTCCCTTGCTCACTTGTTGTTTTTAAGTTATCTCTGAGTATATGGTCACGTGCAGCAGACCTACCTTTTCTTCTGATATCTTCTCCTCATATTGATCACTTTTGCTATCCATACTTTCAATAAAATTTTTTGTACTGTATCCTGGATTTCTGTTTGGTACCCCTTCATGGACTCTTAATTCTTCGCTAAATTTGTCATTCACATTTTAAATGGTTTTGGTTAGCTCTTCTAATTTTTTTTAATGTGACTCTTCTTTAAGATCATAGATCAACTTGTTTAAGTCTGGTATCTGTTTAGTCATATCATCTATGAATTTGCTAAGGTTTTTTTTCTTCTTTGCTCATTTCATCCAATTTACATGTTTGGGGGTTGAGTTCCTCTCTGTGAATACCCCTTGGATCTACTTTGGAGAAGTTGTGAGGTATTTGTTTCCTTGTTTGTTTGTTTTCTCTTCTCCCCCCCTCTACCCCTTCCTTCCTCCTCCATCTTTTTTTATCATCTTCTTTATTTTGTGGTGCAGGTTGAGGATCAACTAGAATGGAAAGATTCTGTGGTTAGTATGGAGTTCCTTAGTGTCTGCTTTCCAGAGATGTGATCTTGGCTTTCTTTGCTTCTTGGTAGTATCTCCTCTTAGGCCTACTCAGTTTAATAGGATTGGACCCAGTCACTGTGTTGTAATTGAAGAATGCCTACAGTTAATAACAACATCAACAGATGTAACCATTCATCAGCCATGTACATTAAAATTTGTATTAACAATTTCACCCTTTTATCAATGCCACTTGTAGCCTGAAATATCCTGCTATCAGCAGCTAGACTGGGACATGGAGAGAGGGAAAATTAAAAGGAAGAAGAAAAGGAAGGGGAGTAAGTCAGTAAGAAGAAAAGAAGGGAAGAACATATTAATAGGTGAAAACCAAGTGGGAGGTTAGACTGTATTGGAATTATTATTATAGCTTGAATAAAGAGATAGCCTTGAGGGAATTTGAAAGAAGACTTGTGGGAGTGAGAAAAGGGATGTAGAGAGAAGGGAATGTAATTAGATATTGAAGGAAACTGTGAGATTGTCAGAACTTATTCACATAATGGTAGCTAGTTTGTTTGGATCTTCTGAGTAAATTTTGGTAAAGAGTACCCTGACATGTCCTTGAAAGGTACTATTAAATTAAAGCACTGGGTAATTCTTTTTTTTTTTCTTTTAAATTCTTTTATTGGTACATTTTAGGTATACAATACATTTACATTTATCATTGGGTGCTTGTACCTGTACATGATATATCTGGGTTCTTATTTTTTTCCTCATTACCTGTGTGCCCTTCACCCCCTCCACCCTTCCCTATTTACATAGATATCATTTCCATTTTTTTTCTTTTCTCATAATTTTTCCTTTCCTTTCTCCTTCCCCTCCCACCACCCCTGCACCATTGGTCCTTTTAATATTTCAAATTATCAGTTATTCATTTTAATCCTTTTAATCCTTATTTACGCTTTCAGTTTCTCACACTAGAGAAACTATTCAGTATTTACACATGTGTGTCCTATTTATTTCACTTAAGAGTATGGCCTCAATATGCATCCATTTAGCTATAAATGTCTCTGGTTCTTTATTTCTCATTCTTTATGGCTGAGTAGTACTCCATTTTATTAAAAAAACCCCACATCTTCTTTATCCAGTTTCCAGTTGATGGGCACTTGGGCTGCTTCCAGGCTTTAGCTATTACAAACTGTGCTGCTATAAACATGGGTGCACATATATCGCTGTGGTATGATTCTTTTAATGCTTTGGGGAATATACCCAGCAGAACAGTTTGTAATAGCTGAGGCTTGGAAACAGCCCAAGTTCCCATCAACTGGAAACTGGATAAAGAAGATGTGGTTTTTTAATAAAATGGAGTACTACTCAGCCATAAAGTACGAGAAACTAGAGTCATTTATAGCTAAATGGATGCATATTGAGACCATACTCTTAAGTGAAATAAATAGGACACACATGAGTAAATACTGAATAGCTTCTCTAGTGTGAGGAACTGAAAGTGTAAATAAGGATGAAAATGATTAAAATGAATAATTGATAATTTGAAATAGGAAAAGGACCAAAGGTGCAGGGGTGGTGGGAGGGGAAGGGGAAAGGGAAGAAAGGAAAGGAAAAATTATGAGAAAAGAAAAACATGGAAACAAAGTCTATGTAAATAGGGAAGGGTGCAGGGGGTGAAGGGCGCATAAGTAATGGGGGAAAAAATAAGAAATAAGATAAATCATGTTCAGGTACAAACACCCAATGATAAATGTAAATATATTGTATACTTAAAATGTACCAATTAATATATAAATAAAAAAACCCCAAAGATCCCCAGCAGGTGAATAGCTGGGTCAAATGGGACCTCTAGTCCTAGTTCTTTGAGGTATCTCCATACTGATTTCCACAGTGGTTGCAGCAGTCTGCACTTCCACCAACAATGGAGAAGGGTTCCTTTCTCCCCACACCCCTGCCAGAATGTGTTATTGGTTGATTTCTTGATAGCAGCCATTCTTTCTGGGGTGAGGTGGAATCTCAGTGTTGTTTTCATCTGCATCTCTCGAATGACCAGTGATGTTGAACATTTTTTTATATGTTTATTTGCTGCTTTTACTTCTTTGTCTGAAAAATGTCTGTTTGTTTTAGATGCCCAATTTGAATTGGGTCTTTATATTTGTGGGTCTGATTTTTTTTTTAGTTCTTTATATATTCTAGATAGTGGTCCTTTGTCTGAGGTACAGCTGCTAAAATTTTTTTCCCACATTGTAGGTTGTCTCTTAGCTCTGTCGGTGGTTTCTCTTGTAGTGCAGAAGCTTTTTAATAAGATGAGATCCCGGATGTTGATTCTTTGAAGCACTGGTTAATTCTTATTCTCTCTTTTTTTTGTTACTGGGGATTGAACTTGCAAGGCAGGCGGCGGAACCACTGAGCTAAATCCCCGGCCCAATTCCTATTCTCTTTTGCACATACAGAGGTATCTTTTATATTATATACATGCCAGATGAAAGGTGTAAAGAAGGAGAAACAAGGTAAAGGAATAAAAAAGAGGAAGTGAGAAGAAAAGAGATGTGAGGAGGAATAAAAGGAAAAAAGAAAAGAAAAAACTCCAAAGATAGAGATAATTAAAAAATAATAAGAAGAAGCAATAACAAAAAGGATAAAACAAAAAAGAAAACCCTTTTGCAGTTGCAAGAGCACAAATCCAAAGTTTCCTCACTGTCCTGTTCACACTACAATGTGAGTTCAGTTGCAAGTCTCGGAGCCTCCCCCACCCCTTTACTTTGTTTAATTGCCTGCCTGTGAGCAGGGAGGCTGTCTACTCAGTGGTCACTCTAGGCCAGCTTCCTGGCTGCAGGCAATACTGGGGCATAGCTTAGCGTAGGCCTTTGTCTCTGTCCCATCATCCCACCAACTCTGTGGATTTGGGGAGGTGAGGATGCGGTATAATTGGCACAGCACCAGGTTCTCCACTGACTTCCACCAAAGGCCTCACTTCAGCTGCTTTCACTGCAGGGAAAATCTCATGGTATCCTCTGTGAATTCATATTTCAGATTTGAATTCATATTTAAAGTGTTTGTGTATGTGTATATGTCCTACACATAGTTGAATCTTGTTTTTTGAGCCATTCTGACAATCTGTCTTTTATTTGATATATTTAGACCATTGATACTCAAAGTAATTAAGCATATTGGTTACTGATTTCTATTTGTTGCCCTCTGTGTCTGTTTGTATTTTTGTTTTTCACTCTTTATGTCTTCTGTGATATTAGTTTAAAATTTTATGTAATTATATTTTTGTTCTTTAGCAAATCACTTGTACTTTTTTTTTTGTAGTTCTGGGGTTTGAACTCAGGGCCTTTGCAATAAGCTACATCTAAAGCCTTTTTTATTTTTATTTGGAGACAGGGTCTCATTCTGTCACTAAGTTACCTAAGCTTGTGATCCTCCCACCTCAGCCTCCAAGAGTGTTGAGATTACAGGTGAGTTCCACCATATCTAACTCAGTTGCACTTCTTTTAGTGGTTGCCCTAGAGTTTACAATTAATTTATTTAAAACTAATCCAAGTCCACTTTTAAGTAGTATCCTAAAATAGCCAAATGATCCTTATTCCTCCCTTCTGTGCCCTGTATCATTGCTATTATCCATTATACTTATACACAAGCACATATATGCAGATACATCCTTGTCATTTTTATTTTGAACTGTTTCACTTAAGAATAAGAAAAATTGAAGTTTTATATTACCTTCACTCATTCTTTTTCTAATGCTCTTCTTTGTGTAGATCTAAGTTTCTGAATCATGTCATTTTGTGTTCTCCAAAGCATGGCTTTCAACATTCCTTACCAGCTACATCAACAAGTTTCCTCAATTTTAATTTTTCTGAGAAAGACTTTATTCCTTCTTTACATTTGAAGGATAATTTTCTAGGGTACGGTATTCTACCCTGGTTCCCTTTTAAAAATTTCAACACTTTATTTCCTTGCCTGCATGTTTCCTGTGAAGTCAGGTTTAATGTTTTGTTTACTTCTCTATAGATATATTTTCTTCTGGGGTTGTTTTATTTGAGATTTTTTTTCATTATCTTTGCTTACCTGCAGTTTGAATATGGTTCTCCTAGGTGTAGTGTTTTGTCTTACTTTTGACATTTATCCTGCTTCATGTTCTGAACTTTCTGGATTGGTGGTTTGGTGTCTGACATTGATTTGGGGGAGCTTTTGTGATTATTGCTTCGAATAAGCAAGCTCCTTCTCACATTATTTTTCTATTATGCATATGTTTTTTGGTATACTTTGTAATTTTTTACTGAAAATTAGGTATATTGTACTTATTAAGAATAACTGTGGTAATAGGCCTTTGGCCTTTGGTAAAGTGTGGAGTGAGAGAAAGCATTCTGTAGTCCTATGGTTACGTTTAACGCTTTCAGTGAGCTTGTGCCTCAGCTTCTTGCTTTTGAGATTGAACAGACTGGTTAAAGAAGACTGGAGTTGGGTCTTTATGTTCTTCCAAGTCAGTTAAGCTCTCAGAATATACCAGTAGTTTAGACCTTGGTAAAATAGTTTCTTCTAAGGCAGGACTTGTTAAGAAGAATAAGATGCTCTGGTATATTTCAAAAGTGGTAACTTTTCTACTCTATATTTATTACTCAGTGTTCTGGAGGTTGGAAATTCTTGTTATGTCATCTCAGAGTGGGAAGTGGAAGGGCAAGGAAGTACAAGTACATGTGACAGAGAAGTGAAGGTGGAACTTATTCTTTTATTAGGAACCGACGCCTGTGATGACAATATTAATCTGTTCATGAGGTTAGAGCTTCCATGATTTAATCTTTCTTAAAGATTCCACCTCTCAGGTCTGTTGCACATGGCATTAATCTTGCAACACATGAAATTTGAAGGATAGTCATATCATAGCATTGTGAGAACTTGGTTAAGCTCATGGGGATAAAACTCACAAAAGTGTGGAAGACCCTTGGTGACTAGATCCCTCTAGAGATTTTTTATCTTAGGCTTATGCACACCGAGTATCAATTCATCATTTACAGTTTAAGTTTTCCTACCCTAGCATTGGTTCCTCCAGTGGTTTTTACTTGTGAGTTCCAACCCTGATCAGTTGTGATTTTCTGTATTTATCTATCTGTCTCTAATTTTTGGGGTAATGGTTGCCCTGTGAGTTTACTTCTCTGATGGATATGAGTTGTTTTTCCACCTTGTTCAGCTTTCTTGATTGTTATTAGAATGGAGTGAAGACTTCTAAGGTCCTTACATGCCAGGCTGGAAATCTACCATTACCTTTAAAATTATTTTGCCTCATCATTTTGAGAAGAACTCAGTGAAGCTGATAGAATATTGAGTACTAACATTGTTTTTTCTGCTAAATATTTTAGATTGCTAAATAAGATGAAAATGTGCCTTTTAATTCAAAACATGTCAATTCTACTGATGTAAAAAGGTATAATATTTTCTTGAGAATTCTTAAGTAGATATTTGTTTAATTTCCAAGTAATCCTGTTTTCTGGGCAAGAGTCAGTTCAAATAATAAAGGATTGAAGCTGGAACATTCAGAGATTTTTTTTTGCTTTTTTTTTTTTTTTGGTACCGGGGATCAAATTCGGGTCCTTGTGCTTGCACAGCAGGCAGCAAAACCACTGAGCTAAATCCCCTGCCCCAGAGATTTATTTTTACAATGTAAGGTTATGGGGCTGTGACATTATCTTGTATATCAATTTCAAATTACTCAACACTTCTGAACTTAAAGTTATATTAGGCTTTATTTCACACTTTTTCTCCCAAACCTTTTCACTTATAGAATGGCATAAATTTTCAGGGAAGGAAAAAAAATGACTTTTAGGGATATCCAGAAAGTTTCTGCTGTCAGAAACTTTGTTTTAAAAATGTGATAACTGTCCTTGAAGTTTATTTTGTTTAAGAGTAAAGAATACTGATAAAATTAGAACACTTATGCCTTGGTTTGTAATTGGTAAGCCGGTTTGTGAACTCTTTAGATATTTAATTCAATTCTATCCATTCACTTCCTTACACATGATAAGGAGTGTGCCATGTATTTGGAAAGCCTAGTTAAATAAGGCACAGATGTTCCAGAAAGAGAGCAAGTTTGATAAAGGAAGGCAGAGGTAAAAAAGAAATGATGAGAATACAGGAAGCTATATGTAATAATGGAAGTATGTATGTGGCTTGCATCAGCATGTAAGAGGGTGTGATGAATGAAATGGAGCAAGGAGCTGTTTAAATTATAGCAAATCATATAGGCTAGAAATCAGGAAGACTATTAATACAAAGTATATATACTGAGTGAATGCCAGTTAAAGGCTTAGAGATATAAAAATAAAGATACGGACCACAGTACAAGCAATTCTGGGAAAACAGAAAAGTGAATAGGTAATTATAATATACAGTTGTGGGCTGAATAATGATATTTCAGTCAATGATAGATTGCATACATGACAATGATTTAAGATTATATCACAAATGACATCGTAGCCACCTTAGGTTGTGTTATTGTACTCTGTGATGTTCATTCAACCATTACACCAGGCAGTGGTACATTTCTCAGTACACATTCCTTTCATTGATCAAATTATGACTGAATTATGAAAAGTTCTGCATTAAAGATATGACTCAAAACTCTAGGAATAACAGTCATGGTGAAGAATGGGGATAAGAGCAGTAGAGAAGACTTCTGATGGGAATATTTGAGTCAGGTCTGGAAGGATATGTAGCAAGAGTCAGGACAGTTAAGGAGGGCATGAGATGAGTGTTCTGGGTATAGATCAGCCCATGAAAAGGCCCAGACATCTAAGTGACAGAATCTAACAAGTTAGTAGAGTATGATCTGAGAGAATGCAATGAGTTAAGCAAGGTAATATTCAGTGCTGAACAAGCAGGGAGAAGATCCTGTGGAAAGAGCCTTGTGTGTCATACTAAGATATTTACATGGTAGAAGGAGTCTTTGAAATGTTTCAAACACAGGAACAACATTACCACATTTTTCTATATAAAATATCATTCTAACACACTGTAGAGAATTTGAAGAAAATAAGATTAGAAGCAAAGAGACCAAATCAAGTTTCATATAGGAATATGGATTGGAAATGAAAATGACATGAACTCAGGTGGGACATTAGCTATAGAGAAATGGATAGAGTGCCAAAATTAAGAAAGTAGAGCAAGGCTTAGTGTCATGGTTATAACGCGGAAAGAGACACCTGTATTTCTGGCTTATATCTCTTGGTACTGTTTCCTAAATGAAAATGATAGCAAAAAAAAAACAAAAAAAAAACGGGATGGGGGAAAGTTCAGCAAGAAGGGTGTATCTAGTGTGAGGCATGTTGTAGTTAAGGTGGTTATATGGTTGGGCCTTTGCAAAATTTAAGTTTGGAATTAAACATATATTTAAGCCCAATATGTATATTGGGGGCCTTTCAATATATAGTTACAGTTGAAGGATAAAGATGGCTTACAAATAGTGAATAAAATTAAACCAGAAATCGATCCCAACAAATACTATAATATAAGGGATAAAATGAAAAACCCAAAATATAAATAAAGAACACAATGAAATAGAAAAATAGATCTTTTGCAAAAGGAAAGAGGACCAAGAGATGGAGGGAGACAGAGGGAGGAAACAAAAAGGGAATGAAAAAATTAAGAGATGTTGCGTATATGCACCAACCCCCTACAACAAATGTAATCATTATGCCCCACAAGCATGTACCAATCAAAGTATGGAATTTACAGCTATTAAAAAAGTATTCCCTTAAAAAAGGAGAGACCAGAAAGGATATCAAGAATGTGTCACCAGTGAAACAAGAGAAAAACAGGAAAAGATGGTGTCACAGGAATCAAGTGGATATTCTGCAGTGATGAAATGGCCAATATTAGTAAGTGCTATGAGAGGCCAAGGGACAGTAAAAAGAGAAAATGATACAAACAAACTTTTATCTTTTATTTTTTAGCTAGTTGGACTGAAGCAAAATGTGTGACCAGTTTTGATGACATGATGCAATTGTGTGAGGATTAATGTATGAGTGGTGTTGCACATTATTCATCCAAACACTAACGTGTCACGGGGACAGAGATAAGTGGAGGAGTGAGAGCAGAGACAACTTTGGCCTTGTTGGTTTCTGGAAATCTTTTGAAGTGTCTGGTAAAAATTAGGAACTTATTGAATTCATTTGTTGAATGAATGTATAAGCATGACAGGGGAGACTTGAGAACATCTACTTATTAAAGGAAAATAATTCAATGTGGGTGGTGGCTTCCCCTATGGAGAGCAGATGCCAGCAAGCCTGGGGCTGGGACAATGTGGCTGAAAGGAGGAGAAGCACTGAGACTACTCATGTAACATGCACCTCACAATGAGGACTCTCCACTTTCAGACCTGTGTAAAAGGAATGCTCAATAAAGTCAGAGAATTTCAGTTCAATTCTGCTGGGGTGTCCAAGGATACGGAGACCTCTCCACGTAACTGGAATTTCGTGTTTACAAAATCTCTTGTACCCTAACCCAGAATGACCCTTTAAAAAAAGACACAAATAATCTAACTAATTAATGTGTGTAATTGAGGTAAAAGGGGCTGAATTACTTGAAATGATGACCTAAATTTTACATCTGACATGCCGAGGAGAACCAGTTTTCACTTACAGTGTTTCACCAGTCTCGGTATTAATCACGCTGACTGTTCTTTCAGTGCCCCTCTGAGGTAAGTTAGTGCCTCCATTAACCCTAATAGAGAAAGTCCATCTCAGCAAGAAGTGTACTTAGTGAGAAACTGAGAAAATCCAATTCAGACTTTGTAGCTATTTAACCCAGGGCCCTCTATCAGGGTCTCATCATTCTTTTCTAAAGATAAAAAATACCAAGATTGAGTGAGAAGAGAATACAGTATAAGTCTAAGGGTTGGGCAGCTACAGTGTAGTCATCATGTGATGTATAGCACTATATTTTCTAGAGTAATCGTTTGTACCATTCACCTTGAAAGGTGTCATTTTAAATAACTATTTCATTAAGAAAGCAACCCTTGCCTAACCCCCATACCACCTCTAACCATACATTTGAAGTGGTGCGATAGGTGGTCACTATTTTTATTTTTACTATGCTAAGAATTGAACCCAGGGCCTTGCATACACTTGGGATAAAATCTGTGATCTCTCCTTTGATGGCTGAAGTTGAACTTTTGGCACCTGGCTCCATGATATAGGATATGATGACAAGATAACCTTGTGCTTGTGAGGTGGGCGGTGGAACCACTGAGCTAAATCCTCAGCCCTAAAATTAGGATTTTAAAAAAGATAAACAAAAGTACAATTATTAAATTCATGTAGAACCAGAAAAAGAGCTTGAAAAGTGAAAGCAACCTTGACCAAGAAGAACAAAGCTGATTAGGTATCATGCCGCCTGTCTTTCTGTAATACAGTGAGTGCTTCCATGATCCAAACAGCATGATACTGACATAGAAATATACACAGATTAATGGAACAGAATAGAGTAAACAAATAATCTACATTATTCTGGTCAACTGATTTTTGACAAAGTTACCAAAAACACATAAGGGGGAAAGGGTAGACTTATCAAAAAATGTTGCTGAGGAAACAAGACATTGGCATGCAGAGGAATGAAATTATACTCATTTCACATCATATATAAAAATCCTCAAAATGCATCAAAGGCTTAAATAAAAACATTAAAACTTCTAGGAGAACACATAAAGGAAAATTCCGTGGAATTTATCTGAGCAGTATTTTTTTGGATATGACCCTAAAAGAATTTACAGCAAAAGCAAAAATAGATAAGTGATGTTATATCAAACTAGAAAAAACTTCTGCGTAACAAAGAAAATAATCACCAATGTAAAGAGACATCCTATAGAATGGGAGAGAATGTTTTCAAGCCATAACTGATAAAAGGTTAATATCCAAAATATAGAAGAAACTTAATAGCAAGAAAACAATAGACCAGTTTAAAAAATAAGCAAAGTACATGAATAGCTATATCTCAAGAGAAGTGACTAACAGGCATATATTAAAATGTGTAGTGCCATTAATTATCAGGGAAATACAAATCAAAAACCATAATTAGATGTCACCTTACACCTGTTATGATGGCTATTATCACAAAGACAAGAGATAACTAATTTAAAAGCTGGGCGTGATGGTGCATGCTTGTAATCCCAGTACTTGTGGAGACAGGAAGATTGCCAAGAGTTCAAGGCTAGCATAGGCTACATAGTGAATTGAAGCCCAGGCAAGATCCTATTTTACAAAAGACACACACACACACACACACACACACACACACGCACAGACAGAGACAGAACAAATTTAGCAAAGATGATGAAAAAACATCGGTTAGAATGTAAATTAATGTAGTCATCATGAAAATCACTATGGAGGTTTCCAAAAAAAACAAACTAAAAATAGAACTACCAAATTATCCAGTTATTTCACCATTGGGTGTATATTCAAAGCAAATGAAATCAGTGCATATCCTGTGTTCATTGCAGCATTATTTACAATACCCAATAAACAGAATCAACTCAAATGTTGACTAGCACACGAGTGCATAAAGAAAATGTGATAGGGCCGGGGATATAGCTCAGTGGTTCCGCTGCTTGCCTCGCAAGTGCAAGGTCCTGAGTTTGATTCCCGGTACAAAAAAAAAAAAAAAAAAAAAGTGATGTATGCACACAATGGAATACTATTTGACCCTAAAAATAATGAAATATAAATGAAACAAATTAAACCAGGCACAGAAAGACAAATTCTATGATATCATTTGTACGTGGAATATTCAAGAGCTGAACTTTGAGAAGGAATGTAGTATGGAAGTTATCAAGTACTAGAGTTGGACTTGTGGTGGTGGAATTTGGAAGGATATTTGTTACAAAAGACAAATTTTTAATTAGGAAGAATAAGTATAAGATATGTAATAGACAACATATTTATATACCTTGTATATTATTTTCTTGAAAAGTATTAAGTATTCTCACCATAAAAATACAGTCACTATGTGAGGTAAGGTATATATGGAATGGTTATATATATTGTATTATGCTATTTGTGTCTGCCACAAACCATACCTGCTACCAAATGACAACCACATGTAGTACCAACACGTCAATCTGACAAATGTTCTCATTTCTCTTGGAAAGATAGCTAGGTGTCAGACTGTTGGATCATATGGCTAGAGACTGTAAGAAGCTTCCAAATTTTTTTTTAAAATGTCTGTATCATTTTCCCTTCTACTAGAAATGATGAGTTTTAATGGCACTGGATATTTGCCAGCACTTTGTGTTGCTTGTTTTTATTTTCCGTTTTTTGTCACTCTAATAAATGTGTAGGGGTATCTCATTGTGATCTTAATTTTTATTTTTCTAGCTGCAGAGCTATATGGTATTTTATTACTCAAAACTGATGACTAGTGTTGAAGATTGAATTAGGTTAATAATCTGAAACCTTTTGACATGATTCTTCTAACATTATCTAACATATTATCCATAAAGTAATATATGTCACTATTTGCAGGAAAATAACTAGCTTATACTTCATGAGTAGAAGCACTACTTAAGGAGATAAATGTTATATTTCTTTTTTATAATTTAAAGTTTCAAAGTATAATAGGTATTTACTTGGTTGGTGGTTTCATTTTCTAAGAAATAGTAAGTTAGAACTAACAAAAATCTACTTGCTCCATTTTCATTATGAGCAGTAATTTATATGTTTTATTATAGACTTCAAATACCACTGTGTACTAATGTACATAAAAAGTAATTGAAAAATTAATTATTGACTATTATTTTTCTTTTAGTAATCAAAACTATTCCTTTGTGATTTTTAAGTGTGCTTGGCTTGAAGTATGTACTGTCTACTTACGAATTTAGCTTTTCTCATACTTCAAAACACTTTGAATAAGTGGTATGTATTTTTGAAAATACTTTTCTGTGCATATTCTATTGGCCAGCGATGGGTAATAACTTACATGTGTGTGTCAAGTACAGGTCTTGCATAGCATTATTATGAATTATTTTGATCAATTATCCAATTTACTATAGTCTACTGATTTTTTCATAGCATTGCCCTGCCATATAAAATGTTAGCTATTCTCTTTCCTGATGGAGGAATTCACACACACACACACACACGTATATTCAAGCACAGTTTGATATGTAACTCTTGATATATTGTTGTATAATCTTGGTAATTCAGATCCTCCAAATTCCTTTTGCCTCAATTAAGAGACACAGATAAGGTAAACGTATTTGCTTGAACGTGTACAAATTAACAGCTTTTATCCATTTAATGTTGCTTATGTACACTACAGTCCCATCTATTCTCAGTATACAATTTCAATGACTTAAATAAAAAGGAATTTTGATGATAAATCCACTGTTTAAACTTTACTGTCTTACAAGACAATGATGGTACTCTACTAAGGTGCTATTCAAAGTATAATTCATGGATTGATACTGATACACAAACTTACTGGTCTGCAATGCAAAATGTACAGACATTGAGAGCACATTTTTTGAAACTTTTAAAGCAATTTGACATTGTCATGACATCCAGCCACTGTGGTACAGAAATCTTGGTACACGATGACTTCGAGTGGAATTGGGAGTGAAAGGGCAGGAATATGATCTTTCATTTAAGACCCTTTGAAAAGCTTTGATGTGTAACAGTAGCATTTCTCCATATTCTTTGACTTTGAAATGCAACCTTATCGAGTTTTTGCCATGTGTCAGGTACTATGCTAAGTATATTACAGTACATCTTCATTACTCCCATTTTTAATTCCTATTACATGCCCTTGTTAGATTCATTTTACAGATTAGAAATCTAAAGTACAGAGAATTAGCTGGCTTTAGGTCATAGAGCTGGTAGATACACATCAAGAGAAATAAGGAATAAAGTAGTTTCAGATAAACTGATAATTCTTTGACAGTAGTTCACAGCTATTGCCTCTGCAACTGCAGGGCAGTAAGTGGAGTATGTACAATATAGTACTTGTTGGGAGACATATATGTGCCTTAGGCCTGTGGATGGATGAATGGATAAATCACAGCCTTCCTATTTTAGGAATGAAAGCAGTCCTCCCCTTCCCCAGAGAGAATCTTCAGATACATATTACCACAGGGAGAATATAAATCTCAAGTGGTCAGAGAGAGAATCCTTCTTGTCATTTATACTATTTCTTTTCTTCCCTGAAGCTCTGTAGAAAGAAACAATCACCGCTGGATTTTTCTGTCTTTTCCCATCTTGTGTCCCTTTGTTTTTTCTTTATGAAGCCAAGATTGTCAGTGGTGCTTGCAGTGACCAAAAGTTAAAAGCAGCTATCACAATGAAATGGAAATGATGAAAGCAAGAGCAAGATTTAAGGAAAGAGAATAATGAGAGTAGAAGAGGAATCAGCAGGAAGCTAATTAGGGTTACCGTTTGCTTTGGTGTAGGACTCAGATGTCATCTCTACCTATGTTTACTGGTCATTTTCACAAAGAAACCACTCTGGGCCTTTCTTTAAGATCACCAAATCAATCGAATGGCAGTGTATACATACATACATACACACATGCACACACACACACACGCGCCACTAAAAAAGAGCACAGTGAGGGCTGGGGATGTAGCTCAGTGGTACTGTGCCTGCCTGGCAAGTGCAAAGTCCCAAGTTTGATTCCGAGTACTGGAGGCGAAAAAAAGAGTACCCTAGTTATACAGGATTGGAGGCACCACTTTAGTGGCTTCTACAGAACAAATGTGCATGTGTTATCTTCAAAGCCTAGAGAACATCGCTACATTCCATTTATTATCTATAGGGCTGTGTTGTCTTAAAACCAAAAACTTGTATAGTTTCCCATTTTATAGACATATTAAAACACATAAAATAAGTATAATAAATCGATTCAAATTTTAAAATTATTTCCATTATTATTATGATAGTGTTTTCTTTAAAATGCTTAATTACTTGTACATATACACATATACATAGATATTATAATTTTACCCATGTATGTAAATATAATCACATCACAATACTTTTTCAGTTTACAAAACCTTTTTTGTTTTTGGTACCAGGGATCCAACTCAGGACTTTGCACTTGTGAGGCAGGCGTGGTGCCACTGAGCTAAATCCCTGGCCCTACAAAACCTTTTAATAAACTGCTTTGTCTTCTTACTTTTCTCACTTTTCTTCTCTTCCCCCCTTGCATACCATTTTTCATCAGTGCCTTCTAGCCAACAAGGTAACCCGCATAAACAGATTTATTATCATTTCACTTTTTCATCAAGTGCATGTAATCCCAAGCATTCTCATAAAATTATCACATTTGTTTTACAAAAGCAAGTCTATGTTATGACACATTTTTATATCTTGCCTTTCTCATAAAATAGTTCCCCTTGGGAATCTTTTCAAGTCAACGGCTGTACATCTAATTTGTTTCATGATAGACAAGCAGTAACTTAACTTTATACTGTAGTTGCTCTGTTTTTTTCTCTTTATTGTGTTTAATCCTGTAATAAACATCATTTTGTACTTATCATTATGTACTTATGATTTATTTCCATATGGTAGATTTCAGAGGAGAAATAACTGGCCAAAAAGGCATATGTATTCTTAATCTTAATTGATGTTATCAAATAGCCTTCCAAAAGACTGTAATGATACACCTTTCCTCTGGCAAAGAATGACAGCATACCTATTTAGCCCATTTCTGCTATGAGTAGTTGCTGTGAATAGCATGGGGAAAATACATCTGTCATGTTGTCTCAGATCTTTTGGGCTTTATCTTGAATTTAGGAATGAATATTACCTGCAGATATCAAATAACTTCAAATTGATTATCTTCTAAGTACAAGCACCTTCTGTTTATGTCTTCAGTTTCTGCCTTCAGTTCAGTGCGTTGGATGATGGTGAGTGTTTTCTTGACTTGCACTTGTGTGAATGAGCAACTCAGAATGTGGGACATACTCTCTTTTATTAATGTTCCAGACTCAATTTTTTGAGTGGACAATTCTGGGAGATATTTCCTTTACTTTTCAGAATACCTTAATGGATTTAAATCTCCACTGCCCACAGGGTTGATCTTTATAACAAAAGAGACCCCTGTTATCATTATCATCTTCTGTCTCATTCTCCCCATTCCCTCACTCCATCCAGCTCACTGGGATTATCTTCCAAATAAATCACTTACACACAGCTCCTTCTTCAGCCTTCTAGAGAACAATCTCAGGCATAGAACTTTCTTTTTTGAATTTTCCTGTCTGATGACTGCAAAGTGGTATTTTCTTGTTGATTTATTTTAAATTTTCCTAATTATTATTAGGTAATTACCTCTTCCTATGTTTTATTTTCCATCCTCTTCTCCACTGCTCTGAATTCTCTCATCAACCATTAACCTGTTTGTCTATTGATATTTTTGTGTAACTTAAAAAATTTTAAGATCTCTTTATTTTGAGTCTGTTCTTATTGTTTTGCATAAATGTTACTTTATAATTAGTATTTATATTTCTCTTTTTCTAATAAATTTATTTTAAAATTTTAAATATATTTAACTTTTAACTGATACATAAAAACATAAAATTTTACTTTTATGGGGTATAAGGCATATATTTTCTTAAACTTTAGTATCTTGAGTTACAAAATTTAAAATTTTTATATTGTCATATGTGTATATCTTCTCTCTTATAGAATCTAATTTTCTAATTTGGCTTGAGATAGCTCATCCTCTATTACTCTTATAAGCTACATAAATCTTTTTTTAATCATATAAATTTTTAGTTACAACATGATGCTGTCATACACATATATGCAAAATGATAACTTTAATCAAACAAATCATGTCCATAATTTTCTATAGTTACCTTTCTCTCTTTTTCTTTTGTAGCTAGAATATCTGAAACTTATTCCCTATCAAATTCCCAACATGTAACACAATATTATTAACTATAATTCTCATGCTGTATAGTAGATCTTTTGATTTAGTCATCTTACATAATCACATCATTGTGTGTTTTGATGTACCTCTCTACCCCCACCCAACCACTAATGATACTTGTTTTACTTTTTATTTTTTTGTGTTCATTTTTATTTTTCGATTTCTCATATATATAAGGTTATGCAGATTTTTTTTCTTCCTGTGTCTGGCATACTTCACTTAGCATAATGTCTTCTGAGTTTATCCATACTGTCTCAGAAAGCTGGACCTCCTTTGTAAAAGCTCCAGTGTGTGTGTGTGTGTGTGTGTGTGTGTGTGTGTGTGTGTGTGTATTTCTGTCTACTTCCTTATCTAGTCATCTGTTGACAGATACTTTAGTTCTTCCCATGTCTTGGCTATGGTGAATAATACAGCAACAAACATGGGAGTGCAGGTATCTTTACAAGGTAGTGATTTCATTTCTTTTCAGTATATCAAAAAAAAGTATTACTGGGTCGTATAGTAGTTTTAATTTCTTTAGGTGCCTCCATTTGCTTTCTACAAAGCTACATCATTCCACATTCCTACTAACAGTGTACAAAAATGCCTTTTGCCCACACATTTGCCAACACTTGTTATCTCTCATCTGTTGGATAATTTCTATCCTAACAGGTGTGAGGTGATAACTCATTGTTGTTTGACTTACATCTTCCTGATCATTAATGATGTTCAACACCTTTTAATATATCTCCTGGCCATTTTTATATCTTTGGACACAGGTATAGTCAGATTGTTTGCACATTTGCTCATCCATCTCTTCCTTCCTTCCTTTCTTTTTGTGCTATTAAGTTGTTGAGTTCCTTATGTATTTTGAATATGAATTCCTTAATAGATATATAGTTCAGTAATATTTTGTCCCAATCTATAGGGTATCTTTTCATTCTGTTGATTGTTTTATTTGCTGTGCAAAAAAGCCTTTCAGTTTGATATGGCCCCACTTATTTATAGCTTTTGTTGACTATTCTTTGGTGTCATATAAAAAAAATCATTGCCAAACAAGTGACATAGAGCTTTTCTCCTCTATTTTCTTCAGTAGTTTTAAAATTTTGGGTCTTAACTTTAAGTCTTTAATCCATTTTGAGTAGATCTTTTCTGCTTAATAACTAATTTCGTTCTTTTGCCTGTGGGTGTCAACTTTCCCAACACATTTATTTAAGAGGTTGTTCTTTCCCCATGTGTCTTCTTGTAAAACCTTAGTTGACCATTTGCACAAAATGCCTCTCCTACTTCTTCACTTTCAGACTGTGTATGTCTTTATGGATAAAACAGTTCTTTTGTAGAAAGCATATAGTTGGCTTATTTTCTTTATTCAGCTACTCATGTCTTTTTATCAGTAAATTTGTTTTTGGTAATTGGTAAGAAATGTTTGGTAGTTGTTGATAAGAACTTACTTATTGTCCATATTTTCTGTTTTTAAATTCTTAATTACTAATCTCCATAGCACTCAAATCACACATCACACAATAATATATGTTTCAGCATGGCTAAGAAAGGGCTAACAGAGACTGCAGGATTTGAAGAACTAAAAGTCAAGACAAGGTCTACATCAATGTGAAAAGCCACCACAGCTGTTAGTTAAGAATACAGGGCTTTTCTGAGGAGGCATGGCAGTGTTGAGAGTGTGCATAATTGGCTTAAAGCTTGAGTCTGGACAGTAGGCAGTTCCAGGTACTGATTCAAGCAAAGAGCTGAGCTGAACCCTGAAGCCAGGGCCAGAGGTCCAGAGTTCTAGGCCTGTCAATCTCATGATGCATTCACTAGGTGGTCTTAGTACAGTTAGAAACAATGGGGTTGAGGGAGCTGAGGGAGTCACTCCCTTCCACCCATTCAATTCTAAACAGTACCCTATGATCTTTCCTGCTTCTGCTGTCCTAAAAGAAATAGAAAATAAAATAACAAAAACCCAGGAGATCTCTGAAGCTGCAGGTGAAAGCACATGTGTGTTGGATCTCCTAGCCTGACTATCAGTCACCGTCATCCTACGCTTGCCTCCTTACAGGTTCAGAGATGTGTACTACATGTCATACAATAAGATGAGTGAATTCTGGGGCAAGCATGTGTGTTGAGAGCCCCTAGGATGACTCAGCAGCTTGTCAGTCATTCCTGTCAAGATGTATAGAGATTCAGAGAGAGGCTCTTGGGCTGAGGTATGCATATATCCTTTAAATTCTGAAAGCCTGATTTATCTGTGTGCTGTTGCTGTTTCCTTGTCTTAGGACCTGTGAGTAGCGCTTTTACTTTTCTGTCATCCTGGCACCTTTTTCTGTCTGTGCCTTATCTTTTATCGACACAGACTTGCCCAGATCCCAACTTCCTGTCTTTAGTAAATGTAGCTGCTTGCCAGTTGTTAGTGGGTAGACATTTGGTAATTCTTTCTCCCTCACACACAAAAGCCTGGAGTCTATTGGCCCATTCCATGGTAACAGTCTGTTGAGATGACATGTCAGTGTGGCACCTTTTTGCCCCAGCATTAGTTGTCTATCCTTTCATACCATCCAGAAGAGGGAGATGCATGCTTTATTGGTCTGGTGTGTCCAATAAGCTCAAGGGCCTTGTTTTGTCTGACATAACTTAGAGGCATCCTGTGTCCATATGTCCTTGATTTAATTTGATAAGTGTACAGTTGGCAGTTTTTTACAAGCAGAATTAATGTATCTATCAGATTATGCCTTGTGGTTGAAGTAGGAGATTAGGGCTAGGACAAAACTGGTCAAGCAGGTGGCTGTAATCTGTCAAAGTCATGAGATCCAGGGCACACATGCAGAACACAGAATCCAAGATGACTCTGCAATTCCTGAACATTGTACACAGAGTGAATCAGAAAGTGTTTTCAATTTTTCATTTATATCTGGTGGGAAAACAAGTGAACCTTCAATAGAACAGATCAAACACCAGACCAGGTGGGTTCTGGTAGGACAAGCATCCCACATACCTTCTTTGAATGAAGGAAAGGCAAATTCCAGACACAAAAGAATACCCTCCATTACCTCTGTGGCCACTGCAAATCTGTTTACTGGCCTGCTTTCACTCTGCAGACTGTACTTCTTTTCCACATGCAAGAAATGTAAACCTTCACTTCCTTTTCCATGTGTCTTGTCCAATTCTTTGTTTAGGACACCAAGAACCCCGGAGAGAATCTCTTTGTGACCCAAATGGTGTGATCTCGGGGTTGGATTTTTTTTTAACAATAATTTTGGTATGTCCAACATATGTTTTTATCTGTTTGTACATTCAAGTTAACCAATTCATTCTGCCTCAGGATTTATACTGCAAATGGAGCAAACTAGAGTAATTCATAGCCAGGCATAATCTGTTCTACACACCTGTGCTTTCCCAGAGTTATTTTTTTATGGGTGGGTATCTGTCAAAGTATTGCTTTTTGTGGGAGAAACAAGTGTTGGGATTGGCATAACCTAATCTGCCATCTTATTGATGTCAGTCTCATATAAAAGTCTTAATTTTACATTTTCTTATATAATTTTGTTTTCATTTCTTACATTTTGAGTCTTTAATCCACCTGGGACATATTTTTGTTTATGATACAAGATAGGGATCCAAATTTATTTTCTCGCAGAGGTAGTCTATTCTACCAGTGCCATTTATTAAATAATTCATTTCTTTGACAAGTACAGTAATACTTCGGTTCACAAATGCTTCCATTCATGAACAATTTGTTTCATGCACAGAAACATTCAGCAAAATTTTGCTTCTGTTCGCGACGTCCACACTGGGTGATGAACATGACCACAGCCATCTTCCCCACATGATCATGAATGTGGCCATCTTCCCTGCTCTGGCACATGGTCCTGGCTTCCTCAAGTTGAGACCACGGATGCAGACAGACCTGTGCACACTCGCTGTGAAGTTTTCTTGTGTGCTTTTTAGCACATACAAGTACTGTACAGATTATTCAACCCAGCATGGCTCCAAAGAGAGTGCAGAGCAAGCATGGTGGTAAAAGGAAAGTTCAGAATAGTAATGAAGGTGACAGGAGCATGCAGAGCAGTAATGAAGGTAAACAAAATATGCAGAGCGATAATGAATATAACAAGAATGTACAGAGCAACAATGAAGGTAACAAGAAAGTGCCGAGCAAGAATGGCAAGAAAAAATTTTTGAAGAAAATAACCATTGAATTGAAGAAGGAAATTGTAGAAAAGCCTGATTGCGGTATTCGTGTGACTGATCTAGTCTGGGAGTACAAGATGGCAAAGTCGATATTCTTGACTATTTTGAAGAATAAAGATGTCATTAAAGGAGCTGATGTGGTAAAAGGAGTAACTATCTTAATCAACCAGAGGACACAAGTGCAGGAAGAGGTGGAAAAACTTTTTTTAGTGTGGCTGAGTGAGAAACAGCTGGCAGGTGATAGCATTAGTGAAGCTATGATCTGTGAAAAAGCCAGGAAATTGCCCAGTGATTTACTGTAAGAAAACCTCTCTACAAGTGCAACAAATGATGATTTAAAGTCAGTAGAGGGTGGTTTGATAAATTCCATAAGAGAAGTGGCGTCCACAGTGTGATGAGACATGGTGAGGCTTCCAATTCTGACAAGGCTACTGCAGAACCTGACAAGAAAGAATTCATGGAATTCATGAAGGCAGAAGGATATGTCACTCAACAAGTGTTCAATTACAATGAGATAGGGCTCTTCTGGAAGAAGATGCCAAACAGAACCTGTATCACACAGGAGGAAAAGGCGCCACTGGGGCACAAGCCTATGAAGGACAGATTGACCATTTTGCTGTGTGGGAACACAAGTGTCGATTTGAAAACTAGGCCACCATCAGTGTAGCATTCTCAGACCCCTTGTACCTTCAAGGAACAGAATGTGACTTCCTGCCATGTAGAGAGCCAATGCAAAAGCTTGGGTCACAAGGCAATTGTTCATGGAATGGCTGTACAAGGTGTTTGTAGCCACCATTAAGTAATATCTTTCTGACAACCAACTGCCTGAAAGATGCTTTCTTCTGATGGACAACGTCTGGACACACCTTTCTGCCTTGGTAGATGATATGGATGCTGAGTATGACTTCACAAAGGTCAAGTTCTTCCTCCTCATTATAACACGTCTTCTGCAGCATATGGCCCAGCAAGTGATCTACAACTTCAAGAAGCTTCAAAGGCACTCTTCACTTGGTGTTTTAATGTCACTGAAGAGATGTCCTTGACTCTGAAAGAGTTGTGGAAGAAACATTTCAATGCCCTCCACTGGAGCAACCTCACTGACAAAGCCTGGGAAAGTGTCATGTACCAGACCTTAGACTCAGTCTGGCGGAAACCGGCCAGAATGTATCACTGAATGTGACTTTGAAGGGTCTGATGCACAGGTAGATGGGAGGCGATTTTGTCCATGGGCAAGAGCATGGTTCTGGATGTCAGTGATGCAGACTTAGATGATGACTTTGTTGAGGACCATAAGGAGGAGCGGACAATGGAAGAACTTGCTGAACTCCAAAGTGAGTGGCAGAAAGTGCTTGTTGGGGAGCATTCCACTGAGGAAGAGGAAGGCAGGGAGGAAAGTTAGCAGTGATGTGATGAAATCCATTATGGAAAAATAGATTGTCAGGATTTCTTTGAGAAGCGGCACCCCAACAGATCTGTAATGAACAGTGTTGAATCTGATGAATGATAACGTGGTATGTCATTTCTGGAGGGTTATGCAGCGGAGGAAAAAACAAGTGATATTAAATAGATTTTTCATCAAAATTGACCCTGCAACTAAGATACAAAAAAGAGAGGGAACCCCTGAAGGAGATCGCCCCACTGTCCCTATGGAGGTGGACTCTCCCTCTAAACAATGACCTCCTCCCTACCCAACTTACTGTCCTCAATGCCAGAAGTCACCTCAAGCAAGGATGGTGTTCTCTCTCTTCATACTTTACTTTACTGTACCTTATTTCATACTTTTATGGTTAAAAAATACATATGGCTCAGAACAGATTAACCTGATTTACATTGAACCTTATGGGGAAATTTGATTTGGTTTGCAATCAATTTGTTTTGCGACCAATACTGTGGAACAAATTAAATTTGTGAGCCAAGGTACCATTGTATTTTTATTGTGAATTTTTTCCATTAGAATTTTTATTTTATTTGAATCATTTATCTTTTTCTATGTAAATATTTGTGATATTGTGGTATAAGAAATATATATTTGGTCTTCCTGTTTTCTAGTACAGACCTCTTAAAACCTTTGGAACTTCTTCAGACATTCATGTCTTTTATATGCTAACGAGATGAGTGTTGGCTGGGGGCTTATGGATAGCCTCACAGGTGTGATGGTTGTCTGGCAGATTAATCACATGGTTAGTGGATTGGAACTTTTAGGCTCACTGTCCCAGCCTCTAGGGAAGAGAAAGAGTTTGAGGTTGAGCTGATCACCAGTTGCAAATTATTTATTTAATCATACCCATGTAATAAAGCCTCCATATAAGTCCAAAAGGACAGGGCAGGGAGCTTCCTTGTTCCTAAACATGTGGAGATGCAGGGGGAGTTTTGTACCTGAGAGGGTGTAGAAACTCTGTGACCTTTTCCCAGGCTCCAGCCTATGCATGACACCAGGAGATGGAGGGATGCCAGGCAGATGAGGGCAAGAGCCTCGGTAAATTGGAATAAGCCTGGAGAAATTGGAGTATGAGGGACAAAGGGCTAGTAAAATCTGCTTTTCTGACAAGGCATCTAGCAACAAGGGCAACTTCATACTTTCATTTTTAGATACTCATGAAGTTTGAAAATGGCACTAGAGGGCACTGGCCCATGACAAACCATCCCTTTAGCATGCTCACCAAAACTGCCTGCCAAATGCTGCATATAAGCACCTAGATTTAGGTGCTTCCTCAGTGTCTCCCTTGGAACCCCTCTCGGTTATCAAGGGTTTCTCTTTTTTCTTTATACTAGACCATACTCTGTTCCTTCCTCACTGCTGTGTCCCTGGACTTCATTTTTCATCACCCTCAGGACAAGAGTCTAGAAGGAGGAGAGAGTTGGTTACATGTATATCTGCTACCTGGTTGTTCCTGAGTATTATCCTTTGTGATAAACTGATAAGTAAGTAGGATGTTTTCCTGTGTTCTGTGAGCTGTTCTAGAAAGTGATCGAACCTGAGAAGGAAGTTGTAGAGGTCTGACTTATATTGAATTCAGACAGAAGTAGGTAATCTGGGAGCATACTATTTGCAATTGATATCAGAGAGGGGAAACTGATCCTTAAACTGTGAAATCTGACTGTAACTATATGTGATGTCAGAACTGAATAATAGTACACCAAACTGGAATTCGAGAATTTTTTGGTATAAAAAAATGCCCATGCATTTGGTCACAGAAGTCTTCTGAGTTGAGAGTAGGAGAAAGGAAAAAAAAAAGCTTTTTTTCCCTACTAAACAGTGTGATGTTGATTATGATAGCTTTATGTGTTCATTATTTTCATTCTCTTATCATCTATTTTTCATTATTCATCACTGTTTTAAAAATTAAGATCATTTAATCAGTCTTTAAAAATTTGTTAAGGATTTTAATAGGAAATTCACTAAATTAATAAATTAATTTGCAAAAATGACTTCTTGTGTGAGTAAAACTTCCCATACCACAAAATAGCATATCTTTCTATTTACTTAGGTTTTAAAGTGGCCTTCAATAAAATCTTATAATCATTTTCATATAGGTCCTTTCTTATTAAATGTATTTCTTCAAAGAATTTTTTTGACAGGATACAAAATTAACATTAAAAATCAATAGCTTCTCCATATACTAACAATAAAATAGCTAAAAAAGAAATCAGGAAGACAATTCCATTCATAATTGTTATTTAAAAATATAGCAAAAACTTGGTTTGTGAGCATAATCTGTTCTAGAAATACTTCTAATCCAAAGTGCTTGTATGTCCCCATGAATTTCCCCCTAGGAAATAATGGAAACTCAGATGATTTGTTCCACAACCAAAAAATATTCATATAAAAATGACTATAATATTATAATTCAAAATAATAACGAAAATACAAAATATAAAGAAAAATGAATAAACCAGAACTGACCTTTGAAAACCTTTATGGCTGGTGTGATGGAGACAAGACAGGAGGATTACTGTGTAGGACAAACTTTCATTATCAGTAACTAAATCACTGCTGTTGATTCAATGGAATCTTTTTTATTTTCATGTAGCTTTAACAAGGAACCTATCCAAAGACACTTGCTTTGACATCTTTTTGAGAATTCTGTGGAAATGTGACACTGCATTGCTGTTAAACAGATTCATTGCTTGCACTGCTACAGCTTTATTTTGGTGGTGCTTTTCTTCAAAATTGTTTACTTTTTTCCATATTTTTCACATCTCGCTAATCTCAGGTGAAGTGTGGGATTCCTCTGCCTTTTTCTCTTCCTCTGCAAAGATCTCCTCCACAACCTCTTGCTGTTGGGAGACAATCATCCACAATCTCCAGTGAGAGAGAGAGAGAGAGAGAGAGAGAGAGAGAACCCTTGGCTCAGTTGTGATCATGTGACATTTGGCATCCTGTATTCCAAAATATTCCTCATTTATTAAGTTAAAATTTATTAGAAATGTTTGCTCATCTCGCAGAACACTTGCAGAGAAGTCACTCGCGATCCAAAATTTTATTGCACCTAGGAATCAGTCTGTCTAAGGAGACAAAAGACCTCAATAATGAAAAATTACAGAACACTGAAGAAAGAAAATAAAGAAGACACTAGAAGATGAAAAGACCTCCTATGTTCATGGGTTGGCAGAATTAGTATTGTTAAAATGACCATATTACCAAAAGTGATCTCAGATTCACTGCAATCCTCACCAGAATTCCAAAGACATTCTTCAGGGATCTAGAAAAAGTAATCCTAAAATTCATATTGAAACAAAAAGGACCAAGAATAGCCAAAGAAATCTTGAGCAAACCAAAAAAAAAAAAAATTCTGGAGGTGTCAAGGTATCTGACTTCAAATTATATTACAATGTGGGAGTAACAAAAACAGCATGGCACTGGCACAAAAATTAGACACATAGACTAATGGAATACAACACAAAACTAAGGAAAAAAATTTATACAACTATACTCATCTGATTCTTGAAAAAGGGGCCAAAAACATATGTTGGTTAAAAAGCTCTTTAACACACGGTGCTAGAAAAACTGGATATCTGAATATAAAAGATTGAAACTAGATTTCTATTTCTCACCCTGTATAAAATTAATTCAAAATGGATCAGAGACCTAAGTATAAAACCGAGACTTTGAAATTGATGTAATAAAACCTGGGGGAATCACCTGAAGCCATAGGCACAGGCAAAGACTGCAGGAATAGGACTACAAATGCACAGAAAACACCAGGAATTAACAAATAGGACAAACTCTAATTAAAAAGTTTCTGTACAACAAGGGAAAAAAAAGGAGTAAAGAACCTACAAATGGGAGAAAACCCCTGCTTATTTTTCCAACAGAGGATGAATATATAAAAAACTAATAAAATTAACACCAAAAATTCAAATGTTCCACTCAATAAATGGGCAAATGAATTGAACAGACATTTCTCAAAAGAAGTACATATGGCCAGTAAGTATATGAAACCATGTTCTACATCTTTAGCCATTAGGGAAAAGCAAATCAAAACTACACTGAGATCCCATTTCATCACAGTCAAAATGGCTATAAACAAGAATACAAAAAACTGTAAAGGTTGGCAAGCATGAAAGGGAAACAGGAATCCTTCGAACCTTCTGGGGAGAATGTAAATTAGTACAACCACTATGGAAATCAGTATGGAGATTCCTCAAAAAACTAAAATCAAAGCTATAATACGATTCTGTATATACCACTTGCTGGTGTAGACCCAAAGAAATTAGTCAGCACTCTAAGGATACTTACATGCCCATATTTATTACTGCGGTGCAATTTGCAATAGCCAAAATATTGAGTTAGCCAAGGTACCATCAACAGATGAACATACATAGAAAAAGTGGTGTATATATAATGGAGTATTACTCAGCCATAAAGAAGAATAAAATCATGTCATCTGCAGGAAAATGATTGAATCTGGAGATCATCGTGTTAAGCAAAACAAGCCAGAATCAGAAATACAATTTTTGGATGTTTTCTCTAACATATAAAATTTAAAAAGATAGAGTAAAAGTAGAAGAGAGATTACTGTATATTAGACAAGAGAAAGGAAATAAAGAGGAGGAGAGAGGGAAGGGTAAAGGCAGGTAAGGGGGAATTGAAAAGTTATTAATTATATTGTTAAGAGATAATGGTGTTGATGTGAATTTACTGTAATGCAAAGGTTTCTACCACACTCCATTAAGTGAAACAGCAGGTCACAAGACAGTATATATATGGAATTAACAATTTTTAAATTTTCATAGATACATTTAAGTATATAGATATCAAGAAATCATGTAGAATGGTGCTCACTTAAACTATTTTATCTCTGGGAGTAAGATGCTGAGCACCTTTTCTTTCTGCTTTTTTTTTCCATTAAGTTTATTGGTATATTTTAGGTATACAGTACAGTTACATTCATCATTGGGATCTTGTACTTTTACATGATGTATCTTGGTTCTTATTTTTTCCCCCTTCCCCTGCCCTCCCTTCACCCCCTCCACCCCTCCCTATTTACAAAGGCTTTGTTTCCACTTTTTTCCTTTTCTCATTTTTTCTTTTCCCTTCTTTCCTTTCCCCTACCCCTCCCACTTCCCCTACTCCTTTAGACCTTTTCTTCCTATTTCACAATATCAATTATACATTTCCTTATTTACACTTTCAGTTTCTCACACTAGAGAAACTATTCAGTATTTTCACGCGTGTCCTATTTATTTCACTTAAGGGTATGGCCTCAATGCACATCCACTTAGCTATAAATGACTCTAGTTTCTTATTCTTTATGGCTGAGTAGTACTCCATTTTATAGAAAAACCACATCTTTATCCAATCTCCAGTTGATGGGCAATTGGGCTGTTCTCAAGTTTTAGCTATTACAAACTGTGTCTCTATAAACGTGGGTGAGCATATATCACTGTGGTATGATTCTTTTCATTCTTTTGGGAAGATACCCAGCAGAGGAATAGCTGGGTCGAATGGGACTTCTAATCCTAGTTGTTTGAGTTATCTCCATGTTGATTTCCACAGTGGTTGCACCAGTCTGCACTCCCACCAACAATGAAGGATTCCTTTTTCCTCACAACCCTGCCAGCATTTGTTATTAGTTGATTTCTTGATAGAAGCCATTCTTTCTGGTCTGAGGTGGAATCTCAGTGTTGTTTTCATCTGCATCTCTCAAATGACCAGTGATGTTGAACATTTTTTAATATGTGTATTTTGCTGCTTTTTTTTTTTTTACTTCTTTGTATGAGAAATGTCTGTTCATTTTAGATGCCCATTTTTGAATTGGGTCTTTCTTTTCTTTCTGTTTGAGTATTTTTTGATCAGTGATTTTGTCCTATAATTTTTATTATAAAATGTTACTAAGCAGAGGAAATTAAAAATTGCTGTATTAAAGGTGATGAATATGTTGATTAGCTTGATTTCAGTAATCATTTCATACATATATGTATTTCAAAACATCATGTTTTCCAACTTAAATATATGATTGTATTTGTTAATTATTAAAACATTTACTTCATTTCAAATGTTTTTCTTATATTGCTTTTCATTTGTGAGAGCCTTAGCTTGTCTTTTGAGTAATGGAGTCTTTGCTTTTTTGGTTAGAACGTCTAAGTAATTAGCTTTGCTCATTCTTCAGTTACCCTCCCAAGTCAGTCTTCTTTCTGAAATATATAACAGATATATGGTCCTTAGTACAAAAAACAAAAGTAGTGCAGTGTAGAGGACAAATGGCTTCCAGTGATAATACACCAGTGTAAATCTATTCCACTATTGGCTAACCTAGTTTGTCTAATGGAATGCAGATACTTTCCAAATCATCTTCCTCTAATCTTATCTTTTTCCTCATCATTTTGGCTCTGTAGATACTCACCCTTAACACCTAATCTCCAATCCTGCTGTTCTTTCCTGGCTAATCCTGCTGTTTTCACCTTTGGATACTAATGCTTCCTGGATGACTGTATCTTCTATGCTCACTTTGTCTACTTGGACCTCACAGATTCTCTTTTATTTATGGTTTTGTCTTCATTTATAGATTTACAGTGTCTGAAAGAATTGCTAAGTATAACAGACCATATGCAGAATGACAGTCAACCTTTACCTATACATACATGCTACTATTTCCATAAAAACTAGAGTCCTTTCCCCTCTCTTTGAGTCTAGACTGAGCATATGACTTACTTTGGCCAACAACACATGGCAGAAATGACTTTGTGTAACTTCTGGAGCTAGCAGTAATGTACCTTGTATTCTTGTAATTTATGCTTTCACCTTTATGGAGTCCAGCCATGATGTAATGAAACTACTAATATATAAAACTACTAATATGCAAAACTACTGGGAAAAGAGACTCATTCAGCTCTCAGCTGTTCCATCCACCCCATTTGCAACACCAGACCTGTTCTTCAGACCTAAGCTCCTACCCAAAGAATTTTATGAGTAACCTAAAGTGATCATACTTGAGCATCACAACTGTCCATCTGAGCCTAGCCATCTCTCAGATTTGGGAAAGATAATAGAATGTTGATTGAAGCTACTTTGTTTTGTGTTGGCTTGTTATATAGCGTCAGGTAACTGAAATAGTGGACATCAGTGGAAAATGTATAAATATTGATAAATTGAAGACAAATTTCCACCATCAGGTTATTCCAACAAAAACTTTAGACCAAGTAGGAGGTTGTTCCTAAGGGGAACAAAGAAGGAAACAAATAAATGACCAGTATATTAAAAGATTGATTTTGAGACTTTAAACAGAACATTTTATCCTTTAAAAATCAGCAATATAGTCCATATTTTATATCCAACATCCATGTAGATATAGATATAGACATAGTATAGAAACTATTTTGCTTTTTATATAATAAGTATATCATTGAGGGGCTATAAAGTATACCAGCTCTTCATTATTACATGATTTCTCACACCTCTCAGCCTACTCTCATGTAGCAGCTCTTTGTTGATTCTAATTGGTTCTGAGTTTGAAAATTTTATAACTGACATAGTAAACATGTTTACTGAAAGACTAAGGGATAATTGTATTTGGTAAGTATATCAAATAAAATCATAAAAGATGTGACATTCATTGTGCTCCTTCAAAGACCCTTTAGTATTTGCTTGATTGCTGGATGTTAGTAGAGTCTAGGTAGAAAACATTGCCTGGTGAAGATTCTTCTGAGAGATTACTGTACATACTTAGCAAACTCATTAGTAATATTATACTGTATAGTAATACAACAATATTGTCAACTGTGTATACATTTTTCTTACCTATTAAGATTCAATATGGACAGTAGTATTAATATTATTATTTAAATAAGTGACAGAAAGATACACATATCTTGACAAAAATAAATAGCAATATGTCTGTTTCAAAACGAAAGGTAATATCACTAAACCCTACATTCTGGGTTAGGTTCTCCTTGTTTCATGTAACTGCATCACTATCACAGAGTTGAACATATGCAGCTGATGCTTTCTATATTATAATGATCACTGTTAATTCCTCCTGGCATTTCTAGACCGTGGGTATAAATGGATTAGGCAAGGGAGACCTAGTCTAAAGTACTGCAGGTTTTGGAGGGAGTTCTTAAGGGGCAAAAGTGGTTATTTTTCTGATTTTTCAGTATAGTTTTAAAACTAGGGTTGTGGTCTGTCAATAATCTGAATTTACAGATGCTTTGGGACTATATTTATATGGAGAAGGGTGGGTACAAAAAGATTTCACTTTGTATTTTTACTGGATTTTTTTTTTTTGACATTTTGGGAAGCATCAATTGGCAAAGGTGAATATGTAATCAATAATGCAGAAGAAAAGCTCAGGGTTGCAATTAACATGTTATTGTACAAATCAAAGGAAGAGTAAAACACAATTTGTTCAACTTATCACCATGTCTGGACAATCAATGTGCAGACAATAAGGGAAATGGAAAGTTGAAGTAGAAAAGTAAGTAAGTCAAAATACTCAGCCTTTGTTTTCTTTCCTTCTAATTTAGTACTATCCAGTGTATCTGTCTGCCAGCTTTACAGTATGTGACAGGGATCAATGATGCATTGTTTCTTGTTTTTGTGAGTATCCTTTAGAAAAAATTTAAATAGTGTACTAAAATGTTTCATTGTTAGTTTTATAATTTTAGTACTTTACATCTTTAGTGTATTTAGACTTAAGACAGTTAACAAAATATCTTTGTCAAGATAAAACTTCATTTTCAATTTTTTTTTTATTAAATTCTTTTATTGGTACATTGTAGGTATACAACACAATTACATTTCTCATTGGGAATTGTACCTTTACATAATGCATCTTGGTTCTTATTTTTTCCCCATTCCTAGCCCTCCCTTCACCCCCTCCACCCTTCCCTATTTACAAAGACTTTATTTCCATTTTTTCCATTTCTCATCATTTTTCCTTTCATTTCTTTCCTTTCCCCTGCCCCTCCCACTACCCCTACCCCTTTGGACATTTTCTTCCTATTTTGCATTATCCATTATTCATTCTAATCATTGGTACCTTTTAGGTATACAATATAATGACATTCATCATTGGAAATTTGCACCTTTACATAGTCTCTCTTGGTTCTTCTTTTTCACCCTTGCCCAGCCCTCCCTTCAACCCCTCCAGTCCTCCCTATTTACAAAGATTTTGTTCCTATTTTTCCATTTTCTCATATTAATCCCATTCCCTTCTATCCTTTCCCCTAGCCCTCCCACTTCCTTCCCCTTTGCCCCTTTTCTTCCTATTTCACATTACCTATTATACATTTAGTCCTTATTTACACTTTCAGTTTCTCACACCAGAGAAACTATTCGGTATTTATACATGTGTGTCCTATTTATTTCACTTAAGAATATTGCCTCAATGTGCATCCACTTAGCTATAAATGTCTCTAATTTCTCATTTTTTATGGCTGATTGGTACTCCATTTTATAAAAAACCCACATTTTCTTTATCCAGTGTCCAGTTGATGGGCATTTGGGCTGTTTCCAAGTTTTAGCTATTACAAACTGTGCTGCTATGAACATGGGCGCACATATATCACTGTGGTATGATTCTTTTAATTCTTTGCAGAAGATCCCCAGCAGGGGAATAGCAGGGTCAAATGGGACTTCCAGTCCTAGTTCTTTGAGGTATCTCCATACTGATTTCCACAGTGCTTGCACCAGTCTACACTCCCACCAGCAGTGGAGAAGGGTTCCTCTTTCCCCACAGCCCTGCCAGCATTTGTTATTGGTTGATTTCATGATAGCAGCCATTCTTTCTGGAGTGAAGTGGAATCTCAGCATTGTTTTCATTTGCATCTCTCGAATGACCAGTGATGTTGAACATTTTTCCATGTATTTATTTGCTATTTCTACTTCTTTGTCTGAGAAAGGTCTGTTCATTTCAGATGCCCATTTTTGGATTGGATCTTTAAATTTGGGAGGTCTGATCTTTTTAAGTTCTTTATAGATTCGAGATAGTAGACCTTTGTCTGAGGAAGAGCAGGTGAAGATTTTTTCCCACATTGTGGGTTGTCTCTTCACATTGCTGGTGGTTTCTCTTGCTGTGTAGGAGCCTTTTAATAAGAAGAGATCCCACTTGTTGATTGTTTGTGCTAGTTTACGGGCAACTGAGGTTTTGTTCATAAAATCTTTTCCTACACTGATGTCTTCAAGGGTTCTACCTAACCTCTGTTCCAACTGTTTCAGAGTTTCTATTTTAATATTTAGATCTTTAATCCATTTTGATTTTAGTTTTGTGCATGGGGAGAGATATAGGTCTAGTTTTAATCTTTGAAAAGTTGAAGCCCAATTTTTCCAGCACCATTTATTAAAGAGGCTATCTTTCCTCCAGTGAGGGTGTTTGGGTCCTTTGTCAAAGATGAGATGGCTGAGTTTGTCTGGTGTTGTTTCTGCATCTTCTAATCTGTTCCACTGGTCCTCAGGTCTGTTTCTTTGCCAGTACCATGCTGTTTTTATCACAGTAGCTTTGTAGTAGAGTTGCAGGTTGGGGATTGTGATACCCCCTGCCATGTCTCTGTTACCTAGAATTGCTTTTGCTCTTCTGGGTGTCTTCTTGTTCCGAATGATTTTTTGGATTGTTTTCCCAAGGTCTATGAAGTATGCTGCTGGGATCTCAATTGGAATTGCATTAATCTATATAGCAGTTTTGGAA
Organism: Heterocephalus glaber; assembly: GCF_053883595.1. Classification (NCBI taxonomy): domain Eukaryota; kingdom Metazoa; phylum Chordata; class Mammalia; order Rodentia; family Bathyergidae; genus Heterocephalus; species Heterocephalus glaber. The sequence goes on along the minus strand of NW_028258315.1, from coordinate 81,652,313 downwards.
GTATTGCCATTTTCACTCTATTAATCCTTCCTACCCAGGAACAGGGTATGTCTGTGCATTTTCTGATATCATCTTCAATCTCTCTTTTCAGAGTGCCATAGTTTTCAGAGAAGAGGTCTTTGATTTCTTTCATTAGGTTGATTCCTAGGTATTTCAGTTTTTTGGATGCTATTGTGAAAGGAATTATTTGCCCTATTTCTCTCTCAGTGAGTCTGTCATTTGTGTAGAGGAAAGCTATTGATTTTTGTGTGTTGACCTTGTAACCAGCTACTTTACTGAATTTGGTTATTAAGTCTAGAAGACTTTTGGTGGAGTTCTTGGGGTCTTCTATATAGAGGATCATGTCATCTGCAAATAATGACAATTTGACGTCTTCATTTCCTGTTTTTATTCCTTTTATTTCTTTCTCTTGTCTAATTGCCATGGCTAATGTTTCCAGAACTATACTGAACAAGAGTGGTAATAGTAGACATCCATGTCTTGTTCCTGATTTTACTGTGAAGGATTTCAGTTTTTGACCATTTAGTATGCTATTGGCTGTTGGTTTTTCATAGATGGCTTCCATCAGTTTGAGGTAGAGACCATCTATTCCAATGTTTTGTAGGGTTTTTATCATAAATGCATGTTGGATTTTGTCAAATGCATTTTCTGTGTTTATGGAGATAATCATATGGTTTTTGTCCTTGGCTCTATTGATACAATGTATTACATTGATTGATTTCCATATAATGATCCATCCCTGCATCCCTGGGATGAATCCCACTTGATCAGGGTGTATGATCTTCTTGATGATCTTCTGCATTCTGTTTGCCAGTATCTTATTAAGGATTTTTGCATCTATGTTCATTAGTGAGATTGACCTATAGTTCTCTTTTTCAGTTGGGTCTTTCTCTGCTTTAGGGATCAAGGTGATGCTTGCCTCCAGGAATGAATTTGGGAGTATTGCTTCCCTTTCAATTTCACTGAAGAGTATAAATAGTAGTGGCAGCAGTTCCTCTCTAAATGTCTTGTAGACTTCAGCAGTGAAGCCATCAGGTCCAGGGCTTTTCTTAGTTGATAAGTTTTTAATTACATTTTCAATTTCATTGGTTAATATTGGGTTGTTCAGAATTTTTAGGTCTTCTTCATTCAACTTTGGTAATTCATATGTATGTAGGAATCTGTCCATTTCTTCTGTGTTGTCCACCTTATTGGCGTATAGGTTCTGGAAGTCGGTATTGATGATCCTCTGGATTTCTGCTGGGTCTGTTGTAATTTCCCCCTTTTCATTCCTAATTGCATGGATTTGGGCATTTTCTTTCCTTTTTCTGACAAGGTTGGCTAAGGGTTTATCAATTTTGTTGATTCTTTCGAAGAACCAACTCTTGGCTTCATTGAATTTTTGTATTGTTCTCTTAGTCTCCATTGCATTGATTTCTCCTCTGATCTTTATAATTTCCTCCCTTGTGTGAGCTTTGGGGTTGTCCTGCTCTTCTTTTTCTAGAAGCTTGAGGTTCAGCATCAGGTTGTTTAATTGGGCTTGTTCTGTTTTCCTAATATGCGTGTTCACTGTTATGAATTTCCCTCATAAGACTGCTTTCATTGTGTCCCATAGATTCCAATATGTTGTATTGTCATTGTCATTTAATTGAAGGAACTGTCTGATTTCTTCTTTAATTTCCTCTGTGACCCATTGGTTATTCAGAAGTGTGGTGTTCATTTTCCACGTGTTTTTGAAATTTTTTGAGTTTCTTTTGCTCTGGATCTCCAATTTCATCACACTATGGTCTGATAATATACAGGGGATAACTTCAATTCCTTTGCACTTACTTAAACATGTTCTATGTGTGAGTATTTGGTCTATTTTGGAGAATGACCCATGTGCAGCTCAGAAGAATGTGTATTCTGATTTTGTGGGGAGGAAGACTCTGTAAACATCTGTTACGTTCATTTGTTCAAGAGTTCGATTGAGTTCTAGTATTTCATTACTTATTTTTAGTCTAGTTGATCTATCTATTTGTGACAGTGGGTGTTGAGGTCCCCCACTACAATTGTATTAGTGCCTATATGGCTTTTCATGTCCATTAGTATTTGTTTTATATAGTTGGGTTCACTTGTGTTTGGTGCATAGATATTTATGATTGTCATCTCTTCGTCTTGGATTGTTCCCTTTACAAGGATGTAGTGTCCTTCTTCGTCTCTCTTAATCAGTGTTGGTTTGAAATCTACTTGATCTGCCAAGAGGATAGCTACTCCTGCTTTTTTTCGGGTTCTTGTCACCTGGAGTATTGTTTTCCACCCTTTAACTTTCAGTCTATGAGTTTCCTTTTGAGTTAAGTGTGTTTCTTGTATGCAGCATATTGTTGGATTTTGCTTCTTGACCCATTCTGCCAGTCTATTTCTTTTGATTGGTGAATTGAGACCATTAATGTTGATGATTATCACTGAAATGTATTGACTTTTCTTTGCCATGACTTTTTCTTTTTGTTGGCTTCTCCCCCTTTACATTTAGTTTCTTGTCATGCCAGATGGGTTCATTCTGCTTTGCTTCCTGGGGTTGTCATCCTCAAGGTCTGTTCCTAGGATATTGAGTAAAATTCTTTGGATTTCTGGTTTGGTATTCGCAAAGTTCCTAAGGTGCTCTTTGTCATGAAAGTATCTTATTTCTCCATCAATTTTGAAAGATAATTTTGCAGAGTACATCAATCTGGGTTGGAGGCTTTTTCCTTTTAGGGCTTGGAATATGTCACTCCAAGCTCTTCTTGCCTTGATGGTTTGTGTTGAGAAGTCTGCTGTGATTCTGATGGGCTTTCCTTTGTATGTGATTTGTTTCTTTTCTCTGACTGCTTGGAGAACTTTGTTCTTCTGTTGTGTTTCTGGAATCTTAACAATTATATGCCCATATGTAGATTTCTTTTGATCAAGGCTATTTGGAATCCTTGTGCCTCACCTATCTGATGTCATGCTCTTTTCCCCTGCTTGGGAAGTTTTCTGCCATTATTTCTTTGAAGAGATTTTTTATGTCATCTGCACTCTCTCCTGTTTCTTCATTTAGCCCTATCAGTCTCATGTTATTCTTCTTTGCATCATCTAGCAGCTGCTGGATTGATTTCTCATGTTCCCTTATAATTTTGAAGCAATTTTTCTTTTCCTTGTCACTAATTGCAATCTTATCTTCTATATCTGAAATTCTGTCCTCACATTGCCTCTTTCTGCTGCGTAGATTTTCAGTGGAGTTTTTCTTGTCCTGGAAATCTATTTGCATCTGTTTTATCGGTTCTATTTGTTTCCTATGTTGGGATTCCATCATGTTCCTGAGCTCCTCTCTAGATTTATTAATCATGTCTTGCAGTCAGGGCACAATTTCTCCTGTTATCTGAGAAATTATTTCTGATTTCATGTTTTCCAGATCCCCTTTTGTTGCCAGTTCAGTGGGTCCAGGTGGTTGAGTATCAGAGTGTTCAATCTCATTTCTCTTTGGGGTTGCTGTAGGTGATCTGAAAGTCTGGTTTTGAGACTTATTTACGTGTTTTCTCATTTCGACTGGGGCGGGGGGCTGTTAGCCCCTGCACGGATTTCCTCCTCTGAACTGGGTGAGGTGGGACAGGGGCTGGGAGCAGCGGTAGGGATGGTGACCCAAAAGCCCTTTCCTGTGTGCTGGGAGCAGCTGGAGGGATAGTGGCTGGGAAGCCCCTTCCTTTGAACCAGGATTAGTGGGATGCTGGCTCAGAAGCCCCTCCCTCTGGGCCGGGAGCGGTGGGAGGGATGGTGGCCTGGAAGCCCCTTCCTCTGGACCAGGAGGAGTGGGACAGAAGGTGGCCCAAAAGCCCTTTCCTCTGGGCTGGGAGCAGCGGGAGGGATGGTGGCTGGGAAGCCCCTTCCTCTGGACCAGGAGCAGTGGGATGGTGGCTCAGAAGCCCCTGCCTCTGGGCCAGGAGCAGCAGGACTCAGTACCTTGGTCTGGTGGTCTGGTATCCTCTGTGTCTTTGTAGTGTGGAACCAGGTGGCTGCCTGTCTGCAGCAGGGTGATTCGGTGTGTTCCACGCCACTCAGGACCTCGGTAGTGCATGTGAGGTTGAATAATTTTTTAAAATACAGCTTAAATAAGCAGAAGTGAATAATTTAAATTAAAAAATTGATGTTGAAATACTTTAGAATGAAATAGTGGAAATAAAACAGAGAAGTTGTGAAAGTAACTTGGAAACAGAAGACCAATTTTCTTTAAAGGATTTTGTTTATCAAGGGCAAAAATGAAAGGTATAAGATAATGAAATTATATCATCAATGTGGAAAAGAAAATTAGTGATAACATAGCATTTTCTATTTTTAAAAATTTATTCCTAAAATAAAGATGAAATAAACACATGGTGTGGGAATCTAAATTCATAAAATTTGACACAGTTGTTGACCTCTAAAAATATTCTTATGACATATTTCAAGGTAGGAGGGAAGAGTGAGAAGTGATGGATATATCAGATATTGTCTGTACATCATAATAATCATATTGTTTGATGGAATATATGTATATATGCATACATATATATTATGTATACACTCAATATAGTATATGATGTAGGATAAAGTTACGGTATGCTAAATACTCTATGTTTTCTTGGAGGAGAATAAAGCTATTGATTTATCTTAGATTTAATAAATTATATATGCAAGCTTCAATTTCTAGGGAAAAATGTAAAAACAGAGTTTATAATTTTCAAGCTAGTAGAGCAAAAAACACAATAAAAATAGTACCAAAACAAGGAAAAAAGAAAACAAGAACGAAGAAAATGTTGTTCAATAGAAATTATAAAAGCAATTCTATATTCAAAGCATAATTGTCTATAATTATACCAAATGTAAATGAACTAAAATTTTCAGTTAATAAAAACATTAGTGTTCTGTATTTTACAAATATCCAAATCCATGGTATTTGACAAGGTCATATCTAAAATATAACTTTACCGAAGGTTTACGTTAAAATGATAAGATAAAAAGCAAATGCTAAACAAGAAGATAGTTTAATTATATTACCATCAGACAAAATAGGCTTCAAGACAAAATATTTTTTTCTAAAGATAGAGTCACTTGTTAAAGCTTCAGTAACTGAGAATACTCAATCCTTACAACACCTTAGAACAATCTTTGTTTTCTCCTTTTATGCCTGTAGAACCAACTCAATTCAATTGTGTGCTGTTGAATGGAAGTTCACTCTGCACAGAAGTCTGATCTCTTTTGAGTTACAGTCCTTCAAACATGTACTAATAAAAAATAAAAATTGAAAAACAAGAACCTTTCTCCCCAAAAGATACTTTTATATATAGAACCATGGGTGGTCATGATGTTGTCTCTAATATAAGATTTACTGTGTCCCCCAAAACCCTAATTCTATATAATATTAATAGAAATTCTGTGAGGAAATATTTCATTATCAATTAAATTTGACAAGCATTGCATATTTCATCATTGTGCTAGAAATATATATCCATTAGAATTTTAAAGATTCTTAACTCTTTTTTAGTAAAAACCATTTTTGCCTTTGCTTAGGTCTTTTACAAATGTATGAGTGCAAATCTGTTTTTCATGAACTACTTTCAGTATTTCACAAAATTAGTGTTTGATGGGAGACTGAAAATGGCACTATAAGTAATTGGGAGTTGGCTTCATGACACATTTTTAATAATACAATAATATCTATACCTCTATGGTTGAATAAACCATTTAGGCTATTAGCGTCTTTGGTATAATATTATTCAACTTATGAACTCTCTTCATTTTTCCCAGTGTTTTACATGTTGAAAAGTTTGAGATCTGTTCTCTTTAGCTAATTTCAAGAACTGAAAAATCTCCTAAAATGCTGCTTTTTTCTAAAACTTTTGAAAGCAACATGTCAAAAGATTGTACAATATTATATCAGACAATCATTAAGTGGTAAAGTACATTTCAAGTGCTAGAAATGCATAGATTCTTATGACTCACTTTAGAATATGTTATTACAGCTCAGAGTTAGGTAGCATTGACTGATTGAACAATACATATTATTTCACCAAGCACTGTTGTATGACAGTAATGTTGCCTTATTCCAAAAGTTACTAATTACTTTAGAAAAAAATAAAAATTCTTCTAAAGAGTTATTTGTAAATGAGGCAATAAGAAGGTGAGTATTGGGGAATTGGATAAGAAAATGGGTTTTAGTTTTTAGTTTGCATACTATAACTATGTCCTTGCATGAAAACAGGATATATTTGTTTTCTTCTTTGGTCAGATTATTACTAGGCTATTGTTTTGGACAGAAGATAGAATATTGCTTTCTTCCTATCTTAGCTTTGACCATGGGACTTTCTTTGGCCAAAATTTTTTGATGTAGTATATCATTTCCGTAGATGCATATGTTGAGATTAAGTCTCTATTGACCATAAACAGAGCCTCCTTTGCTACAATTTTTATTTCACGAGAAAGATATACACTTGGTTGTTTTAAACCACTGAATTTTCCAAGTTGTTTGCTATTGTAGCATAACTTAGTGAATTCTGAGTAACACAGTATTTTAGCTTTATTTCATTTCTGTTACTGCTTGCTTAAACAATCAATATTCTCCAGCGTAAAGTTTTTCTTTTAAAAATTATAAGGTTGTATTAGACTATCTCTGATGTCTTTCCTATTTTATGAGTGTTAGGGCACTGATCCCATGTAGAATTGTGATTCTTTTCCTCTCTGAAAAGCCAAATGAGAGACTGTATGGTCAGAATGCCTTTTTCAAGAGCTTCTGCTATCAGTAAGTCTCTTGACATATTTCCTTTAAATTAGTTTATGAATATGACTTTTATCTTAAGACTGTAATTTACCAATACTAGAGAGTATACTACACTCATCTCTAGTGTCTCAGTGCATCGTAACTCTCACTTATCTTAAACATTTTACATGACTTGCATATGAAAAACTGTATGCAGAGGTCTAACACAATTATCTCTCTTATTTTGGTATTAGACATGGAACACTAATTGAGACCAGCCTTCCAGGGTTAACCATTGATTCATTGGTTTGGAACATATACTTATATTCTTCAACTAAAATAAAATGTACACCATAACTAAGAGAGTATGTTTGGGAGCATCTGCAAAGGCTGGTTAATAATTTTTTGTGTTCAAACAAAATGAAGAAACATTAGGGACATTACAGAACCTTCATTTGAGGAATACTAGTAATCAGAGTGCCTACTTGTGTATTCTGATATGAACATTTAAATGCAAGTCAACCCTTGAGACATCCTGTAACAAGAGTTCAGTAAAAATCTCCATACTAAGTCCTCCACATCTTCTCAGGCCTGTAATGAAAGCATCAAAAGTATCTTTTTATATTTAACTGTTTCAAGAAATTCAGGAAGAATAATTCTGTAATGTTTGGCACTATCTTTGTTTGCCACACAATCACATATCTAGCTGAGAGGTTTCTCCCTGTATTTTACTACATTTGTGTTATAACTTAGTGTTTCTGTTAGCTTGGTCCCAGATGGTTAGCATCCTCTTTTAAATAATGTCTCACACATTCAGAGATGCCTAAAGAGTCACACTGAGTGCTTGAGAGACCTCCTAGTTATCAGTGGTATAATTTAGCTTTTTAATTTACAGATCTTATAATTATGGGTTTGCTGCAAGTTAGCCAAGGATGCTGATAGAGGTCTAAATGGGGTAGAGCTTGTTTCTCAATGATAATATATAGTGCTACATGATATTTCATATATACTATTATGTAAATATGTAAGGGAAATAATACTTATCCCATTTGGAGCATGGAGTAACATACTTTTTTTTAGCAGAAAATTTAAACTGATTTGTATTGCTGGCCACTGAAGAAAGATAAATGAAGTGTAAATAGCCTAGTAACTGATGAGAGGCACTCTCTTGTTTGCTATGAATAAATATATGTATATCTATTAGTAAAGATCCTTATTCAGTAATTGATCAGAAACTTATCAAATCAGTGGTAACTTTACCCATTATAGTTGGTCATGATCTTGCTAGAGAAATGGCCTTGGTTGTTAAAAGGAGTGCAGACCTGAGCACTGTTAACAGTATAAATTTGGAAGTAAGCAGAGTCCAAATTTGAGGTAGGGTAGATCTTTCATTGAGATATATTCTCATGGTCCAGGAATTCATTCCTATAATGAATAAAGCAGGCACTACTTACAGTTTGGACTCTTACCTCAGACCTTTCTTTAAAATGGATCAGTCCTGAGCAAGGAAAGTCAAGATAAGGTATCAGAGAAGTATTAGTTTCATTATTTTCCCCTCTTCGTTGATATTCAAACTTTTTTGGGGTGTTCTTCCTGCTTTTCTCCTCTACTTTATATAAGATAGTTTCCCGCACAATTCAGTTATTCCAAGATTATGATTTTAAGGGTGGCAATTTACTTTTCATTAGATTAAATTCCAATAAATACCGACAATATGACCAGAGAACTGAAGGACCCAATTGTCACTTTATGAGACAAAATTTAAAAATATTAGGTATTAGACCATTCCTATGGTCAAGAATCACTGCTGAGCCCTGAAATATGCCTGATTCATGTATTCAAAGAATATATTTTAGTACGAAATATATGTAGATTTGTTCTATGTTGCCTTTTTACTTTGTTGAGACACATACTATTCTTTATTTATATGTCCCCTACCCATATCTACCAACTATTTATTAAATTAAGATTTAAAAGTTCCATGGCATAGTATTAGCACTTGCCTGCCATATAGCCGCCAGACATGGGGTGGCTACTTTGGGCTAAATGCTGATATTATTCCTGATGCCATACCCAGTGGTGAGTCTCACAAGTTGGTGCTTTAAACATGGACCCGTTTGTCAAGCAAGGTCACTTGAGCAGTGAGAGTTATTTTAGGCAACCTGTGCTCTCTGTGCACTTTAAGAAAAGGGAGGTAGTATATATCATCTATCCATATGAATTTCTATCCGTTTTCCAGATTGATTCTTATGACTGTTATTTTTCTTTTAATATTCTATTTGCAACCTCTTGATACTACTTAAATTTATACCCACAGATTCTACCACTATTATCTGTTTTGAATCCACTAAGATTTATCTCATTTCACCTTTTATTACTGCTTATGTCAGTTATTATTAAGAAAAGCTCCAGACTTCTAAGTCAGCCAGTGTTATCAACATTTTGTCATCATGTAGCTATGCAGACCATTTTAGACAGCCCTCATGTTTCTTCTCTCCTAGTCCTTGCAACTTCAATTTTGTATTGGCCCAATATTAGTACATTTCCCTAGACATTCTATCTGTTATGGGAACAGTACTTTTACCTTTCTGCTCTTAATGAACCTGGGTCCATTCTGAAGACACTGCTTCCCCTGTAACTCCTTCATTAGGCCTAGAGTTGCTAGGAGTCTTTTTCATTGTCTCTGATTGTTATTTCTTTATCATTATCCCTCTATCACCTCCCCTTTCCAAATAATACCTAGACACAGATGTTATTGAACCACAAATCACCCACTACCTGTCATTGTTTTTTCCAACTTATTTCTTAGTTTCTTAGTTTATAGCTTAATGTCACTTTCTACATTACTCCTGTTTATTTTACTTTTGTTAATTTTAATATATAGGCATATGACTCTTCTAATACCTAAAATTCTCAATTCTTTAGTCTCTCCTCTTCCTTGTCTTACCCATTTACTCTTATAGTTGTACCTCAGGCCTTGTATCACCAATAACTGCTTATTCTCTATAATCTTGTTTTTATGGATTGTATGTCCTGATAGTCATTTCCTAAATTTTCCATCTCAGATTCATAGAATACTTACTCTAAAACTCTTTCAGTTGTACTGGGATCTCTACTTTGCTCGTTCTACTGACTTTCACCATCTTTCACTTTTAACTGAAAGTGTAAATAAGGACTAAAAGGTATAATGGATAATGTGAAATAGGAAGAAAAGGTGCAAAGGGGAAGGGGAAATGGGAGGGGGAGGGGAAAATAAAGAAGGGAATGGAATTAATATGAGAAAAAGAAAAAATAGAAACAAAGTCTTTGTAGATAGGGAGGGATGGAGGGGTTGAAGGGAGAGCAGGGGAATGGGGAAAAAATAAGAACCAAGATGGATTATATAAAGGTGCAGATTTCCAATGATGAATGTCATTACATTGTATACCTTAAATGTACCAATGTAATTAATGAAACATCTGTATTCCTCTTTTTAATCTGGCTTAAATTTCATAACTATGAAATGTAATAATGTAATAATAATTACATTTAATCACTTGAAACATACTTTCTTGCCAGTTTCTTACATTGGATATTTCCTTCACAAATTTATAATTTTATAATTTCATAGTTCATTTATTTTCCCTTCTCTGATCTTTCACATCTCTTGTTTTTCTCCAGCCCTGACCTCTGCTTCCCCAAATGAACTATTTTTATTTTCATCTAAGAGTGATTCCTCCATAAATTCCATTTCTTCTCCACTGAAGAACTTTTCTTCTCAGTTCTCATCCTCCCTATATCACTACTCCCTTGCCCAATGAAATTGTTCTTAATTGTACAATTTCATTGTTGTATTGTCCATCTTGAAAGCATTTCTCAGTTCCTCTTTTCTCCCTAATCCCTTCCTATTACTCTGATTCTCTTTGAAGCAGCATTCCTTGGAAGAGTTGTTAGTACTAGTTCTCTCTAATTCTTCTATTTCCTCTCTATTAAACTTACTTTGCCTCTACTACTCTTCAAAAATTTCTCACTCTTGAGGCCACCACTGATTTCCATGTTGTTAAACCAAGTAGTTAATTATTACTCTCAATTTGTGTGACATTTCAGTAGCTTCTTCAATACATTTTATCTACCTGGTTTTCATTGTCCTGCAAATTTTAAATTTTTTTCATTGTGTTATTGGTTGTTCCTTCTCTGTCTCTGCTGATTCCTCTTTCTCCTCCAAGGGTTTAGAACATATATTTTTCCCCTTAAAAAAAAAAAACTTTTACATTTTTGGTGAACTCATCAAGTCTTGTGAATTAAATCTTATTGATAAGATTATAGTATCCAAATTTATATTTCTAGTCTAGGTCTCTACCTTGATTTTCAACTTGTATTCCAGATAACTTTCCAACATTTCCATTTTGACACCTCCATTTAGTACCTCGAATAACATATTTAAACCTAAATTCCTAATCAAGATCTGAATTTGTCCAAAAAGCTTTTCTCTTTTCATAGTTTCTCCCATTTGCTTAATGCAAACTCATAATTTTACTTATTCATGTCAAAACAGCCATCCTGACTCCTCTTTTTCTTCTTACTATTTCAATCTTCTTCATAAAACCCTAAAAGTCCCATATAAGATACATATATCTTATAATCTCCACCCACACATACATATCCAGAATCTTCTTCACATTAATTTTGTTACTAGCCCAATCAAAGCCACAATAGTGGCTGTCCTCTAATTGCTCCTGCTACTTCCTCATTTGAGACCTTGCAGTATATTTTCAAGATAAAATGATTGTGATAAAATCCTTCGATTCTCTCAAGAATTAAAACTCTTTAAAAGGCCAAGTTCTATAAATGCTGTTACTATTTTGACCTCTGTACTACCTCCCTTACCTAGCTCTAGTAACATTTGGTCTTCTTCTTATTCCTCAGATATATTAGAGGTTCTACTATATTAAAGCCTTAAACCTATTTCCTCCGTCTGTAACTCTCCTTTATTGTGTGTATATTTGCATGTCCAACACCATTGCCTTCTGTAAGTATTGTTTTTACATGTTACTATTTCAATAAACCCAGACCTGATAACACCATTTAAAATTGCAAACTGCCTTCCTCATTTTTGATCCTCCAATCCAATCTGCTCTGTTTTTTTGCAGCTGTCACATCTTTCAATACACTTACTTAGTAGTACTGATTGCTTTTTTGTTGATAGTACTCTAGCTCCCAGAACAGGGTCTGGCATATGGCAGATAATCAGTAAATATTTGTTTAATGTTGAATGAATTATTATTTATGTGCCTTGTCTTGCTTGTATCATAAACTCCTTTCTTTCCACAAACAGATGTATTTTGAATTTTTCATACACATGGAAAGGAATACAAAGTTGACTATGATGACTCTTGTCCCTAAGAGGTTTAAAATCTTATAAGGGAAGTAGGCTGTAATCTCATTGTAATTAAATACTAAACCAAATTAATATTTTGACTTAGTATTTAATGTTTTAGTATTTAAATTTATTTGTGGTAATAGCTCTGGGTATATTAACCTCACTAGAAAATTCACAGACATTTTGTATAGAAGCCAATATGTGAAATAAGATTTGAAGTATGTATTAGCGTTTACTAAGCAGGTAAAAGAATAAGGGCATTTGTTATGAATTAAAATTTTGCATCTTCTTAAAATTAGCATATTGAAATCCTTAATCCCAATGTGATTAGGTGTATTAGGTAGTCAGATTTTTGAGAAATAGGTCGTGAGGGTAGAGCTTTCATGAATAGGATTAAGATTTTATAAGAAGATATAGAAAAGTTTACTTTCTTTGTCTGCTGTCTGCCATATGAGTATGAAAGGAACAGACAAACATGGACATCTGTAAACCACATATGGAACCTGCAGTCACCTTGATTTTGGACTTGGCAAGTCCGAGAACTGTGAGAAATAAGTGTTTGTTGTTTACACCATCCAGTCTAAGTGATTTGTTATAGCAATGGAAATAAGAAAATACTTTATGTGTATGAAAAGCCTAAGTATCCTTACTACTTCATACCAGGAGGATCTAAGAGTATGTTGTTAAATCAGGAGGAAAGATATTCTATCACACTCTGAAAATATGTATCATAAATGGAGGTGGCCTTTCTGTGAAGCAAGTTAAAGTTCAGCTTTAGGATTCTTTTCTTTTCTTTTTTTAAAATTCTTTTATTGGTACATTGTAGGTATACAACACAATTACATTTCTCATTGGGAACTTGTACCTTTACATGATGCATCTTGGTTCTTATTTTTTCACGATTCCTAGCCCTCCTTCACCCCCTCCACCCTTCCCTATTTACAAAGACTTTATTACCATTTTTTCCACTTCTCAGCATTTTTTCTTACCCTTCTTTCCTTTCCCCTGCCCCTCCCACTACCCCTACCCCTTTGGACATTTTCTTCCTATTTTGCATTATTGATTATTCATTCTAATCATTGGTACATTTTAGGTATACAATAGAATGACATTCATCCTTGGAAATTTGCACCTTTACACGATCTCTCTTGGTTCTTATTTTTCACCGTTGCCCAGCCCTCCCTTCGAACCCTCCATTCCTCCCTATTTACAAAGATTTTGTTCCTATTTTTCCATTTTCTCATATTAATTCCATACCCTTCTTTCCTTTCCCGTACCCCTCCCACTTCCTTCCCCTTTGCTCTTTTCTTCCTATTTCACATTACCTATTATAGATTTTAGTCCTTATTTACACTTTCAGGTTCTCACACCAGAAAAACTATTCGGTATTTATACATGTGTGTCCTATTTATTTCACTTAAGAGTATCACCTCGATATGCATCCATTTAGCTATAAATGTCTCTAATTTCTCATTTTTTATGGCTGAGTAGTACTCCATTTTAGAAAAAAGCCCACATTTTCTTTATCCAGTGTCCAGTTGATGGGCATTTGGGCTGTTTCCAAGTTTTAGCCATTACAAACTGTGCTGCTATGAACATGGGAGCATATATATCACTGTGGTGTGATCCTTTTAATTCTTTGGGGAAGATACCCAGCAGGGGAATAGTGGGGTCAAATGGGACTTCCAGTCCTAGTTCTTTGAGATATCTCCATACTGATTTCCATAGTGGCTGCACCAGTCTACACTCTCAACAGCAGTGGAGCAGGGTTCCTCTTTCCCCACAAGCCCACCAGCATTTGTTATTGGTGGATTTCATGATAGCAGCCATTCTTTCTGGAGTGAAGTGGAATCTCAGCTTTGTTTTCATTTGCATCTCTCGAATGACCAGTGATGTTGAACATTTTTCCATGTATTTATTTGCTATTTCTATTTCTTTCTCTAAGAAATGTCTGTTCATTTCAGATGCCCATTTTCAGATTGGGTCTTTAAATTTGTGGGGTCTGATCTTTTTAAGTTCTTTATAGATTCGAGATAGTAGACCTTTGTCTGAGGAAAAGCGGGTGAAGATTTTTTCCCACATTGTGGGTTGTCTCTTCACACTGCTGGTGGTTTCTCTTGCTGTGCAGAAGCCTTTTAATAAGAAGAGATCCCACTTGTTGATTGTTTGTGCTAGTTCATGGGCAACTGAGGTTTTGTTCATAAAATCTTTTCCTACACCATGTCTTCAAGAGTTCTACCTAACCTCTGTTCCAACTGGTTCAGTGTTTCTATTTTGATATTTAGATCTTTAATCCATTTTGATTTTAGTTTAGTGCATGGTGAAAGATACAGGTCTAGTTTTAATCTTTGGCAAGTTGAAACCCAATTTTTCCAGCACCATTTATTTTTTTTTCAAGTTCAGCTTTTGGTTTTTTTTTTTTTTTTTTTAAATATATTAATTGGTACATTTTAGGTATGAAATACATTTACATTTATCATTGGGTGTTTGTACCAGAACATGATGCATCTTAGTTTTTATTTTTTCTCCCATTACCTGTGCACCCTTCACCCCCTCCACCCTTCCCTATCTACACAGAGTTTGATTCCATTTTTTTTCTCATAATTTTTTTCTTTCCCCTCTTCTCTTTCCCCTTTCCCTTCCACCATCCCCAAACCCTTGGACCTTTTCTTATTTCAAATTATCAATTATTCATTTTAATCATTTTCATCCTTATTTACACTTTCAATTTCTCACACTAGAGAAACTATTCAGTATTTACACATGGGTGTCATATTTATTTCACTTAAGAGTGTGGTCTCAATATGCATCCATCTAGCTATAAATATCTCTAGTTTCTCATTCTTTATGGCTGAGTACTCCATTTTATAAAAAAAAAACCCACATCTTCTTTATCCAGTTTCCAGTTGATGGGCATTTGGGCTCTTTTCCAAGCTTTAGCTATTACAGATTGTGCTGCTATAAACATAGGTGCACATATATCGCTGTGGTATGATTCTTTTAATTCTTTGGGGAAGATTCCCAGTAGAGGAATAAATAGCTGGGTCAAATGGGACCTGTAGTCCTAGTTCTTTGAGGTATTGCCATATTGATTTCTGCAGTCATTGCACCAATCTATCTTCCCACCAACAATGGAGAAGGGTTCCTTTCTCTCCACACCCCTGCCAGCATTTGTTACTGGTTGATTTCTTGATAGCAGCCATTCTTTCTGGGGTGAGGTGGAATCTCAGTGTTGTTTTCATCTGCATCTCTCGAATGACCAGTGATGTTGAACATTTTTTCATATATTTACTTGCTTTTTTTACTTCTTTGTCTGAGAGATGACTGTTCATTTCAGTTGCCCATTTTTGAATTGGGTCTTTGAATTTGGGAGGTCTGATTTTTTTCAATTCTTTAAATATTCTTGATAGTAGACCTTTGTCCGAGCTACAGCTGCTAAATATTTCTTCCCACATTGTAGGTTGTCTCTTAGCTCTGTTGGTAGTTTCCACTGCAGTGCAGAAGCTTTTTAATACGATGAGATCCCAGTTGTTGATTCTTTGTGCTAGCTCCCGTGCTACTGAAGATTTGTTCATAAAGTATTTTCCTATGCTAATGTCATCAAGAGTTCTGCCTAACTTATCTTCCAGCAAGTTTAGTGTTTCTAACTTAATATTTAGATCTTTAATCCCCTTTGATCTTAGTTTAGTGTGCAGTGATAGGTATGGGTCTAGTTTTAATTTCTGACAGGTTGAAATCTAGTTTTTCCAACACCACTTATTAAATAGGCTATCTTTCCTCCAATGAGGTTGGTTGGCTCCTTTGTCAAAGATGAGGTGACTGAGTATGTCTGGAGTTGTTTCTGCATCTTCTAATCTATTAAACTGATCTTCAGGTTTGTTTCTTTGCCAGTACCATGCTGTTTTAATCACAGTAGCTTTGCAGTGTAGTTTCAAGATGGGGATTGTGATGTCCCCAGCTATGATGCTGTTGCGTAGAATTGTTTTTGCTTTTATAGGTTTCTTCTGTGTCCAAATGAATTTTTGGATTGTTTTCTCTAGTTCTCTGATGTATATTGTTAGAATTTCAATTGGCATTGCATTGAATCTATATAGTAGTTTTGGAAGGATGGCCATTTTCACTATATTGGTTCTTCCTACTCAGAAACAAGGGATATCTTTCCATTTTCTTATAGCCTCTTCAATCTCCTTCCTCAGAGTGCTGTAGTTTACAGTGTAGAGGTCTTTTACTTCCTTTGTTAGGTTGATTCCTAGATATTTCATTTTTTAAATTAAATTCTTTTATTGGTACATTGTAGGTATACAACACAATTACATTTCTCATGGGGAATTGTACCTTTACATAATGCATCTTGGTTCTTATTTTTTTCCCATTTCTAGCCCTCCCTTCACCCCCTCCACCATTCCCTATTTACAAAGACTTTATTACCATTTTTTCCACTTCTCAGCATTTCTTCTTTCCCTTCTTTCCTTTCCCCTGCCCCTCCCACTACCCCTACCCCTTTGGACATTTTCTTCCTATTTTGCATTATCGATTATTCATTCTAATCATTGGTACATTTTAGGTATACAATAGAATGACATTCATCATTGGAAATTTTCACCTTTACATTGTCTCTCTTGGTTCTTATTTTTCATCCTTGCCCAGCCTTCCCTTCAATCCCTCCATTCCTCCCTATTTACAAAGATTTTGTTCCTATTTTTCCATTTTCTCATATTAATCCCATTCCCTTCTATCCTTTCCCCTAGCCCTCCCACTTCTTTCCCCTTTGCCCCTTTTCTTCCTATTTCACATTACCTATTATAGATTTTAGTCCTTATTTACACTTTCAGTTTCTCACACCAGAGAAACTATTTAGTACTTATACATGTGTGTCCTATTTATTTCACTTAAGAGTATCACCTCAATGTGCATCCACTTAGCTATAAATGTCTCTAATTTCTCATTTTTTATGGCTGACTAGTACTCCATTTTATTAAAAAACCACGTTTTCTTTATCCAGTC
This sequence comes from Heterocephalus glaber, assembly GCF_053883595.1. NCBI lineage: Eukaryota > Metazoa > Chordata > Mammalia > Rodentia > Bathyergidae > Heterocephalus > Heterocephalus glaber. The sequence continues at coordinate 81,635,244 of NW_028258315.1, read as the reverse complement.
TCCAGCTGATGGGCATTTGGGTTGTTTCCAAGTTTTAGCTATCACAAACTGTGCTGCTATAAACATGGGTGCACATATATCACTGTGGTATGATTCTTTTAATTCTTTGGGGAAGATCCCCAGCAGGGGAATAGCGGGGTCTTCCAGTCCTGGTTCTTTGAGATATTTCCATACTGATTTCCACAGTGGTTGCACGAGTCTACACTCCCACCAGCAGTGGAGCAGGGTTCCTCTTTCCCCACAAGCCCACCAGCATTTGTTATTGGTTGATTTCATAATAGCAGCCATTCTTTCTGGAGTGAAGTGGAATCTCAGCATTGTTTTCATTTGCATCTCTTGAATGACCAGTTTTTTTCATGTATTTATTTGTTATTTCTACTTCTTTGTGTGAGAAATGTCTGTTCATTTCAGATGCTCATTTTTGGATTGGGTCTTTAAATTTGGGAGGTCTGATCTTTTTAAGTTCTTTATAGATTCGAGATAGTAGACCTTTGTCTGAGGAAGAGCAGGTGAAGATTTTTTCCCACATTGTGGGTTGTCTCTTCACATTGCTGGTGGTTTCTCTTGCTGTGTAGGAGCCTTTTAATAAGAAGAGATCCCACTTGTTGATTGTTTGTGCTAGTTTACGGGCAACTGAGGTTTTGTTCATAAAATCTTTTCCTACACTGATGTCTTCAAGAGTTCTACCTAACCTCTGTTCCAACTGTTTCAGAGTTTCTATTTTAATATTTAGATCTTTAATCCATTTTGATTTTAGTTTTGTGCATGGGGAGAGATATAGGTCTAGTTTTAATCTTTGAAAAGTTGAAGCCCAATTTTTCCAGCACCATTTATTAAAGAGGCTATCTTTCCTCCAGTGAGGGTGTTTGGCTCCTTTATCGAAGATGAGATGACTGAGTGTGTCTGGAGTTGTTTCTGCATCTTCTAATCTGTTCCACTGGTCCTCAGGTCTGTTTCTTTGCCAGTACCATGCTGTTTTTATCACAGTAGCTTTGTGGTAGAGCTGCAGATTGGGGATTGTGATACCCCCTGCCATGTCTCTGTTACCTAGAATTGCTTTTGCTCTTCTGGGTGTCTTCTTGTTCCAAATGAATTTTTGGATTGTTTTCTCAAGGTCTATGAAGTATGCTGCTGGGATCTCAGTTGGAATTGCATTAAATCTATATAGCAGTTTTGGAAGTATAGCCATTTTCACTATATTAATCCTTCCTACCCAGGAACAGGGTATGTCTGTGCATTTTCTGATATCATCTTCAATCTCTCTTTTCAGAGTGCCATAGTTTTCAGAGAAGAGGTCTTTGATTTCTTTCATTAGGTTGACCCCTAGGTATTTCAGTTTTTTGGATGCTATTGTGAAAGGAATTATTTGCCCTATTTCTCTCTCAGTGAGTCTGTCATTCATGTAGAGGAAAACTATTGATTTTTGTGTGTTGACCTTGTAACCAGCTACTTGACTGAATGTGGTTATTAAGTCTAGAACACTTTTGGTGGAGTTCTTGGGGTCTTCTATATAGAGGATCATGTCATCTGCAAATAATGACAATTTGACTTCTTCATTTCCTGTTTTTATTCCTTTTATTTCTTTCTCTTGTCTAATTGCCATGGCTAATGTTTCCAGAACTATACTGAACAAGAGTGGTGATAGTGGACATCCTTGTCTTGTTCCTGATTTTACTGTGAAGGATTTCAGTTTTTGACCATTTAGTATGCTATTGGCTGTTGGTTTTTCATAGATGGCTTTTATCAGTTTGAGGTAGAGACCATCTATTCCATTTTTTTTGTAAGGTTTTTATCCTAAATGCATGTTGGATTTTGTCAAATGCTTTTTCTGCGTCTATGGAGATAATCATATGGTTTTTGTCCTTGTCTCTATTGATACAGTGTATTACATTGATTGATTCGTGTATGTTGAACCATCCCTGCATCCCTGGGATGAATCCCACTTGATCAGGGTGTATGATCTTCTTGATGATCTTCTGCATTCTGTTTGCCAGTATCTTATTAAGGATTTTTGCATCTATGTTCATTAGTGAGATTGACCTATAGTTCTCTTTTTCAGTTGGGTCTTTCTCTGCTTTAGGGATCAAGGTGATGCTTGCCTCCAGGAATGAATTTGGGAGTATTGCTTCCCTTTCAATTTCATTGAAGAGTTTAAACAGTAGTGGCAGTAGTTCCTCTTTAAATGTCTTGTAGAATTCAGCAGTGAAGCCATCAGGTCCAGAGCTTTTCTTAGTTGACAAGTTTTTAATTAAATTTTCAATTTCATTGGTTGATATAGGGTTGTTCAGAATTTTTAGGTCTTCTTCGTTCAACTTTGGTAATTCATATGTATGTAGGAATCTGTACATTTCTTCTGTGTTGTCCATCTTATTGGCATATAGGTTCTGGGACTAGGTATTGATGATCCTCTGGATTTCTGCTGATTCTGTTGTAATTTCACCCTTTTCATTCCTTGTTGAATGGATTCAGGCCTTTTCTTTCCTTTTTCTGACAAGGTTGGCTAAGGGTTTATCAATTTTGTTGATTCTTTCGAAGAACCGACTCTTGGCTTCATTGATTTTTTGTATCATTCTCTTAGTCTCCATTGCATTGATTTCTCCTCTGATCTTTATAATTTCCTCCCTTGTATGAGCTCTGGGGTTGTCCTGTTCTTCTTTTTCTAGAAGCTTGAGGTTCAGCATCAGGTTGTTTAATTGGGCTTGCTCTGCTTTCCTACCATGAGTATTCACTGCTGTGAATTTCCCTCATAAGACTGCTTTCATTGTGTCCCATAGATTCCAATATGTTGTATTGTCATTGTCATTTAATTGAAGGAACTGTCTGATTTCTTCTTTAATTTTCTGTGTGACTCATTGGTTATTCAGAAGTGTGTTGTTCATTTTCCATGTGTTTATGAAATTTTTTGAGTTTCTTTTGCTATGGATCTCCAATTTCATCACACTATGGTCTGATAATATACAGGGGATAACTTCAATTCCTTTGCACTTACTTAAACATGTTCTATGTGTGAGTATGTGGTCTATTTTTGAGAATGACCCATGTGCAGCTGAGAAGAATGTGTATTCTGATTTTGTGGGGAGGAAGACTCTGTAAACATCTGTTAAGTTCATTTGTTCAAGAGTTCGATTGAGTTCTAGTATTTCATTACTTATTTTTAGTCTAGTTGATCTATCTATTTGTGACAGTGGGTGTTGAGGTCCCCCACCACAATTGTATTAGTGCCTATATGGCTTTTCATGTCCATTAGTATTTGTTTTATATAGTTGGGTTCACTTGTGTTTGGTGCATAGATATTTATGATTGTCATCTCTTCGTCTTGGATTGTTCCCTTTACAAGGATGTAGTGTCCTTCTTCGTCTCTCTTAATCAGTGTTGGTTTGAAATCTACTTGATCTGCTAAGAGGATAGCTACTCCTGCTTTTTTTCGGGTTCTTGTCACCTGGAGTATTGTTTTCCACCCTTTAACTTTCAGTCTATGAGTTTCCTTTTGAATTAAGTGTGTTTCTTGTATGCAACATATTGTTGGATTTTGCTTCTTGACTCATTCTGCCATTCCATTTCTTTTGACTGGTGAATTGAGAACGTTAACATTGATGGTTATAACTGAAACGTATTGACTTGTCATTGCCATGACTTTTTCTTTTTGTTTGGTTCTCCCCCTTTACATTTAATTTCTTGTCATTCCAGATGGGTTCATTCTGCTTTGCTTCCTGGGGTTGTGATCCTCAATGTCTGTTCTTAGGATATTGTGTAAAATTCTTTGGAGTGCTGGTTTGGTATTCACGAAGTTCCTAAGGTGCTCTTTGTCCTGAAAGTATCTTATTTCTCCATCCATTTTGAAAGATAGTTTTGCAGGGTACATCAATCTGGATTGGAGGTTGTTTCCTTTTAGGGCTTGGAATATGTCACTCCAAGCTCTTCTTGCCTTGATGGTTTGTGTTGAGAAGTCTGCTGTGATTCTAGTGGGCTTTCCTTTGTAAGTGATTTGTTTCTTTTCTCTGACTGCTTGTAGAACTTTGTTCTTCTGTTGAGTTTCTGGAATCTTAACAATTATATGTCTATGTGTAAATTTTTTTTGATCAAGGCTATTTGGAGTCCTATATGCCTCACTTATCTGTATGTCAAGCTCTTTTCCCCTGCTTGAGAAGTTTTCTGCCATTACTTCTGCGAGGGTTTTTTTTTTATGTCATCTGTACTCTCTCCTGTTACTTCATTGACTCCAATCAATCTTATGTTATTCTTAATTGCATCATCTAGCAGCTGCTGGATTGATTTCTTGTGTTCCCATATAATTTTGCAACAATTTTTCTTTTCCTGGTCATTTATTGCAATCTTATCTTCTATATCCGAAATTCTGTCCTCACATTGGCTCATTCTGCTGTGTAGACTTTCAGTGGAGTTTTTCATGTCCTGGAAATCTATTTGCATCTGTTTTATAGATTCCATTTGTTTCCTATGTTGGGATTCCATCATGTTCCTGAGCTCCTCTCTAGATTTATTAATCATGTCTTGCAGTCAGGGCACAGTTTCTCCTGTTATCTTAGAAATTATTTCTGATTTCATGTTTTCCAGATCCCCTTTTGTTGCCAGTTCAGTGGGTCCAGGTGGTTGAGTATCAGAGTGTTCCATCTCATTTCTCTTTGGGGTTGCTGTAGGTGATCTGAAAGTCTGGTTTTGAGACTTATTTACGTGTTTTCTCATTTCGACTGGGGGGGCAGTGGGTATGCTGTTGGCATCCGGGTGGCTCACCTTCTCTGAGCTGGGAGAGGTGGGACAGGGGCCAGGAGTGGCAGTAGAGATGGTGGCCCAAAAGCCCCTTCCTTTGTGCCGGGAGCAGTGGGTTTTTTTGGCCCAGAATCCCCTTCCTCTGTACCAGGAGTAGTGGGACTATGGCTCAGAAGCCCCTACCTCTGGGCCGGGTGTGGTGTGATGAAAGGCAGCCCCAAAGCCCTTTCCTCTGGACTTGGAAGAGGAGGAGGTATGGTGGCCGGGCAGCCCCTTCCTCTGGACCAGGAGCAGTGGGATGGCAGCTCAGAAGCCTCTACCTGTGGGCAGGAATTCTTTAAATGCTGAGAACTTGATTAGCTCCAGTACAGTGGTCTGGTGGTCCGGGCTGATTTGTTGTTTTCCACATGACTGGTGACCTCGGGACTGTGTCCGCAGACCTGCCTGTCTGCAGTGGGCTGATTCGGTGTTTTCTGCACTACTCAGCTTTAGGATTCTTACTTGCGTGGCTCCATTCCAAGAAGTAACTCTATCTATGTATTCACATAATACTTTTTTGGGGGTAAAAAATGCAAAGGTACTTTATTACTTTCAGTTAATAAAACTGATGTGACTTTGTATTTTCCCTGTCACATTCCACCTCATGTCAAGTGTTGTTGAAGTGCTGCAGCTACTTCTGGCATTGGTATGGGGGGTAGAAAAATAGGATTTACATGTAGTTTGGGTGTAGTGGTTATTTTCATGGTTCTTAGTTGCTTTTGTGGATAGTTACTTGATGCATGGTCTTAAATGCCCTCTGTGCCTAAGTGTGTAGAAGTCATACAGTTTTATGAATTTATCCTATTTATGCCCAGTCCAATTTATGGGTTATGAGCTGTAGAGAAGAAATACAATTATGAAATCTAGAAAGTCAGAATCTAGAGTGAGCAGTAAGTGTTTGAGTTGTCAGGTATGTGAAATTGTAACTGGATGATTAATTCTCTTGGTCTAGATTAACTTCACTCTTTCAGAAAATGTAACATGTAATTCATTTTGTGTCACCACAACAAAGGCAGTGACACAAACATGTTAACAAGTATCATCAATTCAAAAATTAAGATTAGTATTGAAAAAAATTCGTCAGAATCCTTACATTTTATATGCAAAACTTTGTTAGAGGCACATTGACTGCATTAATTTCTTAGAGTTGCTGTATTACTACATATTACTGCCATATTACTTAGATTTTGCCAAATTACTACAAACTTGGTAGTTTAAAACAACAGAAATTTACTTTTTCACACAGATCTTGAGGAGAAGAGTCAGAAATCAAGGTGGTGTTGGCAGGATCACTCTCTTCTGGTAACTTTGGGGGAGAATCCATTTCATGCTTCTCTTCTAATTTCTGGTGGCTCTTGCAGTCTAATTCCTTCATAGGTCTTTCTTCTGTCTTCCTAATCTCAAAGTTCTTAACTTAATTACATCTGCAAAGACCCTATTTCCAGATAAGGTTACATTTACAGGAACCAGAGGTTAAAACATGGGCATACATTTTTTGAGAGTACACAAATCAGTCCACTAAAATGACATTGCTGGTAATGACAGTTGCAAAACTGAAAGAAGCTTTCCTATACTATTATAATAAGAACTATTGTTTGGTCAGTCATTGGAAAAGGTAAAATTATACCTTTATAATGTATTTCTATTATATTTTATTTCTGTTACTGTTATATGAAGAAGTGTTTGAAGAGCATAAAGTAAAAAATTTTGGAAAAGGTCCGGGGATTTAGCTCAGTTGTTCTGGCGCCTGCTTTGCAAGTGCAAGGTCCTGAGTTCGATCCCTGGTACCAAAAAAAAAAAATTTTAGAAAAAATATAAGTATATTAAGCAGGTAAATAATAAAATTCTTTGGATGTTTTTCTGAATTTCTGATGAGTGGTAATTCTTTTACAATTCGTAAGTTATAGCTCTTATCATAAATGTGTACTTTTATATCTAATTAAATATTCACAATTTTGTAAATTGTAAAAAGAAAAGATACTTCAAATCATATGTTTCAAGCTTTACCAAATTGATTTGACCTCTGCACATTTGCATATAAAACATTCAAAATGTGAACATGCAAAACAACTTATCTATTCCATAATGTTGTTTCTAAAAACTGTTTCTTTTTTGTTCTCTGTCCAGTCTGCTTTGATTGGTTTCCTTGAGCATGCAAATATCTATAAAATTTCTCCTAATAGAATTGTTAATTTGTAGGCAGATTGTTTTAATTTATCTCTGAAAGAGCAAGAACAAGTCTCTATTGTCTTAAACAGTCTTTTCATGGCCAAAAACAACTATGAAGCATGAATTTTTCATGGACAGCAAACTTGTTCTTTATGGATTTCACTGGGCTCCTGGACTCTGATTATACATAGAAGTTTCTTTAAAGCATCTGAACCATAGATGCTTCATTAGAACATCTGAACCTTTAATTCAATCCCATTTTCTTTGTACTCAGCCCCTATTTTGATAGGGCATGGGTAGTAGGATTCAAGAAAGAAGAGATGATTTAGATTCTGAATTAGTTTTCCTTTGCAAGGAAGGATTAGTTCATTATGCTCTGCATGTAGTTTTTGTGTTTAGTTGTTACCAAAGAATATGTTTCAACACTGGGAATAGCTTCAGACATTTGAAGTTGTGAGTGATCATTATAAAATATGACCATGTATTTATGAGAGATTCTTTGAGCAGGAGAAATACTAGAAGAACCTACTATCTCTTTTTTTCGTATAATCCATACCTATTCATGGAAGGCGATACAGAGATAACTCATTCTGCCAATATTTGTCAATAGGACAAATGTTTGCTAAGTAATCTTATTGATTAAAGTTGAAAGAAAGAGGAAGCCTTTCTTAGTGTGTACTAGGGTATATTTTCCAACTCAACTTTGGGATTAAAATTTAACATGTTCACTTTAGACTTTTAAACTGCATAAAATATATGATAACTACCTCAATTCTTATCTTTTAGTTATTGTTGTGTGTAATAATTAGTAAAACCCTTTTCCTTAACTTTTTATTTTTATTTTTTTTTTGATCAAGGCTAGTTGGAATCCTATATGCCACACTTATCTGTACATCAAGTTCTTTTCCCCTGCGTGGGAAGTTTTCTGCCATCACTTCTGTGAACAGTCTTTTTTTAAAATCATCTGCACTCTCTCCTGTTTCTTCATTGACTTGGGTCAGTCTTATGTTATTCTTCTTTGCATCATCTAGAAGCTGCTGGATTAATTTCTCATGGTCTCTTACTATTTTAAAGAAAATTTTCTTTTCCTGCTAACTATTTGCAGTCTTATCTTTTATGTCTGAAATTCTGTCCTCACATTGGCTCATTCTGCTGCTTAACCTTTCAGTGGAGTTTTTAATCTCCTGGAAATCTGTTTGCATCTGTTTTATGGATTCCATTTGTTTCCTATGTTGGGATTCCATTATGTTCCTCAACTCCTCTATTTTTTAATCTGTGTTCTCTCTAGATTTATTAATCATGTCTTGCATTATGGGCACAATCTCTGCTGTTATCTGAGAAATTATTTCTAATTTAATTTTTTTCCAGATCCTCTTTTGTTGCCAGTTCAGGGAGTCCAGGTGGTTGAGTATCATCGGATTGTTCCATTTCATTTCCTTTTGGGCTTGCTTTAGGTGATCTGGAAGTCTGGTTTTGACACTTGTTTACGTGTCTTCTCATTTCAATGGGGGTGGGGTGGGGTGGGGCAGGAGAGGATGTGTGCTGCTGGCACCCGCACAGCTCACCTCCTTTGGTGCCTTGGGGGGCTCTGCTCCTTGGTGCTGGGGCTGATCGTATGGCAGTCCGGAAGGCTCCTCCTTGGTGCTGGGGGTGGCTCTTCCTCAACTTTTTAAAGGAAACAATTTTCATGAAAAAGATCTTATAGATTTACTCAATTATGGAAGATCTGTTTTCCTTCTAGACTGTAACTTAACAGCTATACTTCTATGTCAACAGCAAATAAAGAGCAAACTTTCTTTAGTCATGCTACTTGCATGCATCAATGTATACATATAATACATGGAATAAGATTAAAATCTAAATATATAAGATGGTGTTTTCATTCATGACCAGGGTCTATGGTTTTTCAGAAATCCTCAATAGTAAAATTTTACTTTCTATGAAATGATGGATGAAGGTAATTTGAAAGCAAGACTTAAACTCGCTGATAAATTATTTTCCTTTTGGAAAAATTCTCTGAAGTTTCAGAAACACATTGCAGCATAGTCATCTTTACAAGGTGCAGTCATGATGATTAAGTAGCAAAAATTAGCTTTAAATACTCCTAATGCTTACTCTACTCAAGCCTTTTACATTGGCTCTCACCTGGCTTCTCTTCAGGTGTGCTTATTCCTTCTTTGACCACATATTTTGTTTGGTTAAAAACAAATTCCCTTTTTGGGGGAAGTCTTTATGTAAAGTGTCGTTGAAGGTGCTCTAAAGGCTTTGTCAAAACTTTTCACTTCTGACTCACAATGCACGTTCAAAATATAAACTTTTTTTTTAAGTTTACAAAAAATAAAACAAAATTTCATAACAAAATAATGAGAATAACAATAGTTAATACTGAGTATCACTATCTTCAGAGTAGTTACTCAGAGACAAAAAAAGATTCTGTCTTACAAAGAAGCAACAAATAGATAATAGCACAAAACTTTCTTTTCAGTGAACTAAGAGAAACTAGTATAAATGAAAAAAAGTAGCATAAAAGAAAATCAGGAGAATTTGCACCACTTCTGCATTACAAAATATGCTAAATTATTTCAGATGAAGGGACATGATACGGGGGGGGTAGGTCTTTGCAAATTGAAACAAAATTAACTATGGAATAGATGTCTGGCTATACATAAAAAACATAAAACATTTTTTTGTAATACTCTTTGAAACATCATGAAAACATTGCCATGGAGGGCCAGGGATTTAGCTCAGTGGTGCTGCCACCTGCCTCACAAGTGCAAGGTCCTGAGTTTGATCCTTGGTACAAAAAACAAAAACAAAACAAAAACAAAAACAAAACAATGCCATGGAAATTTATAGTATATTACTTATGACAACTATAACTTGAATATCAGAGGTAAATGGACATATGTGTTCCAAAGTCCTTAAGTTTTATAAGAAGTGATAACATGAGAAATTAAGGGTTACTCATTACAAAAATATCAAGGAAATTCAATGGATAAAAAAGTTGGCATATGTATTAAAATATTTTTGATATGGTGGAATAGGCAATTTATTTATTTATTTATATATTTTTCACATTGTGCAAACCCTTAGATTCTCTTTATTCACTGGTCCATTTCTACAACAACTACATCCAAAACACTATATAATAAAATTATTTACAACATTTCCAAATGACAAGATTGCTTTGCCCCTGGGAATAGGCAATTTAAAGAATTATTCGAACTTCTTCCTACTTTCTAGTTTTCTTTTGCTCTTTATTTGTAAATATAGATTTTGTTTTTTGTATAAGAGAAACCATGTGATATTTAAATTTGTGTGCCTAATATATTTCACTTAAAATTACATTCTTAAGTCACATCAGTTTATCTACAAATGTTTCAAGTTCACCTTTCTTCATGAGTATAGTGCTCCATTGTGTATAAATGCCATGTTTTACTTATCCAGTCATCTGTTGATGGACACTATTTTCAAGCTCTGGGTATTATAAATTCTGCTGCTATCAACACAGGTATGTATGTATCCCTATAATATAATGATATAATATGATGATTTTAACTTTTTTGGGACGATATCTGAAGGGAGATACCTGGGTCAAATGGAATTCTTATTTTTAGTTTTTTGCAGAATCTCCATGCTGATTTCCATAGTGGTTATATTAGTTTACATTCTCACCAACAGTGTTTTTCCCCACATCCTTGCCAGCATTTGTTATTATTAGATTTTTTTTTTTGGTGCTGGGGATCAAACTCAGGACCTTGTACTTACGAGGCAGGCACCAGAACCACTGAGCTAAATCCCCTGCCCTATTATTACATTTTTGTATGATAGCCATTCTTTCTGTGGTAAAATGCCATCTCAAAGTAGTTTTAATTTTCATTTCTCTAATGGAAAATGATGTTGAACATATTTCATGTATATATTGGCCATTTGTCCTTCTCCTGAGAAGTGTCTATCCATTTTGAATGCATATTGTTTGACTGGGTCTTTTATTTAGAAGAGCCCAATTTTTTTAGTTCTTTATATATTCTAGAAATTAGTAGTCCTTTGAGGAATAACTGAAAAAATTTTCTTATTCTAAATTTTATCTAAACTCTATTGATTGTCTCCTTTGCTATCCAGAAGCTTTTTAATTTGATATGATCCCAATTGTTGATTATCAGTATTATTTCTTGTCCCATTGGGGTTCTGTTCAGGAAGACCTTGTCTATGCCTATGGCTTCAAGAGTTGCACCTATTTTATCTTCCAGCAGATAAAGCGTTCCTGTTTTAACATTTATATCTTTGACCCATTTTGATTTTAGTTTATTACAATGGGTGGAGACTCAATGTTCTGCATGTGGCTATCCAGTTTTCCTAGCACCATTTATTAAAAGGTTATTTTTCCTCAAGTGTATGTTTTTGGCCCCTTTGTCACAGATTCAATAGTTTTATGTGCCTGGGGTTGTTTCTGCTTCTTCTATTCTGTTTGATCCACATGTCTGTTTTTGTGCCAGTACCATGCTCTTTTTTAAAAATTAATTTTATTGGTACATTTTAGGTATACAATATAATGACATTCATTGTTGGAAATCTGCACCCCCACATAATCTCTCTTGGTTCTTATATTTTCCCCCCTTCCCCTGCCCTTCCTTCAACCCCTCCATCCCTCCCTATTTTCAGAGTCTTTATTTCCATTTTTTCATTTTCTCATATTAATTCTATTCCCTTCTTTCCTTTCCCCTACTCCTCCCACTTCCCCTTTGCCCCTTTTCTTCCTGTTTCACATTATCTATTATACCTTTTAGTCCTTATTTACACTTTAAGTTTCTCATACTAGAGAAATTATTCGATATTCACACATGTGTGTCCTATTTATTTCACTTAAGAGTATGGCCTCAATGTGCACCCATTTAGCTATAAATGTCTAATCTATCATTTTTTATGGCTGAGTAGTACTCTATTTTATAAAAAAAATTTTATTTATCCAGCCTCCAGTTGATGGGCAATTGAGCTGCTTCCAAGTTTAAGCTATTAAAAATTTTGCTGCTATGAACATGGGTGCACATATATCACTGTGGTTTGATTCTTTTAGTTCTTTGGGGAAGATAACCAGCAAGGGAATAACTGGGTCATATGGGACTTCCAGTCCTAGTTGTTTGAAGTATCTCCATACTGATTTCCATAGTGGTTGCACCAGTCTACACCTCCACCAGCAGTGGAGCAGGGTCCCTCTTTCCCCATAGCCCCCTCAGCATTTATTATTGGTTGATTTCATGACATCAGCCATTCTTTCTGGAGTGAGGTGGAATCTCAGCGTTGTTTTCATTTGCATCTTACGAATGACCAGTGATGTTGAACATTTTTTCATATGTTTATTTGCTATTTCTACTTCTTTTTTCTGAGAAATGTCTGTTCATTTCAGATGCCCATTTTTGAATTGGGCCTTTAAATTTGGAGGGTCTGATTTTTAAAAATTCTTTATAGATTCTAGATAGTAGACCTTTTTTTGAGAAACAACAGGTGAAAATTTTTTCCCACATTGTGGGTTGTCTCTTCACACTGTTGGTGGTTTCTCTTGTGTGCAGAAGCTTTTCAATAAGAAGAGATCCCACTTGTTGATCGTTTTTGCTAGTTCATGGGCAACTGAGGTTTTCTTCATAAAATCTTTTCCTACATCACTGTCTTCAAGAGTTCTACCTAACCTCTGTTCCAACCGGTTCAGTGTTTCAGTTTTTATATTTAGATATTTAACCCATTTCAATTTTAGTTTAGTGCATGGTGAGAGATATAGGTCTAGTTTTAATCTTTGGCAAGTTGAAACCCAATTTTTCCAGCACCATTTATTAAAGAGCCTATCTTTTTTCCATTAAGGGTGTTTGGCTCCTTTTCAAAAATGAGGTGGCTGAGTGTGTCTGGAGTTGTTTCAGCATCTTCTAATCTGCTCCACTGGTCCTCAGGTCTGTTTCTTTGCCAGTACCATGCTGTTTTTATCACAGTAGCTTAGTAGTATAGTTTCAAGTTGGGGGTTGTGTTACTCCCTGCCATATCTCTGTTGCCTAGAATTGCTTTTGCTATTCTGGGTCTCTTCTTGTTCCAAATGAATTTTTGGATTGTTTTCTAAAGGTCCATGAAGTATGCTGCTGGGATGTCAATTGGGATTGCATTGAATCTATACAGCAGTATTGGAAGTATTGCCATTTTCACTATGTTGATTCTTTCTACCCAAGAGCAAAGGATGTCTTTCCATTTTCTGATTTCATCTTCACTCTCTTTTCAGAATGCTATAGTTTTCAGAGAAGGGGTCTTTGATTTTTTTTTTTGTTAGATTGATTCCTAGATATTTCAGTTTCTTGGATGCTATTGTGAAGGGAATTGTTTGCCCTATTTCTGTCTCAGTGAGTCTGTTGTTCGTGTAGAGGAAAGCTATTGATTTTTGTGTGTTGACCTTGTATCCAGCTACTTTACTGAATTTGGTTATTAAGTCTAGAAGACTTTTGGTGGAGTTCTTGTGGTCTTCTATATACAGTATCATGTCATCTGCAAATAATGACAGTTTGGCTTCTTCATTTCCTATCTTTATTCTTTTTATTACTTTCTTTTGTCTAATTGCTGTGGCTAATGTTTCCAAAACTATATTGAACAGGAATGGTGATAGTGGACATCCCTGTCTTGTTCCTGACTTTAGTGTGAAGGATTTCAGTTTTTGACCATTTAGTATGATATTGGCTGTTAGTTTTTCATAGATGGCTTTTATCAGATTGAGGTAGAGACTGTATATTCCAATTTTTTGTAGGGTTTTTTTTTTATCATAAATGCATGTTGGATTTTGTCAAATGCTTTTTCTGCATCTATTGAGATGATCATATGGTTTTTGTCCCGGGCTCTATTGATATAGTGTATTACATTGATTGATTTGTATATGTTGAAAGTACCTTGCTGTTTTAATCACTGTAGCTTCATATTATAACTTCAAGTCAAATATTGTGATGCTACTTTCTTTGCTTTTCTTACCCATGATTGCTTTTACTATTCTTGGTGTTTTCTGATTCCATATAAACTTTAGGTTTTTTTCCTCTAAAAATGCCATTAGTGTATGGATTTGGATTAAATTAAATCTGTGTATCAGTTTTAGAAGTAAAACTGGTTTTATTATTGTTGGTTCTGGCTATCCAAGAACAGGCGATATCATTCCACTTTCTGATGTCCTTAATTTCCATTTTCAATGTGACATAATTTTCTATTGTAGAGGTCTTTCTCTTCCTTGGTTAGGTTAATATCTAAGTATTTAATTTTTGATGCTATCGTGAATTGTATTGTTTTCCTAATTTCTCTTTTATTGAGTTTCTTATTAGTGTACAGAAATGCTATTGGTGTTTGTGTGTTTATTTTATATCCTGCTACATTGCTAAATTTTTTTTATTGATTCTAGGTGTCTTTCATGGAGTTTTCTGGGTCTTGTAAATTAAGAATCATGTCATCTGTAAATAATGATATTTTGACTTAGTCCTTTACTGCATCTATCCCCTTAATATAAGCCTTTAATAAGTATATTATTCAGCAGACTACAAAGGAAGTAAGATACTTTTCTTCAAAGAAATCATGTGAACTCCAAAATATTCCTCCATGAACTTTAAAAGTAATGAATGCTTTGTAAGATACTATAAGATAAAATTATTGGCATTATCTTTACAATTTATACAAAAATTATCTTTGTCATTATAATCAATATATTATAGTAGTAATTGAAAAAAATTTTCAAAAATATTTATCATTTTTCTTTTATGCTTAACTTTGTTAACAGATAAAAAATTATCTTTATCACTATAATCAAAATACTGTAGTAGAAATTAAAATACTTTTTAAAAAACTATTTAGCTCTTTTTTTTCTTTACATGCTTAACCTCATTAAGAGTTGTGCTGACAGATGAACACAACTTTTTTCATCTGTGTAAATATTGAAGAATTTTAAAAATAGATCTGCTTGTATCATGCATAGTAGGCTTTTTCAAGAACAATAACTGATAAATTATGCTTATAGTCTAATTCTTAGTGTAGTGTTTAAAATTATCAACATATTTTTTGCAGCTTTATTTTGTATTCACTTTTTACCATTATTTTTCTGTAACTTCAACATATTAACTCACTAAGAAGTAGGATAAGAAATAATACATTGGAATAATCATTGGAAATGAAATGACTTCATCAAGCTGTTAGCTTCTTCAACTAGAATTGGACTGGGAGAGTATTTAATCTACATATTTAGAAATAGGTCTAATAATCAAGATGTCCTTCTAGCCTAAAAGACCTAGTACTTCACATAACACATTACATTGACAATTGATTAGTTGGCATATATCACATTTTTTTTGTTATATGCATACAGTGTGGTTGCTCATCAAGTTTGCTATACTGTAACTGCTTTACAGTTAAGTGTAAGGTCTTGTCTATAATTTGTGATCATTACTTTTATAATAGGTTGATTGCCAGATATTTATCAATCATACCACAATAAATCTGGGTAACAAATCATCCTCAACACAGTGGCTTAAGGTAAAAGCATTTATTCTAACCTCTCTGTGCATTGGGTATAGGTCAGCTGATCTACTTTGGCTAGAGCTGGGACTGACTTCAAATTGCAAGGCCGAGTGTAAGTCAACTCTGAGTACGTACTCTTCTTTGAAGAGTGCACTGTTGAGAATGTTCTTTCTATGGAATTGACAGAAGCACAATTAGCCAAGTCTTATTGTCCAAATGGAATTCAAGTCTTTATTTTTTACAAAATCATATCTCCTAATATTCCACTAAGGAAGGCAAGTCACATATCATGTGGGTGTATCACTGAGGTAGCAAAGTATATTCTACTCACAGAATGAGGGACAATGAAGGAAATATTTGGCAGAACAGTCATCTAATTTATCACAATTTGAGATTTCATTCCTAAAATTTATGTGTGAAATTTCACTTGTACGTAGCTCCTGTTTTAGAAGTGTGATTTTAAAGCAATTTATAATATCATGATGTAAAGCAACCTCAAGCAATGTTCCCACAGGGAATATTCCAGTGAGGCTCCACTGCATATTAAATGCAGATTTATTTCGATGTAAAACAGTAAACTTAGCTCAGGTGGAGCTTGCAACATCCGCAGAGAAAAATGCCAGAATCAAATGCCTAAATGAATAGCATGTGTACAAATTGGTGGCATTCGACATTACCCCTCTGCAGATTTGTGAGCCCTATGGAACCAAGGTGATACATATGCTTGACAGAAAATTCAGTTTCTGTCAAAATGCTCAATTTTGACCTCCAAAACTCCATCTCCTTTAACTTACTTCACGTGTGTCCATGCATCAAAGTTCTGTGATTCATTTAGAGGAAGTATTTTAGAAAATATTATGCTATTGATTTCTTAGCTGAATATATAGGAGAAAGAATAAAACAATAAAAGAAATTGCACTTGGGGTGATTGAGTTTTCCATTTTTCATGAAGGTAAGTAGTAGAGATTGTCATGGAGCCACCTTACAGTAGCCCACAGGTGGAGGACATGCTTTAGATGGGGGAAGACATATCTTTATTTTGGATGTTCCACTGGAACATTCTGAATGTTGAAGAAGTGAAAAATTGGAGCAGCTCACAGAACTCTCTTTTGTCAGTAAATATGACATGTCAGAAAAGTCCTAAAACCCTCCCATCAGTTGACAACTTTCCTGTGAAGTCTATTGCTTGAGTAATGTGAGAATAAAAATGATGTCCTTTTTCTAGTAGTGTTATAGGCAAGTGAATTACTTAATATATTTTATTTCCCCTTTCCTTTTCATAACATATGCATACAGTATTAAATTTTCATTACCTAAGTGAAAGAATGAGTCTGCCTTTAGCATAAATGAGAATTTTAGATAATAAATGTCAATGTTTATTGCAAGGCATAATGCATGTAAAGCTCTGGTAAGATTGTTAAGTGTATCATGAGATAAATTTTGTAAATCATATTTTGCTTATTTCTTCATTGTAATCCAAAGTAAATGTTGCATATGAAGAAAATAAAAAAGTGAATCATGTCTCATCCTGGACTATATCCTGTGAAAGCATATTGATTTTGTTTTAACTATGTCACCACATATGTATGCATGAAATGCATCATTTATGAGATGAATTTTTTAAAAGGAAGGTTAACTCTCTAAGTCAAGATGATAAGTTTGCTAAAGGGAAAAAAAGCTTTTTCTGTGGAATCCATAGGACCCAGGCTGAATATAATTTTCAACTTCCACGATTGGTTTTGATCCTCGGTTTCAGGGGCCAAATTTTCTCAGTGAATCATGTTTAAAAAAACTATATTGTAGTATCTTGACACCAGCACTTCTTTTTAAAGTTTTACTGAAATAATAACCTTAGCTAACCCTATATGTTATACATCATGAATTGGAAATACTCTTAGAATTCTTTGAAAATCATTTGCTATTTTAACTACCTCTATACACAATTCCCAAAGTGCAGTACCTGGTATTTTTGATGAACTTTATAATTATTTAAATTGAAGTTAAATCTAGTTGGAAAGTCATTTGGACTTAAGAGTTTAAAATTCTGAATTTTAGTCCCATTAATACACTGGCATAGCTAATTAACTGCCAGAACTTTTTATGACACATAGTCTTCACCTGTACATGGGGATAATTTCTATTTTTTAATTTTTAAATTGGTAATGTGTTTTTTTGTTATTATGATTGTATGGAGATGTAGTATTTGTACATCTTTATGAGTACAGTATAATTTGATACATGTGTAAAATGGATAATGATCAAATCAGGGTATAAATACTTCTATCTCCTCAAATATTAATCATTTGTATGTGTTGGAAAATTTTGTAATTAATTATTTTGAAATACATGGTAGATTGCTGTAACTAATAGTTACACTATGGTGTTATAAAAAACTGGAACCATTTTCTCCTCTTTGTGTTTTGGTGCCCCTTATCTAATATCTTTCAATCTCCCTTCTTTCCTATCCTTTTCAGTCTCTTGTGACCACTATTTCATTCTGTTCTTCTATGAGAACAGCATTATTTATTTCCCTAGGGCATACTGATTATACAGAGTAATAGATTTCATTGTGGCATTTTCATACATGCATGTAAGATAATGAACATATCCATTCCTCCATTTCCCTCCTTTACTCTTTTGTTCATCTTCCTCTGATCCCCTTCCTCTTCTCCAAAAGGCTCCCTTTAATTCCATGTTGACTTCTTTTTTTTTTCCTCCCTAAATTCCACATATGAAAGGAACAATTTCATTATCCTTTCATGTATCGAAGGTCATATAGGTTATTTCTGTATCTTGGCTATTATGAATTGTGCTGCAATAGATATGGGTATGCAGGTATGTATATAGTATGCTGATTTTAGTTTCTTTTAGTATATGCCAAGGAGTGATATAGATGGATCATATGGTAGTTCTTTTTCACTACTGCCTTACTGATTTCAACATTGGCCATACTAATTTATAGTCCCACTAAGAGTGTATAAGTGTTCCTTTCATCCCACATCTCTGCCAGCTTTTACTGTTTGTTGTATTGGTAATGATAGCCATTTTACCGTAGTGAAATGACATCTCAATATAGTTTGATTTGCATTTCCTTGAGAACTAAAGATGCTGAACTTTTTTCATACACTTACTGGCCACTTGTACTTTTTTTTTTTTTTGAGAATTGTCTATTTAACTCATTTGCCATTTATTGATTGGATTATTTGTTCTTTTAGTGTTAAGGATTTTTTAGTTCTTTATATATTCTGAATATCAATCTTCTTTTGTAAGAGTAGCTGGCAGACTTTCTCCCATTCTGTAGGTATCTAACTATTTCCTTTGTTGTGCAAAACCTTTCATTTTGTTGCAATCTCTTTTGTCAATTCTTGATATTATTTCTTTAGCTATTAGACACTCAGTCAGGAATTTGTTGCCAATGCCTTTATCTTGAAGTGTTTCTCTATGTTGTCTTGTAGTAGTCTGAAAGTTTCAGGTCATTTGAGAAACAATAGAATAATTTCTTGCTGAACAGGTTAACTTCCTCCCTTAAAACTGCCTTTGCCTTATCCCACTTGGGTTTCCATTTTTATTTAATTCTAGGAAAATTTAATTCCTTCCTGATTTCTTCAATGAACCTTTGATTATTCAAAAGTGTATTGTTCAGTGCATGTTTGTCTAGTTTTTGTAGTTTCCCTTGCTGTTGATTTCTAGTTTCATTCCACTATGATCTGATAAAATGCTTAAGATTAGAGTTTTTAAAAATTTATTTTTAATAAGACTTGCTGTATGGTCTAAAGCATGGTTTAGGAGAAAGTGTTTGGAGCAAGCTTTTTATTTCCAAGATTTTTGTTCATTTGTTTTTTAATATCTCTCTTTCCTCCAATTTCTCATTCATATCCTACATAATTTCTTGAATTCGTTGTTTTCCTTTATTCTCTTAGAATTATTGATTTTCTAATACTAATTCTTTTCAATACTTTATCCAGTGTTTCATCCTCTTCAATATCTTTGGAGTCAATTGCTAGAGAATTATGAACTTTTGGAGGAATCATATCATCACCTATTTCATATCTCCTGTATTTCTATGTTGAGAACTGTGTTTCTGTTAGGGTTTATATCTTTTGCTTTTACGTGAGGGTTTTTTTTTTCTGTAGCCTTCTCTGGAGGATGTGTCTTAGAATATCAAATTATTGTGAACTCTTGCTTGTATTTCCTGGTGGGTTTAATTCTATAGTTTTTCTGTTACTTGTTTAGTGGTGATTAGTGTATTTTGACACAGCACCTACTGTTTCAAAGCCTGATGTTCCCACTCATTCTGTAAGTCTCATTGGAGTGAGATCCTTCTAGTAGATGAGGCAATTGTTTTGTAGACCAAGGAAGTTATGGGTTATCCTCCTGTGATTACTCCTCTAGTTTTGTTAACAGTGTATGTTATGAAAGGATATGGGAATGACTTATTTTGAGATTTCTTATGAGTGTGGTTTTCATAGTTTTGTGTTATTTCTCTCTGCTGTTGCTATAGGAGTAGGTATTGAGGATCAATGTGTCAACCCTGATTCCCCTCAGCTTTTCTTGCTTAGTGCCTGGTCGTCATCTGGGAATCTTAATTCTCCTTTCTTGTTGGTACTGGGAATTGAACATAGAGTATTTGTACTAAGCTTAATCCCCAACACTTTTTTATTTATTATTTTGAGATAGGGTCTTGCTAATTCCTCAGTTGCCCAGGCTAGGTTTGAACTTGTGATCTTCCTACCTTGGGCTTCCAGAGTTTTCCTATTCTTTGAGGTCAAGTGTTTACCAGAGTTCAAGCACAGTGTGTAGAACAAAGTGCTCTGTCTCTTAGCTGGGCTGAGAGTATAGCTGTGGGGCAGTGTCTATCCATCATATTTACATTGTCATGCTCAATCCCCAGCAATGCATAAAAAAGCTAAAATGAGTAATAGTAACAATGACAAATAGCAGCAAAACAGAGATATAAGGTAAAAACTGGATACTAACTATAACAACCACATTCCTAACAATTGAGACTGCAGGAATGGTAAGGATGGAAATAAACTAAAATGTATTAAAAAATGGTTAAAAGACAATTAATAAAGAAAAAAGAAAATGGGGAGAGGGAACTATTGCAAAAGTTAGAATATTCAAAAAGCTGGAAAGGAGAAAGCAGAATAAAGATAAAAAGCTTCCTCCAAAATTAAAAAAAAAAAAATGCTTGGTGCCTTGGTTGACTCCTACAATACGAGCCACTCTGGAGGCTGAGGCAGGAGGATTGGGACGTGAAGCTCAACCTAGTTCACGCAGAGAGACTCTGTTTTGAAACTGAGTATCACAGTACCACAGAAACAAAACAAAATACAGCACAGTAGCATACAACCAAAATTTTAAAAATTAAAAATAATGGGAATGAAAATAAAACAAGAGAAAGCAAAATAACTTGACTACTAGGAGAAAGAAAAATAGTAACAGGGCTGGGGATTTAGCTCAGTGGGTCCTGCCTCGCAAGCACAAGGACCCAAATTCGATCCCTGGTACCAAAAAAAAAAAAAAAAAAAGAAAGAAAGAAAGAAAAAAAAGTAACAAAAAAGCAAAAAGTGAGCAATAAAAATAAAAAGTAATAGTTAAAAATATAACACACGCACAAACATACACCTACCAGTTAGCAAATCCAAAAATGTCTTATTGAAAAATGAAAAATTGTCTCCGCTGAGGAAGTAAAAAATGTGAACAAGAGTGAATATTCACTACCTAAGCCAATCTGCATATCTTTCAATGTATTTGTGGCCTGTGTACCCCTTATATAGAGCAAGGTTGGGAATTATTTACCCCTTCCTCTTTTCGTATTGCTCTCCAGGCTTCCAGCTAGAGTGGTTTGGGGCCTAAGCTTAGAATGACTCTCAGCTTCTCTGCTTACTAGTACAAGGTAGCATGAAAAGGGAAATGGCATTGGCTAGAGTTTACTCTGCACATATTAGTTCATGGAGTCCCAGGGCTAGGCTGGGACTTAGCTCTGCTATGCATGGGCTCTAGGTTCATCCTGGGAAGAAACATTTGTGGGGGTGGGTGGGGATTAACTGCCCTGAAAGGGGTATGACACTTCTCAGCAATGCACTGCTATAACGTTGGTTTTCTAAGGCACAATCCCTGCATACAACCATGCATGTCTCCTCATTCTCTCCATCCTCTTCAGATAGCGACTGCACCTGCCATTCTTTTTTTTGAGGGGGTACCGGGGATTGAACTCAGGTCCTTGTGCTTGCAAGGCAGATGTGGTGCCACTGAGCTAAATCCCTGGCCCCTGACATTCTTAAAGAGAAAGCGAACCCCATTACTTTCCATATTTCTGACTGAACTCTCACCACATATATTCTTCAATGGGCCAGCTTCAGTGTTTTTTTGTTTGTTTGTTTTTTGATTTTTCCAGAACCACTGAGAGACAGATGCTAGTCAGGACAGCATGACAATATTAGCAGGAATAGTCAGGGGAAAGGAAAATGTAGGGATTTATGTTCACCAGTTGGATGTTTGGGCATATCTTTGATATATTGTGTATTATGGTTCTCTAGAGGGACAGATTCAATGTAAAATATATGGATGATCACACAAGGGATCAATGAGGTAGGCTTACAGAATCAAAATTAGAAGTGTCCAAATAGAAATCTGCTGGATCAGAGACAGAAGAATCCAAAATGGGCATCTGCATTCCATAGAGCTGGAAGATCCAGTAGCAGCTGAAGGTCAGAGGCCTAGAAACTCACTGCAGAGTCACCAGCGGGAGTCCATGTTGAAAAGCCAGAGTCTGAGTCAAAAGGCTGAAGGAACTGGAGACCAAAGTTAAAAGGCAATGGTCAAGACTGGAGCTCCTCTGAAAAAATGGAGCACTTCTTTCTTTCCTTTTTAATTCTGTTCAGGCTACAAGCGTGTTGGTTGGTGTTACCCGCATGAGTGGTGGGTCTTCCCACCTTAGTTTATAGCTTATATATCAGTCATCCGCAAACACATCAGAGATCTACAAATCTACTAGGCAGTTCTTACTGAAGTCAAGTTGACATATCACAATTAATGATCCAGAACGCTTTCATTTACTTTGGATATATACCTAGTAGTGAGGTTGCTGTATAATACAGTAGCTCTCTTTTTAGTTTCAAAGGAATCTCCATATTGTTTTACATAATGACTATATACATTTACATTCCTACTAACAATGTGTAAGAGGAATGAGCATAATCTCTTATCTCAAGTGAGTGGGGCAAGAATGAAATACTTCAGCAAATGTGTTATTATCTTTGAAGGAATAAAAGTCTAGATATGTATATTAAAGCTTCATTTTCATTTTGCTTACGTGTTTTTTAGGGTACACAGCTAGATGAAATTTATCCCATCAATAATAGGTTATTTTATATTTTTCTAAGATAATTATGTATGTTGTTCTAATTCTTATTGTGAATATAACACATGTATTGAATGAAAAAATAATGCAGGTAAACAAAGATAGAGATAAGCTAATTTTTCACAGAAATGAAAGTCTATAAACAGCCTATTTTGAGGGATAATCTTCCAATGTTATTTTACGAGTATATGTTTGTATATATATATATGTGTGTGTACAAAATAATTTTTAAAAACTCTTGTGACTTGCTTTTAAAAAATGTACTGTCCACTTTGAACATATTTCCAAGCTATGATATATTTTTTCTTATATATTTTACAGCTGTTTGTACTATGTTATATGACTCTACCATACTTTATTTTACCTATTCCCTACTATCAAATAGTTAGTTGTTTTCCATTTTTATTATTATGATAAATAGTGCTGCAGCAAGTTATTTACAGGGAACTTGGTTTATTTCTCCATTTATTCAAGTCAGTTTTTTATTTCTCAGGGAAGTTTTATAGCTTGCATGGGAATTGGGTAGTACTTGTTGTTTTGTTCACTTTATTATTAGTTATTAGCTCGAAAAGTGTTGTTCTATTCTCTTCAGAATTTTCCAGGTATTTAATCATGTCTAAATGAAATAATAGCTGTGTCTTTTTAATATTTTATCATTTATTTTTTGCATTAGTGGACACTTATAGGACAATGTTGAATGGTGGTAATAGCAGACACTGTAGGTCATTGTCACTTTTAGGAAAGGTGTCAGCTATCAAAGTGTCCACTGTGATGCTGAGATTTTTAGCATGTATAAGAGGTTTAATAATCAAACTTTTAAAGTATGGAATGGATATTGAAATTTATCAAATCCTTTTTGAGATATTCATATAGCATTTATCTTTTGGCTTAATAACAGGATTAGTTTTAATAAAGGTCTGGGTAATAGAGTTCACTGTGAAATTCGGGATGAAAACTTGTCAGAGACAGCAAAAAAGTAACACCTGGTTCAGAAATTTATTGAATTAACTACCATGGAAAAGTCATGCATCTGCTCTGAAATTTAGTTTCTTTAGGAGCACAGTATTAATGTTTATTTTCTAGGAGTACCATTTGATTTTTCCTTGTTGCAGCATTTGAAAAAAATGTTTAATTGAACAAAACTTACATACAAATTGTCCACATCATGAATGAAAAGCTTGATGGTCCCAAAAAGAATGTAACTCCCTTCCAGTTCAAGAGCATTACCAGTGTACTAGAGATGTAACAGTTGATTTCAAATTAATTAATTAATTTATTTATTGAGACAGGGTCTCACTTTGTAGTTCAGGCTGGCCTCGAACTTGCAGTGATCCTCCTACCTCAGGCTCCTGAGTGCCGCATCCAGGTGATTTCAAATTTAAAACATTAGCAATTTTACCTGCATCATTTTAAAACATTAGAATATAGGCTGTGCTCATCTGCATTATTTAGAAAGCAGTATTTTATAACAAGAAATTTCAGGGAAATTAGTCATTTCATCTCAGTGGCTAAGGAATAAGTACCTACTACATATATATGATTCAGACATTACAAAAAATATATACTATTGTTATTGGGGAAATCAAACAAATGATTTCATCATTATTGGTATAATATGGAAAAATTTTAGATGCCACAAGTTTGCATGTAAAAGAAAATGTAACATTAATTTTGTTATAAACACATATAATTTCTTGAGACCTTTAATCCCATTTTGGTGTAGTAGAAACCATCTAGTTTTTCTTCTTTTGCTTTTCTGCTAATTCAGTCCTCTCTGAAAGTATGGATTCCACTTATTGCAAGATATGGTAGGGTGAGTTCTGGGTGGAGAATAGAGATGAGATATGAATGTGAGAAATTATGAATAAGAACATATCTTAATTATTCCTAAATTTAATTTATTATCTCATCATACAAAGGCCAAATTGCTATTCATAGGACTATAGTATACACTCAAATACTGACAAGGAAATGCTACTCTTTTCATTTTCTCAATTCTCACCCATTAACAGGTAAATACTTAGGTTTATCTTTATTTATTAATACACAATGTGGGAACAGATATGCATTTGAGAACGATTAACCAAAAAAGTTGAAATGTTGCTTCTGGAAAAAAATGGCTGAAAATTTAGCAGACATCCAAACAAACAAACAATCAAGGAAACAAGCAAAACAAATGAAACAGAACAAATAACAACAGCAACAACAAAATACAGCAATATACAGATTTAGCCTGGGAGCTTAAAATCCTCCTCTAGATCACAGTGGTTTGGCCTCTCTAACCAATCTCTTCATAGTGTTAAATTCTATGCTATAAATAATTCAAGGAGGAGTTATGTGTAAAATTCCGATTGCTTAAAAACAGGGAAAAATGATAGACATGCTTGGACCCTCACCTACTGTGAAATATTTAAAGGTTATTTCTCAGTATGGCACCTGGTCAGAGTTCAACATATCCATTATTTCCATTATTTGAGATCCTGCACAATCACATATAAAAATGTCAGTAGATGGTTAAACTGAAGATTATAATTGTGTACAATTGGAAAATATCAAGGGTATTGGATGTACAAAATTGCCACTATGTTCTCAGTAACTGCTGCATAACTGTAAAACTGCTATATGAAATAATAGCATTTTCCTCTTACAAGTTAGTGCTGTCATTATATGTCCTTGTGACTGTTGACTTTGAAATTTTCTTTCTAAAATACCTCATAACTTACTTTATAAAAATGCTGCCAAAAAAATAGAGGACACAAATTTAAGTAAGATTGTATTGACTTTCCTTGGCATGGCATTTTCATTGGGATTTATGGATGATTGTGGAGAAATCACTTTAGAGCTAAAAAGGAATTTACAGAGATCATCAAATACAAGTCCTTCATTTTATAAAAGCATGTTCATGGTACACTATATTTCATTTAAACTTAAAATTCAAACCACAGTATATCAGAAATGAACAATGTCTGTAGAGATTACAGATAGGCATATGGTCTCCTATTTTTAGAAACATTTGTTTTGAATTATAAAGGACATCTCAGAGAAAAAAGTCAATGTCCCTTGATCATTTATGTTGAAGGCAAATGACATTTCTCTTTGGACATCTGACAGCTGTTCTTTATTGGGATGTTGATGTTTGGATAGCCTATTGGATATTTGTCTCAGATGGTAGTCAGGTATTTATATTTGCAGCAGATAGATTTTGGATATTCAGTTTTAAACTCTAAGGGTAACTTTGGTCATGATTGAGTATGTTTTCTGAGGAATCCTACCATGAATTCACTACCGATTATATTTACAGGATAAATTTTTAATAAACCAGTACTCACAACATTTAAAAATTCCAATAGAATTAGTGAACTTCAGTGTAACCATCTATATTACATTTTATGTACAGTATTAAGCTCCTTTTGTGTCCCATGAACTATATAACTTACTACTGGAATACAGAAAAAGAATGAGACATAATCTTTCTCTCAAGAATTTACAGTCTTGGGTTGATAATTTTTCTTTTAACCATTTTCCTTCTACTCCCCTTAATCTGAAAGTTCCTTTAAGTACCACTGGAATTCTCTCTTCCTTTTCCCTTTCCCTTGCATATTGAGTCTCTAGGGTAGGAGAAAAATGCACAGCCCACCAGCCCCCTTCCCAGGCATTGTAACTTCTTATTCACACTCCTGCCCACCTTTTCTGGCCAAAAGGAGCTTTTTGCTGTCCATGACCTCAGAGCTCACTGCATAGGGGACCTTACCCCATCCGGACCTGGCTCCAGGCTTGGTTTCTCTTGACCTCCTTTCCCTGTCCTGGTGCTCTTTTTTCTTGGTGGGGTGTGAGTAATAGAATACCTATGGGCTTTGAGGGATCTTTAACTGTTTTTGTTTTCCCATCTTCATTCATAAAAACACTATTAACATTCATCTCCAGAGAACTAAAAACCCCACCTTCCCACTGAACACTACTTGGGGCATGTCTTCTGCTCCATATATTTGCTCTTTTTCTTTCTCTCTTGTTAATGCTTTTAAAAACAAATGAGTTCTTTAATATAAATTTAGTTTTTAAAGTGTGAAAAAAGAATTTATAGTCTTCGAGCAGAGTTAAATCATGCATAAGTAACTATGATGTGAGACATTATATTGCAAAGCATTGAATAAGAGATATTTCAGAGTAGAAAAGAGAGGATGAGAAATTAACTCCAGTATAATATTTGTGCATTCTGCCAATGTTTATATGTGTATGTGTGTATGGATGTGTGTGTGCATGGATGTGTGTGCCTCCATGTGTGTTTCAGATGTAATTTTTTTGTTTTATTCTGTTAATGAAGTACTATATTAAAAGAGAGGCTTCAGTTATTTTAGAAGTGACTATATTGGACAGTTTCTGGATCAATCCATATTCTCTATCCAGAATCCTCCATTTAGCCCCACATTTGCAATTAATGACTTGTCCTTTGTGCTCTTTGTATATGGTGAACACAAATATGTGGAAAGTCTGTTGGATGGTTAAGTATTTCTTGTCCTGTTGCTGGACCTCAAACCTAAGAAATAATCAGAAAATTATTTTTTGTTTCAATTAACTTTGGAAGCTCAGCTAAGTGGCACCCTCTATTAATTAGACCAAAATAATATTGCTGTTGGCCAGATTGAGGATTATTTTTCCTTTATGCAGAAATCTCATATAAATAGTATAGGCCTATTTTGCCATTTCATGGTGTCAGGGACCCAAGTCTCTACCAATATCTAGTTGGAAAATTAATATTAATGTTTATCTGAAATCCTGCTAGCAGGAAGGAGAAAAGACCACTTTACTGTATCCTGGGAGTTGAATATCTCATTACCACTCATATCAATTTTTCAGAAGGCTTCAGCGAATTAAAAGCATGATTGAGAATGTAGTCAGTGGTTGGACAGTCATCTGCCCTAGATCACTGGATCTAGTTAGTAGTTTCTGGTATAATGTCTTATACATTGTGAAAGCATAATGTCTACTTCACTGTGATTTTACTGTTTTTATATTCACTATAGAATATGCCATCCTCAGTTTGGGGGTGTGAGAGATGAGGATCCTGGCTTATTCTCTGGTGGTTTTCCTAGATGAAGTAAATGACTTTTGTTGTCCTTTGGTTTATCAGAATTTTTTGTGATTATTATAGGAGCTAACATCATTTTAGAATTTTCATGTATCTTAGCCAAGAAAACAGTTCTTTCCATGTTCTCCTATTCAGTAATAACATACAAATAGGATAGATCCCTCTGTTTTCTTTTGTGTTTCTGCCTGTTAATTAATTGTCTAGTAGGAACCATGCCAGGTTAATGAGGTCAACTGAAGGCAGATCTACATATTATTGGTTGAAAATAGGCAGGAGTCTCTCTTGCATCAATTTTCATCCATTTTAGTAATCCTTATAACACTCATCAGCTTAAAAAATAAAATTATTAGCTTGATTTTACCTAAGGAGAAATATCAGAAAGACACTATAGATTGCCATTCACCACAGGGTAGATTTCTAGCAGAACTAGATACTTGTGCATATGGACTAAATTGCATTCCTTTCTTCACCTGTCATATTTCTTTAAATGTGAGCGAGTTGGAGGTTGAAGGGTATTTCAGGCACATCTGGATTTTGTCAGGTCATGACATTACTGGACTGATTTAGGACTATTTTGGGGTGGAACAGAACAGAATCAAGCTTTCTCTCCTTGTTCTTCTGTGCTGTACCCTTTGTGGCCGTGCACTCCCTTAGCAGGTGATGATCATCAGGGAGATGAGCTTTAACTGGAACATGTATATTTATTTTTGTAAGTGATGAATTTATTCTTCCAGGTAAAAATTAATGTTGCTCTCTAATGTGAGATGACAGCATTAGTTATTTTCCTCTACTTCTTATAGTTGAACAAATGTCATATTCTTAATGAGTACATATGCTTTATTCCCTGAAGGATAAACATGAATTGTAGTTTCAATTTCTACAACTTAGATATGAAGAAAAATGAAATATCTTCACTTAGTATATAATGAATCTTGTGGTTCTCCTAAGTCTGCATTTGATAATTAGTTGGAAAAAATAGTTTTTAATCCTACCCAGTTTATACTTTTCTCCACTAATGTGATGGATAGTGCAGACTTTCTTGTAAAGTTGCTGTGGCATGTAGCCAGACTCTCTTTTTCTTTCTTTTTTTCCTGAAGTAGTTCCCAGTGTATGATGACTTAAATATTTTTATGGGAATGTCACTCTTTTACTTTCTGCTGGTCTTTTTCAGTGGGTACTAGCTGGTACCTGTAGCCTAATGGCCTCCCAGACTCATCTTGGTTCCTATTAGCTTCAGGACTCTGAATCCCCTCCATATCTTTCCTTCATCCCACTTTGCTAGTGATGTTGCTGCAGTGAGCCAGAGTTGCACATTGAAGCCCTACTGAATCTGGTTATAGATCACTGGAATTGAGAATGATGCGAGAGAGTAAAACATGAAGCTTTTCTCTGCCAGAGCACTTGCACATTTGTGGCATCAGAAGAACAATAGATGTTGACTTCTCTTTGTATGCACATTAAAATTTTCATACTTTCACCAAGTATAAGAGGTTATAGCAGAAACTACTAATTGGATCCAGTTAGTCTAGGGCTTATGAGCACCCACCATTGCCTACATTTTCAGCCAAGATTTTTTTTGCGGGGGGGGGGGGGTACCAGGGATCGAACTCAGGACCTTGCAAATTCTAGGCAGGGGGAGGCACCACTGAGCCAAATCCCCAACTCAACCGTGCTTTTAATTAGGGTAGGTGAGAGTATTTTCCCTACTTTTCAGGAAAACACCATGAATTAAGTTATTTTTTCTCTTTCCCATTAAGTTTATTGGTACATTTTAGGTATAAAATACAGTCACATTCATCATTGAGATCTTGTACCTTTACATGAGTAACTTGGTTCTTATTTTTTTCCCCTTCCTTTCCCCTCCATTCACCACCTCCACCTTTCCCTATTTGCAAAGACCTTGTTTCCATTTTTTTCCTGTTCTCATATTTTTTCTTTTCCCTTTCTTCCTTTCCCCTACCCCTCCCACTTCTCCTGCTCCTTTAGACCTTTTCTTCCTGTTACACAATATCAATTATACATTTTTAAAATTACAATATCAAGATCTAGGAGACATTACCACAGATTTTACAGAGTTTAAAAGGATATAGAAAGCATATATCAAAAATCTGTTTTGAAATAAATTTGACAACTTCTAAGAAGTACCTTGGAAGACAAATTAATGAAACTAACTCTGGAGGAAATATAACATTTGAATAGCACCTATTAAAGAAAGCATATTCCTAGCTTGAAAACCTACCTATATGACAACAGCAGGCTCATATACATTTTAACTGACAAATTATATTGAACAATTAAAGCAGAAAAAAGAAGGAACACTTCTCCCCTCATTTTAGGAACTCAACATTGTGCTAATCCTAAAACTGGATAAAGATAATAGAAGAAAAAAGTATGAACATAGATAGAAATTTGTTTCACAAAACAAACTATTAGAAGTCAGATCTGGCAGGATATAGAAAGTGGTTTTATTATAGGGATGGCAGTGTTAGTTCAGCATTGGAAGATCCACCCCCAAAAGTCACCATTTTAGCAGAGGAAAGGAGAAAGCCATATGATCCTGTCACTAGTTGGAGAAAAAGTATTGGAATAAATTCTACAGCTGTTCATGGTAGAAGCTATCAGGAGACTAGAAGTAGAACAGAACCTTCTCAACAGATTAAAGACATGTACTCCATACTTCCAGTGAGAATGCCTTATATGAATGAAGATACAATGCTTTCTCCTTAAGGTGGGGAACAAGGGCAGATATGGTTACTTTTTATCTGTCCATTAAACTTTGGAACCTAGGCCCAAACCAAAATAGTCTGGCAATAAAATGACACAATTAGGATAGGATTGGCAAGGTAGAAGCAAAATCTTTATATGCAGATGAAATGATCATCTGCAGAGAAAATACTAAGAAATCTCTAGGAGCCCCTGGAACTTGTATTTGAATTTAGCAGGATTAGAAAACACAAGGTATATATAAAAATTCAGGTCTAGGTATACTTGCTATAAATGAAGAATTGGATACTGAAATTTAAAAGTTATGTAGGAGTACAAAGGACCTAGAAAAGTTTAAAAACAAAAAAAAAACCAGTGTTGGAAGACGTTTAATACCTAATGCTAAGACTTCTTCTAAAGCTACAGTAATCAAAGCAGTGTTGGTGTAAGGAAAGACATATAGATCATTGGAATAAAACAGAGAATCTAGAAATAGAACCACACAATATGGTCCACTGAGTTTTGAAAGATTATTTAACATTAGCATTTTATAGAATATAAACTCAATTCAAGAGCCAAGGAAGAGATAGTGTTTTCAGCAAACGGCACTAGAACACCTGGTATCCGTATATAAAAATTTAACCTCAACCCTTTATTTCCATACATAAAAATAACTTGAAGGGATCTATGAATGTAAATATGAAAGCCTAAAAGTATAAAACTTTAAGAGGAAATTATAAGGGAAAATATTTATGAATTCAGGGTAGCCAAGAACTACCTAGGATACAAAAGACATGATGAGTAAAAGAAAAAAATTGATAAATAAGATTCCATCGAAATTTAAAACTTTAAATGACATCATTAAAATGAAAAGTAGTCCTTAAACAGACCATATTTACAATGCATATAACCAATGACCAGACTATATAAAGAATTCTTAGAGCTCATTAATAGACAACCCAATTAAAATGTAGACATAAGAAGATGATAAATAGCCAGTATAGCACAAGGAAAGGTGTGCAACTCTAGAATCAGAAAAATACTAATCAGTACAATAACAAGATTGAATTATACACTCATTAGGGAGATGAAGTTAAAAGTTTTAAAAGCCTTGTCATGACTTTTTCTTTTTGTTGGATTCTCCCCCTTTGCATTTAATTTGTCACGCCCAATGGATTCATTCTGCTGGGTTTCCTGGGGTTGTGATACTCATTGTCTTTTCCTAGGGTATTGTCTAACATTTTTTGGAGTGCTGGTTTGATATTCATGAAGTTCCTGAGGTGCTCTTTATCATGAAAGTATCTTATTTCTCCATCAATTTTGAAAGATAGTTTTGCAGGGTACATCAATCTGGGTTGGAGGCTGTTTTCCTTTGAGGCTTGAAATACATCACTCCAAGCTCTTCTTGCCTTGAGGGTTTGCATTGAGAAGTCAGCTGTGTTTCTGATGGGCTTTCCTTTGTATGTGATTTGTTTCTTTTCTCTCACTGCTTGTAGAATTTTGTTCTTCTGTTGGATTTCTGGAATCCTAACTATTATATGCCTATGTGTAGATTTTTTTTGATTAAGGCTAGCTGGAGTCCTATATGCCTCACTTATCTGTATGTCAAGTTCTTTTCCCCTTCTTGGGAAGTTTTCTGCCATCACTTCTGTGAAGAGTTTTTTTATGTCATCTGCACTCTCTCCTGTTTCTTCATTGACTCTAATCAGCCTTATGTTATTCTTCTTTGCATTGTCTAGCAGCTGCTGGATTGATTTCTCGTGTTCCTTTACAATTTTAATGCAATTTTTCTTTTCCTGGTCACTAATTGCAATCTTATCTTCTATATGTGAAATTCTATCCTCACATTTGCTCATTCTGCTGCGTAGACTTTCAATGGGGTTTTTCATCTCCTGGAAATCCGTTTGCATCTGTTTTATGGATTCCATTTGTTTCCTATGTTGGGATTCCAT
Organism: Heterocephalus glaber; assembly: GCF_053883595.1. Classification (NCBI taxonomy): domain Eukaryota; kingdom Metazoa; phylum Chordata; class Mammalia; order Rodentia; family Bathyergidae; genus Heterocephalus; species Heterocephalus glaber. Next base: position 81,602,687 of record NW_028258315.1, on the reverse strand, counting down.
CATGTTCCTCAGATCCTCTATTTTTTTAAATCTGTGTCCTCTCTAGATTTATTAATCATGTCTTGCACCATGAGCACAATCTCTGCTGTTATCAGAGAAATTATTTCTGATTTCATTTTTCCCAGATTCTCTTTTGTTGCCAGTTCAGAGAGTCCAGGTGGTTGAGTATCAGATTGTTCCATCTTGTTTCCCTTTGGGGTTGCTATAGGTGATCTGGAAGTCTGTTTTTGAGGTTTATTTATGTGTCTTCTCATTTCCACGGGGGCAGGGGGTGCTTCTGGCACCTGTGCGGCTCACCTTCTCTGCTCTAGGAGTGTGTGATGGCGGGGGCGGGGGGAGCTTCCTTCTGGGTGCTGGGCCCAGCTTAGCTTCTCTGCCCTAGGAGTTTGGGATGGCAGCGGGGGAGCTTCCTTCCGGGTTCTGGGACTGGCTCACCTTCTCTGCCCTAGGAGCTTGGGATGGTGGCAGGGGAGCTTCCTTCCAGATTCTGTGAATTAAGTCATTGATCTGGTGAAAGGGAAGGCAAATATTTGGGTAAGTTCTTAATAAAGAGGTATTTGAGTCATTCACTTCACATTCTTTCTGTAGTACATTCTTATGACTATATGTTGAGGATTCTGGCAAATGTAGCAATGTTAATAAAAGACAAAATAAATATAGATTTAAAAATATGTATATATTTGGTTCACACAGTACATTATTTTCAACATGATGTCTATGAGATCCTTGTGCCTGATTTGTCAGGCTGATATACAGATTCTAGTCTCCTGCTATGGTTTCTTCATATGAGAGATACGTAATTACCCTACCATTGCAGCTGTTAAGGTAAAAGCATTGGGTTCACTCTTTCCCAGCTATCTTCCTACCCTTACACTCATTCACATTCCTTGAGGAAAAGACAAGATAACTTTTTTGTTGTTTTAATACATCTAGCAATGAGCATAGAGAGAAGACCAAGAGATTCTGTTTTCTATGCAGACTTTAAGAAGACTCATCAAGGTAGGGGCATTACAAATCAATGCTGAAAATCAGATTCACATCCCTGGGAAGAGTGACCATCACTGTTTAATCAGTCATTGCAAAGTGATCATAGTCCACCAGATCTGAGCTGCTCTCCACAGCCATGTATAAAGTCAAAGAATTTTGGAAAATTCTGTACTTCATGTATCCCTCTTGGAAACAGGCTGTACAGACTAACATTATAGGATCCTTTAAGAAACCTAATTTTGCTCAATAAGTTGTTGCCCAGGGTTATTAGACCAAAGAAATATTGTACTCCAGTAATTGTTTGTAAGACAACTTACAAAATCATTTGAGTAATGTTAAACTTGTAATGCATTTCAGAAAATGCTGATCTAGTTGCCAAAACCTTTAAGAAATAACTTTTGTAAAAATGAAAAATATTTTAATTTTTGGCAAATAATCATATTCATATCAAGTATTTTCTTTGATGACTGATTACCTAGTAATCAATGCACACGGCTAATATGATGTGCATGCCTGTGTATGTATATTCACCTCACAAATAATACTAATTTTTCTACAGAAGAAATGTTTCTTCAGATATTTTATTATTTATTTTGTTTTTACATTATTTTGAGGAATTCCACAGTCAACAGTGGTGGATGTCATTTATATTTTGTCTTTCAATAGTAAATGTTAAATCTTTCTAGCCTTTCATAGTCAGACTTCTCTGGCCATTCACACATGAAGAATATAGTAGTGTCTTCTGGCCGCTTACTAGACTGTATTTTAAGTCTCATTTAATTATATTTATCAGATTGTTTTAGAGGTCAATTAAAGAGAATACCTTGTATTTTTCCACAGCATAAAAAACTTTTACAGTTTTATTGTATGTTCTAAAATCAAATTAGGAAAGTTCCTTAAAAATTGTAGACAGATCCATCTCATTTCCAAAAAAAAAAAAAATGAGTCCAAATCATATTGGAATCCATCCAGATTCTCAATGTCAGTAGTTTGGCTTCTTTTCCCCCAAGTATTGCTCTCATTTCTGACTTTCTTTCTCAGAGATAGATGTCTATACATTTTTACCACTTCTTGGCTAAGCTGCATGGCAAACTCCTGCTGCTTTCTTAGAATTATGAGCAAATTTTGAGGCTGAGACCCTTTTGAGACTTTACCAGATGTGTTGAGTTTAGCCTTTAGCAAAACTGTCTTAGACCTTCATCAGCATATGTCTCCTTGTCATGGATAGCAGATGAGAGGTTTTAGAGCAGCCTGAATTCCAGCCATTCACACTAAAAGCAGCAAATAATGGTTATTAAATACTTAATTAGGCAGGGAACATTCCAGATTGGAAGAGATTCAACCACAACTTTGACAGAGCAAGTATTTAGTTTCCATCTCTGAGGGAAAAACACTGAGCCTTTTGTGAATTATGCAGGAAAGCTATTTTATTCTAGAAAATAGCTTCTAAACAAGTGGATATATGAGAGATAACTTATTCTCTCATCCTCAGATGAAACCATGAATGAATTCTTTAGGTTATTCTGTTTGTGAAATGTGAAGAAAATTTGTGTGACATTACTGAGTAAATTGGTAGAAAGCATTGGTATACTGGAGGCGAAACTGATTTGAAAGATGGAACACCTTGTGCTGTAACAGCTCTGGTCCACAATTGCGTGGGCTTTAGTTTTCTCATCTTTTTAAGACTTGGCTATTTAGATTTAAAGAGATTTCAAGAGTTTTTGTGACTTCACTTATATTTCTGTAGACTTCCTGTTCTTTTCTCATTGGCCTCTTCAAGTGGGCCCCTAGAGCAATATCTGTGGCAATATAAACAAAGAACCATAAACATGGTTTCAATTTAATCATTTTATATATAATTCAAACTGTTTTTCTTATTATATATAGAACAACTTTGTCTTCTCCACAGAATGGCTTCATGACTAATTACTTATTGGCTAATAGTCACATGATATTTTCATTATGTTATCAATGCCCTAAGGTCAGCCCCCAAAAGCAGAGTCACTGGCAATGGAGTTCATTCAGCATTTTAAACCTCTCTATGAGTCTTAATTCAACCATATTTAATACACACTGTTTTTGGCTTATTTTTCTCCTGCAGTCAAAGAATACACAGTATCCTCTGTTCTGGTCCTTTTTATTTCTTCCCCAAAGGCTTCACAGTTTTACATGGTTGCTCTTAAATTCACTATTATATTGTTTTTAAAAAGAAAAACTTGGCTAATTATTCTGAATTCTCACTTTTCCAGTGCTACCAACATTTTACTGGGCTTTGGAAATATGGTTGTTCCTCAGAAGCATTTAATAGGTGATCATGAGAGTAACATCATTGGTGATTTGAACAAGGCATTAGGATAAAGAATATGGAACTGTCTCAAAAGAATCCATAAGGAAGCCAGGACATCTTTGGAAAGACACATAAAACACAAGATGTCTAGAAAATCTGTAAACATATATGCATATATAATGTCATCAAGGGCCCCTTCAATCTGTAGACAAATAATACAATATTATATCTTCCCACTTTGAATGAGCACCCTATATAGGATATTCTTGCATTTTAAGATATTGACTAACTTGTTAATAGAATATTTGTCTTAATTGATCAATAAGTTTGGCTGCTACAGGAAAAATAACAATGGTTGCTTAAACTAAACATAAATGTATTTCTCTTTTACATCAGGCCAACCTGGAAATGAGCATTTAAGGCTCAGATTTTCACAGTGTCTTCAGGGTCACATTCTTTCTACTTCACCATGCTAGTGCATGGGTCCAGTCCCCCGGAATGCCTCAAGATTTTTTTTTTAAAAGGCTGTAGATAGAAAGGGAAATATGTCAAAAAGGAAAAGAGCCACTTATCAGTTGAATCTAACTGCACAGAAGTCTCACATACCGCTTTGGTTTCCATCCAATTTAGTATGTGTGGAATGAGGTGAAAGACCTGGAAATATAGTTTGTTATTCCTCTTTGCAATATTTCCTGCTAAGAATAAGTTTATTTCACTAAGGAAGAAGGGAAGAATGGATCTTTGCCAGAGGCAACAAGAAATCTCTCTATATAGATGAAGCCCACATTTTGAAGTGAGGAAACTGCATTTTGGTTTTGGTGTTATTAAATTTACCAAAAACCACATGACAAATTAATGATACAGAGATTGAAATCAGATACACAGTACAACTGGGTTGCCATCGTCTGGAGAAGAATGACTATTCACTTAGCTCTTTCCTAAAAGTTGGCATTTAACTCGATCACTCTTTATTGGTGCCTGGACCAGCGTCTTGAGAACTTGCTAGAAATTCAAACTCTCAGGCCTCATTCAGGACTTACTGAATCAGAAACACAGAGCGTGGAGAGAGGTTGGTGGTGGCTAGCAATTTGTTTCAACAAGTTTTTCAGGTAATTCCCACTTGTTTTAAAGTTCAAGAACCACAGTCCTTGATGGTTCAGTGTGACCTATGGTCTTCAACTTAGCCACTTATGTTCTTTAAGTTTTTAGCATGTCCACTGAGTTCATTCAGAGATGCTGATGCATGTTAACAAAGCTCACAAAATACTGACAAAAATAAAGTCATTTAATTGAATTACAATAAAAAACAGAACAGCCAGGCAGAGCAGAAATACATGGCATGTTAACCAATACATATTTTCCCCTTGTTGACAATTTTATGGGATACCAAATGTTCAGAATAAAACTTGGACAGTATTTTCTAGCTCTGAGTGTTTGGACTGTAAGTCTGAATAGTTTATGCTATTGGGATTGTTCAAGTCTTATTAAATTTACAATCATTTAATACCAGGAAAATTGAATAGAGAAAGTCTATATTATCTACATTAGTATTTTCTAATGCAGTATCATGAAAAAGCACACAATTTAAAATTCTCTAGTAGCCATAATAAAAAGTAAAATGTAATAGATGGAATACATTTTAATAATATAGTTTATTTAATTCAAAATATCTAAAATATTTCAGAGGGTAATTCATATTAGTGAGATATTTGTACACTTTATATTTCCCAAAGCACGTCTCTGAAAGTTGGTATTTCATACTCCTAGGACAATGGTGGTGAGCCCCTGGCATGTGTGCTTCAGAGGGCTGTTTGTTAGCATTGAGGGCTCTAGAAGGTTCAGCATCACTGTTCCAGGACATCTCAATTGAGACTGGCTACATTTCAAGTGCTCAGTAGCCTTAGATGGTCAGTGGCTAACTGTGCTATCGATTTGGCCTGCATAATCTTCAGTTTTTCTTCCAGTTACTATTTTAATTAAAGAAAATAAAGTTAATTAGAATAGAAATTATAGAATGGAAAATATAATAACATATTTGTTTAGAAGTAAAAATGTAAAGATGTTTGTTCTAAGTCATGTTGTAAAATGTATTTTTATTTTTGCTGTGAATAAGATGTAAGAACTTGAAAGCATCCTCTGTATATTAATTTAACTTATTCTCTTGACAGGTTATTCCATAGATATGCTGTGTTCTTTTTATCTTTCTGTATTGATGGACATTTATTATAATTTTTTTTTTCTTATACAGAAAATGCTGCAAGGAATATGTCTCATATACTTTCCTGGTAATTTATAGGGGGTATATTCCTAAAAAATATTATTTCATATAAATTTTAGGGTTGTATGTGGGCTTTCAAACTGTGTTTTAATACAGCAGTTTATAAAAATTTGTGTTTTAATCTTTCCTCAATACTTGATATTTTCAAAGTTTTTGATTTTACAGACTCAACTAGTACAACTAGTGTCTTATTTTAATTTGCATTTCTCCTATTAAAATTTTATTAGGACAACTTTACCTTTACCTAAAGCGTTTTTATTAAGTTGTGTATGAAAATAGTTAAAGGTCATATAAGGGATGTTACACATATCCTTGTGTGTAATCATAAGAATACTGACTTCTTTTACCCCTTTTTCTCTCCCTGACAACAATGATTTCCAACTTTTTTGTCTGCTTATTTTGATATTAGATTTTTTCATATATCTTAATATGTCTTAATTAAACTCTTAAAATGAGATTTAGCTCTTCTCCCCACCTCCCAGTGTCACACATCCTTTGCATCTGTTTATCTTCGATACTGTAATTTTTAATAGATCAATATTTAGAATTCATTGCATTTCTAAATTACTATATGAGTACTATTTGAGGCTGAGTCTTGTGATATGATACTTTCCTTTGCCACACAAGGTTAAATGTTAGTTTCTTTTTTCCACTGATTTTAAATTTACATGCTTACTAATTCAGCTTAAACTCTCCAAATATTGTCCATGTAAGTCTTTTGAATGTATCAGAGATTCTTTCATATTCATCTTTTGAGAAATCTTTCCTACAGTCTTTTGACCTATGCATTTATAGACTGTCATGTACCTCAGATCCTTTGTTCTCATCCTGGGTAATTTCTTATTCTGTGCTACTAGGTTGTAATTGTCTTCTCTTGATTTCCTCCTCTTTCTCATTTATTCCTTAATTCTCATGTTGCACAGTCCCTTCTTAAGAAATAATGAATGGAATGAAATTTTTTAGAGAATTTACAGATCAAAATATCATTTACTTATATTGACCCTTTATTGATAAAATTGTTGGGTATAAATTTCATGGTAGGAAGGTGTTTTTCTTCAGTAACTGGAAGGCATTACTTGTCCCCAAGCTTTCATTATTGCTGCAGAGAATTTCAAAGCTATTTTGATACCAGATTATGATTAAAAAAAAAAAGAATTCCTTCTGCTTTGGTTTTCAATTTTTTTCTATTATAAAACTCTTACTAATTGGATATTTACCATGAACCAAAATAAACTTCTCTTGCCCAAGTTGCAGCTATAGTTCCAGTTTTCTCACTGTTTTTCTCCTGTATTCTATCCCTAGTCTTTGTTTTACATTCTTGGAGAGTTCTGTTTTATTTTGAGTTTCCATTTCTTTTATAACTTTTAACATCGAGTAGATCTTTGTACTCCCTACTTTTTATGGTTAAAATATCTTTCAACACACACACACATACACACACACATATTTTTGTTACTTTCAACTCAGAAATACATTTCTATGATTCATTCATGTAACTATATGTTCATCCACATGGTATCACACATACTACCAAATTTATCCAATTGGTTGTAAATGTGTTATAGAAGTCATCATTTGCTTTGTAATTTATGATGTTTTATCATTTAGGAATTTAAAATTTTAGGTAGTGAAATTACTTTCCTTTCTCTAATGTTTACAGTGTATTTTGTTTGGATTAAAAACAAGCCAACCTTTGTTTAAGAGACTATTCTCAACGTAAAGGAATGGTATCAATAAAAATGTTCCAGTCCCTTCAAAATTTATATGTTGAAACCCTAATCCACAGTGTGATGATATTAGGGGCATTGGTGAAACTTGTGAGGGTTTTTCCCTCACAAAAGGAGTTAGTGCCCTCAAAGAGGCCTCAGAGAGCACTCTCTTCTGCTACATAAAGACACAGTGAGAAGGCGCCATGTGTGAACTAGGAAGCATTCCCTCAACCTACACATAATCTGCCACACCTTCATCTCTGACAACCAGCCTTCAGAACTGTGAGAAGTGAATTTCTGTTATTGATGTGCCACCTAATCTATGACATTTTGTTATAGCAGCCTGAATAGACACAATATTAGGTAAGAATACATTTGCATCTAATTTCTTCTAGTGAACTCACAGTCTCTAATAAATCTAGAATTTATTTCTGTTTATACTGTGTAGCCAAAGATTTGAATAGTCTCACTTAGATACCTTTGTCCTTAAGTTATTTATGGAAAAGTCTATCTTTTCTCCGTGATATATAATGCTACTTGTAATATACCAAATTCCCATACCTCAAATAAGTTCTTTTCATATAGTCTTTATCCTGATCTTTTGATCTGTTCTTTTTTTCATCTATACAAGCTTTATTACTATTTAATTTTATTAAGAGCTTTCACAGTATCAGGCTAAATATATACTTTATCATGTTAAGAAGTAAATACATTACTAGATATTCTAACTTAAACTAAATGTTTAAGCCAACAAAATGCCTCCCAAAACACTAAACTAACCCAAAGCTGATCTATAAGACATAAATGGGAAGGAAATCAAAAGTTAAATTTTATAAAATTTTATAATTTTATGAAATTATCAAAGTGATGGGAAAAAGATCAAAAGGTGCTCAGTGACCTCAAAGATGATATAACTAAACAGAGAATGGACTTAATGAACAAAATCATCAGTGAACTTATAGAAGACACTAATAAAAAGCTAGAAGAGATAAATGAAATAAAATAAAGCACAAATGACCAGCTTAACAACGAATTAGAGTTCATGAAAAAGTATCAAAAGAAATCTAGGAGGTAAAAAATTTTACTGAAAGTATGGATAGCAAAAGTGACCAGTGTGAGGACAGACTGTCAGAACTAGAAGAGAGAGTTGAGGCAGGTAACAATATACTCAGGGATACCTTAAAAACAGCATCATGGAAAAATGGATCCAACAGCTGCTAGATGATACAAAGAAGACTAGCATAAGATTAACTGTAATTAATGAAAATGAAAAAAACAGCACAAATGGCATAAATAACCTGTTTACAGAAATGAGAGCATAAAACTTTAAATATAGGGAAATAATTTAACAAACAGATGAGCAAGGCATGTAGAACCTCAAATACCCATGGTCAGAGGAGAACTTCCCCATGACACCTCATGCCAAAATCCTAGAGCTCCAACACAAGGATAGAATCTTAGAATCCATTAAAGAAAGCAAACCATTATTTAGAAAGGTACACCCATGTTATGGCTTGTATCTAGATGTTCCCTCAAATGCCTCCTGTGCTCAGAGGTGGGGCTTTTTGGAGGTGACTGGATCTAGGATACTGGGATTAAGGGTGTATGATAACTAAATGGGCTTAGCATAGTTCTGTGTGGATAATGGAGACTCTACCCTGGGTGTCAGTGGCACCAATCAAAAGGCTAATTGGTGAATTGAGACCATTAACATTGATGGTTATAACTGAAATGTACTGACTTGTCATTGCCATGCCTTTTTCTTTCTGTTGGGTTCTCCCCCTTTACATTTAATTTCTTGTCATGCCAGATGGGTTCATTCTGCTTTGCTTACTGGGGTTGTGATCGTCAATGTCTGTTCCTAGGATATTGTGTAAAATTCTTTGGAGTGCTGGTTTGGTATTCATGAAGTTCCTAAGGTGCTCTTTGTCATGAAAGTATCTTACTTCTCCATCAATTTTGAAAGATAGTTTTGCAGGGTACATCAATCTGGGTTGGAGGCTGTTTTCTTTTAGGGCTTGGAATATGTCATTCCAAGCTCTTCCTGCCTTGATGGTTTGTGTTGAGAAGTCTGCTGTGATTCTGATGGGCTTTCCTTTTTATGTGATTTGTTTCTTTTCTCTAACTCCTTGTAGAACTTTGTTCTTCTGTTGAGTTTCTGGAATCTTAACAATTATATGCCTATGTGTAGATGTTTTTTGATCAAGGCTATTTGGAGTCCTATATGCCTCACTTATCTGTATGTCAAGCTCTTTTCCCCTGCTTGGGAAGGTTTCTGCCATTATTTCTGTGAAGAGATTTTTTTATGTCACCTGTACTCTCTCCTCTTTCTGCATTGAGTCCAGTCAGTCTTATGTTATTCTTCTTTGCATTATCTAGCAGCTGCTAGATTGATTTGTCATGTTCCCTTATAATTTTGAAGCAATTTTTCTTTTCCTGGTCACTAATTGCAATCTTATCTTCTATATCTGAAATTCTGTCCTCACATTGGCTCATTCTGCTGTGTAGACTTTCAATGGAGTTTTTCATGTCCTGGAAATCTATTTGTATCTGTTTTATGGATTCCATTTGTTTCCTATGTTGGGATTCCATCATGTTCCTGAGCTCCTCTCTAGATTTATTAATCATGTCTTGCACTAGGAGCACAATTTCTCCTGTTATCTGATAAATTATTTCTGATTTTATTTTTTCCAGATCCCCTTTTGTTGCCAGATCAGTGGGTCCAGGTGGTTGAGTATCAGAGTGTTCCATCTCATTTCCCTTTGGGGTTGCTGTAGGTGATCTGGAAGTGTGGTTTTGAGACTTATTTATGTGTTTTCTCATTTCAACTGGGGGGGGGGCACTGTTAGCACCTGCACGGATTACCTCCTCTGAGCTGGGAGAGGTGGGACAGGGGCAGGGAGCACCGGTAGGGATGATGGCCCAAAAGCCCTTTCCTGTGGGCTGGGAGCAGCAGGAGGGATGGTGGCCGGGAAGCCCTTTCCTCTGGTCCAGGAGCAGTGGGATAGCGGCTCAGAAGCCCAACAGCCAGTATCATACTAAATGGGCAAAAACTGAAATCCTTCACACTAAAATCAGGAACAAGACAAGGATGTCCACTATCACCACTCTTGTTCAACATAGTTCTGGAAACATTAGCCACAGCAATTAGACAAGAGAAAGAAATAAAAGGAATACAGATAGGATATGAAGAAGTCAAATTGTCATTATTTGCAGATGACATGATACTCTATATGGAAGACCTCAAGAACTCCACCAAAAGTCTTCTAGACTTAACAACCAAATTCAGTCAAGTAGCTGGTTACAAGGTCAACACACAAAAATCAATAGCTTTCCTCTACACAAATGGCAGACTCTCTGACAGAGAAATAGGGCAAATAATTCCTTTCACAATAGCATCCAAAAAACTGAAATACCTAGGAATCAACCTAATCAAAGACCTCTTCTCTGAAAACTATTGCATTCTGAAAAGAGAGATTGAAGATGATATCAGAAAATGAAGACATCCCCTGCTCCTGGGTAGGAAGGATTAATATAGTGAAAATGGCAATACTTCCAAAACTGCTATATAGATTTGATGCAATTCCAATTGAGATCCCAGCAGCATACTTCATGGACCTTGAGAAAACAATCCAAAAATTCATTTGGAACAAGAAGAGCCCCAGAATAGCAAAAGCAATTCTAGGTAACAGAGACATGGCAGGGGGTATCACAATGCCCAACCTGCAACTCTACTACAAAGCTACTGTGATAAAAACAGCATGGTACTGGCAAAGAAACAGACCTGAGGACCAGTGGAACAGATTAGAAGATGCAGAAACAACACCAGACACTCTTAGCCATCTCATCTTTGATAAAGGAGCTAAACACCCTCGCTGGAGACAAGATAGCTTCTTTAATAAATGGTGCTGGAAAAATTGGGCTTCAACTTGCCAAAGATTAAAACTAGACCTGTATCTCTCACCATGCACTAAACTAAAATCAAAATGAATTAAAGATCTAAATATTAAAATAGAAACTCTGGACCAGTTGGAACAGAGGCTAGGTAGAACCCTTGAAGACATTGGTGTAGGAAAAGATTTTATGAACAAAACCTCAGTTGCCCATGAACTAGCACAAACAATCAACAAGTGGGATCTCTTCTTATTAAAAGGCTTCTGCACAGCAAGAGAAACCACCAGCAGTGTGAAGAGACAACCCACAATGTGGGAAAAAATCTTCACCTGCTCTTCCTCAGACAAAGGTCTACTATCTTTAATCTATAAAGAACTTAAAAAGATCAGACCTCCCAAATTTAAAGACCCAATCCAAAAATGGGCATCTGAAATGGACAGACATTTCTCAGAGAAAGAAGTAGAAATAGCAAATAAATACATGAAAAAATGTTCAACATCACTGGTCATTCGAGAGATGCAAATGAAAACAATGCTCAGATTCCACTTCACTCCAGAAAGAATGGCTGCTATCATGAAATCCACCAATAACAAATGCTGGCGGGGCTGTGGGGAAAGAGGAACCCTTCTCCACTGCTGGTGGGAGTGTAGACTGGTGCAAGCACTGTGGAAATCAGTATGGAGATACCTCAAAGAACTAGGGCTGGAAGTCCCATTTGACCCTGCTATTCCACTGCTGGGGATCTTCCCCAAAGAATTAAAAGAATCATACCACAGTGATATATGTGCACCCATGTTCATAGCAGCACAGTTTGTAATAGCTAAAACTTAGAAACAGCCCAAATGCCCATCAACTGGAGACTGGATAAAGAAAATGTGTTTTTTTAAATAAAATGGAGTACTAGTCAGCCATAAAAAATGAGAAATTAGAGACATTCATAGCTAAGTGCATGCACATTGAGACAATACTCTTAAGTGAAATAAATAGGACACACATGTGTAAATACCGAATAGTTTCTCTGGTGTGAGAAACTGAAACTGTAAATAAGGACTAAATGTATAATTGGTAATGTGAAATAGGATGAAAAGGGGCAAAGGGGAAGGAAGTGGGAGGGCTAGGGGAAAGGATAGAAGGGAATGGGATTAATATGAAAAAATGGAAAAATAGGAACAAAATCTTTGTAAATAGGGAGGACTGGAGGGGTTGAAGGGAGGGCTGGGCAAGGGTGAAAAAGAAGAACCAAGAGAGACTATGTAAAGGTGCAAATTTCCAATGATGAATGTCATTCTATTGTATACCTAAAATGTACCAATGATTAGAATGAATAGTTGATAATGCAAAATAGGAAGAAAATTTCCAAAGGGGTAGGGGTAGTGGGAGGGGCGGGGAAAGGAAAGAAGGGAAAGGAAAAATGCTGAGAAATGGAAAAAATGGAAATAAAGTCTTTGTAAATAGGGAAGGTGTTGAGGGGTAGAAGGAAGGGCTAGGAATGGGGAAAAACATAAGAACCAAGATGCATTATGTAAAGGTACAATTCCCAATGAGAAATGTAATTGTGTTGTATACCTACAATGTACCAATAAAAGAATTTAATAATAAAAAAAATAAAAAGCTTATAGCCTAGATAGAATGTAAACGGAGGGAGGGAAGGCAGACTTGCAACTGACTGGACTGAAACCTTTCCAAACTGTGAGCTGAAATAACCCTCCTTCTTTAACTTTTGGGGTTGGGTATTTTGTCTCAGAAACAAGAAAAATAACTTAGACAAGGAGAAAAGATGAGAAGGACAGCATTCACGGGGCACAAAGCATTCCACTGTTTTTTCCACTTAGTTGGATTTGTTAAGTATCCATTTTCTATTGCTCTTTCATGGTGATTATCTTTTCTCAAATACTTGATGGTCTTTTTCTGTGTGTTTCTTTTTCAATTTTGTCTTTCAGATTCTTTGCTCTATCGTTTTACCAAGAGGGTAGAATATTTTGCTGTTTGTCATGGTTCTGTATCCAGTGCTTTAAGCATTAGTGCTCCTAGGTAACTACTGTTTGCAGCTGGGGACACTGCCCTCCTCTCCAAGTAAAGCTTCTATCTTCAGACACGCTTGCCTGGAGCTTTTCCTGGTTGCTGCTGACCTGACCAAAGTGGAAAGTGACACAGAAAAGTTGAGTATCTGGATGCCACTGCTGAGATCCCCAGATTAAATTGTTCTCATTGCTCCAGGGCAATTTTGAAACACAGCACTCCTTGGATGCTGCCTTTATCTTTTCTAGCAGTCATCTTCTGGGCTGTTGTTTTCTGCAATAGGATTTTCCTATATTTCCTCTTCCTACATTTCCTATATGGAGTTTACTGTGGATTCTCTTTGTTTTTCAATGAGCTTATTAATGGAATTATTCATTTTTATATATTTTTCTGCCATTTTTAGCTATTTGATTTGGGAATAGGGGACTGAAGTATATGCTGATTCTTCTCTCCCTTATCTGCCATATATTTTAAATGTTTTTTTGCCTATGATATGCCAATATTTCAGGATGCATTTGTCCACATAAGTGAAAGATGACATAATAGTTTGATTTCTAGATTGCCTCCTAGAAAACCCAGAACAAGGCCAGGGATTTAGCTCAGTGGTTCTGCTGCCTGCCTTGCAAGCACAAGGACCCGAGTTTGATCCCTGGTACCAAAAAAAGAAAACCCAGAATGTCACCCAACAAAAGTTGTAAGTATACTTTATATAAAAGATTATAACTCTTTTGGGCTGGGGATCTAGCTCAGTGGTTCCGCTGCCTGCCTCACAAGCACAAGGACCTGAGTTCGATCCCCGGAACCAAAAAAACCCAAAAAGATTATAACTCATTTAATAGAAAATTCATTTAGTAGAAAATGATAATACTTAGCACCACTTTATTTCATTTTCGTCATTTATTTGTATTATTTTTTCTTGTGGCTACACATTAGAGTTTGCCTCATTTTCCACAAATGAAAGTTTTAAATGGGTTAAATTTTGCATATTTTAAATGTAACAAATAAGTGAAATTTCCAAAATAAATCTCAATTATCCATGATTGCAGTGATATCTATGATAGCAACTTCCTGCTATCATAGTTATTTCATAAAGTAATGGTAATTCAGCACCAAAACATAGGAAAGATACAATATCAAACCTAGGACCTTATCCCCAAAGCCCATGAAAGCTTTCATCACAGGCTGGCGTTCAGTCAGAAGAGGTATTTGATTCAGGAGTCATGTGAGACCTTTTCCAGAGGCAAGTTATGGTTTCAGGTCATTCCCATCCAGAACCATCCCATCTCACTTCCCATCTTCTTTTCCAGTGGGCCCCCTCTGGCTTTCCTGTTAGGCTGAAATGCTGCCTTAGTTGATTTCCTCTGGAATTGGCCTTTCCTCAAAGTATAATTATATCTCCCATTCAGATTTGTGCTAAATTTTTCTAGCAAAAGCCACAGAGACAACCCTTTCACTCTCTATTGAGAGTTACAGCCCTCACTATTCTTAGCAACAGCTATTTTCCTTGGCCGATATAGTCGAGATAGTAACAGCCTCCCACTATTGCCTACTCTGCACTGTTATTATATCTTATTTGTTTCTCTTTACCCTACTCACAAGCTATAAAAACAATCTATTCTTTAAATACTGTCTATATTAAATTAATCACATTTTGAATGTGCTATCTGCCTTTGGCTAGGCCTGCAGTTGTACAGCAAGAGCTCTTACGAAGTGTCAATGATTAGAAAATCATAGAAAAAAATCAGGCATGCCAAAAAGGCATGAAGACAACAGCAACATGTGGATATAAAGGGAGACTCAGATAAAGCCTCCTCAAAAATAACTTGCCCAAGATGTTACAACAGGCAGGCTAAAAAAGACTCTCTAATTGGTTAGTCATGACTCCCAACTAAAGATTGATAACATGAACCTAATATTTTCCCTTTATCTTCTTCCAATAATAACTTTTCAACTGTTCAAAACTGCCTTTTGGCGACAATCTCTTTTTGCCTTACTTTATACATCTGTGTTTTCATGCATGTTGGAAGTCCAGAAGCCTACTCCTCTGAGCAGATATCAAGGATTCCATAGCATGCTTGGTTGTTTCCAGTGAATATTATATTTCGAAAATTCTGAACATAGTGACACCTTTTCTACACCCACACCCTACTGATTTGGAAAGAAATGACAGGCAGTCACAGTGAGACATGAAGCAGAGGGCCTGAGGGTACAAGAATGGGGCTGAGTATAACATCTGAGGAGAATTCAGAGAAGCTGCAAATTTCATGGTCCTTTCTATATACTAACAAATGTAAAACACATTGACATCAGTTTAGCTCTGAGAGTATGGAGGTGAAACAAACACCAAAACATCAACATAGGGACTACAATCAAGGGGGGAAAGGGTCAATGAACAAGAAAAGTGGGAAGGAAGAAAGTGGCAGGAAAACAAAAATTTGCTAAAGCAAGTTCTCAGTAATGAACCAAAGGCCCTCTGTAGCATGCCACGTGGTTCCAAATTCTTTTAAAATAAGGGCGTTTCTTTTAATATGGAAACTGCTTGATCTGTTGTACTTGTCTTGAAAATTTAGGCAACCCCAGCCAAGGCAAGATTAGAGCGAAGTTATAGATGGAACAGAGAGGGAAAGGCAGCAGAAAGTGAGAGAGGTCTGTCATCTTTAATAAACCCCAGGAAATATAGCAATTCTGTCCATCCAGATTTTACTGAGTGAGATCACTGTGGTGTGTTCAGCTCAGAACAGACTCTTAACTTTGGCTTGTTCACTTAGCTTGGCTCTTTCCAATACACTGTGGATTTTCAGAGATTCCTCAATCTTCCACAGTGAAATACTAATGAAAATTATGTAATTGGATTTTAATATTAAGTGCATAATTTGTTATTATTTCTGTTTGTCTTTTCCACTCTGTACATAGAAACTAATACTGAGAGATATTAATCATAAAATGAAGGTCATAATTTATTATTAATAAAGTATCTACATATATATATTTATTCATAATAATAAAGGCTCAAATAAAGAAGAGTGGCTAGGCAGGCAGTGTCATCTCCACTGTACCTGGTAGGATACCTGGCTAGCATGACCAATAGGTTTCACTTAGTCTGTTTTCCTTATTTTGGTATTCACCTCATGGGGACCTCTCAGACCTGGACATTCTGGGATGGTCAGTCATTTTACCTGAAAGGAAACTAATCTTCCTCTTGTATATGGAACAGGAAAATTGAGGTGACATTAAATCCAGAATATCCTCCTTCAACAAAAACAATGACCGCCTTTTCTCAATGACAGTAGAAGTCCAGCAATACCCCAAATTTCACCTAAGCTAAATTTGGGAGACCACTTCTCTCTCAGGCACAAATCTGAATGAGAGATCTCATTATACTTTATTTTTTATCATTAAGTTTATTGGTACATTTTAGGTATACAATACAGTTACATTCATCATTGGGATCTTGTACCTTTACATGATGTATCTTGGTTCTTATTTTTTCCCCATTCCCCTGCCCTCCCTTCACCCCCTCCACCCTTCCCTATTTACAAAGACTTTGTTTCCATTTTTTCCTTTTCTCATATTTTTTCTTTTCCCTTCTTTCCTTTCCCTGATCCCTCCCACTTCCCCTTACCCTTTAGACCTTTTCTTCCTATTACACAATATCAATTATACATTTTGATCCTTATTTACACTTTTAGTTTTTCATAGCAGAAAAACTATTCAGTATTTACACATGTGTGTCCTATTTATTTCATTTAAGAGTATGTCCTCAATGTGCACCCACTTAGGTATAAATGTCTCTAGTTTCTCTTTCTTTATGGCTGAGTAGTACTCCATTTTATAGAAAAACGACATCTACTTTATCCAGTCTCCAGTTGATAGGCTGGGCAATTGGGCTGCTTCCAAGTTTTAGCTATTACAAACTGTACCGCTATAAATGTGGGTGCACATATATCACTGTGGTATGATTCTTTTCATTCTTTTGGGAAGATACCCAGCAGAGGATTAGCTGGGTCAAATGGGACCTCTAGTCCTAGTTCTTTGAGGTATCTCTATGTTGATTTCCACAGTGGTTGTGCCAGTCTGCACTTCCACCAACAAGAAGGGTTCCTTTCTCCCCACACCCCTGCCAGCGTTTGTTATTGGTTGATTTCATGATAGCAGCCATTCTTTCTGGGGTGAGGTGAAATCTCAGTGTTGTTTTCATCTGCATCTCTCGAATGACTAGTGATGTCGAACATTTTTTCATATGTTTATTTGCTGCTTTTACTTCTTTGAGAAATGTCTGTTCATTTCAGATGCCCATTTTTGAACTGGGTCTTTAAATTTGGGGGGGGTCTGATTTTTTTGAGTTCTTTATATATTCTAGATAGTAGACCTTTGTCTGAGGAACAGCTGTTAAAATTTTTTTCCCACATTGTAGGTTGTCTCTTAGCTCTGTTGGTGGTTTCTCTTGCAGTGCACAAGCTTTTTAATAGGTTGAGGTCCTAATTGTTTATTCTCTGTGCTAGTTACTGTGCTATTGAGGTTTTGTTCATAAAGTTTTCTTATGCCAATGTCTTTGAGAGTTCTACGTAACTTATCTTCCAGCAAGCTTAGTGTATCTGTTTTAATATTTAGATCTTTAATCCACTTCAATTTTAGTTTAGCGCATGGTGACAGATAGGGGTTTAATTTTAATCTTTGACAAGTTGAAATCCAGTTTTTCCAACACCATTTGTTAAAGAGACTATCTTTCCTTCAGTGAGGGTGGTTGGCTCCTTTGTCAAAGAAGAGGTAGCTGAGTATCTCTGGAGTTGTTTCTGCATCTTCCAATCTATTCCACTGATCCTCGGGTCTGTTTCTTTGCCAATACCATGCTGTTTTTATCACAGTGGCTTTGTAGTATAGTTTCAAGTTGGGGATTGTGATATCCCCTGCCATGTGTCTGTTGCCTAGAATTGCTTTTGCTATTCTAGGTCTCTTCTGGTTCCAAATGAATTTTTGGATTGTTTTTTCCAGTTCTGTGAAATATACTGTTGGAATTTCAATCGAGATTGCATTGAATCTGTATAGCAGCTTTGGAAGCATGGCCATTTTCACTAGCTATATTGGTTCTTCCTACCAAGCAACAAGGGATGTTTTTCGTATATCCTCTTCGATCTCTTTTTTTCAGAGTGTTGTAGTTCTCAATGTAGAGGTCTTTAGCTTCCTTTGTTAGATTGATTCCTAGATATTTCATTTTTTTTGGATGCTATTGTGAAAGGGATTTTTCCCTAATTTCTCTCTCAGTGAGTCTATTATTTGTGTACAAAAAGCCTATTGAGTTTTGAGTGTTTCCTTTGTATCCAGCTACTCTACTGAATCTGTCAATTAAGTCTAGAAGTCTTTTGGCAGAGTTTTTTTGTTTTTTTTTGATCTTCTATGTAGAGTATCATATCATCAGCAAATAATGACAGTTTAACTTCTTCCTTTCCTATCCTTATTGCTTTTATTTCTTTAATCTCATTATACTTTGAGGAAAGGCCAATTTCAGAAGAAATGAACTAATGCAGATTTTTTTTTTTTTTTTTTTTTTTTTTTTGCCTAGCAGAAAGAATCATATAACTACCAAGCATTGTGCTAATAGCTTTGGATACTGCATAAAAAAAACAAAAAAAGAATTGTGGCTTTAAAGTATTGTAGAAAAGAACTTTGATCTATATTTTAAAAAATATAATCTTCATTTAAATCTGATGGTATAATAAAAATACTGTTAAGTGCAGTATGCCTCAGAATGTTTGCTGCTCTGAAATGAAAAGTGAAGTACTCTGGGAAGGAAAACTCAAATAAGAAAGCAAAAAATTCTAAGAAAGTCTGTAAGATATACAGGTAGTAAAGATAATCCAGTCACATAGATAAATATGTACAAAATGGTGTGATGGCAGAAAAAAAAGAACAGAAGTAAATAGCCATAGAATTAAATCTAGATATGATCAACTCTTATTAACAGGACCCACGGCTAGGGAGATCATCTGAACATTTGTGTTTTCTTAGAGGACATTTTTGTGTTGATGAGTTTAAGAATACAGTAGAGGGTATGCAGATTTACCTGTGAGTCTCTAAGAACAAAGAAACATTGTATAATTTTTCAGTAAGTAAAAGAAAAAAGTTAATGTAAGCAGGAATAAGAAGATACAAGGAAAACTGCACTGAATGGGAAGTGTGAAATAAGACAGTAAGATTACATGTCCTATTATAAAAGCAATTAAAAAAAATCAATACTATCTATCAATTTCATGAATATATAAGTCTCTTGCTGGGAAAAAACTTAAGATATGTTATCCATATGATACCTTCTTAATAACATAAATACTAAACTTGAAAATAATAGTAGAGAAGAAAAGTTTATTAGGAAAGAAGGGATGAGAAGAAAGCTAATGATAAATTGTTAATGGACATTAGGGAAATCAATCTTTTTGCTTGTAAATTGTTTGTAATTTTAGATAGTGTAGGAGAAAATCATCTAAGGTGGGAGACCCCATATATTTCTCTCTATCTCCATTGATGAGACTGGATTTCTTTTTTTTCCCATTAAGTTTATTGGTACATTTTAGGTATAAAATACAGTTACATTCATCATTGGGATCTTGTACTTTTACATGAGTATCTTGGTTCTTATTTTTTCCCTTTCCCCTGCCCTCCCTTCACCCCCTCCACCCTTCCCTATTTGCAAAGACTTTGTTTCCATTTTTTTCCTTTTCTCATATTTTTTCTTTTCCCTTCTTTCCTTTCCCCTACCCCTCCCACTTCCCCTGCTCCTTTAGACCTTTTCTTCCTATTACACAATACCAATTATACATTTTTAAATTACAATATCAAGATCTAGAAGACATTACCACAGATTTTACAGAATTTAAAAGGATATAGAAGCATATTACAAAAATCTCTTTTGAAATAAATTTGACAACTAAGAAGTACCTTGGAAGACAAATTAATGATACTGACTCTGGAGGAAACATAAAATTTAAATAGCACCTATTAAAGAAAGTATATTCCTTGCTTCAAAACCTACCTATATGACAATTACAGGCTCATATACATTTTAACTGATAAATTATATCAAACATTTAATGCAGAAAAGAGAAGGAACACTTCTCAAGACTGGATTTCTTACAGGTTTTTTATAAATAAAATAAATGCATTTGATCAGCCCTTTCTCTATGCAGTCTATATTTTATTAGTAAACCAAAAATTCTCCTTATAAAAATGGCCCAATGAACTGTGACAATTTGTATTCTCTAGAAAATATTTTTTAAAAATAACATTAAATAAAGCATATCAATTTATCAAAAACATTTTGGATTTTAATGTTGTCATTACATTTTGATTGTTCTAATTGACATTATTTTTCATACTTATGCACCAACATGAGGCTATTTGAAAGTCTTCCTAATAATCCATCTGCAGTACAAGTGGCCAGTTTTGTTGATTCATTTATTTGTGGACTAATTCACTCAAACTATGAAAATATTCACAGTTGTAACAAAATAGACACTATTTCTGCTCTCATAGAGCTTACGGTTTAAAGGAAAAAGATATTACACTAACAATAAAAAACAGAATTGCACATTGTGATAGAGCCAATAAGGAGAATGATGCATGTGACACAGGTTACAGCATGGGGAATTGGATTACAAGGAGGATATGTGTGTACATGCATGTTTGTACAGGTGACCGTAAAAGCCTTCCTTGAGGTAATGATATTTAAATTGAGTTGAGAGGCTTGACAGAGTCTCTCTATGTGAGGAAAGATAGAAGAGTATTTCTCACTTGTGGACCAGCATGACGGAAAGCCTCTTAGGTGTTATGGTTTAGATCTAAAATGTCCAACAAAAACTTCATGTGTTCAGAGATGGAGCTTTTGGAAGGTGATTGGATCATGGAGGTCCCACTCACATTAGTGGATTAATCCAGTGATGAGTCCATAACTGAATGTGCTTAGAAGGTGGGACCTGATTGGAGGATGTGGGTCAGTGAGATATCTTCTAGATCTCTCTCTCTCTCTCTCTCTCTCCTCTTGGGTTTTTCTTGGTAAATCTGCTTCCTGGCTGCTATAGGATGCCCTTCCACAGGCTGTTTCTGCCTTGGATTCACTGACTGTGGACCGAACCCTCTGAATCCATGAGCCAAAATAAATCTCTCCTCCTTAGGTTGTTGATGTCAGATATTTTGTCCTATAAACTTGAAAGTGGACTAAAACACGTGGGAAATAGTTTATTTAATAAAACAGAACAAAGATCAGAAAGATTGGAACCCAGAAAGTAAGAGCAGCACTAGCTGTGGTGGGAAAGCTGTATCAAAGACATTTCAAAGCCCTGAAAACCATGGTAAGAACTTAGTCTTCTTTCCGAAATAAAATTGGAGACCATAGTATGGTTTTAAAATTGGATAGAGACAGAATCAGATTTTTATATTTAAGGATAACATTCTGGCTATGGAGACAATTACAGGAAAAAGAAGGGTATAAGCAAAAAGTGCAGTTAGGAAAATAATATAATGGAAACTATGGTGGTTTAAATTGGGAGAGAGCCATAGAGCTGGAGCCAACTTGATGGATTAGGATATGTTTTGGAGTTAGAGTTTGATGGTGTGTGTGATGAGTTTAAGATTCTGGCAAGAGAAATAAACAGGTACAGTTTGGAAAAGGGGAAGAACAAGTATATGTTTGGTTCATGTTTGGTTTTAAATGCCTTTAAGACTGCCAAGTGGAAAATTCAATTAGAGAGCTAGAATGTATGAGATTGGAGGTCAGGTTTAGGTAGAGACATCACTTTTCAAATTTTTGGTATGTGCTGGATACATAGAACCATTAACACAGATGAGATAATCTAGAAGAGAGTTTAGAGTAATAAAAGGGGGCCAGCACTGGAGAACTCAAATAGATGCATCTAAGAGAAATAAAAGATGAGTTAGAAAAGAAGAAGAAAATTTGGTTTTCTTAAGTCAAGAGAAGGAAATGTTTCAAGAGGAAAGGAGGGACCTTAATCTTGTTTCATTTGATTGAGAGGTCAAGTAAAAGTAAGGACTGACAAAATGACTTTGGAATGTATAGGCATGAGGTCATTAATGACTACTCCAGTTACTAATTGATAAAACCACTATTTTATTGTGTCTGTATTCTGTAGACCAGATGGGGCACAGTGGGGATGTTTGTCTTTGCTTTAGGAGATCTGGGACCTCCTCTAGAATATCTACAGATTAGGAGTGATCCCATGGGTAAAGTTTGGGATCATCTGCAGCATTGCACACTAATGTATCTGTTGTGGAGATGGGGAGTGGGTTAGTAAGATGACTGACCCCAGTGATTACACAAGCCCATTCCTTGCAGCTTGGCCTGGCTTCCTCAGTATGGGAGCTGGAAAGGTAAATAAACATTTTTCATGGTGGTTTGGGGATTCCAACTATATGATCTCAGAAAGCAAGACACAACCTTAAACTTTTCTGACCTAGCCTCAAAAGTTACCATGTTTTATTGGTTCTAAGTGAGTCATGAGCTTGATCAGATTCCAAAAGAGAGGACACAGACCATACTTCACTACTGGGGGATGTCATGGTATTTGTAGACATATTTCAAGACTATCATAGGGACTTTAATTACATTCTCAGTGAAGAGGATGACCTACACTGAAGGAGATTGCAGGGTGAGTAGAAAGTAAGCATAGATTAATTCTAGAATGAAAGCCAACAAACAAATTTTGAATCTGCTATAAAAAGGACATGGAGACTATTAAAGGATTTTAATATATCTCAAAATTGGGACATCCCATTTGAGTGTGAATTTGGAAGCCATAACTGCACACTCAGCCTTTGAATCAAGCATCTCAAAATATCTTCTGAGTACTGTTTTCCTTTACAAGTCAAACTAAAAAATCCTAAAACAGAAGTAGAAAGAACTGTCCCATCCACTTAACAGATGGGGCATAAGGAATAACGAAGGTAAATAATATATATGTGTGTGATTTCTTTTCAAGGGTTCTGCAGTGTCAAAGATAAAAGCACTACTTGTGTTTACTCAGTCTGCTCCTTATATGCTAAGAGCTGTGCACAAGAAAGGTAATCACATTGAGCTTTCACAAGAGTATTGTTCCAACTTCCTGAATGAGTTTGAGTTCTATTCTAACTTTAAATTCACTTTTACTTTAATAATAACCTTTAAAATATGCATGCATAAAATATGCATTTATAGGTATTTAGATATCATCAATTGGCATAGCTATAAACATTCAGCTAATATCACATCTTAGAAGAAGAATAAACAGAAATTTGAAGCATAATAACTCCAACATCTTTAAAACTCAGCAATTATTTTTCTTTCTAGTGTTTACTTGAAGCTCCCAAAGCTCAGTTATGTAGACAAATTTGGGTCAGGTCATTCTTAGTTTATTTATTATCCATTCATTTGTTTATCCATTCAATAGTTATACCTTGCATATTTACTATTTATGAGTTATCTTTTCCCCTATTTTTCAAAAAATAAACTTTTACATTTTAAAAATGCTTTATATTTATGGAAAAGTTATGAAGGAACTACTACACAACACCCAGTTTTCCTATTGTTAATATTTTACATTAGTAAGGCTCACTTCTCACAAATAAACAAGCAATATTGATGCATATTATTAATTCAAGTCTACACTTTGTTAAGGTTTTCTTAATATTTACCTAATATAATTTTTCTGTCCGTCTATACTACATTAGCTTTAATTTCCACGTCCCCTTAAGCCTCTTTATACCATGACAGTGTCTTGTACTTGTTATTTTTAAAGACTTTGTGTCTTTTGAGGGAAGGGTCAAATATGACATAGAATATCCTTCACTTTGGATTTATTTGATGTCTTTCTCATGATTACACTGAAGTTATGGGTTCATAGGCAAGAAGATCATTCTTAGCGCATCATATCAGTGGTTTATACTATCAATGTGACTTATCACTGATGAAATTAAATTCCATCACATGGCTAGGGTATTGATAGACAGATTTCTCAAAAGTTGCCTGTTCACTCTAAAGTTACTCTTTTGCATACTGTACTCTTTCGAAAGAAACCACTATATGCATCCCAAACTTGAGGAGCAAGAAGTTATACCCAACATTCTTTTTTTTTTTCCCAACATTCTTTATGGGGCAATATCTACCTAAATCTTAGCCTTGCCTGTTGTTGTGATGAATCAAGTTTGATTAAAAAATTAGATAATTTGTATAAAGCACTTAGTACTATGACTGTCACATAGTAGGTGCTCAATAAAACTTATGTCTTACTTCCTTCAAGAAACTTAGAGTACAATAGTAATCCATGAAAAAAATAATACAATAAAGAATATACAAAATATTTTTCACCTTTTTATCATGAACTATTTCAAACTATAGGTAATTCAGGAAATTTTTATAATTCCCAGACCAAGCAACATTAGTAGATCGCCACGTTTTGGTATGTATTCTTAAGATATTTTTAATTTTAGAAATAAAATATTGCTGTATGCAACCTCCAAAATCACATGATTGACTCCTTATGCTTTCTCTATAGTCACTATATCAAAGTTGGTATTTTTATTTTCACACGTGCTATTATATTATTTCTCAGTAAAATAATTTTTCTTCTTTTCCCATTTGTGAGATATTTATTTAGCTTCTTTTTAAAAGGAAGATAACTTTGGATTCAGTGTTATATTGACTGGGGAGGGGAAAAACTAGTTAGGAATTAATGTTAAAATCAGGGCTCTTGACATGTGAAGCTATAGGTCAGTTTTCTAACTGCAACAGAGATCACAGGTCTATCTTAAGTTCTGAATCATTTGAGTTAAGATATAAGAGTTAACAGAATTAAAATTGTTACTGAAAAGAGAAATAGATGCAGCTTAACTTTGATTTTTGAGTGGCTTTTGGCTCCAGGAAGGCCATGCTGCTTAAGTGGAGAGTCGGGGGAGAAGGTAAGAATCCATCCAGGTAGGATCCTACTGAACCTAGTAGAGAAGTAGTACTATTTCATGGCCTAGTTGAGAAGTAGAATTAGTGCTGTCCCACTGCTCTCCTATGCTGAGGGTTACATAGCTTTGCCTGATGAATTTTACGCAGTCTAGATGAGTGGATTTCAAATCACGGTGTGCTGCAGAGTCATGGAGAGAAGCAAAGAGGGACTTGCCAAAAATTCAAACTACTGTGCTCTTCCTCTCAGACAGTCTGACGTTGTAGCACGTTGTCCAGGGGTTTAATTTTGCCTAACTCATGGATTCTGAAGCCCACATGGGATGCTTACATTTACCAAGTCCGACTGGTTTTGAAGTCAAATGTATGAGAAGGCCAAGTCCTTATCTTGAAGGAGAAATCAGTCTATTTTGGATGACATCTTTGTGTTTTGTGTCCTTTATTCTTACAGAAAGCATGTGTGCTTACAAAATGATAGAAATTAGCACTTATGCAAGGGGAGTGGGAATAAAGGAAAAAGGGCAAAAAGGGATACATATTTTAGAGTCAATATAAGCCATAATTACCTGATAGTTGTTTGTGGGGACTGGAAGGTAGATGTCAAAATTAAGCGTGAATTCTTAGCCTTTTGTCTTGGAGAGTTCTAGTCCACCAAATGCAAAAAAATTCTACTTTTTTTTTTGGTACTGGGGATTGAACTTGGGACCTTGTGCCTGTGAGGCAGGCGGTGAAACCACTGAGCTAAATCCCTGGCCCAAAATTCGACATTTTTAATATTTTAAAATGCCATACAATTGGAAGGTGTCATTTAGCTGTAAAATATATAAGCACAAAACCTTCTGCTATTGCTGTGAGCTGACATTTCCCGTAAAAGCATTGTCTTTTCCACAATTTGTCTTAAAGGGATTTGTGAGTCTCCAAAGGTAAAAACAGTGTTTGATAGCTATGAAATAGATATGATGAAGTGAATTACAATTTAATACATATGATTTTAAATTCACATTATGAAGCACCACCCACATCACTTTATGAAACAATCGAAAAAACCAGACATAGCATTTTCTTTTCTTGTACTATTAAATGCACACTTGGTTTTTCTAGTAATGTTTTAGAACTTAAGGAATAAGAAATAAAGAGAAATAATGAATTTGTATCATGGATTGGGGTGTTTATAGGAAAGGAGTAACATTTAAGTTTCTATTCATTTAGTTGTTATCAGAGAAGTGTTTTAAATTTCTTTATAAAGAAAGCAAATTAAAGAAAATGAGAGCTAGTCTTCTTCAAGAAGTTTGAGAAGGCCAGAAGATAATTTCCACAGATAAAGTAACAAAATAAACTCTAATTTACATTGTTAATATTCATTCATCTTTTTTATCTTATATTTCTTGATTAAGAGAAAAGCTATTTAGAATGTTGAAGAACCTTATAAACTCGGTTCTCCTAGTTACACAAGATCATGGTTAAGGTGACATGCAGTCCGACAAGAATGGCTAATTATGTCAAATTATAGCTTTTTAAAATGCCAAATGAGACCTCATTTTAGATTAAGTCCTATTCATGCCTCAGCTGGGTTTCCGGTAGAAAACCTACTCTTTAAATTATGTTGGAACCTCAAACTAGAGAGGAAGAAAATAGACCAAGTACTGTGAAACACAGGGAGCAATGTCAGATGTATGGTATAACCTTCTACATAGCCCATCTCTTATAGTAACCATTTATGGACTTCAAGAAATAACTGCAGAATTTTTGTTTAAGAAAGATTGTCTTCACTTTTTTTCCCATGGGGCCTAGTTTTCCTCAAAACTTCAAGGAACGCTGAATTTACCATTTTGTAGGTATATAGTTTCATTTAGTTATTACTGTGAAACAAAGCATAGTGCCTACCACTGTTTATTACTTCTCTAAGTCTGTGGCCCAACTGGGTAGTTTTGTTCACCTAGGCCGGTGTGGCTGCTGTCAATAGGCCCTGGTCCTATGCCTGCTGTCAGTTGGCTGGGGCAGCTGGTTTAGGAGGGCTTTGGCCAGGGTGAGTCTGCTCTGTTCAGGGCCCGCCAGTAAGCAGCCTAAGATTAGCTGTTACAAGTAGGAGGACTTGAAGAGAGATTGTGAATCTGCAGTTTCTCAAAGCCTGGACATTGAATTGGCACATGGACACTTTGACAGCTTCTGTTGGCCAAAGCAATTCAAGGGGTGGGGAAATGGACTTTATATCTTAATGAAAACACCTGTAAAGTTAAATTTCAAGGGATGTATAGACAGGGATGGGTGGAAAATTAGGGTCACTTTTTCTTCAGTCTTTCAAAAATTCTCTTCTCTGAAAAATGAAACTGGCTACTGTCAGCTAAGGTCTTTGCATATGTTCTTAATATTTTCCCAGGCTGCTAGTTTTCCCAGCAAAAACCACATCTATTTTTTTTTCACAATTTTCCACAGGTTATATACTTTTTACAAATAGCTTTAAGTACTTGCTTTTATTTCCTAAAAGACTTTTTACTGATTATCAACATGAGCCCTCCACTTTCCACTACCATCACTTTCAAGTTGCACAAACACTCGAATATGATGAGCATTCATTTGACATTCCTAAGCTGGCTAACATTAATTTTAGTTCCACCTGAATTTCAAGCAGGAGCCTCCGCATTGACATTAAAAAATATTAACATTTGCGGCGTCAGCACAATCTGCCGAGGCCTGGATTGTTGCTCTGACTCTCCACATCGTTCTCCTTGTTCTTTTTCTAGAAAGAGCAAAGTGGAGGAATTTGGCAGAGCAATTCAAACTGCCACTCAGAGAAGCTCCAGAGAAGCAAGGGAAGCCTGGACCATATTGCCTTCTAACTGGTAGCAAATCTTTCTTTCAAGGTCCGTCTGCAGAAATGCTGGCTGGGCCCTCACCCTCGCTGACATCTGTGCTGTGTGTTGGAGATAACTTCCCAGTTGTAAAATGGAACCTACTTTGAATTTTTCTGAATGCTTCTGAAAAAGCTTGTGCTTTTGTCCCCAGTAAGATTTCCCCCTTTGTTGTTTACAATAATGCAGACAGTGAAAAGAAGCCAAGCTTCTGACTGAGGTATGGTGGGATATTTGTTCATAATATATATAAATATATATATATATATATTTATATATATTAAAATTGATCCCTTTGTGCCCTTCACAGACAAGGCAATGTGCAACAGGGAGAATTTCCTTCCGAAGCTATTTTCTACCCTTTTCAGCCTTGCTCATTTTTATCATGTTCCATTACCATTATTACCCATTATATTTATATCTGTGTTGAGCAGGCAAACTTGCTTGGTGTCTATAAAGGTGTAATGAGCAATTTGAGTTAATGATTTTCTGCAGCTGCTCAGAAGCAGTTGGTACTAACGTCATCGCTTATGCTTTCCAAAAGAAATCTGAGCAACGCATCGGATGTGAACCAAATTGGCTTTGCCTGTTGAAAGGAGGACGTAAGAGCGCGAGTGGGGGTGGGGTAGTGCATCTTTCATTCCCTAGTTGGACAGATACTTCTAGTGGAGCTTCTCTCATAAAAAGATCTTTGACATAGAGAGAAAAAATTGGGCTCAATGTTTCTACTCATCAGCATATTAAATTTGTGACTGAGCAATTAGTTTAGTTTCTCTGAGACTCGGTTCCCTTTTCAGAGAAACAGGAAATATTCAATATCTCATGCAGTGGTTTCAGGATAAAAGTACAGAAGTATGTGAAAGTGTAGTGGAAAGTAAATATGGATAATTTACCAAGATACATTTTTAAGTGTGTTTTTCTTAGGTTATATGCCAAAATACAAATCTGAAAGCCTCTCCATATGTATATATATGGCATTTGACTGCTCCTGGTTTTCTCAGCATATTATTTAAAAGATCTCTCCTGCTGATGTTAGTTCACACTCCTAGTCTTCCCCTTCATCAGTTGCCATCTCTTCAGTATTATGGAAGCAGTGCAACTTAATGACTCTTCCATTGCATAGATTATCTTCATACTTTAGGAACCCAGAACTTGACAGGAAAGTAATGTCCATTTGGCAGCCTGTAGACTCATAAAGGGACAGTGTTAGGCAAATTTTTGAAGGAGAAATTTGTTCTGAATTTCTCCTCAGCCCTTATTATCTCTCATATACAACTGTGATAAATTTGGATACTTCAGCACCTTCTCTTCTTTTACCTCTTTCCCTTCCCATGTATGTTATTCTGTTTTTCAAACCCTGCCTGATTTCCTTATATCATATCTCAATCTGTGCAAACCATACCTACCAATCTCTAACTGGCATCTGTAGCCCAGAGCCAAGCTTAGATGGGGTCCATAATCACTGCTTGTTAAATGGATGGACTTGACTATGAGGAGATAGCCAATCTGCTCAGTTAATTGGAGCTAAAGGGTTGATTAGTGGAAATGATTTTATGGATTGTATCTCCCAGACTTAAAATTTACCTTCTGGCTGGCATCTTACAATGTCATAATCTGAGGAAGTGGCAGATGGTAGGAAAGCTTTATAAGCCTGGGGCAGGCCTTGAAGGTTGGTGAGGTGGGGAGATATTTCTGGACATACAACCTTGATATGCTGTTCTCACAGATTTGTAAGGGCCGATTGCACACCCTAGTATTTCTTTGGTTGAAGAGACTGAGTTATTGCCTCCCACCATCACCTCAGAAGTTGCTTTGAACATTTTAATTTCACATTTTTTTAAATTCTCTGAAAACTATATTTACTACGCCCCACTCATGGTGTACATTGATGAAATAACTTGGCATGTTCAACTTCGTTTAAATAGAATGAACAATCTAATATGTGGATGCTATTTTTAATTTTGCCTCTATGAATAGGGAAACCATAATACAAAGAGATTAATAAGTAATATATAAACTTACAGTCAGTAAAGAGAAGAGGCATGACTCCAGCCCAGATAATTTGGCTCCAAATTCCCTGTTAACTAGCACACTATAATGAATAAAAGCACAGAAAAATCTGCATAGTTTCAGAAGATGTTGAATTAGACATTTCCTGGAGACTTGGAGAGGGCAGCAGAATAAATGACATTGCTGCAAGCATTTATAGCAACTATGGAAAATATTGTGAGACCATATGAATCAGGAGTGCTCAGGTATCCCTCAATGTAAAAGGATCCAGAGTTATTGAAGGAAATTCCCTAGAGACCGTACCTCTGTGTTGTGTAGGATGAGAAAGTCAGAATGTACATACAGCATTGTGGGTGGGCGGTACAGATATTTTAGATAGGCAGATTTCACCATCAGGTAGACTCCTGACAGTCTCATGAAAATTGAGAGCTTAACAGGGATATATACCTAGATAAATGTTCACTCTGGACCACAAGGATAAGTAATTTGTGTCTAATCTGACTCACATATAAATGATCCCTGGAGCCCCGGGTCCCCGCCAGCGGGCATGACTGCCAGCTCTTTTCCTGGAAGATGGTTTCAGTTCCTATGACTGCAAATGAATTTCCCTAAAACTTACTTGCTCAAAACAACTGTAATAATTTGGTATCTCTCACATTTTCAGTGAGGCAGGAGTTTGAGAATGGCTGAGCTGGACATTAAAGTGTGGAGTTTCTCACAAGGCTACAGTTTGACCAAGGCCAGCATGGAGGTCATCTCACTTTTTCACTGCTGTATCTGGTATGTGGGTTGGGGAGACATAAAGCTAGAAGCTAGTGGTCATGCTTGGATAAATTTGAACCAACTCTGAGGTCCAGTTGTTAAACAGTCAGGACTTATATGAGCTGTGCTTTTAAATAGTGACAGCTTGAAAATATCATATTTATCCATCATTTACATATTATGGAAATCAACAAATGCTAAAAATCACCAAATGCTACTGTATTACACTTAATACATTATTCCACACAGTTATTATCTTACAGTTTCTGTTGAACAAGAATCTGGGCATGATTTAGCTAGGTTCTTTGTTTTTTAATCTGTCTCAATGCTGCAATCAAAGTGTTGCCAGGAGTAAAATCTCATCTGAAGGCTCTAATGGGAAAGGATATTTATTCAAGCTTACTACACAGCTGTAAGATGCAGTTTCTTGAGGGCTGTTAGACTGAGCTCCTTGTCATATGGGCCTCTTCAAATGTGGAAGCCTGTTTGAAGTTGATGAGAGAGAATCTGCTAGCAAGATGGAAATCAAAACCTTGTGTAGTATAATCATGGAACTGACTTTACTATATTCAGTTGAGTTGAAGAAAGTTACAAGGCAGCTGATATTAAAGGGGATGGAATTACATAAGGGAATGAAATTCAGGAGGCAAGGATCTCTGGGGACTTTATACTGTGTGTGCCACTATCACATTAGTATGAAGATGGTCTCTTATTTTCAGTACATTTCATTGGCACAAAATTGTCTCTCTGGATTCACCTAAATAGAGGTCTTCAGAGAAAGAGAGGCTAACACTATTATGGAGTTTCTTGTGGAGAAGAAACACATTTTGTAAGCATTTACCCAACCTCTGTCATAGATATTAATCACCCTTAGTATCTGAGGTTTCTCTGTCACTAGGCTAACTAAAGAACAGTTCGAGATATGAGCCACTCTTTGAGGCCAAGAAACAGCAGCCAACACTACTTTAAAGTCCAAACAATTAAGAATCAGTTAAGTTATATGATAAGCTGAATTTAATTTTGCCTACTTCCTAAATGGTTTATAGCCAAGAAAAATTCTTATCTGTGTAGCTCTGAACTGCATGTATTTTCATGCATATATTGTACATATGGATAGAATATCGTGAATTTAATCATGGCTTTGAAAAGAATTTTTTTTCCTTTCTTGTATGGAATGAGTGTTAAAAAATTTATCTTAAGTAATTAAGATAATTTTATAAGTAATTTCCTCTCTTCTAAGAGAAGTGTTCATCCTTGGGTCAGCTACCCAAGTACAATTCACTTTTTAAAAAAATTCACTAAGTTTATTGGTACATTTTAGGTATACAATATGATGACATTCATCACTGGGAATTTGTACCTTTACATGATACATCTTGGTTCTTATTTTTTTCCCTATTCCCCTGCCCTCCCTTCAACCCCTCCACCCTTCCCTATTTACAAAGACTTTCTTTCTGTTTTATCTGTTTCTCATATTTTTTCCTTTCCCTTCTTTCCTTTCCCCTACCCCTTCTACTTCCCCTTCCCCTTTGGATCTTTTCTTCCTATTTTACATTATCTATTATACCTTTTGATCCTTATTTACACTTTAAGTTTCTCACTTTTTAAAAGTATAGAAAAAAAGCTTAATCCTCATTTTATAAATAAATGCAGACTGTATGTCAAAAAATTTCTCCTGATTTTAAATATACCATTGCATATTTGTGAGAGATTTAATGTCATTTAACTTTCCTAGATCCTAGTTTCTTAGTTGTTTAATGAGATAATGATTTCTTGATAATCGCTAAATTACTTCCAGTTTTTGAATTCTATGATTTAATGAATGAAATAAGAAAATCTAATAAATTAATCAACAGGTTTATAATTTTAAGCATAGTGGTTAAATGAAAAACTTCCTTGAAATGAAATTTGTGTTTTCCTTATTTATTGCTGGGTAGAAAACTTTTAGTGACCTAAAGCAACATTTTTATTATGTTCACATTAGCCAGGAATGACTTATTTCTGTTACATAACACTAGAGAACTCTACTTGTGACTTGGACTTCTCAGAGCATGGGTTCCGTGAAAGAGCACTCCATGTGAATGGCCAGAAAGTAATGGTGCAAAGATAATAAAGCGGAAAAGTTGTGTCTTTTTAATGCTTGTTCTTGGAAGCCACAAGAAAACCCTTTCATCATACTTGATGGGTTGAATCAGAGATAATCTTGCTCAAATTCAAGGGAAGGAGATATAGACTCTATTCTACTAGGAGAAGGAGTGTCAAAGAATATGATTCTATATTTTATAATTGGGTGTACCTGGAGAACAAAGTATTAAGTGAAACAAGTCAGACACACAAGCTTAAATATCTCTCTTACGTGAGAAACCTAGAGTGAAAATAAAGAGCAAAATAAAAGATAATAGGACGTAGGGAGATAGATTGTTCTCAAAGGGGAAAGGTATCAGGAGATGGAGGTAGGAGAGCGGTAAGGGTAAAGAATGAAAAGAAGGAATTGAGATGTGTTATGTACGTGTACCAACTCCACACAAGGAATGTAAATGTTACATGCTACACACATATATTAATAAACTAAGATAAAATAAAACAAACTAAATTACCACTGTTAAGCATTTGCTATGGATTTTGTTTCTTTTAAAAATGTGTTTAAATTTTGAAGGGTTGGGTGTCTAATGCAGTGGATTAGAACATTTAATAATACTTTTGAGAAAAGGGGAGAGTATTTAATAACACTTTCCAGTAATAGAAACTTTTGTTGTAGTAAAAAACAGTTGGTTAATAAACAACGTCTAATGTTTTCACTCTTCTGTTTAGCATCACAGTTTGTTAAAAAAGCAATGTAGCCATGCAGTAATTATGCATGGTCAAAATAAAAGGTTAGTATATATTATCTTGAGTATATATTATCTGTTACTTCTCTCTGGCCCCTAAGGGGACATCTGGATTTTCTTTCTGGACTTTGTAGCATACATGGTGACTTTACATATAATATATCATTTCTTTTGCAATAGTGCTGCAAACATCAGAATTATTAAGCATACTTAAAACAAGGGAACTCAAGTTTATTTTGGAGCTAAAATTGAGTTCGTCTAGTGGCAACTTGAGTATTTGTGTCAGTTAAGATGCTTTTTTAATGAAAGAAACAGGAAATAAAATTCAAAGTAGCCTAAAAATAAGTAAAGACATATCAAACTATCAAGATGCAGAACAGCTTCAGGACTAGTTAGCTCAGAGTTCCAGAGCTTTCTTCTTCAAGAACCATTTCTTTCCATCAGTTTGTTGTTTGTTTTAGTATGTCCATTCCAAGTCACAATATAGCCTTACAATCAATATACCCCAGCTATTTTTTTTTCAATGGTTTGCTCTTTTTTGTATCAATAAACGCTTTCCTAAGAGAGGCACATGTGACAGGTGGGCACACACAGAAGATGATAATGCAAAGTGGTGAGTGCTACACAGAGACACAGACAAAGGGCCATGCGAAGCAGAGGTTGAAGTGCCAGAATCTGCAGAAGAAAAAGGATCCATGAAGATTTCCCATAGGATTAGTAAGAGCTCACCAGGTAAGTCAGGGGCCTGGGCTGTCATGTGCAAAGATGGTGTCATGTGCAAAGCAGGGAGGGAAGGCAGAAGAGCACAGGTTGCATGGAGCACTTTTGGGCTTGCAGTGGTCAGAACAAGCTGATGTTATGGAAGGGGTTTTTACAAGGGTGTGAGAGGAACAGGAGTGCATAAAAAAGGAAGTTAGGAGGGTCAGATGAAGTGGCTGTGCCTTGGGTCAGTATGTTTTATTTATTTTTGTAGGGAGGAAAGATGGGAAGTTGAGAAGAAACAGAGAGACCCTAAGGCTTTATTT
Source organism: Heterocephalus glaber (assembly GCF_053883595.1). NCBI lineage: Eukaryota > Metazoa > Chordata > Mammalia > Rodentia > Bathyergidae > Heterocephalus > Heterocephalus glaber. The sequence continues at coordinate 81,568,107 of NW_028258315.1, read as the reverse complement.
CTTACAGATGGACCCAACAAAGGTTCCCTGCAGTTATTTCTGGGGTCATTAACTGGAAAGCACTTGTTTGTTCCCACTGTGGTGTTTCACGACTTGCAAAATGAGCTAAACACTGAAAGCCTCTGCCCTCTATGAGCTTCTAGGTATAAAAAGTACTGACATAATCTGAAAGGTTATGGAAAATAAAGGAACACATAGTAAGCCTTTGTGTCATGTTCTGTTTTGTTCTCTCTCTCTTTTCTCTTTCTCTCTCTCTGCCCCCCCCCCCCCCGCCCCCCGTCTCCTTGTTTCTCTCTGTCTGCCATTCCAAGTATGTTGAAACAACATTACTCGTGGGGTAGGCATCCTCAAGTCACACAAATGTGGTTTGAGGAAATTGTGATAGTGAAATTATATGGTACTCCAGAGAGTAGAAGGGAAATTTCTTCAGTGTGGTCAATGATAATATAGAGATTTTGATACCATTCTCTTGCAGAATATACAGATCTTTCCGTTTATTTCTATTGTAATGTTAAAAATTATTTTAATGATTAATATGTTATAAATTTCAGGTCAAATTGAGAAGGAAACTGATATCATAAATTAAGCAAATGGCCATTATGAATATTATAGTCCACAAGCAAAAATCTATGTGGGAAACCATTCCACATTTTGAATATAAGGATTAGTAAGAAGAAAGGAATAATAATTTTTGTCATGTTTTGTTTTTAGTGGTGTGGTTCACCCACCCTTAATTGTTATCTTTTATCTTTTATTGTTTGTAATTTAAGAGTGAAAACACTCAAAAATAGTGGAATCTAATTCCTTAGTCTTTAAGTAAGACAATAGTTTGATTTCTTGGTTTTTAAAGTTTTTAAAGCATTTAAATGAATGCAAATGTTCCAAAGCCATGCTACTTTACACTTGGGGAAGACCAAATAAAACAAAACCTCTTGCTAGACAAATAGCTGTTGAAATATGCAAAAAAGCATGTAGATATACAAGACAACAGGCCCAAACGTTACTTTAAAATACTTTCAAACTCATTTTTTCTGTATTGGTCTTTTTTCAGTCGTTTTGGAATCTTGTCTGGATACATCTGTTCTTTACTCTTGCTTTTCATGGTTTTTGGACGCAAATCTTGGTTCCAGGATTTCACTTCCTCTCTCAGTATAAATATTTGTTTCTCCCTGGCTGGTGTTTTAGACTCCAAGGATATTTCCTCAGTGAGGTTGGCCATGGGACCTGTGGTTGGCCCAGAGTCAGGTCTAAATGATGTTATTTCCTGCTGCTTACTTAAGTTAGTGAGAGTGACTTTTATGTTTGTATTTTGGCTGCTTGCCTCTGGCTAAGTCCAAGGAGCTTAGATTTCTATTTTCATTCAATCTGTGATCTGCATTTTCTAGAGAATCAAAATTTTCTTTGTTGTTGATGAGTGGTTCTAACATCCTTTTTGTAAGTGTTCTTTCCCTTTCTCATCACCACCCATGTTTGAAATGTTTCCTTTAAGTGTGGGTCTCTTACATCTGTGATATCTCTACTCTGCTTCCTCTCTCTTCTTTATGTGGGTGGCCACCCCAAACTGTGATTTGTCTTTTGGTTTTATAGTGTCCAGAATCTCTGTTTTTTCTGGCAGTATACAAAAGCTGGAAAATGCATAGTGAACATTAAAATTAGTATGGCGGGTACACTTACTACTAGCTATGACTCAAGATTCTGCCAAGCGTACTTGAGAAGTAGTGCAAGCATTCAGTAAAGTTTTAGTGAGACAATCCTGTGTAGCAAACTTTAGAGTAGGTTTTGAGAATAGAAAGAGGAGTAAAGTAAGATCCCAACTTTTCAATATTTCATAATTTGGTTTAAGGTGACAAAGACCCAGAAGTGATAACAACTCAATGTGTTTTATGATATCAGAGAATCAGACTTTGTTTTGTCTTTAAGAATAGCTTAGTGGAGAGAAAAAAAGCAAAATAATATGTAAGCAGAATGGTATCTGGACATAATAACCAACATTGTTTTGAGTTAATGAATACAGTGTAATGTAGTGGTGATGTATGCGAGGATTTAGGTGTGTGTGGTGGACATAATTTATTCCTGTGTTCATCTATTCTCTCATTTTTAGGAACTTTCCTGGCAGATTTATTGTTTTCCTGTTTTCCAGCCCGTAAGATTTATGTGTGACTACCTCTGTCAATTGCAGTACTAAACTAATCAGTGAATTCCATATCCCTAGCCATTATCATAGCACATGACCCCAGCCAGGACAACGAGAGGAAGTCCCAGGACTTTGATTCAAATTGTAAATAGTGGTCATTACTTTTCCACTGGGATATTTCATAGGAGGATTCAGTCCTAGTTTCCTTATCTGTCTTTGCATGTGAAAGAAGCCTGTCTAAAAATGGACCAACACAGGAAAAGTGAGAGGACTAAGACTGAATCCTGACAACTTCATTGAGTCTGTAAAGTGAGTTCTTTCCGTGGATTGTGCAGATTCCAAACCTCCAACTTATCACTTTGAATGATGTATGAGTACATTGTCTGCCACATGATACCAAAATAAAAGTTCTGCATGATATATATAGGAACACCAAAGGTAAAATCACCTAACTTTGCTTAGGAGATTTCACAGAAATAATCTTCAGCTGGGAGTTAAGGATGAGTACAAGTTGACCAGATAGATAAGGAAAGAAAGTGGTCCAGATAGATAAGGAAAGAGGAACGAACTCTCATAAAGTGCAGAGGTGAGAAAAGCAGAGCCATACTATTTTGGATCCATGCTGTAGGAAAGGTTGTTACCTTTACAATGGCTCATGCCCTAGGCTTCTTTCTTCTATTGATAAGGTTGATGTTTTTTGGGTTTTTTTGGTACCGCAGATCGAACTTGGGACCTTGTGCTTGCTCGGCAGGCACTGGAACCACTGAGCTAAATCCCTGGCCCCAAGGTTGATGTTTTTAATAAAATAAATAAAGATGTTTAATTCATTTTTATTTTTATTTATTTACTTATTCATTTTTGTACTGGGGATTGAACTCTGGACCTTGCCCTTGCGAGGCAGACACCAGAACCAATGAGCTAAATCCCCGGCCCAGACATGTTAAATTTATATGAAAACAGGCCAGTGAATCTAAGGAGGGCACAAGAAAAACTGGTTGTACATGTATTAATAGTTAAGATACTTTTAAATATAAGTATCTGAAAGCCTGAAAAACACTGGCTCAGAACATGAAAACATTATTCCTTGAACAATTCATTTGGTAGTTCTACCAATGGCATCAGGGACTCACTCTTTCCATTCTCCCATTTTGCCATTCTTATGATGTTAGCTTTGGACCTCAAACTTTTTCCTCATTATTGATAGGTAGCCACTATAGTATCAGACATCACCTCATTACCTGCATTATCTAAAATAAGGAAATACTGAGAGAACAGTTTTCGAACATTTGTATCTCTATTTTTCAATCAGGGAGCTTCACAGGCAGAGTTACTGCCTCCTTCCAGTATGCTTTTCCTTTTGGTCATTGATCAAAAACTAGGCCACATGTTACTGTTTAAGGGAAATGGAATTGCTGTGATGACCTAGATGAAATTAGTTCACCTCTTGGAGTTGAGTGGATTACCACTCAAAATGAAGTGAAGATTCTGTTAGCTAGGAAATGGAGAATTTGTGCTACAAAGAAAATAAGCAGGGTTAGGTGGAAAGGGTTTCCTGGATGAGGGGTCAAAATAAGTACCACTCTTTTACTGGTTTCAAGATATTTCTCTCAAGGAACTTGCTAATTTCTCACAGTATTTTACAAGCAACTTTGAAACTAACATCACTTTTGGCAAAGCCTGTCTGAATCTGGCAAAACATTTGAAATTTGAAAAATACTTTATCTTTATCAGTAAGTTAAACACATATTTTAGGGAACTTGCAGCCCAAAGCAGAGCAGAAAACTACATCAGTAATAAAAGCTTAAGAGTTAAGAATGAGTAATGACAACTAGTCATTGGATTTTCTTTTCAAGATGCATTTGTATAAATTTGTCTCATTCATCTGTACAACCCATTTAAGTGGTAGCCATTTTTTCCAGTTTATCAGTGAAGAAGTTATGATACAGAAATTTTAAATTACTTTTCAAAGCTCCACAGTAAGTCAGAGAAAGTTCCAGGTCTGAAAAGAACTTCTTACTTTAGTGCCTTTGATGTGATTTTCCAAAGCCTCTAGATGCCAAATATAGTCTTTTTTCTATTTTTCCAACAACCTTCTTCCAGTGAGCTCAAGGTGACATCCATAAATATGAATGTATAGAAATATTACTTCAACCAGGGACAGTGATGATTTTAGTATTTTGATGGTGACTACAGAAATTATGTCTTTTTGATGATGCCCTAGGTCTGGTAAAAGGACTTTTTTTTGCCTTCATTTTATATTAGAAACACTTGTACATTTATTTGCAGTACAATTTTATGGGTTGTGAGTTGTACAATAGAAATATTCAGAATGTAGAAAGAAAAGTAACTGGATTTTAGGGTCAGAAAATTCAGACTTGTATCTTCATGGCGACTTTTCTGAGTGATTTGGGAAAGTTCCTTGGATTCTCTCAGGCTAAGTTTCCTCAACCATTATATGGGGATGGCAATGACGGTCATGATAATGAGGACGCTTTTTCATATTTCAGGTTTGCTGTGAAGTTAAAACATTTGTGACTGTGATTGTCAGATGACTTGTATTTTTTCTCACAATTTCCATTGTATTATTTCAGCGTTGATATCTTTTTCTTCACTTCATGAATTTGAAATCCAGTCTGGCTTTGAATATGCAAACCCAGATGCAGTACTTCTCCAAAGCTCTACATTTATGAGAAAAATTCTTTGTTTTCTTAGTATTTCTCAGCCTTGGTACCATTGGCAATTTGGACTGAACAGTTCTTCATTGTGAGGACTGCAGATAACTCTCTACCCCTAGCCTCTGTCCTCTGCTCTGCCCTCTGCTCTCAGGAATTCCAGAATCAGGCGCTCTCTCTCTCTCTCTCTCTCTGTCTCTCTCTCTCTCTTTCTCTCTCTCTCTCCTCCTCCTCCATCCCTCCCTTCTCCTTCCCTCCCTCCCTGCCCCCTCTCTCTATCACAGCTGTGCTGATTTAAAAAGTTTTCAGACATTTTCACATGTCCTCTGATGAGAAGGTAGCCAAGTTACCCCCAGATAAAAGACGTTGGTGTAACTTCATGATCTATATTTCCTCCCCTGAATCATACTTGTGTTTTCTGAATTCACCTTCAATAGTGTAAAATACATAGTTCATTTGAGCAGTGTTTGGTTCAAAAACACTAAATCAGCCTTTTAAATGATTTCATAATTCAAGACACTGTGAAATTGTGTAATTGAGTTTTAAAATACCCAATCACAATTTTCTAATCAGATAAGTTTGCTTCATTTACATCAGAAAATTTTTCTTTAGAGGAATCAGAACTTTGGTTATCCCAATGTATAAATTTAATTTTGTACATTTCAGAAAAGAAATCTTCCTTATGTAGACTTCACTAGCATGACAGATGACATTAAACCATGACCACTTCTGTTTGTACTGAAGATGAGATTATGACAGGGAAGAAATTTAAATGACATATAAATTTAATCTTAAAAATTTAAAAATTCAAATTAATGTGACTTTAATAAGAAAATATTTCAAAATCTAGATGTTCTGAAAGGAGACATATAGGAGCTATCATATTCATGCCAGAAAAATTAAATTAATTCAGTTTTTATCTTGACTCTTGAAGAACAAAGCATTTTTAACACCAGAGAATTAAATTCCTCTTGCCACAGATAACAAATTCATTGTTTGACATGGTAAATAGGCCACTCATTTGATATATCTGAGTCCTCTCTATATCTGACATTTGAGTTGTTATTGAAAGACCTTCCCTCCCTAACTTTATACAAATAGGAAAAAAATTCTGTTTGATATCAAGGAGGCCAACGAGACAAAGGAATTAAATACTGTACAAAATGATTCACTTTGCCTTTGTTGTACAGCTGCACCAGAAGGAGTATTTGTGTTCAAAATGCTTTGTGAAATATTAATAAGGAATATATTGAATTAGATACCCAGCAGGCTATATGCAGGAATGTTTGGATATGGGTACTTTGATCTGTCGGATTGGTTCTATTTCTGGATAGCTTATTCTCCAAAGGTATTGTCACATCCCGAGCGGATGCCTGTGCTTCTGGCCCTAATTTAGACAGGCTGAAGTCATTTGCAATTTTGTTGCTGAAATCTATTCTTTATGCCCCAGGACTTCTAGAAGTCAGAAGGTTTTTTTCTGATAACTATTTAGATATGATGTAGAAGACAGTGTGGATGGGAAAGGGTACAAAAAAGAGAGCAGATCAGAATTTTAGTCTGGGAATGGACCTCCCAGACACTTTGAGTGACTACTAGTTCAGTTATGGCAAACCCTTTAGAGCTTTCAATGATACAAACAGCCCACTGAGGCACGTGTACCATAGGTTCACCCCACTGGACGAGTCTTTTCACCCTTAAGTCTTCCATGATTAGAATTGTCTAAAGGCCCTTCCCTCTTATTTCTGTGAACACATAGCTCAGCTGGTTGAAACTCCTTGCAAAACTTTGTTTCCATAGGTGAGTTTCTCCATCAGAAAATCATCCACAATTCCTGTCCTCAGCCTTCCCAGGACTTGGGGCTCATCATAGAACCTTAATAGGTCTTTGACAAGCCTCTCAATTTCCACTCAATTTTGACAGGCCCACCTTTCAGTCTCTTATTTCTCCCTTAAGATCAGAAACAAAACTGATTATGGATTACTGGTTGTCTGATCATGGGGCTGGAATGGAAACAAGGTATACCCATGGAAATTATGGGAAGACATTGAAATCTTTTAAAAAAGCAATTCTATTGGTTTCAGTTTTGTTTGGAAGTAAGATTATTCTGGCTGCTCTGTAGACGTGTATTACAATGTATGTTGGAATACCTCTTAGGAAATATAACAGTTGTTTTGGTGAAGTATAATGGTAGATAAAGTTGATAATGATACAATAAAAAGAAAAAGAAAAATTTCAAGCAATATTTTGAAAGTAGAACAACAGGGCCTGATGGATTTGACATCGTATAGAAAAAAGTATGAAATCAAAGATGACACCTAGGTTTTTTTATTTGAGCAAAAAGGTCATGGGGCCATTTACTGACGTAAGTAAACATGGGAAGGAACAAAGTTTAAAAGGTGCCATTTAAAAGGTCAGTTTCAGATGTATTACTTTTGACAAGCTCACAAAGTATGAAAGGTATGGAGTTTTCACATGCTGGAGTTCAGAGGAGAGAATTATTACATCACAACATGGTGATGTGGTCACTTCCGTGTAACATTTATTACTCTTTTTGTGAATGGGAGAGCCTCTAGGAGAGACAGATGGCTCTTTATTTCAACCTTCCTTTACCTTTCTGCTTATAATAGCAGTGTCAAAAATGGAAATCTTTCTCTGATTGGCACCGATGCTCACGTTCCATTGATGTTAGCAATAGTTTGCCTTCATGGTAATTGGGGTATTACCCTGATTTATTGAATCAGAATCCTTTGTAGTTTAATCTGATAACTAATGGAAGGAAACCAAGAGATTGAGGGAAAGGGAAAATAAAAAGAATCAAGATGTGTTATGTCCAAGTACCATCTCCCCGGGATAAATGTAATCGTTACATATTGCAAATGTGTACATTTCCTGATGGAGAAACTCACCTACAGAAACAAAGTACTGTAAGGTATTACCAACTGAGGTAGAAGCTCACAGAAAAAGGGAGCCTTTAGACAACTCTTAATCATGGAAGACTTAAGGATGAAAAATTCTAGTCCCTCCAAATGTCATTCTAGGTCCTCTCCCAGGTTGAATTCTGATTTGCCGTCTTTTTTTATTCTTTCCTATCCACACTGTCTTCTGCATAATACCTAGATGGTTATCAGAAGAAAACTGCCTCATTTCCAGAAGCCTGAGGTCAAAAGAACAGATTTCAAAAACAAAATAAAAAATTAAAACATGAGAAATATCATAGTGATACATCCCATGATAAGAATCCAATACTTTTATTTTAATTAGTCACATATTATTGGTAACCCTGAGTCGTAATGTTGCTTGCTTTTCAAAGATGCCATGACCTTGTGCAGCTGAATGGAGTGAATTAAAAATTCTGGGTCTATTTCATACATTTTATTAGAACAATTGACTCTCTTCCTCCTTAGTTCCTTTAAATTATGAAACTGTCATGCAGTAAAATAAAACAAAAGAAAACTTGAACCGAAGAATTGTCTAAGGCTCAGACAGCTTTGCACAACCTGGTCAGTATCTGACTCTAAAAGGCTTGTTAAACTAAAGGGGTATAAAAGAAACCTGACTTTTACCACATTGTATTTTCTTTCTTCTCAAAATCCAATCTATATTTCAGTAGGTGAAATTTCACGTTGACAGCTACATATGAAGTTTTAATTCATTTTGGATAATTTGGAAATAAAATTGAAAAGTATTGTTTACTAAAAAATAATTTACACTGAAGATTTATTTTGCATAACATATCTTTATGAGAACTTCATTATTCAGAAGAGAAGATATTCAGAATCTTCTACTACATTATATATCACCTTTGAATATTTTATTTAGTGTGTTTTGAGGTCCTTATGTTTGGAAGGTTTATTATTGTAAAAATAATTTAACCTTTTTAACAAACTTTAAATGATAGGAGAACAATCAGATAGTTGTCAAAATGCATAATCGCATGGTTCCGGTTAGAGAAATAAAAGGAGCTTATAGTCAAGCAATTGGAAGCTATCTTAGGACTCAATTAGCTAAGCATTTGCATTTTTCAAACAGCAAGTTTTTATGTGTTTTAAGCAAATGGCACAATCTCAGTTCTACTTTTAGTATATACTACATGAATTTCTGGCTGCTCTTTATCAGGAAGAAGAATCTAATATTTTTGGATAGAAAGCTGGTGTTTGATAGAAACAGCACAAATAGCAAGCAGGCTTGGCTGAATCTTAAACTGTAACTTCTTTATAACCTATTCCAAGACTTGAAATAATTTCTTCAACACAATAGCATTTTGAAATCTACTATTAATAATAATGCCACCTTGTTTTGAGAGACAGCAATTCAACTGCTATGCCAGATCTGAGTCTCTAAGAGACTTCAGCTTTCTTGTGGGTAGAAATGACAGAAATTAAATTCTGCATGTCCCTCAGATTTGTGTTGGTTCTCCTCATTTTACCCAGATTTGAAGCCTCACCTTTTGTTCATGTCAAATTTACAAATTTTGTCAATTATTAAAATTGAGTTTTGAATATTTTGGGGGAGACTAAAAAATAAAGATGGTATAATTTGAACAGAGTCCCCTGAAAGACAGTACTAAAGTGTTTCAGGTTCAACATCCAAACTGTATTTGATGGCTGTACTATTACACTTTCGCTATGGGATGCTGGCAAGTTATTTAATGCTCTGAGCCTCGGTTTCCTCATATACTCTTTCTATAAGATTGATGAGATAAAATAATGCTCAGAATATGGAAAGCCCCTAAAAAATGTTTAATAACAACTATATTAATTACAATTACTATTATTATTAGCCTTATATTTCTAGCCCACTTATACATGTTATTGATTTTTCACTAACATAAGATAAATCATAAAGATTTGGTGTTAAGGTGAAAACTCAGATTTTATTTGCACTGATATATTTTAGCTAGGTTAATGGACTTACTCTTCCAAAATCTTTTTAAAAATGATTTTGAAGTTGACTTTATAAGATTATAGAGTGAGACTTACTTGTTATGTAGTCCAAATAATTATGTACAATTAAAGAATTTGAGTTACATTTTGTTCCCCCAAATCACTGTTTTGGTCAGTTTTCCATCTCTGGGACAAAGTGCCAGACACCCACAACTTAATGGAGGAGAGGTTTATTTTGCTCACCACTTTTACAGGATTCATGTTTGACTGGCTTTGAGGCAGCAACTGTATGGTGGAAGGGCCTGGGCAGAGGACTGCTGCTCATCTCATGGCAGTCAGGAAGCAGAGAGAGAGTGCAGGGAGAATACAGAAGAAGATACACCCTTCTAGGTCATGCTGACAGTGACTCACCCCTTCTGACCAGGCTCCACCTCCCACCAGCACAGTTACCTGTATACCGCCCCCATGAACCAATCCTCTTCTAAAAACCCCACCTCTGAACACATGAGGCTTTGGGGACATTCTAGATCTAAACCATAACAGTCACATAGCTACTTAACAGTGTAGCTATTATTACACAGTCTTCCTGACCCATAGTCAAGCACTGCTTTGTTATTAACTGCTGCCTCATACCAGAGATGACTTGAGAAGTAGGCTAATACAGGAGTGTGTAAATTTAATCTGATTTAGAAATTCAGGTTGCAACTAAAGGCATTCAGAAGAAAACCTCTAGTACTCATTCCCCACATTAACAGAAGTCTAATAATGCCCTTTTAAGGTTCTTTCTCCCCTTTGACAAATCCCCAAACCCCAAGAGCTTATGCAATATGAAAGAAAAGGGAGTCTATTTACCCACTTTTCTGACCAGAACAGAGAAAATCTAAAATTCCATCAGCTTGACTTACCCTTGCTTCTCACTGTCAATTGGAACTTATATGATCCTAGAATCTGAGTGACGTCCTATAAATACTACTTATCCTCAACTGGTCCAGAATCCCCAAAAGAAGACCAGTCAAAGCTATGCAACTTTAAGAGAGCACCATCCTATGCTCTTGGTTCTTAGAGGGATGATAGCTGTGTCTAAAAATAGCACTTCTTCCTATTCAGCTCCCTGTGTTTCTCAAAAAGCCATTCCTTATGATGCCAAGTGTTACAAGTGCAGAGATGAGTGTTTCTTTTCACTTCTTTGAGGTCTACACGCAGAATTTCAGGGTTTTTTTTTTTCAGTCCCAGAAACAAGAGTTCATTTTATGCTTCTGAGACAATAGATCTATCCATGCATGCCTCAATTGATGGTTACATCAAAGACACGCAGTGAGAGTCTGAGGTATTCATTCTTGGAAAAGAGACCCACTATAGAGATATACCCTCCTCTGAAAACTAAGGTGAATTTCAGCCACTGTCCTCTGAGTAGGGGAAGAGTGCTTGACACTGAAATTGGTGTAAAGAGGACACTTTATTAGTATTTTTTGAATAAATGACTTTTAGAAAAACAAAGTATGAAACCTGTTTTATGTCAAGTGATAGTTTTAGTATATGAAATTTAAAATATCCTACTATTTATAATTTCATAATTTGTTTTTTTGTCTTTAGTCTTTTTTATCTCAAGTTAATGTCTATATGTTTCAGAGACTTACCAATGAATTTGCAGTTGATTTTTCTCTAAACTGAATATGTAATCTATATTCTAAGTGTATATGTGTAATGTATAGTGGGGAGGTGTTTGTGTGTAAGCATGCTTACACTATTTGAATTTAGCAATGTGTAGGGGTCTTGAGTTCTTGTAATGTTTTAACCACAGTCATAAAAATATGAATAAAAATGTGACTAAATGTGAAATAAATGAGTTTACTCATTATCTAGCTGAAGCTATGAAATATGCTGTACTTGATAAGCTTCCAGATTTAATTTATTAGTAGAATCTTATCTAGGTAGCCAATTTGGATCATAAGCAATTTTTATTTTGAGTGTTTTGGCATGTAAAGGGAGCAAAATGAATGGCCGTGGGTCACAGTTCCATCGTTTTATCCCCTTGTCATGCAAGGTTGGAAATTATCTGGAAGAGCTATTATGTTCTCTCTGGACCTGTGCTTCCAGGAAAAGAATGTGCTATTTAAGACATTTATTGTAAGAGGCTCTAGCAACAGAGAATTATTATTATTGTTACTTAGAGTGTGTCTGGAGTTGGTATTGAAGGTGAGATGCAGGTGCAGATTGTCTCCAAATGGATAAAAATTAACCCTGAAAATTCCTACAGACCTTTCTTTTTTTTCTCCCCTTCTAGGTATCTTCATTATTATTATTATTATTATTATTATTATTATTATTATTATTAAATTTATTGGTACATTTGAGGTATACAATATAATGACATTTATCATTGGGAATTTGCACCTTTACATAATCTATCTAGGTTCTTATTTTTTCCCCATTCCCCTGCTCTCCCTTCAACCCCTCCACCCCTCCCTATATACAAAGACTTTGTTTCCATTTTTTTCATTTTCTCAGAACTTTCTTGACCAAAGATGCTTCCATACCGTTGATATTTCTTCATTATGAATTTGAGGTTTAGAAACTCACAAACAAATGTACTCTGGAAAGTAGAAGCAAGCTTTTCTGTGAAACTAGGCCAAAATTCCAAGCTTTCACCATCAGCTTTTGGTATGAGGGTTTGGTTCCAGACCTTTGGTTTCTCTTTAGTTAACTTTTTAGTACTCAGGAGAATTTCCTTGTAAATATATTCCATCAATGGTTTTCGAAAAATACTTTTAACTGTATCCCAGAAATTGAGAAATATTCTGATTTTGAAGAAAATGATCTGTTAGATTGAGATAGAACAGAATGATGACTTAGAGAGTTAGGATTATAAATGAGATTTTGAAGTATTATTTTAAAAAGAGAGAAAAACACCAGTTTGATCTTCCAAGATCTGGATTGGGAAATTAAGTCAATGGCCAATTGCAAACCCCACTATCCTTACTCTTAAGTCCTTGCAGGTATATCTCTACCTGCTGGTCTGAGACCTACAATGGAGATATGAAGGAAGATGGGGAAGAGGAGACTTTTCATCAGTCCCCAGTTCAGCATTTTATTAACATTCTCCATTAACTAAAATAAGTATATTGTGCAGTCACTAAGTGGTATTTTTATTCTTATTCTGCTATTGTGTTCATGTTTGTAATTCCTTTGAGGACACTTCTGATGAAGGGTAGGCTTTAGCTTCAGGACAGGATTTGGGCATTTATGGTCCTTAGACATTTTCTTAAGATCAAGTTTTGTTCTTAATCATGAACATCAGTCTATTATATTCTGATCAAACATTTCCTTCTCACCACATTCATCCATGGCTCCCCATAAGATCCTATTTTTCTTCTTGTATCTCCAATATCTCCTTTCAAATTGGAATTTATTTCCTCTCTTCTTGCACTTGAGGTTTCTCGTTCTTGGGGAAAAATAACCAGTGCCTTTCATTGGACCTTGATGTCCTTCTTCTCCGCTCATACTGTTTTGTTTCTTAACCACACTTTTCAAACAAGATTTCCCTAATGATGACACCCCTTCCCTACCACTTGCTTATTGTTCTTAAGGACCTGATCTAGTTATCACTCAATCAAATCCTGACAAGCCTTATTTAATTTTTTGATAAAATGTGGAGAGAAGTAAGGATCAGAATTGGAAGATGTCCTGCCTAGGAACTTAAAGCTCAGAAGCTGGTGAAAGCAGACTTTGCATCCTCTAGTACTTTACTACCCTGCATGGTGGCCAGTAGCCCCCCCATGTGGTTCTTAAACAACTGAAATATGACACATGTGACTGATGAAGTGAATTCTTAATTTTATTTCATTTTAACTCATTTAAAGTTAATTTTACAAACTTTAAATACATTTGTATCAGCACAGGTACCTCAATCTACTTGTTCAGTATACATTTTATGAAATTTAAGTTATTTTTTACATTGTATTAGTTTGACTTGATAATTCATTAAAATTTTTTATATTTGTATTACTTAATGTTAGCATTCTATTATCTATTTTGTTTCTGTTTTTGTTTTTTGAAACAAGGTCTCACTATGTAGTTCAGGCTGTGCTTGAATTTATTATTTAGCCCAGGCTGGCCTCAGACTCACAGAGAGCCTCCTGCCTCAGGCTCCCAAGTACTGGAATTAAAGACTTATTCCACTGTATCACCATTCTGTTATCTGACATTGAAAAAACGGAATCACTTAGAAGCAATACCTATGAAACTCTAGATCCCTTTAATTAAATAATTACTTTGTCCTATTATAAGAACTTTGAGTATGATTCTGTGAGACTAAATTGGAAGGTCCGATATCCTTCCCACTTTCTGTGTACTCCTAAAATCATTTCAACTAGAATTTTTAATGTGACATCTGTGTGGCAGTTCCAAGGATTAAGGGCTTTCCTTGAGAACTAGAATGATTTTAGCCATTTCAAATGGCTTGAACCTCCCTAGCCCTGGGCCAGCTACAGTCTTTTCATACAAGATGAAGGGAATAAACTTTCACTGAGTAGTTTTTAGCTTTTGGAATCTGAGACCTGGCTTTCCTTGTGACTACGTATATGAAGTCAAGTACAAAATTTCATCATTCTGATCTTTAACTTCCTCACGTGTAAAATATGAAATTAGTTTCTATGTTATGGGATTTTTCAGGGGATTAATGGGATAATATGTGCAATCTTTTTAACACACTGCTTGACATACAGCAGCAGCTCACCAGGTGTGAATCTTTTGTAATAATTATTTATTAGACATCTTGTTGAATATTTTAACTTTTAATCTCAAAACCATTTAGTGATGTAAGGATTTGTTCTGTTTATGTGAGAACATACAGGTTCAGAGATGAGATGGACTAACTGTCCTGGGGTAGCCATACAGGCACGATCAAGTAGTGTATGTGGTTAACAGCGCAGACTAAACTCAGAGCTGTGTGTTGAGAAAAGTTGCAGGGCCTGCCTCTGCCTATATCTGTGCTGTAAAAATAGAGAAAATAATTGTTCTTATATATGACTTTTATGAAGTTAAGTCAAAATTATTTTATTTTAATTATTTTTATTTAATACATGTTTGCAGTGCCTAAAAGCATTCATGCATTCATCATGGAGTGTTGCTATATGACACATGGTATATGTTGGTATATGACACATGTTAATTTTGTAATTCCCCCCCTCCTCCCCTATCTCTGTCTTTTATTTTACTCTTTATTTATACTTTGGGTTTCTCATATAAGAAAAACCACGTGATATTTAAGCTTGTTTGTCTGATTTATTTCACTTAACATCATGGCCTCCAGATACACTCATTTTCCTACAAATGACTCAAATTTGTGCTTCTTTATAACAGAGTAATATTCCCATCATGTATAAATGCCACCTTTTTTAATGTATTCAACTGTTGAGTATATTATATAGGCAACTTCCAAGATTTAGCTATTGTGAATTGTGTTTCTATAAACATGGGTATGCATGTATCACTGTTATATGATGTCTTTAACTCTTGAAAAGATACAGTGGTACCTCGTTTTATGAACTTACTTTGTTTTATGATTTTTAGGGAAGTTGGCTGCATTTGTGCTGTGTGGGAAAGATGGCAATGGTCATTTGTCACCTGATGTGGAGTTTGTGAATGGAAGCAAAATTTTGCCAAACACTTTTGTTTGCAAAAGGTGAGTTTGTAAACTGAGATATTACTGTACCTAAAAGGAGAATATCTGGGTCAAATGGAATTTCTATTTTGGATGTCCTTAGTGATTTACCACAATGTAGAAGGGCTCTTTTTTCCCTGAAGCCTCACCAGCAGTTGTTTCTTATTTGATTCCTTCATGATAGCCTTTCTTTCTTAAGATAGAATTTCAATGTTGTTTTCATTTGTAGTTCTTTAATAACCAGAGATGTTAAACATGTTTTATGTATTCGCCATTTGTACTTCTTCTGAGATGTGTCTATTTATTTTAGTTTCCCATTTTTGATTGTGTCTTTTATTTTAAAGGGTCTAATTTTTTGTTCTTTATATATTCCAGTTATTAGTCCTCTGTATTAGTAGTACCTGGCAAAAAAGTTTCTTTTCCATTCTGTAGATTGTCTTTTCACTCTGTCCGTTGTTTCCTTTGCTGTAAAGAAGCTTTTTAATTTGATAAAATCACATTTGTTGGTCTTGATGTTATTTCTCATGTAACTGGCATCTGTGTGTATGTGTTTGAGCATTGCAAGGTTGACTGTAGTGGTACTTTGTTGGTAGTATGAAAATTTCTTTAGTTAGTGTCTTATTTCTAGTGATACACCTTGGGTGTGTCTTACTATAGGTCTTTGCTTCTGTTCCCAGATCTGACTACCTCCATTAATTTGGGCAGGGGAGAGTACAGTGTAATTGGCTTAGCACACAGTTCTTCAGAAATGAACTGCAGTATTGTTGACACAAAGACAAACCAAATATTTGCATATAGTATAAAACAATTAATAGCAGCAACTATGCCACCAAGCAATAACAATGAAACAAGCAATAATAATAGAGTCAAAGACCAACTGGTTATTAACATACTATAAGAACCAATAAAAGTATCATTGTTCCACCCTTAATACTAGAGAGATCTGCATTTATAATATAGATACAAAGACAAACAAAATATTGACAGACAGTAAATATCTACTAAATTCAACAAGTGTGCCACCTTTAACAATAGAATTCAACTTTAATAACATAGAGTCAACTAAGTACTAAAGATTAATAAGGTTTAATACCAATACAGTACTAGTAAAGATGGAGGGGTGGGGAAGGGGAAAAGTAAAGAATTAAAATTTGAAAAATAAAAGGAAGATGGCAAGGAGAAACTAAAAGTATGATAAAGGATAATATAAAAATTTACAAATTAATAGCATTAGATAAAAATAACAGAAAAGAACAAGGGAAATAAAAACATACAAAAGAAAAGAAAAAAAGAATCAAAAGAAATTCCCTAAAACCAATGAAGGCAAAGAGAAAAGAGTCCAGAAAAGTTTCTCCATGTGTTTGAATGACTGCTTTCTTTCCAAATTTGCAGCATTGGAATTCATCATTGTGGGCGGAAGGGATAATGTGTCAGTACTAAGACATATTTGGCTCCACACTCACGTTTTTGTATCTGATCGATGAGTCCTTCTCAAACTTTCCTGCTGAGCAGAGTTGGTTGATGTTGTCTATGCGAGGGAGCATTCTCTCCAGCCGCTCTCTATTTCCAGGTCCCTCCGTGTACCTGAAGTCATGGTGTTCTCTACCTGGTGGGTTTGTGTGGTGGTCCCCTGCTGCAGAAGTCCCCCTGTCTGTATACTTCAGGCTATGGCAATCATCCAAGCTGAGCTGTATTCCTGCTCACATTGGCAAAGAGCTGAGCTCTAGGTTGGATGTAGGCATTGTGTGGGGTCAGGTATCAAGCACTCCTCAGGACTGAGTGCCAGTACTTTCACACCAAGCCCCCTTCAAAAACCACATGTGTCTGTCCTGGCCTCTCACCATGGAGAATGGGACTCCCTGTCTTTCCTGGCCTGAGCTTAAACTTCTCAGGGGTTCTATGTCTAGCAGAAACTTTCTCTGCAACTGCTTCTTACTGCTGTCTTTCAACTTGTCACTGTGGTACAGTGACCAGAAACCCTAAAGTGTTGTTTTGTAGCTCAGTCTTAAAAAATTAACGCCTTTCCAAAATGCCTTCTGGTTAAACAATCTCAAATATGGCAGGTGCTGCATTGGATTTCTTCTCAAACTCTAGCCTATCATGCAGAAGTTACTTTAAGAGTAAAATCCCACACTATATTGCAGTTTACAATAATCATGGTCTTTTCTTTGGGGCCAGCACTGTGGGCCCAATCTGTTCTTTCTCCCTGGAGCTGTCACTCCTCTCCAGGCTCATCTTGTGTAGGTGGGAGCAGGGGTTAGAGTTCCAGACTGCTTCATTCTTTTCTTTGCACTGTGGTCTGTTTCTCTAGCTTCTTTGTAGTTTCTAGTTTTCCTGTCCACTCCCTCTAGATTCCTAGAGATCTAATTCTTCTTTTCTTCACTGCGAGGTTGTTTTCCAAGTATTTTGTATTTTGTCACCAGTCTCTACCCCACCATTTCTAATCCATAAATTAGTATTTGGGAACACGAAGAACAGGGTCTGTAATGTATTAAGTTGTATGATTTGTGACATACATATATTCTATTTTCCCTTTATCTCTGACTTGAAAAAGCAGGAAATTGCCTAGATTGTTGCTAAATATTTCTTTCAGCTTAGGTAAGAAATATAGGTACTGTGAAAACAAAGCATTTTTCTATCATTGTGCTGCATCTCAAATCTGGCTAAAGCCACTTTGTGCAGTCTCATTTTTATAATGATGCAGGTACACAATAGTAGCTATTTTTTTGGTCCTCAAGCAGTGACAGCCTTTTGTAGACCATTATAAACCTGTAAAATACCTCTTTCATATTTCTTCTGCAAAATCCCAGCCTTGCTCTGTGGTTGGAATTCTGACTGATATCTAACACATGTTCTGTTGCCAAATGCTCTCCCCTCCTTTGGCTGGGCATCTGGATTTGGCACAGTTTTCATTTCACTTGAGAGATGTGGTGTCAGTCAAGGCTGCATTGCTGGTAGTGATAAGTGGGCACAGAACACATTTTAGAAGTCAGTTCATAGAGCTTTGAGATTACACCTGAGCTGTAAGATTTACCAGAGGCGTCTCAGGCTTTCCTTTGCTCTCTGTGGTCCCTGTGAAATGTGTTGCAGGGAGTTTTTTCTTTGCCTTTTATACTGTGACATTTTTGAAGGCCAAATCTTTGTCTGCACAAATATGCAGAAACCTAGATAGAAATTCTCTTGATATACAAAGTCTATACTATGCTTATTTTTCAAATTATTTCCATGTAGACTATGAGCACTCTAATACTAGATTTTTGTGTTTCTAGCATTCTGTTAATAGAAGACAATGGGAAAATAAGATTGATGATCAAATAATTATAAACAGATTAAATGTTAGGCCCCCTAAACATTTCAATTAATTACTTGAAAAAATAACAAAAGGCAGTCTCTAGTCTTAATACATTTTTGAATGAAATCCATCATATATGAATATTTTGATTTAGGTTAGGCTTTATACAATTTTGAATGAGCTTATCAGAATTCTGTTTTAGGAGTTACATTGCCATATCAGGGAAGCACTGACAATTACAGCCTACAGACCAAACCAGATTTCTGCTTTTTTTGTAAATAAAGTTTTATTGGAGTACATCAACATATTTATTTAGGAATTATCTATGGCTGCTTTTATGTTACAATGATAGAGTTGAGTTGCAATACAGAAAACATGTCTTTAAAGACAAAACTACTTGCATTTTGATCCTTTACATTTACTCAGTTAAGCCCTACGCAATATGTACATAAACAGGCATATCTGTACTCCAGTGACACTTTATTTACACAGGTAGGAAGCAGGCTCAGTGTTGCTTCTGGGGTATAGTTTGTGGACACCTGATAAAATGAAAAAGAAGGCATTAGTGGAACCAGACAAGCCAGCTCTGTGACTTGGGAAGCAATACTTAACCTCTCCGTACCTTGGCTTGGACACGTGTACTATGCTCATCTCACATGGCTTTTATGAGGATAAAATAAGAAAATGCTTTCTCAGGACCTAGCACATTTTGAGATCTTTTCTAAATATTTGTTAGCACTTTTTATTTAACACCTCAGGCCCACAGGCTATCAGGAACATAGAATTAAAATGTAAAAAATAGCATCCCCACCAAACAACAAGGGAAGTGTTTGTCTCAGAGAAATGGGGACAAATAAAAGCTTTAATTATTTTGAAAGGATGGTTAGTTTTATTTTAGGACTTTTGTTTGACTTATATAAGCATATATTGGAAATGAAGGGAAGAAACAATATCTAAAATGCCTTTTTGTTTTGACATTACAAACCTCTCTGATTACAACTTAACTCTACATTTTCAAAAATATCTTAAGTGTTCTAGAAAAGCATCATGCTTTAAAATACAAGAATTTAATATAATTTTACATTGTCTTCAATGATTTTACATTGTGTTTAGAAATATCTCTGCGATATCACTGAACCAACTATTCCCTACAATCACTTTTCAAGAATTAATCATCCAGGACCAAAAGCTGCAAAACCATCTGTACGAATGTTCTAAAGCAGTGAAAAATGAGAGTATTATAAGCAAATGATGCCCTTGGGCCATTGTAGGAATGTTGATGCTGAACATCATCCATCATGAAATTCTCCATGTGGAATTGTGTGGAATTTTCCAGTTCTACTAAGCTTAAAAATAAAAATGAGGGAAGGAGAAAAATCTCCTTGCTTCTCTTCATAATTACTAATTTTCTCTTCTCACCTCTAGGTATACTACAGTGTACATTCTTTACCTTCATAAAATCAGAAACATCTGGTGCAAAAATAAAACTTGTATAGGAGCATTACCAGACAGATGGGAACTTCTGAGACTAACTTGTGCTAGTGTTCCATTTCCTTCAGGTTTAGTGGGGATAGAATGTTAACCATGCTGTTATAAATGTTAATTATTTTATGAATATAAAGGGCTTCATAATGGTATATATGATCTTTAATAAGTTAAAAATTTCCCTAAGACCCATATTATTTTAGAGTAAAAAGGAAAGAGTATGATTCTAAACCTAGGGAATAGGAAAAAACAGAACATATACAGTAACAACAGTGGGAAAGTATAGTTTCTGGTCAGAAAGTTGGCATTTTCTTGCAGTATTCATTTTACTCACAATATTAGTTACATGGGAGGCTGAGGCAGGTGGATCATGAGTTTGAGCCTACCTTGGGCAACTTAGAGACTTGGTGAGACCCTGTCTCAAAGTATAAAATTGAAAAGGGCCAGGAATGAAGATTAGTGCAAAGATTCTGGGCTTGATCCCCAGTATTGAAAAAAACTTTTTATTGAGAAAGTTTAGAAAGACCATTTAGAAGTAATTTAAAAACACTTGTATGGAAAAACATCTTCTGTGGTAGAATGTGAAATGAATGGAAACTTGAAAGATGACATTTAAACTCCAAAGAAATTAAGTGGATTGTTTTCCCTAATGAATAGACTCCCCCTGTCATTGTGGTCCCTCAGTGGAAATTGTATAAAATCTTTTGAGGGAAAGAATGTGAAATTTAGAGACCAGAGACAAAAATCTGAGCCTTGTCTCCATTAGCTGCTTCTTTTTTTTTTTGAGTCACCAAATAAATTATTTAATCTCTTTGACTCTCAGTTCCTGGGTTTGTATAATGGGAATCATATATATTTTTTGTAGATGGCTTGAGGACAAATGAGATTAGATGAAAAGGTAACCAGAGAGAATTTCTAAGATTCTGTGAACAGTAAAACAGCTTAACTGAACAGCACAGTAAGTTCTGTTTCTATGAGCTGGGGAATTCTCTATTGTACCAATATGATGGACTAAGATACTAGCCCAAGGGAAGCCCTCTTTCTTTGAGGAATTTGTTCTCTGAATGAAATAATATATTTTATCGTTAAACACCTAAAGTTTTTAAAAAATACTTTTAAATTTTTAAAAACATTTTTGCAAAATAAAGAAAATAGGATTTACTCCGTGATTGTTCTGAGAATTAAAAAGTAATAATGCATATGAAATCATCCTGCAGGGCCTAACAATTTGAACTCTCAAAACTTTAAGTTCCTTCTCTTTTCTCCCCACTTCTATCTGTAACTTGTCTCTTATAATTTTTTCCAACTTGAAGAAAAAAATTCTTGGAACCTACATTTTGTTCTAATAGATTTTGGTGGTAGTCCTAGAAACTTGGTTCGAAGTGGCATGGCCTTAAAAATTTTTGTTTAGAATTGTACATGTACCTGTTACTTTGCAAAATTGTCTCTGAATCACTTGATAATGAGGATGTAAAATAATAGGGATTATAAGAGCACTGAATAATTCAACACAAGCCCTTTATAGTGCTAAGACGTTGATTATTTTTCTCTTGTTGGTAAATCTGAGTATTTGAGACATATAACTTGCCTATTCACAAAGTCACTTGCTTTTTAGTTTTGCTTTTACATACATCATAAGTTTTTAGCAGGCTTCAATTTAATATTTATATATTCACCAATTATAAAACATACCTCACTTGTTCTTTAATTTGTGTTACATTATGAATGAAGTTTAAATTTATAAACAGCACCAGCTAACTAACTTTTGTAGGTTCTGCTGGATTATAAACTTTTTAGGCTTTTTAAATCCAGCACATAATGTCAACTGAAGATGATTGGCAATAACTTCAAGTACACATATTTGTAGAATTTGTCTCTTCTTTTCTTGAGGTTTAAAATTTATTGAACACCTAGTTGATGCTAGACAGTCTACTAAATACACTTCTTATATCTTGTTATTTGATTTATAATTTTTTTATGGTTTTACCAAAAGAAACTGGCTTCAGAAATCTATGCTAAGGAAGAGAAACTTACGTGAGGTTACTCAGATAGTAAATTATGCATTTCAGTAAAAGTTAGTGACTAAAATTACCCTTGCTGTCCAATTTTTCTTTTAGCTAAATTCTTCAGTATCCTCCATTATACTTTATCTACCTTCTCCCTCTTCTTATATTTGAAATACAGAAAACTAGACCAAATCCTAGCCAACTCTGAAAAAGGCTCAGTCAAGATACCGAACTGAGTTCCAATATTTGAAGAATTCATATCTCTTCAGTCTGTATTACTGTGAAGGGCCAGAGCTAGTTCAACCATATCTTCTACTATTTTTGTTCAAATTCCATAAAGCCGAGTTCACTGTACTCTAGATACCAAAAGCTAAAGGGAGCTCTGTTTCCATTCATGTCCTTGCTTTCATGCTTAAAGTCTCTCAACACTGGCTTCTAAAAAGGAAACGGGGAGAAAGAAGCTAAAGCTTTCCCCTGTACAGTTACCAGTTACACACTTTCCACACTACCTTTTAATGTCACATTTAGTAGAGCCTATTGACAAGAGTAGAATTCATCTCTTTTGGTATACAGAGGAGTGAGTTTTATTTTTTTTTATTTTTTATTTTTTGTATTAAATTCTTTTATTGGTACATTGTAGGTATACAACACAATTACATTTCTCATTGGGAATTGTACCTTTACATAATGCACCTTGGTTCTTCTTTTTTCCCCATTCCTAGCCCTCCCTTCTCCCCCTCAACCCTTCCCTATTTACAAAGACTTTATTTCCATTTCTCAGCATTTTTCCTTTCCCTTCTTTCCTTTCCCATGCCCTTCCCACTACCCCTACACCTTTGGACCTTTTCTTCCTATTTTACGTTATTGATTATTCATTCTAATCATTGGTACATTTTAGGTATACAATAGAATGACATTCATCATTGGAAATTTGCACCTTTACATAGTCTCTCTTGGTTCTTATTTTTCACCCTTGCCCAGCCCTCCCTTCAACCCCTCCAGTCCTCCCTATTTACAAAGATTTTGTTCCTATTTTTCCATTTTTTCATATTAATCCCATTCCCTTCTATCCTTTCCCCTAGCCCTCCCACTTCCTTCCCCTTTGCCCCTTTTCTTCCTATTTCACATTACCTATTATACATTTAGTCCTTATTTACACTTTCAGTTTCTCACACTAGAGAAACTATTCGGTATTTACACATGTGTGTCCTATTTATTTCACTTAAGAATATTGCCTCAATGTGCATCCACTTAGCTATAAATGTCTCTAATTTCTCATTTTTTATGGCTGACTAGTACTCCATTTTATTAAAAACCACATTTTCTTTATCCAGTCTCCAGTTGATGGGCATTTGGGCTGTTTCCAAGTTTTAGCTATTACAAACTGTGCTGCTATGAACATGGGCGCACATATATCACTGTGGTATGACTCTTTTAATTCTTTGGGGAAGATAACCAGCAGTGGAATAGCAGGGTCAAATGGGACTTCCAGCCCTAGTTCTTTGAGGTATCTCCATACTGATTTCCACAGTGCTTGCACCAGTCTACACTCCCACCAGCAGTGGAGCAAGGTTCCTCTTTCCCCACATCCCTGCCAGCATTTGTTATTGGTGGATTTCATGATAGCAGCCATTCTTTCTGCAGTGAAGTGGCATCTCAGCATTGTTTTCATTTGTATCTCTCGAATGACCAGTGATGTTGAACATTTTTCCATGTATTTATTTGCTATTTCTACTTCTTTGTCTGAGAAATATCTGTTCATTTCAGATGCCCATTTTTGGATTGGGTCTTTAAATTTGGGAGGTCTGATCTTTTTAAGTTCTTTATAGATTAAAGATAGTAGACCTTTGTCTGAGGAAGAGCAGGTGAAGATTTTTTCCCACATTGTGGGTTGTCTCTTCACACTGCTGGTGGTTTCTCTTGCTGTGCAGAAGCCTTTTAATAAGAAGAGATCCCACTTGTTAATTGTTTGTGCTAGTTCATGGGCAACTGAGGTTTTGTTCATAAAATCTTTTCCTACACTGATGTCTTCAAGGGTTCTACCTAACCTCTGTTCCAACTGGTTCAGAGTTTCTATTTTGATATTTAGATCTTTAATCCATTTTGATTTCAGTTTAGTGCATGGTGAGAGATACAGGTCTAGTTTTAATCTTTGGCAAGTTGAAGCCCAATTTTTCCAACACCATTTATTAAAGAGGCTATCTTTCCTCCACTGAGGGTGTTTGACTCCTTTGTCAAAGATGAGATGGGTGAGTGTGTCTGGGGTTGTTTCTGCATCTTCTAATCTGTTCCACTGGTCCTCAGGTCTCTTTCTTTGCCAGTACCATGCTGTTCTTATCACAGTAGCTTTGTAGTAGAGCTGCAGGTTGGGGATTGTGATACCCCCTGCCATGTCTCTGTTACCTAGAATTGCTTTTGCTATTCTATGTCTCTTCTTGTTCCAAATGAATTTTTGGATTTTTTTCTCAAGGTCTATGAAGTATGCTGCTGCGATCTCAACTTGAATTGCATTAAATCTATATAGCAGTTTTGGAAGTATGGCCATTTTCACTATACTAATCCTTCCTACCCAGGAGCAGGGGATGTCTGTGCATTTTCTGATATCTTCTTCAATCTCTCCTTTCAGAGTGCCATAGTTTTCAGAGAAGAGGTATTTGATTTCTTTCATTAGGATGATTCCTAGGTATTTCAGTTTTTTGGATGCTATTGTGAAAGGAATTATTTGCCGTATTTCTCTCTCAGTGAGTCTGTCATTGGTGTAGAGGAAAGCTATTGATTTTTGTGTGTTGACCTTGTAACCAGCTACTTGACGGAATTTGGTTATTAAGTCTAGAAGACTTTTGGTGGAGTTCTTGGGGTCTTCTGTATACAGTATCATGTCATCTGCAAATAAGGACAATTTGAGTTCTTCATTTCCTATCTTTATCCTTTTATTTCTTTCTCTTGTCTAATTTCCGTGGCTAATGTTTCCAGAACTATGTTGAACAAGAGTGGTGATAGTGGACATCCTTGTCTTGTTCCTGATTTTAGTGTGAAGGATTTCTGTTTTTGACCATTTAGTATGATATTGGCTGTTGGTTTTTCATAGATGGCTTCTATCAGTTTGAGGTAGAGACCATCTATTCCAAATTTGTAGGGTTTTTATCATAAATGCATGTTGGATTTTGTCAAATGCTTTTTCTGTGTCTCTGGAGATAATCATATGGTTTTTGTCCTTGGCTCTATTGATATAGTGTATTACATTGATTGATTTGCATATGTTGAACCATCCCTGCATCCCTCAGATGAATCCCACTTGATCAGGGTGTATGATCTTCTTGATGATCTTCTGCATTCTGTTTGCCAGTATCTTTTTAAGGATTTTTGCATCTATGTTCATTAGTGAGATTGGCCTATAGTTCTCTTTTTCAGTTGGGTCTTTCTCTGTTTTGGGGATCAAGGTGATGCTTGCTTCCAGAAATGAATTTGGGAGTATTGCTTCCCTTTCAATTTCATTGAAGAGTATAAACAGTAGTGGCAGCAGTTCCTCTCTAAATGTCTTGTAGAATTCAGCTGTGAAGCCATCAGGGCCTGGGCTTTTCTTAGTTAATAAGTGTTTAATTACATTTTCAATTTCATTGGTTGATATTAGGTTGTTCAGAATTTTTAGGTCTTCTTGGTTCAACTTTGGTAATTCATATGTATGTAGCAATCTGTCCGTTTCTTCTGTGTTTTCCTTGTTATTGGCGTATAGATTCTGGAAGTAGGTATTGATGATCCTCTGGATTTCTGCTTGGTCTCTTGTAATTTCACCCTTTTCATTCCTAATTGCCATAATTTGGGCCTTTTCTTTCCTTTTTCTGACAAGGTTGGCTAAAGGTTTGTCAATTTTATTGATTCTTTCCAAGAACCAACTCTTGGCTTCATTGATTTTTTGTATCATTCTCTTAGTCCCCATTGCATTGATTTCTCCTCTGATCTTTATAATTTCCTCCCTTGTATGAGCTTTAGGGTTGTCCTGCTCTTCTTTTTCTAGAAGCTTGAGGTTCAGCATCAGGTTGTTTAATTGGGCTTGTTCTGTTTTCCTAATATGCATATTCACTGCTATGAATTTCCCTTGTAAGACTGCTTTCATTGTGTACCATAGATTCCGATATGTTGTATTGTCATTGTCATTTAATTGAAGGAACTGTCTGATTTCTTCTTTAATTTCCTCTGTGACCCATTGGTTATTCAGAAGTGTGTTGTTCATTTTCCACATGTTTATGAAATTTTTTGAGTTTCTTTTGCTCTGGATCTCCAATTTCATCGCACTATGATCTGATAATATACAGGGGATAATGTCAATTCCTTTGCACTTACTTAAACATGTTGTATGTGTGAGTATGTGGTCTATTTTTGAGAATGACCCATGTGCAGCTGAGAAGAATGTGTATTCTGATTTTGTGGGGAGGAAGACTCTGTAAACATCTGTTAAGTTCATTTGTTCAAGAGTTCGATTGAGTTCTAGTATTTCATTACTTATTTTTAGTCTAGTTGATCTATCTATTTGTGACAGGGGGGTGTTTAGGTCCCCTACTACAATTGTATTAGTGCATATATGACTTTTCATGTCCGTTAGTATTTGTTTTATATAGTTGGGTTCACTTGTGTTTGGTGCATAGATATTTATGATTGTCATCTCTTCCTCTTGGATTGTTCCCTTTACAAGGATGTAGTGTCCTTCTTTGTCTCTCTTAATCAGTGTTGGTTTGAAATCTACTTGATCTGCAAAGAAGATAGCTACTCCTGCTTTTTTTCGGGTTCCTATCACCTGGAGTATTGTTTTCCACCCTTTAACTTTCAGTCTATGAGTTTCCTTTTGAATGAAGTGTGTTTCTTGTATGCAGTATATTGTTGGATTTTGCTTCTTGACCCATTCTGCCAGTCTATTTCTTTTGATTGGTGAATTGAGACCATTAACGTTGATGGTTATAACTGAAACGTATTGACTTATCATTGCCATGACTTTTTCTTTCTGTTGGGTTCTCCCCCTTTACATTTAGTTTCTTGTCATGCCAGATGGGTTCATTCTGCTTTGCTTCCTGGGGTTGTGATCCTCATTGTCTGTTCCTAGGATATTGTGTAAAATTCTTTGGAGTGCTGGTTTGGTATTCAGAAAGTTCCTAAGGTGCTCTTTGTCATGAAAGTATCTTATTTCTCCGTCCATTTTGAAAGATAGTTTTGCAGGGTACATCAATCTGGGTTGGAGGCTGTTTTCTTTTAGGGCTTGGAATATGTCACTCCAAGCTCTTCTTGCCTTGATGGTTTGTGTTGAGAAGTCTGCTGTGATTCTGATGGGCTTTCCTTTGTATGTAATTTGTTTCTTTTCTCTGACTGCTTGTAGAACTTTGTTCTTCTGTTGTGTTTCTGGAATCTTAACAATTATATGCCTATGTGTAGATTTTTTTGATCAAGGCTATTTGGAGTCCTATATGCCTCACTTATCTGTATGTCAAGCTCTTTCCCCCTGCTTGGGGAGTTTTCTGCCATTATTTCTTTGAAGAGATTTTTTATGTCATCTCCACTCTCTCCTGTTTCTTCATTGACTCCAATCAGTCTTATGTTATTCTTCTTTGCATCATCTAGCAGCTGCTGGATTGATTTCTCATGTTCCCTTATAATTTTGAAGCCATTTTTCTTTTCCTGGTCATTAATTGCAATCTTATCTTCTATATCTGAAATTCTGTCCTCACATTGGTTCATTCTGCTGTGTAGACTTTCAATGGAGTTTTTCATGTCCTGGAAATCTATTTGCATCTGTTTTATGGATTCCATTTGTTTCTTATGTTGGGATTCCATCATGTTCCTGAGCTCCTCTCTAGATTTATTAATCATGTCTTGCACTAGGGGCACCATTTCTCCTGTTATCTGATAAATTATTTCTGATTTCATTTTTTCCAGATCCCCTTTTGTTGCCAGTTCAGTGGGTCCAGGTGGTTGAGTATCAGAGTGTTCCATCTCATTTCCCTTTGGGGTTACTGTAGGTGAGCTGGAAGTGTGGTTTTGTGACTTATTTACGTGTTTTCTCATTTCAACTGGGGCAAGGGGCTGTTAATGCCTGCATGGGTTACCTAGAAGAGTGAGTTTTAACAAACATATACCAGCTACATAATCTTTTAGTAACTACCACTATCTGAATGTAAAACATTTCTATTAGTCCTAAAGTTTCCTTGTGCCCTTCTGCAATCAATTTCCATTTTCAATCCCAACTCTTGGAAACGATTGATCTGATTAGAATTTTGCAAGATGCAAGTATAATTTCACAGAAATCATAATGTTATGTAGTCTTTTGTGTTTGGCTTCTATCATTTAACAAAATTCTTTCTGAGATTAATTTAAATATTTACTAGTAACTTTTTCTTTTTATTGTACAGTTTTACTCATTGCATAGATGTCAAAGTGTCCATTCATTGATCAGTAAATGTTTTGTTTCACTTTTTAGTGATTATGAACAAAGGTGATATCAACTCTCATGGGTATGCTTTGTGAAGATGTACTCTAATTAATAGGAGTAAGTGTATATTTAACTCAGTATGAAACTGTCACACAGTTTTCTAAAGTGGCTATGCCATTTTGCTTTCCCATAAACAATGAATAAAAACTCCAGTTGGTTCACATTCTTATCTTCGTTTGATCATGTCACTCTTTTTGTTTTAGTTTTCTTCTTTTAGCTATTCTAATATTGATGTAGTAGTCATTTGTTTAACTTTGCATTTCCACAATGGTGTGGAACATGTTTCTGTGTGTAACTAAAGCCTTTTTTTTTCTTTCTTACAGTTTTTATTTTTTATTAGTACATGTTTGCATTACACAGATTTCTTGTGGGGAGTTGGTACATGGATATAAAATATCTTAATTCTTTTTTTCCTCCACTTTCTCTCCCCTTATTCCTTTCCCCCTCCATGTCTTCATCACCTTCATATCTAAACAAATTCTATCTCCCTGCTTCCTATTTTCTGTCTTTTGTTTTTCTGTTTATTTGTATTTTGGTTTTTCATATAAAAGAAATCATGCAATATTTAATCTTGTGCGCCTGATTTATTTCACTTAACATTATGGTCTCAAAGTACAGCCATTTTACTACAATTGATTCAAATTTATTCTTCTTTATGGCATAGTAATATCCCATTGTGTATAAATACATTCTTTATTCACTCATCTGTTGGCGGAACATCTTTTAATGTGCTTATTTGCTTCTATATCCATTCTTTGATAGAATTCCTGTTCAAGTCTTTTGTCTATTGATCTATTTTCTCTTGTTATTGAGTTATGAGAGTAAATTTTCTATGTACAAGTCTTTTATCAGATAGTTATTAAAGTATCTTCTTTCAATATGTAACTTATTTTTTCCCTTTTTTTAAAAATAAGTCTTTAATTTATTGGCACATAATGCTTAATAAGATTTTCTAGTTTTCTAATAACTTCATTTGCTTTCTTTCAGACACAGATAGACCATTATCTGGGACTTGCAAATAAGAATGTTAAAGATGCTATGGCTAAGTAAGTTAATCTACAACTTTTTTCAACCAAGGATGAAGTGTGCTGAATTTTTATATTGCAGTATTTTCTATTATAAGCATAATGAGTAACAGATCTTCATCAAACCATAAAATGTGGCAACAGATTTTTTTTCTAACATTTGGATCATCAGTATCTAGTTTTTTTTTTAAATTAAATTCTTTTATTGGTACATTTTAGGGATACAACACAATTGTATCCCTAAAGTTTTTCAAAGAGCAAAAGCTCTTAATTTTGATGATATACCATACTAGAATTGCATTGGATCTCTCTCTCTCTCTCTCTCTCTCTCTCTCTCTCTCTCTCTCTGTCTATATATGTTTTGGGGAGAACAGAATTTCAACAATATTGACTGTTCATTTTTTTTTCTGGTACTGAAGATCAAACCCAGGGCTTCACACGTATTAGATAAGTGCTCTGCCACTGACTTATGCCCCTGTCCTAGGCCCTTCAGATTAAGACACCTGGTGTATTGCTTGATTTATTCAGGATATATTTAGCATTTTTTATAAATATTATGTAATTTTAATGTATAAATCTTGCACATATTTAACTTGTCCTTAGACATTTCCTTTTTGAAGGTATTGTGAATGGTCCTGGTTGTTAAGTTTCAATTTCTGATTGTTTATTGATAGCATAAGCCATATGATCAATCTTTGTGTATTTAACTTGTATCCTGCCAAACTTACTTATTAATTCTAACAAGTTTTTGAAGAATCTTTGAGCCTTCCTTTCTAACCATTCATGTTATTTACAAATAGAGGCAGTTTCAATTCTCTCTTTCTATCTAATTGCCTTTTATATCTTATGCTTGCCTTCTTACCTTGAATATGACCTCAGCATAAAATCGCAGAGAAGAAATGAGAAGGTGAGAGTGTACATATTTGCCTTGTTCCTGACCTTATCGGAGTAATGATTCAATATTTTACCATGGAATATAAAGTTAACTGTAGATTTTATGCAATATTTAAGTTTCTATCTCATCATATTTTGCTGAGGGTTTTCACTCTAAATGGATATTAAATTTTGTTGATTGATTTTTCTGCATCTATTGAGATAATCTAATGGTTATTTTTTTATATTCTTTTGATAGGGTGAATTATACTTACTATTTTTCTAAAATTTAACCTCACTTGGTCATGATATATCATGCTTTTCATGTGGTCATGCTCAATTTGTTAATCTTTTGTAAATAATTTTTACACTTATTTTGTCTTTGAGGACTGTTGGTCTGTAGTTTTCTTCCCTTGTGATATCTTGGTATATTTTAGGGTTGAAGTAATGTTGGCCTTATAAATGAATCAGATAGAGTTTCATAATTTAGAAAATACTGGGAAACCATGACTGAACTCAACTAACTTGGTTGAGTTTCCTTTACTTACTTATTAGTTTGATTGGTTGGTTATCTTACTACCTTTTGTCACTATATAGGTGTGTTAGTTAGCTTTCAGTCACTGTGTTAAAATACCTGACATAAACAACTTAGAGCAGGAGAGATTTACTTTGCCTCATGGTTCATGAGGCTTCTGTCCGTGGTTGCTTGACCATGTTGCTTTGGGCCTGTGGCAGCACAGCTCCTCATGGTAGAAGCAGGTAGATGAGGAGGCTGCTCACCTTGTGGCAGCCAGGAAGCATGAAGAGAAGAAAGGGAATGCCCCGAATGACCTAATTTCTTTCCATTAGACTCTATCTCCTAAAATTTCTATCACTTTTCAATAGCATCGTTAGTCTTCAAAACGTGACCTTTAGGAATATTCAAGATCCAAATCATAACACTAGATAATAAGCCAAAAGAGGTACTAAAAGCTAAGAACAAGAAAGTCTGTACAAGGTTATCTATAATTTGGCACAATAAATGTTTCCAAACAATTGATATGTTTGTCATAATACTAGAAACAAAACATAGAGTGATAACTGAATGCTTAGTTCAATATTAAAGAAGTGAAAATGTACATACTCAGTGAATATATATTTTTTCTTTAGTAGTACACTCATAGAAGAATTGAAAAATTTCATTACCGTCACTGACAAAAAGGTAGACATCAAGTATTAGATAGAATATAAGGAATTAATTTTTTTTGAGACAGAGTCTTGCTATATATCCTAGACTTGCCTTGAACTCACTTTGTAGTCTAGGCTGGCCTTGAACTCAGTGATTCTCCTGCCTCAGCCTCCTGAGTGCTGGGATTATAGGCATGCATTACCATATCTGATGATATAGGGAATTAAAAAACTAGTATCTCTCTGTTTATAATTTGCCTAGTTCTTAGGTAAACTACTCAGGAAGGCTTGATATTGGAAAAAGTTTGGGAACTTGTCTACCTTACCTAATATCAAGATATCCTTTGAAATATTGTGGCAGTGTTGCCTTCAAATCTTATGAAAAAATATTTATTGTAGTGCTTGGGAACTGAATTACTTTGCAAAGATTTCTGAGTTAGTTTCATTCAACTAATTATTTTGCTTCTTTCTTTATTACTGTTTATTTGGTATAACTTGTTAAACATTTATTGAACAAATACTATATTTTGGGATAAGTTTGGTCCTCCAAGAGTCACTCTCTAGAAGTAGGATAAAGAAAAAAACAATGAAATAAAACAAAAGCATGCTTATAACAGAGATAGGAACAGGGTGATACAAAAAGGATGGAAGAAAAGAATACAACCCATTTCAGAATCCTTAGCAAAAATAATGGATCAATTGACAAAAATGTGCCTAATTTCCCCTCTTATTCACATCCTTTGCAATATAACTTTGAAGCCCTTAGTATTAAGAAGTAGACTCTTGGTTCAAAAAAAAAAAAAAAAAAGAAGTAGACTTTTGGACTGGGGATTTAGCTCAGTGGTTTCCCTGTCTGCCTCACAAGCACAAGGTCCCGAGTTCAATCCCCAGTACCCTCCCCCAAAAAAGAAAGAAAAGTAGACTCTTATTTCCTCATCGTATGAATCTGGCTAGCCCTGTAACTTGCCTTGGTAAGTAGTGAGTGGCAGAAATGACAGTGTTCCAGTTGCAAGAATAGGTTTCAAAGAGTTTGGTGTGTTCTGCTTTTTCTGTTGAATTTTGATTCTGACATATGAAGAGGCCAGAGGCAGATTTCTGTAGCATAACAGACATGTATCTAATTTTCAATGTGACTATAGACCTCAGCTAGCCAAACTATAGAAGAAAATGACTGCAGATGCTCAAGGCAGCCAACCTGAGAATAGCTGAATATCCCATGTGAGCCCATCTTACCTGGAGAACACGTAGACTGAGGCGCTATTTTAAAAACCATTATTGTGCAATATATATATAAATAAAAATATACATTATAAGGCATATAATTATTATGTGTCAGTCAAAGGGAAAGAAACACTAATTTTTTGTTGTAATAGATATTTAGTAAGGGCCTCCATACTGAGCTAAATCCCCAGCCCAGTTTTAAATTTTTATTTTGAGACAGGGTCTTACTAAGTTGTTGCATTGAACTTGTGATACTCCTATCTCAGCTTCCCAGATTTCTGGGATTACAGGTGTGCACTATCATGCCTGGTTTGAATTTTCAAGTAGTGTGCTATAAAGCATTAATTAGATGATAACAGGAGCTTATACCTGACCTGAGACTGAAAGAATATCCAGGACTTTATATCTTCTTATAGAATATGCTATAAATATGTGTCACACCCACAGACTAGTCCATGAAACACACACTAATAGGGCATTTGAGGTGTGAAACTCCCCCTTCTAATATTAATTCTATGCACAATCTAAGTTCAAAATTCAAATGCTAAGACCCATTTTACCAATAACATGAGCCAGGTGTTTCATATTCCTGCTTCCTTCTCTTGGGAATTTGAAGATTCCTGAGCATCAAACCAGAAATTATAGGTAGAAGAAAGTCCCTGACATTCCATAAAGCAATGGGAAGGCCTCCAGAAACTCCTAGATGTGAGGAAAGAGTCGGGAGAATTTCTGCAGTCAGTGAAGGAAGGCATGCCTCTTGCCATATTGGGCATTTATAAATAATGATAACTTAGAAGTGGGTACTGGGTAATAAGTGAGGTGAATAAATAAAACAGAGTTGGTGGCTTAGAATGTTGTGGGGGATGGTGCTACCTGTCACAACATAGGGAATGACTCTTTGATAAGGTGGTTTTGAACAGAGATTTATAAAAGGGAAAGGAGCATTTGCATATCAGAAGAAAGGGTATTCTAGGCCAGGTTAGCAAATGTGAAGGCTCTGAGGTAGTTGCATGCTTGGTTTATTTTCAGAACATAAAAGAGACAGTTGAGCTGAAACTAAAGCCAGAAAGAGGAAGTAGCAGTAGATGAGATCAGAGAGATACTAGGGACCAGACCATGTAAAGCCTTGTAGGCCACAGAAAGGATGTGGGATTTTCTGAGATTGGAATTCTTTGAAGCCTTTTAAGCAAAGAAGTCCATGAATGGACTCACATTTTAAAGGGAACAATGTGTGTACTACCAGGCAAGGGTGGGAACCAGGAAGCTAAGTTAGGAGGCTATTTCAGTATTCTAAACTAGATATGATGGTGGTCCAGGGCCAGGAAGAAGTAATGAAATGTACTTAGTGTCTGTATTTATTTTCAAAAAGTAGATCTAACAAAATTTACAAATAATTTGACTTGGTATGAGAGGAAAGGAAAAGTTAAAGACAACTCTAAGGTTTTGGAGAAGAGGGGAGTTGCTAATTATTGAAGTAGGAAGACTGAGAAAGAAAGTTTCAGGAGGAGAAATCATGAGTTTGATTTCAAGTACTATGTTCAGTTTGAGTTAAAACATTCAGTTAGACATTCAGGCCTATTGGATGTCTGAATATAGAAAGCAATTTGGATTGCTTGCATATAGTTTTGAATAAGTAAAAAAATTAACATAAATCTCCATAAAAGCCTTACTAGCCCTTCATTCATTCTTTGGGTCCTGAAGTTCAGGTTGTGGTTAAAAAATGCCTGTTGAACATGAATTAGGTGAGGCTGACTTAAACTAGAATGACAGTCTGTTTCCTTCCCTGAGTTCAGTTTCCTGTATGGATTAGCAAAGTCACTCTATGACTTTGGGCTTCTTTTCAGTCTGCAAAACAGATGCCCCTGGGAATTGTTGTGAATCTCAGTTTATTAATATTTGCAAAAGTGCTTTCAGGCCCTTTGTTGAAAGGTATTATGAAGAAGCAAAGGGTTATTGTTAAGGATGACATTTGCTCTTTGTGATTAAAAATGACCAAATAAAATTTCAAATGAAGAAGTCAACACTGCAATTTAATGTATAGAGGTGTCTTTGCACATCAACATCCAGCTAAATGAGGTTCATCTGTATTACAGAGATTTTTCTAGTTTGCTTTCAAATGAGGATTGGTTTGCAAGTGGGGATTGAATGTAAGCAGACATCATCAGAGCCCAAAAATACACCGTTACAGCTAATTGCATCCGTTTGCACAATGTGTGTTTTTAAAAAATTCTTCTCCTTAATTTATCACAGGCTGCAAATGGAGCCCAGAGAACTGTGCATTGAGGCCACATCCACATCGTTTTATTTACCATTGCACACAGAATTTTATTGGGTTATAAAATAAATGGATTTCAGCTGAAGCAATTAGACTAGTACCTTCTAAGGCCACCGTGCAAATTAGCTCATACCCACAGGCCCTTCCATGGAAGAAGCCTTCATTATGCAGAGAGAAAAAATGAGGCAGGAGCTCAAGGAGTATGGGAAGAAGCTCCTACTCATGTTTCTATTACTTTTTTGGAAAATGCTGTTTGCGATCCCCAAGCTAAACCCGTTTTAGGCTGCACTGTAATCAAGGACAGACTCACAATATGAAATATACTTTGCTGATAATGTTTTTGAAGCAAAATTGAACTTGCTTTTTGGACAGAAATTAGAGAGAAAAAGATTTATAGAAAACTCATTTGCTGAATTTTGATACTCCTTTTCTTTCCTTTAATCTGTTACAGAAAATTCTACAGTGTATTTGATCTACAATTTAGCATATAAATGCTAAAATGCTTGAAGAAACTAGAGCTATGTTTTTGAACCTTATGACTCTTTACAGAATCACCTCTAGATACACAGATTACCTTGAAAAAATATGATTTCCCTATCACTCTTGCTTCAAATCAGTTGTGTAGACATGCCTTTAGAGTGCAATGCTTTCTCCCTTAGTCTCAGTAGTGACAAAAATTCTATATGTATCAAGAGTAACATGAGTGGGATAAAAAA
This sequence comes from Heterocephalus glaber, assembly GCF_053883595.1. Classification (NCBI taxonomy): domain Eukaryota; kingdom Metazoa; phylum Chordata; class Mammalia; order Rodentia; family Bathyergidae; genus Heterocephalus; species Heterocephalus glaber. The sequence continues at coordinate 81,532,221 of NW_028258315.1, read as the reverse complement.
ACCTGCTTTTCCCAACCCTCATATAGAGGCCAAAAGAAATACTTTGAATCTTCTTTGTGCCTTTTGAACCTCTCAGCCAGATCAAGAATTAAAAACAAAATGTTCAGAGATCTGAGAAATGAAGGTGGAAAAAGATTTCTTTGAAGACAGTGATTGCTAATTCTATAATTTCCACCATTCCTTCAAGGAAACATGTTTTTACTATCTTGGAACCATCTGTTCAGTATGGTGGCCTCAAGAAGTCACTCAGAAAGCATGGTCATGCATTGCTTCCAGTTGTGATGTTTATGCCTCAAAGAACCAAACAGATTGTATACTGAGGTTTGACTTTATACTGTATCTTTATACTGTGGACTTTGGCAGAGGATCCAGAAGAATCTTCTATGTTGGGATTATCCTGATTACCAGAGTGTGTTTGTGTTAAGAATGTGTTTCTGGGGCCAGGGATTTAGCTCAGTGGTTCCGTTGCTTGCCTTGCAAGCGCAAGGACCCAAGTTCGATCCCTGGTACCAAAAAAAACCCCAAAAGAATGTGTTTCTGAGGACTATGGTAGCTGTGGGTGGGTGTGCAGGGAGAGCCTATTCAGGACTGTATTAAGTTTTACCTAATTTATTAGACTTGGAGGCCTAAGAAGACCTCAGCAGGGAGAAGGGGAGTATACTTCTTGATGATCAAAAGGGATGAGAAGTATAAGAATAGGAAAGATCTTATTTAGAAAATTTCATCAGAGAATTTCACCACCAGTATCTCTCTTCTGCAGTTTTCTAACCTCAGGCAAAGGACCAGGCAAAGATGACTGGGTCCAGGAAAATGTACTAAAATGCCCAGAAATGTTAATGTTCCTGCTGGAATTTTGTCATCCAGAGAAAAAGTAGATTACCCTCAATAACATTTAAGGATATGATGAAAGATGTGAGTAAAGGGGGTTTTTTTGGACACATTTCATTTGTCTTGTTTAGCTGACACAAATATTTTATGCACAAAACAAGGATGAAGTCAGTGCAATTCAGTTCAGTCAGAGATACTTGGAGCACCTTTAATGTACAAAGTACTGGGAGATATAAAGATGAGTAAAGTAACTCCCTTTCCAAGGGACATAGTTTCCAATGTGCTTAGAGCATGGGAAAATGCTGGGAAACAAAATAAGCCATAGATGTTTCTTGTATAATTCTATGGTTTTTCTCTACCTCCTCTGTGCTTCTATAGAACAGATTCCTTGAGTACTTACTACCTAGTGACCTTGTATGTTATATTTTGTTGTGCGAACCTTCTCTCTCTTTGGCAGTTTTGAATACATTTTCTTTAGCTCTATACCCTCCCATTGAATACTCTTAGCATATTGCATGGGGTGGAGGATATTAGAAGAGGGAGAAATCCCTAGAACTTTTAATATAAAGCTTTATATGCCTTTATCATTCATTGGAAACTTATAATCTCCTTAAACTCAGACTGGCTTATTTATGTCTTTAGGGTTAATTTTAGGGGACTCAAAGCAAATACAAAATAAAAATGCACTTGTTCAAAAATCAGGAAAATGCTTTTTCCTTAGTTTCAGTGATGATCCTTACTTGTAATGATATTTAAAAATGTTTTTCTACTTAATATTGTGATCTACCTGTTAGAGAGATATTTAAAGGATTAATTTAAAATTTAAAAAGCACCCAGGGGCTTCATCCTGTGACTTGGTATACACACATGCTCACATGTAAAACCAACAGACTAGATTCCCTCTCCTGAAAGTTGCCAGACCAATGCCATGGTTACTTGAGCCAGCATCTACCTTCATTAGGGGCTTGTTACTTCAACTCATAGTAGACAAGTAAACTCCCTTTAAGACTATTGGAACTGCTGCCCTGGCATGTACTAGGTGGTCTGGCCTCCAGCAAGTTGTCCCTGAAACACCATGGTGGTGAAATCTCATGGGGCTACTGCCATGCCAAATTTGAGCTGCTTTCAGGCATATGTGCAACACTGACCATTTCCACGCCTAGATCTCAGGAGTGAAAAGTAGCAGTAGCTAGTGGGTTGTTAGGGAACAGAGAACAGATGGCCAAGAATTCATCCTGGGGTGGTGGCTGGAGGTGGGACTACATGTGTAAATTGAAGCCCTGAGTCCATAGTGTGTGCTTCATGATCCCACTCGACTTACAAAACAAAAATTCAAAGATAAAAAATATTAAGAGATTTAAATTCTACTTGTGGAAACTTTTGTGGCTACAACTGGTCCCATGTTCATGAAATGGCCCCTCCATATATATATTCCCCACTACACCTCACCTATTGGTTTACAAATATTTGATTATCAAAAGGTGACTATTGGACAAATGACTGAATAAATGAACAAATAATCAAATGCAAGAATGAAACATCTTATCAATTAATTAGGTTTATCCAGTGGTCAGCTGTTCTGGGTTGAATATCAGAAGTAATTCACAAACAATTAGGTGGCATTTACTCAATGTTGTCCACATTCCTCTTATTCTGTATGGCCACCAATAACTTCTAGCCTCAATTTATGTACTGGGTTTTCTACTTCTGAAAAGGAGAAAACCTAAAGTAGGTTGAAGACAAATGGAACTCTCATCATATAAGTCTTTTATACTCTGAAAGTGTTGTTAATGCACATGAGTGAAGCAATTATGGGAGGTAGGGATGTTAGGCAAACATTCTCTTGGATAACGATGTCTCTTCATTTTTATTGTACTTTATAATTTTAGTTCTCTCCTCTCGTGTAAGACCTGGATGTACCTACTGATTTGGAGCTGCCTCCATTGCTTGGAAGTTTTATGACACTAGCAAAGGCCAAGTTAAAAGAAATTAAGAAACCTGGCAGCTCATACTAGTTTTGGGGATGAAAGTAAAAATAATTTGTCATGTTTCTAGCCCAGCACTCCACAGGACAAGTAAAGGATGGAGGAAGAATGAAATGGGTGGCATTTGTTCTTTTTCATCTTGGACTCTGAAGACACAATTTCTCAGTTTAAGTATAGACCTGAGTGTTTTTTGTCTTCATATTTTAGCTGCAAAAAATTGGGAATTTGAGAGTGAAAGGAAAAGGGGACCAAGAGGCACTGTTATATTACTATATACCATGCATGATTTTGAGTGCTTTTCATATGCTATTTTATTGGATCTTTAGTATTAACCGAGCTTTTGAAATAGTTATTAGTATATCTGTAAAACTAATGAGTAAACAGAGCCTTAGAGTAGTCAAGTGATTTGATAAAAATCTCTTCCTTGTATATGAGATATATTGTATTATAAAGTTCAAAAGTCTAGTCTCTTTTTACAAATGAATGAATGATGTGTAAATAAATACTTTAAATGCTTAAAAGTAATCATTTACTTGATTAGTTTGTTTTGTTCCATTTGGAGACAAGAACACATAGCAAATCTTTGAGGTTTGAGATAGCTCTTTTTTCTAAAATTAAATAGGTTGCAATGAACAAATAATGTCATGATTAAAACAACAAAAATCTTATTTTTTCAAAATCGTAATTAATAGCACCATTTAATATGAACTGAACATTGAACTCATTTAAGCAAAGTATGTGAAAGAATTAGCAACATCAACATGTGGCCTTTCCTTAGTTACTATTTCAATACAATCAGAATTTCTTTTTTAACTAATTATTTTCTTTCTCCTTTCTCTTCTGAAATCTTGGTGAATGGCACCTCCAGGGTGTTATAAGCAATTAGATACATGAAGAGTAATGAATGGTTTTCAGTCATGTTTTTCTGGGCTGTGAATCCTGCCTAAGATTTTATTGACTAGATTAATTTCTCCTAAATACAATTCCTGGTTGCTTTTATGGAAAGAAAGAGTGTTGCTCTCTTATCAGTCTGAAGTTACTTTTGGATTAAAAATTACGAATGGTTAAATGTTACCACATTTGTCCTTTGTTAGAAAAATGATATCATACCTCTGTGTGGTTTTCTTATCAGACCCAATGTTCAGAGCATTCTTTCCTTCTTTTCCAGAGTTATTTATTGGGGGCCATCGCTGCATAAGGCTTTTTTTTTTTTTTTGGTACCAGGGATCGAACGCAGGACCTTATGCCTGCAAGGCAGGTGTGGTGCCACTGAGCTAAATCCCCAGCCATGCATAGGGCTTTCTGATAGATGGAGAAGATGGAGAGAGGAGGGAGTGAGGATGGCTATAGAAGATGAAGGGGAGGGAGGAACTCCAATGACAATGGGGGTCTTTTCCTCAAAGAAAAGTTTGATAAATGAGAAGGACTGTCATATAATAACAGAAGGACTGTTACCTATGAGAAGGACTGTCATATAATAAAAGAAAGGAAAGCAAGAAAGATTGATTCCAACTGGAAGATTGGGAGAGCTTTCAAGTAGGAGATAAGAAGTGACGAGGTTAAAATGCTAGAATTAGGTCATTTCTTTGCATCAAAAAACTTCACTGGGATAGGTAGGATATGATCTGTAATTTGTGTGGGGTTTTTTCTTTTATGATCATTGAATTTATGGAAGAGATAGGTGAAAAACGAACCTAAAAGTTCCAAAGTCTGTACTTCCAGTTTTCATTTACTTACTTGCAAGTAAATTGGGGAAATTGTTTTATTTATGGACTAGCAGGGCCCATATTCAAAATAGTTTGTTCATTGTTAATTTCTTTTATTTATTTATTCTTCCACTTATATACTTCATAAAATATATTAATTGAGCACCTATTACATGAAAGACCTTGGGCTAGGAATAGGACTAGTGTGAGCAATGTACTGATCTAGTTTCTCATATTATAACAAATATGTCTAACAGACCAGAAGCATCAGCATCATCTGTGAGCTTTTGAAAGCTGAGGAAAAGAAAGTACAAAAATTTTAAGCCCAAGGATTTCAAGTGTGAGGAAAATAGGAGAAACAACTGTCCTTAAAGGAAAATTTTAAGTCTAGAAAGGAAGACATGTCTTAAACTGAGTTTCCCAAAGATGGTCACAATAATACCTCTCATTCCCATTGCTCTTCTGCAATGTGATCTTATTTTCGGTGTCAAAAAGTGGATCTATATCTCCTTCTCTTGAATCTGAACAGAGTTGTGATTACTCTGACTAATGAAGTAAAGTGGAAATGAATCAGGCTTGGAGTGAAGCTCGGTGGCAGAGTACTTGCTTGGCAAGCATAAGGCCCTGGGTTCATTCTCCAGCACCACATATCGGAAGCAATGCTACATAATTTTAGGGAAAAATCATTTGATTAGACCTAGTTCTCCTGCCTACAGGCCAGCTATGGTATTTTGAGATATAATTCTATTTTGGCCCCTAGTCACAACTGAGACCTCAATGATCCAGTGATGCTGTGATGCTCCAAGACAAGATCATACCAGCTGAAGACATCCTGGGAGGAACAAAATCTTCATCTACTCAGTTCCTCATTGTTGTTGGATTGTTACACTTTGTTTATCCAGATGTACTGAACTCTCTGCAAGTCATTTGTTACATCTGTTTCTCCTGATGTACTGAATAAAAGGTGCGGTAATCTGGGGATTTTCATCTTTGCTGCCCAGAGCAGCACTGATCAGACCCAAAGCTCAGCTTCTTCTCAAAGTCTCATTTTTCTACCTTTCCTGTGTAATAAGTTAATTCACCTTGTGCTGCCATAGCTCGCAGGAGACTAGGACTTACTGCAGAGGTTCTAGTAACGTCCCTTTTCCCTGTACCCTACACCATCACTCTCCCCAGCCCAGAAGAAAGTAATGCTAGGTGACTTCCAAGCCTAGGTCCTCAATGGCCAGGCAGTTCCTGCTTTGTACTCTTAGAATGCCCACTCTTTGGTGCTTCCTTTTGGGGTGACCCTTCGCAGAGCCCCACTGTTGTGGTGATAAAGTCACAAGAATATATCATATTTAGGGGCTCCAGTCAGTTACCAAGCTGAGCCTAATCGTCCAGTTATTTAAGTCCTGATAAGAGATCAATAAGTTAAAAAGCCTTCATGTGATCCCAACTCTGGCAATATCGAGTCACTCCTAGCCATATTAGTTTTCTCACCTAAAGCCTAGACATTATGGAACAGAGATAGACTGAATCTACATTGACCCGTGGGATCTCTGAACATATAATATGTTTTATTCATGCAACTAATTTTCAAAGCAGCATTACATTAAAAGAAACAATCCCAGCTTCATATCTTAAAAAAAATTTTAAATTAAATTTATAATTTAAGCTGATACATAAAAACATAACAGTTAAGTTGGGCATGGTGTGCATGCCTATATTCTCAGCACTCTGGGAGGCTGAGGCAGGAGGAGCATAAGTTTTGAGCCCAGACTGGAGAACTTAGCAACGTACAGAGACCCTGCCTCAGAGTAAAATGTAAACAAGAAGGACTGAGGATGTAGTGCAGTGCGAAAGCCCTGGGTACAATCTCCAGTACCACCAAAAAAGTTATACATATTTATGGGGTATCATGTTAATGTATTGTGCAATCTTCAAATCACATTAACATATCTCCTCAAACATTTATAATTACTTTAATGATAAGTTTAGTGAAAACTTTCAAAATTATTTCTTTCAACATCTTGAAATTCCAATACATTATTGTTATCTATAGTTAACAGCTCTTACTCTTATCTAACTGTAACTTAGTACTGGATCATCCTTGCCTCATCCCTCACTCCCTCTATTCTCCCCAGCCTCTGGTAACTGTCATTTTAATCTCAGCATTCATGAGATCAACTTCTTAAAATCAGTACATAAGGGGGATCATGTACTACTTGTCTTTCTGTGCTTGGCTTGTTTCACTTAGCTTAATGATCTCCAGTTTCATCCATATTGTCCCAAACGACAGAATTTTCTCCTTTTTAATGGCTTGTATCACATTTTCTTTACCCATTCATCAGCTGGTTATTACTTATATTGTTCCAGTTTCTTGTCAGTTGTGAATAGTGCTTCAATAAACATAAATACATGTATGTCTCTTCACCATACTGATTTCGTTTTCCTTGGATATAAACTAGGTGGTGGGATTGCTGGATAATCTAATAGCTCTGTTTTTAATTTTTTAAGGAATGTCTACATTATTTTTTATAGTGATTGAACTAATTTGCATACACAGTGTGGAAAGGTTTACCTATAGTGTGCAAGGGTTCCCTTTGCTCCATATCCTTGTCAGTACTTGTTGTCATTTGTCTTTTTTATAATAACCATTCAGGCTGGGGATTTAGCTCAGTGGTTCCGCCGCCTGCCTCGCAAGCACAAGGTCCCAAGTTTGAGTTCGATCCCCGGTACCCAAAAAAAAAAGATAATAACCATTTTAACAGATATCACATTGTAGTTTTGATTTGCATTTCCTTGATGATTAGTAATGTTGAACAGCTTTTCATATACAGCTTGTCCATTTGAATATTTGCTTTTGGGAAATGTCTATAGAGGTCCTTTGCTCATATTTTAATCAGATTTTTTTCTTATTAATATTTTTAGTTCTTTTAAAATGCTCCATATTAACCTTTTGTCAGACATACATTTGAGAATATTTTTTCCATTCTGTAGGTTGTCTCTTCACATATGACTGTCTCTTTTGTTGTGCAGAACCTTTTTATTTGGATGAAATATCATTAGTCTATTTTGCTGGGGGGTTTTCCTGTGTTATTGGGGCCTTGTCCAAAAGATCCTTGCCAGTTCCAATGTCTTGAAGCATTCTTCCTATGTTTTCTAGTATTTTAGTAAGAGTTTCATGATTTCATTTAAGCTCTAATTCATGTTGAGTTGATTTTTGTAGATACTGAGTGATAGGGGTTAGTTTCCAGTTTTTGAGGGACAGCATAAAATAATGGAAAGGATATATATTTCAGAATTAAACTACACTGGATTTGAATCTTGACTCCTTCATTTACTTAGCTGTTTAGGCAAATAAGACAGTTTCATAGCAGGTTTCCTCATCTTTAAAATAGGGATGATTATACTAATATTATAGAGTTACTGACAAAATTGAATGAAATAAAATACAGAAGAGGCCAGATACCAAGAAAGTACACAATATTTTGCAAATATTACTGGTATTTAAAATCTAATGTACCATTTCTTAGGTTTTCATAAGCAGCAGCAGCTGTAGGTAAGTAGTTCAGTGCTTGGGCTCAGATGCCAGATTTCCTGAATTCAAATTCCAGTTTCCCCTCTCACTACCTATATGACCTTGAGGAGGTTAGTTTAATTTCTCTTCCATTTTATCATTTCTAAAATGGCAATATTATGCTTTTTGTGGAATTGTTTTGAAATGAGATCATACATGTAAAGCACTTAGAACAGTAGTGTGCATGGAGTAGGGTATACAGTAACAATTTAGGATCCAAGTTACATTTTCTGGGGTTACCCAGGTTTGAATATCATTGAATCCAGATGTTTTGCTCTGAGTGTTATACTAGTTATGATTTATTAGTTTAATTTAATTTATTAATTTAATTTAGATTTAATTTGTTATATATTTTTAGGGTCGGGCTGATTCATGTGCTCATGGGGATATGTTCACTATTTAAAAATGGACTTTGTCTTTTCAGTGTAAAAATTCTCAAAGGAACCACTAGTGCAAATTCAGCCTCTGGCCCAGTTCTGAATTTTTCCCAGGAATAATGTGAGCCAGTGGCTCTCACGGTTTTGTGTATGATCAACAGAAAGGGGTTTCCTTAGAAAGCCTTCTTAAGCCAAATTCATGACTACAATCCTCTTTATGTATGCATCATCCATGTGTAAAAACTCCAAGCAAGCATTTCTTCCTAGGTATTGGAATCACACTCCCTTCTCTTATTATGGTAGGATCTTGAAGTCACTTTTTAGATTATATAAGAAAGACACTGTCTTTTGGAATATGCATCTTCTCATCTCTCATGCCACTTTGTTTAGATTTTCATGCATCTCTGCAGCCTTTCCAGTCACTGGTTTGTCTCTGGACATCAGCCACTTTAATGCCCAAACTACACAAGTAAGGTTTTGTTGGACAGCATCATCCTCTCCTCGGCACCCTCCTCCACAAGCATATCTCACCTGTTTCCATAGACTGTTTCCTTTGCTCTCTGTTCTTTCTTTCTGAGCCACCATTTAATGATCTCTCAGCCTCTTACATTAAATGATCCTTAATTGATGTGCCGACAACCCTTTAATAATGGCTATTTTGTGGTATTTTCTAAACTACATATGGCTTTCCAATTTGTGGGCTTGTTTATTTGTGGTTGTCATATTACCTATAAGTGGAATAATGTGCAAATACTTAGCTGAAGGTGACTTATCTCAGACCTTGCTTCTCCCATGGAGCAGGGAGGTGGGTAGTGTTGAAGAAAAATCAGTCTTTAATGAACTCTGGGCTAAAGTAGATTAGCCTTTTGCTTTGGGTAAGATGGATGATCCTATTAACATTATTAAGTCACTGAGTCTCCACTTCTCTTTGCATAAATCCAATGCAATAAGTGCCACTTAAACTCCTGTCAAGCCATCTCACTGACATATTTTAGCATTTTGGCCAAAAACTAAAATAATTCTAGTCCTGATTACATGGTTTACTTCAATATCCATTCAGCTTACCTGCTTCCAAGTAGCTTGGTGTGAGTTGCTTTCCCTTGGCAATGGGCTTTCTTTTTCAATGAGTTTCTAATGTATGAGAGGATGCATGCTTTGTCCAATTACTTAAACAGCTGAAACATGGCCAGATTAATGAGAATGCTCTCTTATATAATCTCACTTCGAGAAGTCTGGTAAGTTTTATTTTGTTTTTGCAGCCCTTCCTAATGAAGGAAGACCACAGGGTAAAAACTGTAAAAAATATCCTGGGCTTTGATGGAAGAATGGATCAGGTGTCCAGGCTTCTTTGGAAGAGATTGGGAGAATATTTTTTATTTTTTTGTCTTTTTTGGGAATATTTATAACAGTTTTATTTATTTATTTATTTATTTATTTTTTATTTTTGGTACCGGGGATCAAACTCGGGTCCTTGAGCTTGCAGGGCAGGCGGCGAAACCACTGAGCTAAATCCCTGGCCAACAGTTTTATTTATAACAGCTAAGAACAAGAAACAACATAAATGTACATTTGCAGATGACTGAATAAACATATATGCAGTATATCTAAAATGTCCCCTCTGAGAACCTGAGAACCAGATTTCTGAACTTCATATTCAAGGCTCTTCAGAAATCAAATTCCGGTTTCTCTTTCCATCGTTTCTCCTGACATGTCCCTCCCAGATACTGTCTATATTGAGTTCTCTCAATTCTCAGCTCCCTAACCCTTCTGGGTGACTTTACAAGATTCGGCTTGGTTTTACCATCCTGAGGTCACCATTTCCTGCGTCATTGCTTTCTGGTCCTGGCCAAGTCCTACTTAAGGTATGGCTTATGTTTCTTCTCAGGGCTTCTCCATCTCCTGCAGAGTTAGATGCTTTTCATGTTGACTTTAGCATAGCTCTTTTTTAAAAAAAAAATTAGTATATATTTGTGATACATAAACATTACAATCATCTTGGAAAATATTTCTTATGACTATTGGACCTATTACTGCAAATTCCAGAGTGAAGTGAACAACCTAGCACATTTAATCTGTGCAAGGTGGGTGTGGGGAGAAGGGAAAAGAAGGTAAAATTTTCAAGGAATGTAACAATGTATTTTGGTGTGGGCTAATGTTCATTTACCCATTTATACAAGGATCCTCCTGCCAACTACACAGATTGCACATTTCACCCACCTTCTTCAAGCCGAGGAAATAAAAAGGTTCAAGTGAAGCTTAAGAGAAAAGAACTTTTGGAGTTTTGCTGGCATATGCAGTATTTTACCTCTCTGCATATGTATATATTTTAACAAAAGTATAACATTTTCCATTTAATAATAAGTGGCCTTTCTAAAGTTACATTTATTCCTGGGTGGCTTTGCAAAACTTCTTAGTACAACTTTTTCCCTCCAGAATTTTTTTGCGGGGGCTGAAGCCACTTTACTGTAGTAGTTTCTGAGAACCACTTGTGCCAGTGGTTCTGACTGACCCTTATTTGCTGACATTGGTGAATTGGAAATGGCCCTCCAATAACTGAAACTGGAATTTGTTCTGGCTTGTAATAGGAGGTAGAAAGTGAATATTTGCAGCATAATAGCATTTCAGTCACTAAAGACATATGCTAATGTTAATATATGTAGTGCCGAATTCTCTTGTTATTATTAGGCTGGGTGGAGAATAGGCAAAAAAGTATTAAATGGAAAGGTAGAGAATTGTTCACTGACTTGTTCCTAAATTTACTTGCAAGGAGAAAAAAAATAATGGAAATCAGCATTCTTTTATTATGTTTCCATTCCTCAAAGAAATGATGAGCTGAGCAAAGAAAGAAAAAGTGCTCACCTATATTTTATCTCTCATTTATATACAAATATGGTTCTGATTAAAATACATTTTAGTGGCTCTGCCTGGGGAGAATTTATCTGTGAAAGAACTTTGAAAAGGATAATGTTTTATTGTTTGGTATTATCAATGCTACAACTCATTCTTTATAGAGTTCAGTCCTATACAGAGCCTATAGAATTACTAATGCTTCCTGCCTTATGTGGCTCACATCTTTACAAGGCAGCTTAATCTGAAGTTCAGCCTGCTCTTTTCATCTATTTTTGTGTGTGTCAGAATTGCTTTTAACATTTTCTCTTTTCTTTCCTCAGCGAGAATTTTGTCTTTTCTAAAGAATTTTAATCTTCTGAGGTCATAAAGCTTTTCTGATGCTTTTCACCATGCTTTAGGTAAATTCAAGGTGTATTTCTTTTTTGGCGGGGGCAGGGAACTATGATAAAGTGTTCCTTGCTGATTATTGTAGAATGTGAAACTTAAGGGACATTATACCACTGGACATGTGCCTAGCTGGTGGACTAATACCAGGTGATTCTGTAGATTTAAAGTGACCACCCTTGCTGCTACACTGTTAATGTTTATCTGAACAAGGGAGGGAACCAAAGATGTTAGGTCTTTCTGATTGGGGCTGTAATTCATATGTCTGTGTCAGGCAGCTCTGATTTGAATTGACTGTCCCGTTAGGCAGCTTGACAATGCATGACTGTCCCATTGGGCAGCTTGTACTGCTTCTTAGGGGGTCTTTGATTGCAATAATGAATAGAAAGGTATTGGTTTAGCAGATGTTATCATATTATAGTTCCTTAGGGAAAATAATAAAATGGTATAAAAATTGTAGTACAGCTAATTTTACAGCAGTTGTGAATGCATATCATATGCACCAGCAATGGGGTATGTATAAGAGTTCCATGTTAAAATTTAGAAGATTAATTATTAACATGGTATTAATCCATGAAGAAATGCCACCAGAACAAATTACTTGAATAAAATTTACTTTAGGATCAGCAAGAAATGTTCCAAGCAATGTAGAGAATGTTATCAAAAATCGTCTAAAAAAATGGTTGCTATCTGGCTCCAAATACACCAAATGTATCATGTTTTACACACTCTGCACAAATTAGTTGCTGTTATGCATACAATGTTTTAAAGAAATTCACATACATAAATACATTTCTTTTAATTTAATGCAATACATTAGTTGATTATTGTAATAATTTTTTAAATTGGTACAAATAGTATCAATGTTTTTATTTGGGCAGTAATTCAAATTCAAGCAACTAACTAGGTTCAGTTCATTTATAGACTTTTATTAATGTTATTAGTAAAAAGACCAATAAAAGTGGCTAGATCCTTTTGTACCATCAATGGTACAGACCACCCAATGGGACAGTCATGGATGTTCTAGCAGTGTTTCAAGCCAGCAGGAACGTGTTAAGCTCAGTAGACAGGGCATGGAAAGTCTGTGATCTAGAGTCTTGCTACTTCAAGTTTGGTTCATGGACTTGCAGCATTGGCTTTACTTGGGGGGAACATCTCCTCCTCAGGAAATAAGAGGAAATTCTCCAATCATAACAGTTATAATAATAGCACCAGTGATAGGTATGCAGTAAAAGTTATGTATGAGTGTACTTATACACAAAAGGTTATCTTTCCTATTGTCCACACTTGATACTTATGGCACTTATGCTCAGAAAAGTAAGGTTAATTGTACAAGGGCACATGGGGAGGCATTTGTTTCTCATGAGGTTAATGAAAACAGCTCTTCACATTGGCTTTTTAAAAAATTATTTTTACTGGTAAATAAAACAAAAAGTATGTTAATAAAATACTGTGTGATGTTATAATACACTTACAGATTGTATAGTTTTAAGTCAGGATAAACATTTATCTTTTTCAATATTTATAATTTCTAAATGGTGAAAACTATCAACATCCTTTTTTTAGCTTTTTGAAATGTTTATGTTAGTTCTGTAGTTACCCTACTACGAACTAGAACACCTGTAACTGAAACTTAATAGTCATTGATTCAGCTCTTCCCATCTCTCCCCTACCCTCACTGTTCCCAGCCTCTGATAAACACCACTTAACTTCACCTTCTCTAAGATCAGACTTTTTAGATTTTACATGTGAATATGAGATAATGTGATACTTGTCTTTCTGTGGCAGTCTTATTTCACTGAACATACAAGGGAGGATCAAACTATATGGTGAATGTTTACATTTTTAAAATATTACAGTAAAAGACACATTGCCATTAATGCCCCTCAAAATACTCACTTTTGCTTCAAATACCTGTATCCCATCAATCTTGCCACTTTCTGAAGCAATTCTGGAAGCCCTCTTTTGTATCTTTATGAGGTATGTCCTTTTATATACATTAAAAATCAAGAAAATGTGGTCCACAGTCATGAGTGGAAATGGTAAATAGAAAGATCCACAGAAATAATTTTAATTATCAGAGAACTTTAACACAACCTGGATAAAGAAATAAGTCTGCTGGAAGATGGACAGCATGCATAGAGATGTGGAAAAGCTTTAAAAAAATGAAAAATCTAAAATTAAAAACTAAAAATTAAATATTAAAAAATGGGCCACCCTAAGAATAGATAAAGTGTAGGACTCATGAAATTAAAAAGAATGATCCATAGAATTTATCCAAACAAAAAATACAGGGGAAGAAGAGAGTGAGCCAAATCAGAACAGAACAGCTGGGAGCTATGGGACAACATCAAATAAATAATATCAAACAACTGAAGTCCAAGTAAGGTAAAACAGATAGAATAGGGCAGAAAAAATATTTAAGGGAACAATGGCCAAGAATATTTCAACAGTAATGACAGACATCAATCTGAAAAGCCAAGAACTTCTGCAAGCCTCAAGCATTAAAAAGAAAATGAAAAACATACCTTGGTATGGCATTGACAACCTGACGAAAACAAAGGCTAAGCAACACATCTTTAATGTATTAAAAAAATCAAGTGCAGGAAATAAAGGTAAAAGTGACTTACAATCTCTGGTGGCTGAAAGTAGAAAGTAGCTCTTCTGAAGAACATAGAAATTCATGAGAATGGGAGAGCAGAAGTTTAGGGGCAGTGGAAAAAAATCCACATCTTGTTTTGGGTGATCTATGTGTGAGTTTCTGAAACTGTTAAAACCCATTTAGCTTGTACACTTAAGATGAGTACATTACATGTTCCCTTAAGACATGTACATTTAAGATATGTTCATTTTAGGAGTCTATACATTGTACTCCAATTTTTATAAAAGAAGAAACATAAGAAAGGGTTATCAACTGTGTCAAGTGTTGCTAATAGGTCAAGTGTCAAAAAAACTAGGTAGTTATGTTTGAATGTAGCAATGTGGAGGTCTTGATGATCCTGAGGAAAGCAATTTTGGCAGAGTGTTGGGAGCAAAAGACTAATGTCTTAAGGAGACATTTTCCTTGTTCTTGAAGGACATTTGCCTAATGTGTGAAAAGATGGTCATCATGAAAACTCTTTAGCAGACATGAATGTTTTCATCTCTACACACAACAATTTTGATATACAGGTGCTAAATTTTCAGCTCCCCCCCCCCAAATACTTCACTCTCATCCAACGTTAAGGATATATTCTTCAAATAAATTACTAAGAACTCTTTTTTTCTCCACTTTAATTTGAAGGATAAATACAGAAACATGAACACTGACTGATGCTAGAGCACATTTAATAAACTAGTATAAGCTGGCTTTATTAATAACACTTTTGTTAATGATGCTAAACATGTAAAAAGCATAAAAACTGGGGATTTACTCTTCTTGATAAATTTTGCCTTTATTTAGACAGACCTTTATTACACATATATTTCAGATTTATAAGCACCCAGCTTAAACAAAATATAGGGATTTTGCTATAATCCAGTAAAGTTCTAAAGTACAAAGAACCAGTAAAGGAATTTGAAAAAGTTACTAAAAGCAAAGACAGGCAAACCATTGTTTTTTAAAAGGTGAAAATAATTTGTCCTAGAAAAAGAGAGACTGGGGCTGGTGAAAATATGAAAATTTATAACATTAAGGTTGGCTATATATGCCATTGTTGGGGTGGGGGAGAGATTTGTCTTCTAGACTATATAATTCTAATCATATTTGAAGAGTACACTATGGGATACAAATATATTTGATGAGATCTCTTTAAGATTTTTGTAAGTTACAAAGCTAAATAGTAACATATATTGGTTTAGCATTCAGTATTAATAAGGCCAAGCCTTAAGCGAATGATTTATTGGCCAATTAATTCCCTCCAATTGGAATTGATGCTAAAAGTTTCTCCTATGATTAACAGACATATGAACAAAACTGCTAAACCAGCAAGCTTTTTTCCAACTCAAATGCAACATTTTAGCTCTGCTTTTATATGGCTATTTTCTGCTTTGTTCTTCCTCAGAGACTTGAAAAAATCTGCCTGGTGTATGGTCAGAAGACAGTGTTACTAATTCAAAATTCATAGCAGTGGTAGTGAGTCCAAGAAGCACCTTGCCACTATGGAAAGCTCCAGAGTGGTACAGGAAGGGCTTATTTTCCATAGCTGATATAATCTTGGCCTTGAGAAACCAAGTGTCAGAGATTTTACAGCTAATAAATTCCATGAATAAAGCAGATTGCTGCTATAGTTAGAAATGTTTAGAAGACTATGCCCAGAGAATCCCATGGTTTCACTCTTTTCTTTCCCTATGGGTAAATAAAAAGTATTAAGATAAAAAATAGGGCCATTCAGTGTTCACACTTCATGAAAAAGTAGAAATCAACACAGCTCAAGAAGACAGACTTACTTCTAAAAATTGAGGCAGAAACTAAGGATAGTTTTACTTCCATATTGTTACTATATATATTTATATCTCAAGAAAAATATAAAAATTATATTTTGTGACACTTGAGATACAAGAATACTCATTTGCAATGGTGTTAACAATAGGCTTTTTTCCTGTAAAACTTTAAATTTTACTTGTATTTAAAGTTGGAATAAATTAGGTAATACTGATCTTAATTTTTCTACTATAACCATCTCTTTTTATTTTTGGTACCGGAAATTGAACTGAGAACCTTGAGCTTATAAGGCAGGTGCAGTGCCCCTCAGCTAAATCTCCACCCCAGTCATCTCATTTTTAATGCCTGTTTAGTGGTAACCAAAAAAAACCAATCAAAGATAATAGATGAAACATATTTAATTGTAAGAGAGTGCAGTACAAGACTTTACCAAAAGCTGACTCTAAGCTAGGAATATGCCCAATATTTGCAAATGTGAAAATATTTAATTTCCATAACAATTCTAGGACACTAGTCTCAATTTAACTCAATGAAACTGAGGTTTGCAGAATTGAGGCAATTTACAAAGGTGATATAGCTCTAAGAAGCAAGAAAAGACTCAAAGCTCAATGTGACTCATCAAAAAGGCTCAGTTCCTGACCACAAAATTATGATGCTCAACATCATGCAGTTGCTGAATCTGTCATAGCCACAGGACTAAGATCTCTGACATCACTGGGAGTTGATGGATTCAGTGAGTTATAATTGATTTCTATCAGAATTTAATTTGATGTTCTAAAAATGATTTTAACGGGCAATAAAGTTTAAGGAACGGTTTGCTAAGTCAGTTACTTTCAGGCATCTTTCAAAATTTGATTTTCATTCCTTTTCACTTATTTTTGAGGATTTTCAGAAGATAGTGGTGATAGTGCTATGTTTAATCTGCCATTTCAGTCATCTCAAAAAAATAAAGTTGTGTTAGTTATTTCAAACAGTAAATCTTGTTGAAAGACAAACACATATATGTGTATACAGGAGAAATTTTAAATCAATAAAGGAAATCATTCTACTTTGATTTACTGTTATTTTTAAACAGCTTATATACAGTATGTATATTGTAGTATACCCACAACCAAACATATATAGATGTATTCTTTCCCTGAAATATCAAGATGTTATCAGCTTGTATATTTTCTTAACTAAAGCAGAGATAGCATTGCTTTGGTTTGAACTCAACTGGACTTATCTTGCTAATGAAAAAATTAATCCAAATTCCATTTGAGACCCTGGGGCTGGTTAGCAATTCAGATATGCCTTTCAAACACTGTAAGAAAGTCTTTGCTGTGACTGAATTTGAACAGGCTCAGCTCCTGGATGATGTCGCTTGTTTATTGACACAATTCAGTATTCCAATAATGCAATATAAAAATCTCAGAAATAGCACAAGTGGGAAATTAGCCAGCCAAAGAGTCTCAGTAACAAAGATATAATTACTCTATTCAAACTCCTTCTTTGTATATTCTTATTTACATTTTTTAATTTGAAAATTTGGGTGATTTTATCTGTACATTATCACTGTTAAATTAGAAAATAGTTACAGAATGCTTCTATAGCAGTTTTAAAAGTATACTTTTACATTTTAAAAAGAACTTTATTGAACTGGAATAATACTCAGGTCTCAACCAATGTTATTTTGATGATAACAATAATCTCTTAACTTGAAAGTTAGTTGGAAAAATGCTGAGCCACAAAAATATTCGCATTGACTTTATGATGAATGGTTAAAGTGTCCCAAAGGTTCAATACACCAAGATATTCCCTACTGAGAGCTTATTCTGACAGTTCTTATGCAGGCAAAATTCTTTCTGAAATCAATGCCCTTTACCAGTTGAAGCCAATTCTTTTTCCCTGTCAAGTTAATGCTGACAATGTTTCCTTCCTGAAGTGTGTAGTTCAGATAGTTTAAAAAATGTAATGTCCTTGTAGTTGATGCTTCCAAAATAACTGTTCTGATTTCTGTACAAACATTTCAAAAGTCCTGTCTCCTATCCTTATTGACCATTTCTTATAGTTTAGATCTTAAATAAGAGCCAAAAGCTCATGCTCCAAGGTTTGGTCACCAGCTTGGGGTGGTAGCTGGATGTAGTGGAATCTTTAGCAAGTGTGACTTAGTGGAAGAAAATTAGGTTGTTGGAGATATGCCCTTGAAGGAGCTCTTGGGATGCTACCCCCTTTCCCTCTCTATGTTTTTGCTGTCTGCCATGAGGTAAGCAGTTTTCTCTACCACGAGCTTTGGCTAAGATAAGCTGCTTTGCCACAGACCCAAAGGAACAGATCCAAGTGACCATGTACTGAAACCTTTGAAACTGTGAGCCAGAAAGAAACTTTTCTCTTTTTAAAGTTGATTGTCTTAGTTCTTTTGTCATGTTAATGAAAACTGATGAACACACCACCCCAATCCCTTCAACTTTCCCACTGTAACCATTTAGGAGCATCCTCATGGTGTCTAAAAGACCGTAATATTTCTTCATAGCAATGTCAAATGATAATTGTATAAGTTTTAAATTTAAAAATATATACATCTAAAGAATACACTGATAAAGTGATAGAAGAGCTAAAAAAAACAATGCAAAACATGTATGACCAGCATAGAAAAGGATTAGAGTCGGTAAATAGGCTCCAAATAGAAATTCAGAAGACGAACAACTGTATTGAAAGCATGGGCAGTAAAAGTGACCAATGTAAGAACAGAGTCTCAGAACTAGAAGACAAGGCTGTGACAGATGAATGAGAGATAACTTAAAAACAACAAGAGAACACAAAAAATGGACCCAGCAGCTCTTAGGTGAACCAAAGAAGACTAATCTAAAATTAATTAGAATTAATGAAAATTCAGAAGGTAGCACAAATGGAATAAAAAGATTATTTCATGGAAATGGCTGAAAACATTACAAATGAGGTAAAAGAATTGAATGTACAGGTAAGTGAAGCATATAGAGCCCCAAACAGCCACAATCAAAAAAGAACCTAATGCAACATAATGCAACAATAATCAAATTAATAATATAATGCAACATAATAAAAATCCAAGAAGTCCTACACAAGAACAGAAACTTACAAATTAGTTAGAGAAAAACAACAATTGCTTAAAAAGGAAAAATCATTAGGATTACAGCAGGCTTCTCAACACAAATCTAAAAGGCTAAGAGAGCTTGGAGTGAAGTGTTTCAAGCCCCCCCAAATTTCCAAAGCTAACATATCCATATTTCAAAATTGGTGGAGGAATAAGATTCTCTCATGATAAAGAGCACCTAAAGAAATTCAGGACCACCAAATCAGCAATCCAAATTCTCAAGGTTACATTAGAAAAACAAATAAGCTAAAAGTTACAGTAAATAAATAAATAAATAGTAAATATGCAAAACATTATCCTGGTGATATGTACTCAATTTAAAAATTATTGTGGTAACACAAAATTTATCTCTCATACTGTATGCTCAAAATGCAGTGTACATTTTACACTTGTCTCAATTTAGAATAGCCAGCTTCCAATTTTTCAGTAGCTACATACAGCTGGTGAGCACTGTAATGGACAATGTAGTTTTAGACTCTCTGTAAAGTAGAGGAGTTAAATAGACCAAATCAACCTTTTCCCAGAATGTGTTTATTCTGTGGTGCTGCTTTTTGTATAACATGGTCTTATATACAGTAAGAGGTGTGTAATGAAAAGAAGAATTCCAATCTGAAGAATGAAGATTAAAAATATCTTCCACAAGAATAAAACCAATAAGCAAACATATTAAGTTAAAAAAATGCATGGAGGATAATTAATAATTAATTGAAAAAGTATATGTAGAAATTAACAGACATTCAATATTTTGTTTTCTTTCAGAGTTTAGGAGTTCTTTTTCTCATGTTATTTTCATTAGTAGACATTGAACTATTCAACTTGAGATTATTAGTTTCCTAAGTAACTATAGTAACTTGCTAGTTGTTCTTACTCCCTTTAGTGATAGGAAGAATGCATATGTCACTTTCTGGGTCCCAAGGCTCAGTTACCTGCAGAAGCAATGGAACAGTCTGTCTCCAGAAGTCTCAATCCAAACACATCTTGTTCTTTGTTGGACAAGGTATACTGGGGACAACTATGTAAAAATCATTTCTGCAGCATTATTTAAACTTAAGTTATTCAGCCCAGAGCCCTCAGGAACTCTTTCTTCCTCACATCCTAAGAAACATGAAATTGTCTGTCTTTTCATAAGTTCTAATGCTGAACAGAGACATATCTGAGTTTCTTCAAGGGGAGGAAAAAGTAATTTACCTCCCTGGAGTTATATAACTAATACTGATCCTGTACTGTCTAGGTCTCATCCTTTGATATTAGCAAGTCCCCATCCATTCTCCCAAGCAACTAGGGAATTAAGACATCTTTTTAAAGCTAGCTTTAGCTAGACAAAGATCTTCAGAGTTAAAATAATTTGTGATGAATAAGAAGGAAAAAAATATATATACATAAAAATCTGTGTGGCATATGTCACAAAGCAGAACCAGAGAAACCATTTCCTGCTATTGAGTGAAAGATATGAGGAAGAGCAAAACTGTCAAGCACATAAACCTGCATTAAATTAGGTCACTTTCTAAAGTATTATATTCATCCATATGTAAATAAATATATACTTTTGTCCTTGGTCCCTGAATCTGCCAGGTCTTGAATTCCAAACTTACTCAGAACAACATGACATTTTACATTTCCTTAAGCGGTTTAGTATTGGCTGTGCCAAAGTCTTCCTGCCTGCCTGCCAATTCTCCCTGTAAGTTATACGTTTGATAACTTCCTTCTGGGGGCTGCTGACTTTTGTTGTATGACAAATGAATTAACAATACAACATCATTGGAGTGATTTCTACATAATTAATATGCATTTGACATTTCAGTGAGTTTATGCAGTGAAAGACACTTTTTTATTTGCAGTTATTTTTGTAACCTTTTTTGAAAAATGGCAGTATTTCTATTCCCAGTTTAAATTAAATTCCATGCACTTTGATTTCCTCCATCTACAATTCTTTGTCTACTTTCCTAATGCACCCATTAATTCTAAAATGGACCATCACTGGCCTTTAAGTAGCGCACTCAGTCTAATACATAGTTTTGCTCTCCCCTGACGATGTTAAGCTGGGACTCTGCACTGGAAATGGTAGTAGTGTGATGGAGTGGGACTCATCCCCTAGGAGAGTGCAGATCTGAACTGAGGAGAAAACCTCATTATGGGGATAATTCACTTTCTGAGGACTAATAGTTGTTAATGCAACCTTTTTATTGATATCTGCCAATTCTGTTTACCATCTCTTCAGAAGAGAGCCAAGCAATATCACCCTTAAATATAATTTTAACAGAACTCCCATTTTTATTCATCTGTAAAGATATTTTCCCCCAAATTTTAGATAGAATGAGTTTACAAGTTTCCATGTATCTTGTAACAACTCTCCTTATCATTTGCTATTTAATCTGATGCCTCACTCTTTCCATTTTCTGAAAATGAGTCTTCTCCTGCAAGTCTTTGGAATAGACTTGATATCACAGAAAGGTAGAGTGTGGTAGATAAAAGTCCAGAATACTGATTCAAATTGGTTGGATTCTAAACCCAGCTGTTGCTTAGCCTCTGTACTTTAGATTGATAAACTAAGAATAATAATGTTTGTCATACAGAATGTTGTAAGGATTGCAAAAAACATGTAATGAGCTTAGAAATGACCATTAAATCTATTTATTCTTCTAAAATATATTATTATAATTTTTTATGAAAAATGAGAAGACTTTCATGTTTTGATAGCCTTGTGTAGTAGCCTAAAATAGTTAAAGCTGATATATATATTTGTTTGTTTTCCTGGGATCAAAGAATTAGAAAAAAGAGATACTTGCCAATATTAAGTTTGGGAAGCATAGACAACTAGCTATCCATTTACAATTAATTTTTTTGTCTTGCTAAATACAAGGAGGTGTATTGGATCATCATGTGTCCCCAGAGTTCAAACTTATATGATTATAGGCAAACCCATACTTTTGATCAGAATATTCCTTAGGACACTAGATAAGAAGTCAAATCAAATGCCCACGTTAAAAAATGGTGTAAAACTTATTTACACTTTCAGTTTCTCACACTAGAGAAACTATTCAGTATTTACACATGTGTGTCCTATTTATTTCACTTATGAGTATGGCCTCAATATGCATCCATTTAGCTATAAATGTCTCTAGTTTCTCATTCTTTATGGCTGAGTAGTACTCCATTTTATTTAAAAACCACATCTTCTTTATCCAGTTTCCAGTTGCTGAGCACTTGAGCTGTTTCCAAAATTTTGCTATTACAAACTGTGCTGCTCTAAACATGGGTCCACATATATTGCTGTGAAAAGGTCCAAAGAGGTAGGGGAAGTGTGAGGGGAAGGGGAAAGGAAAGAAGGGAAAGGAAAAATTATGAGAAATGAAAAAAATGGAAACAAAGTATGTAAATAGGGAAGGGCACACAGGTAATGGGGAAAAAATAAGAACCAAGATACATCATGTACAGGTACACGCACCCAATGATAAATGTAAATGTATTGTATACCTAAAATGTACCAAAAAAAGAATTTAAGCAAAAAAAAAAAAAAAAGAAAAAAAATAGTGTAAAACATATTCATTCTCTTTCCTGTACATTCCAATCATAGATAGTCCAGGTATGCCAAGGTCATGCTCCTAACCCTTCAGTATGATAAACACACTTACCTCTCCAATAAACACATTAATGTATATAAATGATTTTCTTCGATGTTTTCATTACTTTTATACTTAATCATTTGAGGAAAGGACAATATATAACTACCAGCTTTGGAAAAGTTATAAAGTTTGGAAACTTTTTTAGAAAAGTTACAAGTTTGGGAAAGAGGTTTAGCCTTCAGATATATTCAAGACTAAAAGATTTCAAACACAGTAGTCATTTATGGAAGGGTACTCAAATAAATGGAGGGTTAGGAAAGTTTATTTAATCACTAGTGGAATTTCCCAGTCCTCTGCTTCCTGCTAAATTCTAGAACTGTGTTATCTAATATAGTAGCAACTTTGAAGTGGCCACTGAAATTAAATTAAAACTCAGTTTTAATTTTAGTAATAAAAGGACACCTCCTCACTTGCTGTAAGCACCATGCAAGGTGTAACTGCGCTGACTCCACAGATAGAGGACACCTTCATCATAAATTCTATTGGATAATGTGGAATAAATTAACTATTGTGTCATAGCCACTAGAGAGAAGGTTAAAAGATACCTCTCAAAAACATCTGACAACACCAGAATAAGATTTTCTCTTATTAAAATTAGACTCCTGATGAAAAAGAACTTACAGGTTTATCATGCTACATTGCTGATCTTACATTCACATAGAACATCAAACTAGCCTACTTGTGATTTACTCTTGAATATGAAATTAATTATTTTGGAAGTCACGGTCTATCGCAGGGATTTCCATTTGGAACAGGCCAACCTCTTTCCCTAGCTTCTAAGAGTATTTCTGGTTGATAGACTGGGAGTGGTCTGATCAATGGGCATTAGTCATTTGACCATTATAACAAGCGCTTTCTGAAGTTGTCTGGCAGGGGCTCTATCCAGGTGCCTTCAGCTTAAGAGAACTGCATAGGCTGAGGACACCTTCACCATCAGTTCTACTGGACAATACAGAATAAATGAGCAACTGTGTCATGGCCACTAGAGAGAAGCTTAAAAGATACCTCTCAAAAACATCTGAAAGTACCAGAATAAGATTTACTCTTACTAACGTTAATCTCCTGATGAAAAAGAACTCATAGTTTTATCATTCTACATTGCTGATCTTACATTTGCACAAAACATCAATCAAGTCAATTTGTGATTTAGTCTTTAATATGAAATTAAAGCTGATTTCATGAGACATTTGTGAAACGCTTCCAATTTAGCTGTCAAATACTTAACACAAGCAATTCAAATAGACATACATGCACACACACATACATACACACACACATACATACAGAGGGAGACAGAGAGGAAGAGAGAGAAAGAGAAACAGAAGAACAGAGAAGAGAAGAGAACAAAATTTTCCATGACACTTAACAAAATATATTGATATGTGAAACTAGAAAAGAATGCTGTTAAATTAAATAACTAAGGGCAAGAAAAACACTGGGAAATTATAAATATGACCGTATATAACCCCCAAATAACAAACAAATGTAAAGAAAAACTGGGGAAAAGGTCCTCATTATTAAAAACAAGACAAGAAGCTAAAGGTATAAACAACAGAGAAATTTATAAGAAAGTTGACAAATTAATTCTAAAGAGGTCGTATCAGGCTAGTAGATGGAAAAAAAAGACTGCTGAGAAAATTTGCCTAGAAAGTTGTAGTAGCAGCCCATGGAACATGTAGTATATTTCTTATTCTTTTTAAATTTAAGAAAAAGTGTATTTACTATTTCTCATAAGTGCAAATCAGGGTATACACCAGCATCAGGCATGCTGGATCCCGGGGCACCAACCTTGTCCTCAGAACTCAAGCCTCTCCATCTTTCAGCTTTGCATCCTTTGCACAGGCTTCATTCTCTCACTGGTTCATTCATCGTGGTACACCCTGTTCATTTGAAATATTTCTAATCTTACAAAGCTAAAGCATTTGGTAAAGAGAATTTTTCCTCCTCCATAAGTTAATAAGGGCTGAGTTATCACTGGGCCAAATCCTGAATCATACAAATGCTCCTGAACGGTGTGGTCCAGGAGGTAGACTTTGCTGATGGACGAGGTCGAATTATATGTCCACCCACAAAGCCCAGGGTTAGGTCATCTGTCCAAACCACATGGATGGAAAATAGCAAGCAATGGTTCCAGGAGACATTGGGGAGTTGGTGCAATGAAATGGAATGGACACTGGCCAATCAGGAGCTACTGATGTCCAGGATAGCTTTCATCATTATTACTTTTCTCATATCTGGGAATCACATTGATAAAATTTTTTTAAACGTGAGAACTTAAAATGCTACATAGCAAAATTGAACCCCTACATTCCCCTGGACAGCTCACCAAGTTGTTTACCAAGTGTGCATTTGTAATCAATTCCTTAGAGTGAACCCAATAGATTTTTCCATTTATAAAGCAGATCAACCACAGGGCTAAAAGGATCTGAATTCTTCCTGCTCAGTTATTTGCATGAATGAAGTAAACTATTCAAAAACCCTTAAAAAAAAAAAAAGGCGTATAATGAGGCCATTTGGGCAAATTCATTTGCATCAGCACTTCCCAATGATTAGCGCAAAGTGCTACCAAAAAAAACAAAAAAAACCAAAAAACAAAAAACAGATCCAATATATTGCCATAAAGTTTTTGAAACCTAAGAAGTGCCAACCATTGATGGCAACGTAGACTAAAAGGAACTCATATTTTTCCAACAGTAAGGTCCTAGTAATGTAAAAAACAGCAATTTCATTCCCAGGTAACCAACTCTAGAAAGTGTCATAGAACCATGTACGATAAGCATATGTAAGAATATTACTAGTAGCAGTCTTTGTAATAGCAAAAGTATGGATGCAAATACCTACCTAAAGTAGCATAGACCTAAAGCATATGGTCTATTCATATGGTAGATTAGATATGGAGCACTGTAAGATTTGAAGCATAGCAAAATGTGTCAATATGGATGAATCTCAGACACATAATACTGAGTGGAAAAAGTAAGTAACAGAAATTCACTGAGTAAATGCATATACCATACCTCTATTGGGTCAGAAACAGTTACATAATCTTTTTAAGGTAACACATTAGGCACTGTGAACACAATGCAAAAAAAAAATGGGAACAAATGAAAAGATTTCGATAATGACTACCCCTTAAAAAGAGACTCAAGGGGACGCGATCTGCAAGGAACACACAATATTTTTAAAATTTTATATTAAATGTTTTATTTAAAGGCTGTAAACATGAAAAAAGAACATAACACAGATTATGTTATGATGACCAAGGCAGTGTTCTACACGACAAAAATCAAAACAAATTTATGCAGTAAATATACCAGCGCTGAACACAGTATTGGAAATTTAACCCAAGATACATATGCATAAAATGATCTGATCACAGGGTTGTGCAAAATAAAATTCTTTTAGAATACCAGAATACCAACCGTTCTGACTATAAACTGACTTATTCTTCTGAAGAGTATTTTGAGACAATTTCTATATGACATGAAGAGAACCGACATAACACTTAAATGCTACAAAAATAGTTGAAAACATATTTGTAATGCAATTCTGTATAAAATATAGTTAACCTTATTAGTTAAAAAATTGAAAAACAAAAGACCACCATGAATAATGGTGAAAACCTCATCAAAGAAAAATGCTCATCATTCGGATACCATTGGCAGCAAACTGATGAGATTTTGTTGAGGGGAACAAGGAAGGTATCTAATGAAGTCATTCATGCAAAATTTGTTCAAAAATGTTGATAAAGTTGTAAATTTCTGCTTGAACCATCTTAAAATGTTATACCATGAACACACTTTCTACTATTTAACAGGAGGACAAAAGAATAAAAGAATATCTTAAAGAAAGTGTTTCTCAAAATGAGGTTCAAAAGCCTGAAAGAATTCTAATCTGGGCTCAGTAATAAACATGTTAAACAAACAACCTGGGTGATTATTCTATATTCTGAATGCCCTATGGAAAAGAGCAACACTTAAAAGCAAGATCATAAACATATTTCTGGCATGTTAGAATTCTCTATAAGTTATGTTGTGAATACTGCTTTTTGTTTTAAAACAAGTTCCAGCCATTAAAACAAATGTACATGCCTCTGAAATGAACATGTAAATGTCCCTAAAATTTTCCTTTGATGTTTTTGTTATATGAAGAAAAGACAATATATGATTACAAGCTTTGGAAAGGTAATAGTTCTCATGAAATGGGGCATCTAAAAATGGTTAAAAGATAATTTCTTAAATGTTTACTAATTTTAAATCATTCTAAATTTAAAACTAGATCATTAACTAAAATTAAGATGCTATTTAGCCTCCTTCCATTTTAGTATAATTTTTATGCCAAGGATTTGAAAGGTAACCATCATCATCTAAATGTAAATAAGTTATAATGGTACAATTGTAGTTTAATTTAATTTTAATTAATGATTTAATTTTAAATTTAGAACAATTTAAAATTTGTAAACATTTAATAAATTATCTTTTAAATATTTTTAGATGCCCCATTTCATAAGAACTATTACCTTTCCAAAGCTTATAGTTGTATATTATCTTTTCTTCATATAAAAAAGATACAAGTATATGTGTTTTTATTCAAAATTGTTGCTATTTTTTTGATTTTCCTCAAGACTGCATCAACTGAGCCCAAAAGGTACAGGAAATGTGGTTGGAGAGAAACTAGCATAGGTAAGATACTTTAATGAAAAGACAAATTGTTTTCTTGTATCATAAGTAAAAAGAAAAAATATTAGACATTATGTCTCACTCAACAAATGGAATGCATATAAAAGTGTGGTTAAGAAGTGATTGCCTCATTGTTATTTAAATCAGTTCATAAAAATCTAATCTATGAACAAAAAATTCCATATTCACTACTATAGACTATAAGAATCAAGTATTATGTCTAAATATAACTTCAAAACAATAAATTAAAATTAGGTTCCATACAATTCTGAAATGGTTAATTCTATCCAGGCTGGTAACAAGTTTTTCCAAGCATTAAACAGCAACATAAGCAAAATGCATAGTTGAAAAATGAGGATCAGGCCCATTCTTCTTCATACATTGTAAGACAATTGATATACTCAAAACCTCCAGTTCATATCCATCAAGCTCCCTCATGATGTCATTATCATCTAGGGTGAGCCGGGCATGTTCATTAGTAAGTTGAGGATCAAAGTTGTCCAAATTGAATCCCTCAGAGATATTTGGTTTAAAGGGAGGTACCACCTGCTTTCCCTCCGTCATGTCCCAGTCCACATTTTGAAAGAATGGATGCTCCTGAACATCAGCAAAGCCCCTGTGAGGATGGCAACCTAGTCGTTCTTTTGGGTCCCTGTTGAGAAAACTCTCCAGGACACGTGCAGCTTTAACAGACATACAACGAGGTACGAAAATGTCTCTTTCCAAAATTATTTGCAAGATATTATTGATTAAGTTTTCATAAGGGTTATCAGAGCTCTCATCAAGATGGAATTTAGGGTATCTGATCATCATCTCATACACCAGTACTCCAAGAGCCCACCAGTCCACACCAAAACCATAATCTTCCCCTCTTACAATTCTGGAGCCAGGTAATTAGGAGTGCCACAGAAAGTGCTGGTCATATCTCTTGGCTGTAAGCCTTCCTTACACAAGCAATAATCAATGAGTTTAATGTGCCCTTCTGTGTCAAGCAATACATTTTCCAGTTTTAAATTTCTGTAAAATATTCCTCGCTGATGAAGATAGTTGAATGCTAAACTGATTTCTGCAGAGTAAAACCTGACATGTTCTTCAGGAAGCATTCTTTTTTGGTGCACACGAAACAGTAGATCTCCTGCATTTACATAGTCTAGAACAAAGAACACTCTGCTTTCTGTCTGGAAGCAAGAATGCAGTCCAACAACAAAAGGACAATTGGATGCCTGCTGTAAAACCTGCTTCTCTGTCTGTACCCGATCAATTTTGACACACTCTTTTTTCACTGCTTTCATTGCATACATATGATCTGATTTTTTCAGCTGGACTAAGTACTTTCCCATAACTTCCTCTGCCAATCACTTAGAGCAAATCAAAGTCCTCAAGACCTAAACCAGATGAAGTTTTGGCACTTTCCCCAGTGTTCCCTGCTTCATTCTCTTCATCAATTTGTTCTAAACCCTCATGAGTTGAAAGGTTATGTGGGATCACTGTGTGTGCAGGGTCTGAAGTCATGGATGATGGGTCAACTGGCACCATGGGCTCTGATGGTAAAGAATGCTGCCCACATTCAATTGTGACAAGTTTGTGGCACTTCTTATGAACCAAGAGTTTACAGTTGGTGCACTTATATACCTGGCGGCCAAGTCCCCCTACCCGCTCTGTGTAGACAGCTCAGCAAGCCTGCCTGCTGAAGTGTTTGGCCTGAAAACCATGGCCATTTGCATAATACAGCTTTCTCCAGCAGCCTGCAGCTCTGTGGTGGATGGATTTCTCTTCTCCTCGACAAGGCACTTTAGGATGTTCTGGTGTACAAAGTGATGCCTGCATTAAGAGCTCAGAATCTTTCTTTAGCTCAGAAAGCCTAATGGCTTCTTCTAACTCCAACTGAGGTGGCTACTCAGTATACAGTCTCCTTCCTCCTCTACCCAGTGTGTGGTGAAAAGCTGTTTATTGTCCAAACACCACACATCTTGATCTTTGTCACACAGGCCCTCAAAGGAGCTGGAATTCTCAAGAGACCTTGTCATGATGTCTCTTCCCAAAATTAGGGCCGATCGGGTAGAGGTGCCGGTGGTGGAGGTGCCCGGGAAGAAGGGACCATAGATGGGTTGGATGCCCAAGAAAATGGGCAGGAAGGGCTCAGAGATTGAGTGTAGTCTGACTGGCTGCAGGAACCACACTGGCCAGAATTCTGCAAGGCTCTCTGTGAAGTTGTTTCCAATAGTGGCAGCCAGGCCTGGGTGGATGTACACCAGGCTTCTCTGAGTCTCTTGGGGGCCAGTGGCTGGGCCTTCAGTCTCCCTTCCTGGACTTTGACTCGCTAGGTTTTCTGTGCCTGGGTCTGGGGAGACCTGCCCAGAGCTACTGGGTGTTTCTGGGCCTGGTGATACTTGCCCCGTGCTCTTCCCAGTTTCTGTGCCATTGGTATTTGGGCTTAGGGGGCCTTCACTGGGATACCTTGAATTTGGTAGGTCACTGGTGGTCACTCCCGGGGGGACCTTCCCTGGGGTGTCTGTGACAGTTGCCAAGAAAGTGAAGTCACGTCTTGGGCTTCCATAACTGAAGTTCCCCCTGTGATATGAAAACCCTATGACCCATCTTTTTCTTCATAGTAAATAAATCAGTGGCTACTTATTTATTTTATTATTTTTACCTAAGTATGAATCTTTTTAACTATGTGTCATCTATCTGTTAGTTTTTTACTTTTGCATTTCTGGGGCTTGTACCCTTCATCTCCACAACAAACTACAGGCATATCCTTAGACTTTTTCTTTCAGATAGGCACTAAGAGTTTCCCTGTCACAAAATTGGTTAGGCTGGGCTCTACCTTGTAATCTTTTCATCTCAGCTGCCCAGAGTGTAGGGATTACGTCATACACCATCCTGCCTGATTAGTGTGCTATTTAGAAACAGCAAAACTAGGAAAACTTTTGGTGATATTAGGCATTGGTGACATTTTCACTTTTAAAATGTGTGCATTGACACTTTGCATGTGGTGGGCACAGGGCTGAGGGGTCTTTTCCATAAAAAGGAAGCCCTTTCTCTGAAGATGCAGTGCTGGGAATTTACACTAAGAGTTTTAGGATGCTTCTTTTCCCCAGGATTGATTATATCATCATTTCCATTTAATTAGGTAATACTGAAACTTTCTAGAAAATTCTGCAATAATTTGCCTTAAGAGATATGAATGTTTGTTTCAAACTGTAACTTCTAGGGAGGAGGTGTTGTATCCATAGCAGGTCATAGCTTTGAGGAGCACACAAATCAGTAATTATTCATTGTTAGCTAATGAACTCAACACCAAAGTGTAGCATTCGGTATGGTAACATACTGTTTCCCTGAAAATAAGACCTTACTGGAATAACCTAACTGGAACCAACCCTAGATGATTTTTACCATGATGCTGGCCAGTGTTATGTAGATTATACCTCACTATTCTCTTGGTCCATGGCTACTCTGTAATGGCAGGTAAAGCAAGGATAGACTAATTGGGGCTGTCTTTTTTCTCGTTAGGTCTTATTTTTGAGAAAACACAGTTCAATGAGGTGGGACAGCATGTGGTGACGGCATTGCAGAGTCTTTGTAAACCCTAGAAACCATCACCCCAGGGGTGATGATGAACACATACATATAGCATTTGAAGCTTTCCTTGCAGCCACTTGTAATCACTTCCTATCCACCAATCCCAGTGAGCTCATGGTTCTTGTGTCCCAAGTGGGTAATTGCATTTTCTAGGTGTGAGGAAGCTGTAATCATTCAACATGTAGTTCTTTTTGGTTTTTAAGAGCTTATACAATAAGTATAACTATGTTGATGAGAGAGAACAACATGAAAAAGCTGACTGTGGAGAAGGAGCAGCACTTCCCCCACATGAGAGAACCATTCTGTGATGGAGTAGTGGTGAATCACCCCCCAAAAGATCACAGCATGGGGCAACAGAGACGAAGACTAATCAATGGACCAGAGTCTGGTTGAAGATAGCACCTGGGATGAGAAGGGAAAACAAGGGCCCAAGGTTGTGGACATTAATTCCAACCACCTAATTGGATCCCCACCTTGTGATCTACAACCCACAGAGAAAAGAGAGCTGAACATGTTTCCCATCTACCAAAAGGAGCAGGACACACTTTGGCATGAATTGCAACCATAGTCTGGGGAGGAATAAATAGCCAGCCTTTAGTGTAAGTGAAGCACCTCAAAGACCCATAGGCCCTAAAGCTAGGCATAGGAAATCATCTGTCTGGATCCCCAAACTGCAGATCATGGAAAGAAACCACTCGTGGAATAACACAGTAATGTTTTCCTCAACTCAATTCTTTTTCATTTTTCCTATTTTTAATTACTTTTATTTTTTCCCTTTTTAAGGATTTAGGGTTTTTCTCTTACTTTCTCTTATTTTCATTTATTATTTGCCTTTTATATTTTTCTCTGCCAATTTTTTTCTCTTCCTTCTTTCATCTCTTGTTTTTGCTACTTATCTTTTTTCTTCTTTCTTTTGTTTGTTCATTCCAGTGACTGTTCTCTATCACTATTAATTTTCTTTTACTCCTTAAAAGGACCCCCGTTATACTTTCTTTCCTCCTCATATCCCATCAATTAACTTTTCAAATATTTTTACTTCCTCCACTTTTACTAGAATAACTACTAAGCTTTATGAATCTCTAGATAAATAGTTAACTTTACACTATTGCTAACTTTCCAGTATTGGTGTTGAGTAATACTGTGCTTTTCTTAGTAGAGGTAAAGTTTTCCCATTTAGTAGCTATTTAGTGTAGGTCAATAGTAGGAGGATATTTTGTTTATATTAGTGCTCATCCTGTAATTATATATCTTTTTCTATGGACAAGTCTAGTACGTTATTGGTCCTTAGATTTTACAATATTCAGTTTGTATTTAATGCTATAATTGATGCTGATTTTAATATTATACCAAAAGTGTTATAGCTGTTGCTATTAATTGGCTTTCTTGTGGGGCCAACATGTAGTTTGCTGAGGGGTCATTAACAATATTGTGCCACATTCTGGGAGGACTGGGTCCTGGGCCAAAATGCTGTAACCTCCCATCTCATGTAAATGGAGGCGGTTGGACCCTATAACAGAAGCAAAGGCGAGTAGTTAGTGACATCCAGAGGACACCACTCAAAAGTGGACATTAAGCAATGAGGTCTCCATACTAGAACAAAACACTTTCCACTACAATAATCCCACAAGCTTCAATGTAAAACAAACAAACAAAAATAGTAACATGCAAAGACAAGGCAACAAATGCCTCCAAAAACTTCCAACTTCCCCAAATCTGATTCATGTGACATCAAAGGGAGGAAATCAAAGCTTCACACCCAAATTATTTGAAATGATATCAGAGGATATAGCAAAATAGTCCAATATGGCAATTGGCAAGATCACAGAAGATACAAGTAACAAGATATTGGCCCAATTAAACAAAATAATAACTAATAGAAAAGATAGAAGATAGAAATAGAAAAACTAATAGAAAGACAAGAGCTAAGCAAAATATTGCAGAACTTGCATGATCAACACAGAAAAGAATTAGAGTTCATAAAAGGACTTCTAACAGAAATTTAGGGGATTACAAATTATATTGAAAGTAATGTTGGAAGTGACCCATGTGAAGACAGTCTCAGGACTAGCAGAAGAGCTGTTGTCAGTGACTAATTAATGAGAGACATCTTAAAAACAACAAAAGGCCATGAAAATTGGATCCAACAAGTCCTAGATAATCCAAGAAAAACTAACCTGAGGTTAATTGGAATAAATAAAAAAATCAAAAGATAGCATTAAGGGCATAAAAACCCTGTTTACTGAAGTAATAGCTGACAACTTTTTTCTAAAGAGGATAAAATAATTTAATATATAAATAAGTGAGGGATATAAAACCTCAAATAGCCACAATCAGAAAAGAACTTCCCTATAACACATCATAGTTAAAATCTCAGAAGTCCAAAATAAGAATAAAATCTTAAAAGCAGTTAGAGAAAAACAAAAATTCACTTATAAAGGAAATCCAATTAGAATTGCATCAGACTTCTCATAAACCTTAAAGGCCAGAAGAGCTTGGAGTAAAGTGTTTCAAGCTCTAAAAGAATATAATTTTCAACCCAGGCTGGTCTCTTCTGCAGAAGTATCTCTCAAAATTCAATTAGAAAGAAGATACTTTCATGATAAAGAGCACTAACGAAATTCCTGACCAGCAACCTAGCACTCCACAAAATTTAGTTTTTCACAGAAGAAGTAAAAATGACCAATAAATATGTGAAAAAATGTTCAACATTGTTGACCTTTAGAGAAATGCAAATGAAAACAACACTGAGATTCCATCTTACCCCAAAAAGTATGGTCATCATCAAGAAGTCAAATAATAACAAACGTTGGAGAGGCTGCAGGGCAAAAGGAACCCTTCTACACTATTAGTAGGAATATAAACTAGTACAAGCACTATAAAATCAATATGAAGATTTCTCAAAAAACTAAAACTAGAAATTTTCTTGACCCAGCTATTCCGCTTCTAGGTATCTTCCCGAAAGTTAAAGGCATCATATTACAGAGATAGATGCATACCATTTTTATAGCAACACAATTCATAATAGCTAAATCTTGGAAGTGATCCATACATCCATCAACAAATGAACAGATAAAGAAAATGTGATATGTTCATACCATGCTGTACTATGTGCCATAAAGAAAGATAAACTTCAGTCATTTGTAGGAGAATGGATGCACCTTGAGACCATAATGTTAAGTGAAATAAATCAGACATACAAACTTAAATATCACATGGTTTCTCTTACATCAGATGCCTAGAGTAAAAATAAAGAGCAAAATAAAAGATAAATAATAGAAAGTAGGGAGATAGATCATTCTCAAAGGGGAAGGAGTTCATGAGATAGAGGGTAGGGAGAGGGAGGGAAGGGATAATGGATGAAAAAAAGGAACTGTGATGTGTTATGTAGAAATACCAACTCCACACAAGGAATGTAAACATTATGTACTGTGAACATGTACAAAAAATAGAAAAAGAATAGGAACAAGAAATGAGAGGAGGGAAAGTGAATTTAAAAAAGGGAATCAAGATGTGTTATGTACATGTACCAACTTTGCACAAGGAATGTAAACGTTATGTACTATACACATGTACTAATAAGCAAAAATTAAACATTAAAAAAGACTAGAGAGAATTTTTCATTTTTTGAATCACCTACAATCATAACATAGTGCTTTGCCCATAGAAAGGGCACAATATATATTTTCTGATTTTGCTTGGAAACTATATTTATATATTGAACCAGTATGATTCTGTTTAGTCTCATAATGCAGATTATAAATTTTAAGTAAGAATGCATTCTTTGATTGCAGTCCTTAGCTCAGAGAGGTTGATCCCTTGAATCTTGCTCTGTTAGAAAATGCAGACTAAGAGGATGGCAACTGAGTATCATGTACTGATGGTTCTAATAAAAAAATCTTTGACTAAAAAGCAAAGAACAAGAAAAATGAAGACTGAATCAAATGATGGTTACTGGGAACCATTAGAAAAAGCATGTGGATTTTTAAAAAGGTGTCTTTCCTGTTGAAAACAAACAAACATACAGAACATCAAACTCACATTTTTTAGGCAACCAGGAAAGGGAATAATTCTTTAGTGACACAATTTATGAAATAAGACCCATAAAGTAATGTAAACCACCAAAGGTGGAAATTGATATTATCTTTATAATTCTATGCATTAAATCATGTGATGTGCTCTGTACTACTAAAGACAAAAGTTGGGAAAAGAAAATAAGAAATTGTAAACTTTGAAAATTCATTGACACTAACCAGGCAATAAAACACTAAGACACTATTTACAATGTGGAGACAATTCTTAGGGAAATAATTCTAAATATGTATATTTTAAGGATGATTTAAAAGTTTTTCAAAAGTGATTTTGACAATATATAATTTGTATCTGGTATGTCAAATTTAGAATAAAAAATTTCATTGAAAGATAATTTTCATGAAAGGGTAAAATCATGAATTTTATATAGATATTAAAATTAACATGTTAAAGATTGTGTGAATTTAACTCAGTGTGGGTACTGAGTTTATATAACTCATTCAATGGGGAGTCCAAAGAATAGATGTATTTATAGATCAGAAAAATTGAAAAAACTGCAAATGGAGGCAAATCTGATTTTACTATAGGAATGGGGTAATGGGGAGAGAGAGAATACAGGTGTATAACTATGGAGAAGAATTCCTTTTCACTGAAGTTGAGTAATTCACAATTTGTAGAATTATCAAACAACACCCTCACAATCAAAATCAGATAATGCAGAAAAGTATGCTTTAGATAAGGTGTAGTTTACCCTGAAGCACACATTTTCCACAGTGCTGCAGTGTGAAAAGACTTGTAGCTTTTTTTTTTTCATTTTAAACAAGAAGTTTATTTAAACAACAAGACACTTGACTTAAAGGGAAAACTATCTAGGATTCTTTTTCTTTCAAAGAGTAATTTACTCCTACATAAAGACAGATTGCCCTACATGTAACAGCTACGTACAAAAAAGTTATAAAATTGTCCTTGGTTTTACAATGATAAATGAAAAACATTAAAATTCTCCAATCAAACAAGGTATGCAAGGATTTTTATGTTGTCTTTTCTGTTAAAACAGTGAGAGCAAAATAACTTACTGGAATATAAAGATAAGAGCTGATGAGCATGCCATTAATGGAGAGAGGGAATTATTTTCACAGAACCAGTATCTCCCCATCCCGTCTGCATCTGATGTCAATCAAAACATATTGTTGGCCATTTAGTTAAAAAAAATGCAATATGCTTGTGCACATACACCAGATACTTTATGTACAATAAAGGAATGGGGAAGGGGTAAATGAAAGAATAGAGAAAACTATACTATAGTAGTCAGGATGTGGTGGAACCAAATTGCAGTTTTCTAATTGAGAGTGTATTCTTGGTCTGTAAGAACAGAGTTCTGGAGTAGAGTTGTTGCAGGTTCCCTTTTTAGTAGACACCTCCTGTCTGCTGCTGGAACACATCAATTGTATCTTCATCCTCCATTTCCAACTGTGCAGGTGTGTCTGTTTCATTGATTGGCTGTCCATCAAATCAGAATCTGATCTGCCTCATCCTGTCATTCACAATAGGCTTTCATTAGTTTACTAAGTGGTGTATGCCTCTTAATCTTAAATTGCACCACAGAACCATCCTGCCCTGCCACCTTCAAATTAATATGATCGTTGTTCTCAGTCTTGACTCCTTTCTTGGGCTTTTCATTGGCCATAGTGAGCGCCCGAGTCTTCTCAGCTGGCGTTTCACAAAAGAGGTACCAGGTCCACACCAAACGAGCACACAAGCAGCTCCAGGAGCAGCAGAAGGAGGCGGCAGCGGTGGCCAAGGGAGCAAGACTTGTAGTTTTAAATGCTATTTAAATAAAATTTCCATGGCTAGAGATTTTCAGTAGCCAATTATACACCTTTTATCTGCAGCATGGTTGTCATAAAACATTAGGGTTAAATAAAGGTGCCAGCAAATGTGAAAAGAAGATACACCAATGACTGGGCGAGAGCACAGGATGACAGCATAGGTGTTAAGGATAAGATTTACTTATACAATTTTCCTGATACTGGTTAGGTTTCATTTTTCTTTTCTTTCCTTTGGATTATTGGGTACCCTTAAGATTGCCTGTACTTTATTCTCCTCAGTTCCTCTTTGAAGATGGATATTTGAGTTAAAGTTTTTGGGCAACTGAAATAAATTATACACAAAAATATTTTATAAATAGAAAAATGCTAAATAAGTGTAAAAGGCTAATATATTATCATAATGAATATCATTTATTATTTAATTTTCTTTCTTGTGGCCTTTCATTGCACTTAAAAAGCTCAAATTCTAAGCTTAGATGAAGTAAATTGATTGCAAAAGTGGCCCAGCAATTCCTCCCAACCCTGTCCACAAAATCCTTTGTAAGAAGCATTTCTTACTCTTAACTACCAGTAGGGAGTCTATTCTCTTTCTTCTCAAATCTTAGCTGGCCTTGTAACTTACCTTAAGGTGATATAGCCAAACTGATACCATGTAACTTCTAGCCTAGGCTCTGCAGCTTCTCCTCTTGCTCTGTTGGAAGTCTTTAACCATGTGAGGCAGCCATCCTTGCTCACTAGGCCTAAGACCTCACTGACAGACACCATCAGATGTATGAATGGACTCACCTTTGACTTGTTTTGAGACCTCGCTGGGTGTAGTAGGATGAATGACACCGGGTAAATTCAAGAGAAATATTGCTCAGCTGAGTACATCTTCAACTGCTGAGCAAATAACTAGTTGTTGTTTTAAGTTACTAATTTAGGGGTCTTTTGTCTGACAAAAATAGGTAACAAAAACTTGTGTTCAAAGTTGGACATAATTTAACCCCTGCCTATCACTCCAAACTCATTCTCTGCCATTTTTTTCTTGTTATATTAGGTTCCACTCACATCAGATTACTTAAATACAGATTTCATATTTGTTGCTCTTAATTTGCTCTTTCCCTATGTTGCCTCAAACTCCCGCATTCTTATTCATAATTTATATTATAATCTAAATATCACTTTTTCAAAAGCCCTTTATTAAGCCAAAGGTAGATAGAGTTTCTTATAGTTCTTTTGGTAAATACTAAGAGACCTCATACTACACCATTTATTTTCACTATAGCTCTTATCACAATCACAATAATCAACCTTTAAAACATTTTCCTTTTTCAATAAATTCTATAAGGGCAAGATCTCAATTATCTTATTGACTGCTGCAAATACAGCTAATTGCAACTAATACAATGCCTGCAGCCCAATGGGTTTTTTGCAGGTATAAATATTTGTTGAATAAGTAAATACGTCATAAGTATTTTCCAAATAAATGTTTATTATAATAATTATCATTATGTTTTGTCTCCTAAGAATTGATTTCCAATTCTAAGTAAATTCATTGTGTCATGTATTGTGCAGTTCTATAAAGTCAATGATTAAACAACTGTCGAGAAAATTTATATTTATGTTTATTTTAGGCTATTTAATTGACAAAGATTATTTATATTCAAAGTATACAACATTATGATTGGATACATATATTCATTATGTAATAATTACTGCAGTCAAATTAATTAATACTTCCATCATCATTCATGCTGAACATGAGATCCTCAGAATTTGTCATTTTGAGGCTTAGGTTTGTGCTCTGTGATCAGTATCACCATGGTTTCTGTACCCATCAGTTCCCTAATAACTGCTGGATCTACTCTCTGATTCTGTGTGACTTTTTGAGATTCCACTGATAGGTGAGATCATTAAATATTTGTCTTTATCTGATTAAGTATTTATCTGATTTATTTCACCTAGAATAATGTCATTCAAGTTCATACACATAGTTGCAAATGACAAGATTTCCACCTTATTATGGCTGAATAATATTCCATTGTATAAATGCACCATGTATTTTTTAATCATTCATCCATCAATGGATGCTTATGTTGTTTCCATATCTTATCTATTGTGAATAGTACTGCAGAAAACAAGAAGGTACAGATGTCTCTTCAAGATGCTTATTTCATTTCCTTTGGAAATATAACCAATAGTAGGATTATTGTATCATATAATAATTCTATTTTTAATTTTTTGAGGAATCTTTGTACTGTTTTTCCATAGTAGCTATACCAATTTTAATTTCCAACAACAGTATGCTAAAGTTCCCTTTTCTCCAGATCCTGACAACACATGTTACCTTGCCAAAGGCCA
This sequence comes from Heterocephalus glaber, assembly GCF_053883595.1. Taxonomy (NCBI): domain Eukaryota; kingdom Metazoa; phylum Chordata; class Mammalia; order Rodentia; family Bathyergidae; genus Heterocephalus; species Heterocephalus glaber. Next base: position 81,492,912 of record NW_028258315.1, on the reverse strand, counting down.
TACCTCATTGTGGTTTTGATTTGCACTTCTGTGCTGTTAAGTGATGTTGAGCACCTTTTCATAATCTGTTGGCTATTTGTGTGTCTTCTTAAGAAAATGTTTATTCAGATCAGGCCATATGATTATTTTTAAATCAGGTAGTTGTGGGTTTTTTTGCAATTGAGTTGTGTGAGTTTCTTATCTGCTTTGGATATTAACCTCTTATATATGATTTAGAAATATTTTCTCCCTTTCCATATGCTGTTGTTTCTTTTGCTGCACAGAGGGTTTTTGGTTTGATATAAACCCACTTGTTGCTTTTGCTTTTCATGTCATATTAGAAAACTCATTCCCAAGATCAATGTCAAGGAAATTTTTTTGTTTTCTTCTAGAACTTTTATTGTTTCAGATTGTACATTTAAATCTTTAATCTGTTTTGAATTATTTTTTGTACAGAGTGTAAAATAAGGATTTAGTTTTATACTTTTTGTATGTGAATGTCCAGTTTCTCCAACATTTTAAATTAAAGATTCATTCCTTTTCCATTGTGCATCTTTGGCATTCTTCTTAAATACCAATTGCTTATATGTATGTAGCTTTATTTCTGAGCCCTCTGTTCTGTTCATTATTTGTACATGTCTGTTTTATGAGAGTAACATAGTGATTTGATTACTATTAGTTTGTAATAGAGTTTGAAATCAGGGCCTGTGATGCCTGTAAATTTGTTACTCTTTATCAAAACTGCTTTTCCAATTTGTGGTTCTTTATTGTTTTATACAATTTTTAGGATTGATTTTTTATTCTTGTGAATAATGTAATTGGAATTTATAATAGATATTAAATCTGCAGAATGTTTTGATAGTAGAGATTTTTAAATTTTTTGTTTAAATAAAAATTGAATATATTAAAAGACACATTGCTTTCTCCCTAAAAGTCTTCCTAATCTCCCTAAAAATGCTCCCTATCACTTGAAACAGTATGAAGATTTTAACAATATTTAGTTCTTCCAACATATGAGAATGGGATCACTCCATTTATTTGTGTCTTCTACAGTTTCTTTCATGAGTATCTTATAGATTTTAGTGTACTGATTTTTCACCTCAATTAAATTTCTTTTATTTTGTGATCATATTTTAAATGGGATCATTTTCTTACTTTTTCAACTAATTCATTGTTCAGATATAGAAATACAACTAATTATTATGTAGTGATTTTTCTATCTTGCAGATTTTCTGAGTTGATTTCTCAATTCTAACAGGTTTTTTTGAGGAATTTAAAAGGCATTCTATATATAAAATTGTGCCGTTTTTAATCTACAAGGAATTGGTGGCTCTATACTATTGGTCATTTAATAGAGAAAACTAGAAAGATTTTTGAGAGGTAGTCACAGTATTAAAGGTGATAGAATATAATTTGGAAGAGAAATAATATAGTTTTTTTAAAAAGGAAATGACTATCATCATGAATAATTTTTAAGACACAAATCTTAGGAAGAGGTTATTATGTAGGACCTGTATCCGGAATGCTGAGATATACTTAAACAGCTTTATTTTCTTGAGTGTTACATGGCACATTACATTGTCAAGATGTGTGGCCATGCCTAAAATTCTGTCTGTGTGTAAGTGAAATGGGTGCATAAGCTGAACCCCATGACCTGCAAGGATCCAGTGAATTACCAAAGCAGCAGAGTATTATCGCTGTTCAGGAGGATTGGTGAATTTGTGGTTTTTTGATTCTGCTACTTACCATTTTACAGAAAAGAATGGAAAATTTGGCTTTTCCTTAGGCATGGTCCTTAACAGGCTTAAATAATGACAAGATTTTTAAAACTCCACAAGAATGAAGAAAATCTTGTCCTGTCTCTTGAGGTCTGCGTTAATGCTGTGGGTAAGTCATTCAAGTTTTCCCGTTCATGATTTATTTCCCATCTGTAGACAATTGTGTTATGACTAAGATCACTTCTGTCCATAGCAGCTACAGATTTTTTTTTTTTGGTACCGGGGATCAAACTCCGGTCCTTTCACTTGTGCAGCAGGCGGCAAAACCACTGAGCTAAATCCCCGGCCCCTAGCTATAGATTTTTAAACGTATTGCTTTGTGTGACAACTAAGCTTAACTGTCAATTTGATTGGGAGGCACCTATGGGTAAAGCATATCTCTGTGTATGTCTGGGTGGGTTATGGAGGCCTGGCCTTGGGTGCTATTCTGGACTCTGACCTCTTCCTCTCTGGCATTATTCCTCTTCTCTGATTCCCAGATACCATGAAGTAATTAGCTTTGCCCTACTAAGCCTTCTGCCATGATGTTCATGGCTTGAAGCCAGTTAACCATGGACTGACTTGTGAGCCAAATACATGTCTCTTAAATTATGGGTCTCAGATATTTTATATAACAGCAGGAAAGCTAGTACTCCTTGGATTGTCTGTAACATCTTCATCCAGTTGGTGTGGGGTGAGGTGTTAGAATGCAGACTCAGACTGCTAGGTAGATTTAACAAAGGATGGTAGAAATAGGATGGGAGATTGGAATTCAGGCATTTGTATTAAAAAATTCACCGGATGATTCAAATATTCCTTATGTTCTCAAGATTTTCTTTGCTATGTCCCAATGTTATATATGAGGACAGGTAATTTTTACACAGATTTGAGAAATTTTATATGATAAGAATACTGCCACTTTTTAAACACTAGAAGAGACTGTATTCATTTGTTATGACTTTTTCATCAGTTACTATAGTTGAAATCGTTACAAGCTATACCCTACTCATATAATTTTTGTTAGGTTTAGATCTTAGAGGACTTAAATTCTTACAACCACTTAAACAGCACCAACACCGTCAAAAGAAATAGCAAATTGAAGTCAGTACTCTAACATCCACATTAGTTTGGGACTTTTATTCTCTCCTCTAGCCTCTGATCAGATATTATGGAAAGAAGACCTTCACTGAAACACACAATGAGATGAAATGAACTAGTTATATTCTTGGTGTGAAACATTCATTATGATAGGTGTTTATGTATATCTATAGATCTTGATATGATATTCACCCATATAAAATTTATGTAGTGATGCTTGGATTGCCCCTGAAATTATAATCACATTTCTGGACTGCTCTGTGTTGCTTTTAATTTGAATTTATGGGTATAAAATATGTGCTAAGGAAGTTGAGTTCTGGCTCCTCAGGAGAAGACTGTAAAAAACATTTTGATATATGAAGCACTTTAAATTAAAGTCTCCTAAACATTCCTGTGAGGTGAGCAACATAGCCATAACCACCCACACACAACCAAAGAAAGAAAGTGACAATAGATTTGTCCACTTTGATCCCTTGATATAGTAGAACTAAACTTGAAATTATTTCCAAGTCTTTCCAGTTCTGAACCCAGTGCTCCTTCTTCTACACCCTGTTCATTCCACAGTCCAGAACTTTTTGCATTTTTTTCTCTGAAGTCTTCTTTTAAAAAGTCTGTGTACTCAGAATGAAAGAAGAAAAAATAGATTATACTTATTTTACTCATAAAGTCTTATTATTTTATTCATAAGTCTTATTCCTGCCCATTTTGATGGCTACTGTACTGACTGCTTTCTATGAAATTACTAGTAGAAAGTAGGCTGCAGCTGAACTGTTCATGAAATCTCAGGGAGATGGAATGACATAGGAGATCTGCCTTTACTCAGGAATGATACCAATTCTGCCACAGAAAGTAGCAAGTAGCTCTACAGTTTGTCCTCTATTCTCCATACCTTCTGCTACTTCTTCAAAAGAGGTTCTGTTCAGTTTTCATCTGAGACATAGTAGGTACTAAGAAAAAATGTATTAAAAGAAGAGATGCTTGAACTACAGGTAATATCTCCTATTCAATTTTTGTCCCCTTCCTTTTGAAAAAGTCTTGGGATTAGCAATACCAGGACTCAAACCACAGTTAGAGGAGTGTGGAGTACACACTTAAAATCACTTAATCACTCCACTATGCTATTCCCTGACCATTAGTCCCTTTTAGAGTGCACGTAATGGACTTTTGCAGGATCAGCAAGGGGCTCTGTAGCACTTTAGAATTATTTGTAAAATTCAACTGTTTACAATCTTTTTACTCCATTTGGCTATGAGATTGAAATTTCCTAGGGAAGATGACCATAGTTAATGTTTTTAGTGAACTCTTAGCATTCCCAGATTACTAAACTGCTTCTTATTTTGTTTAGATCATGAGTTCACAAAGAGGGACTTTTGAGAGTTGAAGATTCGACTCTAAGGGTGGTAGCAAACCCCAGGGTGGGACATGACTTGCCAATCTGTCTGTACCTGGGGCTCTTTCAGAAGCTTTTCAATGGCTCCTTTAGGAAACTAAGGTTATTTAATATTCCTTTATATTATGTGGCCCTCTGCAGGAGAGCAACCCTATGGGGATCAGTGAAAAGCACAGCCAGTCAAGCTGTCTTTTACTTCCTTTGTTCAGCAAAGTCACTTATAAGCCATGATTACAAGGGAATGTTGCCTAATTGTAACAGGCCCACATAACCTCAATATTACAATGAATTAAAGACACTGATGATCTACTGGAAACTTGCAGATACTTTGCTGCCTACTAACCATCCTCTTGTCACAAATTTGGTTTCAGAAAGGCCTCAGAGTCATTTGGCTTTGAAAAGCAGCTTTTTGAAGTTACCTGAAAATAAGGTATGCAAGTTGCTATACTAAGAAGTTGGTATTGAGTGAGGATTTCCAGACTGATCCACCTCAATCAAGAAGAGACAGACTTATGTCTGAAAGTACTCTTTATCCCCAGGTGTCCATTCATATTTTTTAAAGTAACAGAAACTTTACTGAATTTTAACAATGCCCATATCCACCAAACTAGATTGCAGCCCATTCTGGTCAAGCAATTACATTTTGGCCAGTGGATATGAATGTAAATAGTACATGTAACTTGCTCATTATATCTCTAAAAAGAAACTTACATTCTCTCTTTTACAATTCCCATGAGCTAAAACTCAACCTGTAGTGCTGATGAACCAGATATAACTCAGAGAAGGAGGACAACAGCCTAAGTTATAGTGGATGATTAAAACCTGAGGGTCTGGATACTATATATGACAGAACTGTTTGTTGTGTACATACCTACTTCCAAACTGTTATTTTGATGAAGAATAAGCTTATCCTTTGTTTGAGATTCTAGAAAATTGAGACTCTTTCTGGTAGAAACTTAGTTTTCTCCAAACACAAAGCCTTTTTCTACAGACTTAAGTCTAGATGTCAGTATGTTTTATTGATTCAAATTGGCCTTGTTCTGATAACCTTAAAATATCTGGAGAGATAAAGCATGGCCATTGGAGGATCTTAAAAAAGTCAAAGAAAATTCTAGAAAGATAGTGCAGCCAAGTGGAAAAATATATGTCATGACACCAGATGGACCTACTCCTTATATGTCATCCTTTTAATTTTGGGCCTTCCTGAATCTCAGTTTCTTCAAGTATAAACTAATAAAAGTTATATATGCCACACAAAATTTTTATGAGGATTCACAGCAATAACATATATGTCATATTTGGTGCAAGGAGTTTCTCAGTAATCCTAGTTCTTTTACTTCCAATTGTTTTCTACATTTTTAGCCCTGTTTTACAGAGAAGGGAATACGGTGTTAATTAATTAATTGGAAAGGTTCAGTAGATGTTGAAGAAATGCTATGAGCTGAGTTGTTGGGGCCACTCAGAAGTTCTTTTTCCTCTCCAACTTCATGAACAAACTTCGGAAGACTGTGCAATGGGGGAGGAACTGACAGTACAAATGGTTACTCTTTGAGAGTTGTCATCAGAATTATCAAGAATATTTTGAATAGAAGTTCAAAAAGCCCCAGTGAAATGAAAAATTAAAGACTCCAAAGTTCTTCTGATGGCACAGTGTATCTCTTGATAAAATTTGCTCTTGGTTTTGGCAAGGTCTTCTCTACTTAAGGATTTGCTTTGTTGACAAGGATACTCAGTATTGATTACTGGCTGGTTATTCATTAGTAGTCTAGTTAACATCTCAACTTCATGTACTTTATTTTTTAAATTAGATAGAGCCTTTATAATCTAATTGCTTCCTGTTTTGTCTTTGATTCAGGAATTCCTAGGAAAGATCAACATTAAATCAATCTGAGGGAATATGGTTTATCTAAGGTAGATTAACAACTTAGTAGTTTACCCCAAGTGTCACTCAGGCAACAAGTTTGTTTACATACTGACTATCCCTAGTGTTGTGAGGGCAAGTGTTATTTCAACCAATCAATTCTTGTATTGAATAGATTTGATAAAATTGTCATTTTTATATTTCCCATTTTATTATCATACAAATTAATGAAAAAAATGAAATTTTTGGTCATCCTGTATTTACATGATTGGACTGGTAAGTGGTTAATGTCTGGCTTAAAAGCACAAAATGAGCCTGTGCACAACTTCTAATGACATATGGCATTATGGTCCTTCTGTTTTAGGAAGGACATAGAACACAGTTAAATAACTGCAGTGAAACCCAACTTAGATCACATCCTGCTGGCTCTCTCATGTTACTTATCATGAGGGAAATTACAATTAAAACCACAATGAGATATCACCTGATGCCTGTCATAGTGATTATTAACAAAAGTGGAAAATATAAAAAATGTTGGCAAGGATGTGGCAAAAAGAGAATCCTTGCATACTGCTGATAGGAATGTGAATTGGTACAGCATTATGAAAAACTGTACAAAGATTCCTCACAAAAACGAAAACTAGAACTACACTGTGATCCAGAAAGCCCATTTCTGGCTATCAGTGTTAGTCAGCCCTGTTAGTGTAACAGATACTTGATACAATCAACTGTAAAGCAAAAAGGTTTATTTTGACCCACAGTTTTGGAGATTGCCATCTATGACTAATTGGACCAACTGCTTTGGGTCTATGAGGACACAGCACATTGTGGTGGCAGCGTGCGATGGATAAAATCCCTACATCATGTAGGGAAGTGAAAAAGAGAGAGAAGCTGGGCTCCTGTTATCCCCTTCCTATCTTGTCATATCGCCTTGTGACTAGAAGACCTCTCTAGCCCGTACCTCTTAAAATGTCCACCACCTCCCAATACCACTTAGATGATGACTAAGCCTTTAAAACGTTCACTGTGGGAGACATTTAAGATCCCAACTGTAATGACATTCAAAGGATTTGAAATTAGTACATGGACGCAATGTCAGAACTCCCATATTCACTGTAGCAATATTCACAATAGTCAAGATATGGCATCCTTCTAGGTATCCATCCATGGATGAGTGGATAAAGGTTTGACATACATGTAAAACTGAAAACTGTTCATCCATAAAGTGAACATGACAACATGAATGAGCCTAGAAGATGTTATGTCTAGTGAAATAAGTATACTGGAACAGAAAGAAAAATACTATGTGGTCTCATTTATATGTGCCATCTAAATAAGTTGAACTCATAGAAGCAGACAATAAAATAGTGGTTATCAGATTTCTAGGGGGTGGAGAATATGGGGAAATAGTTGCTCAAGGGTGCAAAGTTTCTTTTATATTGGAGGAATATGATGTGTTGCACAACATGGTGACTATAGTTAATAATAGTGTATAGCACATTTCAATATGGCTAAGAGTAAATTTCAAATATTCTTTTTATAAAAAATGGTATTTGAGGTGCTAGATATATTGCCTTCATTTAATCATTACACGTTGTGTAAATGTGTTATCACTTTGTATCAAATTAATACATACAATTATAATTTGTCAATTTATAATAAAACAAAATAAAAAGAAAAGAATTGAGTAGAATAAGAGAATTATAAATAAAACAGAGTTTTGATTCTCAGGAAAAATCTCAAAGTAGTAGACAGAAATAAACAAATCTTTAATATTAAATTTGTCAATTCAAACATTATGGGTTATTTATTGTATACCAGAAACTCTGAAAGACACTGAAACTGATTCACAAAATGAGTCCCAGTCCATGAATACTTTTATCATCTATTGGGAGAGTTAAGTTTTAAGCAAGAATCACCCAAAAGGTTTGGTTTAGCTACAAAACATTAAAAGACCATGGAAGAAGGAATGGGTGTGGAGAATGAATAGGCCATAAAGGTAGTAGTATTCCTGACAGAGCAAGTCACGTGAGTGAGTACTGATGAGTGGAAGGGCTTGGTGCCTTCAGGTTCTGGTAAGGATTCAGTAGACCTGGGTGTTCCAGGGTGAAAGGAACTAACATTGGAAAGGCATTTGGGGCCCAATGACAAAAGGTCATATGAGTCAATTTAAATGGTTTGAATTTTCTCCTGAAAGCAAAAATTTTGAAGCAGATAAGTGAAATCATCTGCTCTAATATTAGAAAGGTAACTACAGCAGATGCAAAAGGGGATGTAGCTATATCCTATTTTAATTTCCTGGACATTGATATCCCTCCTTTTTATGTAATTCAGAATATGGTCTTCAGATAGCCATTTTAAAAATTATACTCATGAGACTGAAGTTTCTTCACCTTTATGGGGTGAAATAAATTCTGCCCACTGTTAAACAATGGTAAATGGTATTACATACTTAAAATTTCAACACACATCAACCTCTGAAACTTTAATATGTCATTTTCTTTCTTCTAGGAAAAAGGCTCAGTTAGTCTTGTGTGGATGAGTAAAAAATCAATTAGAATGTTTAGGGAAAAAAATCATTCATTCCTTGCATACAAATGCTTCATGCTCAGTTTGAGCAGCTTCCTATATTGCAGGCCATCATTTCCTCCCCAGTGTAAGTATATTATGAGTGTGCGATGTGTTTGGCCACCACAATAAAATACAATATGTTTAAAATGTTTTTGCCTTCTGTTATAAAAGAAATAAAAGTAAATGAAATAAAACAAAAGTAAACACAAGCATTTGCAGATGTGAAGGCTTCTGATATCAGTTTTATCCTCACCAGGTAATTTTCCCTAGTTCTGGCTCAGCTGAGATTTGCCACCATCCATTGTCAACTTTTATGAGCATCAGGATTGCTTTATTGCTGCAATGCTTGGAAAAATACTTCTCTTTTACAAGTAATCTAGATCCATCAAGCTGTCTAGTTCTACTACATCAGTCACTGCTTTGTAGTTTATTTGGTGACAGTGACTGCCAATAAAATAATGTTGTAAAATATTCTGGTGTGAGGAGGCTAATTCAGCGTGGGTTAATAAAGCTGCTGTGATTCATCGTGCTGAGTAGCATGCTTTTTATGCTGGGCATCTTTTAGACAGATGTGCAAAATTACATCGAGGTTAGCTGAAATTTATGCCAAGTGCAGGGTTTTACTTAATTTATATATTTACTTTCTTTCAGACCTACGTTTTAAATAAAGTATATAGGTTTCTCTCTGGGATGATGGATTGTATCCAGCGTTGAATTCTGAACAGGTTTATGAACTCAGGTAATAAAACAGAGGTAAAGAGGCAAAAATGACAGCCCTGAGGCTTGCTTTATTATGGCTTCTCTCTGACTCCATGCAAAGCACAAGAGGACCCAAACCCTTGTAGAGAGTATTTAAATAGGCTCTCTGAAAACTCTGATTATGAGCCAAGAATAATAAACGTCTCAAAAGAAGGCTGTTAATTGAAAAGACCAGTGATTTCAGAGGAATTAATATTACTGCCAGACCTGACTTGCTTTCTCTTCCTTTTAATTTACCCCTCTTTTTAAATTTACAAATAGTCATGCAAACTGGAGCATTAGAAGGCGTGAGCCAGAATGGTAAATAAAACATGTCTGGGGCACTTTGTGCCAGAGTTAAAATGCTGAAGTAGAAGACCCAGACTGAGCTCTCCCACTATTTTCTTCATCTGTCAACTAGATGAACTGGTAAATTGGATGTAAACTGTCTTTGAAAATATCTCATAATGTTGCTGTAAAGAACTTTTATCTAGCTCTGTGTGGTTGTGTGCGTTTGTAATGCCAGCACTCTGGGATGCTGAGGCAGGAGGATTATAAGTATGAGCCCAGCCCAGGCAACTTAGAGACTAAGCAAGACCTTGTCTCAAAATTTAAAAATTTACAAAGGTACAGGAGATGTAGCTCAGTACAAAGGCTCTAGGTTTAACACCCCTAGTACTACGAGAGAGAGAGAGAGAGAGAGAGAGAGAGAGAGAGAGGAACAGAAACAGAGCTTTTATCTAATAGGTCAGAAAGTGCTCTGTAAAGCATAAGTAAACCAATAAAGCAAAGAGATAAAAATAAAATAAATATAATATACAATCTTAAAAATTAATTAATATATTATATTAAGTTTTGCCAGTTTAGGACACAAGTATTTTCCAAATTTGTTGTTTTGACTGATTACTTGAGTTCCTATAGAGTCTATTAACAAGCAGACCAGTGCTTCTCTTTTGAGACCCTTTTTCCTCTCCCAACGTTCAAATTATGCATGAAACCTAGTTGCTAATCCAGCCCCCTGGGACAGGTACCAGGCCTAGGGAACTGGAGAATTTGAGCAAATCTCTTGTGGTTTTTGCAACAACATGAAGTCACTGTTGGAAATGCATCTCTCAGTGTCCAGTGAATGAACACTGATGCAATAATGCCTTGCTCATGCAGATCCTTGAACAGGATATAGTGGTGCATATACACAGACTTTTAGGTGAGATCTGCATTTATGCATTCATAGGCAAAGTCTCTGTGTGCATAGACTCCATGAAGAGCAGAACTTTGTTAAATGGATTTCAACTGGCAGCCTGTGCACTGCTTCCAGGTGCTCAGTGCTGGCCTAGGGTCAGATCATCTATTTCATCTAATGTTGACTGTCCCTCTGGTTATGTGGGGTGCTTCTCTGGAGAGGACCATTGAAGAGGCCCTTCAACCAGTCATCCTCTATATGGGTTTATATTGTTTTCCCTCTCAGAACACTCCTCAGCTCCTGTGTCAATGAGCCACTTACTTTCCAGAAGTTTCTCTAGCTACAAAATAAATGGAAAAGATTGAAAGTTGCAAAAAGTTTTGTTGCCCCCCCCATGGATGTGGTTATCGACTTTCTTTATTTTTACCTAATAGGATAGTGCTACTCAAGTGTTCCTGGATGAATCATAGAGGCTTTAAACCAAAAGACTTTCTCTGTAGATGAAAAATAGAGAATTTGAACGTTTTTTAGTAACAGAAAATTCTAAGTAATGCCTCATGGATTCCCTTGCCACACAAGTAATATTTTTCTGGTTTTGTCTTACCATTACTGTTTCCAAGTTAACTTCCTGAGTAGTCCATGTCTGCTTTACAATCTGGTTTTAAAGCCACTTTTTTCTTTCTAAGGAATTCTCGCCTATCATACATGTGTACACCCAATGCTCGAGTTTGGTATTTTTATGAGCCTGTAAAACTTAATAAAACAAGTTATTTATTAATGAATATGTACATATGGGGTTGAACATAGTATGTTGATTTGGTTTGCTAGGTTAAAAGTATTCACTGTACAAAAGAGGGATTCTTTATCCCTTATTTATCTACTTCATTATGGAGTTTGAATTCCAAACCCTGCCTCATTCTGTCATGTCATCCAAAAGAAAGTATTTCTCTTAGATTTTATGACTGCTATTTCTACATTTATTAATTTTTTCCCATTTAGTTTATTGGTACATTTTAGGTACACAATACAGTTACGTTCATCTTGGGGATCTTACACCTTTACATGATGTATCTTGGTTCTTATATTTTCCCCATTTCCCTGCCCTCCCTTCAATCCCTCCATCCTTCCCTGTTAACAAAAACTTTGTTTCCATGTTTTTCCTTTTCTCATATTTTTTCTTTTCCCTTCTTTCCTTTCCCCTACCCCTCCCACTTCCCCATTTTCTTCCTGTTTCACAATATCAATTATACATTTTGATTGTTATTTACACTTTTCGTTTTTCACACCAGAGAAGCTATTTGGTATTTACACATGTATGTCCTATTTATTTCACTAAAGAGTATACCCTCAATGTGCACCCACTTAGCTACAAATGTCTCCAGTTTCTCATTATTTATGGCTGAGAAGTACTCCATTTTATAAAAAAAAAACAAAACAAAACCACGTTTTCTTTATCCGGTTTCCAGCTGATGGGCAATTGGGCTGCTTCCAAGTTTTAGCTATTACAAACTGTACTGCTATAAACATGGGTGTGCATATATCACTGTGGCATAATTCTTTTAATTCTTTTGGGAAGATACCAAGTACAGGAATAGCTGGGTCAAATGGGACTTCCAATCCTAGTTGTTTGAAGTATCTCCATACTGATTTCCACAGTGGTTGCACCAGTCTGCACTCCCACCAGCAGTAGAACAGGGTTCCTCTTTCCCCACAGCTCCACCAGCATTTGTTATTGGTTGATTTCATGATAGAAACCATTCTTTCTTGGGTGAGGTGGAATCTCAGCATTGTTTTCATCTGCATCTCTAGAATGACCAGTGATATTGAACATTTTTTCATATGTTTATTTGGTGCTTTTACTTCTTTGTCTGAGAAATGTCTTTTCATTTCAGATGCCCAATTTGAATTGGGTCTTTGTATTTGGAGATCTGATTTTTTTTTTTAGTTCTTTATATATTCTAGATACTAGACCTTTGTCTGAGGTACAGCTGGTAAAATTTTCTTCCCACATTGTAGGTTGTCTCTTAGCTCTGTTGGTGGTTTCTCTTGCAGTGCAGAAGCTTTTTAATTAGATGAGATCTCAGTTGTTGATTCTATGTGCTAGTTCCCATGTTATTGAGGTTTTGTTCATAAAGTCCTTTCCATTGTGAATGTCTTCAAGAATTCTACCTAACTTATCTTCCAGCAAGTTTAGTGTTTCTGTTTTAATATTTAGATCTTTAATCCACTTCAATTTTAGTTTAGTGCATAGTGACAGACAGGGGTCTAGCTTTAATCTTTAGCAAGTTGAAATCCAGTTTTTCCAACACCATTTATTAAAGAGACTTTCTGTCCTCCAGTGAGGATGGTTGGCTCCTTTGTCAAAGATGAGGTAGCTGAGTATGTCTGGAGTTATTTCTGCATCGCCTAATCTATTCCACTGAACCTTGGGTCTGTTTCTCTGCCAGTACCATGCTGTTTTTATCACAGTGGCTTTGTAGTACAGTTTCAAGTTGGGGATTGTGATGCTCCTGCCATGTCTTTATTGCCTAGAATTGCTTTTGCTATTCTAGGTCTCTTCTGGTTCCAGATGGATTTTTGGATTGTTTTCTCTAGTTCTGTGAAATATATTGTTGGAATTTCGATCATTATTGCATTGAATCTATGTAGCAGCTTCGGAAGAATGGCCATTTTCACTTGTTCTTCCTACCCAGGAACAAGGGATGTCTTTCCATTTTCTTATATCCTCTTCTATCTCTTTTTTTCAGAGTGCTGTAGTTTTCGGTATAGAGGTCTTTTGCTTCCTTTGTTAGATTGATTCTTAGATATCTCATTTTTCAGATGCTATTGTAAAAGGAATTGTTTCCCTAATTTCTCTTTCAGTGAGTCTGTTATTTGTGAATGAGAAGGCTATTGTTTTTTGAGTGTTGACCTTGTATTCAGCTACTCTACTGACTCTGTCAATTATGTCTACAAGTCTTTTAGCGGAGTTTTTTGGGTCTTCTATATAGAGTATCATATCGCCAGCAAATAATGACAGTTTAACTTCTTCCTTTCCTATCTTTATTTCTTTTATTTCTTTCTCTTTTCTAATTTCTGTGGCTAATGTTTCCAAATCTATATTGAAAAGGAGTGCTGATAGTGGACATCCTTGTCTTGTTCCTGGTTTTAGCATGAAGGTTTTCAGTTTTTGACTATTTAGTATGATGTTGGCTGTTGGTTTTTCATAGATAGCCTTTATCAAGTTGAGATAAAGACCACCTATTCCAATTTTCTGCAGGGTTTTTATCATGAACGGGTGAATTTTGTCTAATGCTTTTTCTGCATCTATTGAAATGCTCATATGGGTTTTATCCTTGTCTCTGTTAATATAGTGTATTACATTTATTGATGTACGTATGTTGAACCATCCTTACAACACTGGGATAAATCCGACTTGGTCAGGATGTATAATCTTCTTGATGACCCTCTGTATTGTTTTCCAGAATCTTGTTGAGGATTTTTGCATCTATGTTCATTAGGGAGAGTGGCCTGTAGTTCTCTTTTTGGGTTGGGTCTTTCCCTGGTTTTGGAATGAAAGTAACATTTACTTCCAGGAATGAAGTTGGAATTATTGCTTCCCTTTCAATTTCATTGATGACTTTAGCAAGTAGTGGTGATAGTTCTTCTCTAAATGTCTTGTAGATTTCAGCAGAAAAGCCATCAGGCCCTGGGCTTTTCTTTTTTGGTAAACTTTTAATTACGTTTTCAACTTCACTGATTGTATTTGGGTTGTTTAGAATTTTTATATCTTCTTCATTTAACTTTGGCAATGTGTATGTATCTAGGAATCTGTTCATTTCTTCTGGGTTTTCCATTTTATTAGAGTAGAGGTTCTCGAAGTAGGTATTGATGATCCTCTGGATTTCTGCTGGATCTGTTGTGACTTCACTTTTTTCATTCTTGGTCTTTTTTTTTTGGTACCAGGGATCCAACTTGGGACCTTGCGCTTGTGAGGCAGGCAGTAGATCCACTGAGCTAAATCCCCAGCCCACCTTTTTCATTCTTAATTGCATGGATTTGAGCCTTTTCTTTCCTTTTTATGATAAGTTGGCTAAGGGTTTATTGATTTTATTTATTCTTTCAAATAACCAACTCATCGATTCGTTAATTTTTTTGTATTGTTCTCTTAGTCTCCATTGTATTGATTTCTGCTCTGATGTTTGTAATTTCCTCCCTTGTATGAGCTTTGGGTTTGTCTTGCTCTTCTTTCTCTAGGAGCTTAAGATTCAGCATTAGGTTGTTCATTTGAGCTCATTCTGTTTTCCCAGTGTAGGCATTCACTGCTATGTATTTACCTCATGGAATTGCTTTCATTGTGTCCCATAGATTCCTGCATGTTGTACTGGCATTATCATTTATTTGTAAAAACTGTCTAATTTCTTCTTTAATTTCCTCTGGGACCCATTGCTTGTTCAGGAGAATGGTATTCAATTTCCATGTGTTTGTGAAATTCTTGTGGTTTCTTATGCTGTTGATCTCCAGTTAAATTGCACTTTGGTCTGATTATATACACGGGATAACTTCAATTCCTTTTCATTTACTTAAACATGTTCTATGAGCTAGTATGTGGTCTATTTTGTTCAGCTGAAAAGAATGTATATTCTGATTTTGTGGGATGGAACCCTCTGTAGATGTCTATTAAGTGCATTTGTTCAAAAGCTTGCTTTAGTTCTAGTATTTTGTTGTTGATTTTTTTGTCTAGATGATCGGTCTATTTGGGATAGTGTGGTATTGAGGTCCCTCACTACAATTGTATTAGTGCTTATTTGGTTTTTCATGTCCCCTAATATTTGTTTTGTACAGGTGGGGGCATTAGTATTTGATGCATATAATACCATTTATGTATGCCTTGCCTGGTGACTTCACTCTTTTGGGCCTTATGGAGTTGTAATCTTCATTGTGTTTTACTAGGATATTGTTTAGAATTGTTTGGTGTGCTGGTTTGGTGTTCATGAAATTTCTAAGGTGTTCTTTGTCATGGAAGTATCTAATTTCCCCATTGATTTTGAAAGTTAATTTTGCAGGATACAACAGTCTAGGTTGGAAGTTATTTTCTTTTAGGGCTTGAAACACTTCACTCCAGACTCTCCTTGACTTGAGGGCTTGTGTTGAAAAGTCTGCTGTGATTCTGATTGGCTTTCCTTTGCATGTGTTTTGTTTCTTTTCTCTAACTGCTTGTAGTGTTTTGTTTTTCTGTTGGCTTTCCGGGATCTTACACCTATGTGTCTAGGTGTAGATTTTTTTCATCATGGCTAGTTGGAGTCCTATATGCCTCACTTATGTGTATGTCAAATTCTTTTGCTCTGTTTGGGAAGTTTTCTGTCATTAATTCTGTGAACAGTTTTTTATGTCATTTGTACTTTTTCCTGCTTTTTCATGGACTCCTATCAGGCTTATATAATATTCTTCTTTGCATCACATAGGAGCTGTTGGATTGATTTCTCATGGTCCCTTACTATTTTTAAGTGATCTCTCTTTTCTTGGTCACTGACCACCATCCTGTCTTCTATATCAGATATTCTGTCTTCACATTGGCTCAGTCTGCTGTATATGCTTTCAATGGAGTTTTTAATCTCCTGGATATCTGTTTGAATCTGTTTCATGCATTGCATTTCTTTCCTATGTTGGATATTCATGGTTTCCATTTCTTTCCTATGCTGGGTATTCATGGTTTATATCATGGTCCTGAGCTCATCTGTTTTGTTTTGTTTTTTTCTCTTTCTGTTCTAGAGGCTCTAATCATGTCTGTCATTTTGCTCTTTATCTCTGTAGTTATCTGGGAAATTATTTCCATTTTTAATTTTTCTAGAGCCTCATTCATCTGTTTTGTTACTTCCTGTGCTATCAGTTCAGGGTGTCCAGGTGGTTGATTATCAGACTTTTCCACCTCATTTCCTCCAGAATTTGCCTTTGGTGGGCTGGAAGTCTGGGTTTGTGCCTTGCTTAAATGTCTCCTCATTTTTTTTTTTTGGTACTGTCCTTGGTTTAATTTCTAGGTTGATACTTTGAAATTGCTTATTGTTAGTATCTTTGTTGCTTGTATTTAGGACTCTTATGGAATGACTGCTTCTGAGAGTTGTCTTCCAGATATAGCTGGTCTTTAGGTTTTTAGTCTCTAATGCCTCTGAGGCTGTCTCATTTTCATTATACCAGGAAGGACAACTGATTAGATCGATCACAACACCTTAGCCCAAGTGATACAATCAGCAACACCATAGCATCAAGCACAGCTTAGAAAATGACAGTTTGTGGTAGTTATTAATCTATCACCTTTAACTGTTCGAATTAAATCAGAATCAAGGACCAGCCCAACATATGTTTGTAGTGAATAAACTCTTCAATATAGCAACTTTACCTTTCAGGATAGGGACTTAGAAGGACTTGGGGAGGGAGGGATAGATAGGTAGAAGGATAGGGAAAGGTAAGAGGTGAGGCCAGAGGACACAGGAAGATTACACAAACTCTAGGAAACTGTTGAAGACAAAAGGAAAAGACAGAATGAAAGAACAAAGACAAGAACAGACAACCTAACAGCACTAGGGAGGCCAGAAACTATTTACTTTCCTTTAAAACTAATGACAATCGAGAGAAGGAAAGAACGAAAGAAGAAATCTGAATTAGGGCCAGAACAGGAACAAAAAGGGAGTTGAAGAACAATGTGGGATAGTGAGCAAATGAGAGAGTGAGAGAGAGAAAGAAATGAGAACATGAAAAAAAAAGTAAAATTTGAAAAGAGTAGAAAAAAATAAAAATTAAAAATTAGAGAGAGAAAAAAATAATTTTGAAAATAAAAATAACATAAAAATGAAGGGCCTCCTTCAGGGTATGTCTCTGCTGTCACAATAGACAATGTGGGCAGCAGTGTGCAGATACAAGTCAAGGAGTCTCAGCAAGCCAGTAGCATATCCATCAGATTCAGACAGATTTCTGGCTGTAAGTCCCAAGTTGAGCTCCCTGTCACCCTGAAGGGTTGAACTCTGCAAGGTTCTACTGCAGGTTCCAGCTGACCTTCCCCTTAAGATAGTCCAGGTTCCAATGGGAGGTGATGATCCCTCCAACTTACCAAGTACGGTGATCTGGTGTGGCTTTATTGCAGAGATTCTCTTCACTTTTCCAGTGGGCTTCAATTTTCATCAAGGAGCCTATGAGAGGCCCTCTTTCTGTTGTTCTCTTGGGCTCTATCTTTTGGAGCTCAGAACAATGGCCTTTATGTCCCCCTTGTGACTGTGTGGTGTGGAACC
Source organism: Heterocephalus glaber (assembly GCF_053883595.1). Taxonomy (NCBI): domain Eukaryota; kingdom Metazoa; phylum Chordata; class Mammalia; order Rodentia; family Bathyergidae; genus Heterocephalus; species Heterocephalus glaber. The sequence continues at coordinate 81,475,076 of NW_028258315.1, read as the reverse complement.
AGGTACTGGCACAGCCAGGAGGTCAGAGAGAGGGGTGGGGGCCTCTGCAGTGCTAAGCTGATCCCTGGGAGGTGAGACATGGGCTGAGGTCCTCAGCTTCTGTTCACTGGTCGCTGGAGTGACTTTCCTGTTTTTATTTTATTTTTTCTTTCTTTTTTAATTAAATTCTTTTATTGGTACATTGTAGGTATACAACACAATTACATTTCTCATTGGGAACTTGTACCTTTGCATGATGCATCTTGATTCTTATTTTTTCCCCATTCCTAGCCCTCCCTTCACGCCCTCCACCCTTCCCTATTTACAAAGACTTTATTTCCATTTTTTTCATTTCTCATCATTTTTCCTTTCCCTTCCTTTTTCCCCTGCCCCTCCCACTACTCCTACCCCTTTGGACCTTTTCATCCTATTTTACATTATCGATTATACATTCTAATCATTGGTACATTTTAGGTATACAATATAATGACATTCATCATCGGAAATTTGCACCTTTACATAGTCTCTCTTGGTTCTTATTTTTCACCCTTGCCCAGCCCTCCCTTCAACCCCTCCATTCTTCCCTATTTACAAAGATTTTGTTCCTATTTTTCCATTTTCTCATATTAATCCCATTCCCTTCTATCCTTTCCCCTACCCCTCCCACTTCCTTCCCCTTTGCCCCTTTTCTTCCTATTTCACATTACCTATTATACATTTAGTCCTTATTTGCACTTTCAGTTTCTCACACCAGAGAAACTATTCGATATTTACACATGTGTCCTATTTATTTCACTTAAGAATATCACCTCAATGTTCATCCATTTAGCTATAAATGTCTCTAATTTCTCAATTTTTATGGCTGAGTAGTACTCCATTTTATAAAAAATCCATATTTTCTTTATCTAGTCTCCATTTGATGGGCATTTGGGCTGTTTCCAATTTTGAGCTATTACAAACTGTGCTGCTATGAACATGGGCGCACATATATCACTGTGGTATGACTCTTTTAATTCTTTGGGGAAGATCCCCAGCAGTGGAATAGCGGGGTCAAATGGGACTTCCAGTCCTAGTTCTTTGAGGTATCTCCATACTGATTTCCACAGTGGTTGCACCAGTCTACACTCCCACCAGCAATGGAGCAGGGTTCCTCTTTCCCCACAGTTCCACCAGGATTTGTTATTGGTTGATTTCATGATAGCAGCCATTCTTTTTGGAGTGAGGTGGAATCTGAGCATTGTTTTCATTTGCATCTCTCAAATGACCAGTGATGTTGAACATTTTTTAATGTATTTATTTCCTATTTCTACTTCTTCATCTGAGAAATGTCTGTTCATTTCAGATGCCCATTTTCGGATTGGGTCTTTAAATTTGTGGGGTCTGATTCTTTTAAGTTCTTTATAGATTCGAGATAGTAGATCTTTGTCTGAGGAAGAACAGGTGAAAATTTTTTCCCAAATTGTGAGTTGTCTCTTCACACTGCTGGTGCTTTCTCTTGCTGTGCAGAAGCCTTTTAATAAGAAGAGATTCCATTTGTTGATTGTGCTAGTTCACAGGCAACTGAGGTTTTGTTCATAAAATCTTTTCCTACACCGATGTCTTCAAGGGTTCTACCTAGCCTCTGTTCCAACTGGTTCAGAGTTTCTAATTTAATATTTAGATCTTTAATCCATTTTGATTTTAGTTTAGTGCATGGCGAGAGGTATAGGTCTAGTTTTAATCTTTGGCAAGTTGAAGCCCAATTTTACCAGCACTATTTATTAAAGAGGCTATCTTTCCTCCAGTGAGGGTGTCTGGCTCCTTTATCAAAGATGAGATGGCTGAGAGTGTCTGGCTTTGTTTCTGCATCTTCTAATTTGTTCCACTGGTCCTAAGGCCTGTTTCTTTGCCAGTACCATGCTGTTTTTATCACAGTAGCTTTGTAGTATAGTTTCAGGTTGAGGATTGTGATACCCCCTGCCATGTCTCTGTTACCTAGAATTGCTTTTGCTATTCTGGGGCTCTTTTTATTCCCAATAAATTTTTGGATTTTTTTCTCAAAGCCTATGAAGTATGCTGCTGGGATCTCAATTGGAATTGCATTAAATCTATGTAGCAGTTTTGGAAGTATGGCCATTTTCACTATATTAATCCTTCCTACCCAGGAGCAGGGGATGTCTGTCCATTTTCTGATATCATCTTCAATCTCTCTTTTCAGAGTGCCATAGTTTTCAGAGAAGAGGTCTTTGATTTCTTTCATTAGGTTGATTCCTAGGTATTTCAGTTTTTTGGATGCTATTGTGAAAGGAATTATTTGCCCTATTTCTCTCTCAGTGAGTCTGTCATTCATGTAGAGGAAAGCTATTGATTTTTGTGGGTTGGCCTTGTAACCAGCTACTTGACTGAATTTGGTTATTAAGTCTAGGAGACTTTTGGTGGAGTTCTTGGGGTCTTCTATATAGAGTATCATGTCATCTGCAAATAATGACAATTTGACTTCTTCATTACTTATCTTTAATCTTTATTCCTTTCATTTCTTGCTCTTGTCTAATTGCCATGGCTAATGTTTCCAGAACTATATTGAATAAGAGTGGTGATAGTGGACATCCTTGTCTTGTTCCTGATTTTAGTGTGAAGGATTTCAGCTTTTGACCATTTAGTATGATACTGGCTGTTGGTTTTTCATAGATGGCTTCTATCAGTTTGAGGTAGAGACCATCTATTCCAAATTTGTAGGGTTTTTATCATAAATGCATGTTGGATTTTGTCAAATGCTTTTTCTGTGTCTCTGGAGTTAATCATATGGTTTTTGTCCTTGGTTCTATTGATATAGTGTATTACATTGATTTATTTGTGTATGTTGAAACATCCCTGCATCCCTGGGATGAATCCCACTTGATCAGGGTGTATGATCTTCTTGATGATCTTCTGCATTCTGTTTGCCATTAACTTCTTAAGGATTTTTGCATCTATGTTCATTAGTGAGATTGGCCTATAGTTCTCTTTTTCAGTTGGGTCTTTCTCTGCTTTGGGGATCAAGGTGATGCTTGCTTCCAGGAATAAATTTGGGAGTATTGCTTCGCTTTCAATTTCATTGAACAGTTTAAACAGTAGTGGCAGCAGTTCCTCTCTAAATGTCTTGTAGAATTCAGCAGTGAAGCCATCAGGGCCCAGGCTTTTCTTAGTTAATAAGTGTTTAATTACATTTTCAATTTCATTGGTTGATATTAGGTTGTTCAGAATTTTTAGGTCTTCTTCATTCAACTTTGGTAATTCATATGCATCTAGGAATCTGTCCATTTCCTCTGTGTTTTCCATCTTATTGGCATATAGGTTCTGGAAGTAGGTATTGATGATCATCTGGATTTCTGCTGGGTCTGTTGTAATTTCACCCTTTTCATTCCTAATTGCATGGATTTCGGCTTTTCTTTTCTTTTTCTGACAAGGTTGGCTAAGGGTTTGTCAATTTTGTTGATTCTTTCAAAGAACCAACTCTTGGCTTCATTGATTTTTTGTATCATTCTCTTAGTCTCCATTGCATTGATTTCTCTTCTGATCTTAATAATTTCCACCCTTGTATGGGCTTTGGGGCTGTCCTGCTCTTCTTTTTCTAGAAGCTTGAGGTTCAGCATCAGGTTGTTTAATTGGGCTCGTTCTGTTTTCCTAATATGCATATTCACAGCTATGAATTTCCCTCATAAGACTGCTTTCATTGTGTCCCACAGATTCTGATATGTTGTATTGTCATTGTCATTTAATTGAAGGAACTGTCTGATTTCTTCTTTAATTTCCTCTGTGACCCATTGGTTATTCAGAAGTGTGTTGTTCAATTTCCACATGTTTATGACATTTTTTGTGCTTCTTTTGCTATGGATCTCCAATTTCATCGCACTATGGTCTGATAATATACAGGGAATAACTTCAATTCCTTTGCACTTACTTAAACACGTTCTATGTGTGAGTATGTGGTCTATTTTGGAGAATGACCCATGTACAGCTGAGAAGAATGTGTATTCTGATTTCGTGGGGTGGAAGACACTGTAAACATCTCTTAAGTTCATTTGTTCAAGAGTTCGATTGAGTTCTAGTATTTCATTACTTATTTTTAGTCTAGTTGATCTATCTGATTGTGACAGTGGAGTGTTGAGGTCCCCCACTACCATTGTATTAGTGCATATATGACTTTTCATGTCTGTTAGTATTTGTTTTATATAGTTGGGCGCACTAGTGTTTGGTGCATAGATATTTATGATTGTCATCTCTTCCTCTTGGATTCTTCCCTTTACAAGGATGTAGTGTCCTTCTTTGTCTCTCTTAATCAGTGTTGGTTTGAAATCTACTTGATCTGCCAAGAGGATAGCTACTCCTGCTTTTTTTCGGGTTCCTGTTGCATGGAGTATTTTTTTCCACCCTTTAACTTTCAGTCTATGAGTTTCCTTTTGAATGAAGTGTGTTTCTTGTATGCAGCATATTGTTGGATTTTGCTTCTTGACCCATTCTGCTGGTCTATTTCTTTTGATTGGTGAATTGAGACCATATAACATTGATGGTTATAACTGAAACATATTGACTTGTCATTGCCATGACTTTTTCTTTTTCTCCCCCTTTACATTTAATTTCTTGTCATGCCAGATGGGTTCATTCTGCTTTGCTTCCTGGGGTTGTGATCCTCAATGTCTGTTCCTAGGCTATTGTGTAAAATTCTTTGGAGTGGTGGTTTGGTATTCAGAAAGTTCCTAAGGTGCTCTTTGTCATGAAAGTATCTTATTTCTCCATCCATTTTGAAAGATAGTTTTGCAGGGTACATCAATCTGGGTTGGAGGCTGTTTTCTTTTAGGGCTTGGAATATGTCACTCCAAGGTCTTCTTGCCTTGATGGTTTGTGTTGAAAAGTCTGGTGAGATTCTGATGGGCTTTCCCTTGTATGTGATTTGCTTCTTTTCTTTAACTGCTTGTAGAACTTCTTTCTTCATTTGGGTTTCTAGAATCTTAACAATTATATGCCTATGTGTAAATTTTTTTTGATCAAGGCTATTTGGAGTCCGATATGCCTCACTTATCTGTATTTCAAGTTCTTTTCCCCTGCTTGGGAAGTTTTCCACCATTACTTCTGTGAAGAGTTTTGTTATGTCATCTGCACTCTCTCCTGTTTCTTCTTTGACTTTAATCAGTCCTATGTTATTCTTCTTTGCATTGTCTAGCAGCTGTTCGATTGATTCCTCATGTTCTCTTATAATTTTGAAGTAATTTTTCTTCTCCTGACCATTAATTGCAATCTTATCTTCTATATTTGAAATTCTGTCCTCACATTGGCTCATTCTGCTGTGTAGACTTTCAGTGGAGTTTTTCATCTCCTGGAAATCTATTTGTATTTGTTTTATGGATTTCATTTGTTTCTTATGTTGGGATTCCATCATGTTCCTCAGCTCTTCTCTAGATTTATTAATCATATCTTTCACTAGGAGCACAATCTCTCCTGTTATCTGAGAAATTATTTCTGATTTCATTTTTTCCAGATCCCCTTTTGTTGCCAGTGCAGTGGGTCTGAGTGGTTGAGTATCAGAGTGTTCCATGTCATTTCCCTTTGGGGTTGCTGTAGGTGATCTGCAAGTCTGGTTTTGTGATTTATTTATGTGTCTTCTCAATTTGACTTTTGGGGGTTGCTCTTGGTGCCCATGTGGCTCACCTCCTCTGAGCTGGGAGAGGTGGTACAGGTGTCGGGAGTGGCGGGAGGCATAGTGGCCCAGAAGCCCCTTCCTCTGGGCCGGGAGTGGTGGGACAGAAGTTGGCCCAAAAGCCCTTTCCTCTGGGCTGGGAGTCGCGGGACAGATGGTGACTGGGAAGCCCCTTCCTCTGGGCCAGGAGCAGCTGGCTGGCTAGTGGCCCAGAAGCCCCTTCCTCTGGATGGAGCAGTGGGACAGCAGCTCAGAAGCCCCTATCTCTGGGCCAGGAGCAGCAGGACGGACCAATAAATGTGATTATTGTTCTTGAAGTCTGCTTAAGATACAGTAGATCTTACGGGTCCTCACTTATATGCACCAACACATACATAATAACTCATAGTGTTACTTATATGGGAAGGATGTGTTAATTTGATTGTGGTAATAATTTTGCAGTGTATACATACATCATCACATTGTATGCCTTGAAACTTTGCAATTTTCATTTACCAATTACACTTTAATGCAGAAAAAGAAAAAAAGAAACAAGTACTTCTGCTTTCCCAGTTACCAATCTATCCCCATTGGCTAGTTTCAGCTGCCTTGGACTCAGCCTACATCCCAGAGCAACATCCCAGTCCTAAGCAGTAGTCTCTTCCTATGTTAAACAACATGGGAAAACAGAGTCCAGAGCCAAACTGAGTAATCCCAGCAAGCTAGCTGCTACTTCACAGTGGGACAGTGGATAATCCCAGCCATTCCACCCCTTTAGTTCCTCTGAAGTTCAGGCCAGTTTCTGGGTATGAGGCTGGAATCAGATTATCTGAGCCTCCAACAGTCTATGTGCCTCCTGCCTGCTTGAACTCCACTCCCTGACCTCCTGCTGACTTAAACTCAGCACCCACACAAAGGCACCAGAAGCCACTAGATGGAGTCTGCCCACAGCTGTTCTGAGTTCCAAGCTCAGTTGAGCCCTCTTCAAGATGCCTACCAGCCAATCACCCTCTCCTGGGTGGGGTCTGAATCTGGATAACTCACCAACCATTGCAATGTGGTTTGTCCACTGCTCCATTTCATTGGTGCATTTCTCTGTGGAGGCCTCTGGAATCATCAGCAGTTACTGTGGTTCTGTAGGTTTGGCCTGCTATTCACTTGAGGAGTGTCCAGGCTCTGGGAGAGAGCACTGGTTGGTACCTTCCTCCTCTTCATTAAAGTCTCTCTCTTTACTCTCCCTGTACACTTCAGTTCTCACCTCAGGTCCTTTCTGGGTCCTGGGGACCCACTTCCCTCTTCCTTCTTCTCCTTGGCTGCTACATTCCAGTGCTATATGTCTTGGAGAAGCTCTTTCTCTGCTGCTCACCCCTCCACCATCTTCCTGGAAGTCCTCTTCTCATGTTAGAACATGACTATTGGCCTGAACTTTAAAACATGAAGATAATGATGAAGTCTGTTACAAGAGAGATTGGGTCTAATGGCAGTCAATTTAAGATTGACTATTACTGATAACATACTCATTTTGCAACATCATCATGGATAATATGTTCCAATAAGTAGACCAGTACTCAAGATATCTAGTTGGCTTTATATGAAATATGAGTAATGTCCAATAGCACAGTTTCACTTAAAAATCCTGCTTCCTGAACATTCATCAATGTTGGGTAGCTCATTTTGATTGGAAAGAAAATACATGTTCTGAATGCCTACTATGTGATAAAGGCAAGTGCAGTCATTTCAGCATACATTAACTTTAGTTTTGTAATAAGCCTTTGGGGTTGAAAATATGACTTCCTTACTGTGATTTCCTTATTCCCTTACCAGATAGTTATTGAGTTTTTGCTGTGTGCATATCCTTGAGAAAAAAAATTTGAAAGGAGAATCTGTGCCTTCAAATTTTTCATTCTTTACTGTGAGAGAAAAATAAACAGATCGTGACGATACCATAAGACAGCACAATAATAGAAATGTTGCCAATCAGCCTAAGGTTTTTTTTTTATTGATTCAGATGGAAATTGTGAATCACCAAGTGCAACTCTTCTAGCAGTCCTGTTGTCAACAGATAATGCTGGCTGCCAACAGTTGACATGGCCAGCTGCTGGTCACTGCTGCTGCTGGCTGTCACCATTTGATACTGGCTTGTGCCAAAGTCAACTTTACAGGGTTCTGGTCTCTGATGCTGGTTTTCACTGGCTGCTGGTCTTCACTGGCTGCTGGTTTCTACAGCAATACAGTGTGAACAGCTTTCAGTGTTTATTGCTCTTTCTTAAAAAAAAAAAAAAAAAAATGCTCTCTGTCCACACAACTCAGGATAAAAATCCCAAGTAGATTTACAGGACTTTTGATGACCACATTACTTGAGAGATGAATCACAAGCCGATTTACAAGAACACAAAAGTGAGTCTTTATTTTAACAGGGCCTGTGCTGCAACACAGGTGGGTCAGTATTTACAAGGGAGCCCTCCCAGACTAAGTCCCCAGAATTACCTGGAAAGTGCTGTTTATATAGCAGCTGCAAGCCTCTGTCAGTGAAGGTAGGGCTGAAACCAGGGAATCATTGGGAAGTCTTGCTTTGAGTGTTGGGTATGCAAGTAAGGGGCTCAGAGTCCTTCCTTGCTGATCGTAGCCACTTCAAGGTGCTTCCCTCCATCTTCACTAAGGCAACAGTATCCTCTGAAGGGGCAGGAGTGAGGGAGAGGCACCAAGCTGACTGTCTACATGTCTGTTAGAGCTGAGAATGGTGGTTTGATAGTGGTGTGGACACTGAAGCGTTTGTTCCATTCCACTGGGGATAAGGGGAAGGAGCACAACAGGCATTGGTCAAACAATGTGCCTCCTCCAGCTAGCACAGAAAAATGAGAAAATCTGTTTCAGAAATAGGCCCAGAATTTTATGAGAATGATAAAAAGGAGCAAATAATCAAGTTGAGTCTGAAACAGTGAGTGTAAGTTAATTAAGCAAGGGAAAGGAAGAGAAAATATATATCAGCCAAATACCTAGAGAAAAGGAACAACACAGAATGAGAGAACTTTTTAAAACCAAAAGAAAATTTTATAAAGAATACCAAACAGAAGGAAGGCAGGCTGGTAAGCAAGATGAGCTATATTGAAAAATTTAGCTTGCTTAATCTGAGTATGTTTGGAACCCAAAGAAAAGAGAAAGTGGACAGATTAGAAATTTAAATTAATTGTTCATTGTAATACAGGGATTGGATTTCTAAGGAGTAAGATTGGAGAGAAGAAATTCAGTAAGTATAGCACTGCAATGATCCAGGCACCAGATGATAAAAACCTGAACTTTGACAGCAGAGTAAGAAAGGAAATGAAAGAGATTTTAGAAATATTTGGAAATAAAGAAAAGACAGTCAGAAATTAAAAATAGGAAAGTCTTCCCGCTGCAGACAGGTAGGTCTGGGCACACCATACTGAGGTCCCGAGTTGCGCGGAAGACACCGAATCACCCCACTGCAGACAGGCAGCCACCTGGTTCCACACTACAAAGATGCAGAGGACACTAGACCACCAGACCATGGTACTGAATCCCACTGATCCCGGCCCAGAGGTAGGGGCTTCTGAGCCGAGCCGCCAACCCACTGCTCCTGTTCCTGAGGAAAGGGCTTCCCAGCCACCATCCCTACTGCTGCTCCCAGCCCACAGGAAAGGGCTTTTGGGCCACCACACCTACAGCTGCTCCAAGCCCCTGTCCCAACTCTCTCAGCTCAGAGGAGGTAATCTGTTCAGGTGCTAAGAGTCCCCAACCCCAATTGAAATGAGAAAACAAGTAAATAAGTCTCAAAACCAGATTTCCAGATCACCTACAGCAACCCCAAAGGGAAATGAGATGGAACACTCTGATACTCAACCACCTGGACCCACGGAACTGGCAACAAAAGGGGATCTGGAAAAAATGAAATCAGAAATAATTTCTCAGATAACAGGAGAAATTGTGCTCCTAGTACAAGACATGATTAATAAATCTAGAGAGGAGCTCAGAGACATGATGGAATCCCAACATAAGAAACAAATGGAATCCATAAAACAGATGCAAATAGATTTCCAGGACATAAAAAACTCCATTGAAAGTCTACACAGCAGAATGAGCCAATGTGAGAACAGAATTTCAGATATAGAAGAAAAGATTGCAATTAGTGACAAGGAAAAGAAAAATTGTTTCAAAATTATAAGGGAACATGAGAAATTAATCCAGAAGCTGCTAGATGATGCAAAGAAGAATAACATAAGACTGATTGGGCTCAATAAACAAACAGGAGAGAGTGGAAATGACATAAAAAAACTCTTCAAAGAAATAATGGCAGAAAACTTCCCAAGCAGGGGAAAAGAGCTTGACATACAGATAAGTGAGGCATATAGGACTCCAAATAGCCTTGATCAAAAAAAATCTACACATAGGCAATTGTTAAGATTCCAGAAACACAACAGAAGAACAAAGTTCCACAAGCAGTCAGAGAAAAGAAACAAATCACATACAAAGGAAAGCCCATCAGAATCTCACCAGACTTTTCAACACAAACCATCAAGGCAAGAAGACCTTGGAGTGACATATTCCAAGCCCTAAAAGAAAACAGCCTCCAACCCAGATTGATGTACCCTGCAAAACTATCTTTCAAAATGGATGGAGAAATAAGATACTTTCATGACAAAGAGGACCTTAGGAACTTTCTGAATACCAAACCAGCACTCCAAAGAATTTTACACAATATCCTAGGAACAGACAATGAGGATCACAACCCCAGGAAGCAAAGCAGAATGAACCCATCTGGCATGACAAGAAATTAAATGTGAAGGGGAAGAACAAAACAAAAAGAAAAAGTCATGGCAATGACAAGTCAATATGTTTCAGTTATAACCATCAATGTTATATGGTCTCAATTCACCAATCAAAAGAAATAGACCAGCAGAATGGGTCAAGAAGCAAAATCCAACAATATGCTGCATACAAGAAACACACTTCATTCAAAAGGAAACTCATAGACTGAAAGTTAAAGGGTGGAAAAAAATACTCCATGCAACAGGAACCCGAAAAAAAGCAGGAGTAGCTATCCTCTTGGCAGATCAAGTAGATTTCAAACCAACACTGATTAAGAGAGACAAAGAAGGACACTACATCCTTGTAAAGGGAAGAATCCAAGAGGAAGAGATGACAATCATAAATATCTATGCACCAAACACTAGTGCGCCCAACTATATAAAACAAATACTAACAGACATGAAAAGTCATATATGCACTAATACAATGGTAGTGGGGGACCTCAACACTCCACTGTCACAATCAGATAGATCAACTAGACTAAAAATAAGTAATGAAATACTAGAACTCAATCGAACTCTTGAACAAATGAACTTAAGAGATGTTTACAGTGTCTTCCACCCCACGAAATCAGAATACACATTCTTCTCAGCTGTACATGGGTCATTCTCCAAAATAGACCACATACTCACACATAGAACGTGTTTAAGTAAGTGCAAAGGAATTGAAGTTATTCCCTGTATATTATCAGACCATAGTGTGATGAAATTGGAGATCCATAGCAAAAGAAGCACAAAAAATGTCATAAACATGTGGAAATTGAACAACACACTTCTGAATAACCAATGGGTCACAGAGGAAATTAAAGAAGAAATCAGACAGTTCCTTCAATTAAATGACAATGACAATACAACATATCAGAATCTGTGGGACACAATGAAAGCAGTCTTATGAGGGAAATTCATAGCTGTGAATATGCATATTAGGAAAACAGAACGAGCCCAATTAAACAACCTGATGCTGAACCTCAAGCTTCTAGAAAAAGAAGAGCAGGACAGCCCCAAAGCCCATACAAGGGTGGAAATTATTAAGATCAGAAGAGAAATCAATGCAATGGAGACTAAGAGAATGATACAAAAAATCAATGAAGCCAAGAGTTGGTTCTTTGAAAGAATCAACAAAATTGACAAACCCTTAGCCAACCTTGTCAGAAAAAGAAAAGAAAAGCCGAAATCCATGCAATTAGGAATGAAAAGGGTGAAATTACAACAGACCCAGCAGAAATCCAGATGATCATCAATACCTACTTCCAGAACCTATATGCCAATAAGATGGAAAACACAGAGGAAATGGACAGATTCCTAGATGCATATGAATTACCAAAGTTGAATGAAGAAGACCTAAAAATTCTGAACAACCTAATATCAACCAATGAAATTGAAAATGTAATTAAACACTTATTAACTAAGAAAAGCCTGGGCCCTGATGGCTTCACTGCTGAATTCTACAAGACATTTAGAGAGGAACTGCTGCCACTACTGTTTAAACTGTTCAATGAAATTGAAAGCGAAGCAATACTCCCAAATTTATTCCTGGAAGCAAGCATCACCTTGATCCCCAAAGCAGAGAAAGACCCAACTGAAAAAGAGAACTATAGGCCAATCTCACTAATGAACATAGATGCAAAAATCCTTAAGAAGTTAATGGCAAACAGAATGCAGAAGATCATCAAGAAGATCATACACCCTGATCAAGTGGGATTCATCCCAGGGATGCAGGGATGTTTCAACATACACAAATAAATCAATGTAATACACTATATCAATAGAACCAAGGACAAAAACCATATGATTAACTCCAGAGACACAGAAAAAGCATTTGACAAAATCCAACATGCATTTATGATAAAAACCCTACAAATTTGGAATAGATGGTCTCTACCTCAAACTGATAGAAGCCATCTATGAAAAACCAACAGCCAGTATCATACTAAATGGTCAAAAGCTGAAATCCTTCACACTAAAATCAGGAACAAGACAAGGATGTCCACTATCACCACTCTTATTCAATATAGTTCTGGAAACATTAGCCATGGCAATTAGACAAGAGCAAGAAATGAAAGGAATAAAGATTAAAGATAAGTAATGAAGAAGTCAAATTGTCATTATTTGCAGATGACATGATACTCTATATAGAAGACCCCAAGAACTCCACCAAAAGTCTTCTAGACTTAATAACCAAATTCAGTCAAGTAGCTGGTTACAAGGTCAACACACAAAAATCAATAGCTTTCCTCTACACCAATGACAGACTCACTGAGAGAGAAATAGGGCAAATAATTCCTTTCACAATAGCATCCAAAAAACTGAAATACCTAGGAATCAACCTAATGAAAGAAATCAAAGATCTCTTCTCTGAAAACTATGGCACTCTGAAAAGAGAGATTGAAGATGATATCAGAAAATGGACAGACATCCCCTGCTCCTGAGTAGGAAGGATTAATATAGTGAAAATGGCCATACTTCCAAAACTGCTACATAGATTTAATGCAATTCCAATTGAGATCCCAGCAGCATACTTCATAGGCTTTGAGAAAAAAATCCAAAAATTTATTGGGAATAAAAAGAGACCCAGAATAGCAAAAGCAATTCTAGGTAACAGAGACATGGCAGGGGGTATCACAATCCCCAACCTGCAGCTCTACTACAAAGCTACTGTGATAAAAACAGCATGGTACTGGCAAAGAAACAGACCTGAGGACCAGTGGAACAGATTAGAAGATGCAGAAACAACACCAGACACTCTCAGCCATCTCATCTTCGACAAAGGAGCCAAACACCCTCACTGGAGGAAAGATAGCCTCTTTAATAAATGGTGCTGGAAAAACTGGGCTTCAACTTGCCAAAGATGAAAACTAGACCTGTATCTTTCACCATGCACTAAAATAAAATTGAAATGAATTAAAGATCTAAAGATTAAAATAGAAACTCTGAACCAGTTGGAACAGAGGTTAGGTAGAACCCTTGAAGACATCGGTGTAGGAAAAGATTTTATGAACAAAACCTCAGTTGCCCATGAACTAGCACAAACAATCAACAAATGGGATCTCTTCTTAATAAAAGGGTTCTGCACAGCAAGAGAAACCACCAGCAGTGTGAAAAGACACCACACAATGTGGGAAAAAATCTTCACCTGCTCTTCCTCAGACAAAGGTCTACTATCTTTAATCTATAAAGAACTTAAAAAGATCAGACCTCCCAAATTTAAAGACCCAATTCAAAAATGGGCATCTGAAATGAACAGACATTTCTCACACAAAGAAGTAGAAATAGCAAATAAACATATGAAAAAATGTTCAACATCACTTGGTCATTCGAGAGATGCAAATGAAAACAAGGCTGAGATTCTACCTTACTCCAGAAAGAATGGCTGCTATCATGAAATCGACCAATAACAAATGCTGGCAGGGCTGTGGGGAAAGAGGAACCCTGCTCCACTGCTGGTGGGAGTGTAGACTGGTGTAAGCACTGTGGAAATCAGTATGGAGATACCTCAAAGAACTAGGACTGGAAGTCCCATTTGACCCCACTATTCCACTGCTGGGGATCTTCTCCAAAGAATTAAAAGAGTCATACCACAGTGATATATGTGCGCCCATGTTCATAGCAGCACAGTTTGTAATAGCTAAAACTTGGAAACAGCCCAAATGCCCATCAACTGGAGACTGGATCAAGAAAATGTGGATTTTTAATAAAATGAAGTACTACTCAGCCATAAAAAATGAGAAATTAGAGACATTTATAGCTAAGTGGATGCACATTGAGGCCATACTCTTAAGTGAAATAAATAGGACACACATGTATAAATACTGAATAGTTTCTCTGGTGTGAGAAACTGAAAGTGTAAATAACGACTAAAATGTATAATACGTAATGTGAAATAGGAAGAAAAGGGGCAAAGGAGAAGGAAGTGGGAGGGGTAGGGGAAAGGAAAGAAGGAAATGTAATTAATATGAGAAAATGGAAATATAAGAACAAAATCTTTGTAAATAGGGAGGACTGGAGTGGTTGAAGGGAGGGCTGGGCAAGGGTGAAAAGTAAGCACCAAGAGAGATTATGTAAAGGTACAAATTTCCAATGATGAATGTCATTATATTGTATACCTAAAATGTACCAATGATTAGAATGAATAATCAATAATGCAAAATATGAAGAAAAGGTCCAAAGTGGTAGGGGTAGTGGGAGGGGCAGGGGAAAGGAAAGAAGGGAAAAGAAAAATGCTGAGAAATAGAAAAAATGGAAATAAAGTCTTTGTAAATAGGGAAGGGTGGAGGGGGTGAAGGGAGGGCTAGGAATGGGGAAAAAATAAGAACCAAGATGCATCATGTAAAGGTACAAGTTCCCAATGAGAAATGTAAATATGTTGTATACCTAAAAAAAAAAATCACATTTATCCCAACACATAATATTTCTCTGTCTTAATTAATTTTTTCCTTCCAATGAGCAGAATTGAATGACACTATTTTGTTTCAGAGTATGAGCTCTATCATTTACTGTCTGGATAACATGAGCAAGATGTTGCTTTTGTCTTGTTTGTTTTGTTTTGAAACAGGGGCTCACTAGGTAGTTCAGGCTGGCCTTGAACTCACAGTGATCCTCCTGTCTCAGCCTCCTGAGGGCTGGGATTACAGGCAGGTGCCACTATGCCTTGAGCAACATGAGCAAGATTTTAGCTCCATAAGCTTCAATCTTTCACCTATTTAAGTGGAATTAGTATACTCATATTATCTTCTCTACAAAGTTATTGTGAAAGTGTATATATGAAAACCATTCCTTTGTTTTTGTTTTTGCAGTGCTAGGGATTGAACCCCAGGCTTTGTCCATGCTAAGCATGTATTCTAACACTGACCTACACTTTCATTTTTCAAGGCTTTTTAAAATCACAATATATAATTAACAGGTAAAAGGCTACTATTAAGTTTTTCCTTTGAAGAAAATTCCTTCCTCCCACAATATTTCAATAGTTTTCAGAATATGGTTTAAGACACATACTGAGTTAGCATAGACAGCATGATAATAGATTATAAATATTCACAAAACATTGTCTCAGTAGGTATATTTGGTCCTACAAGTGTCTTCTGTGTAGACAAAAGTCTTTTATCCAAATATCTCATAGCACTTTGAAAATAGATTACGTACGAAACATGCCAAATCATTATGTCCCCATCACTCTTTATCATTGCCTTTCTAAAGAAACAGTTCTTTTAAATCACAGACTTTAGTCAATCAAAACGGTATTTTCACCTCCTTGAAAATGACTGCCACAGCCAGCTAATACAAGAGCTAATTCTTGTAGGAATAACTATGTTCTAGGTGGCCTGAAAGTTTACAGAAACATATAACTTAGCTTTTTGAAGAAATTTTGATACATCTTTATTTCACGATAGGAGATTGAGGATGGAAAGAGTAGCAGTGAAGAGGAAGGTCAAAGGAATAGCTGGGACTCATAGTGGTAAGATGACTTCAATTTCCCTGGTGCTGTAAGCCAGTGAACCTGATTCTAATGAATGCTCAAAGGCAGAGCTCATAAGTGAATAAAAACACAACTGCAATGGTTGTAATACCATTAATCATCAAAGTTGGAAAACCTCACATATCTCAAGAGTATTTCTGAAATCCTTACATTGAAATTCTGTCCTGACTTTTTGCGACTTCTATAAGGGAAAATTTACCTGAGAAGAAAAATAAAACTTAATTTTTTCTTGTGAGTGGAGAAAAATCTGTGAGAGAAAGAAAAATGTAAACATTTCTGGTTAGCAATTGTGTGCAAATGTCTCCATCTTTCAAGTCCATGGATCTTATGTCTCTAACCTGTCCTCAGTCACTGTACTTGCCATTAGTCCCACAGGAAGAGATAGTTAAGAGCACTGAGTCTTAAACCTCAGTATGTCTTGTCATCATCCAAGGTCTTGGCAGAAGCTCACATGGCTGGGGTGCTTGGACCTTATGCTGAGTTTCTGATTTAGAAGGTTAGTGTGGGGCCTCAGAATTTTCACTCCTAGTAAATTCTCAGATGCTACTCATGGTGCTGATCCTGGTGTTACACTTTCAGACTTACTGATTTTGAGTCCAGTGGCAAACCACAGGCTATTGCTTTTGGGACAGGAGATCAGTGTTGATGTTTAGTGATCTGACCATGACCGTTCTCACTAACGATTTCAACTACATGCAGAGAGCCTCGGAGGAGTGAATACTAACTCTTTAGGCAATTAAATTTGAATGTAGGTAAATCTTATGAAAACAGGACTCAGCTGATAGGTTGTAGTAGTGATGAAGGCTCTTTACTTCATGCTTTGAGAAGCCGTTATTATTCGGTCATCTCAGTGCTGAAATGTTCTTGGTTGAAGCCTTCAGTAAAGGATGCCAGAGAGTGACTGAATCCTGATTTTGCTAATACTCAGACTGTGTCATAATAGATTATATCAGTTATGTCCAAGTTTTGGGCTGTGGGCCCCATATGACCCAGGACAGCCAATAAAGTGACCCCTCAAGATTGTAAACTTTTAACACATTTATGCAATTTTTAGTGGTATTTTCTCATGAGTCAATAGCATGATGCTCAAGTGCAAACTAAGTAGGTGACAGTGGAATACTGAGTAGGGGAGGATGCAGTGCAGTGCTCACTCTGCCCCTGTTCTCCCCACCTCTACAGTCAATTGAATAGAAACCTGTGTGTATCAAACATTACATGCACTTGAAAAATGCAGCAATTACCAATAACAGTAATTCAACCTACCTACACATGTGTGTGCCTTCAAGACAGGCATTTATTGTCATTAGCAGCTATGTACATTTTCTTATTTAATTATTAAACTTGGGCTCGTTGTGCTATTTTGTAAAATAATTTAATAAGTGAAAACATAAAAAAAATGGAAGATGTGTTTCTTATATGCCTTAGCTATCTTATATATTTTTTTGCTGTTATATATATTTTATATGTGGCCCAGGACAATTTCTATTTAATCAGTGCCACCCAGGGAAGCAAAAGGTTGGACATCTATGTATTATGTTCTGTCCTGTGGGAGAAATAGGGCACAAAAAGCCCATGTTTTAGAGTACTGAAAGAAACCACTATTCCAATGCTTTTCCCCATGGTTTTAGATATTGGAAAATGGTAAGAAACTGAGACATCTATTAAATGAAAGGTTTTCCAACATTTAAGAGAAAGCCTTTATTTAGATAAAATCGTTCTCAGGGCCTCAGTGGTAAAAACCTTTAAGTGCAGGACTAGTCTGATAAAGCACCTAAGCAGAACCCAAAGTAATCTCAGACATATCATCAAACTCCCAATGCCAGACAATCTCTGCAGTCTGCAGATAATACTTAACCCTCACAGGCACTAAAATCTACCCAATGTTCCAAAGAGTTGGAAGCTTAGGGAGAATATGAAGACAAGATCACAAACTCTGTTAATGATGTCCACATCTTTCTCTGTTTGATTGGACATGGAAATTAGTAGTCTCTTGTATCAACTTCCTGTGAGTACCTCATCTCTCTTCCGTAGAGCCAACTCAAGGGAATAAATGCAGGAGCTGGGTCAGAAGGGGCTGCTTTTTGCCTATCTGGCCATGTTCTGTAGAAGGATTCAAGACAGTTTAAAAAAATATTTGAAGTTTTGCATCCCACATAATCTTTGTTGCATTTATTCACTCTACAAATTTAGCATGAAAGTGGACATAGGCAACCTGTAAACATAGTTGTATCATACTGAAACTTAATTTACTAAGACAGACCATGGCCTGGGTTTGGCCCAAGGGCCTCATTTGCTTATTTTGGTGTAGAGTAGAGCTGTCCAAAAGAACTTTTGTGGTGATAGAAATGTTCTAGAGCTGAGCTGTCTAGCATGGTAATGATTAGGCACATGTACATATTGAGCACTTGAAATTTTATTTTTTATCTCATGCAATATTAAATAAAATTTAAAATGTTTTTTTGAATCACACTTAATGTTTATTTTATTATTTTGTGGAAAAAATAGCTAGATTTCTGGTTTGGTATGCCACTTTCTTTTTTTTTCTGTATTAAATTCTTTTATTCATACATTGTAGGTATGCAACACAATTACATTTCTCATTGGGAATTGTACCTTTACATAATGCATCTTGGTTCTTATTTTTTCCCCATTCCTAGCCCTCCCTTCACCCCCTCAACCCTTCCCTATTTACAAAGACTTTATTTCCATTTTTTTCATTTCTCATCATTTTTCTTTTCTCTTCTTTCATTTCCCCTGCCCCTCCCACTAACCCTACCCCTTTGGACCTTTTCTTCCTATTTTACATTATTGATTATTCATTCTAATCATTGGTACATTTTAGGTATACAATATAATGACATTCATCATTGGAAATTTGTACCTTTACATAATCTCTCTTGGTTCTTATTTTTCACCCTTGCCCAGCCCTCCCTTCAACCACTCTAGTCCTCCCTATTTACAAAGATTTTGTTCCTATTTTTCCATTTTCTCATATTAATTACATTTCCTTCTTTCCTTTCCCCTACCCCTCCCACTTCCTTCTCCTTTGCCCCTTTTCTTCCTATTTCACATTACGTATTATACATTTTAGTCGTTATTTACACTTTCAGTTTCTCACACCAGAGAAACTATTCAGTATTTATACATGTGTGTCCTATTTATTTCACTTAAGAGTATGGCCTCAATGTGCATCCACTTAGCTATAAATGTCTCTAATTTCTCATTTTTTATGGCTGAGTAGTACTTCATTTTATTAAAAATCCACATTTTCTTGATCCAGTCTCCAGTTGATGGGCATTTGGGCTGTTTCCAAGTTTTAGCTATTACAAACTGTGCTGCTATGAACATGGGCGCACATATATCACTGTGGTATGACTCTTTTAATTCTTTGGAGAAGATCCCCAGCAGTGGAATAGCGGGGTCAAATGGGACTTCCAGTCCTAGTTCTTTGAGGTATCTCCATACTGATTTCCACAGTGCTTACACCAGTCTACACTCCCACCAGCAGTGGAGCAGGGTTCCTCTTTCCCCACAGCCCTGCCAGCATTTGTTATTGGTCGATTTCATGATAGCAGCCATTCTTTCTGGAGTAAGGTAGAATCTCAGCCTTGTTTTCATTTGCATCTCTCGAATGACCAAGTGATGTTGAACATTTTTTCATATGTTTATTTGCTATTTCTACTTCTTTGTGTGAGAAATGTCTGTTCATTTCAGATGCCCATTTTTGAATTGGGTCTTTAAATTTGGGAGGTCTGATCTTTTTAAGTTCTTTATAGATTAAAGATAGTAGACCTTTGTCTGAGGAAGAGCAGGTGAAGATTTTTTCCCACATTGTGTGGTGTCTTTTCACACTGCTGGTGGTTTCTCTTGCTGTGCAGAACCCTTTTATTAAGAAGAGATCCCATTTGTTGATTGTTTGTGCTAGTTCATGGGCAACTGAGGTTTTGTTCATAAAATCTTTTCCTACACCGATGTCTTCAAGGGTTCTACCTAACCTCTGTTCCAACTGGTTCAGAGTTTCTATTTTAATCTTTAGATCTTTAATTCATTTCAATTTTATTTTAGTGCATGGTGAAAGATACAGGTCTAGTTTTCATCTTTGGCAAGTTGAAGCCCAGTTTTTCCAGCACCATTTATTAAAGAGGCTATCTTTCCTCCAGTGAGGGTGTTTGGCTCCTTTGTCGAAGATGAGATGGCTGAGAGTGTCTGGTGTTGTTTCTGCATCTTCTAATCTGTTCCACTGGTCCTCAGGTCTGTTTCTTTGCCAGTACCATGCTGTTTTTATCACAGTAGCTTTGTAGTAGAGCTGCAGGTTGGGGATTGTGATACCCCCTGCCATGTCTCTGTTACCTAGAATTGCTTTTGCTATTCTGGGTCTCTTTTTATTCCCAATAAATTTTTGGATTTTTTTCTCAAAGCCTATGAAGTATGCTGCTGGGATCTCAATTGGAATTGCATTAAATCTATGTAGCAGTTTTGGAAGTATGGCCATTTTCACTATATTAATCCTTCCTACTCAGGAGCAGGGGATGTCTGTCCATTTTCTGATATCATCTTCAATCTCTCTTTTCAGAGTGCCATAGTTTTCAGAGAAGAGATCTTTGATTTCTTTCATTAGGTTGATTCCTAGGTATTTCAGTTTTTTGGATGCTATTGTGAAAGGAATTATTTGCCCTATTTCTCTCTCAGTGAGTCTGTCATTGGTGTAGAGGAAAGCTATTGATTTTTGTGTGTTGACCTTGTAACCAGCTACTTGACTGAATTTGGTTATTAAGTCTAGAAGACTTTTGGTGGAGTTCTTGGGGTCTTCTATATAGAGTATCATGTCATCTGCAAATAATGACAATTTGACTTCTTCATTACTTATCTTTAATCTTTATTCCTTTCATTTCTTGCTCTTGTCTAATTGCCATGGCTAATGTTTCCAGAACTATATTGAATAAGAGTGGTGATAGTGGACATCCTTGTCTTGTTCCTGATTTTAGTGTGAAGGATTTCAGCTTTTGACCATTTAGTATGATACTGGCTGTTGGTTTTTCATAGATGGCTTCTATCAGTTTGAGGTAGAGACCATCTATTCCAAATTTGTAGGGTTTTTATCATAAATGCATGTTGGATTTTGTCAAATGCTTTTTCTGTGTCTCTGGAGTTAATCATATGGTTTTTGTCCTTGGTTCTATTGATATAGTGTATTACATTGATTTATTTGTGTATGTTGAAACATCCCTGCATCCCTGGGATGAATCCCACTTGATCAGGGTGTATGATCTTCTTGATGATCTTCTGCATTCTGTTTGCCATTAACTTCTTAAGGATTTTTGCATCTATGTTCATTAGTGAGATTGGCCTATAGTTCTCTTTTTCAGTTGGGTCTTTCTCTGCTTTGGGGATCAAGGTGATGCTTGCTTCCAGGAATAAATTTGGGAGTATTGCTTCGCTTTCAATTTCATTGAACAGTTTAAACAGTAGTGGCAGCAGTTCCTCTCTAAATGTCTTGTAGAATTCAGCAGTGAAGCCATCAGGGCCCAGGCTTTTCTTAGTTAATAAGTGTTTAATTACATTTTCAATTTCATTGGTTGATATTAGGTTGTTCAGAATTTTTAGGTCTTCTTCATTCAACTTTGGTAATTCATATGCATCTAGGAATCTGTCCATTTCCTCTGTGTTTTCCATCTTATTGGCATATAGGTTCTGGAAGCAGGTATTGATGATCATCTGGATTTCTGCTGGGTCTGTTGTAATTTCACCCTTTTCATTCCTAATTGCATGGATTTGGGCCTTTTCTTTCCTTTTTCTGACAAGGTTGGCTAAGGGTTTGTCAATTTTGTTGATTCTTTTGAAGAACCAACTCTTGGTTTCATTGAGTTTTTGTATCGTTCTCTTAGTCTCCATTGCATTGATTTCTCCTCTGATCTTTATATTTTCCTCCCTTGTATGGGCTTTGGGGTTGTCCTGCTCTTCTTTTTCTAGAAGCTTGAGGTTCAGCATCAGGTTGTTTAACTGGGCTCGTTCTGTTTTCCTAATATGCATATTCACAGCTATGAATTTCCCTCATAAGACTGCTTTCATTGTTTCCCATAGATTCCGATATGTTGTATTGTCATTGTCATTTAATTGAAGGAACTGTCTGATTTCTTCTTTAATTTCCTCTGTGACCCATTGGTTATTCAGAAGTGTGTTGTTCAATTTCCATGTGTTTATGACATTTTTTGTGTTTCTTTTGCTATGGATCTCCAATTTCATCACACTATGGTCTGATAATATACAGGGAATAACTTCAATTCCTTTGCACTTACTTAAACATGTTCTATGTGTGAGTATGTGGTCTATTTTTGAGAATGACCCATGTGCAGCTGAGAAGAGTATATATTCTGATTTTGTGGGGTGGAAGACTGTAAACATCTGTTAAGTTCATTTGTTCAAGAGTTCAATTGAGAACTCGTATTTCATTACTTATTTTTAGTCTAGCTGATCTATCTATTTGTGACAGTGGGGTGTTGAGGTCCCCCACTACCATTGTATTAGTGCATATATGACTTTTCATGTCCGTTAGTATTTGTTTTATATAGTTGGGTCCTCTAGTGTTTGGTGCATAGATATTTATGATTGTCATCTCTTCTTCTTGGATTCTTTCCTTTACAAGGATGTAGTGTCCTTCTTTGTCTGTCTTAATCAGTGTTGGTTTGAAATCTACTTGATCTGCCAAGAGGATAGCTACTCCTGCTTTTTTGGGGATTCCTGTCTCATGGAGTATTGTTTTCCCCCCTTTAACTTTCAGTCTATGAGTTTCCTTTTGAATGAAGTGTGTTTCTTGTATGCAGCATATTGTTGGATTTTGCTTCTTGACCCATTCTGCTGGTCTATTTCTTTTGATTGGTGAATTGAGACCATTAACATTGATGGTTATAACTGAAACCTATTGACTTGTCATTCCCATGACTTTTTCTTTTTGTTGGGTTCTCCCCCTTTACATTTAATTTCTTGTCATGCCAGATGGGTTCATTCTGCTTTGCTTCCTGGGGTTGTGATCCTCAATGTCTGTTCCTAGGCTATTGTGTAAAATTCTTTGGAGTGGTGGTTTGGTATTCAGAAAGTTCCTAAGGTGCTCTTTGTCATGAAAGTATCTTATTTCTCCATCCATTTTGAAAGATAGTTTTGCAGGGTACATCAATCTGGGTTGGAGGCTGTTTTCTTTTAGGGCTTGGAATATGTCACTCCAAGCTCTTCTTGCCTTGATGGTTTGTGTTGAAAAGTCTGCTGTGATTCTGATGGGCTTTACTTTGTATGTGATTTGTTTCTTTTCTCTGACTGCTTGGAGAACTTTGTTCTTCTGTTGTGTTTCTGGAATCTTAACAATTATATGCCTATGTGTAGATGTTTTTTGATCAAGGCTATTTGGAGTCCTATATGCCTCACTTATCCATATGTCAAGCTCTTTTCCCCTGCTTGGGAAGGTTTCTGCCATTATTTCTGTGAAGAGATTTTTTTATGTCACCTGTACTCTCTCCTCTTTCTGCATTGAGTCCAGTCAGTCTTATGTTATTCTTCTTTGCATCATCTAGCAGCTGCTAGATTGATTTGTCATGTTCCCTTATAATTTTGAAGCAATTTTTCTTTTCCTGGTCACTAATTGCAATCTTATCTTCTATATCTGAAATTCTGTCCTCACATTGGCTCATTCTGTGTAGACTTTCAGCGGAGTTTTTCATGTCCTGGAAATCTATTTGCATCTGTTTTATGGATTCTATTTGTTTATGTTGAGATTCCATCATGTTCCTCAGCTTCTCTCTAGATTTATTAATCATGTCTTGCACTAAGGGCACAATTTCTCCTGTTATCTGAGAAATTATTTCTGATTTCATTTTTTCCAGATCCCCTTTTGTTGCCAGTTCAGTGGGTCCAGGTGGTTGAATATCAGAGTGTTCCATCTCATTTCCCTTTGGGGTTGCTGTAGGTGATCTGGGAGTGTGGTTTTGAGACTTATTTATGTGTTTTCTCATTTTGACTGTGGCGGTGGGCTGTTAGCGCCTGCATGGATTACCTCCTCTGAGGTGGGTGAGTTGGGACAGGGGCTGGGAGCAGCGGTAGAGATGGTGATCCAAAAGCCCTTTCCTGTGGGCTGGGAGCAGTGGGAGGGATGGTAGCCAGGAAACCCCTTCCTCTGGACCAGGAGCAGTGGGATTGTTGCTCAGAGGCCCCTCCCTCTGGGCCGGGAGTGGTGGGAGGGATGGTGTCCCAGAAGCCCCTTCCTCTGGGCCGTGAGCAGCGGGACAGAAGGTGGCCCAAAAGCCCTTTCCTCTGGGCTGGGAGCAGCAGGAGGGATGGTGACCGGGAAGCCCCTTCCTCTGGACCAGGAGCAGTGGGACGATGGCTCAGAAGCCCCTACCTCTGGGCTGGGAACAATGGGACTCAGTACCTTGGTCTGGTGGTCTGGTGTCCTCTGCGCCTTTGTAATGTGGAATCAGGTGGCTGCCTTTCTGCAGTGGGGTGATTCGTTGTTTTCCACGTGACTCAGGACCTCGGTAGGGCATGCACAGACCTGCCTGTCTGCAGCGGGCTGATTCGGCGTGTTCAGTGGGACTGGGGACCTCGGTAGGGTGTGGGCAGACTTGCCTGTCTGCAGCGGGGTGATTCGGTGTCTTCCGGGTGACTCCCAGATAACATTTTTAAAGCTCTCTTAAAAGGGCTTGAATAACTGTGGATGATTTGTGGATGTTCCTTAATAGTGACTTCCTTTAAATTTGTTTTACCAGAATGATCTTTCTTCTCTGTACCAAAATTCCCAAGCTCTGTGACTCAGAAAGCCATTGCCTTTTAGAGTACCTATTCTCAAATGACTTGTAGAAAAATTCATGCCTTTTTGGATTTCCATGCATTGCATTATTTATCTGAACATTTAGGCCCATCTTGTTGGCATAATAAAGCTCTCTTCAATGTTCAAACCTCAGTTTAAACATTTCCTCCACTATGAGACTTTCTGCAAGTAGTGTCTTTTTTCATGAGGCATATACCTTAAATGAGCAACTAAACAGGCATTAGAATGTAAATTTTCTAGAAACTTGAAATTGAGAAAATATCTTTGTTGGAATCTCACACTTATATAAGTGACATAAAACTGGGACAATATTGGCCATGCTTGCTGAGGTGCAAATGTATTAAGGAAGTAGCCAAGAGAGAAAGAGAAGAAAGCCAACTTATAAAAGCAGAAAGCAGAAACTGAGGGTGAGCTGATTCAGAGAGAAAAGACTATGAGATAAGAAATTGCTGCTTTGATTCTTGGTTTCATGAGCGTTTGAGTTCTTGCCCTCTTGTTCTGGCTTTCATAAAATGTACTCCCCTCCATACAACGAAGTCTGTTTCTTCTGAGCTAGCTTCAGTGGTTTTGTCTTGAAAGCAAATAATCTTCCATCTTCTATCACATACACCACCTGGGAGAAGAGATGCTTTGACATTTCTGCTATTTTAATAATCTGTCCTTCTTTGATTTCTCTATTATGCTATAATTATTTACTAGTCATCTGGCCTTTTAATTTATGACATCTTCAAATCAAAGAATAGAACTCATTCATTATTACATTGTCAACAACTAACATAATTCTTGACCTTTAGTGGATATTTAATCAATATGTGTTGAAGGAATGAAAAAAACGTACCCTTCATTCTACAACAAATTTTGCTTCTGAAGAGTGATAATATTTGATAGTGATAATTAATCATGAAGTCTAGTAATCAGATAGGTGAAAAAAGTGCTTGTTCTTTCTCACCTGAATTTTGTCAGGTTTTAGATGTTGCTTTATGGAGTCCTGTTTGTCCTTTTGTTTTGTTGAGTCCACAAATAGACTTCAGAATGTCCTAAGCCTCTTCGATAGCACCCATTTATGCAAACTGCCTCTTCAAAACATATGGCAGAAGTATATAAAGAGCCTCAACAACAGTAGGGATGATAGATTAGCATGGAAGTATTCTTCTGTATTCTTTTTGAAAAATTCAGTGACTGGGTATAGATTGACCTTTTCTAATAGATGCACCTTGAGACTTACGTATACTTGTTTTTTGGTTTGTTTGTTTTTGTTGGTACTTGGGATTGAACTCATGATTGTGTGCTTGCGAGATAGGCTCGCTGCCACTGAGCTAAATCCCTGGCTCTTGAGACTGTATTCTTAAATGAAATAAGTCAGACACTCATATTTAAATACTGTATTGTTTCTCTAGTGTGAGAGACTGAAATTGTACATAAGGACCAAAATGTATAGTTGATATTGGAAAATGGAAAGAAAATGTTCAAATGAGAAGGGGAACAAGGGAGGGACAAGGGGAAAAGGAAGAAAGGGACAAAAAAAGAGAATAGAAGGAAAAAATGGAAACATAGCTTTTGTAAATAAGGAGAGAGTGAGGGGTTGAAGAGAGGGGAAGGGGGTGTGAAAAGAAGCAAGATATGTATGTACAGGTACAAATTTCCAACGATGCATGTGATGATTATGTATATTTAAAATTTACCAATAAAAATAAAGTTGGAAGCAATGTGAAAAAAAGGATGCAATAATCACATAGGCTTTCTTCTCTTATGTGAGCATAAACTGGAACATTGCTTGAGTCTGATAGCATTGGAAGACTGGGCCATATGCCAATAAAAGCCTCTGGTTTCTACCAGATACAGGCCCTGATCCTTTCCTCCTACTTTTCCTTCTCTTTGCTTCCTGGTATTTCTTTTCTTTGTTTTTTATTTTAGTCCAATATGCATGGAGAAAGCTGCATGCATAAATCTGGAGCTCTGTGACATTTTGCAGACCTAATACACTTACGTATCCCAGAAACCATCTTTATACTCTCTTCTTGTCACCACTACCCCAACCATAAGATGAACCAGCATACTTACTTCTAATAATATAGCTTACTTTGCCTGGTTTCTCACTTTAGACAAGTTGAATTGCACAGTGCATAACTACTTTGTATCTGCTTCTTTTGGCTTAATGTTATGCTTTGAGCTTCATCCGTGGTGTTGTATGCAGTGTGAAATGTTTGTACTCATTGATATAGACTACTCCTTGATGGATACACCAGAATTCATTTACCCATTCTGCTGTTGATAATGGTGCTTTTATAAATAACACTGCCATTAGAAATTTTAGTATGTCTTTTTGATGCCTAATTTTCTTGAATTTGTGTGCACTTCCCCCAAAGGTCCAACCATTTTTATTTATCATCATGACCACTCTTATAGAAGATATGCAGTGATTATATTTTTAGAATCCTCTGAATGAAATTTATTGCTTGAGAAAAACTTATGATCCAATATCTGTCTCTGTCAGGGAAAAGGCTGTGCTCTGACCTGAGATTTTAATAGGCCACTAGAGGGTTCCGCCACTGGAACATCACCCTTGCAGATGATGTACAAACTGATAAGAGACAAAGAAAATGCTTCTCTCAGAGCTACATTATCTGTGCTGAAAAAGTAGGCAGAATATGACAGTTTAGAAGGAGAGGGACTTTAGATAAGGGGATGATCTGTGGCTGTACTTTAGGTCTATCTGCTACAGGAAATGAGGCTGAGCCCTACCTCCCCTCCTTGTCACCATCCCCATCCAGCTCCAGCCCACATGTACATCAAGTAGGTGTCTGCAAAAACTAAGCCAAAATGATGAAGACTAGCTTCTTTACTTATCAAGAATCTCTCACTCTGCCATTAACTGGCTGAGATAAAGCTCTTTCAGAGTCTTTGAGAATTAACTTATGGGAAGAATGTGAAAAACCCCACAAACTATCATTTACAGAATTATTCACAATGAAGTATGATGGGAGGAAGGGATAGGGATGACTTTTATTAGAATCCTCTGGGCAGTTCGTTTAAGATGCCAGTTCTGCCACTCTGGGAGGGTGAGGCAGGAGGACTGTAAATTTGAGTTCAGCCCTGGAAACTTAGTGAAACCTCATTTCGAATGTTTTTGTTAGGGGTTAGTAACTAGGGGTGTGACCTGGAAGGGTGTATCTCCCTCCCTGGCTCCTCCAGTCTCTCTCTGCTTCCCAGGAGCCATACCACGAGCAGCTCTCCTCTGCGGCAGGTCCTGGAGCCAGCCCACTATGGACTGAAATCCTAAGCCAAAATAAACCCCTCTCCTTTAAATTGTGGGTGTCAGGTGTTGTGTACAGTGATGGGAAGGTGACTGACAGTGAGCCGTTTACTTACATGTATCACATTAAATACAAAACAAAGAAGCGGATAAATTTAATTTCAATAATATATTTTTCATAATACAAGGGATACAAAATATTTCAAAATGTAATCAATATAAAGTTAGTAATGAACACTTTATTTATAAAAATGAAATTTGGGGTTTGTTTATTAGTAGTAAAGTATCTCAGGTCAAGTTATTTTCATTTAAAATGAAATGTGGCTGGTAGCTACCATAGTGGACAGCAGATATAAATCATGTAATAACTAACTAGTCTATATAATCAGATCAAAGTGAAAAACTAAAATTGTTTAAAAAGTTAGTAAATGATTTGGTAGCTTCCTTCAGGATTTACCTTCATTATTTACCATCTATATCCTCATTTTTTATGGTTAAGGGTAGTTGTGTGTTGTATGTATGTGCAAGAAAGAGGGACCAGCAACCAAAGGAGGAAATACAATCAACTTTTATTTCTTTCAAACCTCTCCTATTTGCATCTTTTTTCTTTAATTATTCTTCAATAAAAGAGGAAAGAAAGAAGGAGAGAGAGAAAGAGAGATAGAAGAAAGAAACAAAGAAAAGAAAGACAGGAAAGTAATAGAAAGAAGGATGAAAGGAAAGAAGAAAGGCAAGGAAGTTACACTGGAAATGGCAGGAAGACTTACTTTACTTAATGCAATTTAATTTGAGCAGTTGATTTCCTACTACATATTGTGAGCTCCATGATCACCTGGGGAACGTATTTAAAATGCGATGTTCTGAGCCCCAATCTAAAAAAATAAAAATGATAGAAATGGGATGGGCATTTCAACAAATAGCTTGGGAAGTTCACATGTAGTTCATGTGTAATGCAGGCCACGATTTTAGGAACATTTTAGGAACTGGGACTGGTCAATAAGATGCAGTCAGTAGGGAAATGTTCCTCTTGGAAAAAGATCATTAATTCCAGGCTCTGACACAAGAACCCCAAGACATCAGTAGACATTGTTCCTCATCTTTGACGCATCCTGAGAATCATTTAAGTGAAATTTGTTCCCCACAGGCTCAATTAGAGATATCAAATTATGGAAATACTGTACCTTCAAAGGACCAATGAAAAGCAGGGAACTTTGGATGTCCACTTACCAACACTGACCTCACTAGGTAGGTATTGCATCAGTTCAACAAGACCAGTGTCTGTAATGGAGGCAGCCAATACAGAGTAGTGGAAGTACAAAGAAAGGAGGGGCAGGAAAGTTTCCTGCAAGCAGCCTCACTGGCACTGTGGCTTGGGGTGAGTGGGAAGAATTTCATCAGACAGAAACAAGAAGGCCATTCAAAGAATAGTTTGCAGTGGAAGAAATGGGAGACTATTCTGGGAAAAGTGGTCAGTCAGAGTGGTGGAAGATTGGAGTATTAATGTTAGCTGACCATAGGGAGAGTCGAGTTTTCTGTCCTGAGTCCATATTTGGATTAAAGATGTTACATATACAAAGTGATCATTTTGCCCAGTTTGTGCTTGAAAATTCAGCTTTGTGCTCCTTGTCCTGATAAAATTATTAGTAATACTCTCTTCATTGTTGCAGAGATCTAGTTTAGATGTAAATTATGTAGCCATTCTACTGTAATGTAAGGATTTTCTCTCCAGTGGTGACTCAGGAGGGCGGAATGAGCAAGATGGCAGCTTGAACAGTGGGACCTAAAATATATTTAAAGCTAACATAAATATGTGTACTGTCCCCATTATAAACAAAAGTAGCTTATTTTTTACAAGTACTTTAGTACTAACTATTTAACTTCCAGAAATCCATTTCCTCATCTCACTGTTTGGATAATAATATTCCAAGCCCCCAAATCACTTCTCCAAAAACCTTGGGAGTCAGA
Source organism: Heterocephalus glaber (assembly GCF_053883595.1). Classification (NCBI taxonomy): domain Eukaryota; kingdom Metazoa; phylum Chordata; class Mammalia; order Rodentia; family Bathyergidae; genus Heterocephalus; species Heterocephalus glaber. The sequence continues at coordinate 81,445,133 of NW_028258315.1, read as the reverse complement.
TTTTCAAACTTAATACTTTGCAGATTTTTAAACACATTTTTTTTTTCAAATTTTAGAAAGGTAATTATATACCTTCTTTCCCAGGGTATATAACATCTCATAATCATCACAGTATCATTTCTGCACAAGTATATGCAAAGCAGGATAACTGAGAATTTTATGGCCTCTCACCAATTCTAGTCACGTTTTGCCATAGATTTGCCACAAATTGGAGAGAGGGTAATTTTACTCTTTGGATATCAGAATTGCTGATAAGTGATTGTGGAACTGTGTTTTAGTCATAGAGTAATAAATTGATATATTGAATTATATTTTCCATGTAGAGTACTTAGCGGAACATTCAAGGAATGCAAGCCACCTACAATGATTATTATGGGCATTTCCTAGAGAGCCTAGAAAAACTTGTAAAGTTGATATTTAGCTGTTACCCAATGATGAGTATCAGTTTCTGTCTGTTTAGCACCAGACTTTCTCAAATGGTCCTAGTCTCATAACTTCCTCATCCATCAAGCAGGACAACACTAACCCTCAGTCTTCTCCATGAATCCAGACTCCTTAATGTGATAAAGTGAAAATAAATATGGCCCTGTGCAAATTCTGTTAAAATCCAATCAAGGAAAATAAACTGCAGACATCTGCTCTTCTCTGTCACTCTCATTTGATTGTTTCCTCCTGGTCGTAAAACAAAAACAAGAATGAAATAAAAATTAAAAGGAGCAAAAATGATTGCTTATTTTTCTTGAGTGCTTACCAGACTAGCATTTGAGTATTTGCTTCACTAAATAATCATTGAAAAAAGAGCAATGGAAAAGTAAACAACAAGGTGAAGGGCACACTGGCTACATATTAGCTGACTCCTTTTTTCTCATTTAGAAATGTATTGTTTGGTGAGCTCACTTTTCTTTCAGATAACAGTGAAACAGTGATTTGAATCTCATTAGAAATGATGACCCAGCTTTGTATCCAAACGTATGAGCCATGAATGAAAAGAAAGTCATTTTGAAAGTCAAGAGAAAAATAAGGAAACATCCTGACAAGGCTGCCTGAGTGAAATATCCCATCAGTTATAGTTATTTGTGTGGCTTTCCCAACTAGGAAAGGATTGCATTTCATTTCTGTGTCCTTCAACTCAGAGTGTGTGTGTGTGTGTGTGTGTGTGTGTGTGTGTGTGTGTGATTTCTCCATTCAATGAATAAGCAACTATCCAATGATGAGTGAACACACAACCAGCTACAAGGTTAGGAAATCAAAGTAGGAACAAAACCTAGAAGAACTTTGGAGAGTTATCCAGTTACCTGTGACACAGTGAGTTTAGACATTGTGGTTCAGCATGACTAACATCTCCAAAGGGACTGTCTATCCAGGTTAGTTACTTCTGAGAGGCTCAACACTGTAGACACACTATGATCCAGATGTGGTGTTGGCCCAGTTACATGCTCCATTTTGCACTAAATATTCATTCAAGGTAAACTGAACATGGAGGTCACATTGAATGCACTGGATATATGAATGAGCTTGAACCTGTTATGGTTTGTCTTATCTCAAGGCTTCAGACTAGTGAGTGACAGTCTAGCCTCCTTACCATTAAAAATCCCAATTGTGTAATCCCAATACTTTGATTATGCTAATCTCATAGATGGGTGAGATACACACTGTTTCAGATCCTCCAATGATGACTCACTGATTATTCCATTCTTATCATTCATTATAAACTTATGTTTAGACATTCATTACTTGGATCCATGTTTCACCTTCTTCTTCCTCATCACCATGTTGCCTCAGGACCCTAGGAATCCTCTCTTAGTCTACGCAATAACGTATTGCCCACGGGGAAAAGTGTTGAGTTAATTAGTTTTCCCCATTTGCCATCTTCTCTCTTTTATTTATAAGCCCCAAGGATTAACTAGCATAGTTGAATGAAATGCATCCATTTATTTATATACATGCATGATCTTCTTATCTATCACAAGGATAGGTGTGAAACATTTTTTAAGGTTGGTTATTGAATACTTCAAGTATTGTGTCTGAGAAGAATGGAATGATTATTTTTATAGTGAAATATAAGCAAATTAATAAAATAACTGTCGAGAATTTCTCAGTTGATTTATATTGTGCTGGATAGAGTTTAGTTGCATTTAATAACACAATATGAATATTCTAGGAAGATAAAAAGGCAAAACCCTCCAAAACATCAGTATTTCTTTAATAGATGGATTCTATTCTACCCAAATTATTAAATTATTTGCCCCAATTCCTAAGTTTGTTTCTTCCAAGGAAATATATGCTGTGTTAAAATAAATGGTTTGCTCAAATGTGAATAGTAAAAATCCATTTAGCAAAAATCCTCTTTGAAGATTTAATAACTGATTTCCTTGATTGTGGTGCAATTGCCTCATAATGACACCTAAGAAACGTTTTAGCTTTATGCTGGAGAGAGGTCTACAGAGTTTTCACAGGGAATATTTGGCAATATATGAAAATATTTTTTTGATTATCACAACCAAGGGATGGGGTAGGGTGCTACTGGCATTCTACAGTGCATGGGGCACTCCAATAATAAAGAATTATCTGGCTCCCGGTATCAACAGTGCCAAAGTTGAGAATCTTTGTTGTAGATAATGAAACAAAACATGTAAAATTCACATGCCTGGTTCTGTAAACACAAATTATAACAGTACAATGACCTGTAACTAGTACATAGGCCTGGAGTAACTTTTTGTCTTCTCAGAGTGGAAAGAGATATAAGAGGAAACACAACTGCAAGAAGCATGCAAAGGAGTTTAAAAATCTCCACCTACTAATCTAGATTATATCCTTTGAGTCAAGGAATAGGCAACATTAATGTGCTTATTAAACTATAAAGGATCTGAGATTCAAAATGATTAAAGGATTTCACAAAATTCACAGCAATTGGTAAATCTTTCTTTTGAAGATGGTGTTTTTACCCACTAAATTGCATCATTGTACAGCTGCAGGGAGGGTAGAATTTCTGTACTCTGGCAAGATACATGATTTGGATGTTCCAGTTTCCAAAGTATGGGGATGATTTTCAGATAGCCTGTGAAATCATGATCACTCACTTTGGTTATTTTTATGAAGGAGAAGGTACCCTTTAGACAATCTTTCCCAATTGCCAACCTCATGTAAAATCATCACTTTGTTTATACTCATGTCGATTAGTGAATCATGTATATAGTACTGTATGTCATAAAGCCAATTTTAATTCAACTGTTTATTACTTGTACGTGAACTTGGAATTATTATATTTAACCTATCAGAATAATTTTTAAAACTATAAACTGGGGAAGATGATTATAGTTTCTAATTTTGTTGGTCTAGGGTATAGGCTGAGCATTTGCATTTCTGTTCTTGTGTTGTTCCTTGGCAATATGGAGCATCTGCAATCATTTTGCCAATCCACCTGCATCTTGGCCACACTGGTTGAGGCTGGCTGTACAGTGTTCTTATTTCAGTTTTCAAATTCACTTTCAATATGCTATATACAGAAGCCACGAACAGTCAGTACAGAACATCTAGTCACACTTCAATGCTGTATATGTCTTTAACATAATTCATCACCTATTTTTCAGAGAGCTGAAGTAAATATGCATTCTGTTTGGACTAATAATTCCCAAGTAGGAAGAGAAATACTCATACCAAAATGCCTTCCTCCTAGTAGCCTCTTTGAAAAAAGTATCTAATTCAAGGTGTTTTTTCATAAAGATACTGAATCCCATACCCTAGTTAAATGATGGTAATGGGTGAGAGATAGAGGACAAGACTGAAGACTATGCAAACTCTAATTCACTGTGGTCCAGCCAATATTCCATGGTACTTATATCAATTTGAATCTGGCTGGAAAAAAAATCCTTTCAAGTCACTTAGTAAGAAGGAATCCAATACAGAGAAATGGTCACAAGTTGTTAGAAGAGTTGCACTGTGCACAGGAAAGAAAAAGCAACCTGGAAAATAATACTTCACAATTATTTCACTTTGCCCTGTGATCGAGTTAGCTGATAATTTATGCCAGAATGCATTGCTCCTCTGTGGATTTCATAGAAGGCTCACAGAGGATATGAGTCCTGCTTCACCATTTACTGGTTCTAAGGCTTTTCTTGAAACACCTTCTTGACTTGCGATCCCACCATCTGTAAAACTGAGATAGTACTGTTATCTAAAATCACAGAGTTGTGGTGTGGATTAAGTGAGGCAATGCCTGCAAGGCAGTTAGAACAATGTCTCTCATGCAAACAGCAGTGATTCCTGAGTGAACAGACTTTGTCTCTTTCATTTTACGTCTTTTCCAGCACTGTGCACATCACAGACCCTCAAATCTTTGTTGAGACAAATCAATGATCAGTGATACTTGCCTTTCTGACTAATTCTATTTGTTTTAAGCTACTAGTTCTTTATTCAAGAGGATTTGAGATGGGTAAAAGACCAAGATCACTGGAATGTTTCAGCATTTCAGAAATGTTTTTTTATTTGGTCAAATCTAGTGCTAACCTTGAAATTATTCATGGTGAGCTATGTGGAGCCTTACAGCAGTTTCTTGTGAAAGGTGCCATTTGGATACCAATTATATTGTCATTGCTGCTATTACTATAGAAGAAGGAGTCAATTTGCCTTTTGTATGCCCTAAGAGGACGTTGCAGCCAGGTCAAAGGGGATACCAGTTTGTGTTATTTTGTTTGAAAATGTACGAGCCTACTTGTGATTCAAAACAATGAACACTTCAGATTTCAGCATCTCATTGTCCTAAGGTTTTTGCATTCGTTTAGGGTCATACCACTTATGCATTTAAGGCAAATTTTCAGCTTTAGAAATGACTGAGTGACCTATCTTATTTATGTAAAGTTATATTAAAAGCTAGGAAGATCAAGGGTTCACTTTTTGTTTGGGTACTGGTAGATCTTTGGGTCATCCATTTGAGTGAGTTGGGAAAAGGCCAACTCATCTGTGTTCTTTTATGACCAATAATTGGCAGCATGATGGTAAATGGATCAAAAATGTCACCACAAAAACAAAAGAGTAAAAGCTGAAATTTAGGTTGTTGAATTATGGATGTTATTAAGATGAATTCTGTACCTAAAACATTTTATTCTTGTTTATATTACCATATTGATCTAAGAAGTCAAAGGCTCGTTTTTCATTTCCAACATAACATTTTTAGACATTTCTCAAGAAAACCATATTTGGCAGATTTAGAGAAAGCTCATTTTAAGTTGTGAAAATCTTCAGTTTGGAGATGAGGTGCTAGAATAAGAAGGAAAAGTAAAAAGATCTGGAGGTCAAGTACAAACTCTCTTGATGCCTCAAATTGTAGAACCTATCACTGCATTTTACATGTCATTTAGAGAGAGCAAGTTTGTGTATTTGAACTTATATTCCACAAAGGCATGAGAGTCATCATTAGAACGTGACAGCTATGTTGCTTTTCTTGATCTTTTACCTTCTTATTATGAAGGGACTCTGAGGCTCTTTGTGGCTTGAGTCCAAGGTTTTACACAACTTAAAGTACATTGAGCATGACTATGTCACTTAGAATGCAGGATCTGATGCCACAATTCTTGTTTCTTCTGCTGGGTTATAAAGTCACTTTGAAGGTGAACTTCTGGGTCTTTTGGAAAGTGTTGTGTTCTTTTCCCTCATGCAATTGGATTGGTGAAATACTTATTAACAATATCACATACTCTTGTTTTCATTACTAAAGATCTTTCAGGTATAAAATTTTACTGCTTGAAAAAGAATTGGTTCAGAGGAAAATGCAGATTACAAAGCTTCATCCACCAGGAAAACTTTGTCCAATAATTTTTGATATTTTTTGTGATTGACTGTACTTGTATACCATATCCAACTGCTCAAGACTTTACTGTGGTTTAGCTAGTATCAGACCTTATCCACAGATTGTGTTACACTAAGCATTAAGGCTTGTACTCATCTCAAGTCTGTTGAGCCCTTTGCTATCATCCATTCACTCATCCAAACATTCATCTACTTATTTCTATTATAATTCATTCAATAAGTATTAATCAAATCCTACAGAGTGCCAAATTCTCTGATAGATGCTAGGGATATTCTCATAGTATACTGTTTTTCAAACAAAGCTAAGCACACTGCATGTTCTCATGAAGCTTATAGTTCAACTGACACTTTTTTCAACAATCATAACTATAAATATAAGACATAGCTGTGATAAGTTCACAGAAGAGATATTTATAGCACTATGAAAATTACAATGAGAGAATGTGACCTGCCCCCAAAAGCCAGCCATGCATTGGATAAAAAATAAGTAAGAATGAGAAGTAGAATATTTTAAGTTGTAGTAAGGCCTTATGGTAGGGAGTAACACATCTATAAAAAAGAAGTAAAAGAAGGCTGGTGGCTAGAGTACAAAGATGAAAGAAAGATGGCAAGTGGTTCTGGAAAGAAAGACAGGTGTACAACCAAGAGGACCTTTGGACCTGTGTTGGAGATTTTGATCATTATTCTGTGACCAAAGTGGTTATTGTATAATTTTTAGCCAGGATCATGGAGAAATGAGAAGTAAGTGTAGTGATAAAGACATGGGGGAATGACATATTCTCATCTAAATGTCAAAAGAGTTTTTCTTACTGCCATGTGGAGAATGAGCATACTAATGTGAATTTTAAAGTAGTAGTGGAGGACGATGACACAATGTAGGCTTTAGGAGATTCAGAGCATGGATTAAATAGGGTAACTGAGCAAGACAAGAGACTGAAGGATGCCTCTTGGGATTTGGATTGTATGGATGAGTTATGATGGTGCTTTAAACCAGTACAGTCCATACTGGAAAAGAATTAGGACTACCTTATTTGTCTGTGTCTCCTTTATCCACACAGTATATCCCACATGGCAACACATTCATCAGTTTGCTTTCATTACAGAGCATAAAGAAAGCAAATGCAGTGACCACACAATCAAAGCTTCTGTTCCATTGATAGAAAAGAGTTCAATTATTATAACCAGTAATATAGTGAAAATAAATCTGAACTTTGTAATTAGATACAAATGGGTATAAATCCTAACTTCCTCTATTTAAAAAAAAAATGATGGACAATTTATTTGAAGGTCTACTAACATTCAAATAATTGTGGGGTGTAAAGGAATTTCATGTACATTTTAAGATGTATAACAGCACCCCTGACTTCTACCTACTAGATGCCAGTAACCCTGAACTGTTGTGACAATGACAAATGTCTTCAAATACTACTAAGTGCCTTCCACAGTGAGGGGGCAAAACTTTCTCCAGGTGGAACTCTTTTATCTTCTTTTATTCATAATTATATTATATTAAAATAACAATCTACTTACCTTCTCCCTTGATATTTATTTGGTACATAGAAAAATCAGAAATATAAAACTCAACTTGAAACTGCATATTAACAAAATCATAATTATTGTGAACTTTGAGATTCACATTGACATAAAAATATCAACACTTTGCTTTTACAAGGAACACTCTGGAGCCTTGGAGTAAGATCCTGCTTAAGTAAAGCACCCAGAGACTCTCTGACCTTTGGAACAGGTGGTTCCTCCGAAAAGGATTTGTCACATCTGAAAGATGGAAATGGGATGCAAACAAAGATTGTTGATTCAAAGTCCTGCAGGGCTTGAGTCCATTTAGAGGTAAAAGTTTTTCTTTCTTGTTTTCTCATACTATGTAATACAAACAGCTACAATAGTCTTTTTATTAACAAAACTAGTTATTATTATTATATGCTAGAGGAGACTAAAACTATTATTATACAGTCTGTCTTTAAAAAGGAATCTTTTATCATTTTAACCTACCACTTAGTTATCTAGTGACAGAATGTAGGCCCACTTGAGAAGCCTGTTGAGTGGAAGCTTGATACCTCAGTGCCTGAATAAGCAAAGGACTAGGGTGCAAACATTTTGAACCTACTTCTAAAATTTAACATGATTTTATCACTTTAGAAAAAATTTCCTCTGTGGCCTCTTTATGGAATTCATTGAGGAAATAATTAAGTTTTGTAAAATCTGTTTGAATTAACACTGATGTCTATTAAGAGATTAAAGTTTCAGGTTGCTGGGTACCAAGCATGTTTGTGAAACTCCATATGGTCTGTGACTTGGTTAGCAAATAAATAACTTGTTCTTTACTATATGAAAAGAAATACAAGATTTTCTTTCTTAGGACAACATTTTATTTTTGGAACAATTCAATTTATGATAGTTGTATTAACATTTTGTTTCTATCCAATAGAGGTTGTATGAAACCCGAAATCCAGTTGCTATTAAACTTGAGTCAAAAGTAATACAAATAGTTGTATTACTTTGCTAGGGTTGCCATAACAAAATAAAAAAATTTCTTTTCTTACAGTTTGATGGTTGAAAGTCCAAGATCAAGATATTAAGAACTTGAGTTTCCTCTGAGGTCTTTTTCCCTGGCTTGCAAATGGGCAGTCCCTTATTGTCTGTTCACATAATGGTCTATGTGTGTATGCCTCTCTTGTCTGTCTGAATATCCTCATCTCTTCTTGTCATAACACTACTCAAATTGGATTAGAACCATTCCAATAACTTTGTTTTAGCTTAATTATCTGTTTAAGGATCTGATCTCCAGATATAGTCACTTTCTGTGATACTTGGGGTTAGGCTTCGACCTATGAATTTGATGGTGTTGGTCATGTTGGTGGTGAGACTCTGCTCAGCCCCTAACAGCAACCCTATATATTTAGATGAAAATTTACTGTTTTCCATGGACTTTCACATTTATTATTTCAATAGACTAAATGTCCTGCATGTTCAATAATCACAACAAGGAGTAATTCTATTTTCCTTGCACTGCCAGGGAAAAACACTTTTTTTGTTGTTTGTTACCAAGGATCAAACTCAGGACCTTGCACTTGCGAGATAGGCACGTGTTATTGGAGCTATATCCATTTAATGTAGTGTGGTCACTCACTGGTTGTTGGTTCCTATGAGCATCATATAGTAGCTCACTAGTTTGAATCAAAATTTTTCATGATAAAGGGATCTTATATTTTGTTTGTCTTTGAAGGAGATATGAATTTGGGCAAGGACACATGAGCAACTCTGATAATTTTCTAACTTTAAAGAAAGATCAAATTCTGAGCTATTTTAGGGTAAACAAAAGGGCTCCTTGTGTGCCTGACTTAAAGAGATATTATTCAAAATATGAACTCTCACTCTTTGGATAAAGAACATAATAACTTGCTAAAAATTAACTTGAAATTCACTCACTAAACAAAGTAATTAATCTGTTGTAACAAATACATGTGTATACATTACTAAAACATTTAAGATAAACGTAATTTCCAGATCAGAGAACATAGAGTGCATAGAAGTCTTGATATAGCTGTTTTTTAAAAATTATAATGTTTTATTTTTGTTCAATTGTGGAGTACATTGCAACTATTATTCTCCTGTATTCTTATGACCGTTACCTAAGTAGATAGAAATCCTTTTGAAAATAGGTAAGCAGAAGAGAACTAGAAAATCCTACAGATTAAAATGCAATTGGAAGTAAGAACTCTTGAGAAAAGTGTGAACATAAAAGTGATTGAACCATAATTAAAATTCTTAGATCTTGCTAAGGAGTCTGGATTTAGTGCAGTGGACACTAAAATTACTAAAGGACTGTTCATGTCAAATAATGAAGAATCATTGTCTAGAGAAACACTCAATGGGGTCTTCATCATTGGTCAAACAAAGCGGAAGATGAAAAGCAAGCTGTATTCAACTGTAAAGTTTTAAAATACACTTTAGAAATTGAATACAAAATAGTTGTTGACGCAAGTGAGGGATTGTGACCTGAGTGGAACAATACCCCAAAAGTTTCAATTATATATGTTGCCATGTGTTGTCAGCAGCAAAGGGAACCAAAAGTATATATTTTGAAATTTTATTGGTTTGTTTAGCTCTTTGCTTCATATATGACTTTAATCATTCATAATCCGTTTATTTCCAGTCTTGAGAGTAATGAAGAGAAAATAACCTCTTGCTCCTTAGATTCAGAAACTTGGAAATCTACTATTTTAATTACTGTTTCATCAGTTCACTTAAACACCCCTCTTCCCTCCTAACAGCAAACATGACCCTGGCCTCCAAGCTCGTCTTCTTGCCATCAAACCCGAGACACTTCCTTTTGTAGGGAACTATTAAAAAGTGCTTTACAAAGGATGATTTTCAAATTACTAGTTACCAGCAATATATTACTTCACTGTTTATATTACAGCACATTTTCACTGACATATGGATGGGAAATATAACTGTACCCAATGCTGTGAAGTATCAAATTATCTTAGTGATTGGACAATTAGGGATTGATATTACTTCAGCATTTCCCATGTTTAGAGATACTAAAAGCTCAAAGTTTTGATGAATTAATGAATGAATGAATAATGAAGGAAATAGCCATCCCTAAGATTATCAAGTCATAGCCTGCCTGGGAATTTCATCCCTGTTTGAAAGTGTCAGTCTATCAAAAAACATATTCAGAGTTACAAGCATTTCACAGAAACTTTTGGAACACTACAAAATTCCATATTAGAATTTTTCTGGTAGAATTTTCTATGATTTCCTTCTTGAGAACTGACTATGTTTTCTCTCCATACTAGATCTGTAATTGCTCATTTCAGAGGCTCATATTTCAGATACAGACTTAACTGTCACTCTCCAGCTGGAACTGGTCCTTCTAGGGCTGTATCTAATATGACTCACTTGATATGCTGAAAGATCACATAAGCTTAGTCTAAGATAATAGTCATACTGCTGCCCAAAAGGCTTTGGATGATGACAGCAGTCTTCATTCCATTCCCCCACTTTGCTGCTTATGCTGTGGCTCAGCCCCACCACTCGTCAATGCCAAATACCCTTTTCTCTGGCTGTCACTAGGAAAGCTCATAATGAGGCTCCTCCTTGCCCCAACGTGCTGTGCTGATGTTATGGTGGAGAATCACTTCATTTCCATGTGCTCTGTCCTCCAGAGAATTTTTTTGGTGCAGCCTAACTAGAAGAGTATCTTCTCATTAAAGTTACTGCTGCATTTTGTAAATATTTCTTCCTACCTGTTAGGGTAAAAGGTGGAAGTTTTCACTTATATTTACACCATTGTAAAAAAAGGGGTTTTTTTCCTAGGCTTTCTTGGAAAGGCTAATAGACTGAATTTCTTAGAAAGACATTCGGAAATGCTGACCTCTTTCTACTTACTTATTTTTATTTTGTTTCCAAGAATAGAAAGCCATCAGATGAGAATGCTTATTGTGGCCATAACAAAATTAAATTGAGACAACCTACAGCTTCATTTGCATTTCTTTCCTCTCATGAATTGATAAATTATTTTCCATTTTAAATTACTTGTGCAAAATCTTGTGTTTCTGCCTGTTTCATTTCTGTTGTTCATTTGGTTGACCAAGAATTTTGAAAAATAAATAGAAATTTCTAATTTTTATCTGATGAAAATAGAAAGTTACATGAAATTGAACATAAGTAACTTTAAAAAATATCACCATATATGTTGATCATAGAAAATTTATAAACTCCAATAGAAATTAAGAATCTTAGCAATGATTATGAATAGTTACTAACATCAGAAAATGAAAAGCAGTCTGAAGATGTTTGCCTTTAATAGAATACAATATTATCTCCAAAATATTCTTGCCTTAAAATTAAAACTGAATTTGTTCAAGCTAATTTGTTCATCAAATTAGCACTTTCCAGGAAACAAAAGGACAAGAGTACATGCTAATTACACAGAAATACAATCAATAAAATCCAGAACTTATTTACCCAACAAAAAAAATTGCAAGGGGGAAAAATAAGCTGGAGGCAAATCTATAAATTTAGGGACTCAGGAGATCCATCAACTCATCTTTGACTGGATTCTGAGACAGAAAGACTTGGAATTATTGCCCAATGTCTTCATTTGACTTAGGGAATCTTAGAAAGGCTAAATAACTTAGCCAAGGTCACACAGCTACAAGAATCCTGACTATCAAAGCACTTGTTTTCTGATGTCATATGTCTTAGCAGCAGCAGGAACCATTTTACAATGTACATGTAGATCATGATTTCTAACTTAGAGCTCAAATAAGAAAATGAATAAAGGAATAAAATTTTACTTGGTCATGTAAATAAATAGTATTAATTTCTCTAAATCATTTTCAATTTTATTATTAGTAATATATAATATCTCTAATATTCTAGCACATTTCACATAAAGGAAGGAATCCAAATTAAATGGAAACATAACAATATTTCACATTTTCTTTCCCTTTAAAGTGTCTTTTTTCTTCCCATGTACATGTCATTAGTAAAGGAGGATATACATATAATGCTGAATTTGTCTTTGAACTTAATTTATAGCAAATCATAAACTACACAACCAAAAATAACATCGCTAGATTAGTACTCTTCTTCATGGACTAGAATTACTATAAACCAAAACTTCCCTAATCCTTTTTTCACAAATGTATTTTAAATTTGATGCCATAGTTTAATGAACAAATTTTTCTCTGCATTTAACTAAAGTAGGATTAAAATAAGTCTCTTTTTCAAGATCTCATTCTTTATACCTTCCATGCGAGTGAGCAGCAAGACAGAATTTACCCCAGGAAAATAAATATGATCAAGGAACTATATGGTAAGAAAATTTTATTTCCTTTTAAAAATGTAATTCTGCCATTCCACTTACTCTATGTATATGAGTGAGATATGAAAGAATTCAAGAAATTAAAAAATTCAAAGTATGAATGAAGGAAAGATTTTGAATCCTTTATCATATAGGCAGAAAAGAATGCACATATTTTAATATGTTTAGCAAATATGTAACTGGGCAAATTTTTAAATCACCCCTTCCCATTATTACCACTCTTTTCTTAACTTTCAAAACAGATAAAATATCCATGACTCTAGTCCAATCTTATATTGAAAACACAGTAACAGAGTAGTCCCAAAAGAAGGCATATTTTTCCATTAGTCATGTTGTAAAAAAACATGACTGGGAGTACACAGTACCTAGCCTCTTGCATATGATGATTTATTAGATGAACAGTTTGCATGGTTTATCTTGAGACTTTTTTGTCCTTCACTCAAGAAATGCACCCATTATTAAACTCTAAATCAGAAAAACTAGGGAATCTGTAGTAAGACAGTAAACAAATATTTATTGAGAGCCCACTATATGTCAGATACAGGTTTATGCATGCCTATTCGAGAAAACAAAATGAGGAAGACAGCATTTCAGAACACAAAATATTTGACATGATAAGCATTAAAATGTCAAGGATGAGACAGGGACACTAAGGTCTGAAGTGCTCAGTACTGAACAGCAGAACCAGTCAGAAGTACTTTCTGATTTGGCTGTCATATCTGCAAGTCAATCAAAGCACATATCTTAATTTGTCTTATTTTTGAGATACGTTATATTTTAAAAGTGTAATTTTCTGCTATCCAAAGTAATAAAATTTTATGATAAAATGGATAATACAAAATAGTGGGCATTAATGGACCTTGCTGTATCTATTCACCTAAGTAGTTCATTCAGTCATTTAACAAATATTTGAATGATTCTTTTATGCGAAGTATCTTATCCTTTACTTGCTTATCATTTTTCCTACTGAATTTTTAGCATGTAAACAACTAAATTTTGATATGACCCTTTTTAAAAATTGTTTTCATTTTAGCTTCTGTGTTTCTGTGATTTTTCATAAGCTTTAAAAATTTAAACTGTATTTTAGTATTTCTCTATATCCCTTTTATTTGCCAACTAATGACAGCCAGTAAATTTTCCTGATCATTCTCCTGAAATTGATGTTTCCAAAGTAACTAATGACCTAATTATTGTTTAATCAAAGAAAAACTTAACCTCTCTACAACTTTTGGCACTATTAGTCACCTCCCTTCTTAACAGTATTCTCCATTGATTTCTGCATTGGAAAGGAAGTAAAGTGGTTGGCCTATGATTTTTTTGAGATGAAAATACAAAAGATGCCTTATCTAATCTTTTTCAAAACATGATAAGCATGTTGTGCACATAGACTAAAGATATTTGCTAGGTGGGAAGTCCTTAATTATGAAATACTTTTAGCAGAATGTTCTTAGTTTTCCATTGCTATGGATAAAGTATTTAAAATGTAGGTTATAGGGATCACTGGAAAATATCATGTAAACTGGTTGACTATTTGAAATATAAAAATGGATTTTTAAAAATAATTTAAACTCCTCTAATGGTATAAGGCGATCTTTATAAATCATACAAAAATAGCATTAGTTAGCTTTTTTTTTTTTTTTTACTGTAACAAAATACCTTAGATAAAACAACTTAAAAGGAGGGAAGTTTTATTTTGGCTCATGGTTTCAGAGTTTTAGTCCATTGTCATTTGGCTCCATTGTTTCTGAGCCTGTGGTGAGTCAGAGCCTCATGGTACGAAGGGCATTGTGTAACAAAACTGCTCACCCATGCCAGCCAAGAAATAGAGAAGAGAAGCTGGGACCAGGGTTCCAATATGCTCTTCAAGGTCATGCCCCCAGTTACCCACTTCCTCCAACTAAGCTCAAAGCCTAAAATTTCCTTCTACCACTCCCAGTGGTACCATAAGCTTTGGTCCATGCCATCAGCACATGAAGTTGGGGCTATTTTAAATCCAAACTGTAACAGAGACTTTATCTACTTTGACTCAGGTAGCTCATGTACTATGTGAGAAAGACATAACTAGGAGTCACTGTCAGTGTGCAGAACTCTTCCTGCTTTTCCTGTCCCTCTTATTTGATTGTATTCTTTAACTTACTTGCGAGGCCCAATCTTGGACAACAATCACTGATTTGTGTCAGTTAAACTTGATATTCAAGTCCTGTGTGTTAGCTCATGCATTTGTGTATTTACTATTTCCCTCCTAAATCTTACCGGCTTTGTTTTTCTCAATAAATGTCTGATTTTCTCAAAACTTTATTTTCTCACTTGATACCAAATTACTGGGCAACCTTATCTCCAAAAACGGTATTAGATAGCCACTGAATATTTTCATTGTCTCTTTCCTGATTTTTCTCAATCTAGTGAATGGCTTTACCATCTATGCAGTGGTAAATAAAACATAGTTTTGGTATCTGTGAAGTCACAACATTATGCAAATCAAATACTCATACCTCTCACACTAGTTCTATCAGTTCTATTCCCAGTGTCACTGATTTATTTCAGGTTTGCTCACATCTTCTATGTCTTAATAGGATTCATTTTTATCTAATTTTTTTATTATCTCAAGTCTGGCTTGCCTACCAGTTTTCTCCTCCTTTGTTGGTGGAGTCATCTTGCTAAATGCCAGTCTCATAACATTACACCTAGGGATACAATTCTTCAGTCGTGATCTATGGCTATCAAGATAATGTTAATGAGAAAACAGCAGAAAAGCTCTATGACATTGATCTGGGTAATGATTTTTTGGTTGTGACCCCTAAAGCACAGTCAACAACAATGAAAATAGACAAATGGGATTATATCAAATTTAAAAAGCTTTGCACAGCAAGGGAAACAACCAACAAAGTAGAGACTGGGGAACTGGAGAAAATAATTGCAAACCATACATTTGATAAAGGATGAATATCCAAAATAGGTAGGAAACTCAAACAACTCAGTAGCAGGGAAACAAATAACCTGAATTTAAAAATGGGCAAAGGACCTGAATAGATAGTTCTTAAAAACAAATGTCCAACAGGCATATAGAAAGTCTCTCCATAACACGAATAATTAGGGAAATAATTTCTTTTAGAAAAATTTGGGAATAATATATTTTCCAAGAAAATTATCTACTTCAAGGAAAGTGTTTTAGCATTCTTCAATTATAATTGTGAATATTATACTTTTATAATTTTAATTTCATGTGTCCATTATTACTTAGAATATTTTATTTTTTAATGTTAATTCTACCTTCATGTTTGTTATTTTATGTCCTATGTTATGGTGAAGCTTGTTTCCATTATAAATTTACAAATTATTTCTAAGATAACTAATAAAAAATGAAATGGGGAAAGAAAAAATAAAACAATATAAAAGAAAAACTATATGCAAAATACATATATACCACCTACTAACAAATTATAAACAGAAAAAATTCACTAGAGAAAAGAAAAATGTCAGAATGCATGCAAAAAATTATAAAGGTTACAGAAAGCTAGAAAGTAAAAAGATGGACTAAAATAAATCAGATAAATACTAAACAAGAGGAAGCACATTTAATTATATGATTATCACACAAAGTAGACTTTAAGTTAGAATAATTACTGGAGATGAAGATAACTACAAAACAATAAGAGCTTGATTTCACCAAGGAAAGTATAGTAATTCAATATTTGTATTCCCCTATTATACTTTCAAAGAGGCAGACTGCAACAGCTTTTCTTATAATTGATAGATCTGACCAATAAAACATAGGTAAGGATACAGAGCATGTGAGAAGCACAATTAAAAATCTTGTTACAAAGAATATATACAGAATAATAAAGGCAACAAATAGAGCATGCTCATTTCTTTAAAGCACATGCTTGAAATATTTATGAATATTGGCTTCAAATTATATGAAAGAAAGGTTTAACTTAATTTCAAAGAATCAGGTTTTCTCTAAAAATACCTTCTTTGTGGGCTGGGGATTTAGCCCAGTGGTTTCGCCGCCTGCTGTGCAAGCGCAAGGACCCGAGTTCGATCCCCTGTACCCCCCCCCCCGCAAAAAAAAATACCTTCTTTGAACTTCGCCTCTCAGGAATCTGTGTGTAAGGGCCCTCAGCAGTACCGGGGAGGATCTTTTATCTTTGAAGAAAGTGCTCTACATGTAAACCATCATTGGGCCTCCAGGCCTTGCACCCACTAGTTGTGGTTGAAGTTGGATGAAGCAATCAGTGTAGGCTCATAGAACTAAAGCTGAATTTCCTGAATTTAGCTCCCTACCACAGGCGTGTATTAAAAGTCACCACTAATGCACCAGAAACCACTTCCAAGAGTCAAAGTAGGAGTTTAAATTGCCCCTAATTTGGATCATGTTGCAAATATCCTTCCACAAAGAGATCAAATGCTCTTGGACCAAGGTGACCATGCCACTTTGCTTCTAGCACAGTTAGATGGGATTCCATGGCTTTTCTTTTTTCTGTGTTGAATAGAGATTCTTGAAAATGGCTGAGCCATGTTAGGTTATACACTAAGTTCATCATAGCCAAATCATTAAGGTCAGCATCTTTAAGTCTGCCCTTGTCACTGACATTGACCTCCCTCTATCCTTGAGTCCATCTCAGCAAAGTGACTAGAATCCTGAATCTCTGATTTTGTAGGTCAAACACCAGTGAAACTGCAATTTCTTTCAACTGTTCAAGCCTAAATGTGACATACAATAGAGAGGCAAAGGTCAAAGTGTTTTAAAAAGGAAAATATTTAATTAGAATACAAGAAAGCTCCAAAATGCCACGAGATTCACTTCTTTTGTTACAGAAGTCATTATAACTTCCATGACATTTCCACTAAGGATTTTCAAGCTTTTTCTGTCCTACAGTAGAAAGCTTGTGCAATGGGAACTGTGTGCTTCTGTTGCATTGTATAGCATACCATGGGGGAACATCGGGGTGTTGCAAAGTATTCATGATTCCATGCCTTCTGCAAGGAAAGTAAAGATGATATTTGCATAAATGTTTAAATAATACACAACACAGAGTATATAAAAACCACCAGAATATAATGAATCAGATAACTGTTTAAAAATCTTTGAGGAATTCTGATATCATCTCACTACAACATATATTATGCTTTTATTCTGTTCTTTTTAAGGCATTGTTTTAGACTAAAAAAGCCCTAATCCTTTACACAAGAAAGGTCACAGAAACAGGTAATGAAAAATAACTATAATATATTGGTCATTATAGAAGCATGCCTAATGTATATTGAAAACATATATAGAGAAAATAATTATGTGCCTATGCTATAGATAGGTGGTCATAGAACATCATCATTCCCATTTTTCAGATGAAACTGAGTCATGGGGAAGGTTACAAGGCATTTAGTAAACACAGAAAAAGAAATGAGACTAGAAGTAGTGGTCTTTTTGCCACTTGAAAATTTGATGTTTCATTACATATCCCAACCATTATACACCACTTATATTTTTTCTAGGCACTGGAAGATACAATTAATGACAGCAGCTACTTATTCCACTCACATACCACAAAAGGAAATGAAAATGTAGCAGTAGCCCTATGGCCAAGTACAAGTATAATTTTTCTTACCAGGATTGACTCTGTGAGAGGGAAAAATAATTTGATGGCCATAAACACAAAGCAACTAATTTTAGGTTACTTTATTTTTCTAGAGGGAATAATAATTATTTCACCCATTTTTCTGTTTAAAAATTGAATTAAAACATATGCAGAGAAATATACAACTGTATGCATTTAGATGCATGAATTTTCACCAAGTACACCTGTGTGATTAAGCAACTAGATGGAGAAGCGGAGCAGAAGCACATCCCAGGGGCCATCCTTTGCATTCCCTTCTAATTACCAAGAGGAATCATTGTGTTCTCATTTAGATGGATTTGCCCAGTTTTGAATTTTATATAAATTGAATCACTATGTTTCCTCTTGTGTTTGGTTTCTTTTGCTCAACATTGTTATTGGGGACCGTTGTAATCCATTCATTCTCATTGTTTTATAAAATTCTCTTATATGGATAGATTACAAGTTATTTCTCTTTTTGCTGTGATAAACACTTGTATTGGTCCATGGATGGCTGCATTACGGACATATCATGCTATCTTTTGTTTTGCCTGATTTTTTAATTATGTAGGAAAGAGCCTTACGAGGTAAGCTTATCAAAAATGTAAGACAGCTTTGTTAGAAATTTTTCAAGTAGTTCAGAAGGAGGACTAGAAAACAAAATGATTTAAGCAGAGAACATGGGAGAGAGAAAAGAGAATGGAATGAGTACCATTTTCAAGTTTTTCCCTGATTTACAGTTATGTTATCATGATTATGATGTTGATGGTGATGATAGTAACAACTGCTGGGCATTCCTGCCTTTAGGTCTTTCCCTCCCCCTCCCCTTCCCCCTTCCCCCTGCCTCCTCCCCCCTCTTGTCGGTCTCTGTCTCTGTCTCTCTCTCTCTCTCTCTCTCTCTCTCTCTCTCTCTCTGTGCTGAAGATCAAACCCAGGGCCTTGCACATGCACATGCTAGTCATGCGCTTACCACTCAGCCATACCTTCATCTCCAAACCTCAGTTTCATGACATCTTTAACTTGAAAGTTAAATAAATGTTAGCCCATCATTATTTCAGTCTTTTCCTGAATGCACACATTTCAAGTAGTCAGAAGCATCCTTATTTTTCAGATTATGATACTGTGTACATGGAAATGTAAATTTATTAACACTGGACTAATTTTTAAATTTAGGATTTGCCACATGGATAAGCAAGGGTTGATTTGCAGTGTTAGTAAAATCTTTCCTTGAAATATACCAAAGGTAAATTCACTAACATTTGTTTTTTAGTAAAAATTCATCGTTATTTTCAACACATGCTTGTTTACAGTCTCCATTTTATTTCCTCTCCAGGACACACATTGACTTCACTCATATGTATACATGAATGCTGCAAAACTTCAACAGTCACAGTCACTCATACATATTTCATAGCTTCATAAATAAATCTTAATATCCACAGGTACTCCTCTCTTCTGAGTTTTTGTCCCCCCACCCAGTAACTCTAATGCCTTACTTCTTTGAAACCACTCATTATTTGTAAGCATTGATGGAACTTCTTCTGTCATTTGGTAAAGGCCCTGTGAAAGATATGTATCTATTTTGCATCTGTAACTCAAGATTCTGATTTCTTCTCCAGATTAGGACGTTATTCAGCTCCTCAACCATTTCTTTCTTCCTTGGACTAGCATCTGTTTATTTTCTGTTGTCTTTTCTGTACCAAATTTCTAGCTTCTTTTATGCTTGTGATTGAGAGCACAGACATTGAAATATTTTTAACATTGTCATGACGGAAATACTATCATTTAACATAGAGTCTGTTATTTCTTTTCAAGTTCAACTTGCTATAGGCAGTGAATACTTTTTGTTTTTGAGACAGAGTCTTGCTATGTAGTTCAAGCTGGCCTTGAGCTCACTATTTAGCCCAGGCTTGGTTCCTTGAGTGGTGGGATTACAGGTCTGTGCCACCACACCTGGCTGAGACAATGAATACTTTCTAAAAAGTATTTTATCAGCAAAAAAATCATTCATTACTAAAGTGTATCACGTTTCTTTGTTTTTATAAATTTATCATTTTTTTTTGCTTTTGTATTTTGGACCCTGCAAAGTTCAGGAAAGTAGAAAGGAGCAAGAAATGTAGCAAAAACCAGAAGGAATGTGCAAAATAGATGATTCTTCAGGAAAATAGAATATAAGGAAGGCTTTTATGTAGAATGATTGTTTTTATTTCCTCCAGGTCAGTCACTAAAAGCTATAAGGAGCTTCATTTCCCACGGAATGATACTTGAATTCTAGAGGGACAGAGCCCTCAGAAATGACTGACTCTCTTCTTGTCTTTAAGTAAGGAACTATTGAGCCAAATCACTGACAGCTTTCTTCTTAAGTGAAATTTCCTAGAAAGAAAATTCTTGCTGCCTTCTTTCTAATTCTCAGTTCAATTTTTAGGTATCCTCACTCTTTGTTCCTTTTCATATCCTTGCAGTAATTTTCAGTGCATATACAAATCCTGGGCTGACTGTATTATTTACTTTGTATTGTTGATGCTGAGAAACACATGGTCTTTATCTCCTATAATATGACTAAACATTAAAGAAAAACTGAGTTGGCATTTTAAATTTTTTTGTGAAATAGATAAACATGATGGAGCAGTTTCATGAAATAATGTGAAGATACACTCTTAGGGTAGGTATGTTTGCATTCTAGAGTCCTTCCTTCAAGGAACACAGAGATTACCTCAATACTGTTTGTATATTTGCTGCCACATTTCTAGATTTTTAGCATGGCTTGAAATTTGGATATTTCACATGAGAATCTGTTATAGAATGGCATAGATTCAGAATTGGGAAATAAATAATAAATTTCACAGTCATCTTTAGGCAATAAGCATGCTTGTTTCTTAATAAGTTCACTTCTCATTGACCATGAGAAGCAGTGGAGACATCTCAGAATTTGAGAAGCATATAAGAATCATTTGAAAAGTCAGAGGACCAGAAATGCTGGATAAGCTCAAAGCCCTCGGTCAAATGCTCAAGGCTAGCTGCTCTCATTTCTTCTTTTTCTTTCTATAGCACTGTGACATGGAACTGACTTCTCTTCAGAGAAGGATTATCGTTTCCATGAATGCAGGAATTATATCTGGCTCTATAATTTGTGTGTCCAGTATCTAATATATCTGACTCGAAGTAGAGATTTGTTTAATGAATGAATTAAGCAAAAGATAGAATTCAGAAGCTAAGGAGGCAGAAAAATAAGTTTACTTGACTTTCTAGATCAACTTCCTCTGTATATTAACATTTTTATTTTTTGAAGAATGATCAGTTTTTAAAGTTGTTATATATAATTAATGCATGATGAAATCTACCCTTCTCAAAATAACAGTTCAGTGATTTTATTTTGTTCATAAGATTGACTATCACTATTATCTCACTCCAAAATGTTTTCATCATGCTTGAAAGGAACCCCTTATCCATTAGTGGTTACTCCTCATCTCTCTCTTCTCTCAGTCCCTGTCAATAATAAATGTAGTACTTTCTATCCATACATATAAATTTGGACATTTTATTAATGTAGTAATAAAATATATGGTTTTAAAAGTCCCATCTTCTTTCACTTATTGTAATTGTTTTCAAGGCAAGTGTGTGTTATGGCATGTTTCTCTACTTCATTCTTTTTTATGAATGAATTATACTCCATTGGAGGTGTGATCACAAAATACAGTGAATGTATAATTTAAAAAATTATTACAGTAAAAGACACATTGGTATTAATCCTCCTCAAAATACTCCCCCTCACTTAAAACACACTCATATCATTGTTCCTGCCACTTTCTATTCTTTTTTTTTTTTGGTACCAGGGATCGAACTCAGGTCCTTGTGCTTGCGAGGTAGGCGGCAGAACCACTGCGCTAAATCCTTGGCCCTAAAAGTTCTTTTTTTTTTTTTTTCAGTACCAGGGATCAAACTCAGGTCCTTACGCTTGTGCAGCAGGTGGCGAAACCACTGAGCTAAATCCCCAGCCATTCCTGCCACTTTCTAAATAAATTTACATTTTTGTTTATACTTGAAACACACTTATCCCTCTGAAGCAGTTTACAGTTTACATTTACAACAATTTCTGTCAAATAAAAATGTTATGATGTGCCCTCACCAATTTTATTTATTAGAGTTGGGACCTTGTGACTTCTAACTTTACGACCATGAAAGGTAAATGTTTTGAATTGAGCAGCGCTGACAGCACAACTAAAGACACTCATGAAAGAGGACTTTCAGAATTGCTTCAGAAAGTGGCAAAAATGATGGGCTAAGTGTGTTAAAAGGGAAGTATTTTGAGGTAGATTAATTAAAATGTGCTTTTGTTGTAATATCTTTTGAAAATTTAAACATTCACTGCATTTAGTGATCATATCTTGTAATTTATATGTTTATTCATTACTCGGTGAATATCTGGGTTGTTTTCCTTGTTTCAGTATTATGAAGAATAATTCTATGAAAATTTGTGTGAAAGATTTTGTGTAAGCATAGGTTTTCAATTCTCTGGATATATTCTTAGCAGGAGACTTGCCAGATCACAAGGCAAGTCTATGTGTAATATTTGAGGAACTTTTAAGCTGTTTTCTATTTTGTATTACTACCGAAGAAGTATGCGGGTGCCAATTTATCCACATCCTTGTCATTATTTATTATTTTCCATCACTTTGATTATACTTATCCTCATGGTTGTGAAATGGTATATTACTGGAGTTGTTATTTGCACTTCCTTAATGACTAATGATATTAAGCATCTTTCCATGTGTTTATTGGCTGTTTATGTATCTTCTCAGTTCTATGATTTCTAGTCATGGTCTTTGCCTGTTTTTATTTGGGTGATTTATCTTTTTATTATTTAACTGTAATAGTTCTTCATCTGTTCTAGACCTTTGTAAGATATATGATTTACAAATATTTTTCTTCCATTCTACAAGTTCTTTTCATTTTCTTGATGTTATCTTTTGAAGTACAGAAGTTTTTAATTTTGAGAAAGGCCTTTTATTTTTTGTCTACTTGTGCTTTAGATGTTATATCCAAGGAAACATTTCCTAATGAAGATCAGTAAAGTTTACCTTGTATTTTTCTCCTTTGAAGGGTTTAATATTCTAGTTCTTACACTGAGCGTTTTGGTCTACTTTGAGTTTTAATATATAGTGTGAGGTACATACATGTCTGAATACATTCTTTTCCATGTAATTTATTCATTTGTTCCAGTACCAATGATTGAAAAGGCTATTCTCTCCTTAATGAACTGTCATGACACTATTGTTGAAAATTAATTTGACTATAAATGTTTGGATTTCTTTCTCTTTTTTTTTTTACAGAAGTTTCTGATTTATTCCAGACTAAATATTAGAATTGCCACAAGAATCACCTCAAAGGGCCAGGGATTTAGCTCAGTGGTTTCGCCACCTGCTGCACAAGCACAAGGACCCAAGTTCGATCCCCTGTACCAAAAAAACAACAAAAAAGAATCACCTCAAAGCAGTCACTCTCATGTCATTCCCACCATGATGGTGCAGCAGGCAGAGGTGTGGCCAGCCCACAGGCCTAGTTCTTCACCTCCTCGGGCTCCTTCTCTGCCTCCTCCTTCGCCTTCTCCTTTTCCCCCAGTTTCTCTACGTTCAACAAGCGTGGCCACAATCTCAGCCACCTGGCTGGTGGAGATGTATATGTCTTCTTTGTCTAGCAGTTCAATCACCTTGACAAGGTCGCTGATATTTATCTTGCCATCCCTATTTTCATCCAATGCAGAGGCCAAGCTGACCAGCTTGTTTTCCGGATGTGCTTGATTTGTTTCATGGCACTGATGAGCTCTGACACTGATGACATTCTTCCCCACGGGCGTGCCCTCAGCTGTTCCCAGCCTGCCAGCCTGCTGGTCCGCCTCCAGCTGGGCGATGAGCCCATCGATCAGCCTGATCATCTGCTGCACCCGCTGTGTCAGCATCTTATAGCCTTTCGATGCCTCCTCGAGCTTGTCCTCACCCATCTTGGAAAGCTCCTTCTTGATCTTGCTGTGGTCCTGGATGTCCTCCGTCAGCAGCACCAGCTCCTCCTCCTCCTCCTTGGTCAGCGACTTCTTCTGCTCCTTCAACTTGGAGCACGCATTGCTCAGCACATCGATTTCCTCCTTAGTAATTTCCTCTTCCTTCAAGCCCTCCAGCACAGGGGCAGTGTCCTTCAGGGCCTCAGAGGGCAAGATCACATCAGGCACCTCCGGCTGCAGCTTGGCCACAGACTTATCAGGAGTGGTGGCACCCACACTTTCTAGCTCAGCGCCCTTCGCTGCCTACACCTCTGCAGCCCACTGAAGCTCCTTCTCGTGGTGTTTCTGCCACATGGCGGCCTCCTCCTGAAGCGTGGCCTCTAGCTTGGCTTTGTACACCTGCTCGCCTTGCAACCCAAATGCTTTCACCTGGGGCTCCTTGGCCACAATCTCCGGGAAGGTCTGGAGGTAGGCTTGAGCTGGTCAGCGGGTGAGAGTGTCTGGGAGATTCATGGCCTGAGACCGCACGAGCAGCAGTGTGGGCATCTCCTGGTGCTGGTGCAGATCCAACCATTGCTTCAGCTGCCTCTGCAACTGGTCCTCGGTGACGCCTAGGGTCAGCATGCCCCGCGCCCGGCATGCCGCCTGCAGCTCCTTGACATTCAGGCTGTCCACCCTTTTCTCAGGATCAGCTTGTCGTCGGCCTTTATGGACCATAACGCATGGTGAGCTGGAAGCACAGGAAGTTGTTGGTGCTGATGGACTGCAGCTCCATCGGCTTGTACTCCGCCACCAGCTGCGGCCACATGAGGTTGTCCAGGGTCAGCTCATCCTTGAAAAGCTTGGAGAGGTGCATGATTTCCTCGTTGCTGGGCTTCTCCCCCATCTCACGTATCTTCTGGAAGAACGCAGAGAAGTCCTGGGTGGCGCTGACCTTGACCACCTTGTTCTTCAGTGCCATCTCCTCGATGGTGTCCTGGAGGAACTTTGCCAGCTCCAGCTTGATTCGCAGCTCCTTCAGCCTCTGTTCCTTGATGGACTGCGTCTTAAACGTGGATGGCAGCACGTTGGGAAAGAGCTTCACAGCCACAGGCAGCAGGAACTCCATGAAGGGCACCAGGCGGAAGAGGTCAGCACAGTTGTGGAGAAACTGCCTATGCTTCCCGCTGGAGCATGCGCGCAGCGATCTTGGCGTCAACCCATGGCAGGCGGAAGCCGTGGTAGTAGCGCTAGAGCTCGTCCTCTACCCTCCGTCTCAGCAGACTTCTTCAGTGCCACCGGGACCGCCAGGCTCTACATCCTCCAGCTTTTTGTCCTTGACCTTCAGGGACTGGAGTCATCGCTGAGAGGGGGCGATACCGGCCTCCCCGACGAACACACCGGCTGCAGCGGGAGTCCACGGCACTCCTGCCACCATACACAGGCGCTCAGGCCTCGGCGTCCGGCGGCTGCAGGACTCGGCTCTGAGGCACAGGTACAAAGGGTTGTGGTACAGCAGCCAGAGGGGACAGTCCCCTCAGGGCAATGGCACGGGGCGGCGGGAGGCAGGCACCTGGCAGCTACAGCTCCTCAGCAATATGGACGCCATAAGCGGGCCGCTATGGCTTCCGTCTGCAGCCTCCTCCTTGCCCTGCTCCTTGGCTCCTCCTAGACGCGCACCGCAGCCGTCTGTTTCTGGCAGCAGGCTCTCGCTCAAGGACTGCCTTGCCCTGTCATCGACGTCTGGAGGCACGGGGCTCATTTATTTCTTGATTCTGCATTGTAGTCTATTGATCTACATATGCCTACTCTTTGGCAGTAAAACATACTCTTGATTACAGTAGTTTTGTCACTTTGAAATCAGCAGATGTGAGTCTTTTTTTTTTTGGTACCAAGGATCGAACTCAGGACCTTGTGCTTGCAAAGCAGGTGGCCGCACCACTGAGCTAAATCCCAACTCTCTTCTACTTTTATGCTTCCATCTCAAGATTGTTTTGATTATTCTATGTCCCTTGCATTTCCATGTGAATCTTGCCTAAATTTATCAGTTTCTGCAAAGAACTTACTATGATTTTAGAAAAGAATTTTTTTCTTTGCAGTACTGAGGATTGAACCAAGAACCTTTACACTGAGCTATACAACCCAACCCTTTTTTTATTTCGAGGTGAGGTCTTGCTGAGTTGGTAAGTTGCCCAGGCTGGGCTTGAATTTAGATCCTCCTGCTTTAGCCTTCCAGATTACCAGTGTGCACTACACACATTCCTTTTCTTTTTTTTTTTTTTTTTGGTACTGGGGATCAAGCTCAGGACCTTGTGCTTGCAAGGCAGGTGGCCACACCACTGAGCTATAGCCCCAGCCCACCACCAATGTGCATTACAGTGTCTGAGTTGAATTTCTTAATCAATTTGTAGAGTATTACCTTGCTAAAAATTATGTTTTCTAGTCCAACTATAGGGGATAGTTTTATATTTACAAAAGTTTTTCTTAGTTTCTTTCAATGATGGTTTTTAGTCTTCAGTTTCAATTTCATATTATTCATTGCATGTGTATAAACAATTGACTTTTGTGTTTTTATCTTAAAACTTGGAAACTTAATGAATTCAGTTATCATCCATAATATTGTATGTGTTATAGTTCTTAAGATTTTCTATATGCAAGATTAAGTCGTCTGAAAGTAGAGATAGTTTTGCTTCTTTTCCAGTGTGGATGTTATTTCTTTTTCTTGTCTAATTTCCCTGACTAGAAGCTCTAGTACATTTTTATTAAATGTGGAAAGAGCAGTAATGTGGAAAGAGCAGAAATCCTTTGTCTTATTCCTGTTTGAGCACTGTTTCTTAAAATTCAAAACTCTAACTGGGCATTGTGGCACATGCCTATAATCCTAGCACTTGGGTGGCTGAGGCAGGTGGAGCGGCACAATTTCTAGGCTAACCTGGCCCCACAGTGTGTTCAAGGCCAGCCTGAACTACATAGCAAGATCTCGTCTCCAAAAGAACAAGAACTAAAACAAAAATAAAACAAATAACAAAAAGTCTCAAAACCATATAATCTCTAAACTATTTTTAACTCCTCATGAAATTTTCTTTCCAACCAAACTTGTAATAATAACTTCTACACAAATATTCACTTAATAACATTGATAGACATGTCATTATATCCAAGACATATAATTTGTCTTAAACTCAGTTAGTACCAAGTGGTAGATAATACATTCTTATAAAGGGAAGAAGGTGAAAAGACATTCCATGAAAAATCATGAGAAGAAAAAAATTAATATAGGTCTTGTTGAAAAAGCAGCAGTAGGAAATATGGTAACAGAAGAAATTGTTGTAACTGAAGGAAAAAATGTAAACAAAATGAGGAAATGAGAAAGCCTGAAGCACATTTTGAGACCTTTGAATAATCCATTTTACGATGTTTACGTTGTTCCTGGGAAGTACTAAAAGCTGCGTCAGGAATATCTGAGAAACCTAGATCACAACTGAACTCAAAGACAAGAACATTGATTTTTAAATAATTGGACTCCTAAATTTTCAACTAAAAAGTAGTAATAAGAGTTAGAATTTAATGGGCATTATATATTCAAGGCACTCTTCCAAATACATTTTATTTGTAAGCAAAGTCTTTTACCATTCACTTCTTCCCATCAAAGGCTGGCCGTAAGCTTCTTACAAGCCTAACTGTCTAACCGAGGGGTTTCCTTTAGACTGGAAGATCTCACTGGTAGGGCACACATATAGGACAAGGCAGAAGTTCTGGATAGTATCTGTGGAAACAGCCTTGTAGGGCAAAATAAAGAACTGGAGGCTAGTAATCCTGCATCCTTATCCTCAGTCAGAATTACTCTGAGCTTTGTTCTTTGCTGTCTCCCAGAGTTCCCCAGTGAGTATGAGTTCCAAGTGACCACAGCAACAACTTGCTTGATCTCATGCTCTTAATTTACCTCTTTCTTTCTCTGGTACATTCTTACTACAGATAAAAACATTAAGGTACAGAGAACTTACCATTGGTGGGTCCTTACTAAGTCTTTGCCTTTTAACCTAAAGAACTTGGAAATATTTGGGGAGTCTGAACTATGACAATGTAAAATTAGAAGGATGGTGGTAGCTGTAAACTCTAAAAGGAACCAAAATATGGGAGCCAACGCTCCTCAGTGCTTATAGAGTCAGTACGCTCTATTGCAATTAAGTCTTATATTGAGCTTATATATTCAAGACAAACATGCATCAAACCTCTCAAGCAAGCCGGGGATTTAGCTCAGGGACACTGCGTCTCCCTCAAAAGCACGAGGTCCTGAGTTTGATCCCCAGTACAAACAAACAAACAAACAAACAAAAAAACCTCACAAGTAAACTTGAAAGCTTAGTATTCCGTCTGATTGGAAGAAGTGAGAACAATACTGCAATAATAGTCTTGCAGCCTCATCCTGCTTGTTGGCATTGCCATGTTGGCCCTGCTTAAGTGACCCAGACCCCTTATCATTTTTCGCGGGGCAGCTTGTGGTGGCTTTGTTCTTGCTCTGTAGCATACCAGTGCAAAGTGAAACTCTTGAGATGTCTCTCCAAGGCCTCCATATATATGACAGAACAGTGGTAGAAAGTAACGTTCACTGACGGATTTGTAGGACAAAGTGAGGACTAAGTTTTACCTACCGTACATACCAACAGACATTTTTATTACTGCAAGCTTTTAGCTTTTGTCCTCATAAGAGATTCTTTACTCTTTGCAGGCTTCCCATTCTTCTTCTCCTAAGTCCTCTTGGAAAGCTCTTGATGCCTGTCCTGTATACTATGTTAACAATTATTCCCGTTCGTTGATACTACTCCAAATTGTATACTCCAGTCTATGTACTTAGGAAAATGTAAAATACCT
Source organism: Heterocephalus glaber (assembly GCF_053883595.1). Taxonomy (NCBI): domain Eukaryota; kingdom Metazoa; phylum Chordata; class Mammalia; order Rodentia; family Bathyergidae; genus Heterocephalus; species Heterocephalus glaber. Next base: position 81,416,035 of record NW_028258315.1, on the reverse strand, counting down.
TTAGACATTCCATAATATAAATATAAATTAGTGGCTTTTTATTAAATTTTTTATTAAATTTTAATTTTTATTGGTACACATTTGCAGTATTTCTGTATGACCAAGCTCTTTATGATCTCAGATCTACCACTCAGCTTATCAAAATATTTTTTTTTCTGAAACACACACCAACATCTTAGTGAATGAATATTTTTCTATTGTTTTATGTTGAAAAGCTGAGGGCTGGGCATGTAGATCAATGGTAGAGTGCATGCCTAACATATAGTCGGTTCTGGGTTCAACCCCCAGTAACTAAGCCTATGTCTATGAGTTTCTACTAGTACTCTCTTTAATTCCCTGGGTAAAGAGGCCTTTACATTAGTATTTAATTAACATAAAATTGAAAATGTACTTCAACTATAACCTCTGTGTCTCCAAGCTGTTCTCTTTTTAGAATTAAATTTTTTAAAGAATCCCTAAGGATTCTCTTTTGGAATTTTACTGAGGTAAAAACTCCCAACAGAGTTTGTTCAAAGTAAACCTGGACCAATTCTCCACCACAAACCCTTGAATTTTAACAGCTCGGTTGCGTTCTTCTGCTAAACAGAGGTCAACTGGACATCTCAAAATGCAAGAAGTAAGTCGGGTAGAATATTTTTCTTTCAAAAAGTCATATGTTCAACAAAATGTTTATAAAAATAAATGCCTCCATCACTAGCATCTTGAGTTTTTTCTACTGTGAAAATTACCATTGTTAAAACTACAATAAATGTGTACAGTAAAATGTGTTCAAAGCAGAAATAATATTATATCCTCTTACATATTTGACTGTAGTGAATGGGATTGTTATAATTATACATTGCTTTTTATAGCACCTATTCATTTAAAACCTCATCCATTTTATTAATTTTTAACTAAGTAATCTTTCTCAACCATACCTAACATGAAAATGGGGTCATCTGTGGATTTATAACATATATATCAAGAATTATTGTCCCTGATGTCAAGTATTACTTTATTTTTAATTGTCATGAATATACCTGGTTCTTTATTATTGAATCCTTAAATAAGGGATCTGCTGCACCCTGAGGCCACCTGCATCAACAACATTTATGAACCTTCAGGAAACCAAACTGCAGTGACAGCCGGTCTAGCAATGCTGCCTTTAAAAATGGAAAGTGACTTTAAAAATGGCATAAAGAAGGCATGACACAAATGTGAATTGAGACACATCTTCACTAGAGACTTGCATACGTATTTAGATTTCCTATTTCTAGATGTCAAACTGGTAATATATTCCCTTCAAAATTGTATTATAATTACCAAATGTGTCAGTCACTCTTGGCAGCTGGTGGCTAGGTACTGCGTTTGGATCCAACTTCTGATAAATATATTGTGCAAATAATTACAGCTTTCCAGCTTTCTTTTTCAGAAAAGTTATGGGAGGTGGATTAAAGAATGTGTACTCCTTTGGAGCATATTGATGGAATGGATGATGTTTAAATTTCATAGGTGGTATATAAGAGTCATTTATAAATGCATATATACTATATAATATATCAGGGCATATGTTCAAATGCTAGGTGAATGTTATGTACACCCTCTGTTTAAAAAAAAAAGTCTTTCTCTTGCTATCCTTGGTGACTTTTATGAGGTTGTTAATCCCATGATATTTTCTACCTGCAATCATTACTTGTCCAGTCACAATTTCCCTTGTACAAAAAAGAAGGGAGATAGGGAGAAAATATAATGTAATTCTCAATGTGAAAATGGAAAAATAGAAATGCGTTTTCATTGTCAGTCCTATTTCACTTAGGGTACAGATGTAATAGGTACCTGTGCTTCTGTCAAGATTAGAAAATATTCTTCATGTAGTTTTAGAGTTATTTTGTCACTGCTGTGACAAAACTGGATAAGTTTTGTCCCTGAGTGTGTTTGCCCCAAATTTAACCAATGATTCAAATTAGTATATAGAAGGCATAATCATATTATTTTCAGATGACACAAATTAAGATTTTATTGATATAGTTCATGAATGGAACCTTTGTGCAAATTTATTGTGTTTATTTAAGTAAACAAAAATGATAACCTAAATCTCTGGGTTCAAAAAACCAGCCTGTACAAGCATATAGAAAGAGATACACTTCTGTCTAGTTACAGGAAAAACTTACAAGTTACTGAATACCTACTATTTGTAGAAACAATATTTTTTAAAATTCAAAAATTGACAGCATGATATAGATTGCAAGAAATTTAATAGTATTTCATGCTGTATTAATAGATGTGAAATTATTTAGAAAAAAGGCATAATTTAGTTTTCTGTTCTCAGAAGAATACAGAATTCTGTTCACATGGAGGCATCCCATTTTAAGAGGAACTACATGTTTTTTTGGTTTTCATATTAAAGTGGAAAAATTGAAGTCAGTTAAAGGTTAGTTAGATAGAGTTGGATAATTTTGTGACATTATACAAAATTTGTTTTCCTAGACTTAAGTAATATGACAAAAGCTGTAGTTCGAGGGTTCTATATGAGCGATCCTGGACTTAGGGAGGGCTTTGGTCCTTGAGTAAGATTGGAATGATGTTTGGGTAATCAAGGTTAAACCCAGTTATGGTTCTGGGAAAGTGGGTCAGAGACTGGTAAGAAACCAGACCTCAGAAAGTACTCAGCTGCTTAAGTCTCATACCTACTTGGTCCACTGTTCACTAAGCTCGTAGAAGTTCAGCTCTTTTAGATGCTACTTGATGATAGAGATGGTGCTCATAAAATGGTGGTTGTTTTCTTTAGAATTGAATGGTAATGGAGAGGACACTAATTATGTGTACATGTACTGAGCCTCAAGGACCCCATCTGAATAGACAAAGAGAAGAGATTTCCAAATTCCTCATCAGTCATTATCATCATGCTTTTTGGGGGGCTTATTTATGCAAGACTTGTATGATCACAAAATTAGTTTTGAAGAAAAGATTATCACATTTATGAGCATTTAGATTTGGTAAATATTAAGACACTCTTACTTAAGTCCATCATTCCATACTTAAAATATAGGTTAGCCAAAATCTATTGATGCTTTTTATTTACCTTTATAATTTTATCTTTATCCTTGAGGACACTGCCAGTTCTGTGAGAGAAATCATTTCCTATGCTCATAGCAGAAGGACCTCCTATTTTCTTCTCTTTAGAAAAATACAAAGTGACCTATAACACTTGACAAGCACATCATTTCTGGCACAAGGTAAATTCAAAGGCATTTTGTGAACAGCACAATTTGAAAGGCTGGGAATGAAGAACAATATGCTTTATAGAAGGTCCAAAACCCATATATAGAAGGAGGTAAAATGGAATAGTCTGTCGATCTTGGTACACATGGCTGTGCTCAGAACAGGTATCATGAGGGCAGTGGGTCTGAGAAGATATGGCTGCTTTTCTTTTATAGAGCAGTTCTATTGTAAGACAAGGTCAGAAAATGCTCTTAAAACAGTAAAAATCTGAGTCAAATTGTATAGATTACAAAGTTTTCTGGATGCTAATTAATGTTATCACAGGAGACAGCTAAAATGAGAGTATTACCTACTCGTAAATTAATAGGATACGCTAAAACATATCACAAGGGAGACACTGCCTGTGCTAATATCATATAAAAGAGATTGCTCTTGGCAAATGGTTCATGGTAAAGAGTTTTCTACATTATGTATAAACTCTAGGAGTCAAAACTTAACATTATGAATCTTTAATTGAGGAAAAATCGTTTGCAGAGGATAAAAGTGATAGGAAGGCCATATGTCCATTTTTATTATGTATAACAAATGTTGTTTATGAGCTATTTGAAAAGAATATGTTAGACTGCAGTACTGTATACTGTGATAATCAAGTCAGCTCAGAAATGTAGGTGTCTACATTAGCTGTAGAAGTCAACAAGTTATTTCCATTTTCATAGTTGTCATTTTGCAGTCTAATTGTTAGTGGAAGCTAGGTGGACCTTAAATTAGGTTGATTCATTGATGTAATAATTCTTGGAAGCTGAGACAAGAATCTATGTTAATGATTTCAGAAGTCAGACCTAACTTTTCATTGCAAGTTCAATTTTTATCAGATTTTCCTTAATTGAGTGAGAAGATCTTGAAAAGACAGAGAAAATAAATAGAATGCAAAAAATAGTGACAAAGAATGGAGTCACAAATATGTTGAGACATTGATACAGCAATTATGACTCAGACCTGTAACTCTAAAGTGTATTGAAGTAAATTTACTACCATGCCAAAGGTCATGCCTATTGGACTCATCTAATAATATTTTTATAAAGAAGATAGTGTGTATATATCTTTTTGCTATCTTCTAATTGTTTCAGTTTCCCTATCTATGAGGCGAATGGCAAATCAGTCAATCTAGTCTTACATATGTTCTTTGGTGATTCCTTTGATCATTATCCTTGACCTGTAATTTGTATCAAAGTCATCAAACCCCCTTTTTGACAGTTTTAATTAGCAGCTACCATTACTCATTTTACCCAACTTTTTTATTGCATTTACCCCCATTGGTCATTCTCATCAGATCTCATGGCCTCCAAACATACAGGCTCTTTATAAACGTTTGATTTCTTATGTAGGAAGATCATTTTTTTGCCCTTTTAAAACACTGGCATTCTATAAGAATCTCAGTCTGTCCCTCTTCTTTAGTTCATGCGTTAAAGTCTTAAATCCTATGTCTTATCTTCAGTTATCTGAGAGAGACAAATATCTCCTAAATCGTTATCCCATGGGCTACATCTCAATATTATTACCCTAATCCTTCCCTTTTACATTCTGTTGATTCTGTACTTCCTAAATGTGTATGAATCCTTCCATTTCTTCCTTTTCCTCTAGAATACTACTTTGCACTAAATTTCTTCAATGGCCTCTTGTTTATTATAACTTCAATTATATAAATAAATTATCACATGTATTATTTTGCAATATTCTTTAGCCAATGCTGTTTCTGAAATTCAGCTAAGCAGTATCTATGGTTTATTTATTTTTATTACTATATATTTCCAAGGTACATATGCTTATAATATATGTGTGTGTACATATATATATATATTTTTTTTTTGGAATTGAGAGTATTTGTTTTTTGCCCCAAGAAGGAGATTATTCTACAATTTTCTTTCCTTGCAGTGTTCTCTTGTTTTGATATGAGTTATATTAATCTGGTAAAGTGATTTGGGGAATACTTCTTTTCCTTCTTTTACCTTGAAAAGAATTTTCTGTTGCTTAAATATTTAGTCGAGTTCACTTCTCAAACCATGTAGTTCTGGTAGTTTCATTTAGGATTATTTTCAACTAAAGATTCAATTAATTTTTAACTGCAGGACTACTTGGGTGCAATTGTATTTTGAGTCCCTTTTTAAATATACATTTTTTCTAGAAGTTGCTTCATTTTATAAATGTTTTCAAATTTATCTGCATAAGTGGCTTATAATATTTTTAATATCTATTTACTTGCTGCCACCTATTTTTGTGTCCACACCTAAAATTAAAGACAAGAGCTATTTTACATTATTAGTCTTTTTCAGATAACCAGTATTTGTTTATTCTATTAATAATATTCAGTGCTATAATTTTTGGATCTAACGATATTATTTACTTTTTTTCTGAAGAAGGGACTCAATACATTTTCTTGTTGTTTTACATCTTAAATTAGATTCTCAGCTCATTAATTTTTAGAATATGTCTTTTCCATTATATGATTATAAACCTGTACATTGCCTTTAAAATACCACTAAACTGTAATAGTAATAATATTCAATGTTATATTGCATTTATGAGTATATTATGGTTTAGTGCCAATATTTTTCTATGTAAACCTTTTTATTCTTTGACATAGGAGTTCTGCTTTTAATTTATAAATGTACAAGTATTAAAAATTAACTATAAACTTTGTTCAGAATGGATTATATTGTAGTCAGATATTATGGTCTTTATGATATAAAAAATTTAATTTGCTGAGACTTTGTGATAAGTTATGTGTAAGAAATACAACCTAATGAGGTGTGAGTGGCTAGACCATTTATTGCATATGTCCTTTAGGTGAATCATGTTCATCCTGTTGACTTAATTTAATTTAATTGTCTTATAATTGTAGTAATTTATCTCATATACTTTGATAATGTTACTATACTCATAGATGTTTAGAATGATATTCCTTGATGAATTAAACCTTTTATCACTGTGTATCTTCTTTATTTCTGTTTTTTTTTAATACTTATTTTTTTCTCAATACAGTAGAGCAAAAACAAGAGACTTATTTACTCAGTATATCTTTGTCCATTGTTTTACTTTCAACCTTTCCATGTTTTTAAGGATCAAGTATACATTTCAGAACAAATAGACAACTTTTAAAAAATCATAGATTGAGAATATTCATATTTCACCTGAAGATAATTAATTTTATCTTTAGTTTGATTATAAACTCTAAAAAATTTAACATTGTGTTTTCTATGCCCTATTTTTTTTCTTGTATTTTAAAATTCACTGAGTTTTATAGTTGTAGTAGTCATAATTATCATTTATTATCTTCTCTATACATATACCTATTTTAGTAGTCACAGGGAATTTTAACATGCATAACTTGAAAAAATATAGGCCTTCTGAAATGATTTTTCTTTTCTGAAATACATCCTTTACCATTTTTGAAGTAATAATTTATTGGTGAAAAGCTAACTCAGTGATTTTTTTGTGTGTGTTTTAAACTATCTTCATTTTCTCTCCATGAAAGAAAAAGAAGGCTGTGGGATCAACATATATGATGAATATTTAAATTTTAAAATGTTGTTACAGTAAAAGCCAGTTTACCATTAACCTGCCTCAAAATCCTCCTCCTTGCTTCAAACACATTTGTCCATTGTTCTTGCTACTTTATGAAGCAGTTCTGGAAGTTCTCTTTCATGTCTTCTTGAGATATGATCAAAAATACAGTGAATGCTGTTGCCAAGTGCCCTCCAATGGGAAGGTAAGCTCTTAAAAACATTACAATGTGACCTCATCCACTTTATTCACTGGATTTGTCAACATGCTACTTCTGACTCTTCCTCAAAGTCAGTACATGTGTTTGCTTTGGTTTTGTATTTATACTCTTTGGCATTCCTTGGGATTCCTTACTCTGAATACTTGCGCTTCTCATCAATAGAGAAAAATTCTTCATTCATCTCCTCAAATACTTTCCTCTCATTTTCTCTCTTCATGCTTTAAAATTTATTCAGCATGTGGTGTCCTTGTTCCTCAGCTTCCTCATTTTCCATCATTTTGCTTTTATAACATTCATATAATATGCCTGTTTCCATCTTTAGTTCATTAAGAGTCTCTTAATGTATATCTAATTTGCTGTTTATCCAATTCATTGATATTTTACATTTTTCTTTTTCTCAGAAGAAATTCTAAGGTATTCTGTTTGTTGCTTTCTGAAATTGATCTTTTTAAAAAAATTCCTTTCATAACTTTAGGTTCCTTTTCATCATGTGTCTTTTTGTATTATTTTGTATCTGATAATTTTACATCTATTGTCTGTGGGGTCAAATTTGTTTGAGTTATCAGGCTGGGGATTTAGCTCAGTGGTGCTGCTGCTTGCCTCACAAGTGCAAGGTCCTGAGTTTGATCCCTGGTACCAAAAAAATAAAATAAAATTTTGTTTGAGTATTTAATAATTTTTCACTGCAAAGGATTTTTATTTACTTTTTATCAATAAAATCTTTTTGAAGTCTAATTAAAAAGTAGTCCTACTGGGCCGGGGATGTAGCTTAGTGGCACCACGTATGCCTGGCAAGTGCAAGGTCCTGAGTTCGGTCCTCAGTACCAAAGGGAAAAAAAGAAAGTAGTTCTACTGATACAGGAGAAATATAGCTCCCAATCTGCTAGATGTCAGATGTGCCGAGTTCATGTCCCCTGAAATCAAACAATGGATTTCAAGGGACAAAGGGGGTTAAGAGTAGGAAAGATTTATTCGGGAATAGGAATAGTTGCTGAGAGACAAGAGGGGTCCTGAGTGGGTTGCCACAGAGGTCACTTCTCCAAGAATGTTTTGTAGAACAAAGACATGAGGTAGGTACAAAATCACGAAGTAGATACAATGTGGGTCAAACTATAATCAACCAATAAGATTGCAAATATAGTCACTTAGCTAACACTAATCCAGTAGGGAAGTGGAGCATGTAGCAAGGGTATATGACAGACATCATTAACCTTGGTTTATCTGTGACTTCTAAAACAGGATCATTTTGGTGAAGGGATGGGTCCAGGTGTTCTGGTCACTCACCCAGGTGTCTGATGGATGCCTGGACTTAATGGACAAGGTGGTACCAATTACAGTATAATCTCAAGTTTCCATTCATCCCTTAGGAGTCTGGCCATTGAAACTTTACCTAGAGGCCTTTCCTTCTTCAGATGCACCTCCAGCCACAGTTTTGATGTCTTCTCATCTTTTGCATTGACTTCCTTGAGAGCCTGTCCCTGTCTCCCTATTAATTTCCACCCAGCTTAGCTGCCTATAATACTACAGGAAGAGTTCACTCCTGTCCATTTCCTAGAAGGACTACTGCCAAGGACTATTTAATTTAAATTTATTTCTTTTTTTTCCCATTAAGTTTATTGGTACATTTTAGGTATACATTTTGATCACATTCATCATTGGGAATTTGTACCTGTACATGATATTTCTTGGTTCTTGTTTTTTTCCCATTTCCCTTCCTTCCCTTCCAACCCTCCATCCCTCCCTGTTTATAAAATCTTTGTTTCCGTTTTTTCCTTCTTTTCTCACATTTTTTTCTTCCCCTTCTTCCCCCCCCCCCCACTTCACCCTTCCTTTGGGACCTTTTCTTTCTATTTTACATTATCTATTATACATTTTGGTCTTCATTTACACTTTCAGTTTCTCACACCAGAGAAACTATTTGGTATTTACATGTGTGCCCTATTGATTTCACTTAAGAGTATGGCTTCAATGTGCATCCATTTAGCTATAAATGTCTCTAGTTTATCATTCTTTATGGCTGAGTAGTACAGCCCTTAAATTTATTTCTTTTGGGTAGTCTCACCTGTAAGTATGTGTTTTCAGAGAACATTTTTCTTGACAGAAAATTAAAGTATATAATTATTTCCACTTCTTCCTCCCTCTTTAAAACAGTTGATCTGACCTCCAGAAAGCCGAAGGCATTACTTTCTCTTTTTATTTGTGATTATTTGATTCAAACTTTCTTATTCAGGTCACCAAATTTTGGCTTCTGACCCAACGAAGCTTTTTAAATAGTACTATATAGGGCCCCTGGGAAAATTCCAGATCCAGAACTTGCTTGCTTTTATACATTTCTCTTTCTTGAACATTTGAGTAAGTTATAAAATTTTGGCTATACCAGTAAATTATTTATAACCTCCAAGTGTGATAAATTTTCTCCTTTAAATATGGGCACTAGTATGGGCAATAGTAGATAATCTAAAGGATGGTATGCTTTCAAATATTTGTTTCAACAACTTTTTGTATGAGTTTAAACAACCTTAAAACTATATATTTTAATCATAGATAAGTTGGTTACTTTAATGTTACATGGATAAACTCAGCATGCTTAGCTTTGTAAAGGATTCTTTGGCAGATTTCAATGAAAGGATGCCCTCACTGGCTAGTACTCAATGTTTATGTTAGTTAGCTTTCTGTTGCTGTGACAAAATAACCACAATAATCATTTTATAAGGAAGAAAGATTTATTTTGGCTCACGGTTTCAGAGGTTGTAGTCCATAGTCATTTGAACCTGTGACTCTAGGCCTGTGATGAATCAGAACATCATAGTGGGGAATGTGTGGGTGAACAGAGCTGCTCATCTGTTGGCTGAAGCAAAGAAAGGGACCAGAGTCTCAATATTCCCCTCCAGTGAATGCTCCAATGATGTCATTTCTTTCTAGGCCCCATTCCTAAGAGGTTTCACCACCTCTCAGTAGTCATAGTCTGGCAGATAAGCTTTTAACACACAGCCTTTGGGGGACAGTTAAGATCCAAAACATATCTATGTCCTTGACTGGTTCTGTCTGAATTGAAGTTTACTGTATGAAATGACTTGCAGCTCTGTCATCTCGCAAACAAATTCCATATGCTGACGATAGCTAATGTGTTTCTTTTCCCAGGCAACATCTTGCATATTAAAAGAAATTACTTCAAGACAGTGCTATCACACAAAATAGAGAGTTAAGATGTGGAATTGTTAGGCATTTCAGCAAAACTTGTATGGAGAGAAACTTTTATTTTATGTTACTTAAATTTTATCTGTAAGGCAAAGCCAATCCTAGGCATTAATACTGAGGGAGAAATGCTCAAATGCCTTTACTTATGGCCAAAAAACTTCAGTGTAATCTTTGTAGAAAAGGTGCGGATAGCTACATTCTTTCAGGTAACTTTAGGAATTAGTGGTCATAGTTAACATGTTCATTAAAATTATGCCACAATATTGACATCTAAAATAAAACTTAAATAAATTGAACTAAAGCATTACCATTCTAATCATTTTATTATTCTCCCTTTATGGACCTTGAGTAAATGAAAATGCTTCTCTTGCTCTTTAAAGATAAGCGATTTCACTTCCCAGTCTGAATAGCATGACACTGATGAGCAGCTGTGAATGAATCAAGAGCAGGGTAAATATACAAAACATCAAATGATTTTTAAGCTCAACAGCCCATGAACAATAACTGTAATTAAACTCAGTAAAGAACAAGAAAAGAGCAAAGATGTAGAGTGAAAAAAAAATCACCAGCACAACAGCAAAACCGTCTGTAAAGATTGAAGGAAACTAGCAGAGCACCCAAGATTTGCTAAAGCCCCTTTGCTTTGCATTCACCATAATCAATCATTTTACATGTCAAATCTCCTTTTCTTCCCCTTTGAGCAATATAAAGGCTAAATTCAAGGTCAATATGCCCTTGAATGTATTTTCTGGATTTTGGAGTGTATAACAAATGACTAAGAGAAATAAAGCACACCTCAAATTTTGTTCCTATCTTCTTTGGGAAGGGGTAGTCATTTTACAAGGCAATTTTCTGCATTTAATGGAAACACAGCAACTGAAAGTGCATTTCGCAAAGGTAGTTTATCATTTCCCTTGTTTGCTTCCAGCTTTTTTGTATTCAACACATTTGATTCCGACATTATTTATGTAGTGTTTTTCTCACAGATCCCATTTTCTTGTCTTCCTGTCATTCTTTGTGGAATGGACCTGACAGTTCACTGATGCTTTTGTAGAGCTGACTGTTGTGTTTTCCAGATGCAACATTGTGAGCATGGTGAGAAGTCACACGAAACATATGCACACTGCAGCGTGATTAGTTCATAAGAGTGCAAGGAAGTTGAAGGTTAACATAATCTAAGTAGCCACTTCTGTATTTTTAATATGAAAGAAAAAGCTTTTGATACTTCTGACTTCTCCATTAAGAAGCATTTTTCACAATGCAAGCTTGATCAATTTCAGGAAGGTATAATAGCCTCACTGCAACTAATGGGTGTGTGAGAAAGATGTGAACAAAAATCAAATCAGTGCAAAGCAAAGGGTGATGACCCTGTTTTGTTTATAAGCAAGGAGAAATACAAACCCACTTCTCTCTTGTATGAAGTAAATAGAGTTAATCAAATAAAGTCATTTTATATTAGCCTGTGATAATCTCTTTCTGATGTGCCCATGACATTAGCAATAATGATAGGAAAAGGAATTCAATCAAAATTGAAAACAGTTGGAACCAACAAGTATGTTGTTATTGAATTTTCTGTTTTTTTGAGAGGCTAGCACTCAACTCTGCAGTATACTGAATATCCTCCACAGATTTCTGTCTGGGTTTTGTCACCATTTTGGAGACAGTACAACAAAAAGGCCAGATCTCGAGACTTATGGCCCTATATTCAAATTCTCATGGAACCTGTGTGACTCTAGCTAAGTTATTGACAATCCTTAAGACTCTTATTGCAAAAATGAGGATGATAATAACTAGTTAGAATTCTGGAAGAGAATGCAAGATAAAAATATATGGATAGGGCCGGGGATTTAGCTCAGTGGTTCCACCGCCTGCCTCATAAGCAGAAGGACCCGAGTTCAATCCCCGGTACCAAAAAAAAAAAAAAAAAAAATATGGATCATCATTTATTACTTGTAGAGGATGCAAGGTCAAATATAGTTTATATAGTCTAAAACCTATATAGTATATTATAAATGTAACATAGAATATTTCTTGTCAAGTATTAGGGGCTCAATAAATGTTAAACCCTTGCTCTATTCACTTTCCCTGTTTGTATCCTAAAAATAAAAGCTAGTATCAATTAAAAACTTTTATGTATGCTAATTTACTTTGATTCAATTTATTTCTGAGCACAGTTAATTATTTTAGATTTTTAAGTCACTTTACTCTGTATTCACTATTACATTAACTTTCTCTGTAAAGTAGCTTGCCCAAGTATGCCCTGTGATTAAGTGCCAGATGGATAGAACTCAGATGTGCTTTCTCTGGTCTTAACCACACTTAAACTTCTTTGCTTTCCTAATTTACTGCAAAGAGATAGATTTCTTTCAGCCAAAATTATTTTCTTTTTTTCTGGGCAGTGTGTTTGTCTGATTCCTGGTCTCTATGGATGATCTTCTATCTCTCAGCACATCTGCTGCCCATTATCAGTTATCTATTGCTCTGTAACAGATTAGCATAAAATGAAATGCCTTAAAACAACATGCATTTATTATCTCACATTGTCTGTGAAAAATATTGGTGGGACTTATCTGTGTCCTCAAATTCATAGTCTCTTACAAGCCTGAGATCAAGGTATTTGCCCAAACTGTATATGAGAGTTGGTTGGGAAATGATCTACTTCCAAGCTTACTCATTGGTTGTTGGTCATATTCAATTTCTGTTTGTCTCATGGAGTGAGGGCCTTCTGTTATGGATTGAATTGTGTCTTCCTAAATTCACATGTTGAATCCCTAATTCCCAATGTGACTGTATTTGGAGGTAAGGTCTTTAAGAAGCTAATTTAAAGTTTAGTAAGGTCATAAATAGGGGGCTCTAATTCAACAGGATTAGTGTCCTTAGGAGAGGATGAAATATCAGAGAACTTGTTCGATGTGTATATTGTACAGAGATGAAGAAAGGTGGTGGCTATCTGCACCTGAAGCAGAGAGGTTTTACTAACAGCTTATTGGAACTTGTCTTTTCTACAACTTTGAAAACATAATTTAATGGTACTTAAGCCACCTACTCTGAGGACTCGATTCAATTATTTGGTTATGGCAGCCTGAACAGACTAAATGTTTAGCTATTTCTAGCTTTATATCATGTGGACCCCTCCAACATAGAAATTTGCTTTATTAAAGCATTCAAGCTGAGAGATCAGTAGAAAATCTGCTAGCAAGTCAGAATTCATAATACTGGAAACCTAATTCTGGAAGTGATCTTTCCTCCAGATTATTCCATTTTAGATGTGAAAGGCAAGTTATTTGAAAGGAAGAGGTTCCTTGAACTTTGAAATACAACAAGGTGGGGATCACTGTGGCCACCTTAGGACCTTCTTAGCACATTTCAACTCTTAGGAGCATGTGTGAACTTTTAATTATCTCTGTCATTATGGAGCTAATGGCTAACTGTGGCTCTTTGAGTGCTAGCTAGGTTTCCTCTCAATCTAACCATCTATTACTTCCTCTTTGCCTACTTTTTTTTTTTTTTTGGTACCAGGGATCGAACTTGGGTCCTTGCTCTTGCACAGCGGGCGGTGAAACCACTGAGCTAAATCCCCGGCCCCCTCTTTGCCTACTTTTTAAGAAATATCTTACAGCCTTTCCACAGGTCTTTTCTTTGAGTATGAATGAGAAAAAAAATAGAGCCATGTCTTCTCTGGTGATTCTTTTCACTTATATACTACCCTTTGGGACTTGGGCCTAGATAAAATTTGAACATGTTTTCCATTTCCACCTTTACTTCACTCTGCTCAATCTGTTAGGACTGGAAATAGCTTCTCTCTCTTTTTTTTTTTTTTCCTATTTGGGGGAAAAAATGCTACTTTGTAAGGCTCTTTGATCAAGCTGACAAGGATTTCCTCTTTATATATTGGGTAGAATAAACATTAAAAAAACCCACTCTTTTTTGACAAATCCTACCTTTCATCATTGTCTTCCTGTAGATTTTAAAAATAGTTTTAAGTGGAACAAATCAAATCTTAACTCTAGTCCTGCTGTAATTGCTGAGTTCCTGCCCCCTAGCCTCAAAGTAGCTACATGCTTTGGGGTGTCGAGGAAAAGATCAGGTATGAGGATATACAAAAATAAAAAAGCACATTAATATTTTTGAAAACATAATTTGTTGCAAGTTTCCTTAAACAGAAGGCAGAAAAGATCTATAACCTAAAATTTTGTCTAATTTTTCTTCAAACACTAGGTTTTTCTCCAGGAAAACTGGTATGTATGCAAGGCACAGCTTGGAGCACAGCCAAAGCACTCTGTTGCTGGCAGTTTAGCAGTACATCTGTCCCCAGGCTAAGAGAAGGACTTGGGCAATCATAATTTTGTATTTGAATCAATTGCAGTTTCTTAATCATTGATTAGGAAAAGGAGTGCCAGGATTTTAGTGACAGCGTTTCAGAAAGTTTGGGAGCATGTGGTCCTCCAGGCTATGTGGATATGAACCAGAACCACCAGGCCGCTCATTACCTGAAACATCCTGAGTCACCTTGGCATCACAGATGCTGGGGCACGTGACCAACACAACTGCATTGCCTTTGTGTCTGCTTCTGTACACAGGCTGAGGCAAGCTGGGTATATGTTGGCCTGCAGTCTCAGGGGAGTTTGGAGTTTTTTCTGTCCAGAAACAGGATCAAAATGGAAATTATATCTTAAAAAGATCTTTAGAGAGCTTATTTTAGGGACCTGATCTTTCCATTATCTGCTGAGTTTGAAACTTCATTAACTGACTTGCAGCATGCAGAGTTTTATTGACCCTTTGGAGCACAGTGAAGAAATGTTTCTTGGAGTCTAGGGGATGAAAAAGTATTTCATATTGCTCCATGCAATAAAGGTGAGAAATTATGAATCTAGTTACACTATGCTATGAGAATGTCACACATGTAATATTTTTCTATACTTGGACCCACTGAAGCAGAATTCACTAGAGTGTATTTATCTTTCTTGGGATTTCAGCAACATACTAATAGTGTGCTATTTCAGATGCTACCAACTGTATTCTGTCAAATTCAAAATTCAACAAAAATTTACTAAGTAGTCACTACATTCTAGATACTTTGAAAACATTCACACACATATGTACTGGATAGGAATTCTGGAATAGCAATAGTAAGGGTTCCCTAATTCTTAATTCAAAACATGATTTCTTATAAGATAGGTTCGTTAAACTATGAACTAATTATTTGCCAAAAGAAAAGATGGTAACTCTGATAATGGAAGTTTTTCTGTCAGGAAAATTTATGTAATTCTCTAACATTGGCTATTAGGTAGGTATTTCTGTAGAAAATCATCTTATCTTACAGAATCATAGGATCAAAAATGATTTTAAAGACCATTTAGTTTAGCTCTTTAGGGCAGAATTCAATAGATTCTGTGAGATTTAGTGAGAAGAGAATAGGTTCATTTTTGTTTAATTCCAGCTTATTGACTATGCCTAAACTTGACACAGTTGGATGAAAATCATCCTTGGACTATTTGTTCTCCTCTCCTCTCCTCCCCTCCCCCTCTTTTCTTTTCTTTTGATTTGTTTTTGTTTTTGTTTTTGTTTTTGTTTTTTTTCTGGTACTGCGGCTCAAACTCAGGACCTTGTGCTTGCAGGGCAGGAGTGGCACCACTGTGCTAAATTCCTGCCCCCCTCTTTTCTTTTGAGACAAAATCTTGCTTTGTAGTTCAGGCTGGACTTGAACTCACTGTGTAACCCAGGCAGGCCTCAAACTCATGATAATACTGGAAAATACTGGAATACTGGAATTATAAGTGTCTGGCTGGTCTGTAATTTTCTACCTTAAAACATTCCATTTAGGCCCTTAGGAGGAGATTTAAAAAACCAATATAACTGTCAAGAAAGAATTCACCTGATCTAACCATATCCAAAGGAATGATGTTTTGGTGTTATCCAAAGACAGCCAGCATCAATCATTTTCTTTTTTATACACATATGTTGCACTTCTTATTAAATGGTATAGTGAAGAGTGTAGGAAAAGGGTTTTGGGTAGACTTAGTGAATGCTGAACAAGTGGTGATAGTGAAAATGATGTTCTGGGATTTCCTAGGTCAAGTCATAAAATGCCTTGATACTTCTCTGTGTCTCTTGGGAGGCCTGGTCATAAGTTTTCTTTCCTCTTTGAACTCAGATTACTGTAATAAGCCTAGGCCAGAGATAGCACCCATAATCCCTCTGTAGTTCCTTTCATGGAGAGTCCTGCTGAACTTCTTACTCATAGGTGGTAGCAACTGAGTCAGCTGAGTTTTGAGCTAACTCTAGCCTTGGCTACCATTTGGCAGAAAGAACATGAAATACCCCAAGCAAGAAGTGCCAAGATGAACCAAGTCAACTCAGAAAACCTCAGAAGACAATAAATTGGTGTTTCAGACCACTAAAATTTAAGGTTGTTACCTAATTGTGTATGTGTTTTTTCTGGGTCTAATCAATAACATGGAATTAAGATTTAATCCCTCTCTCTGAATCTTAGAGAATCTATTGAAAACTAGATGACCTTTAAAGCTCTTCCAACTCTAAGGTTCTATAAGAAAGGATGATTTTCTGTAGAAATATCTCAATATCAGAATAGGTGGCCAGTGGTCTTGAGGAGTAGATCTGCCATTGTAGTGCCCATTGATCATGAATGCAATTAATTGTAGATGGAAGTGTTCTCTCAAGTTTAACAAAAGTTTTCTCATATATACAAAGATCTCAAAACACTATTTAAAAACATCACAACACATAGATCATTATCTATGGCAAAAATATGAAATCATGGTTCCTACTATGGTAAGAGACAAATTTGGGAACTGAACAAAATTCTATGTGACCAGTATTTCTTATTTATATATACTTTACTATCAAATCTAGAACTATGAAAGCCAAAATAAAATAATCAGTCTTTTATATTCTGATAGCTTTTGACTCACCATTTACAGTATTTCTAATTATATTTGTTTCTTTATTGCTTTTAGAGGGGCACCATGTAAAAGGTACTTTATGCAGATTTGATTAAAATCTCAGTTTTGAAACATCCTCATTTGTATGATTTAGGCCAATGCTTTTTTATTTCTTATAAGATGATTTTCATCAAAAGCAGAAATTGCAGTTTTGTCTCCAATGCACTTTGCTAATTCTAATTGTTGGTTTGTTATTCATAGAAACCAGGTTATCTTATAAAAACAGGATATTGCTGTAAGATTATTATGTGAATAAAACTGAGAATCTAACTGGAAACCACACTTTTTCTAGTAAACCTCAAAAATTACCATTCATAATATCATTATCACTGCTTTTCACTAAATTTTCTTGCCTTTAGATAGTGATCATTTTCTTCATATTGTTCTGACCAAATTCTAGAGGAAGCTAGAATTACTGGGTGAATTAATAACCATTTTGCCTTCTAGCATTTGACCATGAGTTGTTTTGCCCCTGCCTTGGTGTTTTCAAGACCTTACACAGTTCCTACTCAGAGTAGATATTCAGTAAATAACTCTATAATAGGTGAATGAGATGAGAGTCTAACAGAAACCATGATTAACTTACCTGGTATTTGTTACTCTTGATTAATTAATAAGACAATTTATAAGTTCCAGCATTAATTACAGCACGTGGTTTAAAAGCTCAAAATATATTTATTTCCGTATTTACTCTTTGTCTCTTTTAAAATGAATGATGTTTTATATATTTAAGAAATCATAGCAATAAATAAAAAGGTTTGGGAAAAAGGATACTTCCTGGTGCTTCTAAAATACATCATCTGGGTAGTCACCTGTTTTCTTATAGAATTAAAAAAATAAAAACATTTTTATAGGGCAACACTATTTAGCTTTGTGTTAAAACTTATAAGAAGAGGGCTGGGGCTCAGTGGTTCCAGCCCCTGCCTCTCAAGTGCAAAGTCCCGAGTTCGATCCCCGGTACCAAAAAACCAAAAAAACCCCAAAACTTATAAGAAGATAGTGTTTTGTGGTTCCACATCCATTTTGACATTTTTGTTTGCATTCATTGATAATCTTCAACAGAATGAGAATTCTAAAATATTTTTCTTTGGAAAAAGAAAAAAACAACAGCATGGTATTTTCTTTTTTTTTTCAGTATGGTATTTTCAAATGTTTAGAATAAAATAACTTAAAATATTTCTCTGTCATCAGAGTCTTTTAGAACAATAAGGTAAAGCCAATGATTCTTGTTAGGGTAGTGAATACTCTTTTAATCTCTATTACCAGATTCTTATCAAATTCATAGAAAAATCAAGCTGGTGTGGTGGGTGTTAGAAAGATCTTTTGTCCTTAGGATCAGAGATTTCTGTAAGAAATTTTTTTTCTTCATTTTTGTTGTCATAGTATATTTCTGGTAGAATCTTTACCTTCAAAGAAGCTGTTTCCTCATACCAGAGTTCTTTTTTGGAAAAATTGAATTCAATTTTGTTTCTGGAATGCCCCCTCTCGAAAAAAAAAAAAAAAAAAGATTTCTTATTTAAGGCAGTGCCATTTGCATTTAGATTTCCTCTTTTGGTTCACTACTGTACTTCTTCCAGAGCTTTGGAACTGACCTAATGTAGCTTGCAGAAAGTGGCAATTATAAATGAATGATTGTGTGAAAGTTGCAGTTTTGCCTTTCTTAGTATCATTAGAGACACTCTTAGGACAATTCATTGAGAATTGCTGGGAAAAGTAGCTTATTTCTCTTTTTTCTGTTTTGTTTCTAATCCTGGATATTTTTATCAATCAATATTGCCCTAACTGATAGCAGTATATAGACAGAAATGGGATATGTACATATATCCTTGCTGTTTCAGCAGACCTGGCCTACAAGACTGCTCATCATATAGTAATCAAAATTTCCCTCCTAGACTTTTTCTTAACAGTATTGCTGAGTTTATGGAGGAATTTGAGGCAATTATTCCACAAGCTCACATTAGTTAGTCTCATCAGGAAGAGATCCTTTGGAGAAATAGAATATTTATTTTGCATCACAGAAAAACTCTAAATATTAGTATTATGTTCAGCGTTCCTTTGCAACCCCTAATCCCTTGAGCCAGCTTACTCTCATAAACAGCTGTAGAGAAGTCTAGATGAGACTGGGTACACAATGAATTTTAGATAAAAATTTGTAGAGCCCCTCAAATAATACAAATATTCATGTAGAACAGGATTGCTATTCAATAAAGATTACTGAAGCAGAAAATAAGCAAGGACTCAGCATTTTCTCATACTGGTTGATATGTATACTGCATGCTCTCTCTCATTACGACAGAGAAAGAGAAAAGGTTTATTTTCATTTTGCAGAGTCCTGGCCTCTTTATATGTGGTCCAGATAAACCTGGAAAGTAGAAAGAACAATTTATACACATAAACCCTAACTGTTTTCTCTGATTGTGCTGAACCAACAAGACAGAATTAAGAACATAATAAATTCAGAACATTCTCTCCATGAAGGTAGAGTTGGCTGATCAGATTATGAATATATTTGATATATACACAGAACCCCGGTAGTACCAGTTATGTTGCTTCTTAAAAATCATAATCTCTTATGTTAGGCTCCTGAGAAATAGATTGAGATGGAGATAGTATGTGTGTTGGGGTTTATGGGAAAGTATTTTCAGGAAAAACATCTGTGGGATCAAGAGGCATGCGAAGGGAGAAGGTGAACTGCAATACAATAGAAAAGGGGCCCCAGGTGACCCCCTGGGGTGCTCTGCAATAGACACAACCTTTTACACAGGTCCAGAGTTGAAACAAGAGGACAGACCTTTGTGCTCTGCTTCAACTCATTGTTACTGCTGTCATCCCAAGGAAAGGGACCTGGCCTTGGTTGAGATAACTCTTGCAGAGGAACACACACTTGTGAAGGGTCTTACTCCTGAAGAGGGGCCCAGTGATGTACCACAGCACCCATTACACACATAATAAATTTTAGCCCCATGATCTAAAAGCCCAGGCGCTTTATTGGTTTAGGATACAGTTATGACTAGATGAGAGTGAATATTTGTATCATTGTTTTGATTCTGTATATTCACCCTCATCATCTGAGAAGAGAGGACTGTTATGAGGGATCTGCCCTTATCAATACTCACGTTAAACCTTTGAACAGTTTACAGTCAACCTGTCTTCCACTGGTTCTAAATGTAATGGGAATAATTAGGCATTATGGAATTATACACGTATGTATATTGTCAACCCTAAGTTACACAGTTGTGTACATGAGTTTCTTATGTGACTTATAAGGCACATATGCCAGAAATTTCAGTGTAAACGTGATACTTAGTAATTTCTATAAAATCTATATTCTACAATATATACAAGTTGACATCTACCTAGAATGTCAATAAACATCACCCTTTTCTCTTAGTTCCATATTCCATCTCTGTCTCTGGAACCCCACTGATCTGGCAGCACGCTCTGGAGGTCTGTGAGAAGCACACTCTTGAGAGTCCTACATGTATCCTGGCAGATCCAATAAAGATAGCAATGAAACTAAGGAGAAGTTGCTTGAAAGATAAGTAGGTTCTGAGTCTGCTGCATTTCCCTCTCAACTAGAGAGCAAAAGTGTTTGAATTGAGGCACAATATTTTTCTTTCTTTTCTGCATAGACTGATTAGCATTTTTTTCCCCCTAAACCAAACCTTTCTCACTCTCATTGAAAAATTTGTTCTGGCAAGCACTGACTCCTTTTTCAGTAATAAGTGGCAGCATTTTTAATAGGGCCATTTACTGTCTCTTATCAGTGAAAGACTGCATAAAAGTATTTTATGAAAATGTATAAACTACACAAAAGTAATAAATATACCTTTTGACGACAGAGACAGGAGAAATGTAAAAGGAAGTATGTGGAGCCTTTTTCTCTGCTTACTGTGCAAAGTAGATTCTGCTTGCATACAAATATTTAAATAACAAAATGAGTGTTCCTCACATATGTGTTCCTCACATACGCTCATTATTTATCAGTGAGTTACTTACAGAAGTTGGAATACAAATGGCTAATATTTTAGATATTCCAGAAATCCTGAAATATCTGTATACGCATGAGTGGATATATTAATCTATCTAACTCTGTGTCTTAAGGCTAATGTGCAAACACTGACTTTTGTCCACACTAGAAAAATTAAGAAACATTTAAATGATGGTTCTGTCTGTATGCCTTACCCTTTGCAATTAAAAAATATATATTTAATGAACATTTATGTGATGGGCAGTGTGTTAAGTTCTGACAATTACAATAATGAACAGAAGGAATTTGATACCTGTATTCAGAAAGCTTGTAAACAATGGTAATATCTTATTTTGTTGTAGTCAGGGTTATGGCAAGGGAATACATTAAATACAGGACATATAATTTATAGGATTATTTTATGATAATTACCAAAAAAGTCAAATGCAAAGGAGTGCAAGAGAGAAGATCCTCACACTAGAGGCCCAAAGAATCCAGCTGAGGGCCCGGATCCCAGCAATTTCCCACACAAGTCCAGCTAAAGGCTTAGAGTTCAAGGCAGTGTCCTCCATGAGTCCGGCCAGTGCCCTAGAGCTCACGACAGTGTCTCATGCTTGTCTGTATTGAGGATCTGCACCTGGAGGGCCCAAAGGCCAGTGGTGGAAGCAAGAAAACCTATGCCAGTGAGATGAAGGATTTGTGCCACCAAGCTGAGGGATCCACATTGGAGCCAGGAACTGATGCCCATGGTGAAGATCAGAGCTCCCCTGCCGAAAACAGCAGCCATTCCCAGTGACAGCAAGGCCCTGAGCTCCTCTGATGAGAACAGCCTAGTTCAGATCAGGAAAACTACCTGGAGCAAGCTTCTCCTAGAAAATCAACAAGCCAAGATCTTCCCCTCCAGTTCTCTTTTTATGTCTATTGGCAACAATCCTCAGGTGGATCCTCCACACCCAGACCACACTGATTCAGTTCAGTTGGGTGCTGCAAGTTGACCATTAGTTAATACACTACATATTTTAAAGGATTATAACCTTATTTGAGCACTTAACAGGCCAGGAAAAAAATGGAATGAGTTTTTACTTTTAGTACTTATTACTATCACTTTATAGCTTGGCAAAAATAAACAAAGCTGGGCATTAAAGTAGTGAAAGATATATTTTAATCAGTAATGTTATTGTGATAGGAAAAAGTTTTATGGTAACCTGAAGTGAACTTGAATTTGTAGAGAGGTGGATAGGTATTTAAAGAAAGAAGGAACAGGTAGGTTATGCAGTAAGTGAGGGCTCAGTAAAGTCAAAAAAGTGAAATTATATAGAATTATTGCAAATGCAATTGGGCCAGCTCTGTCTGCCAGCTAGCAGTGCTCCTGCTTGTAATTCATCTTCCTGCAGAGATCTGGATGCAGAGGCCCTAATCTGCATGCTCAGGTGTTGGCAGTGTTTAATTTTCACAGGCAGGACTTTTAAGAGGTGCTAGGATTTGAGTTGCTAGAAATTGTGTTAGCATTTGTTGAAGGCTTTACAGGCCAATGTTGAGGCCTGTTAAGGGGACTGAAAGAATTTGGGATTTGTTCAGGTAGAGAGTCTTTGTCAAACTGTATGCGAGATAGGCCATCCCTCTCCTTTTTGAGTTGAACATACTTGGGTAGGTAAATAGCTCCTCTCTGAATCAGTTGTTTGATCTGTACAGAAAGACTAATAGTATCTACCTGTGTATATTATTCTAAGGAAGACATATTGTATTGTATTTGAAAATTTAAAGATATTCCTTGAAGTACAAATACAAATATGTCCTGTGTATTTCTTTCCCTTTCTGCTCTGCCAGTGGTGGCTTGTAGACCATTTTTCTTTTGAAGCACCTCCAGAGACAGAAACAGATACTCAATGAAACATTTTCCCTAAGGGCTAAGTGAATATAAAGTTGCAAAGCAAAATTTTCTGCTCTCAAAGGCTATGTAATTATGAGCCTGAGAAAGAGGGAGGAAATGCAGATGGGTTTCAAGAATGTCACTGAGGGGATCTGATTCTGAGAAGGCAGAGGTGAGAGATGTTCTTTTGTCAGCTGGATAAAGGAACCAAGTAGAAGAAAAGCAGAGCCTCAGAGGTATCCTGCAGTGTGGAACCCATGTTCCCATTTTCTGTGGACAGCTCTGCCACTTACCAGCCCCGGACACCTGTATACTCTCTTTACCAGAGGTTGGCAATACGAATTTTCTTTGAAAAATGAGATGTGAAAGGAAAAACCTTATCTCCTGACCAAGGTGGAATTTAGAATTTCTCTCTGAACTGAGACAGTAAAAGATATACTACAAATGTTATAAATTCCTGAATACATGCTAAGATGTAATGAATATGCTAGAATTGTTTGATCAAACTGTGGTGGGGCTGGGGATTTAGCTCAGTGGTTTCCCCGCCTGCTGCGCAAGTGCAAGGATCCGAGTTTGATCCCTGATACCAAAAAAAAAAAACCACACACACACAAAAAACTGTGCTAATTTTGTGAAATATAATGAATATGCAGATATTATTTCAGAATAGTGTGCTTCCCCACCCCCAAGTCAGTCAACACTCTGTGTATTTGTTTACTTCAACCCCTCACAGGTCAAGCATGAACAGAACTATAGTTCACAAATATGCTGCTTGTTCTTCCCCGTCGAGGGGATCTGCCATATTTGCTCTTCACCACAGCGCCCCAGTTCTCACATGGATGGGCCACAGCACGAGTGAGCCATTTGGAGCTTATGAGCATGGGAGCTGTTTGGAACATTCAATTTAGCAGTAGCCGTCCTTGCCTCTCACAGAGACTGCCAATGAGAACAGATGGGCCATTCTACAACCCAGGCGGCCTGCCTGCTACAGATATAACTTAAAAGATTCCTTCTTGGAAATGCTTGTGCCTTGCTTTCTGAAAAACTCAGTTCCAGGTGGAAAACTGCTGCAAATCAAAAGACAGACCCTTCCTGCAGTGCTGGTAACTGGTCACCTCAATTTCTCTTTTCTCTGAGGAAGGACCCACCATCTGTTTCATGTAGCAAGTATAATACAAGAGAGACAGAACACACAAAGGGAAAATAATGTATATATAATCAAATACACACATGTTTATTTATGCATAGCTTTAAATACCCTGAGGTTTTGATCTTTCCTGAAATACTATTACACTCCAATCTCTTTGATTTATAGGGTGCCTTTTGAAATTTGTACTCATTTGAATAATTTTATTCCTATGAAGTGAGGTATAAATATCTTGTGTTTTTTTTTTTCCTTAAGGAGAGACAGTGGTGGAAAACAAAGCTACAGATGTCAATGGAAAAAATATTTTTTACAGAAAAATATTCTAGTCCTGAAAATCAAACTTTAATTTAGATTCCATAGCATGAGTTGGTGTGGATAAAACACAAAGCTTTTGTTGATTTCTATTTGCCAACTCACATAAGGACCTTGTAATGACATTCTTTCAGACCCTTCTGGTGGTCTAGCCAAGACTGCCGAAATGCTTTGGTCAGAGTTCTAATAAGAGTTAGGGACTGTGCTGCGTTGAAGACTCTGGCAGAATGTCCATTTTCTACTGTACTCTTTTGGGCAGTCATTATATGATAGAGTTTGCTAGAATTTGATTGATTTAGATGTGGCTTTGTAATTGCTTAAATTGGACATGTTCCCAGGTCTTAGCCCCAACCTAAAACAGATTTGCAGAGTATAGATTAGTCCTTTTAAGGTACAAGATTAAACAAAAAATAGGGCTATATTTATACATATAAATAATATTATAGTATTTATAATTCATCTTCCTCTGAGCATCTTGAAAATTTAAAAATTCTAGTAGAACAAAGATAAAGAATGAGCTAAATGCTTTTCTCTTCAGATTTTCATGCTGGACAACCAATAGTGCTAGTTTAGTTGATAAGTAGTTGACTGTGTTCCATGCAGCCCAGTGACTTTGGTAAAGCTATGTCTTTTTATAGTACTTATTGTCAAGCTATGTGATTATAAGTTCATAGTACAAGTAAAGGATCTAACTTTCAGAGTAATTGGAAAAAATTCAATTCAGTTTGGAATGGGAAGCTTTAAAAGATTAGCCCTGGAAGATTGTAAGAAATGGTTTAAATTTGGGATTGGCATTAGTGTGGAGAAGGATGTTTTAGACTGACAAATTCAAATGTGTTTAAAATCTCCATGTTCACTTTAAAATTAATCTTTTCTCTATAATCAGGACTTTCAACTTTCCTCCAATACTTCTCCATGATTTAGATTCTACTCCAAAAACAAATATTGGATGTCTATAACATATTTCATTTCAAACAGACCGATAACCCTTTAAGTTCAGGAATCAAAATACATTTTTATTTTGTTTTGATTTGTTTTTTGGTGCCAGGGATTGAACTCGGGTCCTTGTGCTTACGTGGCAAGTGGCGAAACAACTGAGCTAAATCCCCAGCCCCACATTTATTTTTTATACCCACAACTAGTAAGTATCTAGGTTGTAGTAAGGACACGATCAATATTTACTCAATTCAACTATCAACAGATATTCATGGGATACAGTTTGCTTGCAAAGCATAATAGGGATAAAACATAGTGCAAGTCAGGAGCTCTTCTGTTGTGTAACTTTGGAATAAAACATCAAGATTTTGTTAAACTAGTATGGAAAAATTATTTGAATTTATGATTTTAACATTATTATTATGCTAGCTCTGTAATTATTTAGATCATTTAATATTTGATAATGTCACAAGTGCCTTTATTTGGCAAGTTTTGTTGTTTCTTTTATTCCATATCATTAACTTTATTTCTACTCTTTTCTAAACCAATTTTTTACAACTTTTTCTCCATCTTGAATTTCTTCTAACTGTCCATACTTATTAACTTCCTTTATTCTCTTTATCTATTTCTTTTCTCCCCTTGTCTCTCTTTCTTTCCACATCCTTTCACATACCAAATACTATTCTTGAAAATTGTCTTTGAATTTCTCTTTCTGTTCATGAAAATCTGCATCTAAATCAACCACTAGATGTTAAGAAAAATGCATTAATCATAGTACCTCCTTTATTAAAAGCTTCAGGAATAACTGGTCTACCTGAGTGATTTAGTAAGGTAATTAGAAGTTTTTGGGTTATATTCTAGTATTGTGATGTCATTTTCCATTTCCTGATATTCTTTACTCTTGTCTGCTAGTGTGCTACTCCTAGATACCCGCTGCATTTTCATAAAGCCTACATCGTCTGTTTTCTCCAGATGTACATATTTTATATTTTAAAACATTAAACTTTTTATCTTTTATAATTAAAACATTTTTCAGATCCATATACTTGCTGCAGACTGAATTGTGCTCCTTGACAAATACGTATGTTGAAGTTTTACCCCCTAATTTCACTTAATATTTGGAGATAGAGACTTTTAAAGGTATTAAAGATAAAATGAGGTCCTAGGAATGGAGTCCAAACCCCTATAATGTAAGAACTCCTATAAGAAGAGACGTCAGAGTTCTCTCTCTCTCTCTCTCTCTCTCACTCTCATATGGGGATCACGATGAGAAAACAGCCTTATGTTAACTGGGAAGAGAGCCCTCACCAGAAATTGAATCAGGGAGCACATTGATCTTGGAGATTCCAGCCTAAAGAACTGTGAGAAGTAGCCAGGTATAGTGACACATGGCTTTACTCCCAGTACTCTTGAGAGTGAGACAAGAGGAACACAGGTTTGTGCCCAGCCTAGGCAACTTAGTAACTTAGGGAGACTCTGTCTCAACAGAATGAATGAATGAATGAATGAGGATGTAGCTCAGTGCAAAAAGCCTAATTTCAGTTTTTTTTGTTCTGAAAAAAATTGGTAAGTGAAAATAAATTTCTGTTGTTTAAGCCATCCAGTCTGTGGTCTTTGGTCATGGCAGCTTGAATTTCATGAATAATGGTCCTTTTTATTTTAATGTTATACTTTTTATTGTTTACGAATAATGTGGGTGCCCTATTGTATTTTAAATATATATGAAATCAAGCCCTATGTGGAAATTAATTGCCCTTGTGCAAGTTCCCTGACCCTTCTCTGATGTGCAAGTTGGAGGCTATCATAACACACAGAGTCCACAGTCCACTTAGCATGGGCTGTCATTCATGCTACTTAGTTTAATTTCATTTGAAATGAAGTTGGTGAATATCTTTCCATAGGAAACCCATTTCAGTGGGATAAATTGAGAAATATATTCACACTAGATGTGTTAATATAGGACACAAAAAAGTCTTGCCTTTTCACAGAGACACTAATCAACTTTCAAAGTAGATTCCCGCATTTCAAATTAGATTCCAGTATTTCTCTTTTCCTAAGCTCTCTTGAGTATTTTAATGGAGAGTCAGTCGGGAGCAAAATGATAATAATAATAATTTGATATTCATCATTGCTTATCATTTGGCAAGGACTGTAAAGTGCTTATAACACATTATTTAATCTTTATATTTTATTTGTGAGCCATATTGATACAATTATTGCTAGTCCTGTTTTATAGATGAGGATGCTAAGCCATTAAAAGGTAAACAATTTGACCTAATTCACACAATTAACAAGTGACACTGGTGAAAATTGAGTTTTATTCCTCTTTAGTCCTCTTGAATTTTATTCCATAGTCTCTCATTTTAATTATTGTCTGAAATATGTAGCATTCCCTTAATGCCAGCTCAAACAAAATATACTCCTCAACTCCCTAACAACATTTTAGTCAATGGTGAATGTGAATCATATACACAAAGATGGACCCATAAGATAACAATGGAGCAGGAATATTCCTGTTACTAGTATTATAGATAGCTAAGTTAGATAGAAATAGGCAGTCAGAGAAGTATTGGGCTCTTGAGGGAATCAGCACAGAAGATGAGACACATTGAAATTGTAGCTGAAGGTGAATCTGAAGAGGAACAGGCCTTAAGATGGAGAGACACTATGGCCAGGCCTGCAAGCTTCCCTAGAAATAAAGAGCAGCTTGAGATTATACTGTAAGTATCACCACCTGATCCAATGGGCTGAGATAGTATATCAGACACATAGGTAAGTGACCAGAACACCCTGACCCATACCTCCATTCCTTTCCAGGAATGCCTTTGTTCTTTCTAGGTTAAAAGCTATATATAATTTAAAGTTAATGATGCTTGCCATATACCCTTGCTTTGTTCCTTGCTTCCCTATTGAGCCAATCTTAGCTAAGCAACTGTACTTGTAATTGTGTCGGTTGATTATAGTTTGACCCGTGGTTACCGAACTTGTGATTTTGCTGTATAAAATATCCTTTACAAAGAGCCTTGGTGGCAACCCACTTCTGGGACCCATCTTGTTCCTCAGGAGTTTTCTCTCAATAAACCTTTCCTACTCGTAACCTTCTATGTCTTGGAATCTATTCTTTGATATTGCGAGACACAAACTCAGCACATCTGACATCTGGTTGAGAGTTACTTCCATGTCACCTCACCAAGTGACATGGTAATCACCCTAACATCACAGTGCAGTGCCTTACTAATGTGTCTGTGATTCTGGTGTAATCAAGTCTTGATTATACTATTTAGTATAAATAGTATATTTATATTAAATATACTAAATATACTCTCAAATACTAAATATACTCTCAAACTAAATATACTAAATATACTCTCAACTTCCTAGTTGAGAGCTCATGTTCTGCCAGTCATTATACTATTTATTTACTTTTCTTGTCATTAAAAATACCTGAAACACAACTTATAGGAGGAAAGCCTGAGTGGAAGAATGCTGCTTTATGTTTTCCAGGAACCAGAGAGTGAGAGAAGAAGCTGGGAGTGAGATATACTCTTCCAGGTCATGAATCCGAGGACATGACTGTTCCCACCAGATCCCACCTCCCCAAAGCACATTTATTACCCCATGATCCAGTCACCTTCAGAACACAGGAGGCTTTGGAGGCCATTTTAAATCTAAATCATAACCATGTGACATGGCATTCACTGCAGCGTCAGATAGATGCCTTTCTCATGTGTTTGTGGTGATGCCGGTGTAAAAAAACCTTCTGTACTGCCAGTCATATAAAAGTATACCATATAGAAATATGTACAGTACATAATACCTGATAATGACTGTTATTTCTTATGTATTTAATGCACTTCTTATTATTTTTGAGTGTACTGCTACTTACATTGTTTAAAAAGTCCACTGAGAAACAATGTACTGTGTTACACTGACAGCAACCTCATGCATCTCTAGTTTACTGTGTCCCTTGATTATATCATTATTGCTTGCGTTTGATTTTATGTATGTTGTTTTATTTATCATGGTCCTATGAGCAAAAAAGGGCTGTGTCATATATTTAAATATATAGCCTAGTTGTGTGGGAGGCTAAATGATGTAGGTTTGTGTAAGTACACTCTGTGATGTTTGTACAAAGATGAAATCAGCTAATAGTTGTATTTAGGGATAATACTATAGACCCTTTCTCTCAGGAATTTAACTATTATTCAGAAAAATGTCTAATGGTAAAATATAAAATAATCACAAAGAAATATTTAAGATAGAAACAGAAAGCATGTCTTTCATTGATGTCATTAGAAATACTTAGGAAGAAACTAACACTATAAAATTACAAGTCACTAAACTTCTATAGGTTTCATTCAAAGAAATAAGGCAGTTTATGCACAGTGCCAGTTTTGCTGGTGTGATGATTGACTGCTAGAAGCTGGTATGAAAATAGGCCAGGGAGAATGGTGTGCGTTTTTACTATGCTGTCATTCTTCTTCATCAGTGCAGGGTAGCCCCTTTCCCTGTGAAAGATGATGGAAAGCTTCCACTCATTCCCACTGCCTACTTCTAACTTACTTTACATGTGTCTGTTGATTAAGGTAAACATAATCTTTGAGGTATAGTAGCTTTAATTTTGGTTTGATTCACTGCCAAGTGTTTCCTAAAGAGAGAAGAAAAATTTTTTTTTGTACATTTCAGGAAATAAACCTGTTATAATAAGCTGCCTACTGTGAAACGTATTTGTTCCAGATTATATACATGCCCCTTATTTCTTAATCAGTAAAAACAAAATCCATTTTGACAAAAATTCCTGTTTAATTACAATTTCCTGATCACTTTGCTTGTCCCAGCTGCTGTGCTAAGTGGAGACACTGGTTAGGAGGGAAACAGTTTGTGGTTTCAGCTTGAACCAGTTTGAATGTTAGTTTGTCACTTCCTAGTTGAGAGCTCATGGACATCTCACTCAATTGCTCTAAATCTCCAGCTTCTCCTTTCTAAAGTGTAGATTACAAGACCTACATTTAGGTTTGTTGCCACATAAATGGATATAGACAGTCATCTGAGTGTATAGCAGGAACTTGTAAATGAACTTATTTTTCTTCTGCCTTCCATGGCACATATTTGGTATTTGGTAGTTAAAACACAAAATTTTCTAATATTAATATATGACAAATACTGATTCCCATTTAATCAGACAAGATGAATATATTTTCAAAACAAATGAGCTTTTGGGGTGGGGATGTAGCTCAACGGTGCAGCACCTGCCTGGCAAGCACGAGGCCCTGAGTTTGATTCCAGGTACAAAAAAACTCCAACAAGAAAACCAATGAATTTTTGTGTGAAACTTCAGTTGAGGAAAATTTATGTGCAATTTTGAAAAAAAAAAGTAGCCATTTCCATTATACACTGAAAGTGTAAAAACATATACTTGTTAAAGAGCTGAACTTTTTTTTTTCTGACTATATAGTGCTCTCCTATCTATATAGGAGAGAACGTAAGCACTAATTTTTGGTTGTATACCCAGAGCAATTTCCTTTCTTTCTCTCTTTTTAAAAAGACTTTTCCGTGTTCCCTGCTGCTGTTGCAGTGCTGTAATGTTTTTATAGCCCATTCATTTCATACAGGATTTCATCATATTCCATTTGACACCAAGTGTTGGAAGAACTCTCATGAGTTCACTTTGAGTCCAAGTATATAACCTGAATTTGGCAAGTCTAATTTAACATCGTCCACATCAATCTAAAAATTAAAAGGAGTCTGAGAGTGTTAAATCAACAATAGTTTTTCATCAAGGCAAGGAGACAAAGATGAAACGAAAGCTAAAGGGCTGTGTGCTTTTCAAGGAAAAAGAGTGAATTCCACAACAGAACATTTGTGTCACATAAAAATCCTCATTTGATCAAGTAAAGAGCTCTAGGGAGAAAGCACTGAAGATTTCCTCTAGGAGTATGCACTTGCCATTTGTAAAGTTCCTATAGTCTAACCATCTCTTCAGTATAAGTTTTACCTGGGTAATACATGGAGGAGTGGAAAAAGCTGGAGAAAAGTAGGACTCAAAATTTCAGTTAAATTTGTTTTCATTCATTATCTCATTCATAATCTTATAGAGTTAGTTTGTTCTTCTGTAAATTGGCTCAAACCAGCCATTATCACTAGAGACTTAATGAATATCAGAAGAGATAATGAATGAGATAATGAATATGACTGTATCTTAAGAATTTTATGTATTCTATAAATATGGTTTATAGGTAGTAAAATAGTTTTCAGACAGTAAAGTAAGTTTTTCATACACACATGTAAATATAAAATGTGTAGCAAAAATAATATCATGTCATACTGAGAATGTGGTGAGTAGAAGAGTGTAGGGCAGTGTATACTTGGAAAAAATGAAATTAATCAACTATGTCAGAACTGATCTTTAAGATGTCTGAATGCCAGGCAAGGAGACTGAGTTTTATACTGAGGATGATGATGTATTATGCAATGGTTTTGAGCAAAGAATGGAAAATTAAAACATAGTAAAGAAACTGCAGAATTTATGAAGCTTGGTGAGAAGGGTGAATCTGGTTTTTGAGTCTGGGTGGTAGACAATAACAAGTGCCTAGACAGAAATAAATGATATTCTGAATCCTGTGGCAATAGAGTAGAACAAGAGAGATTCCAAAGGAAAACCTTGCTGTGTTTTTGGTTAAATGTGACCTAGAAGCTTATGTATCTTTTTACTATGATGTCCCCAATACCTCTGGCAGTATTCAGTGTACCTGTGCTTAGTGTTCGTGTTTAGTGATGATTTTGGATGGAGGTGAAGGCATAAGAATGAAAAGAGAAAGGAGGTCCTGAGATGTTTATCTTGAGAGATTCAGAAAAAAGTTGATATAACTGATGATCTGTACAGAGAGTTGATAATTCTGAAAGAGAAACTAGCTTCAGAGAAATAAAATTTAAGGCATTTTGCATGTCAATAAGAAATGATAGAGCTGTCAAGGAAGCAGCTAAAGAAGCAAAATAGAAAAATGAGAGAATTTTGAGAATTAAGATAGAAAGCAAATTTGGTGAGATGACAAGTATAGTCCACAAAAGTCTTTTGAAATGCTTGGAATGTATAGACACAGAAGGTTTGCAGAAACCTTTAAGTAACATGAATGAAACTAGGTCTAGTTCTTGTCTTAAGCTTACCTGGGCTCTGTGAAGGTACTTTTGAAAGAAAGTCAATATTGACTTGAAATTTTCTTAGATAGCCAAAGGGGATGACATTTGTCTACAGATAATAGAATTCTCTCAAAGCTTATTTTCACTTATCTCTTCTCCAAATTCCACACAGCCCAGTAGTAGTTCCAGTTTTTCTATGCTGTCTCTTAAAATGCTCTTTTCATCTCAACTGTTTTAGTTTTTGGGATTTTTCCTTTTCTTTTCCCTTCTAGTGCTTCCTCCCCAACCCTATGGCCCTTGTCAATATTTCTTCAGTTCTCAGCATTATAAAGTGCACCACAACGAGGTCAATGTCCAAAGAAAAGGATGGTTTATCTTTAGGGACATGGAAAAGTGAAAAGATTATAAGGATTTATAGTTTAATATAATTCTTCCTGTCGTGACTGAAAATCCTACAGTGGCACTTTTGCCTTAACTCTGTGCTGAGATAAGAACAAGGAAAAAACAATAAGGAGACCAACTTCAAAGTTTTGTCAAGAAAATGGCTTTGGTTTGAGTCCAAAGTTTCACATGTAATGTGCTTTAGCAAAAGATAATATGATTGTTTTATCTTCAATATAACTTGATGATAACACCTCTAATTGCTAAAATTCCAAAATTATTATTTAAGTTATAATGGCTGCAGGTAATGGTAAACTTTCTTGGCTACCTAAAGTAAGATCCATAAAAAAAAAAAGGAAAATTCCAATTTTCCTTCTCCCTCCCTCCCTTCCTTCCCTTTTCTTCCTTCTTCCCTTGCTCCTTTTCTTCTGCTGATTGTGTTTACCAATCTAAAGTTTCTTTTTAATAATAACACTTTTAAATAAATATAATAAAGTACACAGTGGTATGAAGAAAACTAATTATATTTAAATGTAGTTATATAAATAATTTTAAAGGTTTCATGTACCTATATATAATTAACACATTAAATAAGAAGTAGTCAGTATAATATTTTGAGATAACTACACAATGACTACAAAGTGATATGAAATATTTGTGACTTTGTTGATGAAGATACTAGATACCAATGTTCCTATTATTATTATTTGCTGAAGTTTGTGAATATAGGACATTCTAGCTATCAAATATACATTGGCAAAAATCAAGATGTATTTTTCTTTCCATTTAATTTGATGAATTTTAAAATGGGAAGATTTGTATAGTCTCCAGGATGTGAACTCCATGATTTATTTATTGGCTACTTTCTAATTGCTAGAAGCTCGAGAATACTACTGCACAGGGAAGAATGGTGAGGTGCTTGTTGATTGAGATAATGACAAAAATAACGCAAACTAGGACCCATGTCTGTTTGTCACATAAATTATTCCTGGTAACAAATGACAGGCGGAAGATCAGTAATATTTTTTCTTTGGTCACACTCATAAAAATGAAAAGTTGACATGTGTAATCTGGATGGGAGACAGTGGGGTATTTGATTTAAGACTGGAACTGAGAGTTGTTTCTTTAATAGCATTAGATTGATATATGTTTACTCCATCTTACCCAGAAATGAATCATTCAGTTTTGAAATAAATTCTGAAGAATAACCATTAAGTAACTTTGGGATCAACATAACAAACTAAAACAAGTATGTATGAGTCAACTATGTGGGATTGAATCATTGCTTTTTTTTTTAATTCTGTGGATAATTGCATTGTATCATAGTTTTTAGTTTGGTAATATAAACATTATTACCTACTTCCTAGGGTTAAACAAATACCTAAAATTCTGAACAGAGTGTATAACATAGTACATGGGACTTAAGTGGTACTACTAATGTATTATTACTGTCAAAGTTTTCACAACTAATTAGCTAACTAAAAACTAAGTTCTTACTGTGTGTCAGTCACTGTGCCAAGCATCAAACTACCTCCTTATTTCAATTTATGAAGTAAAATCTATAATTATTACTAAATTACATATGAGGAATTTAAATTTTGAGACATAAAATAATTTTTTAAAAAATTTAAGCTGCACAACTAGGAAATACTAGAGTTAGAGTGTGAAACAATTTTCTCAAATTCTAAACTAACTCTCCATACCCAAACACACAAAAATTATATCCCATCATCAAATTTATGACAGTTCTGTGATGGACATGAAAGCCTTCTAATTATTAGACTATTTTTTTTTCCTTATGTTCCAGTGAAAAGTTAAAATTTGCATAAGTTGTAACATTATTTTCCAAGAATACTTATTTCACCCTGAGAATATTCAATATTTGAACATCCTGTTTCATACGTATATTAATGACAGGTTCTTTCATTTGGGTTTTTCTTTTTTTGTTCACTTAAGTTTTGAATCTTACTCCACAAATGAATTCCATTTGTTAAAATGTAGGAACAGTCTATTCTTTGGCTATTGTCATTCCACTTTGGATTTCACAAAGGGCTTTACACACAGTCACTTTTGCAAGCCTTTGGTGCAAAGCAGTGACTGCCTAATGTTATTAAGCATCTGAAGGGCAAGTAAATTGGCTGCATTTTCTTTTTTAAAAAGTTTCATTTCCATCTAGAACATGATTGCACATTGTAATATAATACAACAGAATAGTTGAAAATTTAAAAGATAAGCTTTAAAACAGAATACAGATTCATATACATCAAAGGCCATAGTTTTTAAAAAGGGAAATAAAAAGTGCATGTCAAAAGGATTTTTCTACCATAGTACTGAAAAGAACTTCGCATGTTTCTTAGGTGTTTTCAACTTTTTAAAGCTAGTTTAATCACAGCATTACTTTTATTTAACAATTTTCATGCAGTAGATTTTCAAGTTCAAAAAAAGTGTGTCTACTTTAGGAAATGAAAAATTATGAAAAAGAAAACTCAGTAAAAAGACATAAATATTGTTCAGTGGAATGTTTCATATTTTGCATGAACTATAATTGATGAGTGATAAAGATAAAGAAAGACTCTTACAAGGGTAGAAAATCACTATTTTAAAAAATACTTAAGGCCTTTCCACCACTCCCAGCCCAGAGGTGGGAGCTTGTGGGCCACCATTCCACCACTCCCAGCCCAGAGGAAGGGGCTTCCGGCCCCTGTTCCACCGCTCCCACCCCAGAGGAAGGGGTTTCCAGGCCACCATTCCACCGTCCCAGCACAGAGGTAGGGGCTTCTGGGCCACTCTTCCACCATTCCCAGTCCAGAGGAAGGGGCTTCCGGGCTGCTGATCAACCTCACAGCCCAGAGGAGATGAGCCACGCGGGCGCCAATAGCACACACACCCCAAACCCCAGCAAAATGAGAAGACACATAAACAAGTCTCTAAATGAGACTTCCAGATTACCTGCAGCAACCCCAAATGGAAATAAGATGGAACACTCTGATACTCAACCACCTGGACCCCCTCAACTGGCAATAAAGAGGATCTGGAAAAAATGAAATCAGAAATAATTTCTCAGATGCCAGCAGAAATTGTGCTCGTAGTGCAAGACATGATTAATAAATCTAGAGAGGACCTGAGGAACATGATGGAATCTCAACCTAGGAAACAAATGGAATCCATAAAACAGATACAAACAGATTTTCAGGAGATGACAAACTCCACTGAAAGTCTACACAGGAGAATAAGCCAGTGTGAGGATAGAATTTCAGATATAGAAGATAAGATTGCAATTAGTGACTAGGAAAAGAAAAATTGCTTCCACATTGTAAGGACCCACAAGAAATCAATCCAGCAACTGCTAGACAATGCAAAGAAGAATAACGTAAGACTGATTGGAGTCAATGAAGAAACAGGAGAGAGTGCAGATGACATAAAAAAGCTGTTAACAGAAGTAGTGGCAGAAAACTTCCCAAGCAGGGGAAAACAACATGACATACAGATAAGTGAAGCATATAAGACTCCAACTAGCCATGATCAAAACAGATCTACACATAGGCATATAATTGTTAAGATTCCAGAAACCAAACAGAAGAAAAAAGATCTACAAGCAGTTAGAGAAAAGAAACAAATCACATACAGAGGAAAGCCCATCAGAATCACAGCAGACTTCTCAATGCAAACCCTCAAGGCAAGAAGAGCTTGGAGTGATGTATTTCAAGCCCTAAAGAAAAATAGCCTCCAGGGCCGGGGATTTAGCTCAGTGGCTTTGCCGCTTGCTGCACAAGCGCAAGGACCGGAGTTCAATTCCCAGTACCAAAACAAAACAAAACAAAAAAAACCCCCCAAAAACCAAAAACAGCCTCCAACACAAATTGATAAACCCTGCAAAAGTATCTTTCAAAATTGATGGAGAAATAATATGCTTTCATGACATAGAGCACCTTAGGAACTTCATGAATAATAAACCAGCACTCCAAAAAATTTTAGACATTATCCTAGGAAAAGACAATGAGGATCACAACCCCAAGAAGCCCAGCAGAATTAATCCATTGGGTGTGACAAATTAAAGACAAAGGGGGAGAATCCAACAAGAAGAAAAGGTCATGACAATGATAAGTCAATATGTATGAGTTATAACCATCAATGTTAATGGTCTCAATTCATCAATCAAAAGAAATAGGCAGAATGGGTCAAGAAGCAAAATCCAACTATATGCTGCATAAAAGAAACACACTTAATTCAAAAGGAAACTCATAGACTGAAAGTTAAAGAGTGGAAAACAATACTACATGTGACGGGAACCCGAAAAAAAGCAGGAGTAGCTATCCTCTTTGCAGATCAAGTAGATTTCAAACCAACACTGATTAAGAGAGACAAAGAAGGACACTACATCCTTGTAAAGTGAACAATCCAACAGGAAGAGATGACAATCATAAATATCTATGCACCAAACACTAGTGCACCCAACTATATAAAACAAATACTAACGGACGTGACAAGTAATATATGCACTAATACAATAGTAATGGGGGACCTCAATAACCCACTGTCACAAATAGATAAACTAGACAAAAAATAAGTAATGAAATATTAGAACTCAGTCAAACTCTTGAACAAATGAACTGAACAGAAGTTTACAGTGTTCCACCCCACAGAATCAGAATACACATTCTTTTCAGCTGCACATGGTTCATTCTACAAAATAGACCACAAACTCACTCATAGAACGTGTTTAAGTAAGTGCAAAGAAATTGAAGTTATCCCCTGTATATTATCGATGAAATTGGAGAATCCATAGCAAAAGAAACTGCAATAATTTTATAAACACATGGAAATTGAACAACATATTTCTGAATAACCAATGGGTCACAGAGGAAATCAAAGAAATCAGACAGTTTCTTCAATTAAATGACAATGACAATACAACATATCGGAATCTATGGGAGACAATGAAAGCAGTCTTACGATGGAAATTCTTAGCAGTGAATACACATATTAGGAAAACAGAGTGAGCCCAATTAAACAACCTGATGCTAAACCTCAAGCTTCTACAAGAAGAAGAAGAACAGGACAAACCCAAAGCTCATAGAAGGGAGGAAATTATAAAGATCAGAGGAGAAATCAATGCAATGGAGACTAAGAGAACGATACAAAAAATCAATGAAGCCAAGAGTTGGTTCTTCAAAAGAATCAAAATTGATGAATCCTTAGCCAACCTTATCAGAAAAAGGAAAGAAAAGGCCCAAATCCCTGCAATTCGGAATGAAAAGGGTGAACTTACAACAGACTCAGCAGAAATCCAGAGGATCATCAATACTTACTTTGAGAACCTATACACCAATAAGATGGACAACACAGAAGAAACGGACAGATCCCTAGATATGTATGAATTACCAAAGTTGAACGAAGAAGACCTAAAAATTCTAAACAACCCAATATCAACCAATGAAATTGAAAATGTAATTAAAAACTTACCAACTAAGAAAAGCCCAGGTCCTCATAGGTTCATCACTGAATTCTACAAGACATTTAGAGAGGAACTACTGTCACTACTGTTTAAACTCTTCAATGCAAATGGAAGGGAAGCAGTACTCCCAAATTCATTCCTGGAAGCAAGCATCACCTTGATCCCCAAAGCAGAGAAAGACCCAACCAAAAAAGAGAACTATCGGCCAATCTCACTAATGAACATAGATGCAAAAATCCTTAGTAAGATACTGGCAAACAGAATGCAGAAGATCATCAAGAAGATCATATACCTTGACCAAGTGGGGATTCATCCCAAGGATGCAGGGATGGTTCAATGTACACAAATCAATCAATGTAATACACTATATCAATAGAGCCAAGGACAAAAACCATATGATTATCTCCACAGATGCAGAAAAAGCATTTGACAAAATCCAACACGGAGTTATGATAAAAACCCTACAAAAAATTGGAATAGATAGTCCCTACCTCAATCTGATAAAAGCCATCTATGAAAAACCAACAACCAATATCATACTAAATGGTCAAAAACTGAAACCCTTCACACTAAAATCAGGAACAAGACAAGGATGTCCAGTATCACCAGTCCTGTTCAATATAGTTTTTGGAACCATTAGCCACAGCAATTACACAAGAGAAAGAAATAAAAGGAATAAAGATAGGAAATGAAGAAGTCAAATTGTCATTATTTGCAGATGACATAATACTGTATATAGAAGACTCCAAGAACTCCACCAAAAGTCTTCTAGACTTAATAACCAAATTCAGTCAAGTAGCTGGTTACAAGGTCAACACAAAAAAATCAATAGCTTTCTTCTACACGAATGACAGACTCACTGAGAGAGAAATAGGGCAAATAATTCCTTTCACAGTAGCATCCAGAAAACTGAAATGCCTAGGAATCAACCTAACGAAACAAATCAGAGACCTCTGGGAAATTTAGCACTCTGTAAAGAGAGATTGAAGATGATATCAGAAAATTCACAGAGATCCCCTGCTCCTGGATAGGAAGGATTAATATAGTGAAAATGGCCATACTTCCAAAAATGCTATACAGATTCAGTGCAATTCCAATTGAGATCCCAGCAGCATCCTTCACAGACCTTGAGAAAACAATCCAAAAATTCATTTGGAACAAGAAGAGACCCAGAATAGCAAAAGCAATTCTAGGTAACAGAGACATGGCAGGGGGTATCACAATCCCCAACCTGCAACTCTACTACAAAGCTACTGTGATAAAAACAGCATGTTACTGGCAAAGAAACAGACCTGAGGACCAGTGGAACAGATTAGAAGATGCAGAAACAATGCCAGACATACTCAGCCATCTCCTCTTCAATAAAGGAACCAAACACCCTCACTGGAGGAAAGATAGCCTCTTTAATAAATGGTGCTGGAAAAATTGGGTTTCAATTTATGAAAGATTAAAACTAGAGCTATATCTCTCCCCATGCACTAAACTAAAATTGAAATGGATTAAAGATTAAACATTAAAACAGAAATGCTGAAACAGCTGGAACAGAGGTTAGGTAGAACTCTTGAAGACATTGGTGTAGGAAAAGATTTTATGAACAAAACCTCAGTTGCCTGTTAACTAGCACAAACAATCAACAAGTGGGATCTCTTCTTATTAAAAAGCTTCTGCACAGCAAGAGAAACCACCAGCAGTGTGAAGAGCCAACCCACAACGTGGTAAAAAAATTTTCACCTGCTGTTCCTCAGACAAAGGCCTGCTATCCCGAATCTATAAAGAACTTTAAAAAAAATCAGACTTCCCAAATTTAAAGACCCCATCCAAAAATGGGCATCTGAAATGAACAGACATTTCTCAGACAAAGAAGTAGAAATAGCAAATAAACATATGAAAAAAATGTTCAACATCACTTGGCCATTCGAGAGATACAAATGAAAGCAAGGCTGAGATTCTACCTTACTCCAGGTAGAATGGTTGCTATCATGAAATCAACCAACAACATATGCTGACGGGGCTGTGTGGAAAGAGGAACCCTGCTCCACTGCTGGTGGGAGTGTAGACTGGTGCAACCACTGTGGAAATCAGTATGAAGATACCTCAAAGAACTAGGACTGGAAGTCTCATTTGATCCTGCTATTCCCCTGCTGGGGATCTTCCCCAAATAATTAAAAGAATCATACCACAGTGATATATGTGCACCTATGTTCATAGCAGCACAGTTTGTAATAGCTAATACTTAGAAACAGCCCAAATGCCCATCAACTGGAGACTGGGTAAAGAAAATGTGATTTTTTAAAAAATGGAGTACTACTCAGCCATAAAAAATGAGAAATTAGAGACATTTGTAACCAGATGGATGCACATTGAGGCGATACTCTTTAAGTGAAATAAGTAGCACACCCATGTATAAAACCGAATAGTTTCTCTAGTGTGAGAAAGTGAAAGTGTAAATAAGGACTAAAAGGCATAATAGATAATGTGAAATAGGAAGAAAAGGGGCAAAGGGGAAGGGGAAGTGATAGGGGTAGGAGAAAGGAAAGAAGGGAATGGAATTAATATGAGAAAATGGAAAAATGGACAAAGTCTCTGTAAATAGGGAGGGATGGTGAGGTTGAAGGGAGGATAGGGGGATGGTGAAAAAATAAGAACCAAGAGAGATTATGTAAATGTGCAAATTTCCAATGATGAATGTCATTACATTGTATACCTAAAATGTTTAAAAAAAAGACAATGTAACAAAAAAAACCCTATTTTTATTTTAAAACCTATTTTTATTTTTAAATGTTTTTTACATTCTATGAGAAAACTACTATAATTTCCCAGCCTCTAAAATAAATCTTAGCCATTAATCACAAAGCATGTGTTTTTTTAAAAAATGTTTGGAAAATACAGTTTTTGACAAAGGCATTTCTTTTATTATGAGTGTTTCCTATTACAGTTCTCTTTCACTGAACCAATTCATAATGCAACTTAACAGGGTCTACGTTTTACGTTAAAAGCTAAAATGGACCTATCAGTGAACCAAATAGTCATATTACTTGTGGCTAACTGAAAATGAAATGATGTTACTAATTATGTTATCAGCATAATAAGTGTAGTTTATACATTTATTAAGGATCACACTGAGGAGTCATTGAGCCCTGTAAAAGCTATTTCTGTTTCTGTTTGTGTATTTGTTTTTTTATTCAATAGATGTATGTGTTTTGCTACTTGATAACCTGCTAGGGAAACCTTGATTTTTCCAATCTCTTGAAAGATAGGGAAAAATCTGTGTGATGCTCACTCTATCATGGTCTACCAGTGATGTAATTCTTGTTGAAGAATGTTTGAAATAACTAGGTCTTGATCCTGCCAGAAGTATCCACACCCAACGGCAAAGAAAACATCTCATTCATTTCTTTACTTGTGCACTCCAAAAATAATTATGGAGGACCTTCTACATGTGAAGCAGTGGACATGTGCCTTTGTGGAACTTATAATTTAGATTATAGGGGCTAGGCGGAGCAGACAGTCATCAATCAAAGAGTAAATTAAAAATTTAAAATGAAAATTTAAATAAGTCCAGCCTTTGAATTTCTTCTGTAGCTAGGAATATTGCAGTATAGTGCAATAAATGGTGTTAGGTTTGATTGGCACTTTATAATCTTTTAAATAATTTTTTTTGTTGTTGTTATGCAGGATTGAACTCAGGACCTTGCGCATGCAAGGCAGGTGCTGGAACCACTGAGCTAAATCCCTGGCCCAAATTTTCTTAATAGGAGATCAAAACTAATGACATGAGTGGGTTTGAGGCACACTGTGAATAAGCAGGTCATTTTTTTATAATGTGTATTAATGCATCTCTGTGAAATACATACTGTCTGATGAAGAGGCTCTGGAAATACGTGAGAACAAAAAATACACTGCACGTGCTGTCCCACATGTACTACAGGCAGAGATATTACACTGTAGAATGGCTCAAACTGTAGTCTTCCTAGCACTCCCATAGATAGGTGAAGTGCTAGTTACTGATCTGCCACACTGTAAATTCAAAATTTGAGATAAAGCATTTAGAAACTTTTTATTTTTATTTTTTAGCAATTTGTTAATGCCTACTGAATCTACAGTTTTAAAAAAAATAGGATTCCACCTTTCTGACCTTCTTCTTTATTTCATTTATCTAGTGAATCACTTTCATTTATTATGTTTTATAAAGTCAACTACAGATTACAAAGACAGATCTTTACCACAGACGGCTTAAGAAGCTCTGCTTTGGCAGACTTGGATTACCATTTTCCTTTGGTAAAATAAAGGCAGTTAGTTTACTCCTCACTCCCACTTTATTATTTACTTATTTACTTATTTATTTATTCATTTAATTCTACACTCATGAA
Organism: Heterocephalus glaber; assembly: GCF_053883595.1. Lineage (NCBI taxonomy): Eukaryota > Metazoa > Chordata > Mammalia > Rodentia > Bathyergidae > Heterocephalus > Heterocephalus glaber. The sequence goes on along the minus strand of NW_028258315.1, from coordinate 81,373,315 downwards.
AGAATGATAAAACATGAATATGCCCCATTGTTCCTCTTTGGCTAGTCCAGTTGAATGAAAGGAGACAGAGCTAAGGACCATTTTGAAGAGGAAGGATGGTATATGGGGTGAATCAGGCAATGGGATGAGGGAATGACCTATCAGTGAAAGAAAATGAGAAAAGAAAAATCGATAACTGCGTGTATGGATACTTTTAAATACAGATATAAGCTCAGTGTAGTACCTGAAACACAGAGAGAATGAAGTAAATATTTGCTGAATTAAAGAAGTGGTAAGTTTTATTACTGTATTGTGGGGGAACTGGTTAAAAAACAAAGTGAAGTCCAACATATCAGATGTAAATTCCTTAAGAAATTTATTTAAATTTAAAAGTCAGTCCCATCAAAACTGCAAGGAAATACCTTTGAATAAACCAAGGCCAGTTGGAATTCTGAATATTATGTCCCTGTTTGACAGGTTTTTCTATATTGTTGTGTTTATTTAACAAAGTGGTTTGAGTCAGGATATTCTCGTTCACTAATGATCTTTTTGTTGTGTACATGGGAGAAATTCAACAAGATATCAACAAAGTGATTAAGTTGCAAGCAATTGTTATGTCATGTTGACAACAACTTCAGAAATCACTTGTGATAAATGTACCAGTAGTACTTAAGTAATTTTTGTTTTATGCAAAATTTAAATGATATATTCATTCTCTGAAATTTTATGTATTTATTTTTTATATTCATTAAGTTTACTGGTACAGTTTAGGTATACATTTTTATTTCATTCATCATTGAGAAGTTGTACCTGTACATCATATATCTTGGTTCTTGATTTTTTCCATTCCCCTTTCTTCCCTCCCACCCATCCACCCCCCATTCACAAAATAGTTGTTTCCATTTTTTCCTTCTTTTCTCATATTTTTTTTTTCTCTTCCTTCCCCCCCCCCCTTACTTCCTCTTCCCTTTGGGATCTCTTCTACGTATTTTACATTATCTGTTATACATTTTAGTCTTCATTTACACTTGCAGTTTCTCACACCAGAGAAACTATTCGGTATTTACACGTGTGTCCTATTTATTTCACTGAAGAGTATTGCCTCAATATGCATCCATTTAGCTATAAATGTCTCTAATTTTTCATTCTTTATGGCTGAGTAGTACTCCATTTTATTAAAAAAAAAACCCAGATCTTCTTTATCCAATCACCAGTTGATGGGCATTTGGGCCATTTCTAAGATTTAGCTATTACAAATTGTGCTGGTATAAACATGGGCATACATATACTGCTGTGATATAGTTTTAATTCTTTAAGGAAGATACCAAGAAGGGGAATAGCTGGGTCGAATGGAACCTCTAGTTTTAATTTTTTGAAAACAAACAAACAAACACCTTTATTACATGAGCTACACCAGGAGAGAGGACTTATTTGCCTTTCTGGGCCTTGATTTTCCTCAGATAGAACTCCAGCTCCTTGCCCTCTAGCACATAGCCATCTGCTTGGCCACGTTGGCCTGGTCTTGATGCAACACAAGCAAGAAGCTTGTCCTGTTGGAACTGCTCCTCCAGAAGACTGCTGATTTTGGCATTCTTTTTCCTTTCATCATACTTCTTTTGAGTTTTCTTTGATCGTTTCTTGTTTAAAATCTCTTCCTCCTCAGGAGTCAGCTTGGCACCTTTCTTGCGGCCCAGAGGCAATGCATAGTGGGATTCGTACCACTGCGGGTACGGTGTGCTGTCAATGAGCACAATGCAGTTCTTCACCAGGGTCTTGGTGCAGATCAGCTCATTATTGGATGCATTGTAGAGAACATCAATGATCCTTGTTTTTCGAGTACAACACTCAGAGCCCCAGGAGAAGTTCCCCACATCCAGCCTCAGGGCTCAGTACTTCTTGTTGCCTCCTTGAACTCAGGACTGTGTGTATGTGGCGGATGCCAATTTTAGTGTTGGCAGCAGGGTGACCCAACTCATACTTCCGTTTCTTGTGGTAGGGCTTTCTTTTGCCCCCAGTCTTGCGGCGCTTGTGCCAGTTGTCTGAGAGATGCCCATTGCTTGGCGCTGGCTGGAAAGAGCTCTAGTTTTGATTTTTTGAGGAATCTTCACACTGATTTCCAGAGTAGTTGCACCAGTCTACACTCCCACCTACAGTGGACAAGGGTTCCTTTTTCCCCACAGCTCCATCAGCATTTATTATTGGTTGATTTCTTGATAATAGCCATTCTTTCTGGAGTGAGATGAAATCTCAGCATTGTTGTAATTTGCATCTCTTGAATGACCAGTGATGTTGAACATTTTTTCATATATTTAGTTGCCATTTGTACTTTATCTGAGAAATGTCTATTCATTAAAGATGCCCATTTTTTAATAGGGTCTTTAAATTTGGGTGGACTGATTTGTTTGAATTCTTTATATATTTTAGATATTAGTCCTTTGTCTGAGGAACAGGTGGGAAAATTTTTTTCCCACACTGTAGGTTGTCTCTTCACTCGATTGGTGATTTCTTTTGCTGTGCAAACCCTAAGATGACAGCCCTGTTATTGATTCTTTGTAATATTCCTTGTGCATTTGGAGTTTTGGTCATAATGCCTTTGCCTATACCTGTGTCTTCAAGAGTTCTACCTATTCTCTCTTCCAGCAGATTTAGAGTTTGTTTCAATATTTATATATTTCATCCATTTCAATTTTATATTAGTGCATGGTGAGAGACATGGATCTAATTTCAGTGTTTGGTGTGTGGAAAGCCAGTTTTTCTAGCACCATTTATTAAGGGGACTTTTTTTTTTTCCAGTGAAGATGTTTGGCCCCTTTGTCAAAGATAAGGTGGCTGAATGTGTTTGGAATTGTTTCTGCATCTTCTAATCTGTTCTACTGATCCTTGGGTCTGTTTTTTGCCAGTACCATGATGTTTTTATCACAGTAGCTTTGTAGTATGATTTTTTTTCAGAGACAAAAGATAGTTTATTATCCACAGCAATAGAATATCATCATTTTTCTTGAGCCAGTTCACTGAAATCTAATTTCTAGTGTAACACAAAGGTCAGGGGGATCTGTCACAGGAGAGAAACCCTGAATTTAAGGAACACAAATCTTTTTAAATGGCTAATAAGTCTGCCTGATCTTTGCCCTAATTGTAGACATTAATTTTTTTTTATTTCTTGGTCATTTCTTTTATTATGTATTTTTGAGTTGTTTTCCTAGTGGTTGCCATAGAGATTACCATTAACCTCTTAATTTATAACAATCTAGTTCAACTCCTCCTCCTTCTTTAAACTTATCACAATCACATCTTTATACAATTACATAGGCATATTTCTATAATTATTGCCTTATGAATTTTCTTTTAAATTAAATAGAAAAACCACATGATACATTACCTTTGGTAACTTTGTGTTTTCACATAGATTCAAATTACCGTCTAATGTATTTTCACCTTGGTATGTTTTGTATGTCAGACTGGCTCAGTAACAAACTCTGTTTTTGTTCATCTAGGAGTATTTTAATTCCTCGTTTGTTTCTGAAGGCTAGTTTGCTGGTTATAGAATTCTTGGTTGACCACTTTTTTCCCTTTTTAGCACTTTGAATATGCTACATCCCTGTCTTCTACTTTCTCTGGTTTCTTATGAAAAATTAACTCTTAATCTCATTTAAGATTTCTACTATTGGATGAATCACTTTTAGTTTGCAGTTTTTAAGATTCTACTGTTTGTCTTTTAAAAGTTTGATTATGATATTTTAGGTTGGATCTCTTTATCCTATTGATGTATGTTGAGCTTCTTGAATATGTAAAGTTTTCAAACATCATTTCTTCAGATATTTGTGCGTGTGTGTGTGTGTGAGAGAGAGAGAGATAGGATTGAATTCAAGGTCTCATGCATGCTAAGCAGGTGTTCTGTTACTGAGCTACATCCCCAGCCCTTTTTATACTTTAATTTTGATAGAGGGCCTTGCTAAATTGTCCAGGCTGGCTTTGAACTTGGAATCCTTTTGCCTCAGCCTTCTGAATAGCTGGGATTAGAGACATAGGCCCCCATGCCTGGATTCAAACATTCTTTACTCCTTCCTTCTCCTTCTTTTACTTCCATTATGCATATGTTAATAGGCTTGATGATGTACCATAGGTCTCTGAAGCTCTGTTAATTTCTCTTCATTGTTCTTCATTATTTATGTTCCTTACTGGGCAATCTCAATGGGCTTACCTTCAAGTTCACTGTCTTTCTTTTGGCTGTTCATCTGATGTTGAGCTCTAGTGAATTCTCATTTCACTTATTGCTCTTTTCAATACCATACTTTCTATTTGTTTCTTTTAAAAATACTTCCTCATCCTTATTCATATTCTCTACTTGGTGACATATGTTAATAGTTTCCTTTAGTTCTTTAGACATGTTTTCCTTTAGTCTTTGAACACATTTAAAATACCTGATTTAGGGTGGAGATTTAGCTCAGTGGTTTCGCCGCCTGCTGTGCAAGCGCAGGGACTCAAGTTTGATCCCCAGTACCAAAAAAAAAAAAAAAAAAACCTGATTTAAAGTCTCATTAAGTCCAACATCTAGGCTTCTTCAAGAACAGTGATTGCTTTTGTTCCTATCTATAGGTCATATGTTCTTAAACCTTTATATGTTTTGCAACTTTTTGCTGTTGAAAACCAGACATTTAAATAATATAATGTTCCAGCTCTGGAAATCAGGTTTCTACCCATGTACTTGTTTCTGATGTTGCTCTATAAAAAATACTCAGAGCAGGACTTCCAGGAAGATGTTAAGGAACAACAAATCAATCTCTTCAAGATTTGGAATCCAGACACTGGAAAATAACAACAAAGTAAGACTTTACCCCGGGTTCAATTCTAACATGACACTGCCTCTTTTTCTTGATGTTCTTAGAGCTTCTGTTGCTTCACTAGTCAGTTTTTTCCTTACTAGTAAAAGTCAAGTCCAGAGTATTTATTCCTTCAATTTCCTCCTCAGTCTTCGAAGAAATGAAATTATCAGAGAGGCAAAGAATGTTACAAATTCTTACCTTTGAGCAGAATGAAACTTTCAACAGACATTGCAATTGTTGTACAGTACTTCCTTTCCCCCAACTTGTATCTGTGCTGACTTTGTGACTGGAGTTGGAAAAGCAGCATCTAGATGGTCCATGTGGTTAGGTGGCACGCAACATTTTCCTATGTGCATTTCACCTGCATGTTTTTCTCTTTATCTTGGTTTTCATTACCTCTGTCCTTGGGTTTCTAGATACCCTTATTAGTGAAATTTATGAAGTCAGGAAACATTCATAGCATTCTATGTCTGGTGCTTTTCTAGGTGCAAGAAGTTCATTCAGCTCCTAAGCCAGTCACCCGATGGGGTCTTGGACTTGAACAAGGCAGCAGAGGTGCTCAAAGGGCAAAAGAGGAGGATCTATGATATCACCAAGGTGCTGGAAGGCATCCACCTAAAAAAAAACATTTCTCATCGTCACAGTTCAATGTTCAGAAAAATAGATGATTAGTTCCACAAAAAAGCACCTGTTTATTCAGTAGTCTCTATTTATGTGGTGCTTGCCACCTCAAGTGGTAACTATAATTCATTCTGTTCTGGTTAAGGGACTGTGATCTACTCTCCTCTGGCCCAGGAATCTTCATTGTTCACAGGGTTTGAGTAGGATCCTTCTGTTCTTCTGTTTTATAACTGTTTCTTTTGCTGACTAGCTATTCTGCTTTTCCTTTCATCAACAAGGTGAGAAGAGGGAGAGGGTTCCTGGGGTCAGGGTTGAAAAGGAAGGCAAAACGTATTCTCAAGAGTTGAGGAGCTGAGGCCACCTCAGGTAGGGAGACCACCCTAGGGCACAGCGAGGAGGGACAGTCTCTCCTGCGCAGTCCGCTCTCGCCCAGAAGGGTAAGCACCTCGGAGCCGGCTGCGGCGCACCATCACGTGATGGGAAGGGGCGGAGCTGGCGCACCAGGGGCGGGGTCTTTTGTAGTATAATTTAAAGTCAGGAATTCTGATGCCTCCTGCCTTACTTTTGTTGCCCGGAATTGGTTTTGCTATTCTAGGTCTCTTCTGGTTCCAAATGAATTTTAGGATTGTTTTCTCTGGTTCTGTTAGGTATGCTATTGGTATTTTGCTTGGGATTGCATTAAATCTGTATAACAACTTTGGGAGTATGGCCATTTTCACTATGTTGGTTCTTCCTACCCAAGAACAAGGGATATCTTTCCATATTTTAATATCCTTTTTGATCTCCTTTTACAAAGTACTATAGTTTTCAATGTAAATATCTTTTACTTCCTTTGTTAGATTGATTCCTAAGTATTTCATTTTTTTCAATGTGTTATGAAAAGTGTTGTTTCCCTAATTTCTCTTTCAGTGAGTTTGTTGTTTTCGTACAGGAATGCTATTGATTTTTAAGAGTCAACTTTGTATCCAGCTAAGCAACTGAATTTAGTTGTAATTTTTCATTTGAATGAGACTTTTGATCCTACTTGTTGCATTTTTAAAAATAATAAAAAGTGAAGGAAGAGCAGTGTCTGATCTGAGTTGTTCTTTACATAAGAAAAAGGGAAAATTAAGAGATCTGGAAAGAAAATCTAGTCTAGCACAGTCCAATCAAAATATAATGCAAACCTCATATGAATTAAGTTTTCTGATAGCTTCAATATAAAAATGAAAATAAATGAATAAATTTTAATAATATATTTTATTTAAAACAATATATCAAAAAAGAAGATAAAATGATTTCTCATGTTTATGGATTAGAAAAATTAATGTTGTGAAATGGCCATATTATCGAAAGTGTTCTGGAGATTCAGTACAATCTTTATCATAATACCAGTGACATTCTTCACAGAACTAAAAAAGTAATCTTAAAATTCATATGAAAATACAAAAGATTCAGAATAGCCAAAGCAATACTCAGGCCGGGGATTTAGCTCAATGGTTTCGCCGCCTGCTGCACGAGGGTCCAAGTTCGATCCCTGGTACCAAAAAAAGCAATACTAAGTTAAAATTATACTACAAAGCCATAATAACAAACCAGTATGATACTGGTACAAAAATAGGCATGTAGATCAGTGGAACGGAATGGAGAACAGAGACCTTTGAGGCCTGGGTTTTTGCTCAGTGGTGCCGCCACCTGCCTCACAAACATAAGTTTGATCCCCAGTACCCAAAAAGAAAAAAAAGAGAGAGAGAGAACAGAGACCCAATCCCATGCAAGTACAGCATCTGATTATGGACAGTGGAGCCACAAGTGTATTTTGGAGAAAAGACAGCCTTTTTTAACAAATGCTGCTGGGAAAACTGGATATTCACATGAAGAAGATTAAAACTACATCCCTGTAGCTCATTTGTACAAAAGTCATTTCAAAAGGGACCAGAAATCTAGGTCTAAGACCTGAAACTTTGAAAACATAGGAGAAACACTTGCAGTCATAGACACAGGCAAAGACTTTCTGAATAGGATTCCAGTAGCACAGGAAATAATAGCAAGACTCAACAAAGGGGGTTCTACCATATTAAAAGTCTCTGCACAGCAAGGGAAAACAACAAACAGAGTAAAGAGCCTATAGAGTGTGATACAGTCTTTACCAGCTACTTTTCTGACAGTGGATTAATATCTAGAAATATAGTGAACTCAAAAAACTTAAAAGCAAACAGCCCAATCATAAATGGACAAGTGAATTGAACAGACACATCTTTTTAAAAAAAATTTTTTATTAATTTTTAAATTTTTATTTTAGTTCATTAGTATATATATGTAGTACATAATGTTTACATTCCTTGTGTGAACATAATTCTTTCTTTAAGAGTAGGAAAAGTTTATCAAGAGAAAGAAAACTTCTGTCTAGGAGAGACAGAAGAGGGACTGGAAAATAGGTTGCCCACTCACCCAACTTCTCAAAGGTATTTTATGGGACAAAGCCATGAGATGAGGTGGGTTCAAGGTGGGACAAAACTATAGTCAATTAGTAGTTGCTTATGTAATACTGATCCAATGAGAAATCACAAGGTGGACAAAACAATAAACAACCAATAAGATTATGACAAGCATATTCCCTTAGGTAATATTGATTAAATAAGGATCCAATGAGGAAGCAAGTCACATAGCAAGTAAGGAATGAGCAAGGAGTGGTAAGGGTTGGGTCAGGGATCTTTCTCAGAAGATCTTGTTCCCACCCAGGTGATTTATATGTATTTAGAATATCAGTCACTGTTATTCATGCTATGTGGATGTGGTAATGTCTCTTCTTTTACAATGCTGACTTTCAGTGAATGTGTCTGGATTGTCCTCCATGTTGGTTCCATTATCCTCTATGTTAGCTCCCCAAGGGCTGGCCTGGTCTAACTATTACAAGATATCTAATTAACTCACCTATCTACAATATTCCCTCCTCTGAAGAAGTACCCCTAACTGCTGTGAGGGGGCAAAGGGCCATGACTGTTCTGGCTACTTCTGGCTGAAGAGGGTTGTAGTTGTGATCAGCAGTCAGTTACTCTACAGAGGGTCTATCTAAAGGCCCTTGATAGGTTCCAGGCATTATCATCTTGAGGAGGCATATCGCTTGAGTCTGGGGGAAACAATGCCAAAGATATTTGTATTCTTTATTGTTACAGTAACATTAAACAAGCAGTCTTATGACTAATCCCATATGCTCATCTCTGATAATTTCCTTAGGCTAGATTCCAGGAAGTGAATGACATGGAATCAATGGTTTTGAAAACATGTACATCTTTTGTAATATGCCTTCAAATTTATTCCAAAAGATTATGAAGTGCACAATAAGACAAAGTTTACAGCAGTATATTTCTTAAATAATTATATTTTTGATGCGCGAAATGGCATATTATCACTATTGTTACTGTTTTATTTTTCAAGTTTTCAGTACTTACAATGATGAACATTTCTCCTTGGTATTTTTGATCATATTTGGTCCAGTTTATTTTTCTGAACTGTTTGTTTGTATCTCGCACCTATAGGCTACATCTACTTTTAATTAGATTCCCGTGATTCCTGTTCACCCTGGGACAATGGGAGTACAGAAGGGAATGCCATGAAGAGGGCCTGCTGCTGGTCCTCAGAGATCTCTTAACTGGACCATGATCATAATAAAACATACTACATTTACAGTCAGTTACATTTTGGTAAGCAACTACGTTAACTTTTGGAATAAATCCATATACCCCTAAGATCTATCTGTTATAATAACACTAGTAAAAAGTAGACAAATACTTTGAGTTTTATAATTTAAGCTTTGTTATCCCCTTAGAAAACCAATGCCATTCTGAAAATCTATCTGTCTGCAAGGAGCCTTAGGGCCTGAATCCTCTTTTTTTTTTTTACATTTAACCAGCTATTAAAAAGTCCCTCAGAAGCTATGACCTGCACAGATTCAATCTGCTCTGGCTAGTAAATCAGTTAAGACTGGAAATTCTCTATGATTTCTTAAAGATACACTGGAGATTCTAAAAGTAATTCTTCCATTTTGGTGGAGGAAAGAAAAATAAAAGTGGTTCATATACAGCCATAATCTGGCCAGCATGACTCTGACCACTGTTCCCTGCCTGAACCAGCTTACTTGTTTACCAGTTAGTACTTGTGTGCCTGCTCTGATCCCTGTAGTGTATTAAGAAAGGGAGTAAACTATTTCTGCCCTCAATAATTCAAATTTGGTGAAATAAAAATACTTGTAAACAAATATAATATTAGATGACAAGTGTTACAGTACAATTGTGGTCCATATCTATAAGAACATAAAGGGAAAAAATAATCCTACAGATTGGGAAGGATTTTTCAAGGAAGTTGATATTTGAGCTTAGTTTTAAGATATGAATTCACTGAGAAAGAAGCAAGGGGAAAAAGGAGAAGGCAGATCTGTCAGAGAAAAAAGGAGAAATGCCCTTGTAGTGAAGGGTGTATTAGAGGATTTTAAATGGAGAAATGACAGTGATCAGAACACGTCAGACTCCTGTCTCTCCTTGGTTGCTATCACTACCTGGCGTGTTATTTTATGTTTCATATATACTCTGGAAACGCTTGTGTGCCAGCTTAACAAGAAAGCACATTGTCCAATTTATATACTAATGCAAATTAAGAAGAAGTAAAAAAAGAAGGTCCCTGAGCTCCCAGTGACATGAAGGACTGCTGCTATCTCATAGCGTATATTCCTGCCATGATGAATATAAATGAAAAAGGCACATTTGTATAATTAGTATGCTGAACATTTCTCAGGACTTGAATGCTTTCTGCTGTGTAGTATTTGAAATTTTCAAACCAACACACGACAGCAACCAGACAGGAAAAATGGGATTGGGCAAGAATGTGATGTTTACAGCACTGCAAGTGCAATTTTGAAGTTATGTCTTCTGAACTGGAATCTAATGGGATTTGGCTAATAATTCCCATGAAAATGATATCAGAATGTTTTGTTAGCTTTTGATAGATTCTCAAGTACACAGGCAGTATAATCTTGAGCACAAAAGAGCCAGTTTTTTACATGGGAGAAATAAAGCATAATGTAGAACTTTGACAACCTTGAAGGTGACTTTTCCAAGCCATTGATTAGCAGGTCCATGCCCTGAAATTCAAGTCAGGGCAATTCATTACAGTTCTTTCAGTCACTAGAGTATTAAAACCAAAATGCATCATTAACTCAGAAGTGGGGTATGCCATTTGGCAATGAGGATCATCTTGACTTTGGTGACAAAGCCATCTGTGCAGATTCTTTGGACTTCAACACAAAAGGAAATAATTACTTTTTGCATTAAAGATAAAGGCAATCATTTTTCTACTATTATTCATGTTTATCTTATCAAAAAATATAAACTTCTGGGATAAACCTTGGCATAGATCAGCTTAAATGAACAAAAGCAGTTTTGAATTTTCTCCATGAAAGAAGTTCAGCAGATTTTCATGATCTACCAAGAAGTTTAAAGGGAATTTGAGGAGTTGGGAAAGTTAGGGAATGGAGTGGGCAGTAGAAGGTACACAAAACAATTACTATTTCCTTCTCTTTCTGTTGCCTGAAAACTATCACAGGCCTTAACTATATGTACTTTTCTGTTTGATTTTGTCTTAGCATTAAAAATAGCATTTAAATAGTAGCATTAGTATCAATAACATTGCTTTTCAAAAAGTAAATAAAGCTGGTCAATAAGAGTCTTTAAAAGTAATTCAAATGTAGTCTGACAGTGTGATCCTTTACCTCTGAAGAATTTTTCATGTGGTGGGCAGGAAGATCAGCCGAGTAGTCTGTCTACATTTGGAATGAGATGCCTGCATCTCCTGCTCACTTAAGTAAACCACATTATTTCAAGGAAGCCAAGGTTTTAGTCAGATTTTATGAGCCTCACAGTTTCTCCACCTGTGCAAAAGATGATGATCGAATTATTCTTCCTGTTTATCAAATAAATGGCTTCAAGTATTAATTTCAGTAATGAAAATATGTGTCTGTTATAACCTCTTAATCTATAGGGGTAATCCTCATAATTTAAAAAAATTGTTTTCTTATTGTAGGTTTGTAATATGTAATCCTCAAACTTAAAAGAATACTTTTTTATTTTTAAGTAATCACAATTACTGCTTATATGTTGAGTATAATACAGTTGCTTGAATCTTGGATTCTTATTGATCACTGCCACCTCATTTTTTTTCACGTGTGGCTATCACAGTAACTGCTGAAAACTCAGATTCACAAAGATATGGCATCATTGAAAGGAATGTAGCATGATCTAATACTGAAATTTTGAACCATCTCATGGTAATAGTGCATATAATATCTAACATAATTCACTGTATTTTTCACAATAAAAAATTTAAAATATCTCCAAGTGCTACTTTGGTGCTCTGCCATAGGTAGCTTATTTTACAAACCATGAGAATAATATAAAAAGCTACTCTACCACAGTCCACATTTTGAGAGAATTCTTTGAGATTTCTATAAACAGGGCACTCTTCTGAAATGAACTTGATAAGGTCTGCCATAATATTTTAAAAGATATAGTCCCAAATGTGTAGTGCTAGGTAACCAGAAAGAAGCCATTTGGGCTTCATTTGGCCTTAATCAGAGTCCCTTAATTCTGGCTCAAGAATAGCTGTTTCAGAAACTTTCAGCACAAGAGCCCCATTGGCATTCCTTCCCTTAACAGGCTTGATACATGGTCTTGCACCCTGGACTATATCTTTTCACAGGGATGATGTCCATCACTGGCCCAAAGGACAAAGTGCACATAGTCCTATCCTCCCTAGCCTTTGTTCTCATGTTCTTGGGTTCAAGTTGCTCCTTCCTTCCAGCTTATACTTTTTCTTTTAAAAAGAATACCAACCCTCCTTTCTTGCACAGACCTCCCTTTGTCTCACTGCTGTCCCTCTTGACAGTGTACTGTTATTTAAATAACCCCTTCTCTTCATAGGTACTCTGGTCTTGGTAAATTCTTTTACCATTCAAATCATCACGCTGTCTTCCACAGCACTAAAGAAATTGGAAGATGAGAAAATGAGCGTGTGCACTCAGATGCAGAATGTGAAAGACTGAAATACATTTTCACATAGAACATGAAATCTGTACTTTTACCAGGAATCCATCAATTTGTAGGAAAAAAGAAAATACTTTAAAGCAATATTTGTTCCTGTATGTCTACTTGGTAATATTTATGACTTTAAAAATAATAGCTATGTATAATTCCTATATCTTTATATCATAAGAGTAATATGTTGGTAGAACAATGAAAAAGACAATATGAGTGGCCAGAAATAGCTCTGTTCACTTCATGATCCAAACTTCCAGAGATTTAATACTAGCTAGGCTCAAGAACCTTCTACATATTCCTTAAACTTTTTAGACATTAGTTCCCTTGCTGTAAGTAGAATGATGACTTTGATTATGGATCAAATCCTCACTTTTCCATAATTTTTGAAAGTGCCATTTTGTTAGACCCATTTTTCAGATCTCTTCCATAAGTATTCATGAGGACAATTCCAGTCTCCCAAAGTTACATGAGCAAACTAATTCTTTTACAGTAGTATACGCTATCTTTTCATATTAGACTGTTGTGCATTTCTGAAACACAAACATAAAAACTCGTTTTGGAAGGACAAAATTTAGGAGTACATTTTCTTGGAATAAGTGTATGTCAGTCTAGTAATGTTTCCTTGGTTTGGAGAGATAGATGATTTAATTGTTCTTCAATCCATTGTGCAGTTGTGCGAATTATTCTGCATTGTGAAAATCTGATGTGTAGAATTTTCTCTTTTATAATCTCCTGTGAGGAAAAGAAATTATTTTTTATCAAACATAGAAACTAGAAAGGTAACAAATTCATAGATTCAGCTACTTTCATAGATCATAGAAGTATCTCTAATAAAAATGAATAAAATATGCTGCTGATATTAACTGAAAAGAAGCAAAAGAGGAAATATTTGCTGGCTTTGAGACTAAGGTGTTTATTCATGGCCTATCTCAGCATTTTACCACAGTTATTTATTACAACCATTGCTAGTGTCCTCAGTTCTGTGATAAATGTTCTTTATCAACTGTATGGGTGAAATACAATCAAAACTGTTGATTTTTTATAAAGCAGGAGGTAATCCTTTCTATGAACTCCAGACTTGTATTTAACTTCCACCAATTTCTGAACTTTTCTATCCCAAAGTAATGTCTGTGCATGTGTTTGTGTATGTATATGTGGCACCTGTTTAGCGTTTTTCACTAAGATGTTTACAGAGCTCCATGTAAATTATTCCATTCTTTATTTTATTTTTAGAGTCACATAAATATTTATTGAGCTCTTGTGCTAGGAACATTGGAGATACCAAGATATGGGAAACACATTATGGTTGGGGAGAGGGGTATGTAAAATGACTGACATAAAGTGCACAGAAGGGCTTGTTGGAGAGAAGGGTAAGGAGCCTGACTAAAATTTGGTTGAGCAAAGAATCTGCTACAAGATACTGAAATCACCTCACAGAAGATAATCATTCTTATAAGGAGATACAATCATTATTTATTCATAGTTAAGATTAGAGTTCTAATCCTTTTTAAACTAATAGTCATTGAACATTAATGGGAATAATTACAAATAAGGCTTGTATAATAATTGATAAATTTTATTTAAATTCTTCCCCTTCCCTCTGGTGTCAGAGCATGCTTCCCTGTCCAGACCTTGGATTTGGAGTTCAGCTATGGGATTTGCTTTGCTTTGGAAATAATCAGATATGACTCAAGTTAAGACTTTAAATGTGCTGACCTATTCAGCTTGCCTCATCATAAAATTGGTATAACAGATAAAGAACCCCAAAGGGTAGCTACTGGTCTAGAGAGTAACAGACCTGGACCTAGTCAAAGCCAGCAATACCCCACCCGAACCCAAACTGTCCCAGCCGACTCAGAGATTGGTAAGAGAGGGAAAAAACCAAACTTCTTTTTGTAGGTCATTGTGCTTTGGAATGATTTGTTGTGTAATTATAGCTAACTAATTTAGCCATAATGTCTAGTCTGTGCATACTGTACAAAATCTTGAATTTTAGATTGTGGTACTTTTCAGTTTATTAAATATAAAAGGGCTTTTAAAACAGTCCTTACAAACAGTTCACTTAATGTGAAGAAGTGTATAAATGGGATCCAGGTCTCATAAAGAATAAATAATTTAAATGCATATAGGTGCACCTTTCTGAGCCATACCTAAATGATAAGAACTATTGGCCTGAAGTGTATGAAAAAGAGTTAATGCTCAACCTCAGTAAAAGTCAGTTTGCTAAGAGTGTAGCACAGATGCAGTGCTGCCAGTCTAAGAAAGAAAGTATTACCAGAATCTACACTGTAGATAATTATTAGCATAAGTAAAAATAGAAGAAAAAATGACAGGAATAAAATGTATTCAAGAAGCTTTACTATTTGAAGAAGTCTACACTATCTGATGTGGCAGCTGATGAAATCATGAGGGTAACTCAAAGAGTCTTGAGTCATTGAGGCTGTTGATGGTTGTCAGACTGATGATGCCATTCTCAAAAATGATAAAGTCAGAGGAAGATAAGTAGGTAGTTTTCATAGTGGAGAAGTAATGAGTTTCATTTTTAACACACTGAACTTGAAATTCCGGCAAGGATTTGTGGAATTGGCATAAAAGAAAGAACCTCAGTCTCCATCTACCCTATTGTCAACGTCCTTTAAATGAATAATGGCATTCAAACACAGATTTTTAAAAAAGTGATCTCACATCATATTTCCAACTCGAGTGAGAAATTTTCTTGAGAGATTTTTTTTTTGGGGGGTGGGTGGGTACAGGGGATCAAACTTGGGACCTTGTGCTTGCAAGGCAGGTGCTGGAACCACTGAGCTAAATCCCCAGCCCTCCAGTGAGAAATTTTAAGAAGTAAGATCAATGGACAACTACTGAAATCCAAGAATGTTATATTAAGAATTTGGTTTTGGGGGCCGAGAATTTAGCTTAGTTGTACCACCACTGCCTACCTCACAAGCGCAAGGTCTCGAATTTGATCCTTGGTACCAAAAAAAAAAAAAAAAGAATTTGGTTTTTATTGAAATCCTGTTGCCCTAATACCAGCAATTTCTTTCGTCAGAGGGGGAGTAATTTGACCATCATTGGTCATGGAGCTAATGGAAAAGTTTCAGAATCCATATACTTCATCATAGCAATCAAACTTTCAAATTAGTTTTAATTTAAATGTGAAAATACAATGCTAAAATATACAGATTGTTCAGTTATTAGTAGATGATAATCATTTACTATATATATAATCATTTACACAGATTTACTAAGACATTTTTACAAGTGATCTCCAGTAGCCTGAAAGTGCATCTCCAGTAGCCTGAATGTTTTGTTTCTGTATTAATTCAAAAGTTCAAAGTTTCATCTGAGACCTGAGGAAAACTATTTACAGTTATGAGCCTGTAAAGCAAAACCAAGTTATCTATTTTCAGTATACAATAGTGAAACAGGCATAGGGTATACATTTCCATTCTAAAAGGAAGACATAGATAAGTAGAAAGAAACACTTAGCTCAAAGAAGACATTAAATCCAGAAGTTCCAGATCCAGCATCTTGTGAACACTGCTGAGAGTGGTGGACCCCAGAGTCTTGGGCTACCTATCCATATAGCTTTTCTTCCAAATGGCTGTTCTCTCGGGCTGTAAACTTATACTGATGATTTCTATGGGTAAGTGTGACCCATTGCTAGTCATTCTTTCTCTCTGGGGTCCCTGTGTGGCTTTATTGCTCCACTAGATTTTACCCCATTGGTCATTACATGCAGGTACTCTGACCCCACAGCATACTTTTCCCTGGACCCCAAGATTTCCTTTGATAGCAGCCATCAAGACCCTATAACATACGCATTCTCTGTGCCTATAAAACCAGTATCATATAAATGCCTAGGTCTGCCACACAAAATATCTTATCAATGTTCACATTTCCCCAGTTGTTTTATATTTTACTGTTATTTGTGTGAATAGACCAGTGGTGGTGAACCTATGGTATGCATGTTATTTGTATTACTTTTAAGACAAAAGATGCTACATTGAGTTGTTTTTTCTAAACCAAAACCTCAGTATTCAGATTTAATTGCAGTGTTGACACTTTGCCATAAATAAGTGGGTTTTGGGTTGCAGTTTGGGATCTTATCTCTAAAAAGGTTGGCTATCCCTGGAATTGACTTTAATAGAGTATTTGGAGCAAAGGGCTTATGGACACAATGTGCTAAGAGTAGACTGAAAATAACAAGAATAGCCTGTGGGGTGGCAAGAAAAGAAGCAGGAAGAAGAGTTGGAAGTTGTTGCAGTCATCCAGGAAAGAAGTATGATGGTTCACACTAGGATCATAGCTTGGAGCTGCTTTCTAGATATATTTATTTAAAACTTTTCTAATTTAGAAGTTTAATTTAAAATTTGAGACAGTAGATTTTCCAAAGACTTGGATGCAAGATATGTGAGAGTAGAATGGGAAGTGACTTCCACGGCTTTTGGTTATGCAGGGTGATAGGGTTAGCAGATTTGCAGGAGATGAAGGGTTAATTTTGTGTGTGTTGGATTGGGGTAGCACTGGGCCATTCAGCACTGGACATAGACATTAAATTCATCAGCATATTGTTGATGTATTGAGATATGAGACTGGATGAGATGGCCAAATTGAAAATGAAAGATACCAAAAAAAAAAGAACAAAACATCCCTGGAGCATTGCAGGGTTTTGAGTTGCTGGTAAGAGGAAAAACAAGCAAAGAATATTGAGAAAGTGAACAATGAACCAATTGTTCTAGAAGCCAAATGGAGGAAATGGCTTATGGAAGAGGCACAATCCACAGTGCCAAAATCTGTTGTTAAATCAAATAAAGTGAATGCATGCAATACAGTATATGATAAGATTACTTATTAGCTTATATAATTATACTTATTTTAAAATTATTTATTGCTTACCTATGTTCCAGCCACTGTGTTAGACAATGCTGGTAAAGATGAAAATGGAACAGAATTTCTACCTGAGGGAATCTTATTTATCTAGGATCTAGGCACTTAGAAAAAATGATGAAATAGTTATAATTTGCTTATCTTTTTTATGGTCCAATTGTTTCACCCATCAAATAGGGCTTACCTGTACCCTATCATATGTTGCTGTATTAAGTAATATCATGTCTTATAAGGATGTGAACAAAAGTATTTCCTAGCATTACTTGCTTAAACACCCCTCATTAGGAAAAATAACTATATACTTGTGGTAAGGTAACCCGAGTTTAAGTTTAATTAACAAAAAACAATTTTTAGTACTTAGGTTTAGAAAGAAAAGAAAACTACATCTCTGAAGAGATGAAGACTTTGGAAGGTATATGAGAATGCTCAAAGTATAAATAAATAGATGGAAGATGAAGTCACAGGTTGAAGAAAGGCTAAAAGAAGGAAGGCTCAGCATTTTGTAGTTGAAACAAGATTTAGGGGCAACAAACAGCTAAGTGGAAATTGCACTTAAATTTAGAATTGAATCAATGTAAGATTCAAGGGCATAGGAACCAGTTCTTTAAACTCATAAAAATTAAGAAGACAGTGAAATACTCTTCTAGGCTATAGGATGGGGGTTCAGTTCCATCCAAGAAAGACCTCATGAGTCCAAAGTGCTGAACTTACTTACATCTGAGCTAAATAGGTAGAGAATTTAACAGAGGAAGTATTCAGTAAATGGCAGCAACAGTCATCACCTACCTCCCCCTAAAACAAAGTCTGTATGCCCAAGTGTTGGAGTAGCTTGCTTTTTTTTTTTTTTTCTTTTGGTATGGGGGATCAAACTCAGGACCTTGTGCTTGCCAGGCAGGCATGGCACCAATGAGCTACATCCCAGGCCCTGGAGTAGCTTGCTTTTTACATTCTTTGTGATTTTTTGTTCTTAATTTTGCTGAAAGAAGTCCATATTTTTAAATAAGAAAAAAATACTGAAAACTATATTGGAAGAGAAATAAAACCTAGCCATACAGACTTATCTAGCCTTTATGGAGCCATCTGAAAGGGAAAATGAATAGGACTGGTACTCAGCTTGAATGAAATTTTCTAACAGGACCAAAACACCAAGGCCTTCCAGACATACTGATGACACCAACTCCAGTGGCATTACTGAGTCAGATGATCTGATATTTTCTGTTTCCATGTGTTATGGTTTGGGTCTAGGTGTCCCCCCAAAGCCTCATGTGATGATAGGCTTGATCTAGAGTGTGTGAAGCTGGAATTGATTCATGAGGCAATGCTAGGCTCAAGGGCACTAGGATAAAAAGTTGAGTGCTACCCGCCCTAAGTAGTCTGGATAAG
The DNA here is from genome assembly GCF_053883595.1 of Heterocephalus glaber. Taxonomy (NCBI): domain Eukaryota; kingdom Metazoa; phylum Chordata; class Mammalia; order Rodentia; family Bathyergidae; genus Heterocephalus; species Heterocephalus glaber. The sequence continues at coordinate 81,354,552 of NW_028258315.1, read as the reverse complement.
ATAAAAAGGGCAGGGAAACATTCTTAAATTTCACTTGTTGCCTTTGCTGCCTGGTATGTACCATGTTGTTTCTTATCTGTGATGGTTGTTTGCCATCCCAGCCTCAGAGCCAGTTGATTATGGACTAAAACCTCTATGAACTGTAAGCCAAATAAACCCTTTCCCCTCTAACTTTGGGTGCTGCATATTTTGTCTCAGCAATGAGAGGAAAGTAACTCACACAGCATGTAATTCTAAGAACTTATGTATATTTGTAAATACAGTCACAATCTCCCCATTTGTGTATTATAACAACCCTGATTTTGATGTTTTATGTTGTTTTTTAATCACCTATTTGCAAAACATTTCTTATGGAAAGAGTTACATAAATGTATACAATTTTAAAATACTCTAAACTTAAAATATAACATTCATAAAAGCAATACTTGAAGAGATAATTCAGTTCAACTTAAATGCACTTGCAGTGAGCTGTGTTGAGTGCTGGGAATTTAGATGTATACGAAACTGGGAATAACCCTTATGTGGAGAGAAAGAGGAATTCCTTGAAACTCCAAGTTTAAGAATGCTTATGTTTTAGTGTTAGCTCTCAAACATCCTCCTGAAGATCCAAAATTAAGAACTCCAGTCAGGGTCATTAATAAATTCAGTACTTGCTGGGAAGGAGTGAATCGGGTATCAGAACATGAGTTGTGTGAGTTTAACCAACAGAGATTGAACCCAGAGAGCCCTTTGTATGATACAGAAGAACTTGGTGTAGTCTCTTTAGCAAAGTGGAGAGAAATGTTAGGAGGATCATTTGAGGGGGCAACATGGTATATGAGCTGGGGGAGGATGTTATACAACAAGATGACTATCAAAAACCTGTAAGTAAAGCAATGAGATATGCACATAGAGTCTGGAAAAGGAATGGAGTATAGAATTTCAGCAATTTGCAGAAGATTCAGGGAGATATGAATGCTGTGATAGGTGATTAGAACAAATGGCAAAGTACTAGGGCAGTGATGGCAAACCTTTTAGCAAGCTTTCAATGATAACAAGCAGCCTGCTGTGGCATGTGTGCCATAGGTTCGCCACCACTGTACTAGGGGATTCTGGATAGGAGAGGATGCTTTTCAGGGAGAAAATTATGTGAGTAGGGTTGAGAAAAGCCTTCAAAGCTTAAACAGAGGAAGTGTGTAAGGAACTAAAAGGGAAGCTGCAGTGATAGATTTAGGGGAATTTAAGAATTTAAGAGACCACTTAGTACTTTGTAACATTCTTAAATGTTTTATGACTCAAGAGGGCTGAAAAAAAGCACTGGAAGGAAAAAATAAAAGCCAGTTCATTGGTTTAAATGAAAGAATGCCATAAAAATTTCTTCAAAACTTCAGCCCTTACAGATATTTTACAGAGTTCCTGTGCTCAGAACCTGCACCCTTTTGTGTCTGTAACATGAGTGTGTAAGGTATTATACCTACTCTTCAGAACCTTATCCTATTCTTGGGTTATCAGATATATAAATTAACACTGATGCAACATTCTCAGTGATAGATTTGAAAATATCCCCAAGTCTGTGAATGAATTAATTCAATTACTGTAGTATATTATTGAGGAAGTAGCCATGAATTATCTTGTGTCATTGGCTTAACCACATCTCATGATCACAATACACTTGTAAGATGATATACTTACCTGGTCTATGAAAAAAGATGGAATATCTAGTAGAAGTGTGGCTTAAATGTTATCTACCTATTTGCATTACTTGAAAAGTAATTTAAAGCAAATATCATATGATTAAAGTATAATGGATTGTATTAGTCAGTAAAACAATAGCCATTGCTTTGATTGGATGTGTTCTCCAAAGTTCTATAGTGAAAATTTAATCCCTGGTGCAGGATGTTGGGAGGTGGGGTCTACTAAAAGAAGATGAGGTCAATAGTACTCAGCCTTCATAAATGGATTAACGACCTTATTTCAGGAGTGGGTTATTTATTGCCAGAGTCACTTATTATAAAAGCAAGCTTGGCCTTCCCTGTCTTTTTGCTCTTTCTGTGTTTGGAGTTTCTTATATAAGAAAAAGCATACAGTATTTAAGCTTGCATGTTGTACCACAATAAAGTGGAGAAATTGCTTTAAAGTCTTGAAGGCAGAATTGTTTAACCTAATATTGTATATCCCACAAAAATCTTAAGTATGAAAAAGAAAGGTATTTTTGGAAGAAAAATAATTTGAGGTATGCACTTACAGTTAACCTAAATCCAAGCAGGATATTATTAGGAACAATTACTTGAGTAAATGCTTTAATTAAGAATTTATATGATTTTTGTGGCACAGCGAAACCACAAATGTCATGTATGGAAATATTACAATCCCATCAAATGTACACTTAATAAAAATAGGTATTAAAAGTAACCTTTCAAACTTCTCACCAATAAACCTAAACCTTGCCTGCATGCACAGCCACTTTTTCCTTGCATGTGTTGCATTTGGTAAAGACGTCCTTCCTATTTCTTGAGACAGTCGCTCTCTATACTCTGTATTGCATCCCCTTCTACTTCTGGAAGGTCTGCTTCCACCATCACCTCCATGTTCTACTCTACCTGCAGCTTTCCTTCCACACTGCCTCCTCACATCAGCCTCCGAACACTCATGGATCATCTCAATCAAGACAGCCTCCAGTCCACTTCCTCTAGTAGCTGTTCTCCATATTGCTCACCTTCCCTTTGTGGTTACTTCTACAGAGGGCTGTCTATACTTTTGTCTCCATTTCTCACTTACATTAATTTTATACACCACTTATGAAACAAATACTTATTTCATGTTATATAATGCATATTATTGATTACTTTGTAAAGTACTAAACATGAAGTGTTGTAGCTTGCTTTATTTGCTTAACTATCTTGGAAGCAGTATGTAAAGGGCAGTTTTAGCTATGCCATGCATGCCTTTATATGATCATACTGTAATTTATCTAGCCAGTTTCCTATTGTACATCATTTAGGTTGCTTTCAGCCCTAAATTATTATAAACATCAACGCAAAGTATACTAAAGTCCATATATCATTTTGTGTATATATGCCTATATAGAGAGAGTAAATTTCTGATGAGCTAAATCACAATTTGAAACATGTATGAATTCTTAATATTGACAAAACTCCTGCCATGGATATTATTCCAATGGCTGTTCCCACCAGGAGGGTATGAGAGAACTGTTTCTCACACTTTCCTACTCTGGTGATGACTCTCTGAGTTCTCCCTTCTTCCCCTTTCTCCTCCTGTCCTGTATCCTTTATAATGCTGTCTTTCTCTTTCTTTAATTATTGCTGTTTCTTAGTCTCTCTCCAGGACCTTACATTCTTCTCAGTGAACACCTTTTCCGTATGCAATGTCATTCTTTTACGGGGGATGACTCAGGTTTAACGGTCCCAAGTCCTTACCTCCAATCCTGAAGACTCTTGTGATCTAGTTGTTCATTTGCCTCAACAAGATGCCTTTCAGGCATTTCAAACTTAACAAGTCTGCAACTAAGCTCATGGCCCTTGTGAGGCCATCTTGCTTCTAGTGTCCTTTTGAAGATTTTATGTTTTTACTATATTCTCTTTAGACTCTAGACCTAATAGTATTCCTTGAATCCTACTTTTCTTTCTCACCTCTTCTCTTCATTCCCTGTCCAAAATGTCCACTAAGGATTGATGTTCAACTGATTCTATTTTCCAAATATCTCTCCAATCAGTGTTTCCCTATACTGTCTCTGCTACTGCTCTCTTCCCACCCACCACTAACTCTGGTGAAATGCTTTTTCAGAGCTCCCTACTTAAATATCTGCCTTTAGTTCTCTGCTTCTATCCTAATTGGAGTGTTTTTTAAGGACATGAATCTAGTCATTTCACCAGGCACAAAATCTTTGAATCACTTCCCAGTTTCCTTTGGCTAAGGTACTTCTCCATTCTCCCATTACTTTACCAGGAGAAATAGCCAAATTGGACTTTATACCTTCTCTCATGGGTTAATGTGCATGCTATTTTTTCTGCCTAGATCACACTCTTCATCATAAAAATCAAAGCTGAAGTTCATCTCCTAAGAGAGACATTTGCTTTTTTCTATAATATGTGAGGTCTCCCAGAACTTTCTCCATCACAGTGCTTTAACAGCTGATTATAAAGACTTGTATAATGTCTGTATTCCATTTTAGAGTATGTTTTGTGGCTTCAAGGATGATTTTTGTCATCCTTACTTATGACAGTTTCTCACACCTAATAAATGTTTCTTAAAATATATGAATGAAAAAATGATTACACATGTTGCTAGACATAAAGTAATCAGGCAAAAAAATAGAAACTGAGCTATTTCCTCAGACGTGGGTAGAGTCATGTTGATCTGTTGAATTTTTCAGTGTCCCATGATTGACAGCAAAAATTTTTATGATGCCCGGTGGGAGGTAGCCTTGGAACATAGTGGGATAGCAAGTTCATTGTGGGTAAACTCATGACCTTACCTTCATTAACATACTCCGTAAGGAAATTGGCATATACCCACAGTCCTTTTCTTTTTTTTGGTACCGGGGATCGAACTCGGGTCCTTGAGCTTGCACAGCAGGCGGCGAAACCACTGAGCTAAATCCCCGGCCCTAAGTCCTTTTTATCTTTTATTTTGAGAGAGGGTCTCGAAAAGTTGCTGGGCTAGCCTGGAACGTGCCACCTTAGCCTCATGAGGAGTTGGAATTACAGACATGTGCACCAGGCTCACAGCTATAAATTTTTGAGAAGTAAAATTTGTGTAAACTTTGGTGAACTATATGCGAAAAAAATTCCCATGTGACTTTTGATGATTATGACTGCAATTGCTCAATTTAAATAAACTCCAAAGAAAAACTCAAGAATCCCTAATTTGACCAACTCTTGTAGTCAGGTAATGTTTTTTTCTTTTCTATAGTGCCTGCCAAAAGTGACAAAGTAAAAATTTTGGATTAGCTAGCATTTATTTGGGTAAACAGCATTTCATTTTTACACAGAGTATGACCTTAACATCTGGGATGTAGGTAAGTATTCTGTGAATTCTGCAGAGAAGCGAATGAAATCATAGTGGCCTGAAAGTTTGCCAAGGTCACCTAACAAGTCAGTGTCAGGACTGGGAGTAATACTCAGGAATATTTTGACTGTGAATCTTCTACTCAACTGAACTGCACTCATAAAGAAAAGGCACCCTGAGAATATATTTCTGTTATGTTTCCTATCAAACCTTGATATCCCAGTCATCTCAGAGATTTTATGGAACTCTCTGTGGTGGTCTCTCTGGGATTCTCGGGGAGGACTCCTAAGGTCTCCTGGGGTCTCTATTGAGGACTCTGTGGAGATCTCTATGGGGATTTGATGGTATGGGCTTCTGAGGCAGGCTGTCCAGGGGTCTCCATGGAAGACTTTGTAGGTTCTCCTTGTTGCTGGCCTTCTGCCTCTCAGGAAGCACAGGATGGTGGCAGCAGAAGGGACAGAAACTTGCTCCCTTCTGCTTCTGTCTGGTCCATTGGGATGGCCCTTGTAGAACTTTTCTCCTCTGAAGTTCTGGGATCCATATCCAGGTTCCCACCCTGAAGTTGACTTTTGGGACTCAACAGAGGCAGGCTCAGAACCCTCACTCTGCTCTTGTTGCTAGGCCACCGTGAAAGCTGACATGGACCTTAGGTGAGACAGAATCTTCATCAAGACAGGTCTGGGGGCCTGATACCCACACTGAGGAGCTACTCAGTTCTATATGTGGGGGACTGGCCCATCCCATGTTGTCTGCCTTGGTGGTACTTCTGCTGTGGGACTCTCCAGCAAGGAACATATTGAGGCCCCTAGAGTGGTGTCCACAACCTCACAACCAGTGGGGCACAGCATGGGACACTAGAGAAATGGCTTCTTATGACAGTTAATCTTGATTGTCAACATGAATGGAATAATTGATGTCTAGAGAGGTGATTGTACTGTGAGGGCAACAGCATCACCAATGAATGAACCCATCGATCAGTTCATAGTTGAATGGGCCATTAGCAGATGTGACCTAGCTGGAGGAAGTGCATTATTGGAGGTAAGACTCTGAAAGGTATATCTAGCCATGAGATGAGTAGTTCTTCTCCACCATGCCCTCCTGCCATGTTTCTGCTTTGGAGCCAGATGATGAACCAATGCCTCTGGCACCGTGACACAAATAAAACTTTTTTCCTTTCAGTTGTTTTTCCTCAAGAAATTGGTCACAGCAACCAAAAGCAGAGCAACACATTCCTCCTGTCCCTCTTTTGGGGCCCTCCTGCTTTCCCATGTGGATGGGCTCTGGGGAGAGGAAACCTGGCCTGGAAGTAGAATGAGATGCAGTAAGTGCTTGTTTTTGGCCCATCTGCCTCGCCTATGAAGTTCCTGAGTTTTGGACAGGTCATTCCTTGCGTGTCTACAAATCTTGTCAGATTCACCTATTCCTTCTGGTCTACAGGACAAGCCAGTGCTGGAGCCAGGAACTTACTTTGTGACCAAGGCCAGTCCCTTGGTCATTTAAAGTCCTGATCTCTTCTCTGGAGAAAGTGCTGAAGCCATGTGAAAGTGTAACAATCACTAGGCTGCAAGTGGCATCCATAATTCCCTGGCCCTGTTTTTTCCAGCATTTGCTAATTGGTCCTTTTTGGAATTCAAGAGGTGATGACATACAGACTTATGCAGTATTCTGCTGGGTGATTAACCTTACCTGCTTGCAGGCTTTGCTTCCTCTTAGATCTGTGTTGGAGCTAAAGGGGCTTCTCCAGGCCTATGACCTGGCAGGCAAAGTGGGAGAGCCCTGGCATGAGGACAGGGTAAGCAGCTCAGCCTGTGACATCTGCCTTTCTCCAGGGTGGTTAATGGCATTGGTGGGCAGGAACTTCCAAAGCTCAGTGCCCTTTATGACACCCACATGTCACTCTGACTCCTTCCTTGCTAAAACTTTTGCAATTATTCTCTTAACCTCTAACCCAGGGTTCACCATGCCCCATCTTGGGATGGTTCCTGCACACACAGCCATGTCCCAAATGGAAGGCAGGTGACCTTGGGCATGGGCAACACAGCCTTCAGCAGTTGTCCTGAATGGAGGCTTGAAAGTTCCCTCCTGGCTCTTGCTCCAGAGAGCAAGGAAGGCAGAAGAAAGAGCAGTGACATTGCTACATCATCAAGGATGATGTAAGAGGCTCTGGCGATGCCCATGCCCACATAGCCTCCATCTGGCAGAGCAGATGTGACATGTGAAGCTACTGGGCCCTCTGGTGCCTCTGCACACCCATCCCTACAGCTGTGCTGTATTCAAGCTTGAGGGAAAGACAGGTTGAGCTGAGGGTCAGTAGGGTTGACTCTTCCTGAGAGGTCTCAACAGGTTTGTGTTGTTGGTTTCGGTAAGGACTGAATGATGAACACTCGAGGGGCAGGTAGGGAAAAAGGGTGTGTGTACATCTTCAGTGCCACTGTCACATCCCTGTAGGCCCAGTCCCTTCTGTGAAGAAGAGCATATACTAACCCCTTCCCATGCCCCAGTGAACACAGACAGGAGCCACCACATCTGATGAGAAAAATATGTATTAGAAAGCAATAAATGTGTGAGTAGAAAAAGACACTGGCACAAAAGATGTGCTCACAAGGGACACAACAATTTATATGTACTCTTATTTTTTGTAGAACATTTTGTCTCATAACACAAGGTGTGAGAAAGCTTATTTGGTTGAGCAGAGAATCTTGTGGGGTGACAATGAAGTGTGTGGGATGGTCACGAAGAAGATCTGAGGCACCTGGCCTTCTTGGCCTTTGTTGACCATTACTGGTGGGGAGAACTGGCTCTTTGGGCAGCAAGGTCAGGTTGCTGCCCACACTGCTGACAAAATTGCTGTGGTCCTTGGGGCTGGGTTGGTGACCATAGGCCATAGATGTCATCTCTCTCCTTCGAAGTGGGCTGAGAGGAACCTTGTAGTGGCAGAAACACCTACCCCCTTTGTTTCAGTATGATTCTGATAGAGGACTTACGTGGCAAAGCCACAGTTTGTCCACCAGGGTTTGCCCAATTGTCATGAGTGCATGGACCTCAGCTGCCCCACTGTCCATGAACAGTTGGGTTGTTTTTGATATCCACCATTGGGCAGTAGTCGATAGAAGCTTGCCTTTTAGCAGGGAGTCTTCCTGAGGTCTGCCTTTTTTCTTAGGATTAAGAAATTGCAGAAAGTGATTCACATTTTCATTGCAGTGGCTGGCTGGAGGAGCCTGTCCCTTCTCTGACTGGTTTAGGGAGGACTTCCTCCCAGTAGTGTCTGTTTCCCTGACCTGGGTAGGAGGGATTGTCTCACAGGTATGGGAGGATCTTGGTCCTCTAAATTTCTCTTCCTGATCTCCTGGTCTAGGGTTCTCACAGTCCTGTCTGCTTGGTTTGACCATACCTCTTTCTATTACTCTTTGATGAGACCTGGAGTTTGAGGATCCTGGGGTCCTGCTGTCCTTGGCTGTTTCCTTCCCTTAATGAGAGATCACATGGGTCAGACAGTTGGCATGCTCCTCTTGAGTATGTACTGGGAGCTGGACAAAGAGGCCTGAGGATGCAAGGTATCTGTGCTTTGGGACTCCTTGGCATGGAAGTCTTGAAGGGTGCCAGGGGCCAGGTCCTGAGGCTGGTACTCTGCCCCTCCTTTTTCTCCGAGCTTTGCCACACTAGCCAGTTGGGCATTCAGGTCTGGAGCGCCTAGGTCCTGGGAAATAGGAACTGTCAAGGGGCAGGGCTGTCTGCTGGTGCCCAGAGATCCTAAACTAAGATTGACATTGATATTATGGGAGTTTGCCATCATACTGGCTCTAGTAGCTATTCCCTTTGCAAGGGTCTTCTTCGCCTTTGTCTCCATGGTGTCTTTGGCCATCAACAATTGAGACCCTACTTTGAGCTCTGGCTTTACCTAACTATGGCAGGTGACTTCAGATGGCATCATTTTACTGCCTTCCGGTGGCTTGTGCCTGGAAATTCCTGAGCTTAGACCAAGACCCAGCTTTGGGGCAGTAGTGCTGTGCCAGGTTTTTTTCAGGCACATGTCAGTGCAAGGGAGAGAATGAAGTTCACCCTGCTGTGTAGTTGGCAGGGCCTCTGAGGGCCCATGGCTGTGATAAACTGGGGTCTCACTGCAGGCCCTCTGCATTTCCTTATGTGCAGCTGACAAGGCAAGGGGAGGACTCTGTAAGGTGGTAAGTGACATGTATGTTATCTTCTCCTGTTCTGGAACTTTCTGAGGAAGTTCTTCAAGGATAGTTCCAGTTTTGGCAATTAGGTTGTCCCTGGAGTCCCAGGAGGCTGAGGAGGGAAAGGTAGGCTGTGGAGAGGGTGAGGCTAGAGCCTCACCTTTGTGTACATTTCTGGTTTGGGGGGTCTTTAAATGTCGCCTTAATCTAGATGTTTTTATATGTGCGTCCAATAACAGGCAAGTTTTTGGATCGAGAAAAGGAAGCTCCTGAGAAGTATCCACAAGGGTTTTCTGGACCTTGGAGAAAGCTAGCTTTCTGGGTTGTACATGGGTGTTGGAATTGGGGAAGGTGTGACTGGCAGCAAGCCAAGATCTTAGCACTCTTACAGGTATTAGGCCCTCATGGAGTTGCTCCAACTCCCTGCCTAGATGTTCTTGCAGCATTTTCTCTTGATGTTTCTTATCTATACTCCTAGAAAAGTGAATTCCTGAGTCACCCTTCTCAGGCCTCTTGATGTCACTTTCTAAATCACTCTTATCTTTCCTTTGAACTTTTCGGGACCTGATTCCTGAACTCTGCAATTGATCTTCTGTTTCCCTATCTGGTTCTTGCTGTAAAACATCTCTTGGGTTATCTAGTGGGAAGATAATTAAGCCTTTTAAAAAGATGCTGTGGGAGTTCCCAGACCCTGTGTCCAGAACTCCTTTGCTGCTCTCACAAGCAGGTGGTAAGGGCTGTATGGCTCCTGGCTTCTCCTGTGTCTGGTTCTTAGGATACACAGTGAATATGGAGGCTGACTTAGGGGTCTGGGAAGCCTGGCTGCACTGAAGATGATTGAGAATAGATTGGCTAATGGCTTCCTGAGCTTTCTGAAGCACAGAGGTTAAAACTACTCTCTGTTTCAGTGACTTTTGCAAGTGCCACTCCAGGTACTTATCTTCCATTGAGATGAAGGACTGTTCCTTTGGCTGGGATATTGTTCTACAGGCCCTAATCTGGGATGGGGAAGAAGGTAGTCGGTTTGGGAGGGAGCATAGGATTTGGGCCTGAGTCTGGACTTGAAATTTGGGCACATTTTGGGTCAAAAGTTGGAGTTGGTTCACATTGGAGAGTAAGGTCTTTGTGTGGGAAATCTGTAGAGTTCCCACAGCCTGAGATTGAAGTAGGAAATGGGTATGAGCTTCAATAAATTTAAAAGATGGAAGTCCTGAAGAGGAAGGCCTTTTGGGGATGCAGCCAGTAGGCACCAGGGACTCACTGTACATACAGAGCAGGCTCCAGGAGAGCTGGCTGCATCTCTGATCTAAATGGCCATCCAAGACCATGCAGTAAGAGAGCTGGTGAAAGCTGAGAAGCCACTCTGGTTGGCCATTTACATTCCAGAAGGGCTGTGCCATGGTACCTTGCTTGTCACCAATGGATTTAACATGACCCCCAGAAAATCCAGGGGATAGGGTAGACTCACAGGTTATTATTTCCACTCTCTCAGTGATTAGTATCACCAGCAGCTTCTGGCTATTTGGCTTGATGAAAGAGAGGCCCCAAACCTCTCCTTGCCAGCGGGGGGGGTCTCCCCAGAACAAAGCACGTGGTGGGTTATAGGAATGATGTCCTTGCTGGACTTTGCCCTGTGCCAAGGTGGTGAAAAGTAAGGTGTTATCAGTTGCACATGACCATGAGAAGAACAAAATGAAACCTTGAGAGTGAACAGGGCCAGAGATGGCCGAGTTGAGAGATGGTAAATAGGAGTTGCTAGGAAGGAAGCTCTGAGGGTCACTGCCCAGCAGGTATCTCATGCAGATGAACTGGTCTTTTTGAGCTCCTCCTGATGGGCTGGAGGCCAGAGGCAGAAGGTGCTGGTTCTTAGGAGCCAGGGAAGCCTACAGGGACATGGTGGTAGGAGTAGGATCTTCCATGCAGTGTCCATGTGGCTAGTGGGCTCTAGCAGGCCCTGGTTTGAACACCTCACCTGAGACAGCTACATTTGAGTGTTGCTGAACTCTTCCTTTGTCACAGAACTCCTGTAGATGACTGTAGGAAACAGGAGGCACAAGCTTTAGACAGCAGCAGACTGAGCCAGCAAGCCAGGCAGGATGGGCAGGGATGGCCACTTGTGGCCCACAGACCCTCCATGTCCTCCCAACGTCAGAAGGCTCTTGTTACCCCCTCCAAGAGCTTCAGTCATGAGTCACTGGAACTTGGAGTCCTCCGCTCCCCCTCAGTTGACATCAGAGATCCTGGCAGGAAGAACAACCCAGAAGTGAGAAGTCCCTCACCTTTGTAGAAGTAAAGCTGGGTCCTGAGTGTCTTCCACTTCATTCAGGCTGTCCTGGCCAGAAATGAAAAGTAGGTCACACTGGAGAAGAGAGGGTCTTGAGTGGGATGCTCCTAAGAGGACACCACACAGGGTTAGAACTGGAGTCCAAGCGTCTGTGCCCAAGGACACATGGCCTCTGACAGTGTAAACAAGGCACAGGGAGAGGCTTCCACAACCACCAACCCCTACAATCACCTTTGGTAGGGTGAAAGAGCAGGTCATTTTAAAGAGGAGGCTGCTCTAGTGAAGTGAACAAGCTGTCCACAGACCTTAGAGATCCCTCTCCAAATCCAGGCAGTATTTCTCCACCACCACTCACACTGTTTCCTTCTGTACACTCCTCATTTCCTTGTCCATCACAACTTCCTTACAAGCACACAGCCTGAGAAGTGTCCCCAGTTCAGATTTCCTTCCCAGGAGCCGCCCACACAGGCCTCCCCACCTGACATCCTCAGAGTTGAGGACAGGTGAGCTCAGGTCACCCCTGGGGTGGAAGGACAGATCCTTACCTTTCAGAGTACAGCTCTTCTTGCTCTTGCTCCATCTCTTCTGCACGTGGTGCTAAAAGACAAGGAAGAAAGAGAAGCTTTGGCCCAGTTCTCCTGCTCATCTCCCTGGACTTTATAGACCATTTTCCTGAACACTTTGAGTTTTTCCCATTAGCAAACAGCCCATGTTTAAAGTGGCTAAAAATATTTTCAGTTTTTCTTGTTTGGAAATCACAAAAGACTTTTTCTGTGAGCTCTACCATGCATGTCTTGAGTCACAATTCCTCTGCTTAGGCTGAGATCTACCATGCCTCTCAGCCAGATAGGATTTTGCTTCCTGAAGCCAGAAGCAACTCCAGCCAGCCCTCAGGGGCTCAGTACAGCCCACAGATCAGACCAGCACTGAGAATAGGTGAAGCCCAAAGGCACCCAGTGCTGGACCCTGTCCTTCCCCAGAGGTCCCCAGCTTTCTTGGGAATCCAGTCTTTGGCCGCAGAGTCAGTGTTTGATTTTACCCTGGCACCTCCAGCTCACACACAGATGATCTGAGAGTCTGAGACAGGTGTTCCTAGTGCCCACCCGCACCCCTGCCCTGAGACTTGTGCCAAAAGAATTATGTTGTAATCTTTTCTGAGATTTCCCCTCTCGTAAATTTCTGTACTTGATTTGAAAAAGTGGAAAGAAGAGTAGAAAAAGGAAAGAATCAACATCTGTTGGTTTGACCAAGAGTTTCTTACCTTTCTGGTGGTCTTTTTCCCAGTTATTGGGGTAGACTGATTAATCCAGAGCTGAGGGATTAATAGAAGGAAGTGTACCAATCCATACTCAAAGGCAAGAGTAGCATCTGTTGCCCAGGTAGAACTGGGGCACTTCCAGGCATTAAGAATACATTTTGAAAGAAAGAGAAACTTCTTCATCATCTGAGCAGTACTGTGGCCTTCAGGCAACTGACGTCCCTTGAAGACAGGAGTTGGGACCCAGTCCTCATCACAAAGGACTCCTGAGTGAGGGGGAGGGGCGGCAGGAGACAGCCCAGCCACTGCCCCTCCTCCACCCCCACCTCAGCAAATTCCTGCTCTGCTTGGGTCTTTCAGATCCCTCCTTCCAACTCCACCTGCTCAACCTGGCAGCGTGTTTGTCCAGGATCCCAGGTCTTGTTGCTTCCTTGGGGATGTCTGCCTGAGCCCTATCAGTTTCATAGATACGGGAAATGTGCAGTTGTTTCTGGAATTGTTGTATTTCACAGGAATTATCATGCTCAAGAGCTCCAATTTCTACAACTCTAACTTTCCCTCTTGCATTGCATATACTTGTTTAGAACTGGAACTTCTTTTATACTTAACTGGCATAAAACAAATTTTGTATAATTTTTTTAGTTATTTTGCAATCTTTAGCTAGAAGGTATGAACTTCCAGAAAAACTAAATCAATACATTATTAAAAATTCACAACTCTAAATATGTATAACAGTTGAAACAAACTTTGAAATAATATTATTTTGTGGTTCTAGTATTTTTGCTTCTGAAATCAATGAATATTAAACTGCAGAAGAAATTTTAGGGAAATTTACACATACGTGTGCGTACATACATAAACCCTCTGACAAGTGATCCAAGAATAAACTTTTTCTTGCCATTATTTCTTGTAAGGCAGAACTACTGGCAACAAATTATCTCAGGTGTCTTGATCTGGGAATATGCTTGCTGTTTCTTCATTATTAAAGAATAGATTTTCTGGAGTTGGAATTCTTGTTTGAAATTGTTTTATCGTTAACCTCTTTGAATATGTCACCCTACCACTTTCCTCCCACTGTTTCTGAGTGGAAGTCAGTGGTCAGTCTCATAGCAGGCCCTTGGTACATGAGTTTTTCTTTGCTGTTCTTAAGATTCTCTAGCTTTCCAGTTTGACTGTGATACGTCTAGGAATGGATATGTCTCTTTATTTGTTAAGAGAGAAAATGTATAGACTAGTGTTTTGCATGAAATATCTAAGTGTTCAGCCATTATTTCTACAAGTATTTTTGTTTCTCCTTTTCACTTCCTTCTTTCTGAGACTCTCCTTCCATGTGTGCTCATCTGCTTGATGGTGAGGGTATCTGGGTGTCACAGCACTGTTTGCTCATTGCGTGGCATTACTTTTGTTCCTGTATTATAGATCAGTTGGCCATATTTATGTGGGTCTATTTTCATTCCATGAATATATTTGTCTATTATTTCTCTAGCACCCTACTGTCATGATTACTATTGCTTTATAGAGACTCTTGAAGTGGAGTACTTTGAGTCCTCCTATTTATTTTTTCTCTAACATTTTTTTGACTATTTGGGGTCCTTGACTTACCTTATAAATTTCAAAAATAAATTTCTGGTATCTACTAATGACTTTGCTGGAGATTTGTTGGAATTTCATTAAATCTAGAGAGCAAGTTGTGAGAACTAACATCTTAACAATATTGAGTCTTCCTCTGTATGAATGTGAAATATCTCCCCATTTATTTTGTTCTTTGATTTATTCCATCACAGTTATATAGTTTTCCTTATGTAAATTCCATAGATATTTTGTTAGGTTTTTATTTGATGATTTCATTTTTGGAGCTAATATAAATATGTTTTAAATTTCATATTCCATTTAATTTCTTGTATATATGGAAGATATAGATTTTTGTATATTAATTTTATACCTTGCAATTTTTGTGCAATTATTTATTCATTTAAGATTTTTTTTGTTGATTTTGTTGGCTTTTCTGTGTAGACAATCTTGTCAACAGCAAAGACAGTTTTGTTTCTCCTTTCTAAGCCTGTATACTTTTCATTTGTTTTTTCTTATCTTACTACATTAGCTACAACTTCTACTGTGATAATGAAGAAAAATTGTGAGAAGAGAAATCTTTGCCCTATTTCTGATCTCAGCAAGAAAAATTTGAGCTTCTTATCATGCACAGTGGTGGTATCCATCAGTGTCTTGTAGATGTTTTTTCAAGGTGAGGATTTTCAATTCAATTTCCAGTATACTTAGTGTTTTTTTTTTATTATTATGAGTGAGTGTTTAGATTTTTCAGATGCTTTTTTCAGCATCTGTTGGTATGATCATGTAATTTTTTTCTTTAGCCTGCTGATATGATAGGTTATATTAGATGGTTTATCAGTGTTGAACCAGTCTTCCATATCAGAGATCAATGCCCTTCATTGTGCTATATAATTTATATTTTGTTGAGTTTTGTTTCATGTATGCTCATGAGAGGTATTGGTGTATAGTTTTCTCTTCTTGTAATATTTCTGTCTGATTTGAGTATTAGAGTAATGCTGACCTCATAGAATGAGCTACTAAGACATAGTCCCTCTCTGTGTCTATCTTCTGGAAGATATTATACAGAATTAATATAATTTACCCCTTAAAAGTTTGATTTGATTAATGGGATACCCACTTCAGCCTCATTATTTCTGTTTTGGAAGGTTATTAATTATTGATTCTATTTTTTGATAGGCATACTACTGAGAATGTCCATTAATGGAATGTTGCTCCAAGAATGATGCAGACAGGGTCAGCTGAAGAAGCCATGATGCAGCCAGACTCATGGCCCCTAATATTGAAGATATTTGAAGTGTTTATATTCTGAGATGGTTCATTATGCAGTGATAATTGAACCAGGATGATGATTTCTGCGAAGGTATGGCTTCAGCATTCCTAATTAGAATAGAGTGTAAATAAATCAAGTTTAATATTTAAATCATTCCTGAAAGTTCATATAATCTCATGTATTTTACTCAAATGCCTCTGCTAAGATAAAATATTTTGGATTATTTCTGCTGTCTTTTATTTCTCGAGATTAGGTTTCCTTGTGGATTAATGTTTCTGTATCTTAAATTAACATTTCTGATTTAGTGAGTAGCTCTTAAAGATAAAATCTTACAACTCTTTTCTCTGCTCTGGAATAATGATAGACATCAGGACCTGGGAGTGAGGGGAGGACAAGGAGCTATGCTGCTGCCTCTTGGACATCAGAGAGCCCCTGTGATGGAGGTGCGGAAGCCACACCAGCCCCATGCACAGGTATGTCCCAGGCCTGGCTGCTGATGCATGAAATGCCACCTTCAGGTGTTGTTAGAGAGGAAATGGTGAGAAGAAATGGAAACTCTTGTACAGGAAATATTATATATTGCATAATTGGTCTCTGTAAGCATAGCATGTAACTATGTGTTTATATTAGTTTATATCTGTTTGGTAGTACTTTAAATCTTGAAATATTGCCTTTAGGAAGCCAAAAAAGATATTTCTCAACAACTCTTACACTTTTCATTCTGAGGTGTCAGTGCCACATAACATCTAATCCCTTCCCCAATGCAATAGGCTCTTGATCCGTCTTGGATATTAAATTTGTGGATAGCTGTTTTGGGTCCTTTCTAGGAGGTGTCTCTGTCTCTGTTTCTGTCTCTCTATTTTCCTCTCCCTGTCCCTTTTTCTCACTCTCTCTTTCTCTCTCTCTCCCATTTCCTCTGTCTTTCTTTACCTTAAAATTTATTTCAATCCATGGAGACTTTACAGGATTCCCTTTAAAGAAAATCCTTATGATTATAATGTGAATGACATTCCAGTCAAATAAGTACCACATTTTGTATTTCTAAATACCATTTTGTAGTATGTATTGCTTGAGTCTGATTGTGTAAATCAGAAGTATAAGAGAACACTCATCTTTGAAAAAAAATTTCGGCACAATTGCTTAGACATTTATACTGTAAGACTAGGGTAACATAAAATAAATTGCTGGGCTAGGGGTGTCATTCACTGGTATAGCACTTGCCTAGCATGTGGGATGCCCTGGGTTTCACCCCCAACATCACAAAATAAATAAATGAGTAAAAATAAAAATAGATTTAGTTTAAGCCAAATATAATGAACCCCCACCCCCCCGTTCTATTTTTCATTAGTTCTTCCTGATTCATTAAAGTTCATTGTGGAAAGAAAGTTGTCCAGGATGGTCATGGAAAGCACTGAGGTGGAAGAGGGTAGGCAAATGGTTAAGAGTCAGGACTCCAGTACTGGGTTTTTAGCTCCACTTCTGCAGCTAGGCCTACTTTGATGTCCTCATCTGTTAAATGGGCATAAAGACAGACTCCACCTTGTGCACTATGGTGAGAAATTAATGAGTTAGTCTATATGAAGCTTATAGAAAGGTGCCTGGCACAATATTAATTAGTATTAATACTCACTATGGAGTGTAACCATTACATTATTATCAGTTATTAATATTTCTTGGGGTATAATTACAATGGTCTGTATTTCTAAAATGTCTTAGATGAGATAAATGTTTATATGATACAGAGAAAATGAAATGCTGAAGAGGAAAACTTGTTGTTAGAAGAGGAAAGAGACAGAGCACAGTGCAGATTGGCAGAAGGCCAGGTTCCCACTTGTAGTTTATTTCTGCAGCATTTCCATAAACTTCCCTGGACTACAATGACAAACTGTGTAAAATTATCCTGCTGTCTTTGAATGAGCCCACAGCACAAGGGAATTCTCAAAGGAGAATTGAAGAGGCTGGCTAAGAATGTGTGGCTACTTTTCCCTCACAGGATGAATGCACAAACATGTGGGCGCATCATTTTTAGCATATTTTAAAATTACTCTCACACATTAGGCAAATTTGCTAAACATTTGTCTGGGGGAGGGAAATGATGGCTGTTCTTCTCATTGTATTGTGAAAGCCTGGTGGAGGAGCCCCTTTTTTCTGTCACCTAGGGGGTGGTGAGCTGCAGGGAAGTGCTTGCTAATCAGTGAGAGCTTTGGAGTGTGGATGCTTTCAGAGCACAATTTGATTCCCCAAAGCCTGCTCTAATGGAGAGAAAGCATATATTTTTGACTCAGTGGTCATCTATATCCTAAATAGTTACTAATACAATTCTAAATTTGGGGTTGTGATTAAAATTTTAGATATCATCTGAAGCAAGGACATAGAAAATAAACTGGAAAGTATTTAGTGTAGCAAACATGGGAAAACATCCTGAGAAAACCTCTAACATCTACTTAAATCTATAATGTTATGTAACTTCAAAAATAATGAAACTAGGGAAATGGAAAAAAATAAGAATGGAGATAATGTTGGGTACAGGTACAAATTCTGTATGATGAATGTGATCATTGTGTACACCTAAATTGTACCAGTAAACTCAATGAATTAAAAAAAATAATGAAACTTAGAAGTTTCAGTCCATTTTCAATATCAGATACACGTTAGCTGACATCTTTTTGAGTTTTGTCTGTCCTTATAAACATGGATTCCATTTCCTTTGAAACATGGATTTCAGTGAGGCAGAACAGAGTGTTACTAAAAGCAAAACAAAAACAGGCATCATTCATTAAACTGAAATGCAGTGAGTGAAGTGAATGGAATCTCCTAGTTCTGTTACTCTGCACAAGACTGGAAACTTCTGTCCCTTACTCAGCATTCATTTTAGGGTTATAAAATGGCTGTCTGAATTTTCTCAGGCATGGAGATTTAAAGGATAAGTTGGGAATCCCTTCAGTCACTTCACCTTATCTGCAGTGGCATTTTGTGTGCCAGATTTTGCCTTCCAGATGAAAACTCTACTTGTGAAACTTCTGACAGAGAGAGAGAGAGAGAGAGAGAGAGAGAGAGAGAGAGAGAGAGAGAGAGAGAGAATATGCCTATGGGGTCATCACTATAGCCTTAAGATTGAGGAACAACCTTGACACATTTTTTAGCATGGCTTTTTCTGACATCACTGGCGATAAATTTTTAGAATAGATGATTTGATGATGATCAAAGCTGTAAGTGGATGCTGCATCTAGTAATATTCTGTTAGAGTAATACAAATGGACTATGATAGCCATTCATTTATGAAATTCTTTCTACATTTCTTATAGGTATGTCTCATTTAATTCTTATATAACTTTTATATAGTTCTATGAGGTAAAATGGTGTTACAAAAGATGTGATGTAGGCTGGATTTGAACCCAAACAGTTTTGTTCTGGACTCATATTCTTAATGAATATAGTATATTTCCTCTCAAAAGTTAGGCAAGATATTATGTTATACAGGTGTACAATAAAAACATGGATTGGGGCCGGGGATTTAGCTCAGTGGTTCCACTGCCTGCCTTGCAAGAACAAGGACCGGAGTTCGATCCCCGGTACCAAAAACAAAACAAAATATAAAAACATGGATGAAGAATAAAAGTAGTACATAGGAGTTTTAAGTGGCATTTTGAGTGGGAGAATTACTGTCTTATGTGGTAGTGCAGTTATTTCTGATTGCATGTATGGTACTTCATGATGGACTTCTAGCACTTGGTAGATTTTGTATTGGTTTTAAAATCTCTCTTGAGACATCACTGTGAGAAACAGAAAATGGACATTAGGAGGCTACATTCACTCAAATGTAGAGATTATTTGTGCTGGTCTCAAACTTTATATAACCAAAAGTAGCTGAAGGGCCTGTTCAAAATACGCTGGGTTCTACTCCAGACATTCTTTTGCATTTCCAGTAGTTTGTAGGTAGTGAAGCTGATGGATCTAGTTCGTTTCTGTGGCCCTTTTTATGCCTGCAAATGGTTATGAGTAATCATCCCAGTCCCTACTTCACAGCCTGGTCCTGGTAGGAGTTTGATGTACTGAGTTCAGTACATCACTTTGAGACAATTCAGCCCAGTGGTACTGAGACAGCAGTAGACAAAATGATATCCTAGCAGGGGCAGCATTCCCAAAGCTTTGTACCCTTAAGAACAAAGAGACTTATGCTGAACAAATTCTGTCCTTGAACTCCTCATGTAAGATAGCCCAGCAGCACTGGGCAGCCAAATGGACAGTTTTCTGTCTCCACAGATAGGATCAGCAGTGATAATTCAGTAACCAAAAGCACAAGAATAAATAGACCCAGATAAGACTGCAAGGACTGTGGAAACTAAGCTGTAATTGAAACCAAAATCCTGAAAAGGAAGCCAGAAGCCACTCACTAAACCTGAACCAGGCAACTACTGGCTAAAATAGATATAAATAGGATTAAAAACCTCTTAATATAATAATCACAATTCTCAGGATAAAATAGGAAATTGTGTGTTATCCCAAAGATCAGGAAAACCATAATCTGAATGAGAAAAGAAAATCAATGGATGTCAATATTAAATTCAATCAAATGTTAGATTATATGACTAGAATTTTAAATAGGCTATCATAAAAACACTTCAAAATCAACTGCAAATTCCCTCGAACCAAATAATATAATAGAAAATGCCAAAAAAGAAAAAGAGGGATGACAAAGAATTAAATGAAAATATGTAACTGTAAAATATAATAAATATTTAAAAAGACTTCCAGGATTTTTACAATAGTACTGTAGAGAAAACAGGTAAAATCCATGAGCTTGGAGAAAGAATAACAGAATTTATTCAATCAAACTAACATAAAATAGACTAAAAACCAGAGCCTTGTATTATGAGGGACAATAAAAATGATGTAGCATTTTTATCATCAGAGTTCCAGAAAAAATGAAAGGCTATAAAACTGAAAATGCTAAAAAAATTACTAATTGAAACTTTTCCAAATCTTGTCAAATATATTTAAAAAATCTAGTTTCAAAAAATATTGAACAAATTGCAGATTGAATAGAACTAAGGAAATCCACACCAAGACATGCAGTAATTAAATTTCTAAAAATTGAAGGCAAAATTACAAAATATCAAAACAATCAGAAAAGAGCAATTCATTATAGAAACAGTGAACCATTTATGAAGAAAAACAAGTTAGAATGACAGAAGATTTCTCATCTGAAAACATGGAGGCCAAAAGGAAGTGGCTCGAACATTTGCAAATGTGGAGTGCAAAGGACTGTCAATACTGAGCATCCAGTGAAACTATATTATTAGGAAAGAAGAGGACAAGTTGGTACCTTCAGAAAGAAAAGAACAATCATAGAATTAAATATAACAGACTATACTTCACCTCATGTTTTCTCTAATCAGTTTTATAGTAGACACCAAATATTATAGTAGACACAAATGCTGTCTGGTGCCGTGCTCATTGTATGTGAAGGAAATAACAACACAAGTATACTCAAAAAGTAAGAAAGGTAAAGAGGCCTTAGTGGAAATAAGATATCTATTCTTCAAAGCAGTAAAATGTTAACAGCATTATGCTGTGACAAGCTATATATGTATAAGGTAATACTTAGACCAACTACTATTAAAAATTGCAAATAAAAATCAACCCCTAAACAAGTTTAAGTAACCCACAGAAAGATAAACTAAGAAATAAATAACAGGGGAACAAATAGATAAAAAATAATAAAAAGAAAGAATTAGACCCTGACATCTCAATAATTAATCTGTGGTCTCAATACTTTAATTAAACAAGAGAGATAGGTAGAGTTAATCAGAAAACATAATCAAATTGTACGCCGTGCAAACACAGAGAACCTTATCAAGTTCAAGAAAGAATTAAAACCAACTTTGTGTAATTACTTCCAGAAAATATCCACATGTATTATCCTGATATCAAGACCACAAAAATATAGCAGACAACACAAAAAGACAACTATAGACTAATACCTCTCAGTAACCTAGGTACCAAAATTTGGAACAAGATTTCTAGCAAATTGAAACCAAAAATATATTTCAAAGCACAACATAAGTGAGATTTATTTCAGGTGTTCAAGGTTGGTTTGCTAATAAACAATGTGCAAAATAGCAACAGGCTACAGAAGGAGACTATATAATGATATTAACGGAGAAAAAATTCAACAGAAATAAATAGCCATTCTTTTTTTTTAAATTCTTTTATTGGTACATTTTAGGTATACAATACATTTACATTTCTCATTGGGAACTTGTACCTTTACATGATACATCTTGGCTCTTATTTTTACCCCATTCCCAGCCCTGCCTTTATCCCCCTCCACCCATCACTATTTACAAATACTTTGTTTCCATTTTTTCCATTTCTCATAATTTTTCCTTTTCCTTCTTTCCTTTCCCCTGCCCCACCTACTTCCCCTACCCCTTTGGACCTTTTCTTCCTATTTTGCATTGTCGATTATTCATTCTAATCATTGGTACATTTTAGGTATACAATATAATGACATTTATCATTGGAAATTTGCACCTTTACATAATCTCTCTTGGTTCTAATTTTTCCCCTTTCCCCTGCCCTCCCTTCAACCACTCCATTCCTCCCTTTTTGCAAAGACTTTCTTTCCATTTTTCCATTGTCTCCTATTAATTCCATTGCCTTCTTTCCTTTCCCCTACCCCTCCCACTTCCCCTTCCCCTTTGCCCCTTTTCTTCCTATTTCACATTATCTATTATACCTTTTGGTCCTTATTTACACTTTCAGTTTCTCACACTAGAGAAACTATTCATTATTTACACATGTGTGTCCTATTTATTTCACTTAAGACTATCGCCTCAATGTGCATCCATTTAGCTATAAATGTCTCTAATTTCTCTTTTTTATGGCTGAGTAGTACTCCATTTTAAAAAAAATCCCCACATTTTCTTTATCCAGTCTCCAGTTGATGGGCATTTGGGCTGTTTCCAAGTTTTAGCTATTGCAAACTGGGCTGCTATGAACATGGGTGTGCACACATCACTGTGGTATGATTCTTTTAATTCTTTGGGGAAGATCCCCAACAGGGGAATAGCGGGGTCTTCAAGGGTTCTACCTAACCTCTGTTGCAACTGGTTCAGAGTTTCTATTTTAATATTTAGATCTTTAATCCATCTCAATTTTATTTTAGTGCATGGTGAGAGATGTAGGTCTAGTTTTCATCTTTGGCAAGTTGAAGCCCAGTTTTTCCAGCACCATTTATTAAAGAGGCAATCTTTCCTCCAGTGAGGGTGTTTGGCTCCTTTGTCGAAGATGAGATGGCTCAGAGTGTCTGGTGTTGTTTCTGCATCTTCTAATCTGTTCCACTGGTCCTCAGGTCTGTTTCTTTGCCAGTACTATGCTGTTTTTATCATAGTAGCTTTGTAGTAGAGTTGCAGGTTGGGGATTGTGATACCCCCTGCCATGTCTCTGTTACCTAGAATTGCTTTTGCTATTCTGGGTCTCTTCTTGTTCCAAATGAATTTTTGGATTGATTTCTCGAGGTCCATGAAGTTTGCTGCTGGGATCTCAATTGGAATTGCATTGAATCTATATAGCAATTTTGGAAGTATGGCCATTTTCTCTATATTAATCCTTCCTATCCAGGAGCAGGGGATGTCTGTCCATTTTCTGATATCATCTTCAATCTCTCTTTTCAGAGTGCCATAGTTTTCAGAGAAGAGGTATTTGATTTCTTTCATTAGGTTGATTCCTAGGTATTTCAGTTTTTTGGATGCTATTGTGAAAGGAATTATTTGCCCTATTATTCTCTCAGTGAGTCTGTCATTGGTGTAGAGGAAAGCTATTGATTTATGATAAAAACCCTACAAAATATTGGAATAGATGGTGTCTGCCTCAAACTGATAGAAGCCATCTATGAAAAACCAACAGCCAATATCATACTAAATGGTCAAAAACTGAAATCCTTCACACTAAAATCAGGAATGAGACAAGGATGTCCACTATCACCACTCTTGTTCAATATAGTTTTGGAAATATTAGCCATGGCAATTAGACAAGAGAAAGAAATAAAAGGAATAAAGATAGGAAATGAAGAAGTCAAATTGTCATTATTTGCAGATGTCATGATACTCTATATAGAAGACCCCAAGAACTTCATCAAAAGTCTTCTAGACTTAATAACCAAATTCAGTCAAGTAGCTGGATACAAGGTCAACACACAAAAATGAACATGGGTGCACATATATCACTGTGGTATGATTCATTTAATTCTTTGGGGAAGATCCCTAGCAGTGGAATAGCAGGGTCAAATGGGACTTCCAGTCCTAGTTCTTTGAGGTATCTCCATACTGATTTCCACAGTGGTTGCACCAGTCTACACTCCCACCAGCAGTGGAGAAGGGTTCCTCTTTCCCCACAGCTCTGCCAGCATTTGTTATTGGTTGATTTCATGATAGCAGCCATTCTTTCTGGAGTGAAGTGGAATCTCAGCGTTGTTTTCATTTGCATCTCTCGAATGACCAGTGATGTTGAACATTTTTTCATGTATTTATTTGCTATTTCTACTTCTTTGTGTGAGAAATGTCTGTTCATTTCAGATGCCCGTTTTCGGATTGGGTCTTTAAATTTGAGAGGTCTGATCTTTTTAAGTTCTTTATAGATTCGAGATAGTAGACCTATGTCTGGGGAAGAGAAGGTGAAGATTTTTTCCCACATTTTGGGTTGTCTCTTCACACTGCTGGTGGTTTCTCTTGCTGTGCAGAAGCCTTTTAATAAGAAGAGATCCCACTTGTTGATTGTTTGTGCTAGTTCTTGGGCAACTGAGGTTTTGTTCATAAAATCTTTTCCTACTCCCTCTTAAGACTGCTTTCATTGCGTTCCATAAATTCCAAAATGTTGTATTGTCATTTTCATTTAATTGAAGGAACTGTCTGATTTCTTGTTTAATTTTCTCTGTGACCCATTGGTTATTCAGAAATGTGTTGTTCAATTTCCACGTGTTTATGAAATTTTTTGAGCTTCTTTTGCTATGGGTCTCCAATTTCATCACACTGTGGTCTGATAATATACAGGGGATAACTTCAGTTCCTCTGTACTTACTTAAACATGTTCTGTGTGTGAGTATGTGGTCTATTTTTGAGAATGACTCATGTGCATCTGAGAAGAATGTGTCTTCTGATTTTGTGGGTTGGAAGACTCTGTAAACATCCGTTAAGTTCATTTGTTCAAGAGTTTGATTGAGTTGTAATATTTGATTACTTATTTTTTGTCTAGTTGATCTATTTGTGACAGTGGGGTGTTGAGGTTCCCCACTACAGTTGTATTAGTGCATATATGTCTTTTCATGTCCGTTAGTATTTGTTTTATATAGTTGGGCACACTAATGTTTGGTGCATATGTATTTATGATTGTCATCTCTTCCCATTGGGTTGTTCCCTTTACAAGGATATAGTGTCCTTCTTTGTCTCTCTTAATCAGTGTTGGTTTGAAGTCTACTTGATCTGCAAAGAGGATAGCTACTCCTGCTTTTTTTCAGGTTCCTGTTGCATGGAGTATCATTTTCCACTGTTTAACTTTCAGTCTATGAGTTTTCTTTAGAATTAAGTGTGTTTCTTGTATGCAGCATATTGTTGGATTTTGCTTCTTGACCCATTCTGCCAGTCTGTTTCTTTTGATTGGTGAATTGAGACCATTAACATTGATGGTTATAACTGAAACGTATTGACTTATCATTGTCATGCCTTTTTCTTTTTGTTGGGTTCTCCCCATTTATATTTAATTTCTTGTCATGCCATATGGGTTCATTCTGCTGTGTTTCCTTTGGTTGTGATCCTCAATGTCTGTTCCTAGGATATTGTCTAATAATTTTTAGAGTGCTGGTTTAGTTTTCATGAAGTTCCTAAAGTGTTCTTTGTCATGAAAGTATCTTTTTTCTCCATCAATTGTGAAAGATAAATTTGCAGTGTACCTCAACCTGGGTTGGAGGCTGTTTTCCTTTAAGGCTTGGAATATGTCACTCCAGGGTCTTCTTGCCTTGATGATTTGTGTTGAGAAGTCTGCTGTGATTCTGATGGGCTTTCCTTTATATGTGATTTGTTTCTTTTCTCTAACTGCTTGTAGAACTTTGTTCCTCTGTTGGGTTTCTGGAATCTTAACAATTATATGCCTATGTGTAGTTTTTTTGATCAAGGCTATTTGGAGTCCTATATGCCTTACTTACCTGTATGTCAGTTTCTTTCCCCCGGCTTGGGACGTTTTCTGCCATTACTTCTGTGAACAGTTTTTTATGTCATCTGCACTCTTTCCTGTTTCTTCTTTGACTCCAATCAGTCTTATATTATTCTTCTTTGCATCCTATAGCAGCTGCTGGATTCATTTCTCATGGTCCCTCATAACTTGGAAGCAATTTTTCTTTTCTTGGTCATTAATTGCAATCTTACCTTCTATATCTGAAATTCTGTCCTCACATTGGCCTATTCTGCTGTGTAGACTTTCAGTGGAGTTTTTCATGTCCTGGAAATCTATTTGCATCTGTTTTATGGATTCCATTTTTTCCTATGTTGGGATTCCATTATGTTCCTCAGGTCCTCTGTAGATTTATTAATCATGTCTTGCACTATGAGCACAATCTCTGCTGGCATCGTAGAAATTATTTCTGATTTCATTTTTTCCAGATCTTCTTTTTTTGCCAGTTCAGGGAGTCCAGGTGGTTGAGTATCAGATTGTTCCATCTCATTTCCCTTTGGGGTTGCTGTAGGTGATCTGGAAGTCTGGTATTAAGACTTGTTTATGTGTCTTCTCAGTTTGACCCATGGGGTGTGGTGCATGTCTCACCTCCTCTGATCTGGGAGTGGTGGGACAGTGACACAGAATCCCCATCCTCTTAGCTGGGTGTGGTGGGATGCATGGTGGCCCAGAAGCCCCTTCCTCTGGGCCAGGAGCAGTGGATAGGAGTGTGGCCTAGAAGCTCCTTCCTCTCGGCTGGGAGTGGCAGATGGAAGGTGGCCTGGAAGCCCCTTCCTCTAGGCCCAGAGTGGTGGTAAGGTGGCTCAGAAGCCCTTTCCTCTGGGCTGGGTGTGGTGGGACAGAAGGTGGCCAGGAAGCCTGTATCTCTGGGCCGGGAGCAGCAGGATGAACACCTGCCCTGAAGCCCCTTCCTGTGGGCTGGGACCAGCAGGACCGATGGTAGCCTGGAAGCCCCTACCTCTGGGCCTGGAGTGGTGGTACAAATGGCGGCCTGGAAGCCCCTTCCTCTGAGCCGGGAGCAGTGGGATGGTGGCTCATAAGCCTCTTCCTCTGGGCCATGCTCAGTAGCCATTCTTGATAAAAATTCTTAGGAATAGAAAGGGATTTCCTGCACCTCATAAAGCTCATCTATGAAAACCTGCAGCTAACATCATAATTAATTTCTAAAGATTAAATGTTTTTTTCTCTGTGTTAGCAGCAAGACAAGAGTGTTTCTTTCAATTCTCTTATTTGATACAGTACTGAAAGCTCTAACTACTAGAATACAGCTGGTGAAACAAATGAAATCTATACAGATTGGAAAGGAAGAAATTAAATTCTGTGACTAGAAAACATAACTGTCTACATAGAAAACCCCTGGGAGTCTACAAAAATACCTTCTAGAATTCATAAGGTGCTTCAGTAAGGTTGGTGAACATAGCATGTACACATAAAAATGAATTACATTTATATAGATTAGTACCAAATAAGTGGAAACAAAATTGCACTAATACCATATAAAAAAGCTAAATCTAACAAGACATATACAGAATCTGATTAAAATTTTAAATTGTCGAAAAATCAAAGTCTTTACATCTTTGAGAGACATATTATAGTTTTGGTTTGGAAGATTTGATATAGTAAAGATTCAGTCCTCCCAATGTCCATCTGTAGGTTTGACAGTTTTCTATCAAAATTTCAGCAAGTTTTTTTTGTGGACATAGACAAATTTACTCTAAAATTTATATGAAAAAGAAATGTTCTATAATAACTGTGATAGTTATTCTTTTTTGTCAGTTTGAGTGGACTGAAAGATGCCTATGATATTAGTAAAGTGAACCAAGTATGTCTGGGGAGTTTCCAGAGATGACTGGCATATAGGCCAGCAAACTGAGGGGGAAGAACCACTGGGTTGAGAGTGTCACCATTCAATAGGCTTACAGCCTGGATAGAATGAAAAAGGGGTTCAACAAGGAACTAGTCAACTTGTACTTGGAAGCCTAATTCTGCTTGAGCAGGTGCATCTTTTGCTAATACCATCACCTATGGTCATTAGACTGTAGCTTCTTCAAGTTTTGTATGAGGATGCACAATTGTGACTCCCTAGGAAACTTTCAGGGCTTCAGCCTTAGTCTGGGTCTGCATCTTTGGTCCCTCTTGTTCTGAGGCTTCCATTTTCTTGGACTGAGAAGCTATGGACTATCCTGAACTATAAGCCTGTAATCTTGTAAGGCAAGCTAATCAATCCCCTTTTATAATTAAATATATATATACAAATAATTCTATAAATATTCTATGTATAAAACTATAATATATATTTATATATAATGGTTCTAGAAAACTGTAACTGGTACAATAACTAATATAGTTTTGGAAAAGAAGAAAAATGCAGAAGGAATTAACATTCTTCCCAGTGTTAAGGCTTATCCTCTAGCTGAAGTAAGTATAGCAGTGTGATATTGCAGTGGGAAAGACACAGACCAGTGAAAAAATAGAGATCACAGAAATAGACCCACACATGATTTCTACAAAGGCTCACAAATCAATAAATGATGTTGGAGCAATTGGGTAGTCATTAGTAAAAATGAAGCTCTTTCCTTATAGAAATATTAACTAAAATGGATCATAAAACCTACATGTAAAATATAAACCTATTACCAACATAGGACAAACTTTTAGGGACAGAGGTCTACATAAAAAGTCTTTAGATTTGTCACTAATAACACAATATGTCAGAAAATTACTAAGTTGGACTTCTGCACAAATTTTTTAATGTGCTGTGTGAAATACATTGCTTAAATGACTAAATAAATCCCTAGACCAAGGTAAAATGTTTGTAAATCACGTATGTAACAAAGTTATAATTACAATATATGAGGAAATCTCAGAACCTAAAGTAAAAATATCAGAGGAAATACTCAATTGATATAATTAGAAAATTACCCTTCCCAATTATGCAAACATTTTACTGATGTAGAAGGATATACATGAATGTATTAAAATATTTTCAATCTCATTTTAACCAATAGAGAAATCAGAATTAAATCCAAAATAATAATGTATTGCAGTATACCTATTTAGTAGCTAAAGTGAGAGATACCACCAATTATGTCAAAACTATAATGAAATTAGATCACTTGTGCATTGCTAGTTTGAATGTGAAATGGTGTAACCACTCTAGAAGATAGTTTTTTTAAAAAAGATCTTTTCAACCAAGAAATTGCTCACTTCAGCATATTTATCCAAAAGAAATGAAGACTTATTTTTTCATAAGAATTTGTATCAGTATTTCTAATAGTTTTATTCATAGTGGACCAAAACTCAAAACTATTTAGATATCCTTAAGGTTAATGACTAAATCTACTAGGGTGTATTCGAACCAAGAAATACTAATCAGCAGTAAAAAGTAATGAACCCTTGATATACTCAACAAATTTGATGCACCTTAAGGAAACTGTGAGTGAAAAATGAGTCAGTGTTAAAAGGACAAATAACTGTGTTATTCCATTTACATAACATTTGTGAATACCACAATGTCAGGAGCCATTCTATATAATTTTGGGGGAAAATCATTTCACAGTTAAATTATTATTAGGGTTATCTGAATCCTCAGGGCTCCCATGATGCTGTGACGCTCAGGGGCAAGATTACATCAGCTGAAGACATCCTTGTTCTTGAAAAACTGAGTAGTTATACAAAAAGAGAAAGGTTTTCACCTGAGGAGGGACTAGTTTCTTATCAGCTTAACTCATTCCACCTACTATTGTAAGAACATCTTTGCTCATCTTACCATCCTAATCTACGTAAGATCCTCATTGACCTGAGATCCTCATCAGCATAAGGTCCTTGTCAATTTAGGATTACCACCACCCTCCCAGACATCTGATACTTCCTCCAGTTATAAGATCTTCATTGTCCTAGGATTACTGCTGCCCTCTGAGTCATCTGTTCTCCCTATGAACCCAATAAATAGTGGCAATCTCGGGGTGACTTTGTCTTTGCTTCCCACAGCAGCATCGATTAGGTCCAAAACCCAGCTTCTTCTCTAAGCCTTGTTTCCTGTCTTTATTCTTTAATTAGCCTTGTGCTATTGTGGGTCACAGGAGATCAGAACCCCCTGCAGGAATTCTGGCAATGTCCCCTTTCCCTGTTCCCTAAACCACAGTTACGAATATGAAGAACAAAGGAGTGAGGAAAGGGAATGGTGCCGATATTCTGATAGTGATGATATTGTAAGTATCTTTGTTAGTGGTAATACAAAACTACACATATGTGTAGAACTATGTACACACAGACATGAATGATGCCTGACTGGTAGCTTCTGAATCTGTTCTTTGGATGATATCAGAGTTAATTTCTTGGTTTTGATATTGAGCTATGGTTCAGTGGGATCCTGTTGAAGAGTAAGAGCTCAGGATAAAGAACATGAGATTTCCCTCTGCATTTCTTTGCAAACTCCTGTGTATCTACTTTAATTTTAGAGGAAGTATAGTTTTATTTGTTGTTTCTGACTTAGTGAGTAGAATTTATTGATGATTTTAAGTTTCAGTCTGTTATTTTTTAACACAATCACTTGTATAATCTTGGATCCTTAAGTTCTTTTATATTAAAAATATGAAATTTTCATAATTCAGGCTAAGAATTTGGCTAGAGACTTACATTAAAAATTTCTTTCAGAATACTAATGTAACGTAACTTTAACTTTCACTTTCTCTTCCATTTTCCATTAAGACTAATTAAATGGTAAGGGGAGGGGAATGGGGACTAGTGGAGAAATAAAAGAAAGTACAATATAAAGAACAAGTAAAAAATAATAGTAGGATGAATCTTTTTTATACAATGCCCCAAATCTTTGGACATGGGACAATATTTCCTTTTTACTTCAGTACAGTCAAAATTTATGCATCTGTGTGAATGGTTTAGTTTTAAACATGTTTTAATTATTGTACTTTTATTACTTGTTCACAATTGTTTTGATTCTATATTAATATATAACAAAAATAAACGTAATGAAAAGAAATGAAAAATCTAGGGAAAACATAAGAATCTAGAAAAAATAGATTTTAAAGACATAGTGGGTAATGTAGGTTATGGTAATAACAGGCCTATATTATATTTCTATAAGCTTTTCTCAAATTCTTTTGTTTTTTGAGACAGAATCTTGCTGTGGAGTTTAGGCTGGACTTGAGCTCACTATGAAGCCCAGGCTGTCTGTGAACACCTGGCAGTCCTGCCTCAGCCTCCCAAGTGCTGGGGTTACAGACCTGTGCCCCATACCCAGTAGCATTTCTCTAATTCTAAATTGAATATGTGTCCTTTGAATCTTAGTATCCATTCTGTTCTATCTTCCCAGTGGGAGAGGACTTAGCCTAGAGGTCAAGTAGTTGAAGTGCACAGCACCAGCTCTGCATTAGCTGTGTGAGTGTCAATCCATTAGCCCTGTTTTCTTCATCACTTTTATTTTGAGTCCAAAGATGGCACAAGAAAGCATTTTGGAATGGTGTGAAAACTTGACGGCACTATTAATCATAGCTTCTGAGCTTCCAGGTAATTGAGTAGTGTGAAGGTACAGAGAAATGACAGTGACTGAAATGATCAAATGAAGCTAAAGCACACTGTTTTTTGTTTTTGTTTTTGTTTTTTGTTTTGGTACTGGGAATGGAACTTGGGTCCTTGTGCTTGCACAGCAGGCGGAGAAACCATTGAGCTAAATCTCCAGCCCTCAAAGCACTCTGTTTTGATAAGAGATCTCTGGGAGCCAAAGATAAATCTGTTTGTGGAGTGAAATTTTACAAGTCTCTTATGCAAGGGATATGTGACAAAAGGATCCCAAAGCCTTTTGTGAGAATTGATAACATAAAATATATTCAGATGACTTATACTGAAAAAATATTTAGGTGTATTAAAATTTTAAATATGGGGTTGAGATGATGGTAAAGGAAGAAAAAGAATAGCAGAATATGAAACAAGTGCATTATGTTGTCAGTTCTGAATCTGTATCTTAATTAGTGCTTATATGTAGACCACTTATTGTAAGTTGGGCACCAGTAATCTGTTTCTCTTGTATTTCATCTTTTTTATTGGTTTTGAGCTCTTTGGGTTCTGAAAATTCTTTGTGGAGGAGTTGCTAATTGTTCTGGCTAAGAAACTATTATGTTTAGCAGCACAAATTACCCAGAAGGGGCAAAACAGCAAAGCAGACCTTTAATTAATGATAAATGGTGACCTCTAAAATATTCTACAGTAAAGAATTTAGTGCAGTGAGCAGTTTCAGAGAAAGAAATAGAGGAATGTATGTTCAAAACCACTGACTTACAAAGTGGCTAGTGTGTGCTGCATCTCTAGTCTTTTTTCTAGAGACAAAAGAATCACCCACCTTGCTGAGTGAGCAGCCAGCACTATGATGTAGGTGGTACATGGCCTGACAGAGCCAAGACCCAGAATTGGACCAATGGTGCCGAGTGGCTGACACAATTTGCTGGGGAGAAGAGATCACAGCCATCATCTCAGAAAACTCAGATAGTAATTTACTAAAATTGACCATTTAGAGAAATGGAACTAGGATAGGCCATTTCCCAGAAATGAATAGCATGCCCTTTCTCTCTGTGGCTTTGCACATGAATATCCTGAAAAGTTAGAATGTGATGGAGGAAGAGCCTGAAAAAAGCCATAAGGTCATAGAGATTGAGATAGGTAATGGGAAAAGAATTAGATTCTTAGATTTAACTGAGGCAGCAGAAGACATTAGAGTGACTCTTAAGGTTTGCAGTATGTGACATGTGCAATCTTCTTGTTTTAATTAGCAAAGAATTCTGGAAAAAAGTTACAAAACAAGATTAGTTATCTAATGTAATCTTGTTCTCTAGAAAATCATTTAGATTTGAGGTAGTTAAATTATCCTGCTACCAGGATCCCAGGTAGATGTCTTTGCTGACTTCCTTCCTTGTGCCAACCCTTCTCAGTAGGCCTGAGATAAGCCCGAGGGAAAGAGAAGATGCAAAATAATTCATTCCCATAAAAGATTTTTCTTTCCTAGCTGATTTGAGAGCTTTTCAATGGAAAGCCCTGTGGGGAGGCTGAGAGGACTTGTTCCTAATTTTTCATACCTTCACATGGCCATCCCACTGCCTGCAATGATACCTCATTCCTCTCCTTGTTCAAATTCTTATTCTTCAATGCCTGCTTCAATCATCTCTTTGCCCTGATGAAGTCAATTCCAGTTCTTGTCCTTTTTCTTTTCAAGCAATGAAAGTGCTTTCTGATATTTGTTTAGTATCTTGTTAATATATGAAATTTGTGGTTCTATTTTGTTTTACTTATACATGGCTCTCTTCCCTGGCATTGAAATTAGACTTAAAATTCTGACTTGGACCCTTCTTACCTGCATAATCTTAGGGCAGATTGTTTACTAGCCTTTTTGTACCTTAGTATCTTTAATGATAGCGCAAGAATAACACATTACCACATATGATTATTGGAAGGTAAATGCAAACTAATACAATTAAAGTAACTACTCAAATGCCTTGTATGTAATAGGTGGTCATTAAGTGTCAAATTTTTACTATATTTATTATTTTCTTTATAGTTCTCCAGATTTTATAGCTATTGTCACATGACAGTTCCTCATGACATCTGCTTGTGACCAGATTGCCTGATTTTCTCCTTGTACATACAGGCTCTTGAATGATGCAAGCTTGGTGAAACATAGAGGAAAGGGTTTCTCTGATTGATCAGTACTATGAAGCAAATGGCTTATAGCTTTAAATTTTGGGATCCATATTTGAAGGCAAATTTAAGATAGACAATGATAATTTTGAGGACAGTGAGGAATTATGCCACATGCATGAGTTATTTTTCCGTAATAGGGGCATGTGGCTGCCATTAATCTGAAAAAAGAGGTAGGGTTAGAGTTAGGGCATGAGGTTAAATATTGGGGCATTATCAAAGTTTGGAAATAATAAATGGATTTGGCATATGCATCTGGAGGGTCAAGCTGAATGTGAACAAAGAATGGGGCAGAGGCCGACATCCAAAAGGAGAAACAATCAGAAAAAGTGTGGGTTGAAGTGTCATCAGGCTATCTAGGCTCAAAAACTAAGATTGAGGATTAAGATAAAAAATAAAAGCATGACATTTGAGCCGAGAATCTAGAAATAAGGCTACAGTAGGCAAGAAACAGAATTGGTTTGAATCTTTAAGCCTAGCAGTGCTCATTGACTTTGTTCCCTGGCTTTGAGCAGTCTCCTTGTTTTGTACAGATAAGGAGGAATGGCAGGTATAAGCTGCCTCTCTGCATAAGGGAGGGTTTTCCAAAGTCAGTGCCTGCAGGGAAGGTACTTCTCACTAGAGAACTAACACCTGATATTAAGTACCCAATGCTAATAATGAAAGATCCCTAACAGCAAAGACACACTGTGCTAAAATGTTTAGTCAAGTATTAAATTCAGACATTCTAGGTCAATCCACCTTTAATATTAAGATGCTTACGTAAACTTTTCAGTCATGTCTCCATTTTCTTACAGCAATTGTTAAGGCAATTTCTTCCAAAATTTTTTCTGTATTCAATTTCTTTATCAATTTTCTAATTTTCATTGCCCTCATGCATTCTACTGTTTTTTATGCACTTAAGGTTATCTTGTTATGAAAGCATGTCAGTCATGGCCTTATAAAGAGGTAACTTTTCCCCCTTGTATCCTCAATAAAAGTAAAACCTTCTAATTTGCAGATGATATAGCTTTTATATTCAACATTCTAAGATATATACAACACATGTACTAGAAAGAGTAAGTGAATTTATCACAACTGCCTAATACAGGATAAATATACAATAATTCATTGTATTTCTATATATGGACAGTAAATAAATGGAAAATATTTAAAAGCAATTTCATTTGAATTACATCAAGAATACTATAAGTTTTGTCAAATATGCACAAATACATAACTTGAAAACTAAACACATAAATTAATAAATAAAGTAATGGATAATTTAATGTTCTATGTAAATGGAAATACATCACATATGGATTGAATCATGCCTATTAAGATGCCAATTCTCTTCAGATTGGTGAGTATATTCCATGTGAATCCAGACACAATTCCAATGTTTTTCCCAGAAATTCACAAGTAGATTTTAAAATTATTTGAAATAACAATAGATCTAGAAAAATAAAAATACTATGAAAGAAGAAAAACAAAAATGGAAGGAATGACCATTTCTAATTTGAAAACATTGTATAGGATTTATATAACTAGAAGCAGGTATATCAGTAAATAGATTAGTGTGTCCCAAAACAAACCTATGAATATATAATCATTATTTTGCAAAAGTGCTAGGGAATTTAGTGTAGAAGGAAATTATTTTCAAAATAATCATTCCAGAACATTTGCTTATTCAGATGAGAAATAAAGAATTTCCATTCTTTCCTTATACCACTAATGATACTAATTTGAGATCAATCACATGTGTTACTAATAGATAAATAAAATAAGACAGGTGCTTCACTTTGGAAAATATTTGTCAATTTCTTATAAAGTTAAAACATAAAAAATAAAACTACAAAGTCTGTTAAAGAAGATACTGAGGAATGCACTTGTAATTTGGGGATATGTAAACATTTCTTAGAGAAGATACTGGAAGAACTAACCAAAATGAGTTAATAAGTTTGACTTCATGAAATTTGAAAACACCAGTTCACCTTAAACCATTAGAAGAAAAACGAAAAGATATGTCACAACATAGAGGAGATTTCTCAGAAAAAAATATTTCTGACAAATAACTTATGTCCACAATATCTAAAGAGCTACCACCTATAAATCAAAAAGAGAAAAGCAATTCAATATGAAAATGAACAAAAGACAGGGACTTTTATCAAAAATATAAAAATAATAGTATATGATATTACTACTTCTTAGTGAAGTGTAAAAATATACCCACAATGAGATGGCACTATAAATATATTTAAAAAGCTGATATCAATATTGGGAAGACCTGGCATCAATATTGATGTGAATGTAAAATCAGACAGTCATTTTGGAAAACTATTTTGGCGGTTTCTCATTCATATAACTTATGGTCAAAGAATATCTCTCCTGGATATTTATCCAATACTGAAGACATATCCTCAAAAAGAGTAATGTGAGAATGTTCAAAGCAGTTTTATTCTCCAAAACAAAAATCGCTGTAAGTAACTCAAATTTAATAAATGGTTGAATGGATAAACAAATTGTACTTATTCAACTGGCTACTTGTTAGCCAAAAAAAAAAAAAAAAGAATTTCTGACACATGCACTAGAATGGGTACATTTCAGAAATATTAAACACAAGAAATTAGATACCAAGAATATATACAATTGTCATATGTATATAAAATTCAACAGGAAAAACTAATTGGTAGTTATAGAAATCAGAAAGTAGTTGCTTCAATAGTAGAACTGACTAGAAGTAGGCAAGAGGAAATTTGCTATGGAAGTGAAAATGTTCCATAGCCTCATTTTAAAGATATATAGTTGTACATACAATTATCAACACTTAATGAAGTGTCCAATATATGCATTTCATTGTTTGTAAGGTATACTTTAATTTAGAGAAAAAAACTAAAATATATTTTAATAGAAAAATGAAGAGGAAAGAGCAATCAACAGCCTTCAACTAAAGATGGTTATCTTTCCTTTTATTTTCAGTTCACACTTTGGAACTGAAGTGGCATAATTAGCTTGAACTACAGTCTCTACACCCAAATTCCAATTCCTCTACCATTAGTTTTTGGTCATGTGACCTTGAGCTTACACCTTAACCTTTCTTGAGCTTTACCTGTAAAATGAAATTTGATTGAATGCTCTCTAAATTTCCTTCAAAACATTTTAAGCATATGTTGAACCTTAAGTCTCTTTCAGTTAATAGGACACATGGCCAAGTTTCTAGATATTCTACAGGAATATCACTTGTCATCCAGAGATTTACTGTTTAAACCCAACACTGTATCTATTCCAAACAAATGTAAACAACAACTGCAAATTACTGACATGGGTGATCCGGGTGATCCGCATATATTAGTGTGGAAGATCTTGCATTTTCTCTGACAGGACAGTCAGAAAACAGAACTAACAATGTGCTCTGAGATACTTCCTACTTTGTACTAGAGATTCATTACAGAGGGAGGGTGGTCATAAGAAATGGAATGTGTCAATGTAGCTTGTTTCGATTTTTTTTGGAGGTAGTGTTTAGAGGTCCAATCTAGTTTATAGCTTTAGAACGAGCCACTTAAAAATAAGTCCCTGAGCCTTTTTAAAATAATGTTCAAAATAAAGCATTTTCCTGGATGATACACAGAATTCATTGCAGCAATAACAAGTCCCCTTTCATTCCGGGTTTCTGTGCTTCTAGTCCATCTTTAACACTGTGTGATTATTTTTTTCTAAAATGTCAAACCAATTTTCTTACTCCTCAGGTTAAATCTTTTACTTGTTGCAAATCATACCAATGTACCATGCAGTGTTTTGCACCTGTGTATATTACCATCTTATTCCAATTACATTCCCACCTGCAGTCTTTTTGAACCATTGAGCATTAGGTGTGGTTCCTTATGTGGGCACCAGCAAGTCAAAGTCTTACCTAAATTTGCTCATCTGTTCCTCTGCCCAAGATACCCATCAATAACTTATTGAATTGGCTAATTTCTATCTTTAGGCTTCAGTTTGGAATTTTTTCTTAAGAAAAATCATCTGACCATTCGCTTCCCTTCTGCCTGAGGATCCTCTAACTCATCCCCATGTCAAGTTAGAATTCTTTCCAGAGCTGTTTTCCAGAGTACTAATATAACTTTGCATACCTTCCTTCAGAGACAACACCTCCCAGGCCTCCTTACATTTTTGTAAAAAAAAAAAAAAAAAAAAAAAAAAAGAAACAATTTATTATTTGATATAGAAGGGAGAACTGCAACTTTGGGACACAAACTTTCAAGTATTTAAATTTACACATCAATTATAATACCTAACATTTGTAGATTAATTTTGATTTTTTTGAGTAATATAGTAATATTTCTTATCTGGCATAGGCCTCATGTAGGTAGCAATGCTATAAAGCTTATCTTTGTATCTAATAGGGGCTCAAAAATAAGTAAGTGCCTGAAGATATTTTTATCATGAAAATAAAAATTTAAAAATTATAAAGTTTATCCATATCTACCAAAGGAAACACATAAATTTAGCCATGATATGATAGTCCTGTTGTCAAGTGTTTCTTTAGAAATGGACTGCCAGTTAAAAGTATTCCACATCCTTCTTGCCTTGAACAAAGAATTGGAGGAGACAAGCCAAAAACAGTGATAAAAGTTTATTTGAAAAATGCAGGGTGAATGGGTATAGGAGAAACCAGTTCTGCTGAGAGAATTTGGGCAGAACAAGAGAAAAGATAAAAGCAAAAAGAAAAGTACATGCTTTGTCTGAGAAACACAGCATGGGCTATCATGGGAAGTCATAATAGAGAACTCCCCATGAGGGCTCTTCTCTTTTATGTTGCCCACATCTCCTGTAAGCCTGCAAGAAATTCCACATACGAGGTCCTGAGAATTATTTGGCTCTGTCCTGGGATCTTATAATTGACTGCTCCTGGTTGTTTCCCCAGCCAGCTTTGCCATGTTCTACCTCCTATATCAGTCCTAACAGCATATGAAAATATTTATGGTAGCGGTAAAAACAAATGACTTGAACAACATCTCTAAAAATGTAGTACCAATTATAAAATTCTGATACTGGCAATTTGCCAGATTTTTTTCCTAATGTCTTTCTTACCTTTTAAAGCAAAAGTTACACTAATCCATGGCTGTTTATCTATTATTATCTCTTGATCTTTGTTATTATTCTTATTCAGAATGCAGGTGGAGGAGAAAGAGGGAGATGCTCTGTGACTAGGAACAGACAGACTCAGGATCAAAGAAGTGTTCGCTTTCTTGTATTTGCATTTGCGAGTGTGAAATTCAGGAAGAGAATAGCACCACGTGGAAGGATGTGCAGGGTGCTTTATCAGATAGTTTTCGAATTGGAATACCTGGGAAAATGAAAATATTCTGTGCTCAGTACTGGGGGCTGCTAGTTGACATATCTTATTTGCTAGAAACACCTTGGTCGTTGTTTCTTGGACTGCCTGTGGAAGGTAATTTACAAGTTTTCATCCATCTGCAGGACTCTAAGAGGTCTAAGACCTGAAATTTATCTGGAAAAAATTGCTTAGAAATGCATCAACACAGAAAAACTTAGAGAATGAGTACTAGGGAATGTTTTTCAATAGGAAAGATCATTTTTGAACACAGAATAATAAGACTAAGGGATAGACTAAGGGATAGCTCATATTAACATTCAGCTTTACACTAGACATCTTGTTCTAATAACTTTTGAAAGTGGAATCCTACTTACCCTCTGTCACTTTTTTTTTTAACTTACCTATCTGGTAAATTTAGACTTGAGAATTTTGTACTTCTATGAGAAGATAATTAGGAACACAAGACATATTACTATGGCTAAATGGATTTCTCTGTCATGTTACAAGATATGTGGTTATGCACCAAACTCTAAGGACATATTCCCCCAAGAGTTTTTCTTTTTCTTTTTTTTTCTAAGAGTTTTTATTTTTCTTTGAAAGAACTTTTGAAACTACTTTGAGTAGAAGAAATTTTCCTGTGTTTTCTCAAAACTGGAGAGTCTACAAAATGATGCAAGACATTAGGTGGTATTCAGAGAGACCTAGATTTTGATCATCATTTTTAAAAAAATTGTTTTATTGGTACATTTTAGGTATACAAAGCATTTACATTTTTCATTGGGAACATGTACCTTTACATGATGTATCTTGGTTCTCATTTTTTCCTCATTCCCTGCACTCCCTTCACCCCTCCACCCTTCCCTATTTACAAAGACTTTGTTTCCATTTTTTCATTTTTCAAATTTTTCTTTTCCCTTCTTTCCTTCTCCTTACCACTCCCACTTCCCCTACCCCTTTGGACCTTTTCTTCCTATTTTGCATTATCAATTATTCATTTTAATCATTGATACATTTTAGATATACAATAAAATGACATTCATCATTGGAAATTTGCACCTTTACATAATCTCTTGGTTCTTAATTTTCCTCCTTCCCCTGCGCTCCCTTCAACCCCTCCATCTCTCCCTATTGACAAAGACTTTGTTTCCTTTTTTTCATTTTCTCATATTAATGCCATTCCCTTCTTTACTTTCCCCTACCCCTCCCGCTTCCCTTTCCCCTTTGCCCCTTTTCTTCCTATTCACATTATCTATTATACCTTTTAGTCCTTATTTACACTTTCAGTTTCTCACACTAGAGAAACTATTTGTTATTTACACATGTGTGTCCTGTTTATTTCACTTAAGAGTATCGCCTCAATGTGCATCCATTTAGCTATAAATGGATATATATATAAAAATGGAAATATATATATATTTATTTTTGATGACTGAGTAGTACTCCATTTTATTTTTAAAAACCCACATTTTCTTTATCTAGTCTCCAGTAGATGGGCATTTGGGCTCTTTCCAAGTTTTAGCTATTATAAATTGTGCTGCTATGAACATGGGTGCACATATATCACTGTGGTATGATTCTTTTAATTCTCTGGAGAAGATCCCCAGCAGGGGAATAACTGGGTCAAATGGGACTTCCATCCTAGTTCTTTGAGATATCTCCATACTGATTTCCACAGTGCTTCCACCAGTCTACACTCCCACCAGCAGTGGAGCAGGGTTCCTCTTTCCCCAAAACCCTGCCAGCATTTGTTATTGGTTGATTTCATGATAGCAGCCATTCTTTCTGGAGTAAGGTAGAATCTCAGCCTTGTTTTCATTTGCATCTCTTGAATGACCAAGTGATGCTGAACATTTTTTCATATGTTTATTTGCTGTTTCTACCTCTTTGTCTGAGAAATGTCTGTTCATTTCAGATGCCCATTTTCGGATTGGGTCTTTAAATTTGGGAAGTCTGATTTTTTTTTAAGTTCTTTATAGATTCAAGATAGTAGGCCTTTGTCTGGGGAACAGCAGGTGAAGATTTTTTCCCACATTGTGGGTTGTCTCTTCACACTGCTGGTGGTTGGTCTTGCTGTGCAGAAACTTTTTAATAAGAAGAGATCCCATTTGTTGATTGTGCTAGTTAACGGGCAACTGAGGTTTTGTTCATAAAATCTTTTCCTACATCAGTGTCTTCAAGAGTTCTGCCTAACCTCTGTTCCAGCTGGTTCAGTGTTTCTATTTTAATATTTAGGTCTTTAATCAATTTTGATTTTAGTTTAGTACACGGCAAGAGATATAGGTCTAGTTTTAATCTTTGGCAAGTTGAAACCCAATTTTTCCAGCACCATTTATTAAAGAGGCTATCTTTCCTCCAGTGAGGGTGTTTGGCTCCTTTGTCTAAGATGAGGTGGCTGAGTGTGTCTGGAGTTGTTTCTGTATCTTCTAATCTCTTCCACTGATCCTCAGGTCTCTTTCTTTGCCAGTACCATGCTGTTTTTATCACAGTAGCTTTGTAGTAGAATTGCAGGTTGGGGATTGTGATACCCCCTGCCATGTCTCTGTTACCTAGAATTGCTTTTGCTATTCTGGGTTTTTTCTTGTTCCAAATGAATTTTTGGATTGTTTTCTCAAGGTCCGTGAAGTATGCTGCTGGGATCTCAATTGGAATTGCATTGAATCTGTATAGCAGTTTTGGAAGTATGGCCATTTTCACTCTATTAATCCTTCCTACCCAGGAGCAGGGGATGTCTGTCCATATTCTGATATCGTCTTCATTCTCTCTTTTCAGACTGCTATAGTTTTCTGAGAAGAGGTCTTTGATTTGTTTCATTAGGTTGATTCCTAGGTATTTCAGTTTTTTGGATGCTATTGTGAAAGGAATTATTTCCCCTATTTCTCTCTCAGTGAGTCTGTCATTGGTATAGAGGAAAGCTATTGATTTTTGTGTGTTGACCTTGTAACCAGCTACTTGACTGAATTTGGTTATTAAGTCTAGAAGACTTTTGGTGGAGTTCTTGGGGTCTTCTATATAGAGTATCATGTCATCTGCAAATAATGACAATTTAACATCTTCATTACCTATCTTTATTCCTTTTATTTCTTTCTTTTGTCTAATTGCTGTGGCTAATGTTTCCAAAACTATATTGAACAAGATTGGTGATAGTGGACATCCTTGTCTTGTTCCTGATTTTAGTGTGAAGGATTTCAGTTTTTGACCATTTAGTATGATATTGGCTGTTGGTTTTTCATAGATGGCTTTTGTCAGATTGAGGTAGAGACTGTCTATTCCAATTTTTTGTAGGGTTTTTATCATAAATGTGTGTTGGAATTTGTCAAATGCTTTTTCTGTATCTGTGCAGATAATCACATGGCTTTTGTCCTTGGGTCTATTGATATAGTGTATTACATTGGTTGATTTGCCTATGTTGAACCATCCCTGCATCCTTGGGATTAATCCCACTTGATCTGGGTATATGATCTTCTTGATGATCTTCTGCATTCTATCTGCCTGTATCTTATGAAGGATTTTTGCATCTATGCTCATTAGTGAGATTGGCCTATAGTTCTCTTTTTCGCCTGGGTCTTTCTCTGCTTTGTGAATCAAGGTGATGCTTGCTTCTAGGAATGAATATGGGAGTATTGCTTCCCTTTCAATTTCATTGAAGAGTTTAAACAGTAGTGACAGTAGTTCCTCTCTAAATGTCTTGTAGAATTCAGCAGTGAAGCCATCAGGGCCCAGGCTTTTCTTAGTTAATAAGTGTTTAATTACATTTTCAATTTCATTGGTTGATTTTGGGTTGTTTAGAATTTTTAGGTCTTCTTTGTTCAACTTTGGTAATTCATATGTATCTAGGAATCTGTCCATTTCTTCTGTGTTTTCCATCTTATTAGCATATATGTTCTGGAAGTAGGTATTGATGATCCTCTGGATTTCTGCTGGGTGTGTTTTAATTTCCTAATTGCATGGATTTGGCCTTTTCTTTCCTTTTTCTGATAAGGTTGGCTAAGGGTTTGTCAATGTTGTTGATTCGTTCGAAGAACCATCTCTTGGCTTCATTATTTTTTTGTTTCATTCTCTTAGTCTTCATTGAGTTGATTTTTGCTCTGATCTTTATAATTTCCTCCCTTGTATGAGCTTTGTGTTTGTCCTGCTCTTCTTTTTCTAGAAGCTTGAGGTTCAGCATCAGGTTGTTTAATTGGGCTTACTCTGTTTTCCTAATATGTGCATTCACTGCTATGAATTTCCCTCGTAAGAATGCTTCCATTGCATCCCATATATTCCCATATGTTTTATTGTCATTGTCATTTAATTGAAGGAACTGTCTGATTTCTTCTTTAATTTCCTCTGTGACCCATTAGTTATTCAGAAGTGTGTTGTTCAATTTCCATGTGTTTATGAAATTTTTTGAGTTTCTTTTGCTATGGGTCTCCAATTCCATCGCACTATGGTCTGATAATATACAGGGGATAACTTCAATTCCTTTGCACTTCCTTAAACATGTTCTATGTGTGAGTATGTGGTCTATTTTTGAGAATGACCCATGTGCAGCTGAGAAGAATGTGTCTTCTGATTTTGTGGGGTGGAAGACTCTGTAAACATCTGTTAAGTTCATTTGTTCAAGAGTTTGATTGAGTTGTAATATTTGATTACTTATTTTTTGTCTAGTTGGTCTATCTATTTGTGACAGTGGGGTATTGAGGTCCCCTACTACAATTGTATTTGTGCATATATGACTTTTCATGTCCATTAGTATTTGTTTTATATAGTTGGGTGCACTAGTGTTTGGTGCATAGATATTTATGATTGTCATCTCTTCCTTTGGATTGTTCCCTTTACAAGGATGTAGTGTCCTTCTTTGTCTCTCTTAATCAGTGTTGGTTTGAAGTCTACTTGATTTGCAAAGAGGATAGCTACTCCTCCTTATTTTCGGGTTCCCATGGCATGGAGTATTGTTTTCCACCCTTTAACTTTCAGTCTATGAGTTTCCTTTTGAATGAAGTGTGTTTCTTGTGTGCAGCATATTGTTGGATTTTGCTTCTTGACCCATTCTGCCTGTCTATTTCTTTTTCTTGGTGAATTGAGTCCATTAAAATTAATGGTTATAACTGATACATATTGACTTATCATTGTCATGACTTTTTCTTTTTATTTGATCCTCCCCCTTTTCTTTTAATTTCTTTTTTGTGCCCGGTGGATTCATTTTGCTTTGCTTCCTGGGGTTGCGATCCTCGTTGTCTTTTCCTAGGATTTTGTCTAAAATTTTTTAGAGTGCTCATTTCGTATTCACAAAGTTCCTAAGGTGCTCTTTGTCATGAAAGTATTTTATTTCTCCATCAATTTTGAAAGATAGTTTTGCAGGGTACATCACTGTGGGTTGGTGGCTTTTTTCTTTAAGGCTTGGAATACGTCACTCTAAGCTCTTCTTGCCTTGATGGTTTGTGTTGAGAAGTCTGCTGTAATTCTGATGGGTTTTCTTTTTTATGTGATATGTTTCTTTTCTCTGATTGTAGAACTTTGTTCTTCTGTTGGGTTTCTGGAATCTTAACAATTATATGCCTATGTGTAGTTTTTCTTTGATCAAGGCTATTTGAAGTCCTATGTGCCTCACTTATCTGTATATCAACTTCTTTTCCCCTGCTTTGGAAGTTTTGTGCCATTACTCCTGTGAACAGTTTTTTATGTCATCTGCACTCTCTCCTGTTACTTCTTTGACTCCAATCAGCCTTACGTTATTCTTTGCATTGTCTAACAGCTGCTGGATT
Source organism: Heterocephalus glaber (assembly GCF_053883595.1). NCBI lineage: Eukaryota > Metazoa > Chordata > Mammalia > Rodentia > Bathyergidae > Heterocephalus > Heterocephalus glaber. The sequence continues at coordinate 81,310,000 of NW_028258315.1, read as the reverse complement.
GATTTCCCGTGTTTCCTTATAATTTTGAAGCAATTTTTCTTTTCCTGGTCATTAATTGCAATTTTACCTTCTATATCCGAAATTCTGTCCTCACATTGGCTCATTCTGCTGTGTAGACTTTCAGTGGAGTTTTTGGTCTCCTGGGAATCTATTTGCATGTGTTTTATAGATTCCATTTGTTTCCTATGTTGAGATTTCATCATGTTCCTCTGTTCCTCTCTAGATTTATTAATCATGTCTTGCACTATGAGCACAATCTCTGCTGGCATCTTAAAAATTATTTCTGATTTCATTTTTTCCAGATCCTCTTTTGTTGCCAGTTCAGTGGGTCCAGGTGGTTGAGTATCAGAGTGTTCCATCTCATTTCCCTTTGGGGTTGCTGTAGGTGATTGGGAAGTTTGGCTTTGAGACTTGTTTATGTGTCTTCTCATTTCAAGGTGGGGTGGGTGGGTGTTATTGGCAGCTCACCTACTCTGGGCTGGTCGAACGGCAACCTGGAAGCCCCTTCCTCTGGGCTGGCTGTGGTTTAATGGCCGCCCAGAAGCCCCTTCCTCTGGGGTCTTAGTGGTGGATCAGCCATCTGGAAGCCCCTTCCTCTGTACTTGGAGTGGTTGAATGGTGGCCCAGAAGCCCCTTCCTCTAGGCTGGGAGTGGTTGAACAGTGGCCTGGAAACCCCTTCCTCTGGGCTCGATTATCATTTTTGTGTAATGCAGTTCTATCAGACATAATCTTTGGTTTAGAATTCAATGTGGACTTGAACCCAAGTGTTACTGTGTTATGGGGAATATTTGGGTGGCTGGTGTTCAGCTCCAGAATGAGTCCAAATTTCTGTATGTCTGTTGGAATTCTGAGATAGTGAGGATTGATCACCCTGGGTCTTGTTTGGATCACTAGGTTTGCCTGTTTGAAGTTGTGGAAAAGGTAATGGTTGGAATTATCATACTAGGACTCAGGAACTTCCTCAAGAATGTAACGGACATCTCAAACACTGTTCTTGAGAAGGGGCCCTTATCAAATTAGCATTACCCTTAACAGGGCTGGCTTGGTGGATGTGCAACCTGTGAAGTCTCAAGGGTCCTGCACTTAGAAGGGAGGCCCTGGCTTGCACTTAAAGAAATGTCTTCTGGTCTACTTTCTGTCTTGGAATTTCTCAATACATTGTTAACAAACAGCCTGACATTTTTATCTCGAGTGGGTTTAACCAATTAAATAGTTGGTGCTGCCTGTCAAGCTAAGAGAAACCCAGTGATGTCTGTCTTCTTACAGGATAACAAAGGGTGTGCGAGAGAAACATTTCTTGGTCATTCTAAATAGATTTACTAATATGACACCACAAGAGCTTGGTTTAATTCATTCAACCTAAGGAAGTGTACAAAGCTTTCCTTGTATATATATATTCTTTACCTTTCAAGGTAACCCCCTTGAGTTTGCAGCAAGCTGAAAGTGAGAAGCAAGATTACTTTGGGCCAGCACTGAGATACCACAAGCTTCAAGACAGTACTAGACATGAAGTCTGCCATATCTTTGGTCCAGAGAGACTCTTGTTTTGGACATTCAGTGAAGCCACACAGGACACATGTGAGCAAGTGATGACTGACTAATCTTTCTCCCAGATATACACATTTTAATACAAATGGAGTGTCTTGTAAGGGCAGTAGGAAGGGGAGACCATGCTGAAAGCAGAATTCAGACATTCTGTGTACAACTGGAATACAGAAGAACAAATCCAGATGGAGACTTTCTTTTGCCAGGTGTAGACTTGGAAACAAGTATCTGAGTTAAAATGTCTGTGAGTTTAGAACTTCTGTAAAAATAGAGCATTTTAGGGCTTGAAAGAAGTCAAGGAGAGGCCCTCAGAGAAATATCAGAAGGTCAACTCTGCATTTCTATTACATTTTGTGAAAATTTGAAGGAAAATAGATACGCTGTACATCTTGTTTTACTAAAAAATATAGAATATTATGAGTACATGCAGGTTTGTATTAACAAAAAGTCTTTATGAAAAAAGGCTATAAAATTGGAAATGTGTAGAGCTTCATAGAAGTGTGGATATATAGGTTAGGTCTTTCACAAAGGAATAAATGATTTCTGAAATATGTTTATAAACAGATTTTTGAAATATGTTTATATGACTTGGACTGTGTTGTAGAAACAGATGGTCTTGTAGACAGTTTGGATTGGAGTGAAAAGAAATGTTTCTTCCCATGTGGTTTTGACCAGCATTCAAATGAGACATGGACCTCAGTCTGAATATAGAGAAATTTGACCACACAAGTGCAGATGGAAGCCCAACAACTGCCTTATTGCCACAGGGAGATGGTAAACTACTTGAGAGCTAGACCAGCATTTTTCATGGTGCTGGTGTTGTTCATGGTAACACATGATTTGTGGTCATGATTAGTGGTGCACTATGAAGATGATAGGAAACAGGGATATGGACTTTGAAGATGAGAAGAGGATCTGCAATGGAGGACCCAGGAGGGAAAGGAGGGGAAAGATGAGTAAAAAGGTCAAAACTTGATATGTATATAAACCAGTTTCATAAACATATCACAAACATATACCAATAATTTTTAAAAGAGCAGACAAAAAAGATTTTTCTCATTTAATAAGGCAAGACTGCAGTTTTACAAAGTTTAATTAATTGTCAGAAACCCTCTTTGTTCAGTGCCTGGTATGTGTTGCCACAGAAACATTTTTCTTTAGTTGGGTGTCATGCTATCTGATAAAGAAGTTCTAGCAAAGAAACTTTTCTCTACCATAATAATTCAGAGGAGAAATAGATAACAAATTAGTATATATTCTCCATCTAACTACCTTAAAAATGTTGTATAGTCCAATTGCTTATTTGTAAGAGATAGCACTGCAATTCAGGATGATACCACTGTCATTGGCTTCAACTCTATCTGTTGATTTCAGACATTCAAAAATCTGAGAAACTCTCATCTTGCATAGTATAGCTAAAAATCACATGAAGTGTTTGGATAAAATAAACTTTGACTTAAATTGCAGTCCACCATTCAATATTGGCAATGCTTTGTTCTTTATCTGTAAATGGACATCATTTTCCTCAAGATTGGGCAGATTATGTTGCTTTAAGAACTACATCAAAATATCAGTGGATTTACACAAGTGTTTCTTTCTTGCTTGCACTGCCATTCCACCTAGCTTACTGGGGCTCTGCTGTAGGCCCCTGAAGTCCCAGGTTTATGGAGCTTCCATCACAGAACCATGGGAAAAAGGACATTTTTATATAATCTGCATTGGCTCTCACAACTTCTACCCAAAAATGACATATGTCACTGTTAGTCACATTTCATTAGTCAAACAAGTCAGATTGCCATGCCAAGTCTCAAAAGAAAGGGAAGGTACATCATACCATGTCCCCATAAAGAGAGGAAAACTTCAATGTTTACATCAACGTGCTAACTGAAGATTATCACAGAATGACAATTGCTAACCCATATTGTTGTTTAATCACCTATGTAAAGCATCTGAGCAGTAGTAGAGATTCAAAGAATGTCATTATTGCCAGAAGTAAGTGTGATAGATTCCACAAACATGATCAACTATAAATTTTCTTCAATTTAACTAAAGTCATAATGACTGACTTTAAAAAGTTTTAAACCCACAGAGATAAAGAAAATGGGAGAAGAAATGAAAGAAGAAGAAAAATGCTGAATGCTTTTTAAAGGTAGAAATGGAGAGATGAACAGTGACTGACTTATCTGAGCAGGTAAAACTGGAGTTTGCCTGCAGAATGTGATCCAAATAGAAACAAGCAGACCAGAGCCTCAGAACCTCAGAACAGCCCAGGGTAGAGACCCAGTAGGCTCCAAAGCTGCAAATAGAGTAGAAGGCTAAAAACAAGCAATGCAGTAGACAAGATCATCCAACACATACAGGCTGTGGATAAATTACTATAAACACGCTCTTATATATTTCACAGTTTTCAAAAAATAAAGGAAGTTCTCAAGGCAGACGTTGAGCAGGGAGCCAAAGCCAGGAAACAAGTGTAGGTGGAAGGGTCTGCCTTGGAATTTTCAGAAACTAAAGTTTGAAATTTCTTAAACATAGGAGAATCAGAAGACTAGGGCTTGGGCACCTGCTGAGTGGAAAACTGGAATCTGATATCCACACATTTTACTGGACTGTTGAAAGGCCGACAACTTCTATGAAATATAAGTTAGGAAAAAAATCATCTGTTAGCAAACAAAGTGCACAAGGAAATCTATCAATTTCTGCCATAGTTCTGAATGGAAAAATAACTAATAACAGAATATTCTCCTATAGAATGTATAGCTATGATTCATTCCCAATCTGGTCTTGACTGCAATTTATACTGTCCCTGGAAGAAGGGAAAATTCAGAGCAAGGTCATTAAATTAAAGTGGTTCTAAGTGCCCAATGGTAGCTTCCCTAATGCGCAGTGGAAGCAAATGCAAATATTCTTTAGAAGAAAGATCCCACTTAACATTTCAAGGGTTGAGGTCTGGCAAACAATGAACTCATTATAACAAATTAATACACACAAGGAAGAGTCATGTGAACTGCAGTAAAAGTAAAAGAATAGAGAATGAAAAACACAAAATTTAGACCAGCAGTTGGCAAACTACTGTTCATTGGCCAAGTTCTTCTGGCTGCCTGTTTTTGAAAACAAAGTTTTATTGGAGCATAAAAAGTTTGTAATAGAGTTATCCAGAAGGTATTGTAAAAGTACAACAGTAGAAATGCTTAATATTGCATATATTGCTTAATATGCATACAGGAGGATCCAAAAATTCCATACATGTATTTGAATAAATATAGTAGATTATAAAATAGTAAATTATATTAAAAGTGCTTTAGACATAGAAAGTTAAATATTATATGGTTTTTCTTATATGAGAAACCCCCCAGATAAATTAAGTAAATAAAGAGTAATATAAAGAGATGGTAGGAAATAGGCAGAGTTTCGGAGATGGGAAAGGGGATGAGAGGGGGAAGGTGAGAAGAGGAGTAAAAATATCGAGAATGATCAAGATATGAGATATATGTATATATGTATATATGTGTGTGTGTATATATGTGTGTATATATATATATATATATATATATCAACTCACCAAAACAAATGTCAGTATTATATATCATAAACATATACACTACCAGATGGAGGTAAATAAACAAAAAAATTAAATCAGCTAAAAAAATTGCTTGGGTTAAACTTTTCTCTGAAGTGTCTCTGAGTCAAATTTTGTAATAAGACCTGACTGATAATGAAAAAAGTGGTGGATTCAATGCAAGGAGGGACATGAAAGAGGACACCTGTACTACATCAGAGGATTGGAAGGGAGTGTCACTGATCCACTGTTAGCTGGAAACGGAAATGACCAATACATGTGAGCATGCAATACATAAATCTATAGACGTCTCATATGTTACACATAAATGCATAACATATATACATATATATTATCACATATATTTATATATTATACATATATGTACTTTATGTCTAAAGCATTTGCTTTTCTCATAATAGCATATTAGTAATGTGTTAATAATTTTATAATTAGTAATATATAGTCTCATATCCAGTGGACCCTTAACTTATGAACTCAGTTTGTTCCCAAGGGCTGGTTGTAACTCAAGTTGGTCAGCTGAAGGCTCAGGCTCCTTTACACAGCCTTTAAAGTCTCTCTTATATACCGACAGATCTCAGTGTCCTTAGAGAGACATTGTCCCAGGATTTCTCAGCCCCACACAGGAAAGGATGTTGCAGTGTTTCTTCCAGAACTCTTTAAGGGTTAAATCTGTATCTGAGGCCATCTGAAAGTACAAGCAGCCAGCATTTGGGTCATAACTCAAGACTTTGTTTATACATTAAAACTAAAATTCTGGTCATAACCGAAGTTGTTCGTATGTCTGGCTCAATGGTCCACTGTAGTAAAATCTCATTTTGATAAATTATAAAAAATGTGGGAGTTTATTTATATAGATATGTATTTATTATAGTTACTATTATTATATGCAGTGAATCCAAGACCTCACAAATGTAAGCTAAGTGTTCTACCACTGAACTATATCGCATCTTGATAAGAATGAGGTTTATAAGAAAGGGCTTGGTGGCTTAAGGTAGATATTTTTACTTTTTACTCCTTGTAGCTTTTAAAATAAGATTATTCTAATGGTGATTCTTACTTTGTATAAAAACATGCACTCTTCAGCATATAGTAGAATGAAGAGTCCAGATAAGCATCAGCCATGTGTTCACAAACTAGGTTCTGAACCTATTTTTGTAGAAAATTGCAAGTCATTGAATTATAGGAAGATTTTAAGCAGGTGCATTATGATGTTTTTTGGTCATGAACAAGAATTTTATACCCTAGAGTAGGTCTGACAGCAGAGATGACTATATTTTCTATGTCCCAGTGAATGTGCCTCAAAACTTAGATTTGGCTCTAATATGGCTGTATGTCCATCAGTATGTCAGTCTGTCTGTCTGTCTGTCTACTAACTCAGTAACTGAATGAAGGCTGAACCTTTAGAAGTGTTTTCTCACCTATATGTATGTCTGATGTAACCCTAGAGTCACTTTTTCACAGTCCATCAAATCTCTTTCAGCGCTTCTCATCTTTAAACATTGCAAACACTTTAGGCAAGGCCAGTACAGCAAAAGTAAAATAAAATACCCTAAAGGATACTGATTGGTGTGATTTGTTTTTGTGTTTTCTTTCCTTGAGTTGACATTTTCTGTCCCACTATTTACTTTTGTTCCCACTACCATTTTTAATAGCAGCCATGTACTGGACTCATGGCTTTAAGGATTTTTGTACAATCCCCTTAAATCTCATTTTAAGTCATTATCTTATATGACTCAATATACTACATGGTCTCATTTCAGTTCCTTGCTCCTGGACTTATTGCTTTCATGGGGTTTATATTCTGCTTGGGCATATTTTCTCATTTGAGGATACATAGTTGAGTTTCTGGGATTGTAGAATTTGTATATTGGACAAGAGATATTTTAAAAATAACCTTGAAGGGGCCAGGGCCGGGGATTTAGCTCACTGATGCTGCTGCCTGCCTCGCAAGCACAAGGTCTTAAGTTCGATCCCCGGTACCAAAAAAAAAAAGTAACCCTTGAAAACATAATCTCTGCTAACCAAGACCGTTTTATACACCCTCTCTGTCTTTTAGTATGAACCTACTCTTATGTTCATTGCTTCTTTGCACATTTTAATGTTGTGATCCTTTATAGTACTTACTGATCATTGCTCTAATGTGACAATACCCTATGAGGGATCCCATGTTGGCTTTAGAGTGAGATTTAACTGCAATTGTGTGTATCGCTGTGTTTTCTCTTACTGATACAATATCACAGACTGGATAACTTTCAACAAAAAGAGGTTTATTTTGGCTCATGATTCTGGTCCAAGTTGAGTGGCTACAACTAGTGATAGTCTTTTTCTGGCAGAGACCCAAGGCAGCAGTGACAAGAGGCAAGGAGAGCTCGTGTGTGTGTGTGTGTGTGTGTGTGTGTGTGTGTGCGCGCGTGTGTGCATGTGCACATCACTTCTGGTTTCTTGCTTTTTTCTACTAAAGTTACCAGGATTCAATCAATCATGGGGCTCACCTAATGATAATATCTAAACCTAATCACCTTCCAAAGAGCCCACCTCTAACCACCATAGTTGGATTAAATTCTCACCCTTTTCTTATTTTAATTTTTATTTTGTCAGTATATGTTTGCAGTACATGAAGTTTGCATTCATCTTGGGGAGGGGAAATATGGCTTGTTTCTTTTTTTAATCCCCTTCCCAACCACCTCCCTCCCTCCATCTCTAAATCCTCTTTCCACATTTACATTCTTCTTGTGTTTATTTTTCTTAGCTCATGTTTATGACATATAATGTTTATATTCATTGTGGGTATTAATACCTCACAGTGGGGATTAAATTTTAAAACATGAGGCTTTGAGGAACACATTTAATCCATATCTATCCAAGCCACTGCTCTGTGTAAGTGTACAGTGGGCGAGGTAAGGAGAAAGATGTCTAACATTTATTTCTCTAGAGAATCCTCACATTGCTTGCTGTTTCATTTTTACTTTCTGAATTAAGTATATGTTAAAACTATTCTATATAAAGCAATAAAATGGAACAACATTTAAGAGAGAAGACAAAGAGAAAAGGAGAGATAGTGGATGAAAAAAGGAAGATTTGTTAAATATATTGCATTTTTACTTTTGCTTTGCCATCACAAATAATTGGCTCACTTGGCTTTCATTTTTTTATGTGTAGATGCTATGTAGATTACTCCTGGATTTTAAAAGTAAGATGAATGGTGTAAAGAAAATTCTATGGTGGTCCAGGAGTTATCTAACTGTTGACTTAACAAAACTAATTTTGGCTGCACCATGAAGGTTCTTGGAGGCCCATATGAAGGAGATTCACCAGTGTGTATGTCTTTAGGGGTGTACACATATTATACATCTGACTGGGACTTGTTTTGGAGGAAAGGATCTACTAAAAATATTGAGAACCACACCTCTAGGTGATCTCTAAGTTTTTTTTCCTTCTACCAATATCTTTTGAGTCTATGAAGACTACCACTTTTTGGGTTTTTTTTATAAAAGGTGTTTGGGAAGCCAAATTAATGACTTTCAAGTCTGCCTATATAGCAGAATTACTTTGAAGGCTGTTGATGTGTTTTTTGTTTGTTGTTTTTAAGTAGAGAGTTGTATCTTTCCATTCAAATTACCAAATCAGAATTGTAAGACCGAGGGCCTTACCAACCGCTCTGAGGAGCTGACTGCAGCGAAGAACACCCAGGAAGGAACACACCGGACAAGTTGGAAAGTAAAACAGACCTTTATTAGTCTGGCCAGACAGCACTCCCAAAGCAAAGTAGCTTAGAGAGGCAACTGGCTCAGAGTCCGAGGCTGTTTTTATAAGGGGTCACAGGGGAAGTTAGCAAGCAGAACTTACAGAAAAGAGAAAAATATGTTGATGGCCAAAAGATGTTTGCAGATTGTCTTATAGATAGCTGTGTCCGAAACATTGGTTTTGGACAAACAAGGAGATGGGTAATTCACTTAGGAACTCTATGTTTGTTACAGATTTTATCTAGTGTCCCAGAACTAACAAGCACATTTTAACCATTAACTCACAATCAGTCACTATGTTGGGGCTTGAGTGGAGCTTTTATGATTACAGAGTTATGCAGTCCCACAAGAATCTCTGTGTGGATTAGTCAGCTTTTCTGTCATTGGGACAAAGTACCCAACACCCAAAATTTAAAAGAAGAGAGGTTTAATTTGACTCTTTCAGGCCATTGCCTTCAGGGTTGGGTGGTACCAAAGGAGTAGTATCGTGGGGGAAGGGGGTGACTGAGCAGAGTTGCTTAGCTCATCGCAGCCAGGAAACAGAACAGGGCAACAGTGCCATAGAGGAAAGGGCAAGGACAGATATTGTATGCAAGATTATGCCTCTATGACCCACCCAGACATGCCAGAAGTGTGCTTTATTAATGCCCTCAATAGCTCCCAAGCCAATCAAGTTGAGCCACAATTAAGCTTAATCACCGTAACAGCTGGACTTAATCACCATAACAGCTGGGCAACTGTATTTGTTCAAACCCCTCCCAGGGCCTTCCCATATACAGGCACTATTGAAACCACTGCGCTATGTCCAAGATGTGAGTCTGAACACAAAAAGTCAAAGGAGCCATACCTGTAACATGATATAACAGCTAACAATTTCTTTTCTTTTTTTGGTTTTCTTTTGGTTTTTTATATTAAATTTGTTTTTTTAAAATCCTTTTATTTTATTAGTACATGTTTTCAGTGCATGAGTTTATGTTCATCTTGTGGAGTAGGTACATGTACATAATACAAGTGATTTTTTAATCCCCTTTCCTTTTTTACCCATCTCCCTCCCTCTACCTCTAACTCCTTTTTCCCCACTTTCATTCTTGTTATTATTATTTGTAGCTCATGTTTATGACATACAGTGTTTGCATTCATTGAGGTTATTAGGTCCCTGTACATGGCATGTCTTAATTCTTCTTACTTTCCATTTCCTTCCTCCTCTCCCTTCGCTCTTGGTCTTCTGGAACCCTTCCCATTTACAACAGATCTATCCCCCTTTTCCTTTTATCCATCCTTTATTATGTTCTTATTTTGTACTTTGCCTTACTCAAATAAGAGATACCATTCTTTATTTCAGCTTGTGTGTCTGATTTATTTCACTCAACATTATACTTTCCAGGTGAATCCATTTTCTTATAAATCTGAATTTATCTTTCTTTATAAGGCAAGTTGTATTCCATTATACATAGATACCACATTTTCTTTATCCATTCATCTGTTGATGGGCATACAGGTTGCTTCTAGGATTTAGTTATTATAAATTGTGTTACTATAAACATTCATATTCATGTATTGCTATAGTATCACATCTTTAGCCCTCTGGGGAAGACATTTAGAAGGGGAATAGCTGGGTCATATGGAATTTCTAATTTTAGTTCTTTGAGAAACCTCCATACTGATTTCCATAATTATTATATTAGTTTATTTTTCCACCAACAGTGTAGGAGGGTTCCATTTTCACTACAGCCATGCTAACATTTGTTGATCTTTGACTTCTTGATGGTTGCCATACTTTCTGGTGTTAGAATCTTAGCATTGTTTTCATTTTTATTTCTCCAATGGCCAGAGATGTTGAACATTTTTTCATATGTTTGTTGGCCATTTGTACTTCCTTTGAGAAGTGTCTGTTCATTTCACTTGCCCATTTCTTAGTTTCTTTTATTTTAGGTGGCTAATTCTTTTGAGTTTTTTGTATGTTCTAGCTATTAGTATTCTGTCTGAAGAATAGCTGGTAAAAATTTTTTTCCATTCTAAAAGTAGTTTTATTTTTTGAAACAGGATCTTGCTATGTAGTTCAGACTGGCTTTGAACATAGTATGTGGCTGAGGCTTACTTCAAATGCACATCCTCCTGCCGCAGGCTCCCGGTGCTGGGATTACAAGCATCCTCCACCACATCTGGAAGCAGTTAACAATTTCTAAGTGCTTTATGTATATTACCTATACGACTTGAAGAGTCTAAGTTAGTAGGTCTGGCATAGACCCTACGGGAGTTTGAGAAATAAAGCATTAGAATATATTTCTTACAAGTCTTCTCTTCAGAGTAAATGAGTAAATTATATGTATTTCTTATGTTGCTTTCCACATATATTGTTAGTGTACTAGCTAACTAGTAAAAGTGTTTCTTGAGTTATCCAAATGATAAGACTTTTAATAATTAAATTGCATATTCAAATTTAGATAAATCAATTGAATAATTACTACATTTCACTGTTATAGTTGTGTCTCAATGCATTATTTTACCATTTTAACAATCTGGTGAGTTAAAAAATTATCATACCCATATTATAGATGAGGAAATATAGAGCATACAGGACATGAGGTTGCAAAACTGGTAAATCTCAAAGCTGGCATTGAAACCTAAACTGCTACTTACAAAATACTCATGCATTTTGTCACACTTCAAAATGACTGGAAAAGTACTCACCTCTAACAGTGCTGCCAGCATTGAGCAAAGTTGTCCCTCTGTATGGGAAGAGAGGAGGGGAAGTAAATTAGTAAGTAAATTAGCCTGATTCATAAGGCTGTATGTTCTAAAAGACTTTTATACACACCCCTAGACAGTACATATTTGGGGGTGGGAGTGGTAAGGGACAACAGGAGATTTGCTACAACTTCTTTCCTACTTAATATTTCCAGCAAAACTTGGAAACATGCTGTGATTGAAGAACACTTTAGCAGGAAAAAATACAGCCTTTGATGCAGATTTTGCTTAGGAATAGAATTTAGAAAAGTTTCTTATTTTCATACTATCACAAAAAAGTATACTGTATCTAATTTTTATAATTTATTAGAAACATTTGGACTTAGAAATGGACAATATTGTGAAGATTTGCAGAATCATACAAACATTTTATTCATAAAACCTAAGCAGACAGTATAATTAATTTATAATATGAAAATGAAATTATGAGTATGTCAGAACTAATTATTTAAACTTTTTGCTGATTGTTTTTTTGGCTCCTGAGTTGAAAATTATACAATTAAATGTTTTCTAAGAGCAGTTTCTTAGCTTGAAAATAAGCTTGTCTTAGAACCCTTGTGACTACTTGCCTGTATATTAAATTAAATATCCCTGAAGTACTTAAAGAAAAAAACAAATCAAGGTTACATCTAATTCTTGATGCTAATTGCCATTATTCAGTCTATCGGGTCTTTGAGATCAGGCAAGGAGCTGAACTTCAGTCTGATACCTGGGAAAGATAATTGGATGGATACCTTTAGTCTTCTGAAAGCCTGTCCAATTGGCTTTTTCTATAAATTAATTGCTAAGTGTGCCCCAACAGTGTACATGTTGTGCTTTCTACTCCCTACATTCCCCAACCAATTCAGCTATGCTTTTGCCTTGGCTTGTGTCTTAAAATGGTCTTTGACCATGTGAGAACACACAATTTTCAAGTGAATGCTAAGTGTCTAGAAATCCCTCTAAAACTTGGCTGACAATATATTATGACACTATAGCTCCAGTCTGTTGAAAAGAAGCAACTCTGGAGCTTTTTTCAGTCTATCTGTACAGAATTTATAATTCAGCTATTTCAACTCAAATCAGGCTGAAAACTTCCTGGCACTCATGCAATTTTAACTCCATTAAAATTTGGCCTAAGTCCGTCAGGTTGTTCTCTTGGCACAATACACTACCAAAGCAGTAAGGGAAATAAAAGTACTGGGAATTTTTCTTGAGCTTATTGAATGGTGGAGGTGCATGATACATATCTGTATTTTCATTTGTGTGTGTGTGTGTGTGTGTGTGTGAGTTTCTTCACCACTTAATCTATACAGATCTGATAGATATGCTCTTAATGTGCCATGGAACTATTCTTTATGATAACTTTATTTTGAATTATTTAATTCAGTGAATGTAAACTGATGCATAAAATGATTTACTTGGATGAAAGATAATTATATGACTGACATTTTGATTAATTGCATTCTTCAGTTCACGTCAATACTGAATCTAAAATGTGGGCCCATTTTATTCTATTTAAATGGAAGGAAACCAGCATCATTTCTTTAAAAATGAGAGTTGAAAACAGAGCTTTTGTTGCTCTGATTATGTTTGTGATTTTAATTGCTGAGATATTCACGTTTGGAAAGTATCTGCTGTCAAAGCAGAGAGCTAGTAAGTGTTCATAATGATTTTTGTACAATGGCAATTACATTGACAATCTATTTGGAGAATAACCATAATGGTTCCATTTAGTATGCATTCTGTGAAGGAGCATCAGGGTCAACATAAGGCCCATGAAAACGTCTGCTATGGCAGAGATTTCTATTATGTCATTTCCATTGTTGTTATGAAGGGAAAATGGAGACCTGAACTCTGAAATAATGAAGAAGAAAAGGAACCCATTATTATGCTACTATTATCACATCTGAGAGGCACTCCCTTGGGAAGCTATGTAGCAAAATCTTTCATTTCAGGGCTTTAATGCTGTTTTTCTTTAGGAAATTGAAAAGAAAGAAAAAAGAAAAGAGAAACATTGATTTTTAAAAATACACACAGATAATTCTGGAAAAATGTTGACTTTTAAAGCAAATTAGTGACCTACCTCTTTATTGTTTCTTAAATGAAATACTATTTGGAGCCTAGAGGGAGGAGGAAATGAACTTTTTGACCCTTTGGATTCTCAAATGATACTGTCCCAATGATACTATTTAAAACCTAGAGCAATTAACATTAGCCTTAACAACTAAATTGAATTTTTTAATAAAAATGCCAAATAATTGTAGTTTTTTGAATTCCAAGATATATAAACTATCTTTCCTATTTTATACTGCTTCTTCTGAAAGAGAAACTTTTGGAATGGAGATCAAGAGAAGCAAACTGTATAAAATATAACTAAATTACATTAAAAATAAAAGTAATGGGGGCCGGGGATTTAGTTCAGTGGTTCCGCTGCCTGCCTCGAAAGCACAAGGTCCTGAGTTTGATCCCCTGTACCAAAAAAGAAAAAAAAAGTAATAATTTCAAACACATGATTTTCTAATTATTTTGCTATATTTTAATACTACATATGCACTTGAAATCATTTATGCTTTGTCTGTCTGATGGAAATACTGTATAATGGTGTGCTACTATACATTTCTTCCCAGCATTGTATGATGACATTGTAATAGCTTGAAATTGGCTAAGGTAGGAATATTTACAAATGGTTATGGTGGTATTATGTAAACTGTAGTTATCAGATATCAGCAAATGCTACAAATAAAGCTTGATTTTATTGTTTTATTAATGGTCTAGACTTAAGAAAGTGAAGGAGAATGTTAATAATTCAGATTAAATATTAAACTGTGTAGTCTCTGTGAGCCATGCTTACTCCTCTCTGGGTTGTCTGAACATCAGCTGATCTTGCCTGGGCTCTCATATGTCTTCGGACTGGACAAAGTTTCATTTTAGTCAGAGTTCAGCAGGGGTAGTTAATCTGCAGCATCTCTGCTCTATTGGACAAGCATCCTTTTGACATCAACAGGCAAGCACAAGTGTGTTCATCTCATGGCAATGGCTTTTTAAAGCTAGTGCTTGTGGAACATTTGCTAAGTCAAAGTAACCAAAGAAAGTCACACAATTCAACCCAGATTCATACAGTTGGGATAGCAAGATATCAACTCTACTCACAGAGAGAGGACATGGTAAATTTGGGGGTACAATGAAGTACTCATGGAGGAGGTAAATGATTGAAGCTATTAATGTCATCTGCCTCAGGTACTAAGGCTAAGTGACCAATGACTTTGGAAGGAAACAGAAAGTATGCTATCCTGTACCTAAGTGAAGAATGCATATTAAGGAGCACAACATCTTCTATGCCAAACACTGCTCATAGATCAAGTAGTAATAGAACCAAACATTGCATATTGGAAGGCACTAGAGACCCTTACAGCAGCAGTTTTAATGGTAGTGGGGACATATTCTGATGTGTGCAGTTTTAGGAAGATATGGATAGATTTTGGAGATAATGACCACAGGTAACACTTTCATGGATTTTTGTTGCAAAAAAGCATAGAGAGATGGACTAGTATTTGACTAACAAATGAGGTCAAAATGACTTTAAAGTAATTTAAATTACATATTTTGATATGAACTAAATAATAGAGTTTATATGTTGATGAGGATCACTCAGTAGAGGAGAGAAAATAGCACAGTACAGAGAAGAGGGAATTACTGGCATTGTGTATTTTAATAGGCAGGAAGTGATAAAATCTAGTACTGTATACAGTTAGACTGCCTTTAGATTGCTCTTGGAGAATTTATCTACAGTAACAGAAGAAACAGTAGAGTGTATATATTTTATTGAATAGACTTGGTCATTGAAGTTGGTCGAAGTTCGCCATGAAACTTCTGAACTCCAGAATTCTGTAGTATAAAAGACAGAAGACCAATGGCATAATCATCTATACCTAATATCATCATTCTTATTACTGAAACATGCCCCCTCCAAACGTTTTTATTTTCTCTGACAACTCTCACTTTCGGGTTTTATGATATGTGCTTACTGAAAATCAGCCTAAAAGCATTTTCCCCACTCCAAGTATAAGAAATCATATTAAAGCACATTCATTTCTCAGTTTTGCTTTAGACCTGAGAGTTTAAAAGTCTTTTTATCTCAGCTGAAACAAACTGCATAGTTGGAATTACTTTTGAAGTACCACTTCAGGATTAAACATCTGAAGCATTTATTGACAAGAGTCAACCGCTGATAGTGATTGAATATTAAGGGTTTACTTTTTACAGTGACTAGGACTTGATTGACTCAACAGATAAGAACCCCCAAGAACAGTCAAAGAAAAAGGCACTAAATTAAGAGAAAAGAAAATCTAAAGATGAACAAAATGTCCCATAATATCTTAACACCCATCTATGTTGTTTTAAATGGCAGGATTTCTTTTTTCTTAAAGCTCAGTAACACCCCATTGTGTGTGTGTGTGTGCGGTGTCCTCAATGTTAAGTCTCAACAATCCTGTGCATCAGATAATAGTAAATTATTCCTTATCTAAGGAACCAGTCAAATGATTGCTCAGAGTACAACATTGCCTCTGACTTGAGGAATTCATCCTGACCATAGCTCAACAGACTGTCTCTTCATCAGGCTGTGGAAAAAACTGTACCATTGCACTTTGAGAAATGAGACATCTACACTTGGGGTTCATATTACTTGGATAATTTTTACCAAGGGGATATTTAAAGAGTTTTTAAAAAATGGTTATATCTTGACTTAGGTTTATTATAATAAAATACCATAGATTGGGTCACATTTCTAGAGATTGGAAAATTCAAAATGAAAGTTCTGGGAGATTCAGTCCCTTGTGAAGACCCTCTTCCTGGTTTGCAGGTGATGTCCTTCTTGCTGTATACTCACATGGAGAGAGAAGGGCAGGAAGGGGAAGAAGGAGAGGATCAGTGAAATAAGATAGAGAACCAGGTAGTGGGGTAGAACTACACTCTTTGTTTTCTTAGGGATATGAATCGCATAGTGGAGAACCACCCTCATGAACTCATCTAAATCAATTACCTCCCAAAGGCCGTCATCCCTAATATGATAATACATATTGCCAGTAAAGGTTCAATATCTGTACTTTGTATTAACAGAAACATTCAGTTCATTACAATGCATCTTCCAGGTAAAGTTATTTGGAATGAAACAAGATCTCCTTATTTAAAAATTTATGAAATGATTTCTGTGGAATAGTCCTGGGCCACATCAGCCCACTGCTATTTGAAATAATTAAGAGGAAAGGGAAGACTGAAATATCCCTGTGAAATTACCTCTTCTTCATTGATGAGAGGGTTCCAAATAGGATTACATACTAGTATGTGTTTGGTGCTTTGAATGAAACAGCAAGATGTGATTGTTATCAGAATTGTAGATTTCAAGGTCTGGCAGGCTCGTTGTATGGCTTGAGAAAATGATACTTCAATTCCATAAAGTTATTCATAATTGAAGGAACTACTTTTACTCGTAGAGCTTCTTGTTCAGTGAGGTCCTAGGTATGTACCTTAGCCCTGCAGGGACACCACTTCCACTACCTTGTAGCCATTTACATGAAGTACAAATTCTAAATGGGTTGTGAGGAATTAGATATGTATATTGTAACCCATGGGGAAATCACAAAAATTGCAAAGAGATGTTGCCAATTTCAATTGATAGGATAGAATAGTAGCATTCAAATAATTTAAAAGAAGGTAGGAGAAGATGAAGACAGGAATGCAAAAACAGAGAAGACCAACAGAAAAAAATAATTAATTGGCAGATCTCAGTGAATACTTTTTTTAATTACGTTTTTCATTGATGAGCAAAATGCCTGACACCAAAAGTTAAAAGAAAAAAAAATTATTTTGGTTTGTAGAGGTTTCAGTCCATAATCAGCTGGCTCCAAAACCGAGCAGCAAGGCAGAAGGGCATCACAGAGGAGAAACAGTTCATGGCAGGCAGAAGGCAGGAAGGCAGCAAAGCAGCAAATTGGTGAGGAAGCAAGCAGCAGGTAGCAACCCTCTTTCTGTCCCTTATATCCTATCAGGCAGCCTACCCTTAGAGCGGGTAGCACTCCCACCCAGAGTGGGGCAGCCTTAATCCTAACACTGTTGGTATAGAAAACAGTTTGGAGTCACTCAAAAAGTGAAAAAAAATTACCATAAGAACCCATAGTCAATACTTGGTATAGCTTGTAAACACATGTTCATAGTATTATTCACAAAATCCAGAAACTGTAAAAAACAAATACCCATTAACTGAAGAATAGATAAACAAAACATGATATATTCCACACAATGAAATATGGAGTATTATTTGGCCATAAAAATGAGTTAAGTACTGATGGATGCTTCAGAGTGGCTTGTTCTTCACAAGAAGATGCTAACTGAAAAAGTCAGAACAAAAAGCCACATACTGTATAACAACATTTATATGAAATGTCAGGAATACCTGTACTACTGGAGGCAGAACTGAGTGACAGTGCCTAGCGTGCATAAGGCCCTGAGCTCAATTCCTAGTACTACAAACGAACAAGCAAAAAGCCCAGAATAGGCAAATTCATAGAAACATAAAGTAGATTAGTAGATTAATGGTTGCTAGCATATGGGAGAAGGGGATGATGGAGAATGATTATTCAACGACTGTACAGTTTGCTTTGAGAGTATAGTATGGTTGAAGAACACTGATATGTTCTAAAGGCAATGAATTGTACCTTCAAAAATAGTTCAAAGCAAGCATTTTATGCCAAATGATCTTTTCCTCAAAACAAATTTAAAAAAAACTTGGACAGAGAATTGAAAAGACATCATATGAAGAAATAGGAATGATCTCTATGTTTGATGTGTGATACTTACGATAAGATACTCAGGAAATGCAAATTAAATTACAGTAGAATACCACTGCACACCCACAGTGCATGTTGGTAGGAATGTAAATTAGTACAGCCATTATGGAAAACTGCATAGAGGTTTATGTTCATTGAAGCATATTCACAGTAGTCAAGTTATGGAATCATTCTGCTGCATGTCCCTCAACAGAAGAATGGATAAAGAAAGTATGGTATATGGACAAAGTAGAATTGTGTTCGGCTACAAGAAAGAAAAAAATTTTATCCTTTGTCACACATGAACAGGATGGTGAACATTATGCTAAGTGAAATAAGCCAGGCATGGGAAAACAAATACCACATGTTCTTATTAATGTGTGGAATTGAAAACAATTACATTTAAAGAAGCAGAGAGTAGATGGGTCAATACCAGGGCCTGAAGGTGTAGGAAGGGATGAAGAAATTATGTCCAAAGGATATAAAGGCTCAATTAGAAGGAATATGCTTGTTTTTTCCTTTGAGATATACTGCACAATGAGAAATGTAGTAAAAGATAATGTATATTTCAAAATAGTGAAGAGTAAATTTCAAATGTACTTGTCACAGAAAATAAGTATTTGAGGTGATGGGCATGTTAATCAGCTTGATTTCATTATTTCACATTTTATTCATAAATCGTATCACTTTGTATGCCAGAAATATATACACCTATAATTTAATAATTTGCAGTTTAAAAATAAAAATTAGAAAGAAAAATACAGTAATGAAAATTAAGTGTTAAACAAATTTTGGAAGGTTATGGAAGGTTATGTACAATCTGCTGAATACCCAAAATGAAATTAATTTTTACTTGTTTGTAAAAAATAAATGGTATATACATATTAGGATTAATTCATATTAATGTTTTACATTAATAACAAAAATGCTAGTATTTGTAACAATTACATAAAATGAAAATCAATTTCTTCTAATACTCTATTATTATAAAGTGTTCCATTTTATTCCAAGTAATAGCCTTTTCCCTAGTAATAGCCTTTTCCCTAATAGCTACTTTGAGATAGACATTTCTACTTCAGCCTTCCTTGGTTTGTTTTATCTTTTCACTTTAATTCCACTGTACCTTTTTATTCAAAATAGATTTATTGAAGATAGCATAGAGTTAGATACAGGTTTCTAATGTGTCAACCTATACCTTTTTATTATACTTTTTTTTTTGGTACAGAGGATCAAACTCGGGTCCTTGCACTTGCGAGGCAGGCGACAGAACCACTGAGCTAAATCCCCGGCAACCTATACCTTTTAATTGGGGTACTTCCCTCATTACATCAGAGGGATTGGTATCAGTGAGTTTAAATCTAACAACTTGCTGTTCATCTTTTACATGTCCCATCTGTAGTTTTGCTGTTGTGTTGCTTTTGAGTTTTTTGCTTCCTTGTATTTTGTCCTTTTGAATTTTGAGTATGTTTTAGAATTCCATATTATCTAGATAATTGGATTATTAGCAACATCTCTATTTCATATTTTTATGATTGCTCTAGGATTTATGAAACATATTTAGCAGGTTACTTCAAAAAACATGATACCAATACTTTGTAAAGGGTATAAATCTCAGTTTCCACCTCATACCCTTTGTGCGACTGACATACTTTAAAATTCTCTGTATATTTTCAGTGAAAAGTTAATTTTCTTTTAACAATAAAAGTTATAAATTATACAATTATATACTATTCTAATTTATATTTTCTATTTTTATTAATTGTCATTTCTCACCCTCTTCCATTCTTTCAGTGGATTCAGATTTTCATCTGCTGTTGTTTTCCTGCTTTCTCAGGAATTTTCCGTAATGAACTGTTGGTTATAGGTTTCCTCAGCCTTTTTTTCCTCTGAAAATGACCTTACTTCACCTCATTATATATTGTTATTCAGACACAATTCATTATTCTTTTATTTTTGGGGGGAATGGGGATCAAACTCAGGACCTTGCACAATTCATCATTTTAATTTCTATAATTCGGTGCTTTTTAGTATGTTTACTGTTTTGCACAAAAATCTGTCTAATTCCAGAATGTTTCCTTTAATCTTAAAAGAAATGTGGTATCTACAGTTTGTCAATCTCTCTTACCCTACCCCATCCACTGGCTAAATTGTGGTAATAATCTATTACTTATCTCTGTGGATTCCCCAGTTATTGACATTTCTTTTTGTTGTTGTTGTTAAATTCTTTTATTGGTACATTTTAGGTATACAACACAATTACATTTCTCATTGGGAGTTGTACCTTTACATAATGCATCTTGGTTCTTATATTTTCCCCATTCCTAGCCCTCCCTTCACCCCCTCCACCCTTCCCTATTTACAAAGACTTTATTTCCATTTTTTCCATTTCTCATCATTTTTCCTTTCCCTTCTATCCTTTCCCCTGCCCCTCCCACTACCCCTACCCCTTTGGACCTTTTCTTCCTATTTTGGACTATCGATTAGTCATTCTAATCATTGGTACATTATAGGTATACAATATAATGACATTCATCTTTGGAAATTTGCACCTTTACATAATCTCTCTTGGTTCTTATTTTTCACCCTTGCCCAGCCCTCCCTTCAACCCCTCCAGTCCTCCCTATTTACAAAGATTTTGTTCCTATTTTTTCATTTTCTCATATTAATCCCATTCCCTTCTATCCTTTCCCCTAGCCCTCCCACTTCCTTCCCCTTTGCCCCTTTTCTTCCTATTTCACATGACCTATTATACATTTTAGTCCTTATTTACACTTTCAGTTTCTCACACCAGAGAAAATATTTGGTATTTATACATGTGTGTCCTATTTACTTCACTTAAGAGTATGGCCTCAATGTGCATCCACTTAGCTATAAATATCTCCAATTTCTCATTTTTTATGGCTGAGTAGTACTCCATTTTATTAAAAAAAGACAGGTTCTTTATCCAGTCTCCAGTTGATGGGCATCTGGGCTGTTTCCAAGTTTTAGCTATCACAAACTGTGCTGCTCTGAACATGGGCACACATATATCACTGTGGTATGATACTTTTAATCCTTTGGGGAAGATCCCCAGCAGGGGAATAGCAGGGTCAAATGGGACTTCCAGTCCTAGTTCTTTGAGGTATCTCCATACTGATTTCCACAGTGGTTGCACCAGTCTACACTCCCACCAGCAGTGGAGCAGTGTTCCTCTTTCCCCACAGCCCCGCCAGCATTTGTTATTGGTTGATTTCATGATAGCAGCTATTCTTTCTGGAGTGAGGTGGAATCTCAGCATTGTTTTCATTTGCATCTCTCGAATGACCAGTGATGTTGAACATTTTTTCATGTATTTATTTGTTATTTCTACTTCTTTGTCTGAGAAATGTCTGTTCATTTCAGATGCCCATTTTTGGATTGGGTCTTTAAATTTGGGAGGTCTGATCTTTTCAAGTTCTTTATAGATTTGAGATAGTAGACCTTTGTCTGAGGAAAAGCAGGTGAAGGTTTTTTCCCACATTGTGGGTTGTCTCTTCACACTGCTGGTGGTTTCTCTTGCTGTGCAGCAGCTTTTTAATAAGAAGAGATCCCACTTGTTGATTGTTTGTGCTAGTTCACGGGCAACTGAGGTTTTGTTCATAAAATTTTTTCCTACACCAGTGTCTTCAAGAGTTCTACCTAACCTCTGTTGCAACTGGTTCAGAGTTTCTAATTTAATATTTAGATATTTAATCCATTTTGATTTTAGTTTAGTGCATGGTGAGAGGTATAGGTCTAGTTTTAATCTTTGGCAAGTTGAAGCCCAATTTTTCCAGCACCATTTATTAAAGAGGCTATCTTTCCTCCAGTGAGGGTGTTTGGCTCCTTTATCGAAGATGAGATGGCTGAGTTTGTCTGGAGTTGTTTCTGCATCTTCTAATCTGTTCCACTGATCCTCAGGTCTCTTTCTTTGCCAGTACCATGCTGTTTTTATCACAGTAGCTTTGTAGTAGAGTTGCAGGTTGGGGATTGTGATACCCCCTGCCATGTCTCTGATACCTAGAATTGCTTTTGCTATTCTGAGTGTCTTCTTGTTCCAAATGAATTTTTGGATTGTTTTCTCAAGGTCTGTGAAGTATGCTGCTGGGATCTCAATTGGAATTGCACTGAATCTATATAGCAGTTTTGGAAGTATGGCCATTTTCACTATATTAATCCTTCCTACCCAGGAGCAGGGGATGTCTGTCCATATTCTGATATCGTCTTCATTCTCTCTTTTCAGACTGCTATAGTTTTCTGAGAAGAGGTCTTTGATTTGTTTCATTAGGTTGATTCCTAGGTATTTCAGTTTTTTGGATGCTATTGTGAAAGGAATTATTTCCCCTATTTCTCTCTCAGTGAGTCTGTCATTGGTATAGAGGAAAGCTATTGATTTTTGTGTGTTGACCTTGTAACCAGCTACTTGACTGAATTTGGTTATTAAGTCTAGAAGACTTTTGGTGGAGTTCTTGGGGTCTTCTATATAGAGTATCATGTCATCTGCAAATAATGACAGTTTGACTTCTTCATTTCCTATCTTTATTCCTTTTATTTCTTTCTCTTGTCTAAATGCCGTAGCTAATGTTTCCAGAACTATATTGAATAAGAGTGGTGATAGTGGACATCCTTGTCTTGTTCCTGATTTTAGTGTGAAGGATTTCAGTTTTTGATCATTTAGTATGATATTGGCTGTTTGTTTTTCATAGATGGCTTCTATCAGTTTGAGGCAGAGACCATCTATTCCATTTTTTGGGGGGGAGGTTATCATAAATGCATGTTGGATTTTGTCAAATGCTTTTTCTGCGTCTGTGGAGATAATCATATGGTTTTTGTCCTTGGCTCTATTGATATAGTGTATTACATTGAGTGATTTGCATATGTTGAACCATCCTGCGTCCCTTGGATGAATCCCACTTGATCAGGATGTATGATCTTCTTTATGATCTTCTGCATTCTACTTTCCAGTATCTTATTAAGGATTTTTGCATCTATTTTCATTAGTGAGATTGGCCTATAGTTCTCCTTTTCGGTTGGGTCTTTCTCTGCTTTGGGGATTAAGGTGATGCTTGCTTCCAGAAATGAATTTGGGAGTATTGCTTCCCTTTCAATTTCATTGAAGATTTTAAACAGTAGTGACAGCAGTTCCTCTCTAAATGTCTTGTAGAATTCAGCAGTGAAACCATCAGGGCCCGGGCTTTTCTTAGTTGGTAAGTTTTTAATTACGTTTACAACTTCATTGGTTGATATTGGGTTGTTTAGAATTTTTAGGTCTTCTTGGTTCAACTTTGGTAATTCATATGTATCTAGGAATCTGTCCATTTCTTCTGTGTTGTCCATCTTATTGGCGTATAGGTTCTGGAAGTAGGTATTGATGATCCTCTGGATTTCTGCTGGGTCTCTTGTAATTTTACCCTTTTCATTCCTAATTACATGGATCTGGGCCTTTTCGTTCCTTTTTCTGATAAGGTTGGCTAAGGGCTGTCAATTTTATTGATTCTTTTGAAGAACCAACTCTTGGCTTCATTGATTTTTTGTATTGTTCTCTTAGTCTCCATTGCATTGATTTCTCCTCTGATCTGTATAATTTTCTCCCTTGTGTGAGCTTTGGGTTTGTCCTGCTCTTCTTTTTCTAGGAGCTTGAGGTTCAGCATCAGGTTGTTTAATTGGGCTCGTTCTGTTTTCCTAATATGCATATTCACTGCTATGAATTTCCCTCATAAGACTGCTTTCATTGTGTCCCATAGATTCCAATATGTTGTATTGTCATTGTCATTTAATTGAAGGAACTGTCTGATTTCTTCTTTAATTTCCTCTGTGACCCATTGGTTATTCAGAACTGTGTTATTCAATTTCCATGTGTTTATGAAGTATTGCAGTTTCTTTTGCTATGGATCTCCAATTTCATCGCACTATGGTCTGATAATATACAGGGGATAACTTCAATTCCTTTGCACTTCCTTAAACATGTTCTATGTGTGAGTATGTGGTCTGTTTTGGAGAATGACCCATGTACAGCTGAGAAGGATGTGTATTCTGATTTTGTGGGGTGGAAGGCTCTGTAAACATCTGTTAAGTTCATTTGTTCAAGAGTTTGATTGAGTTGTAATATTTGATTTCTTATTTTTAGTCTAGTTGATCTATCTATTTGCGACAGTGGGGTGTTGAGCTCCCCCACTACAATTGTATAAGTGCCTATATGACTTTTCATGTCCGTTAGTATTTATTTTATATAGTTGGGTGCACTAGTGTTTGGTGCATAGATATTTATGATTGTCATCTCTTCCTGTTGGATTGTTCCCTTTACACAGATACAGTGTCCTTCTTTGTCTCTCTTAATCAGTGTTGGTTTGAAATCTACTTGATCTGCAAAGAGGATAGCTACTCCTGCTTTTTTTCAGGTTCCTGTTGCATGGAGTATTGTTTTCCACCCTTTAACTTTCAGTCTATGAGTTTCCTTTTGAATGAAGTGTGTTACTTGTATGCAGCATATTGTTGGATTTTCCTTCTTGACCCATTCTACCAGTCTATTTCTTTTGCTTGATGAATTGAGACCATTAATGTTGATGGTTATAACTGAAACGTATTGACTTGTCATTCCCATGACTTTTTCTTTTTGTTGGGTTCTCCTCCTTTACATTTAATTTCTTGTCATGCCAGATGAGTTCATTCTGCTTTTCTTACTGGGGTTGTGATTCTCAATGTCTGTTCCTAGGATATTGTGTAAAATTATTTGGAGTGGTGGTTTGGTATTCACGAGGTTCCTAAGGTGCTCTTTGTCATGCAAGTATCTTACTCCTCTATCAGTTTTGAAAGATAGTTTTGCAGGGTACATCAATCTGGGTTGGAGGCTGTTTTCTTTTAGGGCTTGGAATATGTCACTCCAAGCTCTTCTTGTCTTGATGGTTTGTGTTGAGAAGTCTGGTGTGATTCTGATGGGCTTTCCTTTGTATGTGATTTGTTTCTTTTCTCTAACTCCTTATAGAACTTTGTTCTTCTGTTGTGTTTCTGGAATCTTAACAATTATATGCCTATGTGTAGATGTTTTTTGATCAAGGCTATTTGGAGTCCTATATGCCTCACTTATGTGTATGTCAAGTTCTTTTCCCCTGCTTGGGATGTTTTCCGCCATTACTTCTGTGAAGAGTTTTGTTATGTCATCTGCACTGTCTTCTGTTTCTTCATTTACGCCAATCAATCTTATGTTATTCTTCTTTGCATTGTATAGCAGCTGCTGGATTGATTTCTCACGTTCCCTTATAATTTTGAAGCAATTTTTCTTTTCCTTGTCACTAATTGCAATCTTATCTTCTATATCTGAAATTCTGTCCTCACATTGGCTCATTCTGCTGTGTTTTTCATGTCCTGGAAATCTATTTGCATCTGTTTTATGGAGCCCATTTGTTTCCTATGTTGGGATTCCATCATGTTCCTCAGCTCCTCTCTAGATTTATTAATCATGTCTTGCATTAGGAGCATAATTTTTCCTGTTATCTGAGAAATTATTTCTGATTTCATTTTTTCCAGATCCCCTTTTGTTGCCAGTTCAGTGGGTCCAGGTGGTTGAGTATCAGAGTGTTCCATCTCATTTCCCTTTGGGGTTGCTGTAGGCGATCTGGAAGTCTGGTTTTGAGACTTATGTACGTGTTTTCTCATTTCGACTGTGGGGGCGGGGGGGTGCTGTTGGCACCCTCGTGGCTCTCCTCCTCTGAGCTGGGAGAGGTGGGACAGGGGCTGGGAGCGGTGGTAGGGATGGTGGCCTGGAATCCCCTTCCTCTGGGCTCGGAGCAGCAGAACAGAAGGCGGCCCAAAAGCCCTTTCCTCTGGGCTGGGTATGGCGGGAGGGATGGTGGCCGGGAAGCCCCTTCCTCTGGACCAGGAGCCTTGGGATGGTGGCTCAGAAGCCCTTTCCTCTGGGCAGGGAGCAGCGGGATGGATGGTGGCCCAGAATCCCCTTCCTCTGGGCCTGGAGCCTTGGGACAGAAGGCGGCCCAAAAGCCATTCCTCTGGGCTGGGAGCAGCGGGAGGGATGGTGGCCAGGAAGCCCCTTCCTCTGGACCAGGAGCAGTGGGGACATTTCTTATAAATGGATTCATACAACCTAAAGTCATCTTTCCCATAACAATTTCAAGGATCATCCCCATTTTAGCTTGTATCAGTACAACACACTATACTATTCTATTGTATAAATAAGATATTTTCCTTACCACTTCATCACTAGAAATGTATTTGAATTATTTCCATTGTGCGGCTTTTAAAAATAATCCCGCTAAGGACCTTTGTGTACAAGTTTTCTTGTTAGAACAACTATTTAAATTTCTTGGAGGTACATGTCCAGAAAGGGAATTGCTGGCTTATATGGTAATCTTTTGTGTAACTTTTGGAGGAAACTCTCAATTGTTTTCTATTTTCCACAGTGGATGCATCATTTCCTATTCCCACCAGCCATCCACAGAACTGTCAGTGTCTTTGTATTATTCCAAACAGTGTTTCTTTTAGTTATCTTGATTATAGCCATCGTAGTGATTTTGAAGAGAACTCACTATAGCTCATTGTTTTGCACTTCCCTGATGGATAATGATTGTTTGCATCTTTTCACGTGCTTATTGGCAATTTGTATATCTTCTTTAGGGTAATGCCTTTTCAAATCCTTTTCCCATGTAAAACTGATTGTCTTATTGTTATAGTTGAACTTAGATATGTGGGTTTTATTTTTTATTCTGTTCTTTTACATTGGTCTGTATATCTGCACTTATGTCACTATCACACTGTCTTGATTTTGCAATTTTGTAGCAAGCTCTGAAATCAGGAATTGTGAATCCACATTTCACACCACACAAGACCATATTAACAGTCAAGAAAAATCAAAATGACTCCAGTACATATTTCTGAAAATGCAGTTGTAACTGACTACTAGGCACTCATAATTGATGCCTGTGTCCATTTGAAACAGGCCCACCATTGTAATTTTTTTAGTACTTTCTTACTTTCTCGCTTTTTTTTTTTTGTACTGGGGATCAAACTCAGGACCTTGCACTAGCGAGGCAGGTGTGGCGCCACTGAGCTAAATCCCTGGCCCTACTTTCTGGCTTTCTACGAGGCTCATTTATGTACTTCAAGCCCCAGTGCTAGAATGAGCCATTTTTTTCACAGATCTTTTGACTGATGAATGATATTAGAAATCTGAGCTGTAGGTTTTCTTGTTGCTTTTGAAGTGTTTTAACTTGTGGGTGCTAAGCTGATTAGAGAGGGGAAAATAACCTTTGTATAGAAACATTTTAATATTTATGTTTGTATCGTCTACGTATTTTAGGAAAAATAAATTTATGCTGATGTATCCAAGTCTAATGAAGTATTACATCACCGTACTGTTTTTATGTTTCATTTTCTAATTGCTTCTTTTTTGTAAATTGGAAATTCATATGATTAATGTAAATTCAGTATTATTTAGGAGCTTTGCTTACTGTTCATAATAGTTTTATTATTTTTGTACTATATTTTACATGCATGATTATGAATAAGGAAAGTGTTTCTTTTCTAATATTACTCATTTTATTTCTTTTAAATTGCTCATTGTGCTTGATAATATCACTGTTTAGTGAGCATTTGAATACAGGTGTGGAAAGCTGATATCTTGATATTTTTTCTTTTAATCTAAAGAGGGAAGCTCTCAATATTTGACTATTGAAGATGCTCTTAGCTAATGGTTTATTTGTTTATTTATTTGGAAATTCAGTTTCAGATGTTGGAAGTTCCCTTGTGAGCTTCATTTGTCAGGAGTCATTTTTTTAATCATGAATTGTTGAACTGTTACAGTTGCATAAGCAAAGATCATATAGTTTTCCCTTTCATTATGTTTTTGGTGAGTTATAGTGACATTCTTATATTAAAAGTTACATTCCTGGGGTAATTACCACTTTTCATTCATTATCCTTTTATTATCCTTCTATTTTTAATATTTGATAAATTTTGCTTCTAAATTAATGGATGATAAGGCACTGTACTTCTAAATTCATTGCTAGGTTTT
Organism: Heterocephalus glaber; assembly: GCF_053883595.1. Classification (NCBI taxonomy): domain Eukaryota; kingdom Metazoa; phylum Chordata; class Mammalia; order Rodentia; family Bathyergidae; genus Heterocephalus; species Heterocephalus glaber. The sequence goes on along the minus strand of NW_028258315.1, from coordinate 81,281,556 downwards.
ATATCAGGATTTTGCAACCTTCATAACAAGATGTGGGAAATGATACTTCATTGGTTTCCTGATGGGGTTTGGTAAATCAGTAATGTCTTACCAGCATGTTCTCCTTTTCATCTCAATTGTCCAGTACATTTTAAAAATTGTCCATGTTATCTTGTATTACCTCTATACTATTTTTCAGTGTTTCTCCTTGTGTTACTTATTGTCACTTTCCTTTTAGGTTTTGACTCATTTTTCTAGAGGCTCAGCAATTTTTTTAATCTGTTTAAAGAACTAATTTGATGTCTTACTGGTTTTCTCTATTCTTTTTCTTCCTTTTCTGTTTTATTGACTTCCAATTTTGAGTGTTCACTTAGTCTACTACATTTTTTATTTGATTTCTTTTCTTTTTTTAACTTTCTTATGTGGAAGCATGGATCACTTATTTTAATATTTTTTCTTTTTTAAGATAGGAGCACTTCAAAATATTACTATCCACAGTTGTGCTGAATAGCTTTATCTGTTGCATATTTTCCCTTTTCCTGCCTTTTGGAACATGTTCTAATTGCTTTTATGATTTTTTTCTTTGAAAAGCTGTTATTTAGAGATTTGTATTTTAATATTTGAAGGCTTCTAAATATTTAATATATATTTTTCTTTAAGTATAGTTCATAAATATTGAGAAATGTTTAATAATCCACTTATGGCTGAATGTTTCATGTACATGTGGCAGTTGTTGGTTGAAATGTTTTATACATATTAAATAGGTAGAAGTGGTTAATATATCATTCAAAAATTTGCTATATTTACTGAATTTTTAGCAAATTTTTCTAAAAATTATCAAGGACTTTTAAAATCTAATTGTTGATTATTTTCTTTCTTTTATTTTGTCACTGTTTTTCACGTGTTTCAGTTTTATAATTAATAGTATGTACATATGGCATTACTGTTTCTTTAAGAAGTTTTATCTTTCATCACAATGAAATATCTCATTTTATCTGATATTAATAGAGAGACTAGATATAGTCTGCTTACTGCACTTGATCTTAGCCAAAAGGCCGAGAAACGATGTATAGTCTGCTTACTGTCTATATGGTATCTCTTTTTTTCATCCAATTATTTTAATCTGTGCCTTTATATTTACATTTCATTATACAGATGGCAAATGATTTGGAGTTTCTTTTAAAGTACAATCTGGCACCCTCTGTCTTATATTTGAGTACTTTTTTCTACTTTATATATATTTATTAATATGGTTGAATTTAAACCTTTCCTGCTACTTTTTTTCACGTGCTCTTTTTTTTCTGTTATTTTTTCTTGTTTCAATTCCATTTTAATTTTTTTCTTTCTCTTTCTCTCTCTTTTTTTTTGTTTGTTTGTCTGTTTGCTTGCTCTTCATAGTTTTTCTAGGACAGAAGTCTTCATAGCATGATCCATGGACATGTATTGGTCACTGGGACCATCTCAGGCAATCACCAGTGACATCAAAAACTATTTTCATAACCAAACCAATATGTTGTTTGCTGTGTTACTAACTGGTCAAAACAATGAGTAAAACCATGTGAATATGTGAAAATTAGTATGAATCATGTCAGTGACACAGAATTCTGCCATGAGTCATTTTATTCTTCACTGAAAAGCGCTTTCAGTGAAAGAGACTCCACTTTGATATAGAAATGTCCTTTGGGAGACAGGAAGTTATTCATTTTATTAAATTATGACCCTCAACTGCAAAGCTTTTTAATATTTTGTGTGATGAAATGAAAAGTATACTAATCACACTTCTGCAGAAGACTGAACTTGGAAGAGTTTCTCCAGGTAAAGAATTGTTTGATGCATTGAGTTACAGGCTGTGAAGTCCAATTTTTCATGAAAAACCATGACTTTAAGTGAAACCCAAATTATTAAAAAAAAGAATAAAAGATAGATAATAGAAAGTTAAGGACATCAGTCTTCCTCAAATGGAAAGGAGATCAAGAGGAGTGGGGAGAGGGGAGAAAAAGGGTATGAAAAAAAGAAATTAAGATATGTTTTGTATATGTACCAACTCCACATGAGGAATGTAAATATTATGTATTGCAAACATGTACTTATAAACATTTTTAAAATAAAAAAAAATTGGATTTGGAAATTTGCTTTACTACTGTTAGCTTGACTGCTTCCCTTTACTTAGATGCTTTTTTTTGTGAAAATACATGATGATAATAATGAGTATATTTTAAAATATAATACAGTAAAATGTGCAAACATTTGGAGATATGCATAATGTGATTCAAAATCTATTTTCCAAAGGATCAATGTAGAACACTGCAAAATTATGCACGAGTAAAGGATCAGCTCAACATGGAACATACACCAATGAATTTCAATCTAATATAGAAGAGTAAAGAATATTCATTAATATACTTTCTGCTGCCACCTAACAACTAAATTTTGTGGCACTTCCACTACTCAGGTTGTGGTGTAGTATGAAGAAAATATACACCATGTCCGAAAAGGCTGTGAAAAATACTCCTCCCTTATTAGATTTCTTATCTGTGTGAGATTAGATTTTATCCAAATGCTTTAGCCATGATAATTTATCACAACAGGTTGTATACAGCAACATATATGAGAACCAAGCTCTCTTTTCTGGAACTAGACATTGAAGAACTTTGCAAAAAAATGCTTCTTACTCGATATGTTTTACATTTTGGAAAATAGTTATTTTTCATTGCAAATTCGTTTCATTTATGGTATGTAAATTAAAATTTAAATGCTTTGGAATTTTCCAGCTTTAATTTCAAATTTAGTAAATTTGAATATAACAAACAAAAGCTCTTTAATATCCTCAATAAATTTTAAGTAAGTACATGGTTCTGAAGACCACAAATATTGAGAACTATTAGGGTAGAGATTACAATATATATCCTGAACTTTCATGATGTTACACAATTTTCACCAGGAGGAATCTCCGTTCATTAACCCGTCAGGTAAGGGCAATATTGGCACCTAAGGCTGTTGGAGCAGAGATTTGGAACTTTTATCCCTCAGTCAGCAAAAGCTGGAACCGCGAGTCCAGCTCCCAGATCATGTGCCTTCCAACTGCCCCACAGCAAGCAAAGGGAGTGAGACTCTGCGCTTCCCTAGGGTGAGGAGGGCGAGTGGATTAAGTGAGTAGGAAGGATCTCATTTCCCCTCTTTGCTTGACCATATTCAGTCAGTCCAGGTGGTTGTCATGGAAGTTGTAAATTCCTGGCAAAAGTCATCTTCAATCACCTCATTTTTCCCCTTTGAAAATGTATCTTCTGGGAGGTACTTTTTACTTTTACTCTCTCCTTGTCTCCTTTTTCTCAGCAATTTCACTGTAATATAACTAAGTGTCATTTTCTTTTTCTTTTAATGTTGTGCCTAAAGGTCATTGGCAGTGTTGGTTGATCAGCTGTATTGAATAAATATTGGGCATTATTTTCTCTAAATACTTTCCTTTCGTTTTCTCTTCTCTTTGGGGCTCTACACGTATTTTAGCATAGCTGCTATAATCTGACTATGCTCATTTCCTTATTTCACGTTTTAAACTTCCCAACTCCCTATTGGCCCAAGTTCATAGACGTCTGTTTATCTGCTGTGAAATTTCTGGAAGTTTTCCTCCCAGGGTTCAATCCTCTGCTGGGTCTTTTTATCTAAAATTGTAGAATGTAAACTTATATTTTTAAGATTTTGAGTTTGAATTTGACTTTTTGGTTTCAGTTTCTGCCCTGTTATAACTAATTTCTTCATACATTCTCTTTTCACCATAAGCATATTGTCAGTAGTTGTTTTTAATTGTTTCTTAATTTCTTTTTTTTTCTTAATTTCAATATTGGTAAATCAGTGAGTATTTTTTTCTCTATTATTAATCATAGTATTGTGCTTCATTACATATCTTATAATTGCTTCTTTTTCTATAAATATATTGAAGACTGAGGCATAATTTTGAATCACTTTTTCATTGATAAGCCTTTTCCTACATCTATTAGTTCACGTGCGATTTCTCATACAGGGGTCTCTGATTATGGGATTTTCTCAACTCTCAACTACTTACTCTGCCCTCTACATTTAATGATTCATTTTCATATTCCATTTGTAAATAAAAGCATAGACTGCCGTGAATTTGACTACATATGGTCACATAACCACCAATATAATCAAGATAAAAATGATATTGTTATATCTTACAGGCTCCCTCATTCACAACCAGGATAACTACTATTCTGATTTTTATGATTGTAATTTTGTTCCAGAATGTCGTAAAAGTGGAATCTTATGGTATGTACTTCAGTGGGCTTCTTTTCATTAGTGCGGTATACTTGAGATTCATCCTTAATCTATGTATCTATGCTCATACACAGTACGTAGTTGACCCTAGGGTTCACTCTAGGTGTTGCAGCTCTATGAGTTTTGACAAATGTGTAATGACACATGTCCAACATCATAAATCATGCAGAATACTTTCACTGCCCAAAAAGTCCTTTATGCTTTTCATTTTCCTCTCCTCAACTGCTGGCAACTCTTGATCGTTTTGTTTGTGTGTCTGTCTTTTGTTTGTTTTTTGAGACAGGTCTTGTTATGTAGTTCAGGCTGGGCTTGAACTCACTATGTGAGGCTGCCATGGAACTTGGGGAGATCTTCCTGCTTCAGCCTCCCAAGTGCTAGGATTACAGCCATGTGCCACCACTCCTGGCCAAACCTTGATTTACTACCTCCATAGTTTTGCTTTTTCCAGAAGGTCATATAGTTGGAATCATACAGTGTGTAGCCTTTTCATATTGGCTTCTTTCACTTAGTAATATGCATTTTAGGGTTTTTCCCTGTCTTATCATAGCTTGACAGTTAATTTCATTTTAGTGCTGAATAATATTCCATCATGTTGATGTTGCACCATTTATTTTCTCATTCACCTCCACAAGGCCATTTTGGTTGTTTCTGAGGTTTAGCTTAAGGTTCCATAAACATCTTTGTGTAGTTTTTTGTGTGGTTTTAAGTGTTAATTAATTTGGGTAAATATCAAGGAGTGAGATCGCTGTAATATATGGTAAGAGTATCTTATTAAGAAACCACTAAGCTATTTTCCAGAATGGATATACCAGTTTGCATTTCCACAAACAATAAATGTCCTCACAAGCATTGGTTAGCCAACCTCAGGTCTGTCACTGTGCTAATACAAAATGGATTACTTCAATCTGCACACCACTTATGTGTTTGGGCTGCTTGTGGAAATGATCATTACGGTAATCAAATGATTAAATGTAACAAAGTATGGGAAGGACTTTTTGGCTGATTGAATTGGTATTTGAAAAGAATTTAAATGGCTTGAATGGTGAGATTTAGTGATTCAAACACAGTAAGGTTTGGAAAGCCAGTGGTGTGAACATGCATTGGCTGGGGTTCATATGTCAAACACTCAAGTGTAAAAGGGACTTGGAACCCAGCATGAACTACATTGTGGCTGCTCAGAGTTAATCCTAGGCTGCATGAGCAAGGTCCAGGATCAGAGCAGGGGGTGAGTTTTTCAGTCACTCGTGGCTCTTTGGGAGCTCCATGGTTATCTCTGCTGCCTGGTTGGGTGTGGGGTTAGGAGGACTTTGAGAGCCAACATGGCCAGGCTTTCTTAATTAGAGATGAGGAAATGGGCTGTGTCTCGATTCTAGCCTGCATCAGAATCACCTGGGCTTGCATAAATTCAGCTTGCTGGGCCCTTCTGCTAGTGTTTGATTCAACAGTCTCAGAGGGGCTCATCTTCAGCAGTTGCAGGTGATACTGGAAGTTCCGGGACCACACTCTGAGACTTTCTTCTGTCAAGGTAAATTACTGACTACTTACTGAAGCACAGAAACATAACCCAGAACATTGTTCCTGGGGATTCTGAAAAATGTTTTAGCTAAAGGAAACTTGACCTGGGCCTCTTCCATGGCAAGCCCTGAGCTGGGACTCAGAAAAAAGTTTTAAGCAGGGCTGTTGTCTGCCTCTTCTTTCTTCTCTCCTGCAGAAGGGCTAGAACATGGCCACAGAATAATGACAGTGAGAGAGTGACTGGTTAGAACATTCTAAGCGGTGTGTGTGTGCGGGGGGGGGGGGATAAAAGTGGTCAGGCTCTCTGGAATGGGAATCTCAGCTTTGCTTCTCACTAGCTACAGGATCATGTCTTAGTTCGTGTTCTGCCACTATAACAAAATAGCTAGGGCTGGGTATTTTACATATTGAAGAGGCTTATTTATCATATGGTTCTGGAAGTCCAAGAGCACAATACCAATTTTTCTCAGCTCTGGCTTCTCTTCACAGCCCCCTTGGCTGTACTGAATCACAGTGGAGACATTATGGCAGGACTGCATGCTAGAGGGACAGATCACCCAGTGAGACAGGAAGTCAGACAAGTCCAGGGGCCAGCTTTGCTCTTTTATCAACCTGCTCATACAGGAACTAACCATAATTTTGTGAAAACCACCTTAAATCCTTCTGAGGGCATCGTTTCCAGTGTCCTAACCTTATGCTACACCTCTTATAGTTCCCACCACTTTTTAATGCTGTCATTACCAGGAACCACGCTTCCAGCACATGAAACTTTGGAGACCCCCTCAAACTATATCCAAATCACAGCAGGCTATGGGTAAGCTTATCTTCATTTCCTCAGCTCCCTCATGTATAAAAGGTTGGGTGCCAGTTGCTTCTGATTTCAATGGTCCTGCTCAATGGCTGTCATTTCTTTGTCTTTTCTTTCCTTTTATGTTTGTTTTGTTTTCTGCACTGCTAGAGAGCATACCAGGCATGTGATTTCCTATGAACCTACAGTCATTTGCATTACAAGTGGTCATGGTCCCTGTCTATCGGAAGGTAGGTTTTGTAGAACCTGTCATTTCCTGGGAAATTGTTCTCCATCTCATTTCATGTTGGGTGAGTCCTTTTCTCACAGAATAGACTAGACTCGATGCAACAGGAAACACTGAGAATCAATTCTTTGTTATTATAGACCCTATTCCTGCGTCCCGGTAGGAGACCATCAACCAGAAACTTTTTGCAAATCCTCCGAAGGGGACAGAAGCAATGAGAGCTGCTCTTGCTCCCTCGATGCAGTAGTGTAGCATTTACTCACTTCTGTAATAACCCGAAATGGTCTAGTGTTAGCATTCTTCGAGCAGTTGGCAATTATAGTCAGAGATTGTTGTTAATTTTTTTTAAAGCAGCTTATGGCAGTGACAAAAAAATGATTGCTTCTGAAAATTCATGGAGTGTCAGCTTCGTCCACCATCATGGAGAATACTATTAAACTGTGAGGCACTGAGAAAATGAAGCAAGAAATATCAAGCAGCTGTACTGAGAGTGGAGTCCAAAGATTCAGAGCTGAGGGAGAGCATATTGGCATCCAATATATCACATCTTCACTGACCGACTCTCTCTTTCTCTGTTTCTTTTCTATTTTTCATTCTCAGAACACTCCAGGGCAATGTGAGCCCCAGCTTCAGAACACAGTGCCAAAAGAGAACTCACCTAACCTGTGGTTGTCCTGCTTCAGGACATGTCGAGGGTCACTGCATTGCAGCTGGGACAGAACAAACTCATCCTTGGCCACAGGTCCACAGGAATATCTTCTCTGGTGGGTGGGTGTCCACTTAGGTGTGTCATGTCTGCTTATTTGAAGTCAAATTTTTTCTCACTGAAAGCTAGCCTCAGCTAAAAAATACTCTGTTTTCATCCAGTCTTCTAAAAACCAAAAGGAACTAAAAGAGCAGCACCACTGAGTGGAATTGCTCTTTAGGTGATTCTCCAGAGAGACTCCCAAAGATGGGAGGTGTGGTGAGAGCACATCATTCCTCACCTCCAGAAATTTCTCCTTCACAGGGTGCCTTGGGATTGCTCTGGATGTTTTGAAGAGGGAAACCCAGTGGTCAGCTCATAGATATCCACTAAGGTGACTTGATGATGGGTAGGTACTTCTGATGAAGGAGGCATCTGACAAAGGAGGGGAGGAATCTGTAACAGTGAAGGACACTGAGAAGCACATTGAGACAGCTGCTTAAGACCACCAACACCTGTGTCATCCACTTTTGCCATGACAATACTTCTTTGGGTCTAAGGTGACTCAGCTATTGAGCACAATGAAGTACTTCAGTCAAGAGAGCTTTTGCCTGATGCACAGGAAGCCTTCGAAGTCCTTTTGTTTACCAGCTCTTAGGATTGTTGTCTGGTATAGATCTGATTTGACAAGATAGTGACACCATGGAAGGTGGCTCTCTGTGTCTTAGAGCATCATTTGCTCAGAAATATTTCCTTGGTGTCTTCTGTCTGCCTAGCCTGTGCTGGACACTGGAGTTCAGAAAAAAAAAAGACAGTCCTAGACTTGGTTTTGCAGAGGGAGATGAGTGCAGACAGCGGGTGGCAGGACAGAAATAGGGAGTTAGTAACTGTGAGTTCAGAGGAAACATTTCTGGAAATTTTATGTGAAGCAGGCATCATCTTAGATGGAGCTTCTTTTGTGGCAAAGGCATCCTGCCAAAGGGAACAGCTTGGACAATGGTGGAGGTGAGAAAGCAAATGGCATCATGGGAAGCAGCTGGTGTGGTGTCCTGTGTGGGAAGAGGGCACAGAGACCTGAAGAACAGAGCTGACTCACATGGCGAGGGCTCAGTGCCAGACCCCAGAGCCTAAAACTGCTGAAGCCTGTGGGTAGAGCTGCTGTTCCATCAATATAGACCTGTACAGCTTCAGAGCCTTCCTTTGCTGTGGCCTCAGGCTAGATTTGCCATGGCTGGAGCCTAGATCTACTGTTGCACAAGCTTAGACATTCAGTGTCCTCAGAGCTTGACTTTCTTTGGCTACAGGCTAACCTGCTGCAGCCTCAAGCCTCTGTCTGCTGTGGCCTCAGGCTAGATCTGCCTTGGCCTCCAGCTAGACATGCAGTGCCTTTTGAGCAGAGGCCTGCTTCAGCCTGATGGCTGAAGGTCAGACCCTAGACCTGAGAACAGGATTCTGGTTTAATGGCCCTTAACTGTTAGGGCAGGGTATTCAATATAAGTGCCTGGAAATCAGAAAGGTCAGTTCAGGTTCTAAAGGCTAGAGATTAATGGTGGACATCAGGTCTCACATTGTCAGGTGGATTTGGGGCTGCACACAGGTGGTTCTTGATCTCTGACTCTTCCTCAGTTCTTCCTCAGTTCTTCTGTGGGCTGAGTTCACAGGGTCCCCTACTTGCCAGTTTTTAGGTAGGTGGTGACAGATGAGTGCTGGACATTTGGCTGCCTGTGTAGAGTCATTAGAGTCATTTGTTTGACAAGTCCAGCAACAAGGTCCACCTGTCCGACATGAGTGTCTGCTGGGGTTCTGGAAAAGTGATGAAGTAGGTTCATCTCCTAGAGGAGCTTTCCAAAGAACAGCCTCTAAGAAACATGGGTCCCCATATAGAGAGACTGAGGAGGGCCCTTCTGCTTCCTAATGGTGCTCCTAGGTCTGTGAGGTACTGTGATAGGGTCCCTGGGAAATATCCAGGTCCTGCATGCCTATGACTCTACACTGCAGTGCTCCCAGTAGACCTCCATGCAGGATTGGAGGGGGAGTGTTCCCCAGACAGCAGCATCCGGGGAGGAGGTGATGGGGTCGGGCCTCTACCAATTGCCCTCCTGTGCCCTGTTCATTAAGCCTGAGGACCTCAGAGCTGACAGTCTATTCTCTCTCTGGTTTTCAGAGGATGAAGGAGCATTTCCTAAGTCCAGGAAAACCTGTAACCCCTCCAGAAATTTTTATATGACCATTATACCTCAGTTAGCTTTCTGGCCCTAGAAATCTATGTCAAAGAAATGTGGACATATGAAAACTTGACAAGCATTCTCTTTCCCTTGAGAAAAATGTCCCAGTTAGAACACCTAGCACCTTCCTGGTGGCATTTTAGGTTTTAGGAGACGAATGCTTCCCTTTCAGCTTCTTTAAAGAGAGGATTGCTATCTTATCTGGTTAAGACTAGGATGATGGCAAGTTTATTTGAAGTTCATCCTTTTTAGTGTGTTTGGTGGGTCCTAGTGGTTCCTGGGCCTGGGCATACTGATAGTAGGCTATAGCCTGTAGGCTGCCCTGAGAACCACAAAGGTAGTTAGGACTGGAGGGCTAGGTCTTTGGGCCATGTAGGGAGGGTAGCTAGGAGGCACAAAAGGGCAGAATGGTCAGAGCTCTGGTTCGAAGCATCATCCAGCCTTTCTGCTGACTTTTGGAGGACTCTGAGCCCTGGAGCGTCCATTCACCTGACCTAGATGCTGTTTTAGAGTGCTATAGCTTCTTGCTAAAATCACATTTTCTGAGTCCCTCACAAATTGAAGCCTTGCTCCTAGTGAGCTCTTTGAGGCTTTCTCTTCTTCCCACAGTGGGTTATACCATCATGTTAGAGCAGTACATCCTGGCCAGGCATACCATCCACATGTTCTTCCCTTTTCTGGTGGACCAGGCAAGTTGGTGCCTCCCCTTTTCTGTGCCCTTAGTTTCAGGTTTGTGCAGTCCACCTCCGAGGACAAAAGTGTTGCCTGGCTGAGAGGAAGGAAAGCCCTAGACTCCAGCCAGGTATACCACTCCCCTGGTGTCTAGGGAACCCCTTCCCTCTCTGGGCTTATGCCACAGCTGCCCCAGGCTGCTGACAGCCACGGTTAGGAGGCTCTTCCTATTCTTCCATGGGGCCAGAGCACCCCTCTTCCTCCCCTCTCCCTGTGAAAGGATCTGTGCCTTCCAGAACTGGAGACAGAGCATTTGTTTGGGGAAACAGCATTGGAGCTACATATCCAGCTGTTGCCCAGCCAGTAGCCACTAGGGCCCCTCAGCTATTTTGGCAGCTCAGATCCCACAAAGTCTTTTATTCTCTCTTCTGTACTGAATTTACAGGGCCAATTAGTTTTAAATGGGAGCAGTTGTTTACTGCCCAGCACATTGGCTCAAGCATTCCCTTTTTTTCTGCCCCTCGAAAAACTCCTCCAGATCTGTAAGAGGCAGCAGCATGTGGTGGAAAGAAATGGTCTGTGCTCCAGATATCAGTGACTCAGCATCTGCCATTGCAGCTCTTGGGGTTTGGGGTAAGTGCCTTAAGTCTAAATTTTCCTATTATAAAAACCATCCTGCCAGAGAGCCCTGAGGAGTCAGTCCAGTAGCATTTACATGAGTGACCATGATAGAAATGCAGAAAGTCATCCACATGGAGTCCAAGAAGGCAGTGAGCTGTCTGCCACCTACTTTTCCATGCTCCCACAAGTACCAAATCTACTTTTCTGGCTTCATTCACAGAGTAAGCCTGGGGCCTAGGGACTGAGAAAAATTGCAGATGACCTCATTGTCATAATGACATGCAGCAGTCTTAGCCCTTGTAGGACCTGAGCCACCAAAATAGCTTACAGAGGGGTCCATGTGCTACAGGTGCCTATATGGAACCAGGAGGTGGTGGATATTAATTTCCCCATCACTTTCTATCCCAGCATCTTGATATTTCCATAGTAACCAAAGACAGGTACTTGTCAGTAGACAATAAGGGTGCTGAGATCGCACAGCTAAATGCCTTCTGTGACTATTGAACCGTTTCAGTTACCTGAAACAACATAATCACTTTAAAGTCATCCAGAACTTTCACTAAACCAACTTCAGATATAATGTAGATAGACTTCTCTTCCTTCTGCAACAATTTCATGGCTATATCTGTCCTAATCATGAGATGGTGACCCTGGTTCTCTTGGGAAAGCTGCTCTGGCCATTAGTCCTCAGCAGCTGGCTATGAGGACCCTCTTGAGTTGTCACCTTACTGTACTCTCACTACAAACCCTAAGTAGCAGTGATAAGTAAAAAAGTTAGAAAAATGACAAAAAGGAAATAGTAAAAGACAAGCAAAAATTTAAAAGAAAAGCAAAAACCTAAAATTCTGAACTACCAAACAAGCCAGTTATGTGTGAGTCCAATAGGTCACCAACCAAGAGCTCCCTGCATTAAGGGAAAAAAAACCCCCACAAAAACAAAACAAAATACACCCAAAGCCCCAGTCTTTGATGATTATTCTTGGTTGCTGGCTTGATTGGATTAAGAGACTCCTAGAGAGGTGTTTGGATTGTGAGGGTGCTAACCTCATCAGTGATTAACCAACTGATAAATTCATAGTTTGAATGTGGTATTAGAAGATAAGGACTAATCTAGGAAATAGAGTACTGAGGACATGACACTAAAGGGTTTAACTATTCCCTGGTTCTTCTTCTTCTCTCTGGTTCTTGGCTGGCATGAGTTGAGCAGCCTTCCTCCACCATGCCCTTCACTATGATGTTCCTTCCAGCTGACCATGGACTGAAGCCTCTGAAACCAAGCCAAAACAAACTCTCCTGTAAGTTGTATGTGTCAGACAATTTGTCCTAGCAACAAGAAAGCTGACTAATATAGAAAATTGGTACCAGAGAAGTGGGGTCATTACTGTCATCACAACTGATCTCGTGATTCAGAGGCCTGTAGAACTAATTTGAGGGCAGAGTTTGGAAGTTTTGGAGTTGCAAACTAGAGAAGCTGTAGAATTCTGTAAGCAGAGATTGATGAGAGATTCTTGTGGAGTTCAGAAGACCAGAATGCTAACAGGAATGCGGACAGTAAATGCTGGCCTGAGGAGGTTTCAGATGTCAACCAAAACTCTCCTGGGAATTGAACAAGAGGCACTGAACATAACATGTAAAATTCTAGCAAATAATTTGTTTACATTATGTCCATGCTCTAAATCTTTGTGTGAGGCTGAGTTTAAAGGCAATGGACTAAATGACTCGCTGGAGGAAATTTCAATGCATTCAAATGTTGACTGTGACATAGATAATGTTGGTTGCTTTACACAGATTTACAGTGAGAATCAAGAGCAAACAACAATGCAGAAAGATGTGAAAAACTTGCTGTTTGGCCAGAAATGAAGTATTTATGAAGCTGGAGCTAAGTATAGAAGTTGAAAATATCACTCCTGGGCATATCCCACAGTGGCTGTCTTGCTTTTTGACCTCAAGGACCTTTCACACTTTAATAAACAAAGAGCTCCAAAAGATTTTTCCTTGGGTGGGTTATGAAGATTGATATTTAGCTTTTAGTAATTAAAACCTGAAGGATGCTTTGGTGTCCTGTGGGTTTTTGGTTTGAAAATCTGTAGTGCTTGTTTTTAAAGACCTCATGATGTCTACACTCAACATATTCAATTTTTTTTTACAAAATTTCCGACTGCTCTCAAATTTGTTAAAACTTCAATGATATTATAATATAAGGTAATGTTCTATTTATAAAATACAATAAGGCATATTAATATTTATGAATTTTTAGGAATATATCTTTTATCATAATTACTCCTGAAGATCATTAGATTTTTCATCAAAATTCTTAGAGGCCAGAAGGAAATGACTTGATATATACAGTATTAAATGAAAAAGATGAAGAAAAAATTCTAGTCAACAAAGAATTCTACATCCATCAAAACTGTCCTTAAAAACAAGGGAAGAATTAAGATATTCCCAGAAACAAATATTATGGATTTTTTTCTACCACTAGACTTTCACTGCACATAAGTGATCCTTCACATTAAAATGAAGGAACATTAGACAGGAACTCAAAGTTTTATGAAGAAATGAAAAATTCTGTTAAAGGTAATACATAGACAGTTGTGAAAGCTGAAACTATTTTTGTTTTCTACATAATATTAGAAATTTATAGCACAAACCCCCAAATATTAGAGTATGTTCTGAGACATACACATGAAGCTCTTTGTCTTCAGTTACTGAAAAAGGGTGGGGTTAGAGATGTGTGGGAGCAGAATTTTGTATGTTATTAAGTTTACTTAGCACAAATTCACATCAGAATGGTTGGTATACTTTAGACTTTTAAATGTAATAGTCATGGTGTCCACAAAACACCTGTAAAATATACAAAGAAATGAAGAAATTTAAACATTTCACTGCCAACAACATCTCAAAATACAGGAAATGAGGGGCAAAAATCTATGAGGCATATGGATAATATAAACTCACAGAGGTAAGCTTTTCCTTATCAGTAATTACTTTGAATGTAAATGAGTCATCCTCCTTTCACTAAGACAGAGATTGAGAGAATGGGTAGAAAAATATGATCCAATTGTATGTTGTTTATAAGAGAATCACTTTAGCTTCAAACACAGAAGGTGAACAGGAAAGTATACAGGTGCTTCTTGCAAATTGTAACTAAAAGAGAGCAGGTTTGGCTATATGGATATGAGACAAAATGTATTTTAAATGAAAAAAAGCAACAAGAAAAATGGATGTTAAAATCATTAATAAATAATTCAATCCAGCAAGTATATAACAAGCATTGAAATAAGCATTAGAAATGTTCACTTTTAGTAATACTATTGCAAGTATAGTCATTTATTGCTTTAGTTTTCAAGATAGTCCTCTGAAGATAAGAGTATGTAGATGAACTATATATCTGTAGTCATGTTGAAGCTAGGAGGAAATGTCCCCTTTATCCAAGAAATTTATTGTTAAGTTTCTGAGATGAAAAACAAAGACTACTACAATACTGCCAGACCCTGGGGGAATTTTTATTCATCGTTTGTATTTGCAGTGAGCTCCAAGAACACTGAAATCACTGCATGCCTAAGCCAGGTGATTCCTCCTTGATTGGTGATATCAAATAGTTAGACTGTTTCAAAGCCAGGGGAACTGTAGAGTCCATCTAGTGTAAACTGCTCACAATTCACATGGGAAAGTCTGAGCCTAAGGGAGGGAAGTGATCTCTATAAATTCATGTACAAGAATGACAGAGACTGAGTTGGAGTGGGAGCCACTAGGAGGCCTCCATACCCACCATATTAGACTAGGAAGGAGTTACACAACCTTAAGCTAATTTGCTGGACCACTTGATCCCTCTGGTGGCACCCAGTGAGAATTACTGGTTGGGTAACAATTTTTGGATTCAGTTCAGATATTTTGCACTAATGAAAATGATTTGTAAAGTATATTTCATTAGCTCAGTGAAAGGTATCCTTTTATATACCAAGTGGACATTGTATAGGAAACAGAGAAGAGGAAAAACGGAGAAGTCCTACCAAATCCATCAATTCCAGTACACTTACAGTTGCAAGTTATAGTACAAGTTTCTGTGTGGACAGTGCACACACATTCTCCCCTGGTGCCTTACAGGTCAAATTCTGTCCAAGTTAATGCTTTCAGTTATCTTGGGTGGCAACATACGAGGAGAATTGGTACATGATAACTATGTTTAACTTTCTGAGGAACTGTTTCCAAAGTGGCCAAACCATTTCATATCCCATCAGCTATGAGTGATGGTGCCAATTTCTCCATATTCTTGTCAACACTTGTTACTGTCCATCTTTTTTATTTTAAAGTCATTTTAAATCAAATCATTTTTTCCCAGTGTGTCTCTCTCTTTTCCAATTAAGTGGTGGAGATACCAGCTGAAAGGTGGCTGCTTTGGGTCCTGGGCCCACTGGCAAGACAGAACAGACACACAGGGTCCTAGATGGTGATTTTCTCCCTCCCTCTACCGCTAAACTTTCAGTGGTATTTGCAGCCAGTTCCACAGTGGGGAGTCATCTGCTCTACAATGGGTCATTCGCCAATTGTCCGTATCGGTGGGTCATTCACCAGTTATCCATATTGGTACTTCACCTGTGTGGTAGAGTCATTTCCCCTATTGTCTGCTGTTAGACTGTCATGCTTTCTAGTTGAATTTTCATATCCTGAAGTACTTTGACTGGTACTTTCATCATCATTTTTGCCTTTTTCCAGAGCCTGTGACTTCTTTATAGGTTAGAGTCTCTTTTGTGAAGATAGACTTAATCCTTAAAAATCATCATCTCAGAGAGGCTATGCCTTGTCTAGATTGCTATTTGCTCTCTTTATCATGAATTTTGTTTTCAGAAACCAGCAACAAATGTGAACATCTTCAAATACTTTTGGTATTTAAATACCTCTCCAAACTGAAGGTGCAGAATCTATGCTCTATTTTTTTATTTTGCTGTAAATGAAAGCTGCTACTAGTAATAGTCTGGGGTGTCCTTTTCACACCAGATTGTTTAGCCCAATGTTGGAATGAAAACAGATAATACTACAACATAAATCTGTTCTTATAATAAAAAACTGGAGATAGTGAAGGGGGGCAGATGGAATCCAAACTAAAGGAATCCATCCTCCGTGGATCTTGGCATTTAAAAGCCAAATTCTGTGCCAGGGACAAGATGGACATTTGGGACACCTTTGGCCGAGACTCTTCTCATTCCGGTCATTGGGATCGTCCTTGTGACCACAGGCTTCCATACATATGCTGCAGGGTATGACCTCAACCCGCCTTCTCTGCCAGCTTGTGCAGACTCACTGTGGAGGGCTCTCAGGACACTTGGATGGCAACGCTTCAGTGTTTTCTAAATCTGCCCTGTGGCCTTGTGTGAAGAAGTCGTTTTAAAACCACTATTTAAAATCTGAGCTCTCTTTGATGAAATTTGTTTCCGTTACCAAAGAAACATCATAACCTGACCAATTTAAAATTAAAACCAGGTATAAAAATGAGCTAAAACTATTTTCTACCTGTTTTGATTAACAAAGTCATGTAACTTATACCTTTGTGCCAGATCATGTGTAAACAAAATAATTAACAGTTTGGTCAGAAACAAACTAAACAGTTACATAACAAGATTGTTCATGGTCATGTCTGGAGACAATGTTGGTTGTAACAGTGGTGAACAGGGGTTGCTCCTGGCCTCTGGTAGGTAGAAGCTAGGGATGCTGCTAAATATCCTATCATCCATAGGACACCCTCTCTTTGCAACATGAAATGAGATATATATATATATAATATAATTATATAATTATATATATAATACATATATAGTATACATTATATATAGGTATACATTATACACACACACATACACATACTGTGTGTGTGTGTTAAGGTTGAGAAATTCTCTACAAGTGGATAGTGGATAACATCAAGTTATCAATTATGTATGTACTAGGATTGCCAGGACAAGAAAAATTTAGGCCCAAAAACAATGAGGGCAAAAGAAAACATAATTAATTCTCCATTTAACTGAATTCCAAGATTGGTCAAAATTAACTTATGATGACAGAAATCTGAATGCTGGATCTATAGGAAAATAGAAATATGCATGACAGAATGATGTGGTGGCTGTATGTATTGATGAGGACATTGGCTACAAGGAGTATACATTTGTCAGAACTCACATGTGCCCTTAATATCTACATTTTACCTGTCACAAATATACTTAAATTTTAAATGTGAATCATAATATGATAAGCAAGACCAAAAAAAATCCTTATTCTTTGTAGATAATTATGGAACAATGATAAGAATTTTGGAATTTGCTTTAAATTAACCCAGGGTTTGGTGAGTACTATCATGACTGCACCCAGTGTCCACATGAAACTGAATAACCAATAAAAAGGGAATCCTCCTTACTAATTTTGTATGTTTTAAATATTTCAGTAAAGTTTTTCAAAAGATTAATTTTTCTCTCCGTGAATACTAGGTGATGTAAAAGGCTTGTTCTAAAAGATATTTCTTTACATATATAATCAGAAGAAATGATAGAACAGTAAGAGGCATTGTGGGGACCTACTGAGCTGTAGCAGAGGCATTGGCATCCTGGACTTACATGTCATATTCACTTCATGGTGTCCTGGTGTAAAATAATGGCCAGAACAGCTGACCTGTTTATGATCAGTCAGTTCATCTCTTATCTGTGATTTAAAATAAGAATAGTGTCAGTAGCTAATGCTCCATACAACTTCCTATTGCTGCTTCACCTAAGATGTCAACTTCTTTCAAAAACACTGTCTTGTATTCTCCTCTTCCTAACATAATTTTCTGTGCCACCTAAATAGCTACAGAGGGTTTTCTCACTATAAATGAACATCTGCATACACTGCCACCCCTTCTCCCTGCCCTTAATCTGTCACACACATAGATAGAGTTTTTCTCTATCCCTGGTGAAACATCAGAGCACAGTCACATGTTTTTCTCTTCCAGACTTACCCTAGTACAACCAATAACAGAATTTGAAACTGGCAGACTATTTTGAAAAATGTGCATTCCTTGATGATATTAGAAATTGGTAACTTTTTTATGCCTTCCAGTTTGAGTACTGTTCTTCAATGTAAAATTTTCTGTTTATTTTTAACAATTTTGAAGTATAATAGACATATAGAAAGGTGGACTAGCCAAAGGAATAATTTGTTTTTATCCAATATTTTTGTATTCATTGGTCTATATACTGTATGGTATTTTGAACATGGCTTCTTTAGTTTTACAGTTGTACATTATTTGTCATTGTTACCTTGTAATTGTATCACACTTTATTTCCAATTGGGGAATATTGTGAATAGTGTTGCTATAAATATTCTAGAATGGGCCTTTTGGCAAATATTTATATGAATTTGTATGAGACACAAACTTGAGTACATATTTAGCATATAATTAGCCATTCAGTTTTACAAAGTGATCTGTATCAGGTTCTACATTTATTAGTAATAGATAAGATTTCTATCTCTTTTACAATTGAAGTAACAGTAGATAAGCTCTCACTTTTTCATTTCAACCATTCTATCTGTTTAGTGGTATTACACTATGTCTCTGGGTGTAAGTTTTATTAGGGTAAAATTGACATGATACTCTCCCTATAAAACATACCATTTGCTAAATTTTGTATGCATATACATTGTTTAAAACCATCATTATAATCAAGTTAAGATAATAAATATGTTGATTGTTCCACAGAAATTTTTTCATGCCCCTTTGTAGCCTCTGCTTTCCACCCTTTCCTCCAAGCGCAGTTGTTTATTTCAGACAGAAGGGTAATTGGCTTTGTTATGCTTTATCTTGGCAAAAGCAAAAGTTACATTGTAGTTGTATTTCTCTGATGGTTAATAAAACTTAATAGTATTTTACAGATTTATTTTCCAATGCATCACTTTTAGCTTTGTTTTGACCATAAAGAAAAGCATAATTGGTGGAATCCTAGCCACACAGTTGGGAAGTTTATCATTTTGTACTATGAGATCATAGCTCAATGCCATCATTCCAACCTGTTTTTATTTTATCCAGAATACTTATAGTATCTTGGACAACCAAGATGCTAATGATCTCATAAACAATCATCCATAAATCTCTATAGGGCTTCCTTCCACATATAGGCAGGGAGATGATAGTTTGGGACATACATGTTCAGATTTTACATCTAAAGCAGAATTTCATATCACTTCTTTCACCCTTAGGAAAGCTGTGACGGACAGGTTGAGAGAATTGCTATTGCCAGTGGATCTCACTGAATGGATAAAAACTCTGGAGGCTGCAATAAGAGGTCATCAGATTTTTATTCTTTTATTATGTTGATTTAGGCACTAAATCTTTGATCACCTAAGAATGAGGCTATCTGTCTCAGGAGAAGAAAACTGAAACTATCAGGAGAGTTCATTTTTCATCTTCATGATACTAAATTCCCAAGGCAAAATATTGCTGTTACTCCTCTATTATCAACATGGGATTAGATGAAATAAATTTTCCCTAGAGCAGTTTAAAGTAGGAATTTAAAATATGTTAAAACTAAACTGGGCATGATGGTGCTTGCCTGTAGTCCCAGCCTTGGAAGGCTAAAGCAGGAGGATTATCATGAGGTTGAGGCAAACGTAGGCTACATAGTGTGTTCACGTCTAGCCTGAACTACATAGTGAGACCCTGTCTCAAAATAAATTAATTAATATGTTAGAACTATACCTTCATTAAATCAACTGCTAGACTCCTACCACAGCCGAAAACTGAAAATTTACCATTATATATTCCAATCCAAGTTATCTCTAACATTTCCCAACTACCTTATCACAGGTTGTGCAACATGATAAAATAAATTTGAAAAATTCTGCAATAATACAATGTCAAAAGAATAATACATAAAATAAATTTATCCATATAGTTAAAGATGTAATGAGAAATTAGTCTTCAAATTAACAGTTTTATATGTCAAAGTAAAAGGAATTGAAATCCAAAATCAAACTATCCCTGAAGAATTAAAATTTTAAAAATTTAAATTATACTTATAGTTATGGTTTCATCCAATTCCAGTTCTCTGTGAGTTGCTTATGGTTCTTTAGAACCGGAAGTTTTGTTAAATTGACAGTAAATCTCTAATTTGCCTCACTTTTTAAGTATTTTAGAAATAATTTTTCAAAATATACACTGCTTTAACCCCTGACACAAAGTTTAGAAAATGCTGATTCCCAGCCAAAATGATGCTTATAAACCCAGAACATAGTGTTGACAGGTCCGTGGAAGGCAGAAAGTGGGTGACATTTCAATAAGTGAGACTACTAGAAGAGAAAATCTTGCTGTTAATCTTAGATACTAGGTTATACTAGTGGTCTGGAATTCATGAGCTTATTTGGCAAGGAATCACGTAATGAGAGAATAATTTTGGCACTTATTATTGGGGGAGGAGGCACCCTATGCATACTGACTCTTCTTACTAGGGGGCTGGCACTTAGGACCCCACCATCTTCTTACAAAGCTTAGGTAGTTTCTCTAATCATTAGACTTGAAAAGAATTCCCTTTCTTTCTGATCTCATACAAAAGCACTTATTAACCAGTTCACCTTTACCCACATTTTCTGGCATCCAGTCCTGCACTGAGAGTGACTTCAATCTAGTCGTATACCACATAGCCTCTGTTACAGTGGTTCTCAATTTTGGCAATATGTTTTAACCACCTGGGAGCTTTAAATTATGGGTGAGCATCTCTTTGCTAGAGAGGGTCAGTGGCATGTCTGATAACTACCCAGGTGATACTAATATACAGCCAAGATTGAGATTACACCTGCTGTACTGCAACAAGCAGCTCTATTCATTTTAGGCTCCACTGGCAGCTTCCATCCCTTCTTGCTTTGAAATTGATAAGATGGGTGAAATCTGCCTCCTATGAATGTTTTCTCTTTTAACTTCACATTTATTTCAACTGGGGAATCACTTCCTGCAGATGTCTGAATGATAGCTGCTGTAGATATTAATGGAATTTGTGGCTTAGGGGGCCCCTGAAGACCAATACCTGTGCTCAAGATGTTATCACTCTTCAAGTATAGAATGTCTAGCCCTTTTATAACATATTTTTGCCATCAGTAGTAGGTTATGCCTATGATTTCATTTCTCTTTGTGGCTGTTATGTCTTCAACAGGGCTCAGTCCAGCTTCTGATCCTTTAAAATTGGGCCATTTTCTTTTCTATCATATGTAAATCCAGCATTGTTTGGTAGATTTCAACATAATTTTTAAATTTTTCCTTTTTGGCCCACACATTAATCTTTGTAACATACTCTTTTCAATTCTGCTACTAAAACATATTCTGTATTTTCTTGCACAGAGAAAGTTCTGATTTTACCAGTGTCATCTATTGTTCACCTAAATCTCATTCTACTTCACCTCCCAGAGTTAGATGCTTCTACCTAGAAGGAGGTATTTTCTCATCAGATCAACATCTAAGTTGGGCTTAAACCAGCTCCGTCATTTCCTTGCCTCACCTCCAAGCAAAGCATTATCTGTATTGCAGTTTCTCTTGTGGTCATAATACCATGCATTTCATGGGCCCAGTCCCCTAACATGTGTGGAATGTAATTATATAGATAATAAAACTTTCTTACAGTCTTTTGAGTATTCTCTAATAACCTTCTGTGCATTCCTTTAAAATCCATCTGGGATTCATGTAACCATGGTTGTCCTGCCTAAGTCTTCAAGGCCTTTTTCTCCAGTTATCCTCACTAGAGTTCACCGCTCATATTAAACCATTGCTTTTGGGTGAAATTCTGGCCCTGGCTGCTTTTGGTGAAGTCATATCAGGTTAGTCTGTGAGAATATGCTTATTTTCTTCTGTTTTATTGCTTTGCACCCTGGTCTAGGAATATTTAAATTTTTCCTTCATCTTGTTTTCGGATGCATTCAATTTCTCATTTGATTTATGCCAGCTATTAAAATTATAGTCATTCTTCGAAACAAAAATCTCTGTTTCCTCTGGCTTAGTCATTTGCTTTTTGTTTTATTTTCCTTGTCTCATCAATTGTCTTTTAATGGTAAAATTGAAATAAATTTTTCACATCACTCTTGAGCAAATACTTTGGAGATGCAGTGTTTCTTTCTCAGGACTTTTGAGTTACCCTCCTGCCTTTAGAATTGTGGTCATTTTACTGAGTTGTTTCTCTATCTTAACTCAAGAAAGTGACGTGTTCCCTTTATAACAAGGTCACTCTTATTTATTCATAAATAAATTATTTAATCTTTTATGAATAAAGGCATGACTGTGGCTTTGGAAACAGAGCTATGGACAACATGTATGCAAATAGAAAATCTAGAGCTATGTTGGGACTGCCAATAGAAATTTTGTGTAATAAATCCCACATATCTCAGATTATTCTCTCTAGCTTCCTCTCTTGGACAAGAACATAGTAAAAAAAATCTAAAACAAGAACTTCATCTTGTGTAGTTTATGTATAATGTATATTGGAAGTACCAAGCCAGGCACTCTTCCATTGTTCCAAGTGTGCCTACTTAGGACAAGATGTATTTGCTAGAATTTAAAGAAAAACTGTAGCAACTACACCTTAATCAAATAAAAATGGCTTCAATTTCATGAACATCTCTTTTCCAGAAATTGGCATCACTTAGCTAAAGTAACTTCATTAATATCTTTTATAGCAGATATCATTATCCCTATAGTGTAGACATTGAAATAGACATAAATGTTAACAAACTGGTAAAATACATAATCAGGAATTGATGAAGCTAGTATTTACAATGTAAAAGATAGTAATACTAATTAGTAAATGTGAGAAGATATATAGAATAAATTACACCAAGGCTCTGGAGCATTGCCTTGCCCACAAGAAAGAACAAATATGAAAACACTCACAAAACTAATGGAATTGGATCTCTGAACAGCAGATTTTAACTTGAGCTTGAACAGTGACAGCAATAGATGCATTTCAAAATTAAAACTGCATCAGTCCTGTTAAAACAAAAAATGAACAGTGAAATGGTTCTTAAATTTTAAAGAAAATACCAGTTATATGGCTCTGAGCATTCAATGACATTTTGGAGTCTCATTGCAAAAGACATGTCCTAAACTTGATAAAATTTATCTTCTTTTTTCCCTTTGATTTGTTAATTCTTGGAAGAAACCTAGGTCTCAGAGTTGTATTTGCTTTATAGATGCTCTTGTAAAAAATTACTTTTCAACTAATACATAAAATTGTACATATTAATAAGGTGCTGTGTAATGTTTTGATACATCATGTAATTTTATGATACACTGTATACTGTTTAAATTAAGTTAAATGTATGTATCTCCTCAAACACTTGTCTTTTATGTGACAATTCAAAAATCCTTTCTTCAACCTTTTTGAAATGTTCATCGCATTATTGTTGTCTATAGACACCCGACTGTGCAGTAACACACCAGAATTTCTTGCTTCTATTTAATTGTGAATTAGTATCCATTGATCAGCCTGTCCCCATCCCTCCTGGCACTGCGAGTTTCTGTCAACCCTCTTTTACTTTCAAGCTCCATGAGGTCAATTACTTTTTAGTTTCTACATCTGAGTAAGATCATGTGATACATGTCTTTTGTGTCTTGTCTTTTCAGTTAACAACAATCTCCAGTTCCATCTATTTCGTTGCAAGTGACTGGATTTCATTTTTCTTATAGCTAAATAGTATTCCATCCTATGTATGTACCATATTTTCTTTATTGATTCATCAGTTGATGGATACCTAGGTTGTTTCCAATTTGGGGCTGATATAAATAGCTATGCCAATTCTTAAAGACATGAGAGTTATAGATTGAGATTCTTAGTAGTTTTCTGTGGAGGTTGTTGAAAGTATGATTCTTCCATAGAGTTTAGACAGAAGGATTTCTCACATTATTGAAAACCTTCAGAGGCCTTGAGCATTCTAAGGGTAAACTGATTCCCCTGCAGGGACCTTTGAAAAACATGTGTGGTAAAGTGCATTGAAAACAACAGCTGCACAGATTCTTACAGTTATCCTGCTGTAACCACAAATAAAATGAAAACTGTCTCAAGCTTTTTCATATGATTTCTTTAACATTTTCTTCTTAAAATAAATATAATCAAGTGCAATGAAAACACCTTTAGAAACTCATATCTACTGTGCTGTGTTGGAGAATAATAACAAAATAATGATCTAATCTTTTTTATGCTGTTAGGGCTGAACCCAGGGCCTTTTCCTAGTCCTTTTTCATTTTTTATTTTGAGACAGGGTCTTAACGAGTCGCTAAGTTGCCCAAGTTGGGCTGAAACTTGGAATCCTCCTGCTTCAGCTTTTCAGAGAACTGGGATTACAAGTGTACAACCAACGTGCCCACCTGTGATCTATTCTTAATCCTATTCATCTCTTAAATCTGCTCACTGGTGATTTTAATTGTATTGGAATAGATATAGTACTTATTGCTATTAAAAAATAAGTAGAGAAATAAAATCAATTACGTCTTATCTAAGATTACCAAAAAGAAACAATTTTAAAGTGATTGTTTATGTTTGTGTAGTCTAAACTGACTGTCCTATAAAGAACTTCACTGGTTGTGTCCAGTGGCATGTGTACCACAGTTGCATTTTTAATACAGCACATAAATAAGCAAGTGTAACAACCATTATGGAAGTAGTTGAGGTAGCATAAATTATAGGAACCTATGCACAGACAGAGAGGATAGTTGTATTCTTTATTTTAGATTCAAACAGATTTTTAGTCTTACAAATAAAGAAAATAGGATTTCACAAAAATTGGTAAAATATTTTTACTGTTTTGAATCAAACTTATTATTTGTAATGGGTTAGAACTTATGGAAAAGTTGCAAAAATAGTACAGGAACTTTTAACACAGAAAGTTTCAATATAATCTTCATGCAATATAATGGATTAAATTGTGTCTCCCCTCCAGAGATATGTTCCTACCTGCACTAATTTTGAATGTGACTGTGTTTGGGCATAGGGCCTTTAAAGAGGTAATTAAGAAACTGAACTCTTATGAGTAGGTCCCCAGCTAGTACAACTTGTGCCTTTACAAGAAGAGATTGGAGCATAGATACACGAGGGGATAGATGGCCACGTGAGCACACAGCAAGAAGTCAGCTGTTTGCACAGGAAGAGCAAAGCCTCAAGAGAAAACAATTTATTGACACTATGATATGATCTTGGACTTCAATCTTCCAGCACTGTGAGAAAGTAAATATCTATTGTTTAAACCACCTTTATTATTGTTCATAGTATTTTTTTCATAGCAGTTCTAGTCAACTAATTAATACTCCAAGTGTTCCTGGTTGTTAATAACTTGTACTATCCTGGTACAATTTAAAAACTGATGTTTGGTGTTACTATTAACTAAATACCAGAATTTGAATTTTGCCAAGTTTTAATTAATACTCTCTTTCTCTTCCAGCGTTCAACTCATGTACCATTCTGCATTTTTAGAAGTAAAGCAAAAGCAAGTGAAAAAGCACATAAACTAATTCTGGAGAGGTTAGGAGAATTGTGGTAAAATATACAGACAAAAGATGGGCATAATGCACTAGTTTGGTGAAACATTTATGGCTAACTAGTACTGCTCAATAATCTATATTATGGTGATATGGGTTGTAAGTATTTTTTTAATTCATTAAGTTTATTGGTACATTTTAGGTATACAATATAATGACACTCATCATTGGGAATTTCTACCTTTACATGATGTATCTTGGTTCTTATTTTTTCCCCATTCCCCTGCCCTCCCTTCCACCCCTCCATTCCTCCTTATTTGTAAAGACTTTGTTTCCATTTTTTCATTTTCTCATATTTATTCCTATCCCTTCCTCTTCCCCTACTCATCCTACTTCCCCTTTCCCTTTGGGACTTATCTTCCTATTCATATTATCTATTATACATTTTGATTCTTATTTACACTTTCAGTTTATGATACCAGTGAAACTATTCAGTATTTACACATGTGTGTCCTATTTATTTCACTTAAGACTATCGCTTCAATGTGCATCCATTTAGCTATAAATGTCTCTAGTTTCTCATTCTTCATGGCTGAGTAGTGCTGCATTTTATAGAAACCTCATCTTTTTTATCCACTCACCAGTTGATGGGCAATTGGGGTGCTTTCAAGTTTTAGCTATTACAAACTGTGCCACTGTGAACATGGGTGCACATATATTGCTGTGGTATGATTGTTTTAATTCTTTTGGGAAGATATGCAGCAGAGGAATAGCTGGGTCAAACGGGACCTCTAATCCTAGTTTTTTGAGGTATCTCCATGCTGATTTCCTGGTTGCACCAGTCTACACTCTCACCAATAGTGGAAAGGGTTCCTTTTTCCCCACAACCCCCCCCCCCCAGCATTTGTTATTGGTTGATTTCTTGATAGCAGCCATTCTTTCTGGAGTGAAGTGGAATCTCAGTGTTGCTTTCATTTGCATCTCTCAAATGACCAGTGATATTGAATATTTTTTCATATGTTTATGTGCTTTTTCTACTTCTTTGTCTGAGAAATGTCTGTTCACTAAAGATGCCCATTTTTGGATTGGATCTTTAAATTTTGGATTGGGTCTGGGTTTTGTAAGTTCTTTATATATTCTAGAGAGTAGACCTTTGTCTGAGGAACAGCTGGTAAAAATGTTTTCCCACGTTATGGGTTGTCTCTTCACTCTCTTGGTGGTTTCTCTGGCAGTGCTGAAGCTTTTTAATAAGATGAGATCCTAGTTGTTAATTCTCTGTGCTAGTTCACAGGTGACTGAGGTTTTGTTCCTGAAATATTTTCCTAAATCAGTGTCTTCAGGAGTCCTACCTAACCGTTCTTCCAGCTGGTTTAGTTTTTCTGTTTTCATATTTAGATCTTTGATCCATTTTGATTTTAGTTTAGTGCATGGTGAGAGAAATAGGTCTAGTTTTAATCCTTGGCAAGTTGAAACCCAGTTTTCCAGCACCATTTATTAAAGAGGCTATCATTGTTCTAGCGAGTAGTTTGGCTCCTTTGTCAAAGATTAGGTGGCTGAGTGTGTCTGGTGTTGTTTCTTCATATTCTAATCTGTTCCATTGACCTTCAGGTCAGTTTCTTTGCCAGTACCATGCTGTTTTTATCACAGTAGCTTTGTAGTATAGTTTCAAGTTGGGAATTGTGATACCCCCTGCCTTGTCTTTGTTGCCTAGAATTGCTTTTGCTATTTTGGGTCTCGTTCCAAATGAATGTTTGGATTGTTTTCTCTAGCTCTGTGAAGTATGCCATTGGAACAGAACTTGCACCCTGGTTTGCCTCAGAATGCGTCATTTTAAGTCTGTTGCTCAGGATAATTAATAATGTTAGCTCTTTTACTTATAAAAATATTCTATATTGATAATAAATTATGCTATTACCCTAACCCTAACCTAAATAAATGTGCTATACAGGAATGCCTTTGAAATGGCAAGTTTGTGCTACTGGACTAGAGAATGTGCATAAATACCAGCAACATAGTATTACAGGTAGATTTATCAACAGTTACATCTTACGCAGAATATGGAACATCTATTTGGGGGTCACACCAAGACAAAAATAGATCTGAAGCTAAATTCTTGGTTTCTTTTTCCAGAGACATGGAAAGACCATTTGATTCTTGACATATAATTAAGTTGAAGGGGGAAAAAAGAGGACAATCGTGGTAAAATGTCCCCTATGATAGATCTCTTTCAGAGCAGTTCATTTGACTACACAGACTGTGTCTGGATAAAATGAGGCTGATGATTAACATTATATTTTTAGCATTGAAATCCAACATCTGTACTCACCTAGTCCCTACCTGGGTTTGGAAAGACTTGAATGTCTTGACACAATTTAAACTTTATTTGAACGTAAGTTGTTTAAAGTGTACTTAAAATTCAGAAATGAATATCTCCCACCTGGTTACTGTCAGACTTAGCCAATGAGCTTGGACCATTTTGTGTCAGGGAAAATATTGGAAACACAAGGAAACTAATTTTAGCTAGATTGATTATTATATAGTATCCTCAAATCTTTCTTTTTCTCACGTTATTTATAAACTGCATCTGCTTAGGAATCTTTCTCAGTGGAACAATATGTAAAACAGATACAGATGCAGACTGAAGAATGTTAGCATAAAAAAGGTCATATGGACTATATTCAGCTGACTACAAAATTTAACATCTGGAGGAGTTAGATCTTGATACTAGCTCTACTATTGCCTTGGCAATATTACTAACAGAAGAGCTCTCATTTCCTATGAGTTCCAAAACCCTCCTATGAAGAATGGGAAGCATCATGATATCAACTGTATGGAATAAATACAAAATGAAAAAGTTCATCTCAAAATCAGTTGGGAAACCTTACAAATATGATGTAAAGTATTGTTAAATGTAGGTTAAGACGCATATCATATATTTTCAGAAATGTCACTGAGGCTTGGTACTGAAAATCAGCGTATTCTGCTACATAATGTATTTTTCAAAATCTTTGGAAAATAAGTTGGAAAATACTCTTTCAATGAAATCCCCTACCTTGATTATGTTTGCCTCTAGAGCTTATCCAAATTATTGGCTCTATCGCATGAATTAGTACTGTCCCATGAGCCCTAAACTTTGCCTCAGTCTGATAATAAATCATATATTTTAATTTTTTTAAAAAGTAAAGTTAATTTTTAAATTACTTTTCTCACTACTCAATTATAAACTCTTAACATATATAAACTCTTTTTACTAGATATGCATATTTAACTAATATATGACTATATATGTAAATATGACTGGTTTATGTATCCTACATTTTTCTGGTTAATGTGCTCTTTCATTTTCCAAAACCAGCTTGCTTCAGATCTCTTCCAAGCACTTTAAATTTATAGTGCTATATCCTTCTCTTTACATTATGTCTGTCCCTTTATCCTCAGCAAATTGTGTCACATGTAGTGATGAGAAAGAAGAAATGAGCATTTGGGAATTTTTATATTATGGATTTTCCTTATACACACGTACTTATGATAAAGTTTGATTTATAAATTAGGCACAGTTAGAGATTAGTAGTAACAATAAAATAAAAAATTATAACAATATATTGTAATAAAAGTTATATAAATGTGGTCTCTCAAAATGTCTTATTTACTGTACTCACCCTCCTTTTTGTGATGATGTGAGATAATGCATGCCTATGTGATAAAATAAAATGAGGTGACTGAGTGAATGACTAAATGCTTATCACTTACTGTGGCCATAAGTTTTGCAGTTTGAGAAGTGGCAGCAAAAAACTACAATAAATTTATTTTTTCATCTTCACGATTTTACGGATAGAAGATTTGTTCTTTCCATAGATCTTAGGAAGTCTTAAATGATTTTTCCTTTCTTTAAGTCAGGTATTTTCATGTTGTCATTTAAAGGAAGCATATATGGCTTCTTTTTGGTATATTCCAAATGGCAGTTATTAGTACTCTTATAGTTTGTTGTCATTATTAAGTAAAATAGGGGTACTTGATATGGCTAGCATACAGAGGCCCTGGGTTTGACCCAGTACTGTTCAAAAAAGAAAGAATAGAAAAGAAACAAGGAAGGAAGGAAAAAGAAGGAAGAAATGAAAAGAAAAAGAAAGAAAAGGGTTATAAGAACATAGCTCTGTGATGTTTTAACAGGCAATCTGATAACCCACTGAGTTGCTAAGTAACAAATAGAAGGTAGTAGTATACACAGCATGAAGAAGCTGACCAAAAGGACGATTCACATCCTAGGCATCCTGCAATGGGATAGTGTGAGGTTTTACCACACTGCCCATGGTGCTGTACAGTTTAAAACTTGAATTTCTGGAATCTTCTATTTAATATTTTTAGACCATAGTTGACTATCATTGACTGAAACCGTGGAAAGGGAGGCCATGGATAAGGGATACTACTGTGAAGTGTTTGTGTTGTTGAAATTTTCTGTCTAAGGTCACAACCATATATGATATTAAATGAATATGAAAATATTGGTTTTACAAGTAGTGAAAAAGACAATGGTAGAGATTTTTGCTGTGTTGTATGGCCAGATGGGCCTACTGTGTTGTCCACATATTGCCTTTGATTTTTATTTTCATAGACTGAGGGCTCTGATAAAATATTCAGAGAAATGAATGCTATGATGTTAAACATCCTTGCACTGTTTCCAAGTTAGAATATTTGGGCTTTCATCTTTACTTGTGATATTAGCTGGAGTTTCTTTGTAGGTGCTTTCCCCTTTTTCTTCAGGCTGATGATGTTGCCTGACATTCCTAGTTTACTGAGAATTTTTATCAGAAATCTGATGGATATTATCCAAGTATTTTTTTCATTTATTAAGATTATCATATTTGTTCTTTGTTAAATTCTTTTATTGGTACATTTTAGGTATACAACACAATTACATTTCTCATTGGGAATTGTACCTTTACATAATGCATCTTGGTTCTTATTTTTTCCCCATTCCCAGCCCTCCCTTCACCCCCTCCACCCTTCCCTATTTACAAAGACTTTATTTCCATTTTTTCCATTTCTCATCATTTTTCCTTTCCCTTCTTTCCTTTCCCCTGCCCCTCCCACTACCCCTACCCCTTTGGACCTTTTCTTCCTATTTTGCATTATCGATTATTTATTCTAATCATTGGTACATTTTAGGTATACAGTATAATGACATTCATCATTGGAAATTTGCACCTTTATATAATCTCTCTTGGTTCTTATTTTTCACCCTTGCCCAGCCCTCCCTTCAACCCCTCCATTGCTTCCTATTTACAAAGATTTTGTTCCTATTTTTCCATTTTCTCATATTAATCCCATTCCCTTCTGTCCTTTCCCCTAGCCCTCCCACTTCCTTCCCCTTTGCCCCTCTTCTTCCTATTTCACATTACCTATTATACATTTTAGTCCTTATTTACACTTTCAGTTTCGCATATTTGTTCTTTAACATGATGAATTATATTGGTTAATTTTCACATTGGTTAATTTTAAATCTTCTTGTATCAAGAAATAAAGCTTATTTGGACATTATCCATTTACCTTTTTCTGATAGATTCAATGCCTATTACTTTGTCAAAGAATTTCTTTCCTGTTCTTAAAAGATATTGATCTATAGTTTTTTGCAGTGTCTTTATCAGGGTTCATATAGAGTATATCTCAAATCAAAAAAATTAAAACATGTTTATATATTTCTTATTTTCTTTCTATACAAAAGTTATACAGAATTGATATTTCCTTTTTAAATGTTTGTTAGAAGACATCTAGCTTGGAATTTATCTTGCACATTTTATAAGCCATTTAACATCTGTTAGAGCTGAAATAATAGCTATCCCTTTTATTTTTATTCCCTTTGTTCTTTTTTTTATTCTTAAGTTGGAACCTCAGATGATTGATTTGAGATATTTTTTCTTTTCTCACATAATTGTTTAATGATATTATTTCTATACTAAAATCTTTAGCTGCATCTCACACATTTTTATTTGCTGTGATTTTATTTTTAAGTAGTTGGATTTTTTGTAATTCTCTTTCCTATTTGCTTTTACCATGACCTATTTAATTTCAAACTACGTGACAATTTTCTATATATCTTTCTCATATTTATAATTTAATTACATTTTGATCATAGAATACATTTCTTACTACTTCGGTCCTCTTAAAAAAGTCAACCTGTTTTATAATCCTGTCCTGCGTATGACCTATATCTATGGTCTACCTGGGTGACTTTGTTGTTGGAGCAATTGCTCTACACAGGTGAACTAGATAATTTGTTGATAGCAATATTCACCTCTCCTGTATCATTCCTGAATTTCTCTCTACATTTTTCTATTAATTACTGAGAGAGGAGTGCTAAGATTTTTGAACTCCGTGGATTTCTTTATTTCTTATTTCACTTTTGTTAGTTTTGACTTTTTTTAATCTTGAAATTGTATTATAAGGTGCATGCACATTTAAGGATTATTAATTCTTTATGCATAAATGCTCTTATAATTATAAAATTTCCCTTTTTAATTTGGGCAACCTTTTCTTTGCTATTCTTTGGTTAATACTAGTAGAGGTATTCTATCTTTCTTTTGATTTATATTTGCATGGTCTAGGCTTTCCATTATTTTACATTTAAACTACATATATTTGCATTTAAAGTGGGCTTATTATAGTCTGCATATGGTTAAATTTTTTAAAAACTATATTGCAACCTCTAGTTTTTAACTGGAATGTTTAGACTATTAATACTTAACATAACTTTTGACATTATTGGATTCAAATCTTATATATTGCTATTTATATTTGTTTGTATTTTCTGTTCTCTTTCCCTTTTTTCTTATTTTTCTTACATTATTTTATTCTATTTGTCTATACTACTGACTTAGTAGGTAAACATCTTTTTTAATATTTAGCAACCTTTTTAATTCACCTATATAGCTTTAAACTATGACAATCCTAATTCACTTACTGTAGTTCAGAAACACACATGCACATAGATGAACAGATAGGTAATATGAAAGTATGTTTCTAGTCTTACATTGTTTTTGCTTTTGTCATTAAGAATCTCACTTCTAAAAATGCTATAGACCTAATAATATTTTTATTATTTTCTGTAAGAAGTCAAATACATTCTTAAAATATTAATTGTAAGAAAACCTATTTTCTGCATTTTAACTCCTTGCTTCACTTTTTGTGTCATTGTGTAGATCAAAATGGGTAGAAACATTGTCTTGTAAAAATTTCCTTATAACAATAATCTTCTTCTGATATGTTCCTTCAGTGCATTTTGGCCTGCATAAATCCATATTGTACTTCCAAACTTGAAAATATTTTCACTTACAATAGGAATTCTCAACAATAAGAATTCTTTAAAAAAGTCTTCCCATGTATGTAAAGATATTTTATCATTTTAATTTGCTCATTTTTTGATAAAACTTGTTTTTATCCTTATTTTTTATTTCTGTATGTTATAAATCTTTTTCTATGTTTAGTTTTAAGATTTTTCTGTGTATTACTGATGTTAGCAATTTTGTTTTGGTTTACCTTAATGTAATTTTATCTACACTTCTTAGAAATGAAGTTTATTGAGTTTTCCAGACCTGTAAATATGTGGTTTTAGCTTAATTTGGACAATGTTGGTAAATATTCCTTCAAACATTGTTTCTGTTGTTTCATCTTTCTCTTCTTTAATTTCAACTGCACATAGTTTATCTCTTTTACATTGTGCTATTGATTACTGATATTCTTTATATTTCAATACTTTTCTTCCTTTTAAAATTTTGGATATTTCCTATTTCTATCCTAATAGCAATCAGATTGCTATTAGGAAGTTCCTATAGCAAGTTCCTAATCATTAATCTTTTGTGCTGCAGTGGCATCTATCCTTTTAACTTCTTTGTTGTTGTTGTTGTTATTTTGTTTTGGTTTTTAGTTTTTTGTAGGCAAAGTCTCACAATGCCTTGAACTCACAGCAATCCTTCTGCCTCAGCCTTCCAAGTGGTACAATTACAGATAAGGACCACCAGACTAGGCTTATTTCTTTTAACTTTATACACTATATTTTTCACCTTGTAGATTGTATATTTTCACTTCTACAATTTCTACTTTTATACTTAGCATTTATATATCTTTTTATTATAGTGCTTTCTGTTATTTTTTGAACATATATAGCATATTTATAATATCTTTTTTATCTTTGTCTACTAATCCTATTGCATCTCATTCTTGGTTCTATTCTATTGTTGATTTTTATTCTGATTAATGACAGTGTTTGCCTGTGCATTTACGTACCAGACAATGCCTTATTGGATGTCAGATATTATGAATTTTTCATTTTTGTTGTGCTTATTCAGTTATTCATTGTTTTATTTTTTAAAATAGCATTGGATTTTGTTCCAGTAAATCTCTTGGAATTCACTGGATCAATCCTAATTGATTTGATCATTTAAAGTCTTGCTTTTAAACTTTGGTATGACACGTTCAGAGTATCATTAGTCAAAGGTTATGAAGTAACACAGCTTACTAAAGTAACAACCTCCTAAATTTTATATGATGTGCTCCCATGAATTACAATATTCCCAATTTTGTGTGAACTGTTGGAATTGTTAGACTTCTTTTTATCCCTGCTTCTCTCCAAGAGTTTTTATCTCAGCCTTGGGTAGGTTCCTTCTTCACTGTAAAGATTCATATTTAGCTAAATACTCGGTGTCCTTCAGATTTTCTTCTCTTTTGCTCTTATTCTGAGAATGTATCACTTTCTGTCTCTCTAGACTCCCTCCTCTCCAGCACGTTGTCCTACAAGTTCTAGCTTATTTTACTTAGCCTCCTCAAACTCCAAACTCTGTCCCTCAATTCAGTGAGAATATCAGAGTTGAGTCCGCCTCACTGTGCTGTGCCCTGCAGATTGCCTCCAGGTATTAAGCTGGTAAAATCACAGGCTCACATTGTTGGTTTTCTTCTGTCAGGGGTCACAGCCCTACCCTGCCTGTGATCTGATGCCCCAAAATCATTATTTCCCATATTTTGTCTACTTATGTTAGGAGAGCAAATCTGGTTCCACTTATTCCATGTAGCTAGAGTCAGAACCCTCAGCACACTGTTTTATCAGAACTAAATTTCTTCCACTACATTTTGTAACTTCCATTGACATGTTTTTCCCCTCCTTTCCTCTCTCTCTCTCTTTCATTAGATAGCTCAAAATTCTTTAGTTTTCTTGAATATTTAAAGTTCATTCAATCCACTTTTCAAATTCCAATAATTATCTCTTATTAACTGTGTAGTGTATTTTGTTTTATTTTCATTTACTGGTTTGTTACATTTACCAATATCACTGACTTTACCAAAGCTAGATAATTACCCTGGAAATTTATCTTTTTACTCTGATGAGTCCACTGAATCACTTATTAACCCCTACCATTATATAATTTATCTAGAATTTCAAATCTGGATTATTGTTAGTATCTCTTTTTGGTCTTGCTTATTTAGGTAAGAGTTAACATCATTAGGATATTTACATGCCCATGTCGCAAAACATCCACTTATATTTGTTTCTCTTCTTGCTGTTTCACTTCCTCAGCAATACTTTCATAATATTGTATGGTAAAATTTTGGAACCCTTATTGACTGAGCACATTATTTTTTTTGTTATTAAATGATGGCTTTTCTGGATCTGAAATTATCTATGATTATTTAAAATTTCATCACTATGGACGTATTTATTCCATGATCTTTTTAATCTAACACTGTTAGCAGTCAGTGTCTTACCCTGTGGTGTTGTAATGTTACTTTACTGAAATTTATGGAAGTTTCTCTTTTTTGTTTGCTATTTTATATTGTTCCTAGGAATTCCCTTGAAAAATCCATTTAGTGTGGCTTTCCATTAACCCTTTCATTTTACATTGTACATTTTCATATAAAAATGTTAGCTATAATCATTATTATTTCTTTGGAATAAGATTGTAAAAGAAATACTGAGTCAAAAGATTTATTTTGAAGTATTGAGAAGAAAGCAAATGCTACACAATGGAAACTGTATTACAGGGGATGAATTAGAATAGCAGAGCTTTGGTCTCATTAAAAGCCATACATAGGTGGCAACTTTCAACTAGACTTATGGCATTTGTTTTGGTTGGGACATTTTGTATATTGTTTCCCTGTGCACAGTTCTGCAATTCTGCCAAAGTGCTTTATTCTAACATTTCTAAATGAAAAGAAATTCCATCTGTGATCTGAAAGGCTATTACCTAGCATTTCTAATGTCTGTTTCTGTTTAAACTTTTATTTTGGAACTTTTTATGAGTGATTTAATAATGGGAATATGGGAAAAGAACAACCAGGCACTGCTGACACTTTACCATAAAACCATGGAATGCTTAAAATAGCTTCACCTCAGACTTGTGATTCTTTCCATTCTAGACTCTCTTTTGACCCCTGTCCTGGACAGCTGTTATTTTTTAAAATTCTCACCTTTTTTCCACTCTGCCGTAGGAAATGCTATTTCTCCACCTGATAGAAGTGGTAGACAGTCAGCGTGCCTCTGCTTGGCTGTGCCTTATGATGCCTCAGGTAGAGATTGAAAGCTGTCTCTCCCAACATCTAGGATAATGAGATTCTCCTCTGAAAATATGAATCTTGAATAAGCTGATGGAATAATGGGGAAGAAGTTGAAGAATTTTGGAGATACCTGTTATTGTCCTTTCCAGATCCAACCCTGATGTGAAATGTCTTTAATCTGTGAGCTGCCCATTATCCTACCAATAAATTCCCTTTTATTTTTTTATGTAAATCCAGCTTATTATTGTTGAAGAGAAAGAATTGCAACTGATAATAAGATTCTTATCTTGGAGTTGGCTGCAGGAAACATCTTCTGAGACATGGCAGCGTTTGGAATTGGGTGTTGGATAGAGATGAAATGAAGGATGTTAAGATTTTTTTCATTTTTATGAATATGAATTAGCATCTCATGGTACATAATTCAGACATAGCTAATTATCTTATGGTTTGTATTTGAAAAAATACATGTAGCACCAAGTAGATAAATGCTGCCATGACTTAATTTAATGGGGAATGATTAAGGAAGAAAATACACAGTCTAAAGTAGTTATTTTTATAGGATTGGATATTTCAAAGCAACTGAATGATGTCAATAGAATGATTCTTGCCTCATTGCAGAGAATGATATTCAGGTGTGAGAGGATCGCATATGCTTATGTGTTCAGATCTATGGGTTTGTGATTACTGGAAACAAACGGTGACTCACATAGAGCTGCAGAGTTGTAAAAAGTGGAATTCACAGCCTCATAGGCTTATGTGAAAGATATAACACTGATCAGAAATATGAACCTAACAGTTAGCATAAAAAATACTTGAGTACTGCAGTCAGTCATTGCAATACTTTGTAAAAGTTTAACTACATTTTCCAAGTATTAAATATAACTTTTTAGGAGAAATCTAAATGTACCTCCAAATGTACCTTCTGTTTTCTTCTATCCTGTAAATCCTGAATTCAACATGCCTGGTGCTTACAGTAAAAATAAGAGAGAAAAGTGATACAGAGAGGGGAAAAAAAATCTATAAATACATCACCAACATCTAGATGGTATGAAGTTGACAACTATGCTGTAGTTATATAAGATACGAACTTTAGGTGAAGCGGGGTGGAGGGCGTGACAGGAAGCCTCTATCAATCCATACCAGTTTGCTAGGGTTGTCATAACAAAGTATAACAAAGTAAATAAACAACAGGAATTTATTTTTCAGTGTTTTAGAGGGTGGCAGTCCAAGCTCAAGGTATCAGGTTTGCTTTTTGAGACCTCTTCTCTTGGTTTGACGGTGCTGCCTTCCCACTATGTCCTCACATGGCCTCACATTGTGCTTCTTGCATGTCTGAATTTTCTTTTTAAACTAGAACACTAGTCAGATTGGATTAGGGCCTACCTAACCTAATTAAATCAGTCTTTTTTTTTTTTTAGTTTTGTGTAACCACCCCATTAAAATACTTATTTCCAACTACAGTCATATTATGAAGTACTGGGGGTAAGAGAGATAGTGCTTCAATGTATAAATTTGGGCGAGGTATGCACAATTCAGCTCATAACAAAGTTTAAAGTTACTTGGAAATAAAACTTTTTAAAAATTTTGGTTTTATTTATGGATTTTGACATTGTGGTGGTTT
Source organism: Heterocephalus glaber (assembly GCF_053883595.1). Classification (NCBI taxonomy): domain Eukaryota; kingdom Metazoa; phylum Chordata; class Mammalia; order Rodentia; family Bathyergidae; genus Heterocephalus; species Heterocephalus glaber. The sequence continues at coordinate 81,243,899 of NW_028258315.1, read as the reverse complement.
TATCAGTGAAACAAAATTTTTAAAAATTTATTTTATTTTATTTTCCATTAAGTTTATTGGTACATTTTAGGTATACAATACAGTTATATTTATCATTGGGATCTTGTACTTTACATGATGTATCTTGGATCTAACTTTTTTCCCATTTGAAACAAATTGTTCATGAATAGATTTATTGATGTGAACAAATTGGCCAAAGACTCCCACAGTGCATTTGTTTAATAAGCTGGACAGTGTCAACCTGGATCCACCCTTAGCCTATCATAGATCTTTTTTTTTTAAAGCCAGAATGGCTCTTGCCATAATCTTTAAAAATCTTTTTTTAATTCCAAGGAAAGTGCTTTTGATCTTTGTCCATCTACTATGAGCTGTTACTGAGCACACGTGCGCGTGCACACACACACACAGACACACACACAAAACTTTATCTACAGGCTTTGGCTTAAGAATAGGCTAGAGAGCAAAGGATAAGAATACTTTCAAATACTTTAGATGGTGTTCTTAAAATGCTTTAAATTCTGGTGGAAAGAACTGTTATTGAGTGGACTTCCTGCCATCAGGTACCTGGCAGAAATATATATGGAGTAGCCTAGGTCAGAATAGCCACAGACTCTGAGAAAGCACATTTTCGCAATAAGTTGTTAGGAGATGTATTACTGTGATCTATTGGCTTTTTTTAATTTACTTTTTTCACTAATTTAAAAAAGTGCCAGCACATAGAAGTTGCTCAATATGTATTTGTGGAATAATAAGTTTAAATGAAGGGTTACTATGTACCAAATCTTTTCTAAGACTTCTTGTAAGTGTTAATTCATGTGACCACCAAAACATCTCTAATGGTGTTGGCATTGTTACTCATCTCATGGTCCAGAAGAGGAAATGTTATTTTCCTATTATTGTTTAGCTCATGACTGGTCCAATTGAGATTTGACCCAACTTTAAGATAGAATCCAGAGCCCATGTTTCTTGATCCTATTAATATTATTCCTAGAATTTAAAAAAAAAAGTCTATGCACTTTTATCTGGATGCCTCAATTCTGATCATTTTTTCTGTAAAGATTATTTTTTCCAAGGTCAGAATCTGTAAAATTTCATATTAAGTTGGCTAGAAAGTAAGGATTTGACAAGAAAAAATACTGGTAGAGTGGTAACAGGGAAGTTTTTTGGAAGCTAGCCTGTTGGACCTTTCAGAATAGACAAAAATCCTGAGAATATCTGTGCCCCATGTGAATGCTCAATAAAATATCTCCACTACAATAGAGTCCAGTAATAATCCAGTAGAGAAGAAAGCCCCTATTTTTTAAAGAAAGCCCATATTTTAATAAGATTTAATTTATGCAATCATCCCAGTACTTGCTCAGTTCCTTCCTAAACACTTTATCAAATGTGGCAGCAATAAAAAGCATAAAGTTCCCAAAACACAAACCTTTGCTTACCAAGGCTAGCCTGGCTAACTGCTACAAATAAGTGATAGCAACACTATCAAATTGTCAGCAACAGCGATCATGTCTAATGTTGTAAGATGGTGCGTATATCCAAGAAGGATCAGCCCCAGTGGAAGGTTGATTACAAAGGATTTTTGTTTTTATACAAAAGGAATATAGATTTTTTTCCTTATTGGAATAAAACCTTTTCATTTTAGAATTTACTTTTCATGTCTCTCATATTTTTTTGAAGCTTAGCACTTATTGCATCAGCGTGAAATCTCATTCAATGTATCTTCCAGAAAACCCTTATATCAATGTAGAAGATGTTAAGCAGAGAGAAGATGTCCATGAGTTTCAGTACTCACATCATTCACAAATACCTTGCCTCATACATTGGTGAAATTGTCCAGTGAAGCCTTACTTCCAATACCAGCTGAATAACATTACTCTGTAAAACAGGAAAAAAAAAATCACTGCTCTTCTTCTCACATCCAAAATACAAGGATCAAATAACAAAGCTTGGAAACTGGGTTATGCCTTTATACTTATAAAGAATAATCTACATTTTAAATATTTATCCCTGTTCCTCTGAGTCTGATACCTTTTCAGAAGTATTAGTGGTCAAAGTAGAATGGTTCTAACAGAACATGCTCTCTTGTCGCCATTAGATTGGAAGCTGAGGCTGCTATTGTTGACCTCTAGTCTCAAGGGAAAGTGTAGTTGTTTCCACACAGTGGGGGTGAGAGAATTTGGCTGTAACCTTGATATTATATGCTCCCAAATATTAGTGGATATAATCCTCAGAAGATTACTACAAACTTCACATCACAAGCACTTATGGCCAATGAGCATAAACGTTTGGGTCAGCTCTATGTGCAAAAATACTTGATTGACTTAGGAATGGGCTGAACAATGAGAAATATGGAATATTTTTTAAAGAAAAAATGAAAATACTAGCTACACCCTTGTGAGAAGTTGATTAAATAAAGGCCATGGTATTTACTGTTGTTTTCCTACTTGCTATATGATTGCTTTTACTTCTTTTTGAAGGCTTTCCTATCAAAAATTTTTAAATGATGGTTACATTTATCATGTAGTCTTTAGACTGCAGAATAATAAAAGTAAGTAATGTTAAAGCTAGATGAGGGGTAGACATCAATCATAGGGCAAGTTATTGAAACTGGCTACTCTGTAACATCTGAAATAATGGTTACTCTCTGATTTATTCATTTTAGCCATGATGGTAGGACTGGTAATGGTTTATTTGTCTGGTGAAGTTTAATCCCTATTAATATTGATGGGTATTCTTTTTGTGATGTGTCTGTTCATGTCATTGGCCCATCATCTACTAGGTTGTTAGATTTACTGATTTGTAAGAGCTCTTTATTCTGAATGCAGTCTTTTAAAAAATATTAGAATGTTGGATATATTCTCCCAATTTATGGGCTTTTTTGCTGTACTTCAAGTCCTTACACTAGAGAGTAAAGATTTTCTTCAAGTAATTTACTGTTTTATATGCCATGTTTAATATTCTACCCATCTGGCATTGACTTTTTGTTTAAGACGTGAGAGAGACAAAATACCTTTTTTCATATGCCTCTTCACTGCATTAGAGTGCTGCCTTTGTAGAAATTCAAGTGGCTACATAGATGTGGGTCTATTTGTGTGCACCCTATTCTGTTTCACTGATTTATGTATACTGCCACCAATAACATACTGTCTTATTATTTCTTTATAATAGTTCTCAATATTTTGGAGTGCATACCCTTTCTACCACCTCCTCAAAACTATCTTGGATAGCTTTTATTTACTAATACAACTAGTTAGGAATATTGCCATATTATTTATATTTTTATTTTTAGAAGAGCTTTGATGTTCTTATTTATGTTACTGAAAACTCAGTTAATCTGTATTAAAAATCTACTTAAAGACTTATGCAAAATTTTGTTTCTTTTATGTTATTGTTACCAAGTTGATCCATATATGTTCTACATAATAACCTTTTTATCATTTTTAGTTCTGTATACACTTTTCTCAGTAAGTGCTCAATCTGCAGTTTGAATTTGTAGCTGCAGAAGTCATGGACATGGAGGGGTAAGTGTGCATAGTTTTACTAAAACAGCCTACTAACTGGAAAATTCAGTCTCACACTAGCTAAGTTGTTTATATTTCAGCTGTATTACAGGGCTAAAGAAATTTACATTTTTATTGAAAGAATAGATACAAATGAATCAAAATACTTTTAGCACAAAAGTGTTATTTTTAAGTATTGATCTATGGCATAATTTTTGATGACTTAAGATTTATAATCCAAAAAAATCTTAACAGATCAGCATTAGTATACTTGAAAGATATTTTTCAGTTTCAGGAATTTTCTACTTCATTTTCAAAGTACATAAACTAGAGCTGTTTGTATTACACTTAAAAATGTCAGTGTGAGAATGATATTTGAAAGGTCTGAGAGTAATTGGATCCAAATAGCCAAGAAGTCCTTATTGCATTGCTCAGGGTTGCAATTTGAATGTAGCATTTGAAGCTAAAAAGAATTTACACATCGGAAGAGGTTCATGGCAAGATATGAGAAAATGAAAGTAATTTATGCCCTCCTTGTGAAGTCTCGAAATAAAAAACCTGACTATTACAAAATGCATAGTAAGTTTATTAAAAAATAAGTCAATGAGAAGAACATATCAAAATATACAGCAGCGAATGGTGATTTAGCTCAGTGGTTCCACCACCTGCCTCGCAATTTTAAGGCCCTGAGTTCAATCCCCAGTACAAAAAAAGAAAAAAAATACACCAGCAATTATTAACTAGAGGTAAAAAAAAAAAAAGGGGAGAGGAAGAAAAGTTTACTAGCTAATTTGAATGTTGTTCTTAATATAGTACCAATAGAAACAATCTATAAATGGATAATGTGAAATTATATTAAATATAGGAACAAAAACACCTTCATGAACCAAGCCGTAAGTTAAAATATGATATACTACTGTTATGGCTTATATCTAGATGTTCCCCCAAAGCCTCATGTCCTCATAGGTGAGGCTTTGGGGAGGTGACTGGATCATGGGTGTGTGATGCTGGATTAGTCCACTGGCAGCTTTATAGCTGGGTGTGATACTGGGAGGTGAAGCCTGGTGGGAGGAGGAGGGTCCTGCCTAGAGTGCTTGCTGTCTGCCATGCCATGGACTGTTTCTCCTCTGCCATCCTACCATTCCTTGGAGCCAGCTGACTAGAGAATGAAACTTCTACAAACTGCAAACCTAAAGGAACCTTTCCTCCTTAATTTTTGAGTGTCAGATATTTTGTTCCAACAATAAGAAATTAACTAAGACAGCTATTATCTATCTAAATGTTGATATGATATAGATACATTTACCCAAACATGAGAATATAAAATATTTAAAAAACATTAACTATCCTTTTGTTTCACTGTTTACAATCATTTTTAAGAGAATCTTACTATGCAGTCCAAGGTAGCTTTGTACTCACGATCTTCCTGCCTCAGCCTCCCAAGCTGGGATTGTGGGTGTGTACCACTACACTTGGTTTTCAATTATCCTTTTAAATAGATAGTGCAACACAAAACAAAGGTGGAGTTTGCAATTATTTAATTATGCCTCATTTTAAATATTTGACATTAGACTATGTAAATATGTCATAAAATAGATACATATTTTAAATTTTCTGAAGTCAGTATTGAAATGAATGAATTAAATTAGCAGAAAATTGGAGGCATAGAAGAGAATTATTCTAGGTGATTTTGAACACAATAATTTTATAATAATCCTTAACATATTATATTGAATTACAAATAGAATTTCAGAATTAAAAGCTATACAAGTTTTAGTAAATATATTAGTAATAATGTCTGTAGTATATTTCCCTGTGCATAATGTGGGATAAAATTACAATTTTGTGGGTTTTTTTTTTTTTTTTTGGTACTAGGGATCGAACTCAGGACCTTGTCCTTGCAAGGCAGGCAGCAGCACCACTGAGCTACATCCCCGGCCCTAAAATTACAATTTTAAATGAATAATTATGCAGTATTTTAACTCTGGTATCCCCAGTGTTCTTGACAAGTAGAAAATATGACTTAGGAAAAATTATGTAAAAGTCGATAACCTTGACTTTGACTTTAACATACAAGCATTGGTTCATATCACCAGAATCTTTCTTCTTGTATCCAATGAAGAGAAGTAAAGCCAGCCAATATCTTAGAAGCAGGAGTATGTTCAATTCCCATACTGTGGTTCCATCAGGAGGAATCAGAACATTTGGATAAACTGTTTACTTCAGATCTGTAGCAATAAGTGTATAAATCTGGAATAATTTTACAGATCCAATAGCAAGAAAATTACCAAAGGCCACGATGATTGAGTCAAAAAATTCAAGACAAATTTCAAGAGGCTCTCTCAGTTGTCTCAAGTTTGGAACAATTTGTGAATGAATAAAAGTACTACAAGAGATACAGAACTTTAAGTATGTTTAATTTATGATTTGAAAATAATTATTTGAAAATAATTTGAAAATGAGTTGAAATAATTAAATAATTTAATAATAATAATAATTTTAATTTATGATTTGAAAATAATTGTTGAATAAAGGGAAGAAAGCCTACATTTATCCTTTGCTTCCTATGTGAACTGTATCATGGGATAAGCAACTAAATTGAAGATGGTTAAGTGCTTCCTTGAAGAAATGTAGCTAATACATTAAAATGAAATGATATAATGATATTGCAATTTTGTAATATAGATGTCATATATAATCTCCAATGTATGTGCATTTTACATGCTGTTTGACAATCCTTTTTTTTTTTAACACCTCCAACCTTTTTTAAATTTTATTTTATTTTAAGACAGTGTCTAGCTAAATTGCTAAGTTGCCCCAGGCTGGGCTCAAATTGTACTACTTCTGCCTCAGCCTCCCAAGTGCTGGGATTACAGGTTTGCACCACCATGTCTGTCTTGTTTTGCACTTTTTAAGGACTTTATGAACTTGGACCCTGAGGATCAGCAACTGCTAATAGCACAAAATGAGAAGTACATTGCATATACCCATGATAAAAGAACTCAGCATCATCTCTAAAGTAGTAATGCTAAAAAATAAGTAAAAGCCACCTTGAATTTTATATAAACTCTAAACCCAGCTATTAAATTATAGTACATGTACAGAGGACTTTGCTAAACAATATTGTGGAAATAAAGTCAGCAAAATTTAAACTGACAATTCAATGCATTGTATTTCTTGAACAAATAAATTCCAGGGAGAGATAAAGATTTAAAAATATGAATAATTATACCATTTGCACATTATTTAAATCCTCACTTAAACAAAATGTACATAAAACATCTTGAACATTTGTGAGGCAACTAAAAATTTGAACTGTCTCTGATACTAAGGTATTACTGTTAAATTTTTAGACATCATCATAATGTGACTTTGTTAAAAAAGAACTCTAATACTTTAGAGATATATAACAATTTTGACAGATAAAATTATATGATGTTTGGTACATGATTTTTAAAATAGGGGAAATAGGAAAGGGGGTTATCAGGATAAAACAAGTTTGGCCATGAATTATTAATAGCTGGTTGGTGGAACAGGAGGACTCATTTTATTGATATGCTTACTTTTATACAGCCTTGAAATGTAACATAATAAATAGTTCAAAAAGTAATAATGGTAAGTGTGTATGCTTATCTTGGAGATAGTAGAGGACACAAATGATGTAAGTGGAAAACACTTATCTATTTGCCTTTCTCCAAGGGTTTTTAGTGGGCAAATTTTATTCCTTTTTCTCTTAGAAAATTCTTCCTTTTTCCTATGCCATATTTGCTCTGAGATACTGAAGACTCTTCTCATGAGACATCAGTCATTTTACTTTATTTACTGCTTGTTATTTATTTATTTATTTATTTAATGTTATTTTTTTGGTAACGGGGATCGAACTCGGGACCTTGCTCTTGCAAGGCAGGTGGTGGAACCACTGAGCTAAATCCCTGGCCCCTGTTGCTTGTTATTTTTGTCTGTCATTCATATAGCTTGTCAGCCTTTCATTATGTTTATTATAATGGAGCAAACCTTTTCCCTGGGAACATCTGGAGTTCTGTTTCTTAATAACATTTCTTTCAACACCTACTAGCCCAGAGGTGGTTGTGAGCATGCTCATAGGCTAAAATAGACATCTATTTCATGGCCAAGTTCTGTCAGATTTACTTCTTTGAATGTCATGAGATCAATTTGTTACGGGCTTTTGGTTAGATCAGTGTATTTTAATTGGCACTAGACATGCACTAGGTTTTAACTATACTCTTAACATCCCTAATTCCAATACCACTTATTGCCCTGTTCTGATAAACACCTGCTTTAGAGCATTTATTCCATCCAAACTTCTGATATGCCTGCCAGGTGCTTTGAACAGACAGCAAACGTCACTAGGCTATAAATGACAGTCATTTTAAGTCCTCTGTAAGTAGTATGTTTTTAATACTCCTGAGTCAGTGCACTGCTGAGCAAAAAAATAATTAACTTCCACAAAATAGAGTAGACAGTGCCACAATTTATTACATTTTTAAACAAAGTTGTTATTAAGCTTTTTGTTAGGTTTTAGGATCAACTTAATTCTTTAATAGCAAAAAAATTTACTTATTTTGCTGTAATAAAAATATTTTAACTTATAGAACCCCCCAGAACTGGAAAATTAGATTTCTAGTGGCAATGAATGTAGTTATTGTCCTTGAACTTGAGATATGCAATTCCTTGCAGATGATTACTAATTTTACCATAGGGCCTTGTTCTTGGATGACTTTGGCAATTTTGGTTATAAATCAAGGTCATAAAAATATTTATAGTAAGTTGGTAAACCCAAGGAGGCACAGTTATATTGTATCCGCTTGAGTACAAGAACACCATAAGAAGGCTATTTCTTAGATTCGTGTAGGGCAGAGGCACTGAAATTTGGACTGTGCAGAGCAAACAGCTCCCCACAAAATGAAACAAGTTACTGTTGCAAGTTCCACACACCTCTAGGAGACATTCTCCAAAGGTGAGTTCTTTTTGAACTTCACAGTACATTTTCACTTTGATTGAAAACATGGATTTTTGCAACAAACTTAATTAAAAGTAAAATGTTTCTGTAACCAAATAGGAGACTGTGATATTTAAACTACAAAGATTCCTATTTAAAAGTAATTGCTGGCTTCTTTCCAAGGCTATGTAGGGAATAAAGTGGAAATTTAAATGGCAGACTTGAGGAAAGAGGTCAAATGTAGCCACAGGCAAATGGAACAGTAAAGTTTTAAGGTTCCTGTGCTACTCTGAATTCCAAAGCTATTATTTTTAAGAGAATTCTAAAGTTGGCAATCAAAATTCTCCCATCTCTAATGAAAAACAGTGAATTTAATGTAATGCTCTTAAAAATAAATATGCTCGAGTGAACTGTTGTGGACACTTTGGAACTGCATAGGCAGACTGCAAATCTTGTGAAGAAACAAGTAAAATGCCTTTGAGTGCTGATTTTGAATATGGGACTTGGCTCTTTTCACTCATATTTCTTGAGTTTCATCATTAAAAGCTGCAGATATTTGGAAACTTCCCCCAAAACTTCCTATTGGCCAATGGATCTTCTCATTTCCCACATGATTTTCTCTGTTTGTGTGCCTTCTGTTAATGGAATCTAAACTTCATGGCAGTTCTCTGAAACTGTCCAAAATAAATGTGTTTTCAGAATATACCTAGAATGATGAATCTGACAGGTTTACCACACAGATGTCTCAAGAGAGTGAGTGATGTGTGTGTGTGTGTGTGTGTGTATATATTCATGTTTCCTTTTCAGAATGATAAGCAGAACTTCTACTTGCTAGTCAAGGTCAGGGAGACAGTTCATATCTGTCTCCTATTCTGCTAAGTGGTGCTTGTATAGAAAGGAAGATAAAATCTCCCCAACCTTTGAAACATCAATCATGCTACTAAGTAGCTGATTATCCACATTCTCTGAAAATTTTGGCTGTAAAAATAAAAACAAACATAAAGAATCATATTTCTAAATTATTAAAAAATGCTAATGGTTGTCCTTGCAATTAGTGTAATTATTTCTTCCTCCCTCTTTCCATGTAACAATTCTTTTGACCATAACCTTTTTTAAAAAGGCAACTTTCTTGATTTTCCTCTTACTTTGAGGTTCAAATATAATACAAACTTCTTCACATCAAAATTGTATTCTGGACATTCTGTATATATAAAAAAAAATTAAAATATTGCCTGATATATGCAACGTTGAATAGATGTCAATTTAGTCCCAAAGTTTTGACTAAGAGACTCAAACTAAGGGAGATTTCAGCAGAATAAACAAGAAAACTTTCAGCAGTATCACCCGGAGATGGCGCCAGCTTTTATCGGCAGCAGTAGTTCACTCTCAGCACTGTGCTGTACTGTTTCTGTTGTGAGGGACACACAGATGTGAAAGTAGTAATGTTCATGTGTGATTGTTAAGCTTAATTTTCTGCTTGATTGGCTTGGGATTCCTAGGAGATTAATGGAGCACACACATGGGTGAGTCTGGGTGGGGCATGTTGTTGTGACTTTGGGTACCAAGTGCTTATTTTACCCTTTCTTTTCTGACTTTCTTCTCTGTCTTTGCTTCCTGAATACCATGTTCTTAGCATCTTTGCTCTATCACACCCTTTCATCTTATGTTTCTGGCATGCAACTAGCCAACCATGGACTGACTCCCAGGGAACCATGAGCCAGATTAAATCTATCCTTCCTTTAAGTTGTGAGTGTCAGGTATTGTGTTCCAGCAATAAGAAATCTGACTAATAGAGCACAGCATAGTCAGAATTCCAACATTTAAATCACATCTTCTCTTTTTACTAGATATACTAAGAAAAGTTACTTTTATGTACGTACCATCATCATTTTCATATCATAAAATTGTATTCTGATAAAATCAAATGCTATACATAAATGGGGAATTTCTGTAATTTATACAAACTGAGCTACTTTTGTGATTGAAGAAAGAATTACTATTCATTACATCAAGACAATGGGAGTTCTATTCTGGACATTCTATATATATAAAAACATTTAAAATATTGTCTGACATAAGCAGCATGAATAGATGTTAATTCTTGTTGTTAATATTACTACTTCAGTTTTCATTGTCGTGAAATAAATGACCCTTCAGTTTTCTTCCAAGTTTGCGATTCTATGATTGTTAGTAAATATCTATCATTGGCTAGCCCTTGGTGAGTTCATTTCTAAACTATTCAACTCAAGAGGGGCCTGAAAGAGTGCGGTAAATAGTTTAAAGGAACATGTTTATTTTCAGTATCAATGTGGTTTATCTTCAGTGCACCAGTTAAGTATAAATGGAGAATACCACTGTCAAATCTGTAGAGGAGACCACTTCATCACAGTGGCAACTTTCTTCCTATCAGAAAAGATAGAGAAATTGTGTTGACATTCTCAGTTATAACATAAACTGACATGATTGATGTGAAGCAACTTTCATGTCACATAATGAAAATAATGGCACCATGTAGCCAATGGAGGACTCTGAGTCTCTGCAGGGGCCCAGCAGTATTTGTGCTTTTCTTCTTCCTCACTTTAGGAAAAAACTTGATGTCACATTTTTATAAGATAGAATGTAGTAAAGGGAATATGCTAATGCTTTGTAAAAGATTATGTTTTAAAAAGGAAAAATAATGATTCTTATACAGGTACAAATTGAATGTATGTTTAATATTTTATTTAACTCATAAATTAAATAAAGGGACCAGGAGATAGCAAGTCAGATAAAAGGAGAATCTGAAGAACAGGCATGTGTATAGATCAGGAATATTGAAATGAATGAGAAAATGGAAAGCAAAGTTGGCTTTCCTACAGTGGGAGAAAAAAATTCCATTGATCTTATCACAAATAGAATTTATGTGTCTTTTACAGTGTCCATTGCAGAAAAGTTCCCATAGAGTCAGAATCATATGACTCAAAGAGAGCTTTAATCTAGGAGTTGACAAGACATCTGTCTGTTACTTTTGTCGTGTTGCTAAGACAAAAATACCTGACACCCGAAGTTAAAGGGGCAAATATTTATTTAGCTTATAGTTTGTAGAAGTTTCAGTCCATAATCAGCTGGCACATGGCAGAGGGGCATCACAGAGGAGAAAGAGACCGTGATAGGCAGAAGATAGCAAAGCAACAAGGTACAACCACAGCTCTTCCTATCTCATATCTTATCCAGGTTACTTAGGGTGGGTAGCACTCACACCTTTAATCCTAGTGCCCTTGATCCTAGCATTGCACCATGAATCAATTCCAGTGTCACACACTGTAGATCCAGCCACCTCTGAAAAACCTCCACCTATGACTGGATTTGGGGAGTTATCTAGGCACAAGTCATAATACCATTTCTGTGAGCAAGCCACCTGTTTCTGTAAATAAAGTTTTATTGGAAAACAACCATTGTCATTTGTTTATATATTACTTATGCTGAATGACAGAGGCCAATCAATGGAACAGAACTTTGTAGACCAAAAACTTAAAATGTTCAGCCTTTCACAGAAAAATGTACTGATTCCTACTGCAAAGAATGCATACGTTTCAATTGAAGCACATTTTTCTATATTATATTGTGGTAAGAAAATAATTTGGGAACTAGATAAATCTTGATTCAAATCTTAAGTACACTACTTAATAAATATGTCATTTTAGACAAGTTACATAAGCTTCTTGGTATTGTTATTAAATATATATTAAAACAACTTCCATTTATTAAATAACTGTAATACTTCTCTTGTAAGGTTATCATAAAGGTAAACTGAAATAACATTTATAATGCCTAGTCAAACTTTTAGATAGAATGAGGTAGGAGGTTCAAAAAATGTTTCTTCTTATTGATCATCTTTTATCAGAATATGAGAATCTTCTGTTAAATTTTTACCTCAGGACCGAAGGAGAGCTCTAGACTAGCGGTACTTCTTAAATTAATAGTCTAAAATTCCTTAGATTCTTGTCACAAAAGAGAGAGCCATTTATGCTGCCTGCAATAAAATTTGGCCACTATGGTTTTCTTGGGACAATAAAAGGCATCCTAGCATATCAATTAGTACAGTGAACCGGGGATTAGGAGATTAGAGACCAAGTCTGGTGAATACAGAAAACTCTCAAATCTGGTTGTCAGTTAGTTTATCTCTAAACTCAAAAGTATGGAGCAGAAACAGAGAACTGCTGAGATCCATTAATGCTTTGAAACTCTCTTAAATGAAACCACTGTAGCTTCTCTCTCCTGCCTCTTCACCACTAAGAAAGTAAAGTTTCAAATAAATAGAAAAGATGACAGGAAATCGTGGCCACATGGAAGGTCATTTCTTTTGACACAAGGCTATCACTTTCTATACCTGGTATTAGGGATTCCCATACTTGAGTAGGTTGTCTGATACATTCCTTGTTATCCATTGACTTTGCTTCTTGGAGAGTTAATAGAGTTCTGCACACAGTGGCACTTAATTAATAGCCAAACGAAGATGGAAATAATTCTTTAATGATTATTATCATTAACTGTTCCTCACAACATCCTTAGGAACCACTGTCAGGATAATTACCTTGGTTTTACAGGTGAGAAATCTGAAGCCTGGAGAGGGAAGAGCCACATGACTAAAGTCACGCAGTTAGTAATTAGCGGAGCTGGGAATAGAATTCAGCTTCCCAAGCCCTGAGATTTTTTTCATACAAAATTATAACCACAGTCTGCCAAGAGGCCAGGAACCTTGGGGGAAAAATATTCCTCTGAAAAGACCAGAGACATTTTACTGCCAGCCAAAATCACTTGAGTAGAGTAGGCTTCTGGAGAGCTGTTCTTTCCCACACATTAATCCATTTTCTCAATCCTTGTGATGACTTATATATTAAAAATGCCCTCAAGGTTCTAGACACCTTGTTAACATGGGTTTTTGATTCATGGGTGAAATGTGTAAGCATAAAATTCTTGCCTAACCATGAGGTTAGTGAGGTTAAAGTATAAGCAATTAAGAATTTAGGTGGCACAAATAGTATGATGTATTTTGTTTCCTTATTCAACAAATATTTATAGAATGCTTATTACTTGCAAGGCACTGTATCTTACATTAGTAATACAGTCACAAACCAAAGTTCCTCTTCTGATGAACTTTACAGTCTGTTGGGATGCAGAAAATCAGTTAATACAGTATAAAATTAGTGGTAACATGTCAAGGAGAATCATAAAACAAATTTAAGAAAAGAGAACAGTCAGGGCTTAGGAAGTTTGTAATCTTTACAGTTTTAAAGAAAAATCTTTTTAGGAGATGATTATATGGAGAAGAAACCTAAATCAGGAGGTGATGGTAGGTCAGATTATTAGAGTCAACAGAAGAGGGTTTAGTATGCCCGAAGGCCTGGAGATATCACAGAGCTTTCACAGAACAGCAAATGGCCAGTGCAGATGGAGCAAGGTGTAGAAGAAAGTCAGAAAATCATGGTGGAGAGGAAGCTGAGTGGAATCACAGGGCATGGTAATGACATTTTAATCCACATGAGTAGAAAAAGCACTGGAAGCTAAAGGCAGAGATGTAACATTTTATATTACCCCTCCAAATGTGACATGGAGAATGGAACTAGGGGCACAGAATGGGAGCAGAGAATTCAGATGACCCTGCAGTCATTTAGGTGTGACATTAAGGTGCTGTTATGGAAGTGATGGATAAAATTTAAAGATGAAATGTAACAATGATAGGGCCAACTTATTTTCTAATATACTGAGGTAGAGAACACAATGAGGAAAAATTAGGAGTGGACGCAAGATTTCAGTTTTGGACAAATTAAATTTGAAATGTTTATTTGAAATCTGAGGAAGCTATTCCGTGGGCAGTAGAATGTGTGAGTTTGGAAGCAGAGGACAGGTTGGCACTAAACACATTTTTAAGGTAATTAGCATGAAGATGGAGTTTAAAGCCATAACACTGGTCAAGAGCATACCTAGAACGTAATAAAGCCTAAGTTGTAGGATACTATAATGTTTAGATGCTGAGAAAGAGAAAAGTCAAGGGATAGGAAAGAGTATTTTCAAAGGATGCACAGTTGCCATTGTCAAATACTATTGAAAACAAATAGAAGGAAGATGATAATTGACTATTGAATATGTTCACATGGGTTTTGGTAACAAGGTCCTTGGTTATTTGACAAAATGGCTTTAGTAAAGCAGTAGAAATTCAAACTTTCTCAGTGTTCAAGAGACAACTGGAGGAGAGCTATTAACAAAAGAGAATTTTTAAAAAATTTCTAAAGGAAGGATTAGAGAAACGAGACAGTTAATGGATTGTGATGTCAGAAAAGAAAAAACTTATTTTTTTAAATGTAGAAGATAGTATATTATGTTTGAATGCTGACAGAAATAAAAAAGGGTTTGTAAGACAAAGAGACAACAGATTAATGGTGGTGATGGTGAAAATGTATAGGGTCAAATATTTAGAAATTCATGTGGTCTAAAATTCATTGGATGTAAGTTACTAGAAAGAGTAAGTTGGAAATATAAGAGTCAAGAAGTGGGATGATTCAAACTGAATTCTGTTTAATAGATAAGATCCAACAGTATACTACCGTAAGGACATTGCCTCCTCATATATTACACTGTGAAATCTCTGATCCTTACAAAAGATCAATTCTATTGTTTTTATTTCCTATTATTCAAATCTTGAATAAAATTAAAATATAGCTTAAAAGTCCATATTTTAAGACTGTTATGATTGAATAGGCAAAGCATTCTTGAAAGGGAATAGATAAGAGAGAAGGAATCATCGCTGTAGTAAAGTGGTGACAGACTGACGAGAACTATGGACAGTTCATCGATTCTAACAGAAAGAAAGTTGAGCTCATGATGACAGTCATGTTGTTAAGCTTGGAGGAAGAACAAGAACATAGAAGTTATCTCCTGATTGCAACTTAGTTTTCTCAGCAAAATGAGAAGTAAAAACTCCACGGGGTGAGAACAAATTGAGTGAGAAATGGAGGCTGATTGTTAGGTAACCCTGACAGCCAACTTGAAGTTTATTGTAATAAATTTAAAATGAGTCTGGCAAGCACTTTTATGTGTTTTACATTATTAAGGTTCTTGTTGAAATATAAGAATAATACTCAATTTCTGCTTCATCTTTCCTTGTTTACTGGCACACAACATAATATCTTCAGGCAACAAGAACAGAATTTTTTTACACGAAAATTGGATGATAAAATTAAACAGCCCATATTCACACTCTTTTGAAAGACAAATAATAGACTCTGTAATTAAACTAATTTCTTCATTTCTGTAGAAGAGTGTTTCAGCTACATTATTTTTCTCCTCGAGATATGTATGTTGACAGGTTTTATTTTATTTGGTAAGAAATAGATTTTATATTGCATAAATTACAATATCCATTATGTAAAATGTAGAGGAGTGAGTTAAAATATAAGAAAACGGGCCAGGGATTTAGTTCAGTGGTGCCACCTCCTGCCTCACAAGTGCAAGGTCCTGAGTTTGATACCTGGTACCAAAAAAAAAAAAAAAAAAAAAAAAATATATATATATATATATATATATATATAAATAAATATGAAAACAAAAAACATCTGTTCCTAACAACTGGTGAAAATCACTACTAGTGTTTTAATATACTATATTTCTGGGTAGGTCTACATAATAGGTTTAATTCTTTACCATTTGAGGCCATACTTAAATAGTTTTATTATCTAATTAAATGTAGCGATATGTATCTAAAATGTCTTTTAATGCCATTCTTCTAGCATATTATTTTAATGAACTTATTTGTGTCATATCCCTAATCATATTATTATCAGTTTTTGCATAGATAACAAATTGATTCTAAAGATCAAATAGATGAAGAAAAATATAAGAATACTGAAGAACTTTATGAAAAAGTGAAAACACAAATAACCCTGGAGAACTTTTAACTTATCAATGCCATTTCTAAGATTATACTTCTCTTTTTTACTTTTCCCTTCTCCTTAGTTCCCCTTCCCATTTGAACATTTTCTATTTCACAATATCTATTATACATTTTGGTCCTTATTTACACTTTACGTTTCTTACACCAGAGAAACAATGGAATATTTACACGCATGTCTGATTTATTTTATTTAAGAATATAGTCTCAAACTGCATCCATTTACCTAGAAATGTCTCGTTTATCCTTCTTTATGTCTGAGTGATACTCCATTGTATTAAAAACACACATCTTCTTTATCCATTCGTTGGCATCCATTGATGGGCATTTGGGCTGTTTCCAAGATCTAGCTATTACAAACTGTGCTGCTATAGACATGGGTGTGTATGATGCTTTTAATTCTTTTGGGTATGATGCTTTTAATTCTTTTGGGAAGATGCCAAGAAGGGAAGTAGCTGGGTCAAATGAAACCTCTAGTTTTAGTTTTTTTGAGGAATTTCCACAATGATTTCCACAGTGGTTGCACCAGTCTACACTCCCACTAGCAGTGGAGCAGTGTTCCTTTTCCCCACAGCCCCGCCAGCATCTGTTATTGGTTGATTTCTTGATAATAGCAAAAGAGAAAGGAAGGAAAAAATGGCAACAAAGCTTTTGTAAAGAAAGAAGGAAAGGGGTTGAAGGGAGGGGAGAGGAATGGGGAAAAAAAGAATCAAGATATATCATCTAGAGGTACAAATTCCGTATGATGAATATGATCATTATGTATATCTAAAATATATCAATAAACTTCATTAAAAAGATTATACTTTATAGAAATATTAGCTATTTTACAAAGTGACATTTGTATAGGGAAACTTACTGAAGCACTACATTTAATCAAATTTAGAAATCACACAAATACTTTTCAATAGATTTCAGATAAATGATACATTCAATTTAAAAGACAAAACTTCTAAAACATACAGTTTAGTGAATAAAAATGTCATCAGATAACACATATAACATGATGTTTTTGTGAAAATGAAAGAACAAAGCTTTCTTTATATAAATGATTATAAAAGTCTACAAGGCTAAAGATGGTGAACCTTATAAAGACTCAAGTGCCCAAACTGCAATCCAAAACCCATTCATTTATCACAAAGTGGCAACACTGCAATTAAATCTGAATACTGAGGTTTTAATTTAGAAAACACAGCTCATACATCTTTTATCTTAAAAGAAAAACAATAACACATGTGCTATAGGTTCACCACCTGTATACCAATTAGCAGTGGTCATTTCTTAGGCAAGAAATGGGCTTTATGAAAAAAGAATAAAACAATTATATGGGAAATCTCTGTTGACAAATTTTTGGAGCTTCTAATAGCTAAATTTAGCTGGGATTTGTATATTTATATATAATAGGTAACAGATCTCATTGAGTGCGGGGATTTTGAATTCAGATGCAAAGTTTTAGCAGATGCTATTCAAAAACATCAGTGGCATAGGAAACATATGAAGTCTCGATGGTAAATGGCATATTTGTAGAACAGAACGAAAATATGACTAAGGCATCAAAATCAATGGAGAGAATAAGGTAGAATAAAGATAGTGAAACTGCCAGTGAGATCATGAAAGGTCTCAGAGCTTATACTAAGATTTTGAGTTATCTTGGAAAATAACATGAAAGGATTTCTAAGTTCTGATGTTGATCAGGTTTAAAAATATATCAAGTGTGCTTCAGAATGGAAAATGGTTCAAACAACCTCATGTTTGGATAGGGAAGCCTTCTTCCACACACTGTGGTCCAAGAGAAATGAAACACTGAAATGAACAAGGATGGCAGCAAACAGGTGGGTTGATTTAAAGACTATTTATGAAGAGGATTTGACAGGAATGGCTGGGATGCTGAATATAAATGGAGATATTAAAAGTCAAGGTTTAAGTTTTATTGAGGAAGCATGTGTAAAACAAGCACTCAGAAAGTTTGAAAGTAAAATAGATAAAAGATATTTTAGCTTTAACATAAGTATTAACATAAAATGACTGGCAATGGCATAACATCATGCAGCTCTTCATAAGAGAAAGTGTTATTAGAGACAGGGTTTCCTAAATTTCTGTAAGATTCAATGTACTAGATAAATGAAAATTTACATTTTTATGCATTGCCTACCATATCCTAAAAATCATTAAAAAATTACAAGGGCAAATTGAAATCTACCATGTATCAGTGATGAGTAAACAACAATTAAGATAAAGAACAAGAGCAACACAGTAAATAAAGATGATCTAATGGACCTCCATTGAGTTTTACTGAATTTATTATTTACCTGATAATTTTTAAAATGCATACTTTTTAACATATGGAATAGCTTTAAATATATGACAGTATACCAAACATAATAACAAAAATACAGTAGTGTATATGTTAAATGCACCCAAACCTTACTAACAAAACACAAAAAAATGAATCATTGATAAATTATGAGTAAAGTTAAACTGAACACACATCATTAATATTATTAAATATTCCTTCAATTGGAGGGCAAAAAACGGAGCCATCAAAGAGTGAATTTATAATTTCAATCTTATAATTTAAACCAAATTCAGGTAGTTTTAATATGAGTTCCCTCAACCTTAAATCTTCTTAGCTTGATACACTGTATCTATTAAAACCTACAACAAACATATAGCAATAGAATGTTAGGAAATAGTTCCTTCAAACCAGAAAAGCACATTGTTAAATAATATCTTTAAAAAAGCTAAACTTGGGCCAGGGATTTAGCTCAGTGGTTCCAGCGCCTGCCTCGCAAGCTCAAGGTCCCTAGTTCAATCCCTGGTACCAAATAAAAAAGCTAAGCTCATTAAACGTACAGTAAAATTAACATGTGATTAAGATTTTTAATTCATTAATTAATGAGGGTATCAGAAAGATGTGACTAGCTTTAAAAAAAATCCCAAAAGCAACATATATATAGGTAGTCAGGAATGCTGACATGAACTTGCTTAATAGATGCAAAACTTGTCAGTATCCTCAAGGTAATAATCAACAGCCTCCACAATAGTCGATCTGAATTAAAGAGAGATGCACAGAGTCCCCACCAAATTATATAACTCAGACAATACTCATTTTCCATTGAAGAAACAGTAATATTTTTGGTCTATTTCAACGACTTCCTCATTTTTTCTGTACACTAGGTATTTTTAAAAAATTATTAATATTTGGTTTCTCCAGAAATTTGGTCATGAACATTTATGCTAAACATTCACAATAGGCCAGTAGTGGTATTGCTGACTATGTGGAAAACAAAGACATTAAGTGCTAAAGAAGCAACATCTGTTTCAAAGTGTAGCAATTAGATTAAGACTTGTGACTATGACAATGTAGTTGCAAATGTGTTTACCTAGTAGATACAATTTTTTTCTTTCTAATTATTTTTCTTTCTCTCTTTCTTTCTTTCTTTCTTTCTTTCTTTCTTTATTTCTTTCTTTCTTCTTTATTTCTATTTTTAAAATGGAATCTCATGTTACCCAACTGGCAAACTCCTGGACACAAAAGATCCTCCTGCCTCAGCCTTCTGAGTAGCTGGGACCACAAGTGCATGCCACACATCTCAATTAGTCTTTTCTTTTAGGACAAATCCTTTTCTAAATAATTTTGCTCATTTTAATTTCTAATTTTCTTGTTTGAAACCATCAAACTTTATATATTGTCAAAAAAAATTTGCAAAAGCAAATGACATTAATTTTATATGTATTATGAGATGCTTAAAACAGAAAAGGATTGAATAGCAAATGTTTTTAATTTCCTTGTGCCCAATCGATGAAGCCAAAGTAAAGCTTTTGTAATTTTATTCTATCAATGGTGACTTAATTAACATGATTGTAAATACTACCATTTAAAGCCTGCTATAAATGATAATATAGAGATAAAATTATAATTTTGTTGCCCCTAAACCGGAGCTCACAAGGAGGAGAGAAATTAATCCAAATATGTTCAGTTACTCAAATTTTACTATAAAATATGCCATTTAGAAAAACTCCTTTCCATCTCCTGGTAAAGAGAATGAGGAAATACTGGGGTGAGGCAATTAGTTTAGGGCAAAGTTCTCCACAGAGGAATTAGGGAAACAGGGTAAGCATTGATTTCTGATAAGAACATAAAACCTCTGAGGTAGTAATTTCACTCCTATGAATGGCTATGTCCTAGAGAAATACTTGCATATATATACTTCTAGACACATACAAAATGTTTATAAATTAATAGTTTATAAATACAAGGCAAAAATGGAAATGATCTCTGTAACTATTGACAAAAATTATATGAAATTTAAAATGTATTCACAAAATGGGATGACATACAACCACCATACGTTTCCATGGATAAAACTCCAGAACACACATGTATATATATGGGATATGGAAGAGTGTTATCGTTTATATCTAAAATGCCCCCCAAAGCTTCCTCTGTTCGGACTTGGGGATCTTGAAAGGTGATCAAATTGTAGGGACGTTAACCTCATCAGTAGATCAATACACCGATTGTTCTTCATAGCTGAAAGTGCTGTTAAGAGGTGGGGCCTGATTGGAAGGGGCAGCTCAGTGAGGGTGTGACCTGGAAAATATATCTTCCTCTCTAGTGTGTCCCTTCTCTCCATGTTTTCTGGCTGCCATGTAGTGAGCAGCTTTTCTTCACTAGACCCTTCCACCATGCCATGTCTGCCTTGGAACCAGTCAACTATGAACTGAACCCTCCTTTAAATTGTGGGTGTTGAGTAATTTGTCCTAGCAACCAGAAAGTGACTGAAACACTATATTATACCATGTGTATGAAATAAAAATCATAAAACATCCACATATTGCCTGGACATAACATACATATGCAGTAAGAACTAAGACAAATTTCAGAGGAGTCAACAAGGATATCAACAATATTGGCTGGCTTGCTTTATCTCTTAATCTGTGAGGTAGCCACATGGATTTTCATCATATTGTTTATTTGTATATTTCTGAAATATGTTATAATAAAGTTTGCAAAATATATTACTTCTCCTTCATTCTTTTTTTTTTTTTTTTTGTACCAGGGATCAAACTCAGGACCTTGCACTTGCAAGGCAGGTGGCAGAACCACTGAGCTAAATTTCCGGCCCACTTCTCTTTCATTCTTGCATGTTTTCTTATCAGTGTGTGATGTTGGGTACTGCAGCAGACTTCTTGAGACTATGAATAGATGTCATTGAAGACAAAGCTTGCCTGCTTAGATTATATTCTTTCTAATCTAAGAGATTTTCAACATGAGTTTCTGAACTTTTTCTAAATAATAGCATTAATGAGATAAAATTCACATGTCAAAAATTCACTCATTTAAATTGTATACTTTTATATTTTCAGTATATCACAAAGTTATGAAGCCACTGCAACTTTTGAATATTTCCACATCCATAAATATATCCTATACATCTTAGCAGTCACCCATTATTTCTCCCTCCAGGGCTAAGAAACCACTAGTTTACTTTGATAGATGTCTATTCTGGATATTAAGCATAAACAGAATTATACAATTAATTGGTTTTTTGACTAGTTTCTTTCAGTTACCATAATGTCAAGTTTCATCCATGTCATAGCATATGTCATAACCTGTTTATTTGTATGAATATGCCACATTTTCATTCATCAGTTGATGGCCTTTTGGGTTGTTTCCATCTTTGGACTACTACAAATTATGTTACTATGAGCAGTTCATATACAAGTATTCATGTGAACATATATTTCCAATTAGGTACCTCAGAGTGAAATTGCTTTGTCAAGTGACAACTCTATGTCTGACATTTTGAATTATCTTGGATGACTAAGGAGTCTAAAGTTTAAAATTTTATTTCAAATCCACTCTCAAAAAACATTTTGAAGTCAGTGCTAGACTAGAAGAGAATGAAACAAATTATTGTACAATATATTTGCATTCAAATATTTAATAACTGAAAAATGAGTGTTTTACACTAAATATAAATAAACATTTATACTAAAAAAAGCAATTTAAATACTATTTCAATAATGATGAGAAGATTTCTTAAGTCCACTTTGATTTGATATTGTTTTGTTGTATAACTTAATCTTTGTATTTGGTGGTACTGGGAAATGAACCCAGGGCCTTCACACTGAGCTCCTCAGCTCTTTTTAATTTTTTTTTTTAAATTTTGATATAGGACCTTGCTAAAACACTAAATTGCCCAAGCTGGGCTTAAACTCGTGATACTCCCATTCTAGACTCCTAGAATGTTGGGATTACAGGTGTGCACTAGCACAGCTAGCTAGTATCTTTTTCACAGCCAGGTTGCTCACTGAGTATTACTGTTGAACATGTGATTCCAACTTCATTTACTTATAATAAAACTATAGAAGTCTTGCATTAATATCAAACCCCCTTCAGTAGTGTTTTCATGTTAAAGATGACTATGTCTAATCAATGCTCCTTCCCTAACAAAACACAGTATCCAGAACCTCCCCTCATGTGCCGCACCTCTTCAGAACTTCTAGTGAGACATTAATGTGATTAAGTCTGTTTTCTACCATGCATGATTTTCTACAGTTGGTACCTTGAGAAAGGCACTTACCTTTTCAGCTTCTTCATCCATGTAACAATCTAATAGTTATAGTTTTAGCTTTGGTTGGGTCAATTTAATAAGAAAAAGTATGTAATTCCACTGGACAGTTTCAGACATAAACAATAAAGGAGTTGCTCTTTACATATATGTAGTCATTATTATATTCTTTGTTGTTATTCACATGTATCCCAATACACAACACTGTGCTTGTTATTTATTAATTGTCCTACAAAAATGTGTTTAGTGAATGCATATATGTATATATTTTCAAGTCATATATATAATATTCTACCTTATATTTTAATCTTGTTATACTGTGGACTTTACCACCTGAACTATCCAAGTTACAAGACTTTTGAGGAAGCTGTTGGCAGATTTCGTCATTGACAAATGTTACTAGTAAGGGGGAGTTGTGTCAAATTCTGTCTTGAACCTCTCATCAGGGAGGAGAAGAGATGTGACATTCTGTGTTGATAAAGTGCAGTGTCCTCTCTCTCTCTCTCTCTTTCTCTCTCTCTCTCAGAGATGGCAGTATCAGACTCTGGGGGAATATTTCCTCTAGAACCACCTGGCACTGACTGTATTTTAGTTGTTCTTTCTGAGGATTCAGCAAATTCACAAAGTAAAAAAGGCAATAATTTTCTGGTCAAGAAAACTGCTGAAGTAAAGCCACATGTCCTTTCAATACCCACAGAGCCATCCTTACAAAAATACTTGACCCTCTGGTGTATGAAACTTTCTTTCTGAGTAGCAGGGAGTCTGGGATTTGATCCCTGTATTTTTGTTGCTCTTAAATTCTTCTGGGTGTGTGTGTATGTGAAGTTGTAGGCTGCTAATAATTTAAGACAGTAACTTCAGGATTGTCTTTTTAGGAATAAATTATGATTTTATTGAAGATTTGCTTTTTCCCTGCACACTTTTTGGACGGAGAAGAAAATATAAAATGGGACCTTTCAAGATGCAGTAGGGGAAAAATGTAACACAATTCTGCCTCATTCTACGAACCTCTGAATCTAAACAATTTGGGGGTTAGGTGCACATATTTTGAGCAAGCAAGCGTAGGAGTGAAACTTTAAAATTGTGTAAGAAGAATTAATATGGGGAAAGACTGAAGCTGCAGGAGGGAAAGAAAGTCTCAGCTGGCTTCAGCTGTCTCCAGTTGTTTCCCTTCCGGTGAACCACTGACATCTGGGCCTGATGCTGTCTCTACCCTGTCTATTCTTTGGGCTAACTGCCCTGGGAAGAATGGGAATGAATTCTTATGTTCAACCAAGATAAACTTGTAGTTTTTTAAAAAAAAGAATTTAAAAGAAAAGAAAAAACTGAAACAAGTGAAAACTAATCCCCCCTCTAAAGAAACACAAAAATGTAAAACCATGGAAGAGTCCAGGAGATAGAGCTAGATTTATTGTTTTCAATACGCTATCGATTGACTTGGTGGTAGAGGCCTAGCAAAACACAACACTAAGTTCTCTTACCTGCAGCACCTACACTTACCTCAGACTCTGCCCTGGAATATGAAGACAACTCCCTATGGGTTATTTACTAGTCTGTCTTCTTTTGAATTCACATGACTTGACTGATAGATATAATCACCTCTGGAGCTTGTATGCTACATGGAGCTCTTCTTCATTTGTCTCTTTTAAATCCTTGATTCACTACATTTTGTGTGATTTTTCTAGGTAGTAATTTCATCAACTGTAATAGACAAAT
The DNA here is from genome assembly GCF_053883595.1 of Heterocephalus glaber. NCBI lineage: Eukaryota > Metazoa > Chordata > Mammalia > Rodentia > Bathyergidae > Heterocephalus > Heterocephalus glaber. The sequence continues at coordinate 81,219,218 of NW_028258315.1, read as the reverse complement.
TCTAAAATCCATTATGTAAAGTTGTAAGCATTATCAATGTCATCTTCATAACTCTTTATGTAGAGTCTGGCACAATGTAGAATTCAGAAGAATGGTAAATATTTTGATTAGTGTGGCTAATTGGAAATATGTATCTCCCTGTGGCTGATTTTTGCACCTATTAGAGTGTTCTAAGATTTAGCTCCTTGTTTTCGAAGAACAAATATCTGGTAAATTATTAATAATTTCGAAGTATCTGCACTTCCTATTTTAGGTAATCTGGGAGATAACTGTGAGGTTCCTTCTACAGGACAAGGTATATGGTGGAGATTTGATTCTTTCCTTTTCAGACAGCAGTGCTCACTGTTCCCTTCTCAGAGATGCTGAGCACCCACAACAGTAACAGGATGGTCTTTTGCTTTTATGAGAACTTGGATACTTACTAGAATTAGAAAAGCAAATGAGTAAGTAAAGCATCAAATTATACTTAAATTCTGCTTCCCTCTTCCTGATTTCATTGTCCAATAGTGCATTGTCTAATCCACATTCAAATTTTACTTCTCTGAGTTCAATAGGCATCAACTATTAAATACTGAGTTTTGTAATAAGCCACTTGTCACACTATATTATTTTTAGTTCAGTATTAATTGGACTGGGTTTGAGAAATAGTTGAAAGAATTAAAAGAAAAACCCCAGAAGATTAGAGATTTCAAGAAAAAAAGCATAAACAGAAACCACACACTAAGTTTAGAAGCAGGCAACAGATAGAAGTTACTACCTTAGGGTAGGGAGAATGTCATAGATGCATAGTGGTTGAGACAGCAGAAGCAGTCACCAGTGATAAGACATTAAAAGAGAAGTAATGTATATTTAGTATTCAATAAAGTTTAAGGAAACTTCAGGGTTGCTAAAAAAGACCTTCAGTATATGGCTGATATCAGTACCTTAAGTTTTCTTTTTTACTAAACAAGCCATTTCACCCCTAAATTGCATCTTCACCCAGAGAAAAGAAATGGAATTTATCATTTTACCTTCCAAGGATTTAGTGATATAAAAAAATGTACTTGATAAACAATCAAGTACTCTGTACATTATAATTTAGAAGCAGGGTATGGATTGGAGCCCACATGCAGAGAGATGTATTTTATTTCATACTAAAGAGGCAGGCCATGAGCTACTTTAGAAAATAGAAATTTCTGGGTTTCCTTGAAATCCTGAAAGATCAGGTGCCTCAGAGCCAATGTTACTAGAAAATACCAATAGACAGAGTATTGGAGTTTGTAACCTGTAATAAGAGATTTATGTCTTCCTTCTGCTCAAGTTTCAGACCTGACAGCCCAGGATCTGATTAAACAGGGCTCAGGGCACAGGGGACATTTCTCCACATCTGGCAGAACCCGACAAAATCTTTGCAGTTGGATTAACAAAGCAGTGTAATGTTGTCCTGTCAGTGAGGGCAGGGACATGGGACATCGTTATGCAAAACAATTCATTAGCATAGCTGACCCTGTACTGGGACCTTAGCTGCATGTCTATGTGGCACAGCTCACTGAAGATGCATGGACAAACACTGTAGTAAAGCATTGTAGAAGCAATTGCTAAGAATTAGAAAGTTCCTTGTGGGAGTGATAATTTTGTTCATTTTTAAATATGTCAGTGTTCTCTTTTGAGATTAGCTCTCTTCTCTTTGAGCAGTCAAGAATATACCTGCTTTCCCCAGCACTTCCACTCTCTTAAAGTTAGTTCTCCTCATTCAACAGGTGTTTAACAGGTGTCATAGGTGTCATTCATAGATGGTACCACAAGGGCCCACTTTCTTACACCTACTGTAGGCCACCATGCCTGACCACGAGATCTTTTCAGCAATGCATAGTAAAATACCCTGCAAGGCCTTCAGAGTCAGAGTTTCAGTAATAATCTACCTCTGCTGCCTAGTAAACAGAAAGATCTTTCTACAGTTTGCCAAATCCTTCTGAATTTTAGCTTCTCCCTAAAGTTACAAGGAGAGGGAATGGTAACCCTTTTTCATCTGACCACCTTCCCAGAATTCAAATGCAGTGGATTTCTATGTGCATTCTGAGCCTGTTTCTCCAGACCTAGAAACCTTGGACTTGGGCAGAAGAAGAACACCCAAGGTTCTTCAGAGGTAGTAGTAAGCTACCCTCCAGTCTACACTTCTCAGAGGGCGCTTGCCTACTCGTTGTTTTGGTCACATTCCTTGAGTGTCTAGTTTCCTTAGGGCCAACAGTTGCATTGGTGAAAGAGGAACCAACAGACCATGAACACAGCATGCTTTCCCTTGACCAGTGCCAGGTTGGTAAAACACTTTTACTCTCTTAGGAAAAAGATGTCAGTGTCACAGGCAGGGCTCCCCGGGAAGCCTATTCTGCAGTAGAAGTGTGTGTGGAAAGTCTGTTAACAACTGTTCTTGAGATCAATGGAACAGAAGAAAAGGGAGCAGGATTAGACAGAAGAGAAGTTTGGCTATGATGTAAACTCAATACAATTTTATTTAGTCCCACAGATAAAATGGCTGGAATTGCCATCGAGAGTTGCACACACACTGGCAGCGGGAGTCAGACAGGCTTGTGTCCTCACACTGGCCAGTCCCTGGTGCGGGCGGCCTCTGAGAAGGGCTGTACCTTCACTGCCGCAACTCTGCTTGCCAGGACAATTTGGGAGGATAAGGAGAACAGCTAATAAGTGGTAGTTTTTTTCCCCCTTAGTATGAACATTTCTCCTTTTGAAACTGTCTAGATCTTTGCATGTATCATTTATTTTTGCTTAGTGTTTTATATTTCACAGACATTACCTCATAGGCCCTCACAATATTTTGTGAAGTAGGTGAAGTCAATATTTTCCTAATTTTAAAGAAAAAGAAGTGGAAATTTTTAAACTGTCCCTAATCACTCATACATGTGTATATATATATATATATATATATATATATATATATATATATATATATAATACTATATTATATACTCTAATCTCTGTGGGACTTAGCTTCCTGTTCAATAAAATGAGAGTGTAAATACCTTTATTGCTTAATGTTCCATCCCAACTTGAGTATCTTTGACTAACTTGCACAGATTTATGTGTCTGCTGAGTGGAGAAGAAAATTTTCCCTTTGAAATAGAATTGTTTGTGCTCCAAGAGTGGAATCAATGGAGCAGACTTGACAGAATACTATGCCTGAGTTTTTATGCCAAGGGTTGCACAAGCCTTTTTCTGGGGTTTGCATGCTATTCTCCACTTTTAGCTTGTTCTGTTACTGAAAAACAAAAGCTATGATATTTAGCCCAAGTATTGGTTATTCTCAAGTTAAATTTTGTCTTCTGGATATTCCAGCTATACTCTAACTGAGAAAGTTTGCAGAACCACTTTACACCTGTGGGTACAATGTTTTTCTTTATTCATAAAATTGACATTTAGCCTACAGATTTTCTTGAAATTTCAGCCAGCATTTAGTACCCATACCCAGGGGATGGTGCTGGCCCAAGTCAGACCTCATCAGAGCTCAGCATGCAAGTATGAGGTGGGTAAGAAAAGAGGCAAGATACACTGTAAAGGGTACTGGTGAAAGAAGATCAGTGAAGCAGAAAATAAAGGCTTTACCCGGTTGTTTGGCCCCAATCCCTCACACTTGCAAGAGCTTTATGACAACGGTGTAAGTCCTCCTGTGGCACTTAAGGGTGCCACTTCTGGTTCTGTAGCTCTGGTGTTTGGAGAAAATCGGCTGTGCTGTGCATAAACTTTGCGAAATGGAAAATACCAGAGCACCGCTGAATCCAAGGGAAAAATGTTGCTAGCTGAGCAGCGTGGAAGAAGCGGCCTAAGGCAGGCAGGGTAAGGAGGTAGTTCTGTTTGCCTCTTGGTCTTTGTCCTTGACAATTGCTGTTAGAAGCTTGGGCTACACCTCCTAGACTTTGTCCTCTTAGATTTGCCTGAACTTTCTCTAATGTGCTATGTTGTGTTTTTATATCTTGTTTCAAGTACTTTTTTCTTTTTTTCTTTTTTTTATTTTTGGTACCGGGGATCAAACTCGGGTCCTTGCGCTTGCGCAGCAGGCGGCGAAACCACTAAGCTAAATCCCTGGCCCCCGAGTACTTATTTCTTAAAAATCTTTGTTTTTGACTCAAGTTTCTCAGAGGAAAGTTTAAAAATTATAATGTTGATTAAAATTGCGTTCTTTAATATATTAATCACTTCCATTAATCTTTAACCAAAAAGTTACTGATTGGTGTATTTCCCATCATTGGAAGGATGGATAATATATGCTGAATTTCACCTTTGTCCTTTCCTAATGTTCTGTAGTAAGATGAGCTAAAAGGAAGGCATCAGAGAAACATGTAAAGTCTTTCAGCTTCCTGTCTTGTCACATTTTATGAATATGGGGAGCCACAGTAGCTTGTCAGCCAAATTAATAGCATTTGGAGAAAGGATAGAGGATTTGAAGTTAAATTATATGGACAAATTGGCATGCAGAGGTGGATCTTAGCCACAATGTATATGAGCTGGTATTAAGTTCAGCTACAATGTCCAGGTCTATTCTTTAGAATGGGATAAATACTCTAGAGTTTCTCTGAAATATGTCTGGCAGATTAATTTGTATCAACGAAATGAAATTAAAAATAGAAGTTCTTTCTGTAATCAGAGATGTCAATCTTAAATGTTCTAAGAAGTACCCTTTTCCTAAATTCTATCTTCATACTCCTTCTGTCTTTAGGATTTTTGTAACCATCAGTTAGCTACCTGATCAGCTTTGTCTTAAACTAACAGACAAACACAACAAGTGAAAGTAACCAATGATTTTTCAAACAAGATTCTGTAACCTGAATTCCCACCTAGTTTCTTACCCATTTTTTTTTCTGTTCAGAGTGAAAGTTTTGAAAACCGTGTTCTTTCCTGTAAAATGTTAACAATAGGACAATCTTGATTTGGGTTATATGGGAACTGTACCATTTTTGGTATAAACACTATTCTAATAATAGAATTTTATTTTTCTAGTAATACCATAATACTATTCTAAAATCTGAAGCTTATTTTAAAGAAACTATAACATATTCTATTTTCACTCTATTTTTATAAATTCCCACTCTCTACTTAAGTCATTTGTGTCTGATTCCCTCAGCACTAGATGGAAATCACTCTAAAAAATTACCAATAATTTCTGTTTTGATACATCCACTGATCATTTGCTGATTTGGATCTAAAATATCTCTCAAAGGCTAATGTATTAAAGGTCCCAAGGGAGCAGTATTCAGAAAGGGTCTCCTGAAAAGGTTATTGGATTATGAAGGTTCATAATTTAATGGACCCTTGGGAAGTAATAGAAATTAAGGAGGAGATAGGGCCTTGCTAGTGAAATTAGGTCCTTGGGGATACATCTTTGAAGGTAGTATCTTGTCCCTCACTTTGTGGCTGCCATGAAGGGAGAACTATGCTCTCCACTACTCCCCACCATGACATTCTGCCTTGTCACAGGCCTAAATCAAGTGCATTAAATAACCATGGATAAAACTTCTGTAATTGTGAGCCAATAAACATTTCTTCCTCTTAAATTTTTTTTCTTCACATATTTTGTCACAGAGATAGAAAGCTACCTAACACATCACCATTAATCCTTATCTTCTTTGACTTAGTTACATTGAATGCTTCTGGCCACTCCCTACTTTTTGAGACATATGGTCAAAAGAAGAGATTTCGTTTATCTGAAACAAAAAGCTATGTGTGCTCTATACTAAGTAAGGCAGAACTATACTTGAAATGGACAGTCTTTCTTGACGGTAGTGTTTGGGAAGGTATGGTGTGCAAAGACTGAGAAATTTTCAAAGCTGAGAGTGTTTAAGGACACAGTAAGCAAGAGCTCTGGAAAACTGGTTATTGAAATGAGACTGTTACTGATCAACTGGCTTTTAAATGTGTGGTTTCTAAAGCCACTTATAACCACATAAATTATCACTAACAAAAGCAGATGGATTTATGGACCAACTAGCAATTGTTCTGATTTTGAACAGTACCCAAAGAACAATCTATTTTTCTTGAATTACTGGACTAAATCAACTTTTAAATTTCTCCTGGGGCTTTTTTTTTTCTTCTGAACTTTTCCCCTGTATCTTTAATTTCCTCCTTTCAAGTTTTATTTGCCAGACCATCTTCTCTTTTTAAATGTTAGACATTTAAGTATTGGCATTCTCTACATTCCATACACCTTGAGGAGGTGATTTTATCAGGCCCTTAAATTTCCTCTCTCTTAACCAATCCCACGATGATTCACCTAGTTTTACAGCTTTAAATGCAATGTCCAGACTTCCAGGAAGATGGCAGAGTGGTGAGCAGCACAGAGAGATTTGGTGTCCTGACACTGGAATATAGTAGCGCAAGGAAGAGAAGAAAGAGGGAAGTGAGTCCTTCAGACCCAGGAAGGATGTAAGGCAAGAACTGAAGTCTACAGGGAGAGTGAAGAGAGAGACTTTAATGAAGAGAAGGGAGGTACCAAGCAGTGCTCTCTTCTAGAACCCGGACTCTCAGTGAGGGAACAGCAGGCCAAAGCTGCAGAAGCACAGTAACTGCTGCCAACCCCAGAGGCCTCCACAGAGAAATGCACCAGACTGCATTGGCTGATGAGTTATCTAAGTTCAGACCTCACCCAGGAGAGGGTGACTGGCTAGTAGCCATCTTGAAGAAGGACCAACTGAGCTAAGAACTCAGAACAGCTGCAGGAGGACTCTGTCTAGTGGCTCCTGGTGCCTCCGTGTGGGTCCCTAGTTCAAGTCAGCAGGAGACACATTCCTTGTAGGCTCAAGGAATCCAGTTCCAGCCTCATAGCCAGAAACTGGCCTGAACTTCAGAGGAACTAAAGGGGCAGGCTGGCTGGGATTATTGACTACTTCACTGTGAGGCTGCAGCTAGCTTGCTGGGATTAATCAGTTTGACTCTGGACTCTTTTTGCCCACATTGCCTAACAGTGACAACAGAGACATCTTGAATTGGATGTTTGTGGGTTTTTTCTCTTTCCTTTTCTTTTTTCTTTCTTTTTTTACTCCTTTCTAGTTCTTGTTTTGTTTCCTCTTGATTGTTTGGACATGGTGTCTAGTTTTTTTGTTGTTCTGTTCATGTCTTTATTTTTCCCTTTTCTCTTTCCCACCTGTCTTCACCAGTTTCCTAAAGTTTGTCCTCTAGCATTGCTTGATCTCTTCCTCTTCTATTTCTATTTTCACCCCCTAACCCCTTTAAAATTTTCTCCCTGTTATGGTTTGTGTTTAGATGTCCCCCCAAAGCCTCGTGTGGAATAGGTGGGACTTTCTTTTTCAGAGGTATTAATCTGGAATGTGTGATGCTGGGGTTAAGGGCCTGTGATTACTAAACCACTACATGTGAGTGATTAATTTGGCACTGCCCTAATCCCGGTAGTCTCATTAAGATAAAAGGGGCAGAAAGATGCCTTTAAACTCTCTTGTTGCCTTTGCTGCCTTGTATGTGTCATATTGTTTCTCTTCTGCGATGCCTGTTTCCCTTCCCTGCCTTGGAACCAGCCGATTATGGACTGAAACCTCTACAAACTGTATGCCAAATAAACCCCTTCCCCTCTTATTTTGGGTGTTGGGTATTTTGTCTCAGCCATGAGAGAAAAGTAACTAACACATCCCCTAAGGGAAAAATTGCCATATTAAGAGCTACAGTTTATCATTTTCTAGGCTGTATTTGATGTTGTTATTGTTGATTGTACTACTTTAGCCAAGGTGACCTAATTGTGCTAATCAGTTGTTTCTCCTGATAAACCAAGACTGTTATTGCCTAAGGGCCTTTAAAAAAACCCCTATAGGTCAGTGCCAAAGAACTGGCAGCTGGCAGTAGGCAGAAACTTCTCATCCCCAGTAAATTGAAGAAGTAGGATCCTGTAACAGACTCAAATCCCAAAAGCTAGCTACACCTGGAAGATACTTCTGAGAAGTAGTAATTTCCTAAGGGTTCCAAATACTGGTAATAAAGCTACTTGCCATAAGCAATTTACAAGCATCAACTCAGGAATCAATCTTAAATGCAATTTCCTTGATGATATCTTCCAAAAGTAGATTTTTAACCCAGACTTCATGACTCTCTTCTATGTTTATATATTTAACTGCATAATAAATATCTTCACTTAAATATCTAATGTGTATTTAAAGCGCAACATGATCAAAAGGGGTCATTCTTTCTAAAATTTTACTCCATCCATAGGCTGACTCAACACAGCTAATGCCCAGTCAGTCCTTTTATTTGGTTTAGGCCTTGACCTTTCTACTCATACCACACTATCTAGTCTCTCACAAACCCAATCTCTCTAACTTCATAGTTCTGTGACACGGTCACTTCTTTACAACTCCATTGCTATCATCTTGGTCATGAACACCATGACTGCTTGAAATTATTGCAATAGGCTCCTCAATGGTTTTTCTACTTCCTCTCCTGATCTTCGCACATATTCCTAGTATGAGCAAGTATCTCAGTTTTCCTAGTAATTTCCTCTTTGTAGCACTGAAATTACTATGTCTGAGGAAAACTTTCAGAGTCAGGAAAACCAGGACAGATGATCACCGTCTCTAAAATGTAATCTCAAGGAAACACCAAGCATTCTCCTTTCAAATGTAAATCATATCCTGACAGTTTTCTAATCCAACCCTTCGAGGATTGCCTACTTCACTCAAAGTAAAAGTTAATATATTTACATTGGTGTGCAAGGCCCAGTGCCCTGTAGCCCACTACTTCCTCTGCTCTTCCGATGCCCTTTCTCATTTACTGTGCAATGGCCACAGGGACATACATATTCCTTGAACACACCTGGTCTCTCCTTTCTTTAGGGTCTTTGCACTGGTGCCCCTTTGGGACATTCCTCTAGATAGAAGCATGGTTTGCGTCCTCATTTATTTTAGTTTTTCACCTATTATTAGTCTCAGTTATCTCCAGTCTGTTCATCTTATTTAGTATTGCAGTGTCTACTTGCTGAACTCAGAATCCTAGGCTCTAGGCTTTTTTATTTCTTCATTGTATTGACCATCTTCCAATATATGCATAATTTACTATCAATTATGCTTATTACTTGTCTCTTAGTTACAGAATGTAAGAGATATGGAGTAGGGGTTTTTCACTTACTGTTGGATCCCTAGTACTTAGGACAGTTCTTGGTATATTGACATGTAATAAATATTCAGTAAGTATTTTAAACAACAGGTTCACTTATTACGCATGCATACTCTCTCAATATTTGTAAACTTATGTATGATTACTAAAGACAGTTGTAATCATATATATCTAGAGAGAAAGATACTGTTATGGTCCCATGATTGGGATTAGTTCTCTAAAACAAAGAAAGCTAGTTAGATGCTTTTACCATGTGAAGACACAGCAAGAAGACACCATCCATAAGAAAGGGGGACTCACCAGGTAATGAATGTCTTGGTGCCTTGGACTTTCCAGTCTTTAAAACTGTGAGAAATAGAGTTCTGTTGTTTATAAGTTACCCAATCTATGATATTTTGTTATAACAAACTGAATGAACTAAAGTGTCTACATAAACTCACACACACACATACATATATACAGGGTGGGAGAGAAACAGAAAGAGAATGTTCCATGTATAGATAGAGTGAAGCCATTTATGTTTTTATATATAATGTATGTGTATATGTTTTATATATATATATATATATATATATATATATGTATTCATGTTTACATGATATTTCCATCAATGAAAGACCACAGTGGTCTCATAAGATTATATGACTTAGTGATTTTCTAGCCATCTTGGCATACAATATGAAATACTCTAATAACACACTTCTCAGAATTTGTCCTTCTCATCAAGTAACATGACTATACATACAGTCAGCCTTTAATATCCACATATATATATATATATATATATATATATATATATATATATATATCTCCAACCTTGGATCAAAAATATTAGGAAAAACAATTGTATTTGTGCCAAACGTGTGAAGATTTTTTTCTTGTCATTACTCCCTTAACAATATAGTGTGAACAAATTACATACATTTGCATTACATTAGATATTACAAGTAATCTAGATATGATTTAAAGTATTCAAGAGGATGTATATAGGTAATATGCAAAATCATTCCACTTTATATAAGAGACTTGATGGAATAATACTCTACCATTAAGAAAGATAAATGAGTTATTTGTAGGAAAATGGATGCACCTTGAGACCATAATGTTAAATGAAGTAAATCAGACACACAAGCTTAACTATAACATGGTTGCTCTTATATTAGAGACACAGAGTAACAATAAAAAGTAAAATAAAAGATACATAATAGAGAGTAGCTGGGAGATGTTCTCAAAGGAGAAAAGAATCAAGAGATGGAGTGGAGAGAAGGAAGAGATAAAGGATGAATCAAAGGATTTGAGGTGTATTATGTACATGTATCAACTCCACACAAGGAATGTAGACATTATATATTGCCAACATGTAGAAAACAAGGGGATCCAGAGATAGGGGGAGGGAAGGGAAAGGGAGTGAAAAGAGGAATTAAGATGTATTATGTACATGTACCAACTTCTTATGAGGAATGTAAACATTATGTACAACATGCATATACTAATAAACTAAAATTACAATAAAAATTAAGAGACTTGAGCATCTAGGGATTTTGGTGTCTACAGGGATCCTCGAACCTATTCCCCATCATAAATCAAAGAAAAAAAAAGTATCACATATATTTCTATCTAGACCTCTCTTTAAAGTTCTTTCAAGTATTTCTGCTTCCCTAACTTGCCACTCACACATCCTACTGGCTTACTGGTTTTTCAGATTCAGTTCATTTAAAATTTAATTCATGATCATTATGTTAAAGCCACATCCCCTGCAGCATGCTGTATTCTAGTGAATGACCTTATTTTATGTCCGATTGTGCAAGCCAGGATACTCAGAGTAACACATCATAGGCCCTTCTCCAAGATCATCCGTGTCTAAAATGCAGTCGCTTCTGAATATGTATTATCTTTCCATTTTACTCTACCACCATTATCAATATGCAGGCCCACACTGTTCTTCTGGATAGTCTTCTCTAATTGATTTTAAAAAGTTATCTCTGTTTTCCACTCTGTAGCAAAGCTGAAACAAAAATATACTTGCCACTTCATAAATATATACATGCCACCATGCTTATGGCTTTAAGTATTTTTCTTGTTATCCAAATGACTAAACCATTTATAATATCTTCAAGGCCAGGCACATTCTGGTCCCCACAATCTACATTACCACTTTCAACTATTGTAACCTACTGCTCTCCTGATTCCAGCCACACAAGTCAGCTTGAGTTCTTTAAAATCTTATAGCCTTTCTGCCCTTGGGAATTTCATAATGCTTCCCTTCTGTCTGCAAAACTCTCCTTCGTCCATTTCCTAATTAATGCCTGCTCTAGAGTTCAGCTCAAATATTATTCCCCTTTCGATTCTCCTCACCCTTGTCAGTGTCACTGTATGGGCTCAATTAAACCATGCATGACTTCTCCAGAGTCCTTTAAAAAGAAGTAGTTGAGATAATTACATGATTGTTTTTTAAATATCTATCTCCTCCACTAAAATATCACCTGTATAAGGGAAGGGACTGTGTTTATTTTTCACAGCTATTTGCTAAGCATTTAAAGAGTTCTTTTATATTTGTGTCATTCTGTAATATGTTGAATGAATGCATGGACAGATGAATGAGTGAATAATAGCTCACTGGTTGACATGTGATCCTCTCCTCTCTTCCATCTCTTCATTATATGTAGACTAAATTTCTAGAAAATCCATGATGTTATATTTTAAGCATATCTAAGGCAGTCTTTTTCAAATACTGAAGAATCACCTTGTTTCTCTAAGCAAACATAGCTGCAAGTTAATCAATAATTAATTTTCAAATGTTCAATTTGTATGTAGAACAGTAAAATGTTCATTTGTATGTAAAATGCATTCAGCTTTTAGTGTAGTCTCCTGGTGTAAAATATGAAACCAAGATATCACAGAGTCAAAAGTCACAAGACAAGCCCTCTTACCTGAGAGGCTTTTGAGGAGGAAAACTGTCGTAGGGTAAAGTTAAGGTGATTATAGAGTGTTGCAGTGGAAGACTGCAAGTGGTAGTTATCAGAATTACAAATATAGATAAAAGCAAATATTAAGAAGTCTGTTTACACAACAGTAAATTTCTTCTCAGGGAGGAAATACCCATCAAACTAATTAAATTCTTGGACAGAGTCTTTCAGCCTATCTTTGAAAAACTTCAGTCACCAGTAAGCCTATCTTGCCAGGCACATTAGAAGTCCCTTGATCCTGATAACGCATTTCCTTCTTTCAATTTGTGTCCTCAATAGAAATTTACAAATTTGATGATAAGAAAATTCTAAAAGTCTAAAATTACATGTATTAGTAAGCAAAATATTTTATATAAAATATTCTATCTAAAATACAGGTGTATTAGAAGGATTAAGTATTAGTATATTTTCTTTTTGTTCTCTTTTATCTATATATGTTCTAGAGACACACATTTTCCTAGATCAGAACTATCCAATATAAATATAACGTGAGCCATGTTCACTTTTGCATATTCTAATAATCACATTAGAAAAGTAAGGAAATATAGGTATAATTAATATTAATATTGCATTTAACTAAATACATCCAAAAATTATTTTTATATGCAACTAATATGAAATTATTGAGATATTTAATCTTTTTCTTTGAAGTAAATTTTCAGTTCTGTTTTGTGTTTTATTATACCTCTAGCACTTGTCAATTTAGGTGCTAAATTTTCATTGAATGTGCTTGATCTCTATTTAGATTTCATTAAATTTATAGTTGAAAGATTAAATTTACACTCAAATCATTCCAAACGTAAATTTTTCCTATAATTGAATTGACTACCAAAAATAATTTTTATTTAATATTTACATCTATGTTTTTAAAATTTGTTCATATTTTATAAGACAATGGGCTTGATTTTGTTAAGCAAAGCACAGTAGTTTTAAAACTTCACCTATCAAATTAAGTACATTCATTAACTGATGTCAACTTGTACTTATTAAAAGAGAATTCAAAAAGGAATTGTATAAATTGAAAGGCAATTGTAAATTGATCATATGAACACAGCATTTAAAATATTTTTCTTGTAGTGCTGCAGCCAGTTTACATACCAGAGTACATCATGGACTTAATGCATGTTAGAAAAATTATAAAGTCAGTATTACTGGTATGCATTTTAAAAAGTCTTAATTTCAAAATTAATTCTAGTACTTCTCTAGTTCACTCACAAATAAATGTTTCCTTTATTTGAAGTTTTAAATATAGCTTATTTGTATGCAGCGCAAAACAATCCTAAAATATATTGAAGTTTTTTTCTTTGATTATTGAAAATTTAGCAAGTACTTTACTTTTGTTTTAAGAAAATTTTGAATTGGAGGTAACAGTACAGTAAATATTTTTAGAAGTCTTCCATGGCTCAACCAGTGAACATTGGAAAAGAATTTAGGATCATTAAAGTGGTGGTCTTTTATTTCTTTCAAAAGTTCCAAAATCTGGTTGTGACTCTTGTATTTATGACAGTTCTTTTAGATTCTGCTTCAAAATTCAAAGCATCTCTCTTGGTGCCTGTCTGTCTTTGTCTCTCTGTCTCTCAGTCTCTCTCTGTTTCTCTCTGTTTCTTTCTCTCTCAACTTTTTCATTTTGCTATGCTGCAGAAATTTTTTTTCAGGAGAGAAATCAGAACCGTGTAAGAGCAGCTAAATCTCCTTTTGAGATTGAATGGCAGACCATGTAAGGAAAAGGATTGGGACTGTTAAATGTTCATGATTCAGTACTGTGTGGATTTTAATGATATTTTGATGTCATTCCATTAACCATAATGCCCTTCCAAAGAGAAAATCGTTAGATAATATATTGAAATTTTAAAATTAGATAAATTATTCACCTATTCCAAGTAGGTTCTGTTATTTTAGAATTGTTACAAGCCAGTCTTTTTCTTCTTTATTTAAAATTGAGGGATAAAAATCATGCATTCTTGTAATGTACAACATGTTGCTTTGAAATATGTATACATTCCAGGGTCACTAATTAATATGTATGTTACCTCAAAATTTATTTATTTACTTAAAATATATTTGTAGAAATTTTGAAGTTAGTATAGATTATTATTAGCATAGTAGTAACCATGTTATACATCTCTTGAAGTTAGTTTCCTTACCTAACAAAAATTTTCTATCCTTTGAAAAACATCTCCTCAATTCACCTTCTCTGCCCCCCGCCCCTGGTGTCCACTGTTCTATGCTCTGCTTCTAAGTGTTCACATTGTGTAGAATCTGCATGTGAGGTCTTAGTGTTTGACTTTCTGTGCCTAGGCTGTTTCACTTAACATCATATTCTTCAGGCTTATCTATGTTGTCACAAGTGACAAGATTTTCTATTTGTTTAAGGCTAAATACTATTCTGTGCTGTATGCTGAGAACTTTTTATTTATCCTCTTACCCTTTGGTGGACTCAGGTTGGGTTGGTTCCATATGTTGGGTATTGTGAATAGGGGTGCAATGAATGTGGGATTGCAGGTATCTCTTCAATATACTGATTTCATTCTCTTTTTTAGACTATACAAAATAGTGGAATTGCTGAATCACATTGTAGCTTTATTTCTAGGTTTCTAGGGAAAGTTTATATTGTTCTCCATCATGGATGTTCTAATTTACATTTCAGTAGTGCCCAAGGAGTCTCCTTCTCCATATGCTCATTGACACTTGTCTTTATAGCCATTCTAAAGGATGTGCAGTAACATCTTATTGTGATTTTAATTTGCATTTCCCTGAAGATCAATAATATTGAGGTTTTTCCTATATTTGCTGGACATTTGTTTTGCTTTTTTCTGAAAAATGTCTATTCAGGTGCTTTGTCCCTATTTAAATTGGTTCTTTCCTGCCTATTGAGTTCAGTTCCATATACATTGTATATATTAATCTTTTATAATATGTAGTTTTTGCGACTATTTCCTCTCATTTTGTAGTTTGTCTTTCTATTCTGTTGATTATTTCCTTAGCTGTCCCCAAGCTTTTTCTTTCATGTAATTCCATTTGTCTAGTTTCTCCTTTGTTTCCCGTGCTTTTGATCTCATTTCTAGAAATTCACTGTCCAGACTAGTGTCATGGAGTTTTCCCCGTAAGTTTTCTTCCAGTAGTTTTATAGTTTCTGGCCTTTTGTTTTAAGTCTTTATTTTGACTTTCAGTTTATTCGTATATTTGTTTGTTTAGCATGTGTTTCCAATACATGATAATTACTTTGATCTTGGGAATTTGTCCATGTATATTTTTACTCCTTCTTCCTCTTCCCATCTTCCCTGATCCCCTTTGATTTGGGGTTTCAAAAATAAGTGTATGTTTCTGATAATAACAATTACATTCATCTTGGGGAAAATACGTAGTGCACCTTTATCTTTCTCACTTCCCCTCACCTCCCTTCTGTCTCCTCCAACCCTAGGTCCCCTTCTCATTGCCACAAAATCTACCTCCCTTTTGTATGTGCTAGGAGATAAGGGTCTGATTTCATTCTTCTGCATATAGATATCTGGTTTTCCCAGCATCATTTATGGAAGATACTGTATTTTCTCTATTCTGGGTTTCTTATATCCTTGTTAAAAATCAATTAATGGCAAATGAGCAGATTTATTTTGGAGTTCTCTATTTTGTTTCATTCATTGGTTTGGATGTCTGCTTTTATGCCAATATTTCTGTGTCAATTATTGTAGCTTTCTTTATTATATGTTTGAAATCTAGTAGTGCTTGTTTGTACTTTTTCTTCAAGTTTCCTTGGCTACTCAGGGTCTTTTATTATTTCTTGTGCATTTTATATTTTTTCTACTTCTGTGAAAAAATTCCATTGGAATCTTGCTAGAGGTAGACATTATGTCTGCAGATTGCTTTAGCCAGAATGGGTATTTTAACATTATTAATTCTTCCAATACATAAACACAGCTATCTTTCTGTTTATTTGTCTTTATTTTATTCATCAATGTTTTATGGTTTCACTATACATATCTTTTACCGTTTTAGTGAAATTTATTCCTATTTTATAATTTTATTTCTATTGTAGATGGGTTTTTCCTGGATTTGCTTTCCAGATTTGTGATTGGTGCATAGAAACACTGCTTATTTTTGCATGCTAATTATGTGTCTTGCAACTTTATTTATTTATCTTAACAGATTTTAGAATCTCTAGAGTTCTTATAGTAAAAGTCTATCATCTGAAAACAGAAACAATTTAACTTCTTTCTTTCTTGGGTTTCTTTTGACTAACCACCCAGCCTAGGAGTTTTGGTACTATGTTGAATAATGGTGGCGAGAGTGAACATCTTTGTCTTGCTTCTAATCTTAAAGGAAGAGTTTTTCTCTTTTCACCCACTGCCTATGATGCTAGCTGTGAGTTTTTCATATATGGTCTTTACTAGGTTGAGGTACATTTCTTCTATATTTAATTTGTTGAGAGTTTTTAACAGAAAAAGATCCTTTTGCTGCAGTGAATCATAACTTCCATATTTGTTTTAAAGTAGAAAAGTTATTTGCTTATTTTATAGTTAAAATAAATATTTCAATATATTTGTTAATTAAGGTTACATAAGTATTGCTGTTATTCCTGCATCTGCATGAAATATTGAAATAAACACATTATAAACTTATCAATGAACAGATGAATACCATTCAAAATACCAGTCAATCCATAGACACCAACTGGACTGGTGATAGGTTTATGTGTAATACTAGAAATGATGATTGTTCCCAATATGTACAGTAAAATACAACAATATCTCACATGATACAAAAGTTCAAGTGAAATGTAACCCTACCAAAATAATAGTCATTTTACAAGTGTTTCATACTGTTTAAGGTTTTAAATTTAAATAAATCAAAATTAAAATGAAAAGTTAAATTCTTTGCTAGTCACTTTCAACAGCCAAAAGTAGCTGGTAGCTACCATACGAAGTAGTACAGCCCTAGATGCTATGCCAGTATCTCTTAATGTTTAATATCAGTAACTTATTGTATAACCAGTCCCTGGCTTACAATGGTTCCACTTAAAATTTTTCAGCTTTATGATGGTACCAAAATTGATCCGCATTCATTGGAAATTATACTTCAAGTTTTAAATTTTGATCTTTTCCCAGGGTGGCAACACGTGAACTGGTACTCTTCCTAATAAACGCTTCTGCTTCCAGCCGGCTGCACAGTCATGAAGGGTAAACAAGCGGTGTTCCGAAGGGGACTGTCGGTGAGTTATGCTGTGCAAACATCAGGTGAATTAGGTGCAGTTTGGTCTTGTAGTACTTTCCAATCATCATGGTTTTTTTAGGATAAAACCTCATCAGAAATCAATAAGCATCTGTATATCTTACAGTATTTTTTTCAAGGAACATATTTCTTTGAATTGTGTACTTTCCTTAAAACTGGTTTTCTTCATTCTTCCTATCTAGCAATGGCTGAGTTTTTATAAATACTATGTGAATGAATGAACAAATAAATGTATACTTGTCCACTGTTTTATATTTCCTTCATTGGTAAGTTCCTCTTTCTGATGGTTCTAGGGATCAAACGCAGGGCATTGTATGTGCTAGGTAAGCACTCCACCACTGAGCTTTGTCCCCAGCCAAAGTCATCAGTATAAAGAAAAAAATCCATTTAATTCTTCATCAGCTTTCAATTTTTATCAGTATATTTCAGAAATTTTGATTTGTTCTTGAGTCCCTTATGGTGAAAATGTCAATCACAAGATTAAAGAAAAAAAAGAACATCAAAAGCCTCCTCCCCAAACCACCCAGTCTTATCAATTATCAACTTATAGCCAATCTTGTTTTATTTGCTTTCCCCCAATTCTTGTCTCTCCCCAACCCCATCATCACTCTATTGTATTATAGGAATAGCTAAGAAATATTGTGCAATTTGAGTCCAGATCACCGTATTGAAGTGAATATCACAGTAAAACAAGTTAAAGAGAGTTTTGGTTTCTGGTACATGTAAAAGTTCTATGTATTCTATTTTGTAGTTCATTAACTGTGCGGTAGCATTATATCTAAAGAAAACAATAGACCTAATTTAACCTAATTACATATATATATAACTTATTTTAAATTTTTTTTTGCTCAAAATGTTAATGAAATACTTAATGTGGGCTTCTGGAAGTTGTAAATTTTCTGCTGATAAAAGGTCTTGCCTAGATGCTGACGGCTGCTGACTGATTGAGGTGGTAGTGGTTGCTAGGGTTTGGGGGGACTGTGGAAATTTCTTAATATAAAACAGTAAATTTTGCTGCACATATTCTTCTCTCTATGGAACATTTCTTTGCAGCATGCAAAGCTATTTGGTATTGTTTTATCCACAGTAGAATTTCTTTCAGCATTGGACTCAGTCCTCTCAAATCCTGCCACTGCTCTATCAATTTAGTTTGTGTATTGTTGTAAATTATCTTTTGTCATTTTAATAATGTTTACCGCATCTGCACCAGGAGTAGGTTCTATCTTACAAAACCACTTCATGAGCTCATCTATAGGAAGAAAGTCCTCATCTGTTAAAGTATTATTTTGGGATTCCAATAATTCAGTCACATCTTCTGGTTCCACTTCTAATTTAGTTTTCTTACCATTTCTACCACATCTCACCCTTTAAAGTAGTTTGAATCAATATCTCATCTCCCAAACTCATGTTCTTCTTGACATCTTGACATCCTCTTGCAAAACACAATTAAAAAAATTTTTTTTTCAGAACTAGGGATTGAACCCAGCACCTTTACACTGAGCTATATTCCCAGCCCCCTCCCCCCTTTTTATCTTTTTAAGTCATAATAGTTGTGCAGGCTGGGCTTGAATTTGTATCTTCCTGCCTCAGCCTCCCAGAGTACTAGGGTTACCCAAATGCACCACCATGCCTGCTTCAAATACTCTTAAGGGCATCTAGAATAGTAATTCCTTTTCAGAAGATTTTCCATTTACCCATCAGAGGCATCACTATCTGTAAAACTGTAGTCTATAGAAGGTACTTGTTAACTAATAAAACTTGAGCTGTGCACAATGGCACACAGCTATAATCCTACCACTCTGGGAAGCTGAGGCAGGAAAATCACAAATTCAAGCCCAGCCTTAGGCAGTTCAGCAATTTAGAGAGATCCTGTCTCAAAAAAAAATTAAAAGGGCTTAGAATGTAGCTCAGTGTGAAGGTTCAATCCCTGGTACCAAATAATAATAATAACAACAACAATCATAGTAGTACATGAAAGTCAGAATTTCTTCTTGATCCATGGGATACAGAATGGGTGCTATGATAGTAGATGTGAAAACAAGTTTAACTATATTGTACATTTCCAACACAGCTCTTACGTGATGAAATACATTGCCAATGAACAGTAGTATTTTGAAAGGAGTTTTTTTCCCTAAGCAGTGGGTCTGAACAGTGAGCTTCAAATATTCATTTAACCTTGTTATAAACAGATATGTTGTCATCTAGGATTTGCTGTTCTATTATAGCAGAAGCAGAATAGACTTAGTATAGTCTCAAGAGCCCTGAGATTTTCAAGATGGTAAATGAACATTACCTTCAAATTAATATACTAGCTGCATTATCCCCAAACAAGCTAGGTCAGCCTGTTTGAAGATTTGCTTAGGTCTTGACTTCTCCTCTCTAGCTATTAAAGTCCTAGATAGCTTCTTAGTCCAATAGAAAGTTGTTTCATCTACATTGAAATCTTTGTTTAATGCACCCATCTTTATCAAAGTCAAAGCTTCTGTATAACTTGCTGCAGGTTCTACATCAGCACTTAGATTTTAGGGAGATGAGTGCTTTCTTTAAGCCTGAAAGAAAGCCTGTCTCAGGCAACAGAAAATTAAAGAATATAAAACCTTTTCCTAGATTAGGCTATGGCTGACAGGAATATTGGGGCTGGTCTGATTTTCTATTCTGACCACTAAAACTTTATATCAGCGATACTTCTGGTTAGCTTTAGAATCACTCATGTGTTCACTGACTTAGTACTTTTAATTTTCGCCAAGAACTTCTCCTGTGTAGTCAGAATTTCACTGTTTGGGACAAGAGGCATAGCTTTGGGCTTATTCTGGCTTTTGACATACCTTTCTTAGTAAGTTTAATCATCTCTAGCTTTTGATTTAAAGTCAGAGACATGTGACTTCCTTTCACTTAAAAGCCCACAGACCACAGTAGGGCCCTTATTTGGCCTATTTTCAATATTGTTCTGTTTCAGGAACTAGGGAAGCCTGATCAAGGTGCCTTAAAAAAGTTACCTCAATAACATCAAAGATTTCTGATTATAGGACACCATAAAAGATACATTTGTAGAGAAAAGGGTTTTAATATTGTCAAAGTTATCAAAATGTGGCACATAGGTACAAAGTCAGCATTTACTGTTAGTGCTAGTGGACTTGCTTGATACAAGTATGCCCCAAACTTTGAATTTGTAAAAAGCACAATATCTATAAAACTCAATAAATCTCACTCAGAAATAATTCACTGTTGCTCTAACATAAGGTAAGTGTTTTTACAAACATAAATGCAGCACCAATTATACCATCTCAAAATTAAAAGTAGCATCATAAGGCTGGCCAGTCAATATTCAGATTTTCCCATAAGGGAATTTTACAGTTAATTTTTCTAATCTGGATCCATACAAATTCTAGATTAAATTTTAATTTTATCTTACTCTGTAACAGTTTCTTCTATATCCACTTTATTCTTTGCTATTTATTTTTAAGGAAACAAGACCATTTTTCCTGTAGAATTGTCCACATTCTTTATTTTTCTGTGAACATCCTATGGTATTATTCAATATGTCCATCCGTAACCTGCATTTTTTTGAGTGTTGAATCTAGAGACTAGAACATCTTTGTGGGCTTTTGTGCAACCAGTAGCTTTGATTTCAACTTTCCCCAACCAACCCAGTCATTACCACTCATATGAATGCTCTCTAGCCACCACATATAGGTCCTATCATTTCTTTTTTTTTTCCCCCATTAACTTTATTGGTACATTTTAGGTATAAAATACAGTTACATTCATCATTGGGATCTTGTACCATTACATAAGTCTCTTGGTTCTTATTTTTTTTTCTCCCTTCCCTTGCCCTCCCTTCACCCCCTCCACCCTTCCCTATTTGCAAAGACCTTCTTTCCATTTTTTTCCTCTTCTCATATTTTTTCCTTTCCCTTTTTTCCCTTCCCCTACCCCTCCCAATTTCCCTGCTCTTTTAGACCTTTTCTTCCTGTTACACAATATCAGTTATACATTTTTAAAATTACAATATTAAGATCTAGGAGACATTACCGCAGATTGTACAGAATTTAAAAGGATATAGAAAGCATATTTCAAAAATCTTTTTTGAAATAAATTTGACAAGCTCTAAGAAGTAACTTAGAAGACAAATTAAGGAAACTAACTCTGGAGGAAATATAAAATTTGAATAGCACCTATTAAAGAAAGTATATTCCTAGCTTGAAAACCTACCTATATGACAACAGCAGGCTCATAAACAGTGTAACTGATAAATTACATCAAACATTTAAAGCAGAAAAAAGAAGGAACACTTCTCCCCTCATTTTAGGAAATCAACATTGTGCTAATCCTAAAACTGGATAAAGATAATAGAAGAAAAAAGTATGAACATAGATAGAAATTTGTTTAACAAAACAAACTCTTAGAAGTCAGATCTGGCAGTATGTAGAAAGTGGTTTTATTATAGGGATGGCAGTGTTGGTCCAGCATTGGAAGATCCACCCCCAAAAGTCATCATTTTAGCAGAGGAAAGGAGAAAGCCATATGATCCTGTCACTAGTTGGAGAAAGAGTATTGGACTAAATTCTACAGCTGTTCATGGTAAAAGCTATCAGGAGACTAGAAGTAGAACAGAACCTTCTCAACAGATCAAAGACATGTACTCCATACTT
This sequence comes from Heterocephalus glaber, assembly GCF_053883595.1. Lineage (NCBI taxonomy): Eukaryota > Metazoa > Chordata > Mammalia > Rodentia > Bathyergidae > Heterocephalus > Heterocephalus glaber. The sequence continues at coordinate 81,197,272 of NW_028258315.1, read as the reverse complement.
CCAACAAAAACTCCTTCTATGAATGGAGACGTTACAATGCTTTCTCCCTAACGTGGGGAACAAGGGCATATATGCCTACTCTTCATCCGTCCATTAGACTTTGAAACATAGGTCTAAACCAAAATAGTCTGGCAATAAAATGACACAGCTAGGATAGGATTGGCATGGCAGAAGCAAAATCTTTATATGTAGATGAAATGATCATCTACAGAGAAAATACTAAGAAATCTCTAGGAGTCCCTAGAACTTGTACTTGAATTTAGCAGGATTAAAAAACCCAAGGTATATATAAAAATTCATGTCTGTGTATACTTGGTATAAATGAAGAACTAGATATTGAAATTTAAAAGTTATGTAGGAGTACCAAGGACCCAGAAAAGCCAAAAACAAAAACAAAAACAGTGTTGGAAGACGTTGAGCACCCAATTTTAAGACTTCTTCTAAAGCTACGGTAATCAAGGCAGTGTTGGTGTAAGGAAAGACATATAGATCATTTGAATAAAACAGAGAATCTAGAAATAGAACCACACATATATGGTCCACTGAGTTTTGAAAGATTATTTAACATTAGCATTTTATAGAATATAAACTCAATTCAAGAGCCGAGGAGGAGATAATGACTTCAGCAAACGGCACTAGAACACTTGGTATCTGTATATAAAAAATTAACCTCAACCCTTTTTTTCCATACATGAAAATAACTTGAAGGGATCTATGAACCTAAATAAGAAAGCCTAAAAGTATAAAACTTTAAGAAGAAATTATAAGAGAAAATATTTATGAATTCAGGGTAGGCAAGAACTACCTAGGATACAAAAAATATGATGTATAAAAGAAAAAAATTATGATAAATGAGATTCCATCAAAATTTAGAACTTTAAATGACATCATTAAAATGAAAAGTAGTCCTTAAACAGACCACATTTACAATACCTATAACCTATGACCAGAATATATAAAGAATTCTTAGAGCTCATTAATAGACAACCCAATTAAAATGTAGACATTAGAAGATGATAAATAGCCAGTATAGCACAAGCAATGGTGTGCAACTCTAGAATCAGAAAAATACTAATCAGTACAATAATAAGACTGAATTATACACTCATTAGGGAGATGAAGTCAAAAGTTTTAAAAGCCTTGTCATGACTTTTTCTTTTTGTTGGATTCTCCCCCTTTGCATTTAGTTTGTTATGGCCAATGGATTCATTCTGCTGGGTTTCCTGGGGTCGTGATCCTCATTGTCTTTTCCTAGGGTATTGTCTAAAATTTTTTGGAGGGCTGGTTTGGTATTCATGAAGTTCCTGAGGTGCTCTTTATCATGAAAGCATCTTATTTCTCCATCAATTTTGAAAGATAGTTTTGCAGGGTACATCAATCTGGGTTGGAAGCTGTTTTCCTTTAGGGCTTGAAATACATCACTCCAAGCTCTTCTTGCCTTGAGGGTTTGCATTGAGAAGTCTGCTGTGATTCTGATGGGCTTTCCTTTGTATGTGATTTGTTTCTTTTCTCTCACTGCTTGTAGAATTTTGTTCTTGTGTTGGATTTCTGGAATCCTAACTATTATATACCTATGTGTAGATTTTTTTTGATTAAGGCTAGCTGGAGTCCTATATGCCTCACTTATCTGTATGTCAAGTTCTTTTCCCCTTCTTGGGAAGTTTTCTGCCATCACTTCTGTGAAGAGTTTTTTTATGTCATCTGCACTCTCTCCTGTTTCTTCATTGACTCCAATCAATCTTATGTTATTCTTTGCATTGTCTAGTAGCTGCTGGATTGATTTCTCATGTTTCTTTACAATTTTAAAGCAATTTTTCTTTTCCTGGTCACTAATTGCAATCTTATCTTCTATATGTGAAATTCTATCCTCACATTGGTTCATTCTGCTCCACAGACTTTCGATGGAGTTTTTAATCTCTTGGAAATCTGTTTGTATCTGTTTTATGGATTCCATTTGTTTCCTATGTTGGCATTCCATCATATTCCTCAGATCCTCTATTTTTTTTATCTGTGTCCTCTCTAGATTTATTAATCATGTCTTGCACCATGAGCAAAATCTTTGCTGTTATCTGAGTAATTATTTGTGATTTCATTTTTCCCAGATCCTCTTTTGTTGCCAGTTCAGAGAGTCCCGGTGGCTGAGTATCAGAGTGTTCCATCTCATTTGCCCTTGGTGTTGCTGTAGGTAATCTGGAAGTCTGTTTTTGAGGTTTGTTTATGTGTCTTCTCATTTCCACGGGGGGGGGGGTGCCTCTGGCGCCCACGCGGCTCACCTTCTCTGCCCTAGGAGCTTGGGATGGCAGTGGGGAAGCTTCCTTCTGGGTACTGGGACCGGCTCAGCTTCTCTGCCCTAGGAGCTTGGGATGGTGGCGGGGGAGCTTCCTTCCTGGTGCTGGGACCATCTGAGTTTCACTGCCCTGGGAGCCTGGGATGGAGGTGGGGAGCTTCCTTCCGAGTGCTGGGACCAGCTCACCTTCTTGGCCCTAGGAGCCTGGGATGGCAACGGGGGAGCTTCCTTCCGGGTGCTGGGACCAACTGAGCTTCACTGCCCTAGCAGCCTGGGATGGAGGTGGGGAGCTTCCTTCCAGGTGCTGGGACCGGCTGAGCTTCACTCCCTATCATTTCTTCATATTCTTTTGGTCTATGTGTGTTTATGTGTCAAATTCAATTAAAACAACACTGAGACTTCACCTTATTCCAGAAACAATGCCAGTCATCAAGACATCAAATAATCACAAATACTAGGGAGACTGTAGTGAAAAAGAATCCTTCTACATTGTTGGTGGGAATGTAAACTAGCACAACCATTATGGAAATCAGTATGCAGATTTGTGGAAAAGCTAAAAGCAATTCCATTCAACCCAGCTATTCTCCTACTAGAGCTAAAGACATTGTAATACAATGGTGTATTATATACCATATATGTGTGTGTATATATATATATATATATATATATATATATATATATATAGTACAATGGTATGCTCAGGTCTACAGCAGCACAATTCATAATAGCTAATTCTTGGAAGTGGCCTACAAATTCATCAGCAGATGAATGGATAAAGAAAGTTTAGTATTTATGCACAGTACCATAAAGAAAAACTTGAGTCATTTGTAGGAAAATGGTTGCAATATGAGACCATAATGTTAAGTAAAATAAGTCAGACATACAAGCTTAAATACTGCATGGTTTCTCTTATATGAGAAACCCAAAATATAAATAAGCAAAATAAAAGATAGATAATAGGAACTAGAGAGATAGATCTTTTGCAAAAGGGATGAGAGGGAAGGGTTCAGTGATGAAAAATAATCAAGATGGTTTATGTATTGACTCACCATGAGGAATATAATCATTATGTACTACAAACACAGTAATAAGAGATAAAAATTGAAAAAATAAGAAAAGAATATTAATTCAGGAAGGTGCAGAAATAAATGATTATATCCAATTATGTTTTATATTTCAAATTAGTAATTTATATTTTTTTCTCCTTTTTATTATAGTTAGTCTCTCTAAATTTACCAATAACTTTCTCATTAGCAAGTCCCACTGAGGGTCTTAATAACTAACTTTTCATGAAACTTTTATCCCTTCATATTGTGGAGATTGTGAAGTTCCCCTGGTACTTCTATTTCTGTATCCCTTTTAAAGTTTTATCTTTATTATTTCTTATTCTGTCTGTTGCTTAAGAAACCTCTATTTTCTATCCCAGTCTTTTCATATTTTTATAAAATGTTTTTTACAACATAAAATTATTTAAAATTGAACTTAGTATTTTATTATAGATACACATTCCTTCTCTTACATAAGTTCTTTATGAGCAAGAAATATATTTTCTTTACATAGCTTTATTTTCAGCCATGACAAAGCCTTCCATTGGGTGATGATATGTAAAATGTTATAAAATGGTTTAATCCATGAAAGAAAATTTATTTTGAAGGTAAATTCCACTTTCTTACATATCTAACTAGAGATTTTCAGGTCCCTTCTTTGGATTTTCTTTCCTGGAGCATTTAAATATTCTACAGATTTGTTCTCAGCCTTTTATTGATCTCATTGTAAATTATTTTTCTGTTTTTTCCTAGACAGTTAAGACTGTGACCACCATATTTATACTGGTGACTTCTTATGTTTGGCTCTCTATTTCCTAATTTTATACAAAGCTCCACATTAATATTTTCATTTTCCCTCTGGATACCACCAGGTTCTTACTCTGGACCCTAAAACTTAAAACTTAATAAGTCCAAAATATGTTCTTCACTGTTGCTCACAATCTACTCTTCATCTTTCACTTAGTATCCTGAGTTAGTTTCCACTGACATGTCCAAAACAGATTCCCCTGTCACCTCCTATGTTGCTGAATAAGTTCCCAAATCTTGTTACCTAATTCATATGATTTCAAATCCTTTTTTATGTTAATACTGCTATTATCTAACCATTGTCTCTATTTCTCCTTGCTACATTAGAGAACATTCCTAACTGATGTTCCCATTACCATTCTTTGCCATTTTAATCCATTTCCCACATTGCCTAAGTCATTAATTCTCTAAAACTCAAGTTTAACTATCTCCACTCCACTGAATATAACTTTTTTTTTGCTTTGAAGCTACACACAGAAGGACCTGGTAACCACTCTCTTTAGACTTACCCTAGAACCTCTTTCCTTATGCTTAAGTCTTTCCCTTTCCCCACAGAGGGTGGCATGTGCTATCTGTTAATAAGTCCAGTGAAATTATTTTGCCTATTCCTGAAACTGGCACCTCCTTTATTGCATATTTTTAAGTTTTCTTCTGCCTAAACTGCCTTCTGTCTCATCTTTATCAGAGGAATCATTCAACACATTGAACAGCGAATATTCATAGTATGTGTTCTAACATAGCAGTGAAGGTATTAATTTTTCACCATTTGAAAAGCAATCTTCCTTTATTGAATAAAGTTATTCTCTCCTACTAAGCCTCCAGTTTCCATAGGGGATATGTATAGGAGAAAGAGAATAGTGTCAACCACATTCAATCCATTAAATCAATCGTGATGTTTAGAAGAGTGGCAGATGGGGAGTCTGGTTGTGCTCACACCTTTCTGAGAACCAGTGCAGCTCTTTTCTGCCCTACTGCTCTGTTGTAGGCACTGAGGCCCTCATTGTGTTGCCTCTGCACTCTGTTCAAAGCTCCACTTAAGCATATATGGTATAGTTTTCTAATCATTTGTTGACATGCCTATTAAATTTAAATATCTTATTGCAAGCCCAATTCATTGTTATATTGCTGAATTCATAGTTTATTCTAAACTCATTTGTTTTAAATAAAATGAATGAATTTGTAGGAAATATCAATGAAGTGTGACAAGCATGTGGAAGTCTTATGAATAAAAAGACTTGATTCTTGATAGCTCTCAAGTCCTTGAATTAAGTATAGAAAGTAGACAATATCTACAAAAGCAAGAATTTTTAATAGAGGGCTCTCTTAAAAGAGATCCTTAAGATATCAGAGTTTCCCTTGTCTCTAGATTAAAAATCTCACTTTTTTTGGGTCAGAACTTTTGTGTTGGTGCCTTTTAATTGGCCTCGTGTAGAGACAGTCATTCTTGACTGATTCTTGGGACACAAACAAGATCATGACTCCTGTGATTGAGAGTACATAAAATTGCTAAAGAGGAAGAAGATGGAGGACTTTGTATAAGAATCCTTGGGCCTACTTGGAAGCAAATAGACAATGCCTTCTCCTACCATTTGAAAAAAACAGATCATTTTATTGAAATTCTTGCCTTGGCAGGTGCTGTGAGAATACTGTTTTAATCATTATATAATGTTTTTAATGTTTGACTCTCTACCTTCCTGAAATACAAAGCCAACAATGTGAGAGCTCCCAAAAACAGGTTTTTCATTTCAGTATTAGGCAGATTTTACATGAATAAATTATAAAGCTCCAACCCAGATTGTTAGCAAATTCAATAAGATTCTTAGAATAGCATAACCTATAAGAGGCAAGAAATCTAAGCCTGAGTTACCTGACTTAGTAAGAGCAAGCACTGATATAACTATGACTACATTCTTTGTTTAGGTAAAAATTAAAGAATTTTCATTATGTCAATACTTACTTTCTTAATGGTATGTGCTCAGTGAAATTTCATTTATTTTTCTATAAGTCATGGTAACTATATTCCCTTGGGTACTGCAATCCTTGAGTTGTTATATTTCTTTTGTACATAAAAAAGGCTCTCAACTTTTCTTCCCGTATTTTTATTAGTGTATAATTTTATACTGATTAATAGGTTTCATTTTGTACATGGACATAACACATATTTTAAAAATTCCCCTATCACTGCACAAGCACAAGGACCCGAGTTCAATCCCCAGTACCAAAAAAAAAAAAAAAAATTCCCCTATCACCTGCCATGCCTCACCCACCACGTAATTTCATTTTTTTTTTTTTTTGAAATTCTGTCCAGTACTAATTGTACCTATTCCACTTATGCATTTTAAGAACTAGGAAAATGACACATGATGTATTCAGGGACATACTGGACCCTCTGTGAGTTGCTCCTTGGTCAAAACTATGAATTACCGTATTGGAAGCCACTGCCCTTACTGGAGGGCCAAGATAATGTTTCATACCTCCTGGAATTAGCAGTATTCAGAAACAGTGTCCAATAGTCCCAGAAATGTCTGAACATTTCCTTTAGCCCAGTGTATAGTTACCTCGATAAAAGGCCACAGGTCTCTTTGGGGAAGGATGGGAGAAAAATTGATGGTATAACTTGTTGGTAATGGTACAGGGTTCTTCCTGAAGGGGACCCAGCCTCCTTTACATTCGAGGGGTTCTGGGTCTGTAAACTGGCTCAAGTTGGAAATTGGTTCAGGAGCCATGATTCTCTGTTACTACTATTTGAGGTAGATCTTTGCTCATTTCCTTTAAAATGTTTCTACTTACATAAATATAGTAAAAATGTAGTAGGTTTTCTATCTATTTCACTTCTACAAACACTATAATTAGTCAATACCGTGACAGGCCATTCTGATCATCAATTCATCTCTGCTCTCTGTTATGGTAAATGCACCTACCTTGCCTTTGGTGATTGAACAGTACCTCTTGGTCCCTGCCACTCTGAGATTTAGCTATACCTGTGGCATTTAAGTTTCTCAATTCAGTGGCTTCAGGCACTGCTATAAGGTCTGATATACAGAGAAGAGTAACAAAAGAGCTCTTCATGGATGCTGATGCTCCCCTCACAAATCTATTTCTTTTCTTTTTTTTTTTTTTGGTACTGGGGATTGGACTCGGGACCTTGTGCTTGCAAGGCAAGCAGCGGAACTACTGAGCTAAATCCCCAGCCCATCTATTTCTTAATGTATTAGTGAAGGGTATAGTTTTCTGGATCCTTTCACTATGGAGGACTAATTTTTACCTAGCAAATCCACTCCAGAATTCTCATTTCCATAGCCTTTGAGTAAAGAGTAAACCAAGGAACATCTAGCACCTCCATCTCATTCATACTAGGCCATCTTTTGATCCATATTTCAACCAACCAAATAAACTATTATCTCCTTTTTTTAAACTCCTGGCTAAGACATTAAATCAAGAATCTCTACTTACTGAGTATATATCAGGAAATCCATTCTGATACATGTTTATGTTTCTTGAAGCAATTATATCACACTCTTAAATAAATCTATTCCTATATCTGTTCCCCAGACCTCTGCTTATAAGAATTAGAAAACTCAAGAAGTTCCTTGGGAGTATAGCGTACTACCCATGGGTCACATTGTACACTTTACCTTGAGAAGCCTTCTGAGATTTGAACCTGGTTATAGGCCTAGAAGCAAAAGTGGGTGGTGAGTGTGGGTCCTGAGGAGAAACAGCATTGTTTTATTTGGTAACTGTATCAGGGAAGGTCCTTACTGTTTCTACAGGCAACACAGGATTAATTTGCTCAGGCATACCGGAGTAGATGTCAATACCAGAGGAATTAGGGGGTGAGGGTGGAGCTGCATCTGCCACTGAGGGTGGGTAAATCTCTTCCATGGCAAAATAATTTTATCAGAATTTAGGAGTTCAATGTCTCCAGTCACATCAGGGTCCTGGCAAACAATGCCCATCTCAGTTTACAGGATCCCCTTCTTTTCTAATCAGCATTCTCACTTTAACTGCAGATACCCTTGAAGGCTGAGCACTAACCTTGCACTGTAATTCGGCCAATTGCATTATGAAGGCTTATGTTTGGTTTTTGGCAACTTCCATCCTACAACTAAAGGAGAGAAGATTCTTATTCAGGCCAAACTTAGAAGCCTTTAGATTGTTTATGTTTGTCTGGAGCTCATTATTTTCTTTTAGTAGTTTGTACAGATGTGCTAAGAGTAACCCACCAGCATCATTATATTTCTTACTCTTCCAGAAACGTTCAAAAACATTGTCTATAGTCATTAAATTCTTTGCGTCTTACAAGTAGTGAATTAGGATAACAAATGGATGTGCGTTGCAGATTACTTTAAACACTTCACACCATGGATTATCAGTACTCTCTGCATCATGAGAGACCATAGCAACTTAGGTCTCACCAAATCAGATGGCCAACTCCAGGAACCACTAAACCAATTAGAGAAATGTATCCTTGTGGTTCTTTTTCTCCTGAACTACTCTTATAACAACGTATGCATTAATTAGGATTCTCTAGAGGAACAAACTCAATAGAAAATATATCTGTAATTATACAAGTGGATTTATGAGGTAGGTTTACAGGATCAGAGGCAGGACAGTCCATACTGATGTCTGTGGGATCAGAAATAGAAGAATCCTCCACGGTTGTTTTCCTGCTAGAGAGCTAGAGGATCCTGTACCTGCAGAGTCCAAGAAGTTGGAAGCTGCAGAAGAAGAAGGATCAAGAATATAGCACCAGGCCAAAGGCAAAGGCCTGGAAGCTCATTGTAGAGTTGCTGGTACAAATCTATTAGGAAGGTGAAGAAATTGGAAACTGATATCCAAAGGCGATGGTGAACATTGGAACTCTTCTAAAACTGGAACACTGACTTTTAGTAGTTGATCTAAATCCAAATACCCAACAACAGATTTTTGGGAGGCATGACTACCTGTGTATATGAGTGTGAACTGTAAGAAGTATAGTTTGGAGCAAATAAATAGCTCCATATTAGGAACTGTTTGGGCTTATAGACCTGACATTTTCATATGGACAAGTATCTGAAGGACTGCGGGGATCTACTTCAACAGTGACATTGATGGTGCTTTCTCTAGGCTCAGTTTCTTCTACTCCTGATGTCAGGAGGAAGCTGATTTACCTTTGGGGTGCTTAAGCCTTAAATTTCTGAATAGTCAAAGGACAGAGGAAAATAAACCTTGGTGGGAGCAGTTGAAATCCCTGCTGATAGTTCACAGGACATTTTTATGATTAATTAAAGAATTATAAGTTTAAAAATAGAGATGCATATTTGTTCTCTGTATTTATAGAACTGAGATGATATAGTTACGAGTACTTTATAAAGTGAAAAATATGCACATGAAAGAAACTTTCTAATATTAGTATGAATTTAGAATTTACATAATAAGAATACCTGTTAAAATGACAGTAGTAATTATATGGGTGAAATTATTTTAAATAATTTGAGTGAAGTAACTCACCAATAATAGTTTCCCAATCCATTCTGAGCAGACAAAGAAACTGGACGAGGGAACTATTCCAGGTGCACATCTATCATAAACTATTTATTCAAGATTCTGAGGCAAGTGTGTTTCAGACTAAAATACAAGTAGAAGTATACCCCAGCAACAGAGAAAAGGCAAGGCTTTTGCTGCCCTTCATGATCTGCCTAATCCTTTTGCTTCCAATTCATTATGGATGTCTCTGGCTGGTGCCAAACAGACAGGTGAGAAGTGAAAGATTAAATCATGTTCAATCATCCACTTGTTTTGCCCGCACTGTGCCAAAAATAAATGTTCCATTTGAAAGTCTCTTCACCAAGTTGATTGATTTTTACCCACTCTAATCTTTGTTATTTTCTTTCTTTATCTTGTTCTGAGATTAGCTTGCTTTTCTTATTCTAGTTTGTTAAGGTAGAAGTTTAAGCTATTTATTCAACATCTTTCTTCTTTTCCTAATATGAGTATTTATAACTATTGATTTCCCTCAAATAACTACATTTGCTGCCATCTGTGCCTTTTAGTGTATTCTCTTTTAATTTTCATTCAAAGGAAATCTTTTCTAATTTCCTCTATGATTTCTTTCTTTATTTTTTGACTCATTAGTGATAAAACATCGGAGAATGGCCCCAAACCACTCCATCCAAAAGGGAGAAAATCTTAGCACTATGTGAGTTTGAGTGAATCAAAATAATGAAATCCATTCTTATTTAGCAACATAAACTGTAATTTCTTTTAATTTTATTTTTAATTGACACATAATAATAGCTGTTAATTTCAAGACTACCACTGATCTGAGGAATTAGAGATGGGACTATAGCAAGTTAAAACACTGCAAAGTTGCCTATTCCTTCTGATAACTGTTTGTCTTGACTAAATGTTACTCAGGTTTCTGGAAGCATTTGGTTAATTTCCAGAGTTTTGAGAAAATTGATTCTGACAATTTTTGCCTGTTTTATTAATGGATTGGAAGACTTTCAAAAGTTTTCAGTCTTCCATTTTTACTGATGGGACAAAAACCAATTTTAAAAAATTATAATTATGTAGCTCTCAAGTTAACATATAAAAAGATTCTAAAACTTAGGCTCCAAGTTAAAATAATTATATCTTTATTGAATACCCTTGTGATTGGCAATGTGCTAGGGGCTGTCAATGTATTATCTGACTTTATTCTTTTAACATGTGAAAGGAATTGGTACCATGAATCACTCTCATTTTACAGATGAGAAAGCAAAGACAGAATCTCTTGGCCTAGCAGTCAAACCTAACAGGTTAACTTGAGAGCTACTGATTTTATTGAGTATGAGATGATCCTTCAAAAACTAAATTTAGAGGTTATGTGCCTGTTACTATGTGTCAGTTGTTTGGGAGGCAGAAGCAAAAGGATCATTTGAGTTCACAAGTTTCAGGCAACTCTGGGCAACATAGGAAGATTGGAATCTTTAAAAAAAAAAAGTGAAACTGAGGACGAAAAGACCTCTGAAACGTAAATAACTTTTATTATGGTTATTGTTGAAGGCATTTTTGCATCATATGAACAATTGATTTCGATGATGTCTTATGAGCATTTACTATGCCTCAGGACTCTGCAAAACACTTTACCTAAATGACATTAGATCTTGAAACAACTCTGTGATATATAATGATTATGATATTATTTATAGATGAGAAAATACTTGCAAAATTTAAATAACTTTCCAAAAATCAGTGTCATAGATAAAATTTAATGTGTAGCTGATTAAATTTTTGATGCAAAAATTGCATTCTTTTCAGCACTAATCAATGGTTTTTAGGGATGCCATCAAGAGCCACAAAAATATGTTACATTATTCTCACATAGTACCTCATAACTTTCCTGGAAACAACTAAGGAAAACTAGCAGATGGGAATTTTATCTTTACATTAGTGTTTGGTGTACTACTGTACACTATATTCTTACCATGAATTCTATATAACTCATCAACTCAGTAAAATGAGTATCTTGTTTCTCAGTCTATGGAAGATAAAACTAAAGATCAGAAAATGTATGTATTTCCTAGTGTCACAAAGTTAGTGGATGACTGTGCTAGAAATCAATTGCAGGATTATTTGATTCAAGAGCTCAAGCTTTTCCTACGTGCATAATTGCTGAGTAATTTTATAGACACCACTTTATGGTGTTAAAAAGGTATGTGGGTAGTGTGTGGGTGATAAAAGGGTATCAAAGGCACATGATGGCAAGGCATCACACTTAAGGAAAGATTAACTAATGAGCATGGAATTTTTAGAGAAAAATTGTTCTGTACTTTAGAAGTTCAAAATGAAGAATATCAAACTTAACACAAATAAAACAGTATGTCACACCAAAAAAAAAACAAAAAACAGATATGGTTCAAAATTTATCAATCCTATCTTTTGGAAGCTAAAGAAAAGCATAAAAAAAGAATTTCTGTCATGCATCTGCTAGTGTTCTGCCAACCCTTGAAAATGGGGCTTCTATATGCAGTAAGGCACTGTATTATAATGGCTTACCCTTAATACAAATAAGGGAATACAAATTAGGGATACAAACAAGGGAAAACTCAATTCTCAACCTCAGGGACTTCACATTATTTCTCCACTTGCATAAAATCTTGTGGTATTTTGTAAAATTATTCCATATTCTTGATCTGGAGAAAATGACAGCCTGATTAGTCTTCCTTTGCTTTTCTCCACTGCTTCACAAATCAAAATGTTAAGCCTCAGATATATCCATAGAAGAAGATGGAGAGATAAAAATCTTGTCCAGGAATCCATGGAAATTCAGGGTATTATAATCGTAATAACTCATTTGCTAAGTGATTTGTATGTAAGATATTCTTCTAGTTTTTTGTATATTTCCATGTCTCTAATAATCCTACTTACCCTTGCTTTTAAAATTAGAAAATTAAAGCTAGAATGAGTTAAACAACATACATAAAATCATATAGCAGTTGACACAGGGATGGGATTTGAAATCAAGAATTTTGGTATCAGAACCCCATTTGTACTACTATATGATACAGCTTGGTAAACAAAGCCTGTGTTAGAGGAACGCACTGCTCAGTTAGATAATGATGTAAAACATTAGTAAAATGTAACTCCAGTATTATAAAGGATATCATTTTTAAAAGTTACAAAATAAAGATGTATTTGGAAAAGCATTTGAGACGTATGTGATAAAAAGTTGATACCTTTCCTGTATTTTACTTATAATAAATAATAAAATGATAGTCCCTTAACATGTTACAATAGACAAAGATAAGAAATGAGAGTTTCTAGTGTCCAGTTACAAAGATAACAGGTTTAGACTCTGATGGTTAAATAAATACAACTCAAAGACAATAAAATGCCTGCTTAACCTATGTAATTAATAAGTATTTAACTTATTTTTAAATTTATGAAGTTTTCCAAAGTGTGTGGAAAAATTACATGTTAATAGATATATGATAGTTTTATTAAACTTGTGCAAAACATGACATTAGGAAAACAAAGTATGGTAAAAATGCAATTGCATATCTTAAATAAAAAAACGTAAAATGCCAAATGCTAAGAGTTCACTAAAACAGATTATGAAAGTAGACATAATTGAAACCTAGAACCTGAGGCGAGCCTTGAAGATGAGTAAATAAAAAAGATATTCTTCTCCTATAGTCTTTTAGGATATATTTTCTCAGACCTAAGATAATACATTTAATGATGCATGTTGCCCATTCTAAAATCACGTGTGTTATGTCTGTGTATGTGGTTTTTTTCATGGAATACTGTACTGTGTTTTATAAGTTTAAAAATATCAGTCTTAAATCGAATATAAGTGACCTGGTTCTTGAGACTGATCTCTACTACACTGCTTAGTTACATAGGGTGTGAAGGAATAGAGAACAAATAGGAAGCTAAAAATTGCATGTTGTCACATTTTTAAAATGTTATTTTATAATAGAAACAGTCATTACATTAGCACTGTAAGATGCAAGTCTAGTAGAATACTTAAAGTGATTTAGAATGAAAAAAAAATATTAAGTGCCCATTAAATCATTCAAATATGTTTACCTATAGGCTCAAACATTATTTAGAAAGAGCTACAATATTGCCTTTGTTGAGATGTTAAATCCCTTAATTTGTAGGTATGTCCTTTATTATAGTAGCAGAGCACTTAAATGCTTTTAAAAAGTTCTTTAATGGTATTTTTACATTTGATTGTCATAATTGTGGAAAGAAAACAAATATGATCATGTGTATCTTAAATACTAGGAAACTGAGGCATAGTGACTTCAGATGCTATATGTACGGTACACAGAATGCTGTCAATGGCATTTTACATAGCATTTTCATTTTTGGGCTGCCTAGTTATTGCATTTGCTTTTATTCAAGGGTCATTGAAGTGTATGTTTTAGAAGTTACTATGTTTGTGTATATATTCATTTAATAAATAACATGTTTTAAATTCTGTTGAACCAACTCAACCTCTCATTTCCTTTCATATGTTCTGAACAAAGTTGCTTTTCTGGGTAAGTATTTATCATCATAACTTCCAGAACTGACTTCAGAGGAAAATATGAAGCACACTGAATTTTTCCACACAACATTGTCTATACGCATGTAATGTGAGCCCTCCATGTAATTTAAACTTTCTAGCAGCCACATTTTACAAAGTCAAAAAAGATTAAATTATTTTATTTAATCCAATATGTTCAATGCATTATAATTTCAACTTACAATAATATAGTCATTATTGATAAGATATTTTACATTATTTTTGGTACTAAGCCTTTAATATTTTTGTATTTTATATTTATAGCATGTCTGAATTTGAACTAGTCTCATTTAAAGTGCTCAAGTAGTTACATGAATGGTCGGTGCAGTGTAGGAGCAACTGTAACCTCTTACTGTTTACCTTGATTCTTGGTTAAATAAAATGCAAAATATTTCCATACTTTACTCTTGGGAATGTATCTGCTTGGAGAGTTATCATGGAAGCTCTGCTAATTAACCTTTATTTTTGTAATCTTTAATTTTCCACTAACTGAAATGTGAATTTCTTTTAACTGATTTTTGTGCTTTCTTAGCTCCTCACTTTATTCTGACCTTCTTCTTTTCAGTGAAATTTTTTATACCTACTCCAGGACCAGCCTTAGGATAGGAAGGATAAATGACATACCTTGGGAGCAAGCACAGGATTCCTCTTCTAAGACAGCTACCTTTTGTCTTATTGATTCCCGATTTCCACAGAAGTCTCTTACTTCTTTTTATTTATTAACAAGTCTGATATCTTCTTCTATAGTAGATAAACTCCAAAATTTCACTTTATAAATCCCATTTAGTTTTCTCTTAGATATTGGACCAAAGAATTCAGGCTCCTTTTCAGAGAGGACCCTGAAAGGTGGGGAGGGATAATTCTTCTATTCTCTAGAGTCACTCACTCAGCAGACTGCCTTCTTGAATATTTAGTTCCTAAGATAGTTCTTTGAAGTATAACATTCAATAGACAAAGAAGAAGGTTAGAAAAAGAATATACAATCTTTAATCACCTCAATGGGAAGCAATACATATCCTTTTTGCTTATTTTCCACTGTCAAGAGCAAGCCATACACTACCTAGATGCAAGAGAGGGTAGAAATGTACCGGCTCAGGAGTTTCCTAGTACCACTCCTTTCTCCTAAATGGAAATGAGTCTTTGGTGAACACCAACCTTCTCTGCCACACATTCCACTTTCTTTTGAACTATAAATCCTGTAGATGCTCCCCCTAACCTGATAAAGCAGCAGTGATAGAGATGTAGAGACCTGGATTCAACTTATGGCTCTAGCCCTTGAACAAATTAATCAGCATCCTTGAATCTAGTTTTTTCCATCCCCTGTCAAGATGGTTGAGATTTGTGGTAGAGATGAATTCTTTCCCCACTACTACCATTATTCTCTTACTCTTTTTTTGGTACCGGGGATTGAACTTGGGTCCTTGAGCTTGCGAGGCAGGCAGCAGAACCACTGAGCTAAATCCCCAGCCCTATTCTCTTACTCTTTATAAAGTGAACTCCAGTTTTGTTTGGGTAGGTAATTCACCCAGCTCAAAGCTACACTTCTCAGATAGGGTTCAATATATATAATTCACTTTTTAACTAAAGATAAATTGGTAATTTATTATTTTTGGTTTAGTTTTTGTCATTTATTGGTGTTTCCACAAAGTGGTATAAAAACACTTCAGTTCCAAGTTTTTTCTTAAGGGCGATGTATCATTAGGCCTACATAAATACACACTGAACTTCTAAAGGATCCAAAAATGAATGTTTGCAGTAGGACATGTTATGTTTTGCAAAAGTAACAAGAAACCCAAAGTTTGACTGCTAATCTCAACCCAAAAAAATTTCTGATTGAAACAAATTTTACTGCAAGTCAAGGTGATTTTCTAGGACAACTTTTCTTTATGCAGTGGTTCAGCATCAGAGGATGAAGACATAATTTCTATCCTTCAAATTCAGAAATTCTCAGAAGCATGGCACAGAAACCTGCAATAAAGTGGCCTGTGTCTATATACACAATCACTAAAATGTTACTGAAAAGGCAATAATAGGCTATGTGTATGAATGTTTCTCCACTTTCCTCAATTTTTGTGTACTTTTTCTAATTTCTTAATATGTGATGAGGTCTAAAAACTCCTTTGAGAAGCTTTAAATGAATATGAAATAAGTACCTTTCTTTTTAAAAAACACATTTAATGCAATTATTCTTCCTCTTTACTACCAATTCTATTTTAATTAACTAAAAATGATTGTCTCTTAAAAGCCTCTCTTCAAAAGCTGTCTCCACATCACTGATTTCTGAAAGCTGCTTTTAAAGGCCCACATCTTGTCCAGGCAGGCTAATGGAAGTCAAATTCCATTGTAAAAGCAGAACCAAAATTGTTTCCGTGCACATCTGGCAACAAGTCCATTTGCTCATAAGAAAGGTATGAGTAAGATTATGTCTCAAATAAATTACCCACTGAGTATGACAATTAATTGCTTGTCATAGATACTCAGTTATCTAGTTTTCTGCCATAATTCTGTCCCAGGTGTTCCCCAAATTTCTATTATGTTACAATTTATTAACTCATTTTGAGTTATCCCACTTAAAATACCTGTTTTTAAGAAAAATATTTTCTTTATTTTTTTTCATTGTAAAGACCCAAATCTACAGATGAAACCATCTGAATAATGCATGAACAGTGAGTGTGGATTCAAACTCATTTGTCCACATCTTAACAACTGTTTGTACTCCCTCAACTGCTTACTGTGCATGCAGATGTTAAATTGTGTGTCTTCGATTGCCTGTTTATAATGCAAAATGACAGACTGACTTGATTTTATCTAGCAAAAATAACTCAGGCATTTACATTGGCAAATTTGACCCAGAAGGTTTTATGAATGTTTTGCTGTAAAACTTGGGGATAAATTAAAATGCACCTCTGTATTTTTATGTATGAACGTGGATGTGTGTATTCATTGTATAGGTTTCTGAAAATTGGAGATTTTCCTTCTTGTACCCAAAGAGATGCAATTTTCTCCATGAATCAAGAGTATAAATAACACTGCCTTTCCTTCCACAATAAAATAGTTGTGAATGATACTCTGAGGACCATGGTATCTACTTTGTCAAATGTGAAGAAATAAATAAGTTCTTTAAATTGTGTTTTTAACACAGAAATTCATATAGAATCTTAAAAGGACTTACTGGTTTCCACCCTTTTTTGGTAGCAAATGTAATTCTCACTGAAACTGGAATAAACCTTACACAAAACAAGTGACTTTAAAAGACTTCAGTCACCTTATCTAACACTGTGTCATAAAGCACTCTTTCATAGACACCAATTGATGAACCTAAAGCAAAAATACCTAAATAGAAATATCAGTAAAGCAGAAATAAAACATGATAAAAGAGCTTGTTTCACAAGTAAATGCTTTTTAATTTCAATAAAGCTAGAATGTACTTCAATTCTTTTCCCATTGTCACTTTTCTACTTAAAAGTCTAATTAACTGAACATTTCTTAACAACCTGACTGATTTTTCCATCTGTGCGGTGTTTTCAGCCTTCAACCATCTACTGTTCCTGGTAAAAGACCCCAAACTTACCATCTTATTGTGCTGCTTCCCAGCGAAGCTTAGGTAAGGGTGGAGATGGGGCTAATTTTTAAGGCTTAGATAGAGAACAAAATATAAATAATTGTCTTAGCTGTCAGCACTTCTACACCCTGAACATGCTAACTGGCTTCATGGCTTCAGCTGCCATTTCCATTCACTTCCTTTTCTTTGTCTGTTTGTTATATGTCAGTACTACTCATTTGAACATTGTCCTCCCAAATAATATATTTTGCTTCCCTTGAAGTTTCCTCTTCATACGTTCATATGAATATATATATATATGTAATCTTTCTAGAATGTCCTTTTTTGCACTATCTGCTTGTTAAAACACTTTTTTTGGACATTTTTGTAGATCTGCACATTCCACTCAAAAACAAACCTTGCCTACCCATCTAGCCCCACCAAACCCAAGCTGAAATATGCTTCTCTATAGTCACATCTTGAACAATTTATTAATTTTTTAACTTCATTTATGTATCTAAATTTCATCTGAAAATCAGATACTTATAGGGAATGTCTTTTATAAATCTTTGATAGTAGAAAATGATTGTTTTCCTTTATAGTGCTCTCACAATTATTAAGATGCTGAACACAGAATGGGTTGATATTCATTAAAATTGATTATATCCTTCACTCAACAAACATTGATTAGCCACTTACTGTATGCTTGTTGTGGACTTAAGAACTTAAAAAATATGAATGAGGCACAGAAACATAAAATATAATTCACAAAGGAGATGCCCAAGTATATTATGTTTAAGTTTAATCATAAAACCTAGAACATAATAAAGAGGAAATTTTAGGTAAAATCAGTAGTATGAAAAATGAGAGTCTGGAACATGCAGTATAATATCTAAAGTGATCCTTAATAACTCAGAAAAATAGGCTGAAGCCAACTTTCGAGTGGTCTCAAATGCCCAAGACAGCCCTGATTGTCACCCACCAGACAGCCATACCCTACAGTTCTTTTTCATGCTAGAAAACCTGCCTTCACTTTTCATAGCTGAAAGTGTGGGAATTCCCCTTTCTCAGCCTTCCTTCTAGCCGCAATAAGGATGTGACTCAATACTGGGTGTTTCTGTAGCAGTTTTGGAGAGGAATTGTATTCATTTTTATATATTTTTTGGCATAATACAAAGGGACGAATCAAGATACACTGCTGCTTCTGGCTTTAATTATTATGGTGTAAGGCTGTGATGACTGGAGCAACCACCAGTCCTGTCCTGTCACTTTTCCCTCTGTACTCATCCAAATCAGAGCAAAGCAAGAAGCTTGAAAACACATGAGCCTTCGGTGGTACTCTCCTTTGCTTATTTAATGAGCCTTGGAACTCTAGACCTCTAAATTTGTTCTGTGATAACTTATTTATCTATATCACTTGAGCTACTTCTAATTGATACTTTTTGCAGCTAAAATACTTAGTCAGTTTAATCCTATAAATATTGAGGCCATTGAATAGGACAAAGCAGAAAAGTAAAATAGTCAGATTTGTATTTTGCAAATATCATGCTGAGTGAAGTAAAAAAAAATGCACATCGGAGGGGAGAAAAATGAACATAAAACTAGTTGGAAAGCTTTTATATTAAGATTCCTAAAAGATAGCTGGGTGTGGTGACACATGCCTGTAATTTCAGAACTCTGCAAAGCTGAGGCAGGAAGATTGGCAATTCAAGCCCAGCCTGAGTGATTTAACAAGTACCTGTCTCGAAAAAAAAAAAAGCCCAGATGCCTGAAGATCTAGTTCAGTAGGAAGGTCTTGGGTCCAATTGCTAGTAACACCAAAAAAAAAAAAAAAAAAAAAATCCTAAATGGTGATTGCAAAGTAAAGTAATCACGGGCAGAATATGATGAGTAACTATACTCCATGGAATGCTGACTTTGAGATATTAACAGGTAGAAAATAGAAGAATTTGGAGATCAAATAATAACTTGGAAAAAACACTAGATTAAATCAAAATAAATTCTGGCTTTCTAACTCTTAACTGGAGGAATGAGTAATGGTGCTTCCTCTATGTAAAAGAATTTTCTTTTCAGGAAGCATTTATGAACTTACTGTTTCATAGAACAAATTGTAGGAAATATTTATTTGGAGAAATTCTCAAAACTTTGGGCTTTAGTATGAGAATAATTCCTCAATTTGGGTGCCATTAATTGTGACAGAAATTTCTGGGACAAGAAAATTTGTTCATTCTTGGAGAGGTTGTGTTTTTAGTTGCCTGTGGGACATCTAAGTGAGAAAATGTCTGAGAGCTGTTTGAATATACATATAAAGTTCATCAATATCTTCCTATAAAATCCTCTTAAAATTTTGAAAAATGTGCTCTGTATTAAATTCCTCTGTATGAAATTTCCTTGAGCTGCCTGTTTTTCTGAGGACATTCAAGGCTGCGGAACATTCTTTGCAAAGAGAACTGGAGCGTGGTTGCCAATGAAATGTCCTAAATGGGGAGATAAAATATTAGTGCAGATGGTAAATTTTCAACATAGCTCTTCCCGTATATCCTCTGACTCTATTGAGAAAAAAAGATGTCTTTGAAAGTGTATATACATTCTTTAGAGCTCAGAGGTGGGTAATGGGTGTTAGGCTCCAGTACTAACTGTGGTGTATGAACTTTGGACAATGACGTGAAATCTCTGTCAGGTCTCTCAGTCTTGAGTCCAAGAGTTATTCACATCAGCTGAATATGGAATAGGAATATGGAGATGGAAAAACTTGATTGCTCATTATGGACTCTATGGTACAAAGCTCCTAGAAACTCAACCTCATTTATATTTTAAAGATACCAAATAGCCAAACAATTTGCATTTTTGCTAGAAGAGCATGAGCAACCATTTTGTGGACTTGGGTACATGGTGCCTCATAAAGACTACTCAGTTAATGCTCTTTTCCCTGATGGCAGTTTGAGTGTTTATCCCCCTAGCTTTCCATGTCAGAATGCATCTTTGAATCCTTTTCTTTCTTACTCAGCTTCTAGGCTCTAAATCCACCAGTCTAACTTGTTGAAGCTGTAGCCAAATACAATGGAATCTTCAGTACTTCCACTGTTCCTGAGTATGTGTTCAGAAAGTGTCCACTGGAGATGGTTAACACTTGACACAGAAACAAAACCAAGTAGATAGTGGTAAAACATAGGAAACAGTGAAGCAAATATATAGATTATATAAAAGACTATATAGAGTGCATTTGCCCAAAGGAAACACAGGAAATTTTCTCTCCAAGATTTACTTAAGCCAAATGACATTTGGAGCAGTTATACCCAACATCTGAAATTACGTTAAACCTGACCCACCCTGAAAAAAGCCCTTAGAGAAAGAGGGGTATCTTATGGTACCGGTACTTCAGAATTTTGAAGTCAAATAAATTTAAGATTTAACATTTTCTTATGATGCTCAAAATCATTGTTTACTGAGTAGGGGGCAGATTAAAAATAACTATCAAATTTTGCCACAGGGAGAAAGGGAGTTCATTTGACTTCCTTGATTATATTATTATTATTAGCATGACTACTTAATAGAATGTTGTAGAAATGTGTGGGGTTTAGCTTCCAAAGTCTCTAGCAGCTTCTCCTTTCTCATTCTTGGAACAATCACTATTGGGATGCTTCCTTTCAAAATCCATCTGCTTCTCAGAAGCCAGAGTCACATGGGGAAGTAATGAGTGCAAGTTCTGGTCCACAGCCTCAGGGGAGTTCTCAGGCAAAAGGCAGCAGCATCTGCTGGCTTGCGAGGAAGCCATTCTTGATGTTCCAGCTCAACCCATTTCCTAGATGCTGATGTAGATGAAGCAGAACTACTCACCTAACCTTGGTAAACACTTAGAATTATTATAAATAATAAAATTACTGCTTTTAGTCATTGAGAGGTTTTTTGGGGGTGGTACTAGAGTTTGAACCCAAAGCCTACACAGTGAACTATATCCTTAGCCCTTTTATTCTCTTTAGTTTTGAGATAAGATCTCCCTAAGTCATTAAGTTGCCCAGGATGGACTTGAATTTGTGACCTCGGCCTCCCAGAGTTCTGGGATTATAGGTGTACACAACCACTCCTGACTGTTAGGTTTGACAAGGTTTATTATGCAGCCATTGATAATCAAGACACAATATTTGTTTGCTGAGATGAGTACATTCTCAATCCTTAGAAGACACTTAGTAGCTCTGAAGGAAATTCTTATCAAATGATACCACTGAAAAAATAAGGAATGGTTCAGTATCCCATTGCTGACATAAAATATGAGACTCGTGATTAACTGCAGTGGGGGATCTAAACACATATTTTTATTTATAAATGAAAAAGAGGAAACAAATATGTTCTGTCAAAATATGTAATGAAAACTTTGTAACACTGTGGTTAACTAAAAGAAGATATTTGGATATATTATTGTACATGGAGTATCATTATGAGCACATAAAATGAGTAAGTCAAAATATGCCTGGGGGAAAAAAGTCCTCAGAACAGTGCTCCAAAGCATGTATTATCTTCATTTGATGTACCAACTGGCATGCTTAATTCTCAGGGTAAATGCAAGAAGGAAAATCCCATGGGAGAACAAAGCAAACAATAGTAATGTCTCCCCTGGTCAATCAGAGATGGTTTTGTCGAGGAGTTTCCACTTGAATGAGTTTTACCACATGAGTGGGAATTCATCAGGAGGTCAATGGGAAAGAGGTCTCAGAGAAAGACAAATGAGCAGTAACTGAGAAACTCCAGTTGTTCTAGTGCAGAATTTGTGGGAAGAGGCAAGAGAAAGGAGGGCAGGTTCCATGGTAATATATTTTTATTTTATAAAAAATAAACCTCTATGTAATGAGGCTTGAATGGTATTACTTACACATAGCTACATATTACAGATGAGGAAAAAGAAACTCAGGAGACTTCCTTAAATCACTGGGCTATGTCTGAGCACACATGAATTCTTATTCCAAGTTTTATTTTCCCATGATCCCTTTATTACCTGTTAGCAACTCTCTCATTTGTTCCTGATTATACATTTTGTATGTCAATCAATCATTGTTATGAAATTTTAAACGTGTTTTAAAATTTGTATTGTGGTGGCTAAATTCGTATTAATCCAGCATGATATAATGCCATATGTTTTACGAAAGAATATTAGAAGTTCACGCAAAATATAACATAAAAATAAAGGAAGAAACACAGACATTTGAGTTGTATCCAGTGAATTTTTTAAAACTTTAATTGTTTTGTGTTTGTGTGCATGAACACATTTTTATTTTGTTTTATGCTCTTAAGGTCAAATTTACTGCGAACATGTTTGTTCAAGACTCTTGATGCTCATAAACAATATTTTTCCCAGCATAAGATACAGTTAGAATGAAAATGCTGAAAAATGTTGGAAAAATCAATTCAAATAAATACGAACATATATACTAGTGGTGGAGAACCCATGGCAGGTGTGTCACAGCAGGCTGTTTGTATCATTGAAAGCTCTAAAAAAGTTCACTATCATTGATATATACAAACTGATCTAAATATTTGAATATATATGTAATGTGATATACTTTTTTTAAAGCTAAAAAGTGAATTATATACTGAGAATACACATGATGCTGAACTATTTGAATAAGTTATGGAATGATAAATGTGTAATTTAAGACAAAAGTTTCCTCTGAAAATGTTTAGATGGATAGAATTAAGCAATAGCAGGACCAAAAATATTTGGTAATATTTTAGTTGTTAATTTGAGTAACTGGTTAGTTTTTAGTTGTTATAATTCATAATTAACATATTGACCATGTAAAAATTTGAAATCATTATACTGTATATATTGTATATATTGTACATATTTCTTTAAAATTCAGAAGTGAACAATTACCTTTGAAGTATAAATAGCCAACAAACTATGATGGGCTACAACATTATCCACTGATTAAAGAAATGTTTGCACTACTTACATGCTAATTTCTTTTGAATTCCAATACTCATCTTATCAAAAAGGAGACCATATATAGCAGATAGAGACCGGATGTTAACCTCTGGTGAGCCCCAACTCCTGGTGCTCATACATTTGTGTATTTCCCTGGTGTGTGGGTAGGACCTGTGACTTGCTTCTAACCAATTGAATATAAGATGTCACTCTCATATCAAGTTTATGTTACAGGGTAAAAGTGATAGATGGCACTCCTTTGATGAAAATATATAAGACTTGTCTGAAAGCAGACTAGAGCTACAGATTCTCGTTACGGGCTTGATAAGGAAAGCAACCATATTGAAGAAGACCACACAGTAAAGGACTGTGGGAAGCTATTAGGAACCTGTGTGCTACCTTCAGCTGACAGGTAGAAGAATCCTGGGGTCTTCAGAAATACAATTTCAAGAAAATGGATTCTGTAACAGCCTGTATGAGCCTGGAAATGGAGTCTTCCACAGTCAAGCCTCCAGAGGAAAATGAGCCAAGGCTAATACTGTGAATGCTCCCTTGTGAGACCCTATTCAGGGAATTCAGCTAAGCTGTACCAAGACTTCTGACTCACAGGAACCGAAAGATGGGGAATGTGTGTTGTTTTACGCTACCAAGTGTATTAGTCAGCTTTCCTGTTTCTGGAACACAATACCTGACACCTACAACTTGAAGAAAGGTTTAATTTGCTCATGGTTTCAGAATTCATTCATGGTCAACTGGTTTGAAGGGGGAAACATCACAGTGGAAGAGCAAGGTAGAGCAAAGATGTTCAGTTCATGGTGGCCAGGAAGCAAAATAGAGGAACAATGACAGAGACCAAGGAGCAAAATACAGATACAATACCCAAGGTCACACCTCCACCATCCCCCCAGACACATTGGGAAGTGTGCCATACTAATCCCTTCATTAACTCTCAAGACAATAAAGTAGGCACTATCAAGCTTCACCACCACACTGCGATTCTGATTATTTATTATGAAGCAATAGAAAACTAATATACTTTCTTATTAAAAAATGGCCATGTGA
The DNA here is from genome assembly GCF_053883595.1 of Heterocephalus glaber. NCBI lineage: Eukaryota > Metazoa > Chordata > Mammalia > Rodentia > Bathyergidae > Heterocephalus > Heterocephalus glaber. Next base: position 81,172,570 of record NW_028258315.1, on the reverse strand, counting down.
TTCATTTCTATATGATATGCCTTCAGAAGTCTTTATAACATAATTTCTAAAATTATACTTATGATAATCTTTATAAAATTAACCTGCAGAAAACATTTTCTTTGTCTATAGTTGAGAACTCACTTTTTGAGAGAAAAAAATTGATAATTATTATTTCTACCTTGGCATAATACCAGCTACCTTTTCAGAAAGATTCATATCATGTGGCATTGGATACTAAATTTAAATACTATTATTGCACAGTAACTTTAGTCTACTTTGTGATTTCAAATTTTAAATTTTATGTTTTGGTTTTAAAGTAAGAGAATGTTTAAGAAATTGAAATTTTTCTTAGCTTGACTATTGATTAATTTAGGACTAAAAATAATCATAAGAAAGATTGGAGGTGAGCCCGCTGAAGACAGGCAGGTCTGCGCATGCCCTACCGAGGTCCCAAGTTGCGCGAAACACTCTGAATCAGCCCAGTGCAGACAGGCAGCCACTTGGCTCCACACTACAAAGATGCAGAGGACACCAGACCACCAGACCATGGAACTGAGTCCCGCTGCTCCGGGCCCAGAGGTAGGGGCTTCTGAGCTGCCATCCCACTGCTCCTGGTCCAGAGGAAGGGGCTTTCTGGCCACCATCCCTCCTGCTGTTCCCAGCCCAGAGGAAAGGGCTTTTGGGCCACCTTCTGTCCCACTGCTCCTGGCCCAGAGGAAGGGGCTTCCGGGCGACCATCCCTCTCACCTCTCCCAGCCCAGAGGTAGGGGCTTCTGAGCCGCCATCCCACTGCTCCTGGACCAGAGGAAGGAGCTTCCCGGCCCCCATCCCTCCCGCTGCTCCCAGCCCACAGGAAAGGGCTTTTGAGCCACCATCCCTACCGCTGCTCCCGGCCCCTGTCCCACATCTCCCAGCTCAGAGGAGGTAATCTGTGCAGGAGCCAACAGCCACCCCACCCACCACCCCCGTCAAAATGAGAAAACACATAAATAAGTCTCAAAACCACACTTCCAGATCACCTACAGCAACCCCAAAGGGAAATGAGATGGAACACTCTGATACTCAACCACTTGGACCCACTGAACTGGCAACAAAAGGGGATCTGGAAAAAATGAAATCAAAAATAATTTCTCAGATAACAGGAGAAATTGTGCCCCTAGTGCAAGACATGTTAATAAATCTAGAGAGGAGCTCAGGAACATGATGGAATCCCAACATAGGAAACAAATGGAATCCATAAAACAGATGCAAATAGATTTCCAGGACATGAAAAACTCCATTGAAAGTCTACACAGCAGAATGAGCCAATGTGAGGACAGAATTTCAGATATAGAAGATAAGATTTCAATTAGTGACCAGGAAAAGAAAAATTGCTTCAAAATTATAAGGGAACATGAGAAATCAATCCAGCAGCTGCTAGATGATGCAAAGAAGAATATCATAAGACTGATTGGAGTCAATGAAGAAACAGGAGAGAGTGGAGATGACATAAAAAATCTCTTCACAGAAATAATGACAGAAAACTTCCCAAGCAGGGGGAAAGAGCTTGACATACAGATAAGTGAGGCATATAGGACTCCAAATAGCCTTGATCAAAAAACATCTACACATAGGCATATAATTGTTAAGATTCCAGAAACTCAACAGAAGAACAAAGTTCTACAAGCAGTTAGAGAAAAGAAACAAATCACATACAAAGGAAAGCCCATCAGAATCACAGCAGACTTCTCAACACAAACCATCAAGGCAAGAAGAGCTGGGAGTGACACATTCCAAGCCCTAAAAGAAAACAACCTCCAACCCAGATGAATGTACCCTGCAAAACTATCTTTCAAAATTGATAGAGAAATAAGATACTTTCATGACAAAGAGCACCTTAGGAACTTCATGAATACCAAACCACCACTCCAAAGAATTTTACACAATATCCTAGGAACAGACATTGAGGATCATAACCCCAGGTAGCAAAGGAGAATAAACCCATCTGGCATGACAAGAAATTAAATGTAAAGGGGGAGAACCCAACAAAAAGAAAAAGTCATAGCAATGACAAGTCAATATGTTTCAGTTATAACCATCAATGTTAATGGTCTCAATTCACCAATCAAAAGAAATAGATTGGCAGAATGCGTCAAGAAGCAAAATCCAACAATATGCTGCATACAAGAAACACACTTAATTCAAAAGGAAACTCATAGACTGAAAGTTAAAGGGTGGAAAAAAATACTCCATGTGACAGGAAGCCGAAAAAAAGCAGGAGTAGCTATCCTCTTTGTACATCAAGTAGATTTCAAACCAACACTGATTAAGAGAGACAAAGAAGGACACTACATCCTTGTAAAGGGAAGAATCCAAGAGGAGATGACAATCATAAATATCAATACACCAAACACTAGTGCACCCAAGTATATAAAACAAATACTAATGGACATGAAAAGTCATATATGCACTAATACAATTGTAGTGGGGGACCTCAACACCCCACTGTCACAAATAGATAGATCAACTAGACAAAAAATAAGTAATGAAATACTAGAACTCAATCGAACTCTTAAACAAATGAACTTAACAGATGTTTACAGAGTCTTCCACCCCACAAAATCAGAATACACATTCTTCTCAGCTGCACATGGGTCATTCTCAAAAATGGACCACATACTCACACATAGAACATGTTTACATAAGTGCAAAGGAATTGAAGTTATCCCCTATATATTATCAGACCATAGTGTGATGAAATTGGAGATCCATAGCAAAAGAAACACAAAAGATTTCATAAACACGTGGAAATTGAGCAACATCTGAATAACCAATGGGTCACAGAGGAAATTAAAGAAGGAATCAGACAGTTCCTTCAATTAAATGACAACAACAGTACAACATGTCGGAATCTATGGGACACATTGAAAGCAGTCTTATGAGGGAAATTCATAGCAGTGAATACGCATATTAGGGAAATAGAACGAGCCCAATTAAACAACCTGATACTGCACCTCAAGATTCTAGAAAAAGAAGAACAGGACAACCCCAGAACTCATACAAGGGAGGAAATTATAAAGATCAGAAGAGAAATCAATGCAATGGAGACTAAGAGAATGATACAAAAAATCAATGAAGCCAAGAGTTAGTTCTTCAAAAGAATCAACAAAATTGACAAACCCTTAGCCAACCTTGTCAGAAAAAGGAAAGAAAAGGCCCAAATTCATGCAATTAGGAATGAAAAGGGTGAAATTACCACAGACCCAGCAGAAATCCAGAGCATCATCAAAACCTACTTCCAGAACCTATAAACCAATAAGATGGACAACACAGAAGAAATGGACAGATTCCTAGATACATATGAATTACCAAAGTTGAACAAAGAAGACCTAAAAATTCTGAACAACCTAATATCAACCAATGAAATTGAAAATGTAATTAAAAACTCATCAACTAAGAAAAGCCCGGGCCCTGATGGCTTCATTGCTGAATTCTACAAGACATTTACAGAGGAACTGCTGCCACTACTGTTTATACTCTTCAATGAAATAGAAAGGGAAGCAATACTCCCAAATTCATTCCTGGAAGCAAGCATCACCTTGATCCCCAAAGCAGAGAAAGACCCAACCAAAAAGAACTATAGGCCAATCTCACTAATGAACATAGATGCAAAAATCCTTAATAAGATACTTAATAAGACAAAAACCATATGATTATCTCCATAGACACAGAAAAAGCATTTGACAAAATCCAACATGCATTTATGATAAAAACCCTACAAAAAATTGGAATAGATGGTCTCTACCTCAAACTGATAGAAGCCATCTATGAAAAACCAACAGCCAATATCATACTAAATGGCCAAAAACTGAAATCCTTCACACTAAAATCAGGAACAAGATAAAGATGTCCACTATCACCACTCTTGTTCAATATAGTTTTGGAAATATTAGCCACAGCAATCAGACAAGAGAAAGAAATAAAAGGAATACAGATAGGAAATGAAGAAGTCAAATTGTCATTATTTGCAGATGACATGATACTCTATATAGAAGACCCCAAGAACTCCACCAAAAGTCTTCTAGACTTAATAACCAAATTCAGTCAAGTAGCTGGTTACAAGGTCAACACACAAAAATCAATAGCTTTCCTCTACATGAATGACAGACTCACTGAGACAGAAATAGGGCAAATAATTCCTTTCACAATAGCATCCAAAAAACTGAAATACCTAGGAAACAACCTAACAAAAGAAATCAAAGACCTCTTCTCTGAAAACTATAGCACTCTGAAAAGAGAGACTGAAGATGGTATCAGAAAATGGACAGACATCCCCTGCTCCTGGGTAGGAGGGATTATTATAGTGAAAATGGCCATACTTCCAAAACTGCTACATAGATTTAATGCAATTCCCGTTGAGATCCCAGCAGCATACTTCATGGACCTTGAGAAAACAATCCAAAAATTCATTTGGAACAAGAAGAGACCCAGAATAGCAAAAGCAATTCTAGGTAACAGAGACATGGCAGGGGGTATCACAATCCCCAACCTGAAACTCTACTACAAAGCTACTGTGATAAAAACAGCATGGTACTGGCAAAGAAAAAGACCTGAGGACCAGTGGAACAGAATAGAAGATTCAGAAACAATGCCAGACACACTCAGCCATCTCATCTTCGATAAAGGAGCCAAACACCCTCACTGGAGGAAAGATAGCCTCTTTAATAAATGGTGCTGGAAAAATTGGGCTTCAACTTGCCAAAGATTAAAACTAGACCTATATCTCTCACCATGCACTAAACTAAAATCAAAATGGATTAAAGATCTAAATATTAAAATAGAAACTCTGAACCAGTTGGAACAGAGGTTAGGTAGAACCCTTGAAGACATCAGTGTAGGAAAAGATTTTATGAACAAAACCTCAGTTGCCCGTGAACTAGCACAAACTATCAACAAGTGGGATCTCTTCTTATTAAAAGGCTTCTGCACAGCAAGAGAAAGCACCAGCAGTGTGAAGAGACAACCCACAATGTGGGAAAAAAATCTTCACCTGCTGTTCCTCAGACAAAGGTCTACTATCTCAAATCTATAAAGAACTTAAAAAGATCAGACCTCCCAAACTAAGGACCCAATCCGAAAATAAGCATCTGAAATGAACAGACATTTCTCACACAAAGAAGTAGAAATAGCAAATAAATACATGAAAAAATGTTCAACCTCACTGGTCATTCGAGAGATGCAAATGAAAACAATGCTGAGATTCCACCTCACTCCCGAAAGAATGGCTGCTATCGTGAAATCAACCAATAACAAATGCTATCAGGGCTGTGGAGAAAGAGGAACACTGCTCCACTGCTGGTGGGAGTGTAGACTGGTGCAACCACTGTGGAAATCAGTATGGAGATACCTCAAAGAACTGGAAGTCCCATTTGACCCTGCTATTCCACTGCTGGGAATCTTCCCCAAAGAATTAAAAGAATCATACCACAGTGATATATGTGTGCCCATGTTTATAACAGCACAGTTTGTAATAGCTATAACTTGGAAACAGCCCAAATGCCCATCAACTGGAGACTGGATAAAGAAAATGTGGTTTTTTAATGAAATGGAGTACTACTCAGCCATAAAAAAGAGAAATTAGAGACATTTATAGCTAAATGGATGCACATTGAGGTGATACTCTTAAGTGAAATAAATAGGACACACATTTATAAATACCAAATAGTTTCTCTGGTGTGAGAAACTGAAAGTGTAAATAAGGACTAAATGTACAATGGGTAATGTGAAATAGGAAGAAAAGGGGCAAAGGTGAAGGAAGTGGGAGGGGTAGGGGAAAGGATAGAAGGGAATGGGATTAATATGAGAAAAAGGAAAAATAGGAACAAAATCTTTGCAAATAGGGATGGAAGGGTTGAAGGGAGGGCTGGGCAAGGGTGAAAAATTAGAACCAAGAAAGACTGTAAAGGTGCAAATTTCCAATGATGAATGTCATTATATTGTATGCCTAAAATTTAACAATGATTAGAACGAATAATGGATAATGCAAAATAGGAAGAAAAGGTCCAAAGGGGTAGGGGTAGTGGGAGGGGCAGGGGAAAGGAAAGAAGGGAAAGGGAAAATGCTGAGAAATGGAAAAAATGGAAATAAAGTCTTTGTAAATAGGGAAGGGTGGAGGGGGTGAAGGGAGGGCTAGTAATGGGGAAAAAATAAGAACCAAGATGCATTATGTAAAGGTACAGTTCCCCAGGAGAAATGTAATTGTGTTGTATACCTACAATGTACCAAGAGAAGAATTTAATAAAGTGCAAAAAAAAAACAAACAAAAAAAAGAAAGATTGGAGGAGGCATAACAACTCAATTTTACAGTATGATGGTATCAAGTAGATAACAGTTCCTATAAGATGGTATCAACAGATAAAGCAATTCACAAAAGGAACAGTGACCAGATAGAACATGCTAAACACTATCTAAAATTTGTTCTGTGACCTGACATAGGATCACAGATTTTAGACTTTTTTATCCAACCCACACTTTTATTTGAAGCCATAGGGTTTGAATGATGTCCCACTTAGTGAATGGCCAGCGAATTTTCAAACAAATATGGAGAAGAAAGGATCCAAGAAATAAATCAGGAAAAAAAAGAAATATATCACCATGTCTTAGTGATAGTGTTTGAGCCTCTAGTTCCACTCTGAGCCATGACCTGCAAGGCCATAACTTGGCTCTATATTTTACAAGTGTGATAATTGGTTCCTAAATGTATCACTGAAACAACATGGCCACCTTGGCTGTTAATGACAGGTCTCTCATTGATGCTCTTTGTGATGGAAAGTGATCCTAAACAGCAATGGTAATGATCTTTCAGGTAGAATTCAAAATTGGCCTTGAATGCAATATATTTCTCTAAATGAAATTATGTGTACGTAGGTCTCTGTTAGAAAAGTGCCAAGTCTCTGAAGAAAAAGACTAGAAATTCTTACTAATTCTCTGTAATGGTGATGGAAGTGAGGTATACATATCTGTTTTCAAAGCAGGGTCTGCTGCAAGGAGTGCAGTTAGCTGAGCTCCAACCTCTCATCTTTTGAGCCAAGACCACATATTTTCTACATAGCCTCTAGTCAATGACGGAGAGTGGTTAGGCTTGAAGAATTCACTTTTTCTGGCCAGTCGGGTTGTCCTCCACAGGCAACCTTTCTATTGGAACTCTGTGCTTGGGTGACTGAGACTTCCACTTCTTCAGAGCTGTATGACAGCATGAAGATCTTCCTATCCAATCTTTCTTCTTTCCTCCTTATTTGCTCAGAAGTCTTTTCTTGCTTGCTTTTGCTTTATCTTTCTTTTTCATTGTGGCCAAGAGGAATTACTATCATAACATTTCTTTTACTTCTTTTTCCCTTTTGGATCTGTTTATCAAGGACCCTAAACTGTCATACCTGCATTTTGGAACTTTTATGAAGTAGAACTGTAGCTCTCTCCTTTTTCTGATGGGACGGGGTAGGGGAACAGGGACAGAGACGGAGGCGGGGGGGATTTCCTCAAAAATAGCTCAAGGAGAATCATCAAAAAACCCAATAACATGTTAGTAAGGAAAAACTGTCATTTGTCAGACAGAGAGACAAGGTTATATTGTTACAAATCCATGATAAAATAGTATATATAATACCAAAGAAAAAGATTATGACTCACCTCTAGAATGAGAGATATCTGAGGGCAGGAACTGTGCCATATTTACTTCATGTTCAAATTTGAGAGCACTTATGACTATGGTAATTGTGAAATGTTTCCTAAATTGAACTGAAATCCAATTTTCAGTTACTTTGTGCCAGTGAATCCAGACACAAAATGACTTCATTACATTAAGTTTCACTGACACAGCCAGCCAATATTTGCCATGAAAATTGGATAGAGGTATTTAGAGGTGAAGGGAAAAGTATATTATTGGAAGGATCTTCCATTCTTTTCAGTTTGATAGGATCTTAAATGAGAATTTTGAATCCATGTATAACTAGAATAGGAGAAAGCATTTATTGGTCTGCTTGGACTGCAGATGTTGGGGATTACATCTAATTGCTTCAGTGCAGCTATTTTTATCAGCCTGCTGAAAGGACTTTTGTAAATGCTGGAAGAAAGCCTAACTTAAAAGGGTTAAGCTTCTAAACTCTTGTGATTTACAGTCAGGTAAAAGTGACAAATTGTAAGCAAAAGATAATCCCTTCCACTTACAGAAATGCCAGCCCAAATATCATCTGTGGAAAGATTTCAGCAACTTTAATATATTCATGTTAGGGAAGTAAAATTTTAAAAACGTGCATTTGTGGATGTTTTTGGTTCCTGCTGCTTTATAGATTTTAACTACACTATTTAGCAGGTCTTGTCAGTTGTCTGATGGTTTACATGGAGGCTCTGTCTTTTTATGGAGATTCATGGAAGCCTATATTATGGCGATAAGCTAACACAGAAGCTCCCAACTTACTGCATAGTGTGGAAGGCAAAAAGAACTTGAATCCATTAGGAATGTCTTAAACTGCAGGTAAAAGAACAAAAAAATGGCTTTTAAAAGATTAATTTTAAATCACATACAAATTGTGGAGATACTGAAAGGGAAGAAGGTAAGCAGAAAGATTTTCATTTTGCCAAGGAGTAGAATCCTTTTTAGCTTTCGCCAGGAATCTCCCTTTATGAACAGTCAGCTAACATCAGATAATATGGCCGTCTCTGGGTGTGAGGGAGTCTGGGAACATGAGGTGATGGCAAAGAAGAATGAGTTGGGCATAACGTGGTGGGTAAGGTATGTTTAAGTCCACAGAGTTTGGTGCAGTTTTCCTTTTTAAGAAATTTTGGAGCTCATTAGCAAAGAAAAGGAAAGGAAAGATACAGGGTAGCTCATAAATCACATTTGCTAATTCCTAGTTTAGCCTGTGTCCTAATTTGGAGAATCAAATAAACTTCTTCACAGTTATCCACATACCCTAATGTTATCATTTAACAGCAAGAGCAATAAAAACAAAATGAAAACTAATAGAAGTTAACAATTTAAGTGAAGACACTTAAAATTTATCAATAATCTTGCCACTAAAAAAGAATGTGTTCAAATATTATTACCTTGTTCATATTATTTGTACACAGTAATAGTTTTAAAGCTCATATTCTTTTTCATTCTATTTGCATTTTCCCTTTCTACATTATCTAACAATTTCCTTTTAATGGGCTCATAGTTTTCCATTTATTGTTGGGTCCCAGTGTATGTAACAATTTCTGTGTGATGAGAAGCCCGTGTGCACAGAGGGGACGCAGGACAGCAGGCCATGACTTACATTATCTACCTGGCCTCAACTCTCCGGTACGTCACTTACAAAGCTGGTGACTCTTGTCATTTGCTTTCTCTGGGCTATAGTTTTTACATTTGCAAAAGAAAGTTAACAGTAAAATAATAGAGAAGATAATTCCTATAAATTGCTTAGGAATTACTTTCAAAATGTCCCCTACACATAGATGGCTACTTAAATTTACGTTTGAATTAATTAAAATAAAATATTTTAAAAATTCAGTTCCTCAGTGGCACATCACATTTCAAATACTCAGTGGCCACATGTGCCTGGTGGCTACGATATTCTGCAGTGCATGTAAAGAATGTTTAATCTGTTTTGTGGGACAGCACCACCTAAAATAGAGTAACAGATGAAGAAATAGTTGTGCTTTTGCCTTTCGCTTCTCTTGAATAACCTTGGGAAAATATCACAAGGAGTTTAATTTCTGACCCAAATGATTTGGTTTCCTTATGGCCAACACCGTAGCATTTCAAATTAAAATATTTGTGTCAAAGTGTAGCTAAACACCTCTCAAAATGCCTTCATAAATATTTATACCCTCTGAAAACTGAGTATTTTTCTTTTTTTGGATAATTCTGTCACTTACTCTCAATAAACTTAGTTGTTAGACAATGAATGAATGCTGATTTATTGCAACCCAGTGAGCTGTCTGAGCAAATATCCACTCCATTTTACAGATGGAAAGGCTAAGTTGTTCGTTATCCACAAATTTCAAACCAGAGTCCAGTTATCCAGGCCTACATTTTATTTTACCCCATGAGATCATTAATAAATATTCCAAAATAGAATTAAAGAGAAACCAAACTGCTACAAAAGGTCAAGGTGGAAATATTAATCTCTATTTGTATGATACATTTTACTGAAATTAGTGCTTAGAACAATATATTTACATATATAATAGATGAACATAACATATTGTATCTATAATATGTACATGAACACTACATGCATAGTTGGTCTTTTCTAAAGTAATGCTCATGGTAGTCATGATATCAATGTTATGATCAATAGGCCCAAGACTCTGCAAGGACATTTCCCTCTTTTGTGTCTAAATCTTGCTATCACTCAGCTCTCAGTAGCTGATTACAAAGCAACAATACATTGTGAAAAATTGGAATATTTCAAGATGAACCATCTAAGCTGTCTTATTGATGTTGCAGTATAAACAGAAGAGCCAAAGTGTAGCTCCAAAGTTATCCTAAACTTCCCTCCAAGGAGGCCCTAGGACAGCTTACTGCTTTGATATCCAGGGCACAAGAGAGAGAATACACAAGGATTACATCTGTGTCGATGTGCATGACCTTTTAATGCACAATTGTCCTTGAATTGTCTAATTGTCAATTGGTCTAATTAAGGTTCCAAAATAGAACTCAATAAAATGAGCTGCTTCAGGAGAATCAACTGTAGGGGGGTGGTCTGGAGGAGGAGCCTTCTCTGCTAACTTCTGACATGAGGGAGCCAGCTGGATCTCTCATATCTCTTAGCTCGATTTTGTACTTAATTTTGTTACAGCATGTGGCTACCTTTGCTTAAACCATGTTTATCTAATGGAATTTTTTAAAAGTAGCTTTCACTGATCAAAGAGAAAAAATTTAATGCCAGACTTGATATAGACTTCAACTAAATTAAGTAGAAACTGACAAAAACTCTTGAGGCAGACGCTGAAATCCCAAATGTACTCTCTAAAGCTCTGTGACATGTAAGAGGCTCAAAAAAAGAACCATAATACAATCATTCTGTAAAATCGTATGAGTATTCAGTGATCTGTGCATTTTGTATCTCATGGCATCCCAAGGGAAATCATTTTTTTAAAGATGTGGAACTATTTCTAAATGCAACAAAACATTGCAGCTCTCTTCCTGAAGGAGTCTCCACAAGCCAAATAAAATCATTTTATGTTTCCATTGTAAGACAAGTTTTAGATTTATTTACACACTTTGTTCATTGTTGTATGGGCCAGTTTAAATGCACACTGTGAGCTTTTTTTCATTATAATATGTTAACACTGACCTCATATACATAGTACTTTAAAATCAGGGAAAATAGGCTGGGCATGGTGGTGCATGCCTATCATCCCAGCATTCGAGAGGGTGAGGCAGGAGGATCACCATGCATTTGAGGCCAGCCTGGATTACATAGGGAATTTGAGACCAGCCTGAATTACATAGTGAGACCCTGCCTCAAAAATTTCAAATCAAATCAAATCAGGAAAAATAATTGAGAGTGCATTTATATGGTTTTGGTCACTTTCCCTTCAGAAATTGTATAAATGGTGAGGTTGAATATTAATAAGAAATGATGAATATTTATCAAAATTTAAACAGAATACAGTTGTTGGAGACTATGATCACAACCAGCTTAGTAAATTCTGATTCTTCTATTGAAGTAATTTTGTATGCAAGGCGAAATTAGGAGATACATTCAGGTTTTTAATTAAAAAAATAGAGTTGGACAGTAATTTCTTAAAGTTTATCATGATGTCCTTATGCCATTTCATAATAATAATTATATATTGAATTTCTGTTTCTTATCAAATAATGAAACAGTTTCTAAATTACTGTTAAATAAAAAATGAAATAGTTTTGTATCGTAATAGTCAAAGGTAATTAAGATCTTAAAATACACAGAGATGTTTGTATATGTAGAATAAAACTACTTTTGTTTTCATATCTACCATATATTTTTTAAATTCATAAATTTTATACATTTGCAGTACATAATGACTATATTTGTCACGGGCAGTTGATACGTGTACATAACACATCTTAATCCTGTTTTCATATCCTACCCCTCATATCCCTCCCTGCTCTTTCCAACTTTCGGTCCCCTTACCATTTGAAAAAGCCCTGTTTCCATTTCTTCCTTCAATTTTTTTCCATCCTTTCCCCCAACCTGCCCCTCTGCCTTTCCCCTCCTTCCATTTTTTTCCCTTCCCATTTGAAAAAGAACTCCCTACTTTCTATTAGTTATCTATTATTTTGCTCTTTATTTATATTTCATGTTTCTTATATAAGAGAAACCATGTGATATTTGAGCTCGTATGTCTGATTTATTTCACTTGATATTATGATCTCAAGGTGCATGCATTTACCTATAAATGCCTCGTTTATCTTCCTTTATGGCAGAATAGTATTCCACTGTGTATAAGTACCACATTTTCTTTATCCAGCCATCTGTTGATGGGCATATAGACTCTTCCCAAGATTTAGCTGTTATAAATTGTGCTGCTATAAACAATTATGCATGTATCACTATGATATGTTGTCTTTCCGGAAAATGCCTAGATGGTGAATATCAGGGTCAAATAGCATATCTATTTTTAGTTTTCAAGGAAGCTCTGTGCTCATTTCCTTGCTAATTATACTAATTAACATTACTACCAACAGTGTGGAAGAGTTACTTATTCCCCGGAGCCTGATTTTCTGATGTTAACCATTTTTTCTGGGGTAAGATTGTTGGTATTGTTTTAATTTGCATTTCTCTAATGTCCAGTAGTGTAGAACATTTTTTCATGTATTCATTGCAAATTGATAATTTGCACTTCTGAGAAGTATCTGTTCATTTCAGCTGCCCATTTTTTGATTGGGTCAGAGGTTGTAATTTTTGAGTTCTTTATATATTCTAGATGTTAGTCCTCTGTCAGGAATAGCTGCAAAAAATTATTTTCCCATTATGTAGGCTGTTTCTTCACTGGGTTGGTTGTTTCCTTTACATGTGGAAGCTTTTTAATTTGATATGGTCCTATTTGTTGATTCTCTGTATTATTTCTTGTGCCACTGGAGTTCTGTTCAGAAAGTCCTAGCCTTATGCCTATGTCTTTAAAGATTATTTCTGTTTAAACATTTATATATTTAATCCATTTTGATTTTAGATTAATACATAGTGAGGTATATGGGCCTAGTTTAATTAATTTTATTTGTATACTTTTGTTATACATAATGATCACACTCATCATAGGGAATTTGTACCTGCACATAGTATATCTTGGTTCCTCGTTTTTTCCCATCCCCCCTCCTCTCCCTTCAACCCTTCTTCCCTTCCTTATTTACAAAAGCTTTATTTCCATTTTTTTCCTTCTATTCTCTTTTCTTTTCCCTTACTCCCTTCTCCCTCCCCCTTCTTTCTTCCCTTTCCCATTTAAAGATTTTCTTCCTACTTTCCAATATCTATCATTCATTATGGTCCTTAATTTTCCTTTGATTTCTCACATAAGAGAAACAATGCAATACTTAAAGCATGCGCATCTGATTTATTTCACTTAAGAGTATGGTCTCACAATGCATCCATTTAACTAGAAATATCTCAAGTTCATCTTTCTGTATGGCAGAGCAGAACTCCATTGTATATAAAAACCATGTCTTCTTTATTCATTCATCAGTTAATGGGCATTTGGGCTGTTTCCAAGATTTAGCTATTACAAATTGTGCCACTATAAACATGGGTGAGCATATATTGCTGTGGTATGATGCTTTTAATTCTTTTGAGAAGATCACAAGAAGGGAAATAATTGAACCTCTAGTTTTAGTTTTTTGAGGACTCTCAATATTGATTTCCATATTGGTTGTATCAACTTACATTTGCCATTTTAAAAGAATGTACTTGTCTATAGATGTACTTTATAGATTATTAACCTCTAATCTTTTAATTTCTACAGTGACATTGCCTGGACTGTACAGTGTTTTGGTATCTTTAACTGTTATAACACAATTACATAACAATCACACAAGTGTAAGCCTGAAAATGTATCTGCATCATCTGACTGGCTGGCTCATACTGGATTGGCATGCCCATATTATCATAAGTAGATGGGACACAAGTAAGGAAATGCCAGATGTTTGAGCCTAAAATCTTTACCACCATAAACAAATATAACCTGGAAGTTACCAGTATGATAGGATGTTTTTCAGTTTTACATCCTTGAAAACCTGGACACTTGGAAAACACAGGTATATTTACAACACCATGAAATCAGTAATAATGAGTGTCACAGCTATATAGAAATCTTTGTACACAGTTACTTAGTTTTTCTCTTAAATTACAGACTCCTCTAACAGGTTTTATGAGGTGTAACTATACTGACAAGACTTAAGAACATCTTTAAAGCTCTGAAAAGTTTAGGAAACAGTGTTAATGACCACAAATAGACTTATTACCCAATATACAAGTGTATCTCATTTATACAATGACAAAAATGCTCATTTAATCAAAGCCAATAAATGTAGATCAAGTTTAAATGTCAGAACCAAATTTAAAGAGATTTCAAATTTCAATCATTTTGTATATTTATGTTTAGTTTATATAGTTTTAACTTTATAAACTCACAGCATAGCTTTGTAGATATATACATACATAGATCTCCAAATATATGTTCTGTCATAAACTAAGATAACAGTTGTTTGTTTAACCAATCATAAACTGATTATTGAAAACATTTCACAGGTTAACATTCAAATACTTGGGCCGGGGATTTAGCTCAGTAGCACTGTGCCTGCCTTGCAAGCATAAGGTCCTGAGTTCAATCCGTGGTACCAAAATAAATAAATAAATAAATACTCTTTATCTCTTAAACCTTACTTTTTAGTAATCAAATGCCTAATGATAAGAACAAAAGCACCTTATTTTGGTAAAATATAGGACTGTTGCTTTTAAATCTAGTTTTGTAAGTTTAACCACAAGTATTTAAATGTTTTTAGAAAACCGTATTGTTTTCTATATAGAAAACTTAACCTTTTAATTATACCCAATTTAAATATAGCTTAACAATTGCTTTATATGACTCATGAGAACTAAATCATAACATTTAGACACTTGAAGCTATACATATTATCTTTAAGGAAAATCTCGAGTTATTGTAGACAAACAGCAGTAGACATTACATTTATAAAACCAATCTCTTGATATTATCTCAATTAGCAAACAAGGTGGAAGGAAATATGTGACTAACTTTAAAAACATCTTTATTTTTATCTTGTTAATTCATCAATCCTGTGAACAAAGGTATTTTGGCTATATGATGAGAGCCTACTTACCTATATACCAAATAAAATGGAACATATATCAGAAATTGACACACAGAAACATATACAGCAACCCAATCACATATAACTTTTATGCTACCAAACTTTAAGGATTTTAATCCTGTATAAATCTTGAGCCTGCCCATCTTTATCTGGTAATGTTTTAAATTAGTTTGGCTACCCTGAAAACCTATATAAATAATTTTCCATGAAAATCTCAAAAGAACCAAAAAATAAAAATAAATTGTTGAGCTAATTTCTTTTTTTTTTTTGGTACCAGGAATCAAACTCGGGTCCTTGCGCTTGCGCAGCAGGCAGCAAAACCACTGAGCTAAATCCCCGGCCCCTGAGCTAATTTCTTAAACAGAGCAGCAGCAGGTGTTTTAACTGGTTATTAACACAGATTGAATAGATAGATAGACAAACATGTACACTGACAATTGTCTTTAAATTGGAGGGCACTTCCAAATGGCCAAATAGAGCTACAGTAACCCTTTTACAGTTTTTAGGACTGTAACTATAAACAGACTAGTCAAGAACTTTTCCTGTTGGTCATCAATTAGCAGAGATCTCTTGGAGTAAGAGTCAAAAGGGAAAAAATCCTTTACACCTGTGAAACCAAAGATTTTTTAAGAAGGGATCTCTAGGTTGAAAGTTTATCTTATTGGAGTAGACTTGTTTCTTTTCAAACTGTTAAGAAACTCACAAGGGCCCCTAGGAATATTTTTTGTTCTAACAATGGATTTATCTATGCTGTAAAAACCAGTCAGTTTGCCCTGTGGAGTAGCATTCTTGAAGGGAGAGGGAAGTGAAAGGAGTTAATTTTCAGTTCTGCCTAAGGGCTGAAAGGTTGATAGATTTGGACTAAAACTTTTACATTTAATCTATGAGGGTTTGAGGATTAAATCTAGACCAGTATTTAAGAACATGGCCCAGAGGTAAGTGTAGCTCAGCTTTACTTTGGAAGGGTCACAGAGAGGGGGAAACTCACCATTCTGAAAATTTGGTCCTGGAATCCAGCAGCCACAGAGAAGAGAATTGCCTTGGATCATGAGAAATAAATCCCAGCCTTGGAGCACCAGAACTAAATCCTAACCATCTCAAGGGCAGAAACACAAGACCAAAAGCTTTCACAGGATAGATCTCAAATCCTTAGCAAAACATGCCTACACAGACAAAAGCTCTGACTGATTCCAACCACATTGCCAAGCAGAGAACCAACAATCAAAGAACTTGAGTGACTGCTTTTTTAACTTTCTGAGGGCAAGAGAGCAGGAGTAAGAAAATGAAAGGATATATTGGAGATACTTCTTCAGCCTTTATGGTTTTGGGTTCATATCTGTGTGTGCTTCAGCCTTTGTAAAAATATTGAAGGGGGTTCCTTTTTCTGATAAATAGCTCACTAAAGTAATTGAAGGGCTCAGTTCTCATCCTAAGGGTATAGACAAGGGAGAGAAACCTCAGGCTCCATAATGGTAGATGCATCAGGCTGTGTTCCAAGGACCAGAGGCATCTGGCCTTCCAGAGGTCCAAAGCTACACCTTAAACACAAGTCAGGGTTGTCTTTCGAGGCAAAGGAAGTCTGAACATGAGGCACCTCCAGTCGTCCTCCTTTTCTCTTACAGCTGTAAGACTACCATAATCAGCACTGTCCCTCTGCATTCCACTTTGCTTCCAGGGGGTAAGCAGGCCATGCGCAGGTTCAGAGAAATATTAAGCAGCTCTTCCTTAGAGTGTAAGGGTCGAATAATTTCCAGTGCTTAAGAGAATACACTCCTAAAAGTAAGGGAATTTGACATTGACTTTCCCATCTATAAAACAACAAAGATAAAGGTAGGTGGAAAGCATTGGTTTTAATCTCTCTTGCTTATTATATGCCCTCACATTTCCAACAGAGTATTTCCAAAAGCACAAGGTACCACTGATTCCCCAAAACAGTCATTTTTAAGGATAGAAGCACTGCTAGCCAAAAATTAAGCCAGTAATCAAGAGACCTGAATGACTGTGTGTATCCTTCTGTGCTGGTCCTGCCAGTTGCAGGAGAAAAGAAAACACTGTCCAGGCACTGGCTCAGCCTTTCTGGATGAGCATGAATTCTCACTCTCTCCTAACCCAGGGATGTGGGCTGTGAGATCTATAAAGGAATGCCTATAGATGAGCATTCATTTTCTTGGGGGTTGGGAGCTTCTAGTTGAGAAGGAAAAAAGATTTTCAGAGTTGTAAAGAGAAACATATGAGCATTTACTGACAGTGATAACAACCATCCATAACAGAGGTGAACTGCCAGAACTTGTCCTGTACCCTCAGTCAGACCCAGGAGCACAAGCTGCAGAGCAATTAGAAATTCAAAGAGCCATTCCAAACAGCTATCTACAGTAAGACGACAAGCCGTCTCATACCGCCAAAAAGTCAAGAAGGGAATACAAGTAAAGTCAGCAACCAGTGTAGAAGTAAGTTTAAATGCAGCATATACTAAACAGAAATATAAGGCCCTGCCTGCAAAAATAATAATGTCCCATCAAAGAAACATAAATATGAAGACTTTACAATCTTTCTTGCTCTCAACTTCTAACACAGCTCAAGCAACCCACAAAAGGCATAAGCAACCACCAAACAATGATGACAATTTTTCCTTACCTAAATAAATCACAATCCAGAATCCAGTCAAAATATTTGGGGGTGCCATGAAACAACAGCAAACACTTACCTCCTCCCAGTTATCTCAGTGCAACCTCCAGAATGATATAGGAGAAATATAACTCCCAAACTGCTAGATGTCAATTGTGGTAAGTTTGTGTCCCCTGAAATCGAAGAATGAATTCCAAAGGACAAAGGAGGTTAACCGTAGGAGAGGTTTACTGGGGAGTAGGAATAGCTCCTGTGATACAGGAGGGGTTCTGAGTGGGTTGCCCTTGGTTTTGATAGTAGATTAATGTCTGCTTCATAGAATAAATTTGGAAGCAACTCTTTCCTTTTTTATTCCATGGAATAGTTTGAGGAGCATTGGTGTTAGTTCTTCTAGAAAGATCTGGTAAAATTCAGCAGTTAACCCACTGAGATTTTCTTAATTGGTAAGACTTTTATTAGTGCATCAATTCTGTCAATTATTATTGGTCTGTCTAGGTTTTTTGTATCTTCTTAATACAATTTTAGTCATTCATTTGTATCTATAAATGTATCTAGATTCTCTGATTTATTGCCTTTAAGTTTTCAAAATAATTTCTAATCACCCTCATGGATTTAGTGATGTCTGTTGTAATTTCATCTTTTTCATTTCTACGTTTATAAATGTGAGCTTTCACTTTCTTTTGCTAACTTTGGCTGAAGGGTTATCAACCTTGTTTATCTTTTGCAAGAACCAACTCTTTTATTCAATGATCCTTTAAATTGGGCTTTTCTTGTTTTGATATCATTAATTCCCACTCTCATCTTCATTATTTCTTTCTTTCTACTTGTTTGAGGTTTGTTTTTTTCTTATTTTTCTTGGATCCTGAGATGCATCATCAGAGTATTTATTTGGGAATCATTCTGTTTATCTAATGTGGGCACTCATAGCTATAAACTTCCTTCTTAGAACTGCTTTTTTGAGTCCCACAGACTCTGACATTTTTTATTTCCATTATCTTTTAATTCTAGGAATTTTTAAATTTCCTCTGATTTTGCTGTTACTTATTGATCATCCAAGAGTGTATTAGTAAATCATTTGTGTATTCTATGTGGTTTCTTTTACTGTTCTTTTCTAGTTTCATTCCATTGTGATCTGTTAAAATGCATCAAATTTTTAAAATTATTTTGTACTTATCGAGACTTGTGTTATGTCATAAAATGCAGTATGCTTTAGAGAAAATTCTGTGGGCTGCTGAAAAGAATATGTATCCTGCTATTGTTGAATGAAACACTCTGCAGATATTTGTTACATCCATTTGATCTATATTGTAATTTAAGTCTGTTTCTTTGTTGAATTTTTTTCTTGTTGACCTGTTTGTGAGAGTAGGGTATTGAAGTCCTCTGCTACTATTGTATTGAATTATATCTGTCCTTTTATGTCAAGTAATATACATTTCATAAAATTGAGCACACCAGTGTTAAATGCACATATATTTTGCATGTGTCTTTTTTGGTAAAATTGTTTCCTTTACCAATATGTAGTGACCCCTTGGCTTTTTTCCAGTTTGAGTTTGAAGCTTATGTTGTCAGATATAAATATGGCTATTCCTGTTTGCTTTTAGTCTCCAGCTGCTTAGACTATTATTTTCTGTCCTTTCATTTTCAGTCCATTTCTTTTCAGACAGGGTGTTTCTCTTGTAGGTAAAAGATAGAAAGATCTTATTTTTTGATCCAACCTGCCAGTCTGTGTCTTGTAATTGGAGAATTAAGAGCATTTAAATTAAATGTTGTTATTGAAAGGTATTTACTCATACCTGACATTTTGTTGTTTTCCCTGCTTTTTATTAATTTTTGTTTCCATTTAAGTACTCTCCCAGTGAGGTTTATACTTTCCTTTGGCCTCATGGTTTTCCCTTGGCCTCATTATCTTTGCTTAGGATTCTCTTATGTGTTTTCTGCAATGCTGGTTTGGTGGTCATGAATTTTTTCAGTTTATTCTTATTATGCAAAGTATTCACTCCACTTTCAATTGGAAAGACAGCCTTTCAGGTTGTATTAATTTGTGTTGGCAATTATTTTCTTTTGTGGCTTAAACAGTGTATTCCAAGCTCTCTTGACCTTTAAGATTATTTGCGGAGGGGGGGAATCTCTTGCTCTCATAGGTATGTCTTTATAAGTAATTTGGGGCTTCTAACAGCTTTCAAGGGTCTTTGTTCTGAATTTCTGGCATTTTGACTATGATGAGTTATTGAGGAGTTCTTTCCTGTTCATGTCTATTTGTGGTTGTAAATATCTCTTTTCCTGGGAATCCGTCTCAGTCCCCCAGGTTTGGCAAGTTTTCTGCAATAATTTCAGTGAGTAGATTTTTTTATGCCACTAGCCCGAATTTTGACATATTCTTCAAGGCCAATGATTCTTAGATTTGTTTTTTAGAATTCACCAAGAGCTCTCAGATAAGTTTTCATTTTTTAAATTCTTTTTTCATTGGGACTTTATATTTGGGGGGTCTGATTTTTTTTTAGTTCTTAATATATTCTGGATAGTAGACCTTTGTCTGAGGAGCAGCTGGTAAAAAAATTTTTCCCACATTGTAGGTTGTCTCCCCAAATTTAAAGACCCAATTCAAAAATGGGCATCTGAAATGAACAGACATTTCTCAGACAAAGAAGTAAAAGCAGCAAATAAACATATGAAAAAATCTCAATATCACTGGTCATTCGAGTGATGCAGATGAAAACACTGAGATTCCACCTCACCCCAGAAAGAATGGCCGCTATCAAGAAATCAACCAATAACAAATGCTGGTGGAGTTATGGGGAGAAAGGAACCCTTCTCCATTGTTGGTGGGAGTGCAGACTGGTGCAACCAATGTGGAAATCAGTATGGAGATACCTCAAAGAACTAGGACTAGAGGTCCCATTTGACCCAGCTATTCCCCTGCTGGGTATCTTCCCCAAAGAATTAAAAGAATCATACCACAGTGATATATGTACACTCATGTTTATAGCGGCACAGTTTGTAATAGCTAAAACTTGGAAGCAGCCCAAGTGCCCATCAACTGGAGACTGGATATAGAAGATGTAGGTTTTTTAAAAAATAAAATGGAGTACTACTAAGGCATAAAGAACAAGAAAAGAGAGACATTTATAGCTAAGTGGATGCACATTGAGGCCATATTCTTAAGTGAAATAAATAGGACACACATGTGTAAATACCAAATAGTTTCTCTGGTATGAAAAACTAAAATTGTAAATAAGAATCAAAATGTATAATTGATATAGTGAAATAGGAAGAAAAGGTCTAAAGGAGTAGGGAAAGTGGAAGGGGCAGGGGAAAGGAAAGAATGGAAAAGAAAAAATATAAGAAAAGGAAAAAGATGGAAACAAAGTCTTTGTAAATAGGGAAGTGTGGAAGGGGTAAAGGGAGGGCAGGGGAAGGGGGGAAAATAAGAACCAAGATACATCATGTACAGGTACAAGTTCCCAATAATGAATGTAACCATATTGTATACCTAAAATGTACCAATAAATTTAATGGAAACAAAATTCTTTTTTCATTATTACTGCCTGAATGTCATAATACATCTACCTTATTTTCAAGTCCTAATGTCCTTTCTTTTTATTTATCTTGCTTATTAACAAGATGTGCAAATGAGTTTTTATTTGACTTCCTGAGGTTTTCATTTCCAGGATTTCCACTTGATTATTTTTTGTAACCTCTCTCTTTGTGGAAGTGATCTTTCATACCCTGCATTTCCTCCCTTAACTTATGCCTTACTCACATCTTCTTTAAGCTTATTGATCATGTTAACTATGAGATGTTTAAATTCTTTGCCTAGAATTTCATCCATTTCAGTATCTGTGGGATCAGATTTCAGGGAGTTATGAATTTTTAGAGGTATCTTTCTGCCTTGTTTTCTCATGATTCTTGTGTTAAAGTTTATAGATCTGTTAGGATGGACATTTCTACCACTGTTGTGTGGTGATCTCTTTAGTAAGGGACTTTCTCCATGTGATGTCCCTTTGGCTTTGGGTGGGACTCAGAATGAAAGCACCTACTCAAGCTAGGTTCAGTTCTTAGCCATGCATTGAGAGTTAAGAGCAATTCCCACTGATATCAGTATCCAAAGAACCAACCATATGTTAGCATATAATTTCAAACTTGTTTAATAAATTTTTATCCTTGCTATAAACCAGGAAGATAAAGGAATGGTAATAATGTAGGATAGGCTAGGGACAAAAAACAAAAAAGTAAGAAAGAGAGAAAAATAGTTGTAACAGTAATACCAGGGGGGAAGAGGTGAAGAAAAAGAGGGTTTGAAATGTTACAGAGGGGAAAGAAAAAAAAGAAGAGTAGGAAAGGGAACATACTTGGAAAGTCATGAATAAGCCAGCAAAAACACAGTCAGAAGACCCAAGAAACAACCCTTGGTAGGCCAGAGCCTGAAAAAACAACGAAAGACGCTATAGAAGCAAAACCCTAACTAATACTCATGCACATGTATGTCTTCCCACACCAAGACGCAAAACGAGAAACACATAGGTTTTAGGGATACTATTTATACACAAGAAAAAAAGAGGAGGAGAGAGTTGAGAGTATATGACAGGGAAACGAAAATAAGAGGGAGGAAACCTAAAAAGAAAATGAGAGAAACTATAAGGAGATTGAATTCAATTAATGATCTAATAGAACATAAATTTAGCAAACCCCATGGTGTGGGAAAATAGGACATTACATGGTAGGATAGTATAGCAGTAAAAGCAATAACTAGTACTTTCAAGCCATTACAACCACATCTGCACTCCCCGCTAGCACTTATAAAAAGAAACACCATGAAAAAAATTAGAAAGAAAGCGAAAACCTGGGTCAAATATCACTGGTAGATTTATACTGGAGTCAATGCTTAGATACAACCCGATAAAGATGAGGGTTAGTGAAAATTTTATTGCTTATTCCACAGTTCTCCTCCACCTCTGTCCCAGTGGGAGAGGCCATTTAGAGCAGATGGGGCTTCCCTGCTCTGTGGTTGTGGATGAGTACTCAACCGGTTTCATCAGTGGTACAACTCTAACTGGAGTTAGTAGGACTAACTCTAACTTCCTGACATAATCTTTTTGGTACCTGAGAATGAGGGGTCCAGGAAATCCAGATCATCTACTGAATCTGTCACTTGTATAGTGTGTGGGCAGGTCTGGAGAGTGGGTGAAAGCTCCACAAGTTTCTAGGCCATGTTTTGGAGGAGTGGCTGGCCAGTGTCCATGCTGCCATATTCTGCTGTATTGACTCTGAATGCTTCTGCAGATCAGGGACTGGCAAGAAGGGTCTGGGTTTGTATCAGAGGCTGTGGCTGGCCGGCTTTCCACTGGTCCCTACAGCAGCAACTCCAGACTCAGATTCCTTCCCATCACAAAAACCTCTGTGGCTGAACTCGTTGCCTGCAGTTATACTCAAACTGTAGCTCTTACTTTCTGCGTATCTACCCTGCAGACATTCTTCCAGCCCAGAATTCAGTCTCCCATGAGCCAAGGACTGGGGTCTTTCTCCCCATCTCATAATTTTAGTTTTACTGTGTCACAATCATCTTTATACTAGACCCAAGCTTTTATGCTAGACCCAAGCTTGTCCACTTGCTCCCTGGAGGGTAGTGGCAGGTATGTCTTGGAGCTATAGAAAAAAAAAAAAAGGTAGGATTTTCTGAGCCTACTTAGAGGAATTACTCAATGGTTTCCTACCCCAATTCTGCCCAAATCCACCTCCTAATTTTTCTTCCAAGGGAAAGGAGTGAGAAGCTAAAATGCTTCCAGATCCAACCTTGTGTAAGTCTGGAGTGAGAAGATGAAAATTAGCGCTCCTGGCTATTTATTTGGCTGTATTCAGATCACCCGTCCATCCAGGCTGTATCTCTGTGGAGCAGAAGAGTCAGTGTTCACAAGAATATA
This sequence comes from Heterocephalus glaber, assembly GCF_053883595.1. NCBI lineage: Eukaryota > Metazoa > Chordata > Mammalia > Rodentia > Bathyergidae > Heterocephalus > Heterocephalus glaber. The sequence goes on along the minus strand of NW_028258315.1, from coordinate 81,148,717 downwards.
CTGAGGGTTTGTTTCCCCTTTTACTGCTTCATGGGAAGAGAAGTTCCTTCTCCTTCACTGGGCCTCACTTTGCCCAGTGCTGAACTGCATTGCTTTAGTTAATTTACTTATCTTTCTAGTTATTGGTACTTCAGGGTCTCTCCTGGTCAGTAGTTCCCTCAAGTTGCAGCCCCATCTGCTCACAGAGCCCTATTCAGGAATGATTTGTGAGTGTAGGCTGCCTCCAGCCTTCCATCTTCTGATCTGAATTAATTTATTTTTTGTTGTCATTTATGATTGTAAAGAAATTTAAGCAGAAAGAATCCACACCTAATTTTGTGTGTATTTTTCTCTTTAAGAAACATGATAATAATATAATTTGTCAAAACTGAGACTTTGCAAGATTTTTTTTAATCTTAAAAGCAGTTTTCCCAGCTTCCAAAATACTGTTTTACAGAGTTTCAATTGGGCAGAATACAATCATTGGGGATACAGGTATACATATAGGAAATAGAAGTTTGATTACATGGCCTGAAAGGCAATATATGGAATCCAAACTGAGGGACCTACAATAAACACCAGTAAAAAAAAAAGATACTAAATACCATCAAGATACAGAGCTTGACCTGCAAGGCGTAAGATGATTTTTCACAGGAGAAAAATAATAATAACAACAACAGCCACACACTGAATATTTCTTTGGGTCAAATACCACGTAAATTTTCAGAACAAAAAAGACAATAAATTCATGTGAAGTGTTACTGAAGAAGGCCTGAAAGTTCAAAATGGTTAAGTAATATGCCCAAAGTCACAAGAGAAAGTGCTTCTACCAGAATCTACTCTCTGTTTCAAAGAATATTTCTACTTTTTTTATGATGTGATAATGAACTGAAAATGATTTTAAATACTTACAAAAACATATATATATAATATATATGTGACAATAATAAACATATTTAGCCACAGCAGCTGTGACATAAACCATAAGAAAGACAACCTCAAATCAGAGATGATCTAAGAAACAGTTCAATTCTGAGGACATTCATCTCAGCATTATAAACATTTTGATTTCCTTTCTCTTCATTTTATTCAGAAAAGGAATTTTTTGAAAGCAAAATATTTAGGTTCTTTTACTATTATTACCCACCTGAAGTCATCATTTCTGTTTATTATATCATAATCATCTCTACTTACCACCAATTGTACATTCTGAAAGAGGAAATTATGATTTTAATTGAAGACAGTGGAATAGCAACAGATGTGCAACTAAAAGAGAGACATCCCATTATCCCTGAAAATGTACTTCATAAGAAGAACAAGGGGAAAGAGATGGGAAGATATTGTCATATATCGAAATAGAGTCTGTTTAGCAGTAGAACTACATTTAAGTAGAAAGTTCTCCCCAAGTTTCCATGTACCATTCATAGTACTTTATGCTTTCATTCATAGTTGTAGAGAAACCACAAAATTTGGAAAAAGTTCCTCTGCAGCATCTTTGGAAAATCTTGTACTCCAGCCTTTGCAACAATTGCTTCTAGCCTCATTTGCTCTAGTCACACGATGTTGATCCTCCTTTCAGTTATTGGCACTTCCATATGGCTCTGACTCTCTGTTTTCTGAGACCTCCACTGGACTGCACCATCTGCTTCCTCAGAGGTCTTCATAAAGTATCTGTGTCTTTCAACTCCAGGGAAGGAGCCACTGAATGGGAGACTGTAATGATCACATTGTTACTTTTTTAAAAATGAATGTCTGTGGTTAGCAGGCCTGGGAAGCACTCGCTTCACACTCAATCATTCATAAAAGCAGATCTTACTCATTTAATATATGTTTGATAATGTATGTTTGACTAAAGGTACAGAGATTAAAGACTTGTTACATTAACTCAAAGAGGCCGTAAGGGCAACAGGTGATGTAATAGATAATCACAAAACAGTGTGATCAGCGCTATGATGGATATATTCACTATGTTGAATGGAAGCTTCTTGTAAATTCAAACTACAAGTTCAGACCAGATTAATTGGGAAAAGCTGAAATTGAGCTACACAGTGCTTGCAAAGACACAGAGGTAAAACAATGCATGGTTTCTTAGAGACAGAACCAGGTGTATATGTATTCGGGCTTTTGGCTATGGGGGAGTCAGATGAAGATGGCAATGTGAGATCAAATGAATCTTTCAATTGATATTGGACTGTACAGATATTTCTCTCATCTCTAGACTAACTCTCAGGAAGTTTCTAAACTAGACATGCTGTTGATGTTCCTAAATTCCATAGGATCCCAGTGATGCCCAACTGTTGGCTTCTCCCTTAGCACCCTTCATCATCCTTTGAATTTCCTAGGTTTAAAATACATTGTGGTGTTCTTATGTGGTGTGATTGAAATATGCAGCCAATATTTAAATTTAAAAATTGATTACAGTAAAAGGAACATTACCATTAAACACTCTCAAAATATTCCTTCCTTCAAACACACTTTTTTCCTTTGTTCTTGACATTTTCTGAAGCAGTTCTGGAAGTCCTCTTTTTTTGTCTTTCATTTTGCTGCTGTGACTCCCTTGACATCCCATATTGATTCAAAACATTTATCTTTCAGGGTCATTTTGACTTTGGGGACAAACCACAAGTTCAGGGATGATAGGTATGGTGAACAAGGTGGAAGATGACATACCATGTTTTTATGAGCCTGCCTTTCTGTTGGATCACACTTGGCAGCAACACTCACTGTATTTTTTAATCACACCTCCTAAAGACAAAAGAGAGGGCTTCTAGAACCACTTCAAAAACTGGCACAAACAATGGATTAAGTGTTTTTGAAGCCAGGAAAAGTATTTTGAGGGGGATTAATGACAGTGTATCTTTTACTATAATAAATTTTCAATGTAAATGTTTTGTTATATTTTGATCATCTCTTGTGTACCAATAGAAACATACCTTATGGCATTTCTTTTCCATTTCCCTCTGAACATCTACTCTTTTCTTGTTGGTCCAGTAAGTTACCATTGATTAACTCTGATCAACTAATTAACATCATTACATCCGCAGAATACCTGCAGTGATATAGCATCATATCCACATATTTTACTTACATTCAAGGGAAGAGATTATACTCCAGGGGGTAGGAATCTTGAGGCTATATTAATATTTTACCTTCCACTTGAACTGTCCCACAATGCCTATCATATAGGGTGTTACTTAGTAGATACTTACTTATATATCTGTGCATTACTTAAAGATGTATGTTGAAAATTTATGCTGATTTGAACTAGCAAAAATCATACAAATAATATTTAATAAAATCACATAAATATTTTAAAATATAGTGTTATTGTCACTCCTTGGAGAGAGTTCACAAAGTCCTTCAGTTCTCTGTACATCTCTCTCATTTAATTTTTTTGTTTTTCTTTTTGTACCGAGGATTGAACTTGGGACCTTGCACTTGCAAGGCAGGTGGCAGAACCACTGAGCTAAATCCCAGCCCCTTCTCTCATTTAATCTTTATTCATCATAATAGCTAATATGGTTCGGCTCGTCCACTACTCTCCAGCATCTGTCAAATGTAGAATTTTTCAGTGGTCAAACAGATGTGTGTTAGAGGTGATACAGGAAGAGCCTGACTAAATTCTGTGGGCAGATTGTGTGATTTCTTTCAGAACTTGTAAGCACAACCTCTAAGAAAAAGACAATACTATTATTTCTTCAAATATTTCTCTTGAGGAAAAATTTAAAATTGTATCATGATCTTTAGTTGCAGCCATTTCTTATTTTAGGCCCCAATAGACAAGTGCTTCCAAATTTTTTATAAAACATGAAAAAACAAGTATATGGATATTACATCCAAGTATACACTTATTCTTCCCGTTCAGCTTCCTTACTAAAACTACCCACATGCAAATCTGCAAAGTTGGGCTTGTTTTATTTAACACATAAAGTAAAAATCTCTTTATTATCTGTACTGTTTTTAATAAGAAACCCATATTGGTAATATTAAAGAGTTTAAAATACTGCGTAGGTATTTTTATAATCAACATATACAATAAAAACATAAGATTTATAAAGTTTATTTTTGTTAAAATCCATACAAAGGGAGATCATAAAGGATGACAATATTTACTGTGCCTCTATTATGTACATTTGTAGGAAACTGAATATAAATGAAAAATCATAAGCTCTCACAATTTGGAATACAGAGCAAAGTTTCACAAGTCCATCTAGTTCGGAGAGTGATGCTGATGAACCAGAAAAGAGACAAGGTATAAAAGAGTAGCATATTTCTTATCAACTGTTTGAAAAAACACTTCAAAATGAAATAATATTAGCCATTACATCTCCATTATACATTATATTAATATTTTAATTTTTTAGGATCAGAATTATAATATTTGCTAAATTCTTATATTAATTATGAACTGAGTATTTTAAAAATCTCTGAAGAAATCCTTCAGATAGCTATTGTGTAGAGTCATGAAGGGTACATGAATTTATGAAAGCAAATAGGTCAAACCTATTTAATTGTTTCTGGTGGTAGAAATAAAATAGAATATTAAAAGAGGGAAAGAGTGTATTACATGTTTTGAATTTGTATTAAATCATATTTCCTAATACAAAGCCCATGTTGTCATAAATAAGGTGCAAACATTTCTTGTACCGAATGACAATAAATGAGAAGATGCTTTGGGGCATAAAGAGTTAACCCCACAAGAAGAAACAAAGAAGGCAATATTTTGATGGTTTCCTTGACTCTGCCTGTGTAGATTAATGCATGGTGGGAGGGAATCACAAGAGGAGTGAATTATAAAGATACTTGCAATGCTAGATTTTGATATAAACTATAGATCTAGATGTGGAAAGTTTGTAACAAGATCAAATAAATATCAAGGAGTGGAAGGAATCACTTTTTCTCTTAGGAGCAAAGCCAAGATACCTAGGGTAAACATAAAGAATTTACTCTCAAAATAGCAGAATCTGACCACAGTGATGATTTTTTTCAGGGAGATAAACATCAAATTACTTTCATAGTTTTATCCTTAGATATTTAAACCAGAATAGACAACATATACCAAAATATATTAATATTAGCAACAATAAATGGCAGAAAGATAGAGTGGAGGGCCTCTTGGGTTGTTTTTATTATTATTCAGTAGTTATTAAAAATGCATTTGATATCTTTAAAGGTCTTGGAGTTTATGAGCACATTTTTCTGTAATGTTGTAAACCAAAAAAAAATAAAATAAAAAGCATATCTTTTAAAAATGCTCCACCCTGAAAGCAATTCCAACCATTTTTCTCAGCAATTTAAACCTTTAGAAATGTCTTATGGTGCAAATTAATATGGTATCCTGATTTATGTGGTAGTGAGAAATTACTAGTCCCAGAATATTAGCTATTAGAGCTTAAGGCACTGAAAGACTTGCTTTCCAAATTGATTCAGACAGGCTTTTAACTCCCCACTCTATAGAACTATGCTATAGCCAATAATAACCACAAACAGCCTAGAGTTAAACACCTAGGTCTCCCATCCCTGCTGATATCTTGCATACTTTCTTGACTCTGAGCCTCTGCTCATGTAAAATCTTGCAACTTCTACACAGCCTATATAACCCCACTCACTTCGTGCCCAAGCATTTGCTGATATCCCAACTGGCTGCTTACCTGGAGAGGTCCAAAGAGACATTTGTTCCAATCTCTTTTTAATATGCTTAATTTTGTGTATTCTTATATACTGTTACTTCATTCATAACAGTGGTTTCTAAATCCTTAATGTTCAGCTCTTGGGAGAGAAAAAAAATCATTGAAGAGAACCCTAATTTTACTCAAGTATATCCATGCATATTACTTTTAGTCAGTGGAGTAATGTAACTATAGTCATTATTGTATGAAAAAAATGTAAAATATTTGGTCTAGAGCAAGGGTCAGCAAATTATAGGCTATAGGCCAAATCCAGATTTTGCCTGTATTTGTAAATACAATTTTATTAAAACAGAAAACAACCATTTATTTACCTATTATTATGGCTGCTTTCATTTAGAAAATCATAGTTGAGTGGTTTCAACATAAACTATCTGACCATCTATAGAATAAATTTGCCTGACCGTGGTCTAGCATATAATAATGTTGAGGATAACAGTAATATCTTAGGCATATTTTCATCATTCCTTAAGTACACCTTAAAAATGCTCAAATTCTGAAGGTTGAAATCAGAAATCAGCTTATATATCCTCAGACATTCTCTTCTTTATAATCACTTTCACTTATAGTTACAACACATACACGCTTATCTCAACAAATATCAGAGACTTACTAATTCCTATCTGCCCACTGTTAATATCCATTAATCTGGGCAGTACATCCTAGATCATATGAGTGAGCCCAAAGTAATACCCAAGTTCTTATTAGAGAGGGGTAGGAGAGTAGTGAGCCAGAAAAAGAGATATGATGACAGAAGTAGAGGGCCAGAAATTTGAAGATAATATCCTGTTGACCTGAAAATCAAGAAAAGAGCCTCATGCCAAGAAACACAGACAACTTCCAGAAACATGGAAGGGCTGGGAAAAAGTTCTTTCCTGCCTGCTTGATTTTGATCCACCAAAGTTCATTTCAGACTCTAGTCCATGGAACTAGATACAAGAAATCTGTGGTTTTATAACTACCACGTTCATGGTAATTTATCGCAGTAGCAGTAGGAAGTAAATACAATATTCTAAGGCTAGTAATTCTGTTTCCAAGTGTAGACTTTAAAGATACTCTTGACTATTTGGCAAGATATTTGGACATTATTTATGATGTGCAAATTGGGAAAAATTCTACAAATGATTCATAAATTTTACATTGTATACTTTTCTGAGTTGCAAGATGAGAGGTTTCTATTCCATTTCATCCTTTCTGAGACACAAATCATCCCTCTGTCCAGTGTTTCCATGTCTATAGGATATCCATCCATTAGTCACTTAGCATTCTCACTCAGATGGATTATCAAAATACAATACTTATGTGCAAGCAGCTCTTATTTTTCTTAATAACGGCTCCAAAGCATGAGAGGGATGATGCTGCCAAATCAAGTAAGCCTGAGAATTTGTGAAGTGCTTCCTTTAAGTGAAAAGGTGAAAGTTCTTGATTTACTGAGAAAAGAAAGGAAACTATGCTGTGTTTGCTAAGATCTACAAGAATGAATCTGTGTAACTGTGAAAAAAAAGAAAAAAATTCTTGCTATTTTTGTTGTTGCATTTCAAATTGCAAAAGTTACAGCTATAGGGCCGGGGATTCAGCTCAGTGGTTTCGTTGCCTGCTGCGCAAGCGCAAGAACCCGAGTTCAATCCTCGGTACCAAAAAAAAAAAGTTACAGCTACAATGAATAATGGGTGTTTAGTTAAAACAGAAAAGGCATTAAATGATAGGTTGGTACTGTTTTCAGTTTCAGACAGATTGCAGGTCTTGGACTCTATCTCCCCAGGATAAAAAGGGATGATTATGCTGAAATGTGATGATGGAATGAGGTAAAAAGTGGCAGTCATGGTGAGAGGAGACCTGACAGAAAATAATAATAGCAAGATGGTATTTATGAAATCTTTTTAGTAATGTTGCCTAAATATTCATGAAATACTAAGAAGCAGATAAGTTTAGGAATATAATAATTGATTTTAACAAGTAGTAGTTGATAAGATCTTTTAGCACTTTTTCCTCCAAAAAACATAAATTTTATATCATATAAAATATTAGATATAATTTAATTAGCCTCTTATTAAAGCTTTTGATACATATTTTAGCTTTTGTAACTGCATGTATGTGTGTATTATTCTTAGATAACTTTCTGTGTCCTATTAAATTGTGGCATCATTATTCCAAATTATTGTGCTTTTAGCCTTTTATAGAATACATATGCTTATCCACACACAAACCCACACACATACACACTTAGTCATTGTTATGGTACAGTAACAATAGTGCCTCAAACAGTGGCTGTACCCTGACAGTGACTAATTGTGTATGTTCATTGACAACATGGTATGGAAAAAGCTCCTAATAGTGATATTAGTTTTCTCTTGCTGGTGTAAAAAGTGCTACAAATTTAGTGGCCTACAGCAGCAAAAATTTATTCTCATCTATTTACTGAAATTGTAAATTAGAAATGGGTCTCACTGGACTAAATCAAGTGTCAGTAAGTCTGTTTCCCCACAGGAGAGATGACTCACTACTCTTGTTCCTTTCAGTTTCTAAGCATCCCACATATCTCTTGGTTTGTAAACTGATCCCTTGACCTCCAAAACCAGTCATTCTTAGCTGAGACCTCAAACTTCTATTTCTCAAGTCCTCCATTTTGGAATCTGGAAAATCCCAAAGATTTCCCTGTTTTAACATCAGCTGATTAACAAATTTAATTCTGTCTGTCCTCTTTGTTCCTATTTGTCATGTAATGTATCATATTCACTGTTTTAGTGGATTAGAATAGGACATCTTTGGAAGATCATTCTTCTGCCTATCACTGTAGCCAAGACTGATAATATCTCTGGCCTTACAGAAATTATAGTTTAACAGGAGAGACAGAAAGTCATTAAACATAGAAACATGTAGTAGATTTTCAAGAATAGAGAAAGGCTAGAATAAAGCAAGATAAATGGAAGAGAATTGGGCTCGGGAAAGGTAACTATATTATGTCCATTTTATATATGAGGAAGTAAGATCAATAATAGCTATTCAACTTTCAAATTCTTAATTTGATATCCATATGTCTTTCTTCCAATCACATACTGTCTTCCTGATATGGATTTGCTTCAGCATATCTCCAGTTCTCAGGTTAAGATAGGAATGAGTCTGATCATATTAACTCATAATTGCGTCTGTCATGCCTGGCAGAGTGCCTGACATCTGACAAAGCCGTGCCTGACATCTGACAAAGCTTCAGTAGTTATTTGCTTCTGGTATTGTCATTCTGCTAAGCCAGGGGTCCATAATCCCTGGGCTACAGACTGGTACATGTCCTTGGCCTGTTATGAACTGGGCCACACAGCAGGAGGAGACCAGTGAGTAACACAGGAAGATTCATCTGTATTTATAACCACAACCCATCACTTCCATCTGCCCCCTGTTAGACCAATGGTGGCATTAGATTCTCATAGGAGCCAGAACCCTACTGTGAACTGCTCAAGGAATGGATCTAGGTTGTACACTCCTTAGGAGAATCTAATGCCTAATGACCTGAGGTGGAGCTGAAACAGTGAAATTAGTTCTGGAGATTGGCTGCAAATACAGATTGATATTAGCAGAGAACTTTGACTGTACAGAAGCCATAATAAATCATTACTTATAGACTCATATCAAAATCCTATTAGTGAGAAATAAGTGACAATTAAGTTGCATCTGGTGGCAGGCTAGCATTGTTAATTGTGATATATCAACTTGACTTGAGAAAAACCACTGAGCGAATTAGTAAATCTGGGTATGTCTATAAGATGTTTGACACGTAGGCTGCAAAATGAGGAGGATCAATCCACCCCAGATGTGGGTGGCACCAACCAATAGTCTTGTAGCTTAGAGGGAATAAACGGGAAAGAAGAAAGAAGTCTTCCCATTTTGTTTTCAGAGGATCTCCAGCCTCTGCCATTGCCTTTGAATGGTCATTTCCAGGCTTCCAGAGCAGACTCTTCAGTCTTCCAGTGTGGGTCCTTTGGCTTTCTGACACAAACTCACATCAGAGTTTGCAGTGAGCTTCAGGTCTTTGACATTGATTGTGTCCTATGGCTCTCCAGTGCAAATGGCTATTTTGCATTCTTTTACCCATGCTTCCACAAGCAACCTTGTAAGCCTACCTAGTAAATTTTGTATTCTATATTAAATCTGTTCCTCTAATGAACCCTATCTGATACACCATGATATTGACAAGTGAGTTGATGTACATGAATTTTACAGCTACATCTGGTAGAAGGTTTTAAGTCAGAATCCAACATTCACTTTAATCTGCATATGGCCCACCCATAATTTTATTGACCACTTCCATCTGCACCTCTTTCCTACACTACACACTGGTCTCAGTCTGAGTTTTGGTAAACCCTCAAGCTAACCCTAACAAAAATTAGTAAAAAAAAACAAATGGAGATCTTCTTTGAAAAGGGGGTAAGACTCAATGATGAGATAACAGAAGACTCCAAGATTACTAACTAAAAGAAAGCTGTATTTAAAATAAAATGTCAAGAATCCTACTTACATCACAGGATCATTGCAATAGGTAATTCACATTCTCCAACCTGGTTTGTATAATATGTGGTGACTGGCAATCCAAAGAAACCATAAACCTTCAAAAATGCATTTCCATATGAAGACTAAGCACCCTGTATTAAAGACAAGCCTTTGGAATTTTTCAAAAGAGAAAAATGAACATGAAGAACAGAAGCAATTATTGCAGGCTAACACTTCATCAAATGTACTACTACTGAGAACATTATTCTTAGTGGATAATGGCATCGCTAAAACTAAGAAGCCATTTACTATTGCTGAAGAGTTAATCCTGCCTGCTGCTACGGACATTCATTGTGAACTTTTAGGAGAGGCTGCAGTTCAAAATGTGGCCCACGTTCCTCTTTGGCTAACACCATTTCTAGATGAACTGATGAAATAACAGAGGATGCTGAGGGACAATAGTTAGAGGATTAATGAGTCATGGCTGTACATAACTCAAGCTGAAGAGTTTACCAGTGTTTACAACAAGTCAATAATGCTTGTTTTTACACTATATATATATTTTTTTCTTTTTTCTTTTCTTTTTGTTTTTTTAGTACTCAGGACCTTGTGCCTGTGAGGCAGGCAGCAGCACCACTGAGCTAAATCCCTGGCCCTACACAATATATTTTTGAGGAGGATATGCCTGGAGATGTGATATGTGCACCTTTGTTGCCAGCTGACACCACAACTGCAGGACTATTCAAGTCTTTGAGTGATTGAGTATCAGGAAAATTCAATTGGTCATTTTGTGACAGTATATTCATGGATGGAGTGGCTGTCCTTATGGACAACTTTTTGGTTTCACTACTTGCATCAAGGAGCTCTTCTGAATGTGAGAGAAATACTGGCTAGCCAAAATATGTCATCTGCACTTAACAACACTTTGCAGGATGTGACTAAAACTATTACTCACATTAAAATATGTGCCTTTACTCATTTCTGTTCAATCAGCTCCATTAAATGGCCGGAGAGCAAGCATGTGTTTTCTTACACACACAAGCGAGATGGGTTTCCAGTGGCCAGAGGTTTTGAGTAATGAGAGGTGTTCCTGAGATGCCTTTTAGAAAAATGGCCATTGCTGGCAGCACATTTCAGTGGCACAGAATGGGTTGCAAAATTTGATTACTTCTGTGACATATTTAACTTGCTGAATGAACTCAGTCTGTCACTTTAGCAGAGAATGACAACTATGGTCAAGTTGGTCAGTAAGTGCTGTTTTCAAACCAAACTGGAACTATTCAGGGAAACAAGTGAACAATGGGATTTTTTACATGTTTCAGACATTAGCAGAAATTTTGAAAGAGCCTGAGCCAGGGCCTTCTTTCTCCCAGCTGGGGAATAATCCCCTCTATCACCCCTCAAAGGAGTTTGAGCATTACTTTCCAACCACAAAAAAATCCTCACACTGGGAAGAAATGTGTCTTTGCCCCATTTTTAAATAAGTCAAGCCCCACCTCCTAACAGCACACTTAGTTGGTAAACTCAGTGGATGAAGCCATTGATGAGTATAGTGCCCCAGTGATACAATCACCATCCAAAAGTCTGAGTGTGAGAGTTTGAGGGAATATTCTGGTCCTAATCTGTAATAGGGACTAGTAGAGAAACTGAAGGATTCAGGCAGAATAAGCAAAATTAATGGGGAAGGTAGACATGATCATACTGTGGTATAGGCATATATGAAAATGGCACAAAGATAGACATTATATTTTCAATTAACATGTGCTAATAATTGTAATATATTTTTAAATTTTTAATTTAATTTCATATATACAATCTAAATTTGAAAGGAGAAAGTCAAACTATCCCTGTTTCCACATGACATGATATAAAATAACCTAAAATTTACACACACACACACACACACACACACACAATCTGTTCAAACTGATAAATAAATTCAGTAATGTTTCAGGATACAAAGTCAGCATACAAAAATCATAGCATCTATTCACCAACAGTAAATTAAAGGAAAAATATCCAGGAAGTAATATGATTTATGATAGCTAAATAAAACACCTAAGAATAAATTGAACCAAGGAGGTGAGATAACTTCACAATGAAACCTATGAAGAACAGAGACTTTTAAGGAAGAATATGCGGAATGATCAACAAATGTTTAGAAAAAAACTCAAGTCGATAATCGTGAGGTCAGAAAAATGCAAATGAAAACCACAGTAAATTAATCTTTTCCTCAGTAGAACAATTTTCAGAAAGATGAAAAATAACACATGCTGACAAGATTGTGGAGAAAAGGAGAGCTCCTCACTTGGAGTTGATGGACATTCAGATTAGCACAGCGGTTACAAAAGGCAATATAGAGGTTCCTCAGAAAACTGGAAATAGAGCAAATATATGATCCAGACATTTTACTTCTGGGTGTATTTCTAGACTGAATGAAATCAGTAAGTTGAAGAGATACGAGCACTCCCATCTTTATTCACAATGATGAAGATACAGGATCAGCCTCAGTCTCCATCACTGGATGACTAGATAAGGAAACTGTGGTACGTTTACACAATGGAATAGTACATAAAGCAATGATGAAATTCTGTTATTTATGGCAAGATGAATGAGGCTGGAAAAAATTTTAACACGAACTGAGTCAGGCACTGAAAATATGTGGAAGATAAAAAACTGATCTAATACAAGTAGAGAACAGAATAGTAATGACCAGGGCTGAGAAGGGTGGCAGGCATCTGGGTGAGGGGATACGGTATAGAGAAAGGTGAGTGGGAGTCGGGGTGCAGCTGGATGGAAGGAACAACTTCTAATGTTCTGTGGCATAGTAGGGTAACTATGGTTAACAAAAATTAAATGCATGTTAGAAAGAAACTAGTAGAGGAGATTTTAAATTCTCCCCACACAAAGAAACATTTAATGTCTGGAGCGACAGACATGTCAGCTATCCTGACACATTATCCTTGCACATTATATGCATTACATGCAAATATTGAATCCCTGTGTCCCACATATATATGCAATTGTTATGTATCATTTAAAATTAAAAATATAAATGTGTGTATTTTAAAGTCTCGCGATAAAAACACATCGGTAAGGTATAAGTACCTGGTTTTCATCATACTACAGTGTATATATACATCAAAATACAACACTGTCCATGTTTACTTTTTACTTTGTCAATCAAAAATAATATTTCAAGAGAAATAATAACCAGAAAATTTTAAAAAAGATTTAAGCCGTCAGAAACAAGGAAAATATGAGACGCTATTATAGCCAAAAGGAGCATAAGAAAACATGAGCTGTAAGAATAATATTGTTTCCTGGAAAACATCCTGAAAGAGAAAAATGACTCTGTATGAAAACTAAAAAATTCTGAATAGAATACTGAGTTTAGTTAATAATAATATATTTATTGGTTCATTAATTGTGACTTTGTAAAATGTCAAAAATAAGAGAAACTGGGCATAGGGTACATAGAAAAACTGTACTTTCAAATTTTTCTGTAAATTTAAAATTATTAGTAAATGCAAAGTTGATTTTAAAAACTTCTATATGTATAGAAGTTGGGCGTGGTGCTACATGTCTGTAGTCCCAGCACCCTATGAGGCTGAGGAATGAGGATCACAAGTCACAAGTCCAACTTAGCAATTTAGCCAGATGCTGTCTCAAAATAAATAAAGAAATACAAAGAATACGGGGTGTAGCTCAAAGTGAAGCCCCTGGATTCCATCCATAGTAACAAACAACCATCCATATAGTGTTTTTCATTCACCAAATTCTTACCTGCTCCAAAAATGTGGACTGTTGCCTGCAAGGAAGTTATGTCTACAAAACAACTTTCCACCTACCCCTCTCAACCTCCTTCTGAAGGCTACTCCTTAAATAAAGTAAGAGTATTTGCATATAACCTGTGAAAACTCTCTAGTACACTTTAAATCATCTCCAGATTACTTATAACGCATAATGCAGTACAAATAATATGTAAATAGTTTCTATACTATATTGTTAAGGAAATGATCATAGGAGAAAAGTGTATGTGTATGATATAGATGCACTTCTATTCCAAATATTTTCCATTTGTGTTTGCCTGAATTTGCAGATATAGAATCTACAGATACGTAGGGCCATATAGGGCCATATAGGGCCGTATGTGCATAGAGCTAGATGGGTGATTAGGTGATTGATAGATAGATGACAGAATTTATTTCACACTGACATAAATCTTATTTATTATTCCGTAAAACAGTTACTTCTTAGTTTGCTTTGTAATGGCTATTTGGCATGTGTTTAGATAGATGTTTAGAGACCATTTTAATTATTTCTCAGGGTTTTTTTCTTTCAGAGAAAACTACATTTTGTTCTCACAAATATGGATTCAACTCAAATTGTTTTCTTTAAAAATAAACTGGTTTATTTCACTAGACTAACAACACATTGAAAAATGTTACTAACACTTTGAAACAGAGCCATAAATAGTTTTAATATATTATGTATTGTGCTTGATCTTTAATAATCAACAGAAGTAAATTTAACATGATAGAAACACCAACCTTGCTGGTTTCCCACATTCTTCAAATTATAGTCTGCTCTCTAGAAATACGGTGAGACTCAGAATGCCTGCCTCTTGGAGACACATTTACTAGTGCACCTGAACACAAACACAGGCAGAATCATAAGATGGCAAATTGCATGTTCAGATGCCAAACTGCAAGACCAGATTGCTATTCACACCTGCAATTACAAACCAAAGCACACACTGCATTGCATGGCCCAAAGAGATGTGAGACCACATTTTGCAGCCACAGCCTGACTGCTAGAAGTCATGGCCTTTGCTGACACACAATGAGGTTTCCTGCCTACAATCATGATTGTAGCAATGTGGCCATTTTAGAGTTATAATTTGAGAGGTAGTCTTCCATTACATCCTCCAGCTTCAGGGCTATTTCTTTTGCAAACCAAATAAACTACGACCGCAACCAAAGTAACTAGGACAATAATCCATATTCATTGATGATAGTTTGTCATTTGGGACTTTTAGGGGCCTCAGATTATTCTCTTGGAAAGTTTATTATGGACAAGAAGAGGAAAATGAAAAGAAAGGACTAAGACAAAATAGAAGTGCATAAAACATTTGTTGGTGAAATTTTATCTCAGTCAAAAAGTCAAAAAGATTTTGTGCCTAAAGAGATGTAGCAAATGAAGAGCAATGGAAATAGTCCTACATTACACCAAAAAAGGTACCAGGAACAACTCTTTGAAGCAGGTGTATTTCTTTGTCTTAGCACGGGAGCAAATCCAAATGTGCAGTGCAATGCAAGTAGAAGCAAGTAGTAAATTTGGAATTTGATAATTCAGAGACTTGATGAAGTGCAGCATCTAAATATAAAAATGACTTCTGGTAGAAATATTCCATTTATTTCTGTGGATGGTAGCAGCATTTTTAAATTTAAAAAGAAATTAGTAAAGGAAAAAGCCGAGTAATTGCAATGATCATGTTTATCTGGGAAAGAATATTTATCAGAATCGATCACAGCTTAGCTTTATGTAATAGACATTTGTATTGAACCACTTAGGAAAAAAGGACCTGCTCTACTTGTGAAAGAAGGACCTATTCTTCCAACAGTTTCAGCGGTGTCAGCTGTCAGACATCTCTAAAAATTACCCTCATCCTTAGACAATTCCTTGCCCAAGACTGTACTCTCTCATCCCTGGAGCAGCCTACAGCTATGACTGGTCGTTGTAAAAGTGCAAAACTGTAACTTCTTTACTATTCCTGAGACAACACTGAAAGCCTATCTTAGGTTTAGCACTTTCCCATCGAGTCTTCTGAAGCTTTTGCTATGACTTTGTCAAGATGGCACTGGAGAACATCATCCCCGTCAGGGTAATCATGCTTCTTTACCTTTCCCCAGAAATGTTTCCTTCCCTCATCCCAGCCTGAAGGCATGGCTGTGCCACTGGCTTCAAGATAGTAATATCCCCATGAAGATGGGATTTCATGCAAAAGACGCTAAATAAATACATGTTTTATCACACTTTGCTCACAAATACAGGGTCATACTGTAAGGTGTGATGAATCGATGAGTGAAAATCAGGGCAGTCCCACTCTCCATCACTTTCAGTATCTATCTTGGGGAATTTGCTTCACATCCTCATAAATTCTTGGTCTGTGGAACTTCAGGTAGGAATTCTGCCATTGCACACAGAAATTTTCTCATGGACTATAAAGTTATGCCTGACACCAGACACTTCAGACAACTTGTGCTAAGGGAAAGTTAGGTCATAACAAGAATATTTGACCCTAATTAATGAAAGAAGTAGAGCTGCTTCTGCACAGTAGAAGGATGACTGAATATGTTTAGCACTCAGATGATCCCCTTTGGGCAAGTCTTGGTAATGCCTTACCTATATTTTTAGAAAATGGGCAGCAAGCAAGAACTGAGGAGGGCATGACAACAAGAAAGTCATACTGAAGCAATGAGGATCTGAGTCATGCCAGTGGAGATGGTAGCTGAGAGGGAGAAAAAATTAGAATGGGTAACAGAGAGGGGAAAATGAATGCCAGTTGTGGGAAACCAGCTGTAGAAGCAGACATTATTATTTGTAATAGTAATCTTATTGTGCATTCACCCAAGGAAAAGAGGACCACCATCATCCTGACAGGATACTTCCAGAACATCTACAAAGAACTGTATTTTAAAAATGTAAGAGGTGGAATATTTTGGAAGTCATGATCTACCACAGGGATTTCCATTTGGAACAGGCCAGCCTCTTTCCCTAGCTTCTAAGAGTACTTCTGGTTGACAGACTGGGAATGGTCTGATCAACGGGTGTTAGTCATTTGACCATTATAACAAGCACTTTCTAAAGTTGTCTGACAGGGGTTCTATCTAGGTACCTTCAGCTTCAGAGAATTGCATAGACTGAGGACACCTTCACCAATGGTTCTATTGGACAATACAGAATAAATGAGCAACTGTGTCATAGCCACTAGAGGGAAAGTTAAAAGATACCTCTCAAAAACATCTGAAAGTACCAGAATAAGATTTACTCTTACTTACATTAATCTTCTGATGAAAGGACCTCATAGCTTTATCATTCTACATTACTGATCTTACATATTTGCACAAAATATGAATCAAGCCAATTTGTGATTTAGTCTTTAATATGAAATTAAAGCTGATATCATGAGACATTTGTGAAAAGCTTCCAATTTGGCTGTCAAATACTTCACACAAGCAATTCAAATAGACACACATACACACACATACACACACACATACATAAGGAGGGAGACAGAGAGGGAGAGAAAGAGAGAAACAGAAGAATAGAGAAGGGAACAGAAGAAAATTTTCCATGACACTTAACAAAATATATTGATATATGAAACTAGAGAAGAATGCTGTTAAATAACCATGGGCAGTAAAAACACTGGGAAATTAAAAATATGACCATATATAACTGCTAAATAGCAAACAAATGTGAAGAAAAACTGGAGAAAAGGTCCTCATTATTAAAAACAAAACAAGAAGCTACACGTATAAACAACAGAGAAATTTATAAGAAAGTTGACAAATTAATTCTAATCAGGCTAGTAGATGGGAAAAAGATTGCTGAGAAAATTTGCCTAGAAAATTTGCGTAGTAGCAGCTCATGGAACATGTAGTATATTTCCTAATTTTTTAAATTTAAGAAAAAGTGTATTTACTATTTCTCATAAGTGCAAATCAGGGTATACACCAGCATCAGGCATGCTGGATCCCAGGGCACCAACCTTGTCATCAGGACTCAAGCCTCTCCATCTTTCAGCTTTGCGTCCTTTGCATGGGCTTCATTCTCTCATTGGTTTGTTCATCATGGTACACCTTGTTCATTTGAAATGTTTCTAATCCTACAAAGCTAAAGCATCTAGGTTAAGAGAATTTTTCCTCCTCCCTAAGTTAGTAAGGGCTGAGTTATCACTGAGCCAAATCCTGAATCATACAAACACTCCTGAACGAATACATATGGTCCAGGAGTTAGACTTTGCTGATGGACGAGGTCGAATTATATGTCCACCCACAAAGCCCAGGGTTAGGTCATCTGTCCAAACCACATGGACTGAAAATGGCAAGCAGTGGTTCCAAGAGACATTGGGGAGTTGTTGCAATGAAATGGAATGGACACTGGCAAATCAAGAACTAGTGATGTCCAGGATAGCTTTCATCATTATTACTTTTCTCATATCTGGGAATCACATTGATAAAATTTTTTTAAACGTGAGAACTTAAAATGCTACATAGCAAAATTGAACCCCTACATTCCCCTGGACAACTCATCAAATTGTTTACCAAGTGTGCATTTGTAAACAATTCCTTAGAGTCAACCCAATAGATTTTTCCATGTATAAAGCAGAAAATCAACCACACATCTAAAAGGGTCTGAATTCTTCCTGCTCAGTTATTTGCATGAATGAAGTAAACTATTCAAAAACCCTTAAAAAATTAAAATGGCAGATAATAAGGCCATTTGGGCAAATTCATTCGCATCAACACTTCCCAATGATTAGCACAAAGTGCTACCAAAAAAAACCCAACAACAACAGATCCAACATATTGCCATAAAGTTTTTGAAACCTAAAAAGTGCCAATCATTGATGGCTATGTAGACTAAAAGGAACTCTTATATTTTTCCAACAGTAAGATCCTAGTAATGTAAAAAACAGCAATTTCATTCCCAGGTAAAAATCTCTAGAAAATGTCATAGAACTATGCAGGATAGGCATGTGTAAGAATATTACTAGTAGCAGTCTTTGTAATAACAAAAGTATGGATGCAGATATCTACCTAAAGTAGCATAGACCTACAGCATTTGGTCTATTCATACAGTAGATTAGATATGGAGCATTGTAAGATTTGAAGCATAGCAAAGTGTATCAACATGGATGAATCTCAAACACATAATACTGAGTGGAAAAAAATAAGTAACAGAAATTCACTGGGTAAATGCATATACTATGCTTCTATGGGGGCAGAAAAAATCAATTACATAATGTTTTTAAGGTTGCACATTAGGCACTGTGAAGACAATGCAAAAAAAAATGAGAACAAATGAAAAAGTTTTGATAATGACTACCCCTCAAAAAGAGACTCAAGGGGATGCGATCAGCAAGGAACACACAATTTTTTAAAATTTATATTAAATGTTTTACTTAAAGGCTGTAAACGTGAAAAAAGAACACAACACAGATTACATTATGATGACCAAGGCAGTGTTCTACATGACAAAAATCAAAACAAAACAATTTTATACAGTAAACATACCAGTGGTGAACACAGTACTTGAAATTTAACCCAAGCTACATATGCATAAATGATCTGACTACAGGATTATGCAAAATAAATTCTTTTAGAACACCAGAATACCAACCATTCTGACTATAAACTGACCTATTCTCCTGAAGAGTATTTTGAGACAATTTCTATATGACACGAAGAGAACTGACATAACACTTAAATACTACAAAAATAGTTGAAAATATATCTGTAATGCAGTTCTCTGTAAAATATACAGTTAATCTTATTACTTAAAAAATTGAAAAACAAAAGACCACCATGAATAATGGTGAAAACCTCATCGAAGGAAAATGCTCATCATTTGGATATCATTGGTAGAAAATTGATAAGATTTTGTTGAGGGGAACAAGGAAGGTATCTAATGAAGTCATTCATGTAAAATTTGTTCAAAGATGTTGATAAAGTTGTAAATTTCTGCTTGTACCATCTTAAAATATTATACCATGAACACACTTTCTACTATTTAACAGGAGGACAAAAGAATATCTTGAAGAAAGTGTTTCTCAAAATGAAGTCCAAAGACCCATAAGAATTCTAATGTGCGATCAGTCATAAACATGTTAAACAAACACCCTGTGTGATTATTCTACATTGTGAATAACCTACAGAAAAGAGCAACACTTAAAAGCAACATCATAGAGTTGCACAGAACGCGCCGAATCAGCCCGCTGCAGACAGGCAGGTCTGCGGACGCCTTAGAACGTCGCCAGTTGCATGGAACATGCCGAATCAGCCCGCAGCAATCCACTGGACAGCGCCCCCCCCTTCTGTACAGCCACCTGGTTCCACACTACAAAGACACAGAGGACACTGGACCACCAGACCGCTGTACTGGGTAAGTTGGAGTCATCTTCACCTCCCATCAGGACCAGGACTGTCTTCAGGGGAAGGGCAGCTGGAACCTGCAATACAACTCTGCAGAGTCCAACCCTACAGGAGGACAGGGAGCTCAACTTGGGACTTGCAGCCAGAAATCTGCCTGAATCTCATGGGTCTGCGACTAGCTTGCTGAGACTCATTGACTTATATCTGCACACTGCTGCCCACGTTGTCTATTGTGACAGCAGAGACATACGCTGAAAGAGGCCCTTCATCTTCATGGTTATTTTTCATTCCCAAAATTAGTTTTATTATTTTGGTTTTTTTCTCTTTTCTTTTCTTTTCTTTTGCTCCTCTTATCTTTAATTTTTTTTCCTACTCTTTGCAAATATTTGTTTTTCTGTCCTTTTTCTTTTCTTTTCTTCTTTCTTTTCTCTTTCCTTTCTCTCTCTCTTACACTCACTGTCTTGCTCTCCCACATTGTTCATCTTCCCTTTTTGTCCCGGTTTTGGTCCTCATTCGGAGTTCTTCTTTATTTTCCTATTATTCTCTTTTTCCTTCTCACCTGTGTCCTCTGGCCACACTGCTAACCTTCCCCTATCCTTCTTCCCATCTATCCCTCCCTTCTCAACCCCTTCTAACTCCCCATCCCAAAGGGTAAAGTTGTTATACTGAAGAGTTTATTCACTATATGTTGGGTTGGTCCTCGATCTTGATTTAAGTCACACAGCTAAAGGTGATAGATTAATAACTACCACAAATTGTCATTCTTTAAGAGTTATTTGATACTATGGTGTTGCTGATTGTATGACTTGGGCTAAGGTGTTGTGATTGATCTAAACAGTTTTCCTTCCTGGTATAATGAAAATGAGGTAGCCTCAGAGTCATTAGAGACTCAAAACCTAAAGACTAGCTATATGTGGTAGACACCTCTGAGAAGCAATCATTCCATAAGTGTTTTAAATAGATCAACAAAGATACTTACAATAAACAACTTCATAATATCAACCCAGGAACTAAACCAGGAACAGTACCAAAAACAAAAATGAGAAGGCATTTAAGCAAGTCACAAACCCAGACTTCCACCCCACAAAAGACAATTTCTGGGGGAAATGAGATGCAAAAGTCTGATAATCAACCACCTGGATACCCTGAACCTATAGCACAGGAAGTAACAAAACAGATGAATGAGGCTCTAGAAAAATTCAAACCAGAAATAATCTCCCAGATATCCGCAGAGATGATGAGCAGAGTGAAAGACATGATTAGAGAATCTAGAACAGAAACAGATTAAAAAAAAAGCAACATCATAAACATATTTCTGACATGTTAGAATTCTCTATAAGTTTATGTTGTGAATACTGCTTTTTGTTTTAAAACAAGTTCCAGGCATCAAGAGAAACATACGTGCCTCGGAAATGAATATGTAGAATGTCCATTTTCCTTTGATGTTTTCATTAGTTTCAAACTAAATTATATGAAGAAAAGGCAATGCATGACTACAAGCTTTGGAAAAGTAGTATTTCTCATGAAATGGGGCATCTGAAAAAGATTAAGAGATAATTTATTAAATGTTTACAAATTTTAAATTATTCTACATTTAAGAACAGATTGTTAACTAAAATTAAATTAAATTAAGATTGTATCATTATAACTTATTTACATTTAGATGACAATGATTACCTTTCAAATCTTTGGCATAAAAATGATACTAAAACAGAAGGATGCTATATCGCATCTTAATTTTAGTTAACAATCAAGTTTTAAATTCAGAAAGATTTAAAATTTGTAAACATTTAAGAAATTATCTTTTTACCATTTTTAGATGCCCCATTTCATAAGAACTATTACCTTTCCAAACCTTGTAGTTGTATATTGTCTTTTCTTCATGTAAAAAAGATACAAGTATATGTGTTTTTATTCAAAATTATTGCTAATTTTTGGATTTTCCTGAAGACTACATAAACTGAGCCCAAAAGGTACAGATAATGTGGTTGGAAAGAAACTAGCATAGGTAAGAAATTTTAGAAAAAGTCAAATTGTTTTCTTGTATCATAAGTAAAAAGAAAAAGTATTAGGCATTATGTCCCACTCAACAGATGGAATGCATATACAAGTGTGGTTAACAAGTGATTGCCTCATTGTTATTTAAATCAGTTCATAAAAATCTAATCTATGAACAGAAATTCCGCATTCTCTATTATAGACATAAGAATTAAATATTACATCTAAATATAACTTCAAATCAATAAATTAAAATTAACTTCCATGGAATTCTGAAATGGTTAATTCTATCCAGGCTGATAACAAGTTTTTCCACGCATTAAATGGCAACATAAGCAAAATGCATAGTTGAAAAATGAGGATCAGACCCATTCTTCTTCATACATCGTAAGATGATTGATATACTCAAAACCTGCAAATCCATATCCATCAAGCTCCCTCACAATGTCATTATCATCTGGGGTGAGCTGGACAGGTTCATTAGTAAATTGAGGCTCAAAGTCGTCCAAACCAAATCCCTCAGAGATATTTGGTTTAAAGGGAGGCACCACCTGCTTTTGCTCCATCATGTCCCAGTCCACATTTTGAAAGAATGGATGCTCCTGAACATTAGCAAAGCCCCTGTGAGGGTGACAACCCAGTTGTTCTTTTGGGTCCCTGTTGAGAAAACTCTCCAGGACACTTGCAGCTTTAACAGACAGACAACAAGGTATGAAAATGTCTCTTTCCAAAATTATTTGCAAGATATTCTCAATTGAGTTTTCACAAAGGTTATCAGAACTCTCATCAAGACGGAATGGAGACTGTCCGATCATCGCCTCATATATTAGTACTCCGAGAGTCCACCAGTTCACACCAAAACCATAATCTTCTCCTCTTACAATTTCTGGAGCCAGGTAATTAGGAGTGCCGCAGAAAGTGCTGGTCATATCTCCTGGCTGTAAGCCTTCCTTACACAAGCAATAATCAGTGAGTTTAATGTGCCCTTCTGAGTCCAGTGGTATGCTTTCCAATTTTAAATTTCTATACAGTATCCCTCACTGATGAAGTTAGTTGAATGCTAAACTGATTTCTGCAGAGTAAAACCTGGGCATGTTCTTCAGGAAGCATTATTTGTTGGTACACACAAAACAATAGATCTCCCCCATTTATATAGTCTAGAACAAATAACAGTCTGCTTTTTGTCTGGAAGAATGCAGTCCAACAAGAAAAGGACAATTGGATGCCTGCTGTAAAACGTGCTTCTCTGTCTGTACCCGATCAATGTTGACACGCACTTTTTTTACTGCTTTCATTGCATACATACGATCTGATTTTGTCAGTTGGACTAAGTACTTTCCCATAACTTCCTCTGCCAATCACTTGGAGCAAATCAAAGTCCTCAAGACCTAAACCAGATGAAGCTTTGACACTTTCCCTGTTGTTCCCTGCCTCATTCTCTTCATCAACTTCTTCTAAAGCCTCATGAGTTGAAAGGTTATGTGGGATCACTGTGTGTGGATGGTCTGAAGCTATGGATGATGGATCAACTGCCACCATGGTCTCTGATGGTAAAGAATGCTGCCCACATTCAACTGTGACAAGTTTATGGCACTTCTTGTGAACCGAGAGTTTATAGTTGGTGCCCTTATACACCTGGGGGCCAAGTCCCCCTACAAGGTCTGTGCAGACAGCACAGCAAGCCTGCCTGCTGAAGTGTTTGGCCTGAAAAACATGGCCATTCACATAATACAGCTTTCTCCAGCAGCCTGCAGCTCTATGGTGGATGGATTTCTCTTCTCCTGGACAAGGCACTTTAGGATGTTCTGATATACAAGGTGATGCATGACTTAAGAGCTCAGAATCCTCCTTTAGCTCAGAAAGCCTAACGACTTCTTCTAACTCTAACTGAGGTGCTGCAGTATGCAGGTCTCCTTCCTCCTCTACCCAGTATGTGGTGAAAAGCTGTTTATTGTCCAAACACCACACATCTTGCTCTTTATCACACAAGCCCTCAAAGGAGCTGGAATTCTCAAGAGACCTTGTCATGATGTCTCTTCCCAAAATTAGGACCAGTTGGGTAGAGGTGTGGGTGGTGGAGGTGCCCGGGAAGAAGGGACCATAGATGGGTTGGCTGCTCAGGGAAATGGGCAGGAAGGGCTCAGAGAATGAGTGCGGCCTAACTGGCTGCAGGGACCACACTGGCTGGAATTCTGCAAGGCTCTCTGTGAAGATGTCTCCAGTAGTGGTGGCCAGGCCTGGGTGGATGTACACCAGGCTTCTCTGTGTCTCTCAGGGGTGGGTGGCTGTGACTTCAGTCTCCCTCCCTGGACTTTGACTCTAGGTTTTCTGTGCCCGGCTCTGGGGAGACCTGCCCAGAGCTACTGGGTGTTTCTAGGCCTGATGATTCTTGCCCCGCACTCTTCCCAGTTTCTGTGCCATTGGTATTTGGGCTTAGGGAGCCTTCACTGGAGTATCTTGATTTTGGTAGGTCACTGGGATTCATTCCTGGGGAGACCTTCCCTGGGGTGTCTGTGACAGTCCTGTGCCTGCTGTAGCATGGCCTGAAGTGTCTGGATGGAGTCAGCCATCTTTTTAATCTTTCACAGATACTTTCTCTGCCTGGGGTCCTGACACTACGGCCTGGCCTCTCGAAGTAAAGCAGCTCAGCATGTTCGCTGTTGACTGTCTCTGGCCAAGTGCAGTCGGGAGATGGCAGTTAGTAGATTGTGATGCCTGTTAGCAAGGGTTCCATGTTCTGTTTGGAGATGTTGCCAAGGGAGTGAGGTCATGTCTTGGGGTTCCATAACCTGAGTCTCCATGTGAGAGAAAACCCTATGGCCCATTTTTTTCTTCATAGTAAATAAATCAGTGGCCACTTATTTTATTACTTTTAAGTATCTATGAATGTTTTTATCTATTTATCATCTATCTGTTAGTTTTTCACATTTGAAATCCTGGGGCTTGTACCTTGTATCTCCACAGTGTACTGTCGGTATATCCTCAGACATTTTTTTTTTTTTCAGATAAACAGCAAAAGTCTCTCTAAGTCACCTAATCGGTCAGGTAGGACTCCACCTTGGGATCTTACCTGAGCTGCCCAGAGTCGTGGGATTACAGTCAAAAACCATCCTGCCTGATCCAGTGTGGTATTTAGAAACATCAATACTAGGAAAACTTTTGGTGATATTAGGCCTTGGTGATATCTTCACTTTTAGAGCAACATGTGTGCACTGACACCTTGCATGTGGCAGGCACAGTGCTGAGGGTCTTTCCATATAAAGGAGGCATATTTGTGAAAATACAGTGGTAGGGATTTATACTTAAAGAGCAATGAAATTTTAGAATGCTTGTCTTTCTTAGCATCATTTCCACTTAATTAGGTCATACTGTGACTTTCTATAAAATTTCCAGAATGATTTTCCTTAAGAGATACATATGTAACTTTGGGGTGTTGGATTAATAGCTGGCAGTAGCTTTGAGGTGCAAACAAATGAGTAATTATTCATTCTTTGCTAATGATCTAAATACCGAAGTGTAGTATTCAGTATAGTAACATACTGTGTTTCCCAGAAAATAAGACCTAAGTGGAAATATCTAGCTGGAACCAGCCCTAGCTGTTTATTATTGCGGTGATGGCCAGTGTTATGCAGAAAATTGTACCTCACTATTGTCTTGTTCTATGGCTACTCTGTTATGGCAGGTAAAACAAGATAGGCTAACTGGGGTTGCCATTTTTTCTAGTTAGGTCTTAATTTTGGGAAAACACAGCAGAGAGAGGCAGGAGAGCATGTGGTGACTGCATGACAGAGTCTTCGTAAAGGCTAGAAACCATCACCCCAGGGGTGATGATGAACATATATATATAGCATTTGAAGCTTTCCTATTGGCCACTTATAATCACTTCCTATCCTCCTATCTCAATCAGCCCATGTACCTTGTGTCCCAAGTGGGTAATTTGCATTTTCTAGATGCAAGGAAGCTGTAACCATTCAGCATGTAGTTTTTTTGGGTTTTTGTTTTGGTACTGGGGATCGAACTCAGATCCTTGTGCTTGCAAGGCAGGTGGCAGAACCACTGAGCTAAATCCCTGGCCCTAGTTTTTTGGTTTTTGATGAGCTTATAAAATCAGTATAACCATGTGGATGAGAGAAAAATGATCCAAAGCAGTGCTCCACCCCTCAACATAAGAAAGCTGACTTGTGAAATAGGAGCAGTATCTTCCCCAATGAGAGAGTCATTCTGTGATCAAGTAGTGTGCCCCAAAAAGATCATGAATGGGGCAGCAGAGGCAAAGACTAATCAATGGACCAGAGTCTGACTAAAGACAGCACCTGGGATGAAAATGGAAAACCAGAACCCAGGGCTGTGGACATTAATTCCAACCACCTAATTGAACCCCCCACCTTGTGGTCTACAACCAGCAGAGAAAAAAGGGCTGAATGTGTTTCCCATCTACCAAAAGGAGCCCGACACACTTTGGCATGAATTGCAACCACAGTCTGGGGAAGAATAAACAGCCAGACCTCCAGTGCAAGGGGAGCAGCTCAAAACCCCATAGGCACTAAAGCTAGGCATAGAAAATCATGTCTGTCTGGATCCCCAAACTGCAGTTCATAGAAAGAAACCACTCATGCAATAACACAGTAATGTTTTCCTCAACTCAATTCTTTTTGCTTTTCCTATTTTGTATTATTTTTATTTTTCCTTTTTTTAAAGATTTGAAGTTTTTCTCTCGCTTTCTTTCTCTTCTTTTTATCTATTATTTTTGCCTTTTATCTTTTCCAACTTTTTTCTTTATTTCTGTTCTTGCTTTTTTCTTCTTTTTCTTGTTTGTTCTTTTCAATGACTGTTCTCTATTACAATTAACTTTCTTTTACTCCTTAATAGGACTTCCTATCATACTTTCTTTCCTCCTTCATATACTACCAATTAATTTTTCAAATCTTACTTTAAAAAATTTTTCCACTCCCTCTATTCTTACTAGAATAACTACTAAGCTTTATGAATTTCTAGATAAATAGTTAACTTTACACTATTGCTGTTGAGTAATACTGTGCTATTGTTAGTAGAGGTAAAGTTGGTTCATTTAGTAGATATTTAGTGTAGGTCAATAGTAGGACAGTATTTGGTTTATCTGAATGCTCATACTGTAATTATACATTTCGATGGACAAGGCTGTTACTTTATTGGTCATTAGATTTTCCAATATTCAGTTTGTATTTAATGCTATACTGATGCTGATTTTAATATTATGCCTAAAGTGTCATAGCTGTTGTGATTAATTGGCTTTCTTGTGGGGCCAACATGTAGTTTGTTGAGGGGCCATTAACAATACTGTGTCCTATTCTGGGAGAACTGGGTCCTGGGCCAAAATAGTGCAACCTTTCATCTCATGTAAACAGATGTGGTTGGACCCTGTAACAGAAGCAAAGACCAGTAGTTAGTGACATCCAGAGGACACCACTCACAAGTGGACATTAATCAATGAAGTCTCCATACCAGAACAAAAAACTTTCCACTACAATAATCCTGTAAGCCTCAATGTAAAACAAACAAACAAAAATAGTAACATGCAAAGACAACCCAATAAATACCTCCAAAAACTTCCATCTTCCCCAATTCTTATCCATGGGATATCAAAAGGATAAACCCCAAACCCTCACACCCAAATTATTTGATATGATATCAGAGGATATAACAAAATAGTCCAACAAAGTTATTGGCAAGATCACAGTAAATACAAGTAACAAGATATTTGCCCAATTAAACAAAATCATCAGCAAGTCTAAAGTAAATTAATAGAAAGATAGAAGAGCTAAGTAAAATGGTGCAAAACTTGCATGATCAACACAGAAGAGAATTAGAGTTCATAAAAGGACTTCTAACAGCAATTCAGGGGATTACAAATTCTATTGAAAGTAATGTCAGAAGCGACCCATGTGAGGACAGTCTCAGGACTGGCAGAAGGGCTGTTGTCAGTGACCAAGTAATGACAGACATCTTAAAAACAACAAAGGCCATAAAAATTGGATCCAACAGCTCCTAGATGATCCAAGGAAAACTAATCTGAGATTAATTGGAATAAGTGAAAAATCAAAATCTAGCACTAATGGCATAAAACCCCTGTTAACTGAGATGATAGCTGAAAACTTTCCAAATAAAGTAAAAGGATTTATCATACAGAAAAGTGAGGGATATGGAACCCCAAATATCTATGATCAGAAAAGAACTTCCCCATGACACATGATAGTCAAAATCTTGGAAGTCCAATGCAAGAATAAAATCATAAAAACAGTTAGAGAAAAGCAAAATTTCACTTATAAAGGGAAACTCATTAGAATTGCATCAGACTTCTCAACAGAAACTTTAAAGGCCAGGAGAGCATGGAGTAAAGTGCTTCAAACCCTAAGAGTGCAATTTCCAATACAGGCTGATCTATCCTGCAAAGGTATCTTTCAAAATTGATGGAGAAATAAGATACTTTCATGATAAAAGCACCAAAGATTCATGACCACCAAACCAGCACGCCACAAAATTCTCAAGCATACTGTAGAAAGAGACAGTGAAGCTGACAATGGCATAATGTCTAATAGAGTGAATATACTAGGTAACGTTACGGTGGTAGCAGTATTTTACCACATTTTCTGATGATAAATCAAGTCACAGCATCCAGTCTATGGTCAAAATGAAAGAAACCACAGGAGAGCATAATACCTAGGAGTCCATGCTTCATTCTGGGCCATTTAGATACAACTCTAGCACATTCATTGCACTTTTAATTTGCATTTCTGTTATTATTATGGAGCTTGAAAAATTTGATCATCTTTTCACATTTTTAGCAGCATTTGATATTTCCTTTTTGTCAAATATTTATTGTATCTAATTAATATCCATAGACTTAGTAGTCTTTTTCTTTTAGATTTTAAGGAATTCTCCATTCATGAGGGAGATTGGTCAGTTTTATAATGTTTTGAGTTCAAATATTTTATTTTTTCGTAGTCACAATGATTTCTTTTTTAAAAAAGTTGAAGTCTAGTTTGACATTTTCCGTGTGCGTTTGTCATTTTGTGTGTGGCTGTCCTTTTTCATTGTTTTTGAGAAATTTTGTGCCGATGGTGTAACATTACTTTGTTTTGATTATAAACAATCATTGAACTAAATGGATTTTTCCCCAAATCTTCTTGTTCCATCTTTCATTGATGCATTCTGATGGTTTCCTGGTTAATATTCTTTGTTTATATTAGTATTCTGTTTTTTTCTACATTAAAAAAAATCTTTCTGTTAATGTAGCACCAATGTCCATTTGCTTACTAACTAATAAAATTTGCTGGAGATGTAGCTCAGTGGTGCCCTGCCTGCCTGGCAAGCACAAGGTCCTGAGTTTGATACCTGGTATTGGAAAAAAAAACCCAAAAACTATAAAATTAGATAGATTTCCTCTGACTTGTTATTTGTTAGAATTTCTTAGACTGTAGAGAGATGGCAGAGAGGCTGCCAGAGTAGCCCTGTGGACAACACAACAGAGTCTTTTTTTCTACATGCTGCTACACATTCAGATTGCTTCTCGTAAATACAGCTTTTCTGTGTCATTCACTGAATATATATTGGCTAATGCATATATGAAATTTGAATTTTAAATCAATCTCTTTTTAAAGGAAATATATTTTTTCTTATAATTTCGGAGATCTTTTGTTGCCTGGTCTTCTTACTATTACTTGTGTTTAGCTCTTCACCAGCTCTATGCTGTTGATTGTTTTCTCAGCTGCCACTTTTAGCCCTTAGATGTATTACATATGCCCCCAGTTTCACTGAAAACGAATTTGATAGGGATTGTTCTTTCTTTCCTCATTTTGCATGTATCCAATTTAAATGTGATATCTGAAGGGATCTGACCAGTGCCGTCCTGATGAAAGATCCCTCTAAACCACCTCCTCCCACCACTGCTGCACCTGGGGATTCATAACAAGATCAGCGCTGCTATTGATAGCAGCCACTAATCCCTGTGCTTTCCCAAGCCTTTTCCTTGGGCAAGCATTACTGCTTGTGCCCTCCCAAGCCTCGTTTTTGACAGGTAGTCACAACCCCCTCCCCCTGAACTCCCTGTGCCCCATGACCCTATGAAAGACCACATAGGGCTAGAGATTTAGCTCAATGGTTCTGGCGCCTGCCATGCAAGCGCAAGAACAAGGTCCCAAGTTCAATCCCGGTACCAAACCAAAAAAACAAAAACAAAAAACCCCAAAAGACCCCATAGCCTGTAGGAGAGCAGCTGTTCTGGTCCCTAATGCCAGAGCGGTTCCCCTCAGGTTTGTTCTGCAATAAACCTCTCCTGCTGAATTCGTGCCTCTGTTTCATCTTTTGTCATAAATGTGTTTATCATAGTTTTGGTATTAGTCTTATGGGAAAATTCATTATATAAGTAAGCAGCAGCCACATTTCTACAAAATTAAATAGGACAGATTGAGAAAATATGAAATGAAACTAATGAGAATAAAAGTTTTTTTTAATGCAAAAGGCTTGGTTGGATTCATATCAGTGCTTGTCTACCTTTTAGAACATTCAACGACTCATTTTTTAAATTTGTAAAATGACAGAAATGCTTTCATCAGTGCATTCTTAGGACAATTAAATATAACACATTTTATATGTCATCTAGTCATAGTCATCAGTGTATTTTAGCTCTCCTTTCTATTGCATATTCTAGCACAGTTATTTGACACCAATAATAATAGAACAATGTCTAAGGATAGTTTAAATGACATAATATGTAGAAAAAAATTAATATCTTCTAGAAAGTAGTAAAATTTGTGAAGTGAAGTTATTGTTTGAATATTGGGATAATGCTTATTAGTTTGGAAAAATACCAAACCATACCTCACACTTAAAATTTAATTATGTTGGGTGGGGATTTAGCTCAGTGGTTCCGGCCACCTGCCTCGAAAGTGCAAGGTCCTGAGTTTGATCCCAAGTATCAAAAAAACAAAAAAACAAAATTGAATTATGTCACACTGTTGTGTTGGTTAAGGTTATCCAGTATTTGAGTTAGAGAGACAAATAGTCTAGATATTGCTCTGAAGGTAGATTTTTAAAAATCTGAGTGGTATATAAATTAGTAGGCTCTGAGTTAAGGAGATTAACTTCCATAATGTGATTAGGTTTCAACCAATCAATGTAACATCTAAGAGCAAAGACTGAGGTCTGCACAAAGGAAGAAATTCTGGCTTAAGTTTGAAACATAGAAATTCTACCTAGTTTTCCAGGCTTTGGACTCCACACTGCAATATTAGCTCTTGCTGGAATTTCTATCCTGTTGAATTGCCCTGAAGATTTAAATTTTCCCAGCACCTACGACTATCTGAGCCAAGTCTTTAAAAACCTTTTATCTCTCTCTCTCTCTCTCTCTCTCTCTCTCCATATATATGTGTGTGTGTGTATGCATATATATTCTTATGTGCATATGTTCACATGTATGTGTACGTACTTATATATAGGTATTTCCTCATATATATATATATACACACAAATACACACTGTATACATACACATACATTCATATAGATACACTCAGAACTTACATTTGCTGTAGTGATTCTATTTTTTTAGAGAAGCAGTACAAATGAAAAATCATATATATTGTATATATACAAGAAATATCCTGGAAAAGAATATAATTTAGAAGCTGGTATATAAGGAGAAAAAATGAGGATGCTTCTTCATAGATACAACATATTTAAAAATATATAGACATATTTGATACCTTTCAAGATAAAAGTATCTATAATTCTTTCAATCTCCCTCTTTAGAAAAATACACAAAAATCACATTATAAATATGATTACTGAAAAAGGACATCAGAAGATAGTACTTTTATCTTGTTAACTCTTTGTAAAGTTAATAAAAATAGCACTACCCCCTTAATCACTTATAGTCAAGGACATAAATAGATTTTTGGGTAGATGCTAGTAACTATTAAAGCACTTCATGAAAGAAGAATGGAGGTAACAAGGCAGATTACTCTGCTGCCTGCAAAATTGGAGCTGAAAGGCAAAATACAAAAAATCACAACCTCTTGGAATAGAAACCCAGAAGCAGTAACCGCTGCAGGTAACAGCCCTGGGGTAGGGGCCTGAGTTATACTTGACAAATTGCTGGAGGCTGTCTGTGTACCAGTCTGAAGGTAAAAGGCCAGGGGGATGCAGTCATCACAGGGGTTTCACACTTTCGCGACTACTACTTTTTGTAGCTCTACCGAGTTCTTGGGGTCGAACACCGGAGAAAAATATCCTCATGCTTTTTGCAGGTACAGGGAAAAGGGGTGACTTTAAAATATATCAGAGCACTCTGTTCTTTTTATTTTTTCTTAAATTCTTTTATGGTACATTTTAGGTACACAATACATTTACATTTATCACTGGGTACTTATAACTTACAAGATGTATCTTGGTTATTTTTTCCCCATTCCCTGTGCTCCCTTCACCCCGTCCATCCTTCCCTATTTACAAAGACTTTGTTTCCATTTTTTCCTTTTCTCATAAGTTTTCCTTTCCCTTCTTTCTTTTCCCCTTCCCCTCCCACTTTGCCTACTCCTTTGGACCTTTTCTTCCTATTCCACATTACCAATTATTCATTATAATCATTGTTTACACTTTCAGTTTCTCACACCAGAGAAACTATTCAGTATTTACACATGTGTGTCCTATTTATTTCACTTAAGAGTATGTTCTTCTTAAGATCTGCCCTCAGGAGAAATTATTTAACCAGGGCCTAACCCACAGAGGTTTGGTCAGGGTCTAAGGGACCTAGGGGGAGGGAAATACTCAACCAGCTCCCTCTAGTTTCCACACCAGAAAAAAGGAATACTCAATCCAGTTCACTGTAGCTATCCCCTGTTTAAGGTGCTCTCCAACCTAAGATGGGTGGGAGACAGAGAAGCATGTGTGAAGTTAGCAATCCTGAAATTCTGAGACATAATCATAATACTCTAGAGTTTAGCCCTCCCTACATATACCATACAGTCCCAGTTACTAAAGGCTTATGCATAGTAAATTCTTTTCACTGGTATATCACCATTACAGATCCCACTGACATCAAAAGAATAATAAATAAATGCTAATGAAAATTGTAGATCCATAAATTTGATAACCAGTATGCTAGGGATCAGTTTCTTAAAAGATCTCCCAAAACTCATGCAAAACAAAACAGACTATCTAAACACTCCTATAAGTATTTTCAAAGTTGAATTGATAATTACTAATCTTCTAACATAGCACCATGACCAGATGTCTTCAACGTGTCAAACTCATAAGAAAAAATTGTGCCAATTTTCTACACTGTCTTTCAGAAGACAGAAATAGAGATAAGGCTTCCTTAGTTATAACACCAAAATTATCCTAATACCAAAGCTGTGCAAAAACATTATAAAAAAACTCTACAGTCTAATATCTCCCTTGAACATAGATGCAAAATTCCCCAACCAAATATCAGTGTATTGAATCCAACAAAGTATAAGTAGAATTATAAACCATAACTAAGTATTATTTATCCCAGGTATTTCAGGTTGGTTAAACACTTGAAAATCAATTAATGCAATCCATAACATCAGCAAGCTAAAGGAAAAAGATTATATGATCATAACAATAAATGCAGAGAAAACATTTGACAAAACCTAATATTTACAATTTAAAACTTTTAAACAACTAAGAGTAGAAAAAATTCTTCAACTTCATAAATAATATGTACAAAACATCTAAAACTAAAATACTTAATAGTTAGAAACTTTGCCAATAAGATCAAGAACAAGGCAAGTATATTCCTCACATCACTGCTTTTTGACTTCATACTGAAGTACTGGCTAGTCAATAAAATAAGAAAAGAAAATGCAAGGTAAACAGGCTGAGAAGGAAAAAGTAAAACTTTTATCTGCAGATAACATGATCACCTATACAGAAAATTTGAAAATTTAAAAACTGAAATGAATAATCCATTTCAGTATGGTTTCAGGATACAAAGTTAATGTATCCAATTAATTGTTTTTCCAAGCAATGACCAAGTGGAATTTGAAATTAAAAACATAATATCATTTATATTAGCACACTCCAAAATAAAATATTTAGGTATAAATTAACAGAACATGTACAAGATTTAGATGAGAAAAACTACAAATCCCCGAGGAAAGAAATCCAGGAACTAAGTAAATAGAGACACATACCATACTTGTGGATGGGAAGCTTTAATAGTGTCAAGATTTCAGTTCCTCCCTTCTTGATCTATAGATTCAAGTTAATGCCAATCAAAATGCTATTACTTTATTTGTAGGATTTAGAATTAATGAACTGATTCTAAAGTTTATATGCAGAAGCAGATGATATGAACCAATCTTGGATTAACCTAGAGTAATTATGAGAGTGTGATATTAGTAAAAGAATAGGCAAATAGATCAGTGAAACATAATATAGTGCAGAGATCACTGCACATATAGTCAATTGACCTGTGACAGAAAAACAAGGGCAATATAATGGAGGATAATCATCTTTTCAACAAATGATACCAGAACAAGTATACAACCATGTGGGAAAAAAGTCTAGAGCTAGACCCTATATACTTCACAGTGCTAAGTTCAAAATGGATCACAGATGCACATGTAAAACACAGAACTCTAAAATTTTTAGAAGATAATGTAGGAGAAAAATTGGGTGACCTGTTGTTTGGCATTGATTTTTGACATGAAATAACAAAGCCACAGTTCATGGAAGTAATACATGAAAATTAAATTTTTTGCTTCTTTTTTCTTATTAGTTTGTAATTTCCAAATGACTGTGAAGAGAATAAAAATACAAACCAAGATTAGGAGAAAATATTTACAAAATGCACAAATGATACTTATTCAAAATATACAAATAATGCTTACAACTCAATAAAAATGTAAAAATCTGATTAAAAACTGGGCCCCAAATCCTTAATAGACACTTCACCCAAAAAGATATAAAGACAGAAAATAAACATAAGAAAAGATGCTGCACATTGTGTATCTTCATGGAAATGCAAACTAAAGTAACATTGCAGTAATATACTCGCCTGTTAGAATGGCCAAAATCCAGAACACTGACAAAACCAACTGCTGGAGAGAATGTGGAGTAACAGAAACTTTCATTGATTGCTGGTGTGAATGCAAAATGATACAGTAACTTTGGAAGACAATTTGGTGTTTATTACAAAGCAAAATTTATTCTTGTCATATGATTTGGTAAATTGTATGCCTTGATATTTACCCAAAGTAATTAGAAACTTATTTCCCCCATAAAATCCTGTGTGCAGATTATGTCATTTTAATGCACAATTAAATAAACTTGGGATCAACCATGTCCTTCAATGAGTGAATGGCTAAATCAACTGGTACATTGAGACAATGAAATATTATTCAGCACTAAAAGGAAATGACCTATCAGTATTTGATAAGACATGAAGAAAAGTTATAGACACATTACTAAGGAAATGAAGCCAGTCTACAAAGGCAGCATTCTGTAGGATCCTACCTCTGTGATATTTTTTAAAAGGCAAAAGTATGGATATTGAAAAAGATCAGTGACTGTTAGGGATTTAGAGAGGAAATGATGAATAGGAGTAGAAAGGAACTCAAGGACAATCAAACAACTCATATTGGTTGATACAAATTATGATAAATGTATCCAAAACTATATAACACTAAGAGTGAACTCTAAAGTAAACGATGGTCTTTGGGCAATAATATTGTGCCACTGTACGTTCACTGAGTATAACAGATGAGAGTTGGCAGTGTTGGCATTACAAGAAGCTATGCGTATGAATGGGCAGCAGGAATGTAAGAAGTCTCAGGTTCTTCAGTTCAGATATGCTGGGAACCCAAAACTACTCTAAAAAAACTTTCACACCTACTAAAAAATGTTTACATGTTAGGATTCTATTGTAACATTTCTGAATTTTCTTGTAAGATCATACAAAGTTAAGAAAAAGAGTAGTACATGGAAATTTCATTTTTAATAGTAAAGATTTTTAAACAATATAAATGTTCTATTGTGGGGAAATAATTATGGTATCACTTACTGGGATGCAATATATCCATGATACTATGATTATGAAATTATATAATTAAAATATCAAAATTTTAGATTAAAAATAAAAACTGTAAACTTTTTACATATGCCCGGTTGACATCTACGTAAAATATATACCTATGACACATATGACAAAATATTAGAGTAATTTTAAATTGAGAATCTTAGTACTAAAGACATTCAAATGAGTATTTTTTTAATGAGTACTTCGAATATTTTTTGTATTGGATTCTTTTCATTTCATCTCTTTAAAACTATACTTCAAACACATAAACATAAGCAATTTTCTTTTTTTTTTCTTTTTTTGTTTTTGCACCGGGGATCGAACTTGGGTCCTTGAGCTTGCGCAGCAGGCGGCAAAACCACTGAGCTAAATCCCCGGCCCTTAGGCAATTTTCTTTCAGCACGTTTTTCTTTAAAAATTTTAGTTTAATGTCCAGTTGTTTTAATTGAGTTCTATATTTGCAAAAAATTATAGAAAAATAGTTTTCTTATTCTCAGTAAAACACTTGTCATTTATGCCTGCTCCTTAGTACACAGGTTATAATCAAGCTACTTAAAAAGAAACACAAAAACTTGAAAATTATAATTTTAATTTAATATAAACAAAGAAGCTAGTAAGCGTTTTGAACAATTATATTATGCATTCAAAACGTTAATGAAAAATTACTATATAACTAACTATATTGGGAGTAAAGGTAAGTTCCTTTACGCATATAACCTTGAATTTATTTCTCTCTAATTTTTTGGAAAATTTGCAAAGTAAGCATATACTAATCAACCTCACTTGGGGTGATAGTTTTCCTAAGTGGACAACATTCTTAATTAATGTGGAAGAGATAAAGTCTGAAAAAAGGTCAGAAACGTAAGAATCTCCACGGAGCAAGTTAGGTGTAAGCAGCTGAGGAATTAATTATATCTGAATTTGAGAAGAAGACTATTTCATTTATTTAACCTCAGAGAATTATCTCCATCTCAAATAATTCTGGAAGCTCATTAAAAGACCTAGTGGATTAGTCTCCTCTCTGAAATTTAGGCTGGAAATAATAGACTAACAAGCAGGGTTTGCTAGGACATAGCAAACTCTAATTAAAGAAATTTTTTTCTATGATGGGAACTAGAGAATTGATTTTGAAAGTTCTTGGTTTTGTTAAACTGAAGGAGGTGATGAAGTGCTTTGCTTTGTTTCCCTAACTAGGAAACTAACAGACAATATTCTAGGAATTTTCAACATTTCTACCAGGAAAGAAGGAAACAGGAAACAAGTATTTTATGAAATGAAATCTATAAGGTCAAAGAAAAGGAACATATGACTGACCAATGTGGTGAATATTTAAATTTTAAAAAAATGATTCCAGTGAAAGACATATTGTCCTTAATCCCCGCAAAAACACTCCCACATGTTGTGAACACTTTTATCTCATTCCTCCTGCAACGTTCTGATGCAGTTCTGGAAGATCTTTTTGTGTGTGTATCTTTAGTTGTACTGTCATGGCTGCCTCAGTGCCCAATTCAAAACATTAACTTCCATGGTCATTTTGGCTTTGGGGAAGAGCCAAAAGTTGTGCAGTTTCAGGATCTGGTGAAGAAGGTGGATGAGAACACATCACACTGTTTTTCTGAGCCCCTCTTTCAGTTGGATGGCACTCAGCAGCAGCATTCACTGGATTTTTGCTCACACTTCATGAAGATATTCACAAAAGATGATATCCAGAACTGCTCAGAAAGTGGCAAAAATGATGAGATAAGTGTATTCAAAGCAAAGGGGGATATTTTAAGGAGGAATAATGTCATATCTTTTACTGAAATACTTTTTAAAAATTATCATTTATTGAATATTTTGATTATCACACCTCTTATGGAGTTTCTTAGTTATATCTATCCATGCTATGAGTCCAAGGTTTATTACTACAGAATAAAGCAGATCAATGATTTTTTAATTGGAGTATACATCAAAATCATCTAGTGCACTGGCTAAAACCAAGATTTCCAGAGTTTCTGATTCAGTCAGTCTCCAGTGAAGTTGGAAATGTTCCACTTGTAATAAATTTTCAGGAAATGCTGATCTTACAAATCAGGGAACCATACTTTGAGGCTAAGTAGGAAAATCAGAGATCTTCTGCAAAATGTATTTTGTTTCTGAATTACAGTAGTAAAAATGGAAATTTAAAAGGAAGAAACATGACAGATGTTAAAAAGGAAGAAATTATACATGGTCTACAAAAGCTTTATTATATTGGGGCTAATCAGAAAAACAAAATCTCTGTGATGCCATAGATATTTTGAGCTAAGCACTGGATGTTATTTCTCTCTCTTTTTTTTTTTTTTTGTCTCAGTGACTATGTCTTTTTTTTCCACCTTCTTTCTACTTTTGGAAACACATTTTCCTGTTTACAGTCTTCTCTCTTGGCTTCAACCTATGTAGCAACTGATATTAGATTAATCGTTTGTTTAAACTGTAGTGGTATTATCATGTTGGGCTTCTTCCCTTCCTCTTCAAGATCTCATTTATTTTCAGAAACAACTAAATATATCTGTTGGCCATACTTTCCTAACTGGCTCTCTTGTCTTTTTTACCTTTAATGTCTTATATTTAGCAAGAAGAATTAGAAATATAGTCACTCTGCAGAAGAAGATTAAAAAATAAGAATCCTGGGTTTCCTGTGCTTTCTCCCAATGACTGAGAGGTGGCTTTTGCCTGTCGTTGAAACTATGTGAGGCTAGAACACTCCTGCTTCTAGTAAATAAGTATTCATTTCTCAACAAGTGAGTGTCAGTCCTAGTATTTAGACACTTTTGACACTTGAATATGCTGATTATCCATCCTTAATCATGATCATAGCCTGATCATGGTCTGCGTTGCTGAAACCTTAGGTTGGAGGGTTGGAGAGGGTGCTAAACTATGATAAGAGTTAATAACTAAGGCAGGAACAGTCACTCAAATGAGAATTTTTGCACTAGGATGAATGCAAAAGGGCCTTACAAGTAAAGTAGCTCTTCTTATGGTGAAACTTTCTCTTGGTAAATAGTGATGGATCCTTAGCTGGTTCTGACTCAGTCATGTCTTGGACTAGCAGAAGGATAGAGTGCTAATCTAGGTATGGACCTGACTTTAAATGTTACTGGAGACACTGTTGCTCACTTTAAAATTGAAAAAGCTAAGCCTTAAGGACAGGCCCAAGTCATAGGTTTTGTTGCTTTCCTCATTCTCATAATACTATCCCATACACTGACTCTAGGTGCTGACCGTATCCTGTGTGAAGATGGACCACAGAGTAATCATAGCTATGCGTTGCCTCCTGCCATCACATCCGCACACATTTGTATGAAACCATAGTCAATATGTTCATTCTCCTTCATCAGTGGTCATTATCTATTAAAGATTAGTTTAATTATTTAGAGGTCGAGTAAATGAAATATCAAACCACATGTCCTTGGAGAGTGAATTTTAATGTGTTGAGTAAAGAAGAATATAAAATCAGATGTAATGGTGTCTGAAATCAGACGACATGGAGGTCAAAATGTTGAGAGATTTTATGAAAGGATTATTCCTAAGACCCACTGTTGAGGCTATAATTGAATATAGTTAAATTACTTTTGAAGTAATCTACAGAATCCTATGAAGTGTAGTGTGCATGTTTTGTACACATTCTCAGTGCAGAGTAAAGTTTGGAATTCATTGTAATAGCTCCACAACAGAAAACTGCAAGGCCCCGCCTGCATGTTGAAACTAGGGCCTAACTCTATTCTGTTTAATGTTAAATTTCTATTACTTCAACTGATGGTCCTATAAAATAAATAGAAAACTAGCTTTCCTACCTGTTCTAAAACCTCCCAGGACAGCATACAGCAATGTGGCTCAACTCTTGAGTAAATGCCTCCCTCCAGTTAAAACCTCATCTTTATCTCAAATAGTGAACTCACAACTTGGGTAGTCATTGGAAATACCTGGGAAACTTTTTCAAAACATAGATAATGCCCACCCTGAGAAATTGACAGTCAAAAGAGGTTGAGAACACCATTTTAAAAATACATTCCTCCAGTAAATATAATCAGTAACCATATTTTAAAATAATTAAATGTAGGAGGTCCAGGAAACAAATGATAGGGCAAATAATACCAGATGCTTGTTCCATAAAATGTTTTCAGTCTCAAAAACAGTCTCTCCTACCAAAGAGCCTCCATCAGCAGCCTCTCTTTTTGCAGTCATCAAATTTCCAGATTGTCAAAACTTGACAGGCAGAGACATAGGCTTAATGAGTCCTTGACTGTCTTCCACAGTAGAAGATGACCACAATCCCAGCTCTGAGCATCAAGCTATGTGCTCGTTTTATTCATTTCGTATGGGACTAAGACATAAGCATTTCCATGGGGGAGAGGTGGAGAAGAAAACAATTGGTAAGCAAAAAAATATATAAAATCAATTCTCGGGGCTGGGGATTTAGCTCAGTGGCAGCGTGCCTGCCTTGCAAGTGCAAGGTCCTGAGTTGGATCCCTGGTACGGGAAAAAACAAAGTAAAATCAATTCTCTTTAAATTGTGTAGCCCCCTGCCTGGAATATTTCACAATTCATCAGACCAGCTAAATTATTTTGATATTCTGCTTTTGGCCAAGAGAACCCAGAAGGAAAGGAAAGCTTTTCCTTTCTTTTTTTCTCATACTTCCCTTTGCCTAATTTTTGTTCTCTTTGGGAAGGATAGACTATTCTGACCACATACAGAAGCTGTTCTGCTGACTTTCTTGCCAGCTACATGCAATTTAAAAACCTCCTAATCTCTTCAAATGTAACATTTATAGTCTGACAGGGGGTATTCAAAATACATGTGCACACCTTCTGTACTTGGGCCTTCAATCAGATGTAAGGAAGAATGTATAATTCCCACAAGGTTCAGGAAACAGGCTTAGCCTCAGGCCCAAAACAAAACTAGGGAGTGTTTTCTCTAGATGCTCCTTATCTTCTTCACCAGTTGCTCTGGATTCCTTCCTATACGCCTGTCCCCACCAATCTCCCCATTCCTTCCATCTCAGGCCATCTTGACAGGGGAACTTGATCCACCATTCAAACATCACACCTACAGACAGCAAGTTGTATTTTATGAAGCTAATGCTTGACTCGGTTCCACTGTGATCACTGTGCTCTTAGGGAAAAAAACACATGAAACTCATATTAGATGTTATTACTTGCTAGTGGGTTTGTGCTATGGCTCTACTGGGTTAATGCAAAGCTAAGAGAAGGCACCCAAAAATATGCATTCAATGAAGGAAAAAATATATTTGTGTTTGAAGTGAAGTCTTCTGAAAATAGTACTTTCATCCTGTAAGATAATTGGTTATTCTTGAGGTTTGAATTCAAATATTTCTCATACCATTCATGTAAGAAGTGACTTCAAGTAAGAACAGGAACTGGAATACAGACAATGAATTTTCAGTAAAATGGGAGGATATGGCCAAATTTCATCTCAATGTTCTATAGCTTCCATGAGAGAAAATCTTCTGTAAGATAAAAGTATGTACAGAAAAAGTGAATGAGAAATGACAGAAGAGTAAGCTCAAGAAGATCAGAAGGCCACTTTAGATATATTTCCACATATTCCTACTTCAAAAATGTTCTGAAAGGACCCATGAGACAAATTGAATACATATAAAAGAAAGAGAACAAAAGAAGAGTGATTATCAAAAGTAGCTACAAAGGAATTCTGAAATTAGCCCCCAAATAACAATTTTAGTACTCAACTACTTAGGAACCCATTCTTGCCACCCTATACCTACCCACCTCTTTCCCCACAACTTACTAAAAGAATTTCCAACAGATTGCTGTTTTCTACTCCTCTGGGCCCAATTTTATTTGACTATATAATACTCTTTCATTCACTCAATCTCTCTTTCCCTTCCTCCACTTACTGAACCATTCATTCCTCAAGATCCTAGCCCTATTCTCTTTCTTTTTATTTTTTATTAGTACATTTTTGCAGTACATAATGATCACATTCCTCATCGGGATTTTGTACATGTATGTAATACATTTTAATTCTTT
This sequence comes from Heterocephalus glaber, assembly GCF_053883595.1. Lineage (NCBI taxonomy): Eukaryota > Metazoa > Chordata > Mammalia > Rodentia > Bathyergidae > Heterocephalus > Heterocephalus glaber. The sequence continues at coordinate 81,106,302 of NW_028258315.1, read as the reverse complement.
TTTGGTTGTTCCCTTCTCCTCTCCTTCCTCCAACCCTTCTTCTCCTCCCCATTTACAAAAGTCCTATTTCCATTTTTCCTTTAACTGTTTATATTTCTTTAACTGTTTCCCATCCTTCCATCCCCTTCCCCCATCTCTTGTTCTCCTTCCCATTTGAATGAGTTCTTTTTTACTTTCTAGTACCTATACTCTATTTTGCTCCTTATTTATACTTTGGGTTTTTCACACATGGGAAACAAGGCAAAATTTAAACTTATGTGTCTGATATATTTCATTTAAGATTATGGTATAGAGGTGCATCCATTTACCTAAAAATGTCTCAAGTGTATCCTTCTGTATGGCAGAGTAGTACTTCATTGTGTGCAAAGACCACATTTTCTTCCTATTCCCTATCTTTTTTTGGGGGGGGTGGGGGACAGGGTCTCACCATATAGTTCAGGCTGGTCTTGAACTTACTATGGCCATGAAATTGCAGTGATCCTCCTGCCTCAGCCTCTATAGTGCTGGGATTACAGCCATGTACCATCACACCTGGCCCTCTATTTTCTTTCTAATTAAAGTCCTCTCAATGGCTCCAGCCCCTACAGGGTATTTCTTTACCACTTGGCTCTGTATACTTCCTGTTTTCACTACTTACAACCATCTCATATCATTTGGTAGCTATTTCAAATATATTTTAAATTATCAAGTAAATTGAAAAAGACTCCTACCTAAAGTATTATTATATACAGTTGCTATAGTTTGCATCTGCAATGTCCCCCAAAGGCTCACATGTTAAAGATTTCATCCATCTTGGTTCTAACGGCAGGCTGTAGAAACTTTAAGAGACAGGGCCTAGTGAGAGATTTGAGGTCACTGGCAGCATGCCCTCAGAAGGAATTTTGGCCCTTTCTCCTTTGTACCACCTGGTCATGAGATGAATGATTTTGCTCTGGCACATACCCCGTGATGATGTGCTGCTTTACTACGGGCCTATAAGCAAAAGTGTCAAGTGACAATGGACTGAAACTTCCAAAACTAAGCTAAAATAAAACTTTCTTCTTTATAAGTTGATTGTATCAGGTATTTTGTCACCAAGATGGAAGTTAACACAATAATGAAAGTACTTGATGTTCAATAAATATTTGTTGAATTAAATAGCATCAAATTGATCATTTCAACTCAATAAACTCATAGCTAAACAAAATCATAGCAAAACATATGGCTTAGAGCTATTTATGAAAAAGGAAAAGGAACATATTTCTTTTGCATGTTTCTGGTGTTGGCTCTATGAGATTAGATCTTTTTTCTGAGCTTCCAGAAGCTCCAGTGAACCATCACATAACCATAAAAAAAAACTGTGGTAAACCTCTCTGGTTTACAGCTTTGGTGATTGCTAGGCCCAATTGTATTACTCAAATTTTCACTGGTAAAGAACTTGCATATTTTAAACATTCAGAAATCCTTAATCTACAAGTAAAAGTGTATGCAGTTACTCAATTAATGTGGCCAAATGTTATGTACTAGCCTAGTTCTCCTGGTATAGATTATCTTTTTCAAGTGAACAACACATATCATTTTGGTTATTATCCTCTGTAATTACTCACTCAAATATTGGCTAATAAAACATATCTGAACCATAAACTGTCATTTTATCAGAAAATGAATAGTGTTTGATATCTGGATATTTTATTTAAATATACAATCTCCCCTACCAAGAATAAGCTCAGCTACTTGCCCTCAGTAGGAATTGCCCAAGATGTCTATGTTCTTGATGGGATTGTGGCCCTTGATGAATACTAAAGCTTCTGACAAAGGGAGAATGCTTTGTATCTTCCAAGTCATGGCATTGGTGTGGGTGAATTCAAAGCATTCAGCTTGCTTCATGTGCCTGAAGGCTGAGAGAGGCTCACAGCAGCTGCTCTGTGACTGTAGCTCTCTAGGTTGCCCTTGGCTGGGGATGCATTCACCTTCTTGGGGGAGTACAGGGCTGCATGCTCAGTGCAGAAAGTCCTCCAACCTTTCACTGGAACTGAGATGTCCCTTCAAAGATGTCTTAGTCCATTCTGGGTGCTATAACAAAATGCCATAAACTGGGTGGCTTATAAAAAACAAATTACTTTTCACAGTTCTGTAGGTTGGGAAATCCAAGATCAAGGCACCAATAGATTTAGTGTCTTCTAAGAGCCAATTTCCTGGTTCACAGATGGGCTCTTTATGCCTGCCCTCACAGACAGGAAGATACAAATGAGCTCCTTTTGGGCTATTTCAGAAAGGCATTAATATTCATCAGAGTTCAGTCCTCATAACCAAAATGTCTCACCTCCTAATACCACCACACTGGGGACTAGGCTTCAATAACTGAACTGAGGGACAGGGAACAAAGCACTCAATGTATAGCTTAGAAGCCAACATTTTTACTGAGAAAATTAGCTAAATTTAGGGTTCTTCAAAGAAAGTTAGCTTGAATTTTGTCTTTTTCCAATGAGCATACAGATGGAGAGGTGGGCAAGGAGCACAACGAGTGTTTTCATGTGAATGTTTTGGATGGCAGTAAATGGTGATGCTAATAAACACATTTATTTCTGACTTCATTGCAGCTTTGTGGCTGCTTAACTGACAGTTTAGCATCTGGTAGAGTACTATGTGGGTCAACTGCAGATTCCATGTCCTTCCCGAAAAATTAGAAATAAGCAGAGCTAGAATATGTAAAGCCTCTGTATTGGGAACTGCTTTGCAAGACATGCACTTGCAAATGTACTGTCTTAGTCATCTCTCTCACATTGTTTCAGATATTTTTTCCAAGGAAATTGCTTGATTTCAAGGTAGAATTTTTGTAGTGGTGCGTGGTTGTTTTTGTTTTTGTTTTTTTCTTCTGTAGGCTTTCAGGGAAAATGCTAAATGAATTATCATGACCTGTCATTGTCATTTGGAGTTATAGATACAAGGAGACAAGTACTCTGGCAGTTTGTTTTCCAACTATTTTTAGTTTACCCTTTCAGTTTAATCTCTTATTAAAGTAGTGTTCAGTATCCCCCTGGCACATACCAAACTGTCTTGGCATAAATTTATGTAAAGTCAGTCTTTGTATGAGTAATTACATTTGCTGAAGAAAGCACCAAATACTGCAGTGCTTAGCTACATTCAAATCTGTAGTAGGTTTTAAATGTAAGGTAGTTACTGCTTTTATTTTATTTGGGAAAACTTAGGTCAGAGTCCCAGTGAGTCACAAGAACTGTATGGTTTTGGGAATGTCATCTGGATTTTCTGGACTCCACGGTTCTTAACAGCGATATAAAATTGTGGAGTTGTAAGATGAAAAGATGAATAAAATAAATAGCAAGGCTTCTTTTCAATTTTACACTTTATAGTTTATGAGAGGAGAGGCATCTTAAAGAGTGTCTAATTGTGTCTGATGGTGGTCCCAAATCAAGTTTAAAAATGTAATAAATATTAGAAGTAGAATTATTTCATAGATTCCTTTTTCCTTGTTGATTTAACTGTCTGGTTTAAGCATCCAAACTATGTGAACTCAATAGTTTGATGAGTTCATGAACATTTGTAAAGACTCATTGGTTTTTCAGGGCAATTACACAAGTCCAGTGCTCTCATGCTTTCATGAAGCAATTCCAACTGCTTCCAAACCCAATGACCTGCATTCTCAGGTTGATATAAGTATTCTTTCTCTTAAGAAAGCAATATTTATATAAAAGTCTAATTTCCTGAAATAGAAATTTTCATTAGTTATGGATTCATTTATTATTTCATTCACCCAAGATTTAAATATAAGTAGGTCCTGGGCACTCTGGAAGCTTCAAATATAAATATAATCTTCTCCCAACCATCTTTAATGATTTTTAAATTGAGTTTATTGGTACATTTTAGGTATACATTATGATCATATCATTGGGAATTTGTACCTGTACATGATATATATTTTGGGTTTTTTCCATTCTCCTGCCCTCCCTTCAATGTCTCCACCCCTCCTTATTTACATAAGCTTTGTTTCCATTTTTTCCTTCTTTTTTCATTTTCTTCTTTCACTTCTTTTCTTTCCTTCATCCCACTCCCTAGTTCCCCTTCCCTTTAAACATTTTCTTCCTATTTCCCAATATCTATTGTACATTTTGCTCTTCATTTACACTTTCAGTTTCTTGCACCAGAGAAACAATTTGGTATTTACACATGTGTGTCCTACTTATTTCGCTTAAGCAAATGGCATCAATGTGCATCCATTTAGCCTATAGTTTCTCATTTTTATGTCTCCAGTTTTTCATTCTTTATGGCTGAGTAGTGATCCATTTTATAGAAAAATCACATCTTCTTTATCCAGTCACCAGTTGATGGGCAATTGGGTTATTTCCAAGTTTTAGCTATTACAAACTGTGCTGCTATAAATATGGGAGCACATATATCACCGTGGAATGATTCTTTTAATTCTTTTGGGAAGATATCAAGCAGGGGAATAGCTGGGTCAAATGAAACCTCTAATCCTGGTTTTTTGAGGTATTTCCATAATGATTTCCACAGTGGTTGCAGCAGTCAACACTCCCACCAACTGTGGAGAAGAGTTCCTTTTCCCCACAACCCCACCAGTATTTGTTATTGGTTGATTTCTTGACAGCAGCCATTCTTTCTGGAGTGAAGTGGAATCTCAGTGTTGTTTTCATCTGCATCTCTTGAATGACCAGTGATGTTGAACATTTTTTCATATGTTTATTTGCTATTTCTACGTCTTTGTCTGAAAAATGTCTATTCATTTCAGATGCCCATTTTCGGATTGGATCTTTAAATTTGGGAGGTCTGATTTGTTCAAGTTCTTTATATATTCAAGATAGTAGTCCTCTGTCTAAGGAACAGCTGGTAAAATTTTTTCCCCACATTGTAGGTAGTCTCTTCACTCTGTTGGTGGATCTCTTGCTGTGCAGAAGCTTCTTTAAAAAATTAACTTTATTTGTACATTTTAGGTATACATTATGATCACATTCATCATAAGATGAGATCCCAGTTATTGATTCTTGTGCTAGTTCCTAAGCCACTGAGGTTTTGTTCATAAAGTCTTCCTGTGCCAGTGTCATCAAGAGTTCTACCTAACCTATCTTCCTGCAGGTTTAGTGTTTCTGTTTTAATATTTAGAGCTTTGATCCATTTTGATTTTAGTTTAGTGCATGGTGAGAAATATGGGTCTAGTTTTAATCTTTGGCACGTTGAAATCCAATTTTTCTAGCACCATTTATTAAGGAGACTATCTTTCCTCCAGTGAGGGTGTTTGGCTCCTTTGTCAAAGATGAGGTGGCTGAGTATGTCTGGAGTTGTTTCTGCCTCTTCTAATCTGTTCCATTGATCCTCAGATTTCTTTGCCAGTACGATGCTTTTTTTTTAATCACAGTGGCTTTGTAGTATACATTCAAGTTGAGTATTGGGATACCCCCTGCCTTGTCTTTGTTGCCTAGAGTTGCTTTTGCTATTCTAGGTCTCTTCTGGCTCCAAATGAATTTTTGGATTGTTTTCTCTAGTTCTGTGAAATATGCTGTTGGAATTTCAATTGGGGTTGCATTGAATCTATATAGCAGTTTTGGAAGTATGGCCATTTTCAATATATTTGTTCTTCTTACCCAAGAACAGGGGATTTCTTTCTATTCTGATGTCCTCTTTGATATCTTTTTTCAGAATGCTACAGTTTTCAAAAGTGGAGGTCTTTTACTTCCTTCACTAGGTTGATTCATAGATATTTCATTCTTTTGGATGCTATTGTAAAAGGAATTGTTTCCCCAACTTATCTCTCAATGAGTCTGTTATTTGTGTGTAAGAAAGCTATTGATTTTTGAGTGTTGACCTTTTATGCAGCTACTCTATTAAATTTGGTAACTAAGTCTAAATGTCTTTTGGTGGAGTTTTGGGGGTCTTCTGTATAGAGTATCATGTCATCCACAAATAATGACAGTTTAACTTCATTTCCTTTCTTTATTCCTTTTATTTCTTTCTCTTGTCTAATTGCTGTGGCTGTTTTCAGAAGTATATTGAACAGGAGTGGTGATAGTGGACATCCTTGTTTTGTTCCTGAATTTAGTGTGAAAGATTTCAGTTTTTGATGCTTTAGTATGATATTGATTATTGGTTTTTCATAGATGGCTGTTATCAGGTTGAGATAAAGACCATCTATTCCAATTTTCTGTAGGGTTTTTATCATGAATTTTGTCAAATGCATTTTCTACATCTATTGAGATGATCACATGGTTTTTGTCCTTACTCAGCTAATATATTCTATTATATTTATTGATTTACATATGTTAAATCATCCCTGCGAGATGAATCCCACTTGGTCATGGTGTATGACCTTCTTGATGATCTTCTGCATTCTGTTTCTGAGTATCTTATTGAGGATTTTTGCATCTATATTCATTAGGGAGATTGTCCAGCAGTTCTCTTTTTTGGTTGAATCTTTCTCTGCTTTGGGAATCCAGCTAATGGCTCTTTCTAGGAATGAATTTGGGACTATCACTTCCCTTTCAATTTCATTAAGAGTTTGAGCATTAGTGGCATTAGCTCTTCTCTAAATTTCTTGTAGAATTTAGCAGTGAAGCCAGCAGGACCTCAGATTTTCTTTTTTGGTAAGTTTTTAATTACATTTTCAATTTCATTGATTGGTATTGAGTTGCTTGGAATTTTTATATCTTCTTAGTTCAACTTTGGTAATTCATATGTATCTAGGAATCTGTTTCTTCTGTGTTTCCCATCTTATTGGAATACAGGTTCTCACAGTAGGTATTGATGATTCTCTGGATTTCTGGTGGATCTGTTGTAATTTCACCCCTTCCATTCCTAATTGCATGGGTTTGAGCCTTTTCTTTCCTTTTTTTGGATAAGGTTGGCTAAAGGTTTGTCAATTTTATTTATTCTTTCAAAGAACCAACTCTTTAATTTATTGTTTTTTAGTATCATTCTCTTAGTCTCCATTGCATTAATTTCTGCTCTGAACTTTACAATTTCCTCCCTTGTATGAGCTTTGGGTTTGTCTTTATCTTCACTTTCTAGGAGCTTGAGGTTCAGCATTAGGTTGTTTATTTTAGCTCACTCTGTTTTGCTAATATGGGCATTCATTGCTATGAATTTCCCTCATAGGACTGCTTCCATTTTGTCCTATAAATTCTGGTATGTTACATTGGCATTATTATTTAATTGTAGAAACTGTATAATTTCTTCTTTAATTTCCTCTGTGACTCATTGATTGTTCAGGAGAGTTTTATTCAATATCCATGTGTTTGTGAAGTTCTTATGATTACTTTTTTTTTTTTGGTACCAGGGATTGAACTCAGGACCTTGCACTTGTGAGGCAAGTGATGGCACCACTGAAGTAAATCCCCGGCACTTGTGATTACTTTTGCTTTTGATCTCCAATTTCATTGTGCTATGGTCTGACTATATACAGAGGATAACTTCAATTCCTTGACATTTACTTAAACATGTTCTATGAGCTAGCTGTGGTCCATTTTGGAGAACAACTAATGCGGAGCTGAGAAGAATGTGTATTCTGATTTTATGGGGTGAAACACTGTAGACATCTATTAAGTCCATTTGTTCAAAAGTTTGGTTCAGTTCTAATATTTTGCTGTTGAATTTTTTGGCTAGTTGATCTATGTGACAGTGGGGTATTGATGTCCCCTACTAATATTGTATTAATGCTTATTTGATTTTTCAAGCCCATTAATATATGTTTTATATACGTGCATTAGGATTTGGTGCATATATATATATATATATATATATATATATGATTGTCATTTCTTACTCTTGGATTGTTCTCTTTACAAGGATGTTGTGACCTTCTTTGTCTCTCTTAATTAATTTTAGTTTGAAATCTACTTTGTCTGCTACCCCTACTTTTTCTGGGTTACTATCACATGGAGTATTGTTTTCTATCCTTTTACTTTTGGTCTATGAATTTCTTTTTGAATTAAGTATTCTTCTTGTATACAGCATATTGTTGGATCTTGCTTCTTCATCCATTCTACCAGTCTATTTTTTTTGATTGGTGAATTGGGGCCATTGGCATTGATGGTTATAACTGATATATATTGACTTATCCTTGTCATGATATTTTCCTGTTGTTGTCCCTTTTATTTTTTATTTTTCCTCCTTTCCATTTAATTTCTTTTTTTCCCCCAGGGAATATGAGATTTTTATTTAAATATTGGAATGGCTTATCCATGTAAGAATATTTCATTTTAGGGAAGTTTTTTCTTTAACTGATAGCCATCAGGCTTCCACTGTGGATATTTACTAAATGGAAGATACAATGTTATGAAAATTAGTTTGGGGGGTGCTGGGGATTGAACCCAGGGCCTTGCACATGCTAGGCAAGCTCTCAACCACTAAGCTACCCCTTTATCTACCATAAATTATGTTTTAAAGACATAAATATTTGCTTGAAACTATACTCAGTTATTAGCCTTATAAACCTGAATTGTCAGGCCAGGGGTATATCTTAGTAGCACACTGCCTAGCATGCACAAGGCCCTGGGTTCAATCCCCAGTACTGATACAGGGGGAATAGCTGTAACTCCCAGACCTGCTAGATATCCAAAACATGAATTCATGTTCTCTAAAATCAAAGAATGAATTCTAGGAACAATAGAGGTTAAGAGTAGGAAAAATTTATTGAAAGATAGCTTCTGTCTAAGAGAGACTGAAGGGGGACCAGAAAGTAGGTTGCCCTCCATTTAATTTCTTGTCTTACCTGATGGACTCATTCTGTTGGGCTTCATTTGAAGTGAGTTGTGACACTAATTGTCTTTTTCTAGGATATTTTTTAGAAATTTTGGAGTCCTGGGTTGGTATTCATGAAGTTCCTCAGGTGTTTTTTGTCATGAAAGTATCTTATTTCTCCATTGATTCTGAAAGACAGTTTTGCAGGGTACATCAATCTGGGTTGGAGGTTGTTTTCTTTTAGAGCTTGAAATGCTTTACTCCAGCCTCTTCTGGACTTGAGTGTTTGTGTTGAGAAGTGTGCTGTGATTCTGATGGACTTTTCTTTGTATGTGAGTTGGGTTTTTTTCTCTGTTTTTAACATTTTGTTTTTCTTTTGGATTTCTGGAATCTTGACTATTATATACCTTGGTGTGGATTTTTTTTTATCATGGCTAGTTGGAAGTCCTATATACCTCACTTATCTGCATGTCATATTCTTTTCCCCTCCTTGGGAAGTTTCTGCCATTACTTCCATGAACAGTTTTTTTATGTTGTTTGCACTATCTCCTGTTTTTCATTGACTCCAGTCAGTCTTATGTTATTCTTCTTTGCATGATCTAGCAGCTGCTGAATTGACTTCTTGTGATCCCTTGCTATTTTTAGGAAATGTCTCTTTTCCCTGACTTGAAACTATACTACAAAGCCACTTTAATAAAAACAGCATGGTACTGGCAAAGAAATGGAACCAAGGATCAGTGAAATAGATTAGAAGATGGAGAAACAATTCCAGACATACTCAGCCACCTCATCTTTGACAAACGAGCCAACCATCCTCACTGGAGGAAAGATACCCTATTTAATAAATGGTGTTGGAAAAACTGGATTTCAACCTGCCAAAGATTAAAACTAGACCCATATCTATCACCATGCACTAGACTAAAATTGAAGTGGATTAAAGATCTAAATATTAAAACAGAAAAACTAAACTTGCTGGAAGATAAGTTAGGTAGAACTCTTGAAGACATTGGCAAAGGAAAAGACTTTATGAACAAAACCTCAGTAGCATGGAAATTAGCACAAAGAATCAACAACTGGGATCTCATCTTATTAAAAAGCTTCTGCACTGCAAAAGAAACTACCAACAGAGCTAAGAGACAACCTACAATATGGGAAAAAAAATTATCACCTGTTCCTCAGACAAAGAACTACTATCTAGAATACGTAAAGAACTTAAATAAATCAACCCCCCCAAATTTAGAGACCCAATTCAAAAATTGGCATCTGAAATGAATAGACATTTCTCAGATAAAGAGGTAAAAGCAGCAAATAAACATGAAAAAATGTTCAACATCACTGGTCATTCAAGAGATGCAGATGCAAACAACACTGAGATTCCACCTCACCCCAGAAAGAATGGCTGTTATCAAGAAATCAACCAATAACAAATGCTGGTGGGGCTATGTGAAAATGCACCAATAAAATAATCTAAGAGAAAAAAAAAATCTCTCTTTTCATAGTTACTAACCTCAATCCTGTCTTCTATATCTGATATTCTGTCCTTATATTGACTCATTCTGCTGCATATAAATTCAGTGGAGTTTTTAATCTCCTGGATATCTGTTTGTATCTGTTTCATGGATTCCATTTCTTTTCTATGCTGGGCGTTCTTGGTTTCCATCATGTTCCTGAGCCCCCTTTTTTTTTTTTTTTTTAATCAGTGTCTTCTCTAAAGTTATTAATCATGTCTTTCATTATGGTCACCATCTCTGCTGTTATCTGAGAAATTATTTCTGATTTTATTTTTTCCAAAGCTTCTTTCATCTGTTTTGTTACTTCCCTTGTTACCAGTTCATGGAGTCCAAGTGGTTGAGTTTCAGATTGTTCCATATAGTTGTCCCCTGGATTTGCCTTTAATGATCTGGAAGTCTGGGTTTGCATCTTGTTTAGGCATATTCTCATTTCTATTTTTTATTATTGTTGTTTTTGGTTTAATTCCTGGGTTGCTGTTTGTATATTGCTTTATTGCTAGTATCTTTATTGCTAGTGTTTAGAACCCTTAGGGAATGGCTACTTCTCAAATTGTCTTCCAGTTATAGTTGGCCTCTGGGTTTTGAGTCTCTAGTGGCCCTTAGGCGATCTCCGTCTTTATATACCAGGAGGGACAACCAACTAGAACAATCAAGTCACTTTGACCAAAGTAATACAATCAGCATCAAACAGAGCTTACAAAATGACAAATTGTGGTAACTATTAATCTGACACCTTTAACCACATGAACTACATTTGTGGTTATATATCAAAATCAAGGACCAATGAAAATATGTTTGCAGTAAGTAAGCCCTTCAATATGGTGGATTTACCTTTTGGGAAAAAGACTTAGAAGGAGTGGGGGTGGGGGGATAGAGAGATAGTAGGAGAGGGAGAGGTTAAAAATAGTACTAGAGGACACAAGAAGATCATGAACACTTTGGGAAGCTGGTGAAGACAGGAGAAAAACAGAAAGTAGGAACAAAAACAAGAACAGAGCAAACAAAAACAGGAAAACTAGAATCTGTATTTACTCTCCTATAAAAGTTAGAACAATCAAGAAATAAAGAGAAAAAAAGGACAAAAATGGGATAAGAAAGGAGAGAAATTAAAAAGAAGAATAAGAACAAGAATACAAACAAGAGGGCTGGAGATTTAGCTCAGTGGCACCGTGCCTGCCTCAAAAGCACAAGGTCCTAAGTCTGATCCCTGGTACCCAAAAAAAAAAAAAAAAAGAATACGAACAAGAAGAAGAAAGGAGAAGAAAAGTTCCCTTCAAGGCATGTCTCTGCTGTCACTGGTAGACATTGTGGATGCAGCATGCAGATCCAATTCAATTAATCTCAGTGAGCCAGCCATAGTTCACTGAGATTCAGGCTTGTTTCTGGCTGCAAGGCCACAATTGAGCTCCCTGACCTCCTATGGGTTTGCACTCTTCATGATTCTACTGCAGATTCAAGCTACCCTTCCCCACAGCCAGTCTGGGTTCCACTAGGAGGTGCTAATCCCACCACTCACCAACTGCTGTAGTCTGCTGCATCTTTTTTACAGTGACTCTTTTCACTCTCCCCATGGGCTTCAACTTTCAACAACACACCTCGGAGAAGCCCTTTCTCTGCTGATCACCACTGTGCCATCTTCTGGAGCTCATAACAATGCCCTTTTCTGGCCGTAGGCACCTCTGCCCTGGGGAATCCATGGATCTAGATCCCTGTGGAGCAGCCCATGAGTCCAAGCAGGGCAGGGCCTACACATAGAATGCAGTTATCCTGGAATTCACAAACCTTCCCAAAGCCTGGAGCCTTTTGGACCATCTCTCTTAATTACTGAGTAAAGGAACACTGAGAAAATAATTTGTAACCAATAGTGCACTTTTATAATTCATGTGTTATGTCCAAGAATATAGAATGGATCCAAATATAGTGTATACTTTGGGTTGAATCAATATAGCAAGATGAAAAAGGCAAAGATGTTAGGGAAATTGTCTATGTCTCCATATAGCCACATGGCCATTCAACCATTTATCCATCCATTGATTAAAAATATTTATTGAACATGCATGTGACAAATATTGAGCTAGGGAAGAAAATTAATTTCTCCCTGCAAGAGTTTACATTTTAGAGAGAGAAGGAGAAGGCTTTCCTCTCATGATATATCGAGATTTCAAGATTCAGCAATCAAGGATGCTTTTTTGGGATGAAGAAAAGTATATCCTGAGATCTGAAGTAGCAGTAGGAGTATTCACGTAAGGTAAAGGGTGAGGAGTAAACCAAAGGAGAGTAGGAGAGGTGTGTGCTATGCAAAAAAAAAAAAAAAAAAAAAAAAAGATCAGTGTGCATCAATGTCAATAAAGACTAGAAAGCAAGAAATGGAATTAATTCAGTCTTATTGAAGTGTTGATACCAAAAGAGTAGGATATGACATGAAGTGACGCTAATAAGATAAGCAGTGAGAAATCTTATAGAGCCTAGTATGGGTTGTATATAGGCAGAAAAATGATATGTTTGGATCTGGATACTAAAGTAATTACTCAAAATGCAGTGTGGAAAATGTGTTGAGCACAGTGAGACCAATTAAGAGACTAATGTTGTAACCTAATTGGTACTACGAGGAGATTATGTCCAAAACTAGGGAAACATCATCAGTGGGTTCTGGAAAAAGGAGGCAATTTTGAAAAGTCATCAGTAAGTGGAGAGTAGACATGACTAGTTGATTAGAGGTGGGAAAGAGAATGGACTTTGACTGAGTTTCTGCCTGGATTATGATGTCATATGTTGGCTGAGATAGAATAACTGATGGAGGATGAGGTAAGTTAATGAGGAGAAAAAGGATAACATTTATTTCTAACAACTTGAATTTTATATGTACAAGGTAGATAGATCCAAGAGAAGTCTTCCAGAGGATAGCTGGAATCCAAAACTATTGAAAGATAAGGGAATTTGAGTTTTAAGGATCATTATTATAATGAAAACAATTGAAGATGGGACAAGACCCAAGGGGAGTATATGAAACCACCTACTGAGTGAAAATAGAAGAAGGCCCAGGACAGAACTTTGAATGATATGGTTATTTAATATTTTCATTTGCTCCCTTAATGTCTGATGTCCCAAGTAGAGGTTTTAACAGTGCTGGCACTCTTTCCCTAGTAGATGTGGTCTTGAGTTATACTAAAACTTCTCATTCCCTTATCTATTCTACCCTAGAGATAAGGGAAGTTTTCTGGAGTTAATTCCTGTGCTAACTTGCTTTCTGTTCTTGCTCCCTCAGTCCTTCAAACACTCTAAATTCCTAAACCTGATTTACCAGACTCTGCATGATGTTTCTCTGGACAATTTCCTGGATAAATCATGCCGTTCTATTTCCTCCTTTAAAAACATTCCAGTAGATTTGAGGTTATTTTAATTCTTCCATGCTTATAAATAGACTCCTTGAAGTAAACCCCCTTCATTTGAAATACCAACATAGTCATTAATCTGAATTAAGATATGTTGTAAATTATGAAATAAACTTACCAGATTCCAAAGACTTAGTATTAACAAAGCAAGAGTCTTGATAATTTTATGTGCTTATATGTTAAAATGAAAATATAGTAAATATGGTAGGAATATAATATGCATATGTAGAAGAGATAGCACATTAGCATATATTAATATATATTAGTAGATACATTAGATTACAATATAGCATTAATAGATATGTCCATTAAAAGTATTAAATTTAATCTATTTATTTTTATTGTTATTTAATGAGTATCTTAGTATATTTGGGTTGCTATAACAAAATTCCATAAATAGATGGCTGATAAACAGCAGAAATTCATTCCTCACAATACTGGAATCTGGGAAGTTCATGATCAAAACACAGGCAAATTCAGCATCTGATAAGAAGCTGTCTCCTGATTCATAGAGGGCGGCCTTCTTGTTATCTTGCCACGTGGCAGAAGGGATAAGGGAACTTTTTGTGGTCTCTTTTTTAAAGTTTCAAACTTCATTCATTCAGGGTGTTCCCTCATGACCTAATGACTTCCCTAAGGTCTCCATTTCCTAACACCTTCACATCGGAGGTTAAAATTTAGACATAGAAATTTTGGGGAACACCAACATTTATTCTACAGAATTTAGAGTTACTAGGACATTTAAAATTTCATTAGTGGCTTGGACAGTGCTGTTCTAGACTATGATTGAAATAGGCAAAAACATAATATCCTTCTTTTGGTACTATAGCCAACTGGGTATATGTTTTGGTGGGGGTTTTTTTGTTTTGTTTGTATTTATTTATTTATTTGTTTGTTTGTTTGTTTTTGAGGCAGGATCTTTCTGTGTAATCCAGGCTGGCCTTGGACTCACTATGTAACCCAGGCTGGCCTGGAACACATGGCAGTCCTTCTGCCTCAACCTCCCGTGTGCTGGGATTACAGACACCCACCACCACCCCCAGCCTGGGTACATGGTTTTAAGGACCTAAAACATATGTACATAAAACAGTCTGTCATCAAAACACGGATAGATCAAAAGGGGAAAAATTTTACTTCTGATCCCATAAATAGAAAAAAAAATTTTTCTACACTTAGAAAATTCTTGCAAACGATCAATGACTAGTAACTAACATGATCAATTTGTACTAAGAATGTAACTATCATGCCAGATTTTCAGGTGCAATTAAAAAGGGAAATACCAATGGCAAAAACTAGCTGGAGGACAAGTACCCTAGAGAGCCAATTAAGGCAGCCCCAAACTAAGGCAATGTATGTGGGATTCAGAGGAGGTTTAGTAGACACTATGAAAATGGAATTAAGATTTGAATATTTATTAAATGTAGGCATTTGAAGAGCTATACTACCTATCAGTTCTGTGGTACAATGTGGGTTTAGATTTGGCACTCAACCTCATATTTGTTTAGAAAGAGAAAGTGTCATCACCCTTGAAAAAATACTTTACTGATGTTGTTGGATTGCTAAGGACCAGAGACAGCACTGCATGTTTTGACGGTGCATCCAAACATACTCATCCCAAACATTTTCAGAAATCCACATGTAGCAGGTCTAGCAGTATTGATATTGGCACACATTTCCCAGATCTCACTACCAAACACCTACTCTGAACATCAGCTGCTTCCTTGTATGATACTACTTTTTAATGATGCTAAATAGCTACATGTAGTAAAAATAACCCTAGAGGTGGAGACAGAAACTGGGAGTTCACAAAACCAACTGAAAGTGACGCACTTAGCCGAACCCTTAAAATAATGTCAAAAATATTTGCCATCAGATTACTTTAAAATTACACAGGGTCATAGAAATGAACAAATTTTATAAATAAGGAAGCTTTATATAAATATGATTGTAGTATTTTTATGACTTCTGCTTCAATTTTACACATTGATTTTTTTCCACTGGAAATCTGTATATTTCCAGAAGTAAAATTTTAATAAATAAACTCATATACTGTGGCAGCAAAGTAGCTCTGAGCTAAAGGATCTGTTAATTGGGCTTCTGATATCCATCACCATAATAAACATGTGTTGGTGTGCCAATGGCTGGGTGGAAAGGTGTGGGCGTGTAAATGTGCTTCAGAGTCAAGGTGTAGAAAGAAAACATCACAGCTAGAAAAAGCCGCACTTCACTGTTTTGAAAAAAATGTTTCTACAATTTAACCCAGCTGATCTGTTTATAGATCAAAATAGAATAAATGCATACAGTTTCTCTCATTAATTTCTGATAAATAATAAGACTTGCAAATAGTTTCCTTCCAAGCATATGTTATCTGCTCTTGGCTTTAGCAGCAGCATATGCTTTGACATACGATGCTACATCTTGTACCAAATGCACATGACTCACATGTAAAACAAAGGCTGAACAACAGATGAGCATCTCACAGACTGTCTTCTTCATATTCAGTGTTCTTTTAATAAAGCAGAGGGAACATGCAAATGCCTAAAACTGGGACACTAAATTTCATGACAATGGATGTTACCTTATCCATTCTTAAAACACTAATAGAAAGAAATGGGTTAGATATCTACCACTATAATTTTATTTTGTGAAAAATTTTCCCTTACAAAACCTCTTCTTTGTCCTTATCCAACCCTGTAGCAATCTGCCACCTGGGGAACTGTTCTGGATACACAATAATCAAAGTAATTCCTTAGTTTTCAGCAACCTAACCAAATCAAATATTTTCTACATGTTCAGCACCAACCTTGCAGCAAGGCTTCTTAAGAACACCAGTACATTCAAATAGAAACCTAGGAGTAGAACAGTTGATATTTATACATGAAGCAAGTCATTATTATACCTAAATAGAAACTTCTGTGTTAGTCAGAGAAAATAGTAGATTGTATCATCAGCTATTGTCAGACTGGGATCACTGGAGTGTTTGAAACTTTGATGTCTATGACAAGGGAGGATATGACAAGTGATCTGAGTATAAACCACAGGCTAAGAACTTCTGAGACGAAAAAGGTGTTGCACATGAGCCAACAGCATGAAGGTTGAAATCAATGTTTCCAGTACCAGCAAGAAGGCTAGTGTTATCAGGGCTAAAGATTTTGTGGGGATTTTTTTCTGAGTTAAAGTTATATAGGGATTTGCTTTTAAAGAATTTGAACTGCAGGTTGAAAATGTGACAAATGATAGGTAGACATCGGAAAGTGACGCTGTTCTTATTTAGAAACCAGTGAGCATAAAACTAGATTAACTTTGGGTAGGCTTCAATGAGAATTAAAGGTAATAAAAAAACCTAGACAGTAGGAGGCCAGGTAGAGTACATTTAAGCAATTCAAATGTGTGTTAATGAGAACTTAAACTAAGGTATTACTGGAATAAAAAATAAGAGTAAAATAGCCTGCTCTTCATATTAACAAAGATGGCCATCATCATTCACCTCTCATTCCCCATCTTTTGCTCTATCCTCTTCTATTCACTCTTTCTTACTTCACTCTCACTTCAGCTTTTTTTTACTATTTGCCAAGCACTGTGCTACCCTTTGCGTATGTTATCCCTTAATTTTCATTCAATTTTAGGTGGTTATTTTTATCTCTTTCAGATGAGTAAACTAATGCTTAAAAGCCAAGTGCCTAGCCATCTTCCCCAGAGCAGTCAAGATTCCAGTCTGCCTCTATGTAACACTGAAGTCAAATGAGTAACTAAT
This sequence comes from Heterocephalus glaber, assembly GCF_053883595.1. NCBI lineage: Eukaryota > Metazoa > Chordata > Mammalia > Rodentia > Bathyergidae > Heterocephalus > Heterocephalus glaber. The sequence continues at coordinate 81,088,960 of NW_028258315.1, read as the reverse complement.
GCACTACCCTCAGACCTAAAGTCCTGTTGAAGGAGTTCAGGAAAAGCCACCCCAAGTACTTTGCTTCAGCACACTCATTATTCAACCCGAGAGCATTTGGGGAACAGAAAAAGGAGGGAGAAGCCTTCTTTGAATTTCCTTTATGTACTTAATGACTCTATCCTCCAAAAGGAGCTTGGTTCTCATGAATTTCCTCCTCCCCTAAATTGCTTCTATTCTCTTCTCTAGAGCTGACTGGATTTTTGAACATTCACTGTTCTTCGATGTGATAACCAGTGTAATAATAAATTTGCATACTTTTCTCATGACACCTGTCTACCATGGGTTTATATCCTAGACTCAGTTATTAAACCTTGAGTGGATACAGGGAAAGCTTCTTTTCCCTCCAGTATATTATCCTGGGATGTGACTTCAATCTCTGATTATTTCTATTTTCTATTTTCCTTTATTTTACTTTTTAAATGTCTCTATTAATTTAAAATTAAAAGTAAAATATGCATATAAAAACAACTGAAGCATTGCAGAACTACACAGATTTCAAGGTTAATGTCCTCATTAATTCCTGCACCCCATTCCCCATGACTAGCTTTTATCCTCTTCACAGAGGCAACCAACAGTAATAATTTAGAGTATAGCTTTCATGGATTTTGTAATGCTGAAAGCAATCTTTAAGACTTTAAATCTTCAAGACTTTAACCTGCCTTGGATTTAGCATAATACATGAGTTAGATTCTGTCTTACTCCCTTTGGTGTGGGCAGAGAGTTGGAGGAACAGAATACTCAAAACGTATGTCTTATACACTGATAATCTTTTCTTTCTTTACAAAATTATATCTTTTACTCTTCTTACAAAATTTGAGAAATATAATCACTGCCCACAATCCCCTATTGTGATTTCCTCTGCCATTGGTAGTCTGAGAGGCAATCACAAAATCTGTCACCATGCTGTTACATTTTCCTCCAAAACAATGACCTAACTAAACTTTTCTTTACAAATTACCCAGCCCCAGGTATTTCATTATAGTAAGTTCATGTAGGCAGTTATCTGAAGACTCAACTAGGCTGAATACCAAAGATGTTTTTTTCATTCACATGTATGATACCTCACTCCACTTCTTTTTTTTGGTAGCAGGGGATCAAATTCAGGACCTTGCCCTTGTGAGGCAGGCACAGTGCCACTGAGCTAAATCCTTGGCCCAACTCACTCCACTTCTACACTGCATTTGTGTCTATTAGGGTATCTGGGGTTTTTGCTTGGTAGTTTAAAGCTGTAAGAGGTATAGAGTTGTACTGTCAGGCCAGTTAAGGACTATGCCTATAACCATTGCATAGTATCATTGTTGTGTCCTACTGATCAAAGTAGTCACAGGACCTGATAAAATTCAAGTGATTAGGAAATAAATTCTATCTCTTTTTTTATTTTTATTTATATATTAATTGGTACATTTTAGGTATACAATACATTTACATTTATCATTGGGTGTTTGCACCTGAACATGATGTATCTTACTTCTTATTTTTTCCCCATTACCTGTGCACCCTTCACCCCCACCATCCTTCCCTATTTATATAGATTGTCTCCATTTTTTTTTCTTTCACATAATTTTTCCTTTCCTTTCTTCCCTTTCCCCTTCCCCTTCCACCACCCCTCCACCTTTGGATCTTTTCCTATTTCAAATTATCTATTTATCAAATTACCTATTCCTATTTCAAATTATTCATTTTAATCATTTTCAACCTTATTTACACTTTCAGTTTCTCACACTAGAGATACTATTCAGTATTTACACATGTGTGTCCTGTTTATTTCACTTAAGAGTATGGCCTCAATATGCATCTATCTAGCTATAAATGACTCTAGTTTCTCATTCTTTATGGCTGAGTAGTACTCCATTTTATAAAAAAAACCCCACACCTTCTTTATCCAGTTTCCAGTTGATGGGCACTTGGGCTGTTTCCAAACCTTAGCTATTACAAACTGTGTCACTATAAACATGGGTGCACATATATTGCTGTGGTATGATTCTTTTAATTCTTTGGGGAAGATACCCAGTAGGGGAATAGCTGTGTCAAATGGGACCTCTAGTCCTAGTTCTTTGAGGTATCTCCATACGGATTTCCACAGTGGTTGCACCAGTCTGCACTCCCACCAACAATGGAGAAGGGTTCCTTTCTCTCCACCCCCCTGCCAGCATTTGTTATTGGTTGATTTCTTGATAGCAGCCATTCTTTGTGGGGTGAGGTGGAATCTCAGTGTTGTTTTCATCTGCATCTCTCAAATGACCAGTGATGTTGAACATTTTTTTCATGTATTTATTTGCTGTTTTTACTTCTATGTCTGAGAAATGTCTGTTCATTTTGGATGCCCATTTTTGAATTGGGTCTTTGAATTTGAGGGGTCTGATTTTTTTCAGTTCTTTATATATTCTAGATAGTAGTCCTTTGTCTGAGGTACAGCTGCTAAAAATTTCTTCCCGTATTGTAGGTTGTCTCTTAGCTCTGTTGGTAGTTTCTCTTGCAGTGCAGAAACTTTTTAATAAGATGAGATCCCAGTTGTTGATTCTTTGTGTTAGCTCCCGTGCTACTGAAGTTTTGTTCATAAAGTCTTTTCCTATGCCAATGTCATTGAGAGTTCTACCTAACTTATCTTCCAGCAAGTTTGTTTCTCTCTTGATATTTAGCTCTTTAATCCACTTTGATCTTAGTTTAGTGCACAGTGATAGGTATGGGTCTAGTTTTAATCTTTGGCAGGTTGAAATCCAGTTTTTCCAACACCATTTATTGAACAGGCTATCTTTTCTCCAATGAGGGTGATTGGCTCCTTTGTCAAAGATGAGGTGGCTGAGTATGTCTGGAGTTGTTTCTACATCTTCTAATCTATTCCACTGAACTTCAGATCTGTTTCTTTGCCAGTACTGTGCTGTTTTTATCACAGTAGCGTTGTAATATAGCTTCAAGTTGGGGATTGTGATACCCCCAGCCATGTCTCTGTTGCCCAGAACTGCTTGTGCTATTCTAGGTCTCTTATGGTTCCAAATGAATTTTTGGATTGTTTTCTCTAGTTCTGTGAAGTATATTGTTGGAATTTCAATTGGTATTGCATTAAATCTATATAGTAGTTTTGGAAGTATGGCCATTTTCACTATGTTGATTCTTCCTACCCAGGAACAAGGGATATCTTTCCATTTTCTTATATCCTCTTTGATCTCCTTCTTCAGAGTGCTGTAGTTTTCAGTGTAGAGGTCTTTTGCTTCCTTTGTTATGTTGATTCCTAGATATTTCATTTTTTTAGATGTTATTGTAAAAGGAATTATTTCTCGAATTTCTCTCTCAATGGGTCTGCTATTTGCATATAAGAAGGCTATCATGTTTTGAGTGTTGACTTTATATCCAGCTGCTCTACTGAATCTGTCAATTAAGTCCAGAAGTCTTTTGGCTGGGTTTTTTGGGTCTTCTATGTAAAGTATCATATCATCAGCAATTAATGACAGTTTCACTTCTTCCTTTCCTATCTTTATTCCTTTTATTTCTTTCTCTTGTCTAATTGCTATGGCTAATGTTTCCAGAACAGTATTGAAGAGGAGTGGTAATAGTGGGCATCCTTGTCTTGCTCCTGATTTTAGCGTGAAAGTTTTCAGTCTTTCCAGGGAAAGACCCAACCCAAAAAGAGAACTACAGACCAATCTCCTTAATGAACATAGATGCAAAAATCCTCAACAAGATACTGGCAAACAGAATACAGAGGGTCATCAAGAAGATCATACACCCTGACCAAGTCGGATTTATCCCAGGGATGCAAGGATGGTTCAACATCCGTAAATCAATAAATGTAATACACTATATTAACTGAGTCAAGAACAAAAACCATATGATCATCTCAATAGATGCAGAAAAGGCATTTGACAAAATTCAGCACCCATTCATGATAAAAATGCTACAGAAAATTGGAATAGAAGGTTTTTACCTCAACCTGATAAAGGCTATCTATGAAAAACCAACAGCCAACATCATACGAAATGGTTAAATTCTATCTCTTGATGGAAGAGTGACAAAGGCAATGTCCAAATGCATGGGAGCATATGGCTGGAGAGATGGTGGCAGCCATCTCTGGAAGATGCAATCTGGAATAAATCAGTGTTTGGAGAAGAGGCAACAACATAGGGAAAGCAATAACTGAATCAAGTTTTCAAGAATCAAAGTGCCAAAGATAGAATCAGAAACAGTTTGAGTGAAATATAATACAGAGTACAGATGTTGTCCAAATACATAGAGGACTGAAATTGCATGCATGCTTAGCATGTGTGGATACACACACCTGGCTGTGTGTATGCACACATATATACATACAAGTGCATATATATATATATATATGTATATATATATGAAATTATGAGTGTACACACATATAATTGTCCCTTGGTATCTTCAAGAGACTAACTAGGAGAACCAACTATGTATATGATTATGAAATACAAGGCCAGATACGTGAAAAGGACTGGGGAGAGCATAATGAAAGGTCTTGTCACTGTATTCAAGGGGTGGAAAGACTCTGGAAAGTTCCAAGTAAACAACCCACAGGGACAAAGTTTCTTTTAAGAAAATGCTTTTCCCGAGTACAATGAAATAAAAAGATGAAAGAACAAAAGTTAGAGGCAAGTACATTACTGGAGTACTTTTTCACCAAGAGGCAGAATGACTTCAATGGATTTGAAATCCCTATACCTGAGTTTGAATCCTGGCACTGACCTGCACTAATTGTGTGAGTTGTGCAGATTGTTTGTTCACTCTGTGCCTCATTTTCTTATTCTGAAAAACAGACTAATAATACACATGGTTGTTAGAATAATTACACGAGCTAATCAATTTGGAGCAATTAGAATAGTGCTTAGTATATAGGAAGTTGATATTTTCTGGAATTATTTTAAACTCATATTTCACTGTGCTATTGCAACTGGAGTTTACAATTTGCCTGCCACAGTATCCAACTTAGTATATTGATGACTCAGTTAGGTAGTCCTATTAGTCACCCCCTCAGTCAGATGAGAACACTGAGAGATATCAAGGAACTATGGAATGTCTCCAAGGCCAACCACCCATCATTTGGTAGAAACCAAATTTAGCAAAGATAGAATGAAATCAGAAAAACTTAAAGGCAAAATCTGAGTTTTCCATTTTAGATTCTACATTTTTGTTTGTTTGTTTGTTTTGGTTTTGGTACCAGGGATCGAACTCGGGTCCTTGTGCTTGCAAGGCAGGTGGCGGAACCACTGAGCTAAATCCTGGGCTAGATTCTACATTTTTAAAAGACAGAAAACACATAAACACATACATACTTAGAGAACTGCACATTTCTTTGCAGGGGTGATTGCTATTTTTAAAACATTATCTCTGTTATTTTTTAAACTGTTGTTTGAATACAAGGTTTATGGTTGCTGAAAATTAAATTTATTCAGGATGACAAATTACCATTTGCTTAGACAGAGAGAACAATTAGGCTTCTCATCTGTCAGAGGGAAAATAGGTAGCACATCAAGTTTTCAGGAAGCACCGGAGCTCCTGGCTTCTCTCTGTTAGCAGGCCTACCTGGTGCTTCTGTGATTCATTCTGATAGCTCCTTAATTAAGCCCACTTTGATATGCAGGCAGTTTATTTAGCCTTCTTGGAATACACATCATGGAGTAGATGAAGCTGGATTTGTAGACCTGAGGGCAGAAGTAACAGGAGATTTAAGATTATGAGTTCCTAAAAGGCAATGCATTTTTATTTCCTTCTTTCTGTAACTGTTATTTTGTGATACAAAGGATACTTTGGTGATGGCAGGAATATAACTTTAGAAGACATACCTAGGGAAAAAAAATAAAGGAAAGAATAAAAAGAAAACATCTGGGCTAACAGGTAGTCTTCATGAGGTAAATACTTCTTTTTCTCTCTTTGAAACATGTTTTGTGAGACAAACTGTAATAAATAACATGATCAAAAACCTTTCATACTCACACCAGGAAGAACTGGATTAAGGGGGCTTCTTGTGAACTCTTTGGGCTGGCTCTGTTTGAGGGTATCCCTTAGATCCCTTTTTACTCTCCATTAACTCATATCTATTATCCATTGGAGAAGGAATCAGTGGGAAAGTTCTTGCATTCTTTCCACTTGGCCTCTAACCAACAGTTTCATGAGGTCTTTTATTTAATAGATGTTGCACCCAAAAGTTAGCTGGAAGGTTCGTTTTCATTCAAAACAACTTGGAAATCATGGGAATCAAACTTGCTAAAAATTCTTCGCTGGACCAAAAAAGGAGAAAACAAACAAACAAACAAACAAAAAATTATCTTTTTTCATCCTTTCCCTTTTCCCTTTTCCTCTGCTTTTGTTCTAACCAGATGGGTTCACTGGCCAAAACTCAGCAAACTAGAAAGTTAACTAGCACCTTTTTCCCTGATAGGAAGTTTACCACTGGAGGCATGGAGGAGGAAGTATTTGTTGGCTCTCACATTTGGAACTCAAATTGGCCCCAGGAGAAAGAGCAGCCTTGTCCTCATGAGCAATTGCCTCATCAGCAATGTGGACTACAGTACATGGACAAAATGGGAAAAGCTTTTCTTGGCCACATTCCCTTTCTTTAAGTGATTTTGTATGAATAATTCATGCAGGCCAAATAGAGGAAATAAAATTCTCCTCCTACCATAAAGTCAGGAAATTTGAATTATTTTAGGATTACTTAGACTTATTATTATCACTTTTAGGGACACTCAAACCAGGAACCTGTGTTCTTAGCAGTGGAAAATAATTCCCAGTTTTGTTCTGCTTTTACATTATGTTGTACAAGTTATGTAAAATGTCCAAATCTGTTTCTTAATGATTAGAGTAGAGTAGATCGAGGGACCAAAGCCAAAACATCTCATTTGTAGATGAGAGGCCATAACTAATCTGAGTGTAACTCAGTGTTATGTTTCTAACAGTACTAGGCATACTGTTTGTGTTGTTTTTCACCATTAGGATGAATGTGGAGGACTTATGAAAGAGGTAATTATCTATATTAATGCAAAAGGTACCAAAGTGTGGTCTAGATTAAGCACAGGGGGAAGAACTGGCAGAAAAAAGAAGACAAGGACTATAAAATGCTTCCGCTCAGATAAAGTACTGAGGGGAAATTGCAAGAGTCAGTGTAATCCAGAGAATCCCGCTATCTACACTCAGAGAAATTTAAATAAGTGGGCTATGCACCAGCTGTGTATGCCCAGGTGCCAGGTTCACTCCTCTGGTACGCTGTGAAGAGATGGCAATCTCTTTCAAATTTTACTCCATTGAAAGGAGGTTCCAACTGAGACCTCATTTTCTCTGAGCCTGATGGCTACACCTGCAAGTAACCAGTATAAGAAAAAAGTGACCAACACAAATGTCCAAATTAATTTTTTTATAAGGTTATAATGAATGCTCTCACATAATACTAGATTAAAGGGCTCTTATCAATCTCTAGTTTTAATGTTGATAGAAACATACAGAGCAGGGGACTTATTTCACAACCAAATGTTTATCTTCATTTCTTCTTTCAAGTCTAAGCTTCATTCCTGTGAGCAAATAGCAAAGGAAAAAGATTGGAAGTTTTCCACCTAGGTTTTTGGTCAAGCTCTGTCAATTTTTAAACACTAATTTTAAGACCTGTTCTTGAAAACCACTTTGAGAACTTAGCTGGATTTCCTCATAGATGGTTATCATTAAGTATATGAGGAATGAGAAGAACTTCTGATGAAGCATGCTCCGTGTGGTAAGAGCATCCTCCTCAATAAAGCTGTCTGCTTAGGTTGAAGGGAGCTGAAAGTATCCCTGTATCTGGGACCATGTCATACCTGGCAGTCACTCAAGGACATAGACTGTTTGGCCTCACAGCCTTGAAGGTTCCTCAGTTTTCCATATGTAAGAAGCCTAAACAAGTAGGCCCTCTGATAACCAGTCCATGTGGCTGGATGGGGCAGCAGATAGCCAGAGCAGCTCCTAATAGAGAGCTGCAATAATGTCGCCACAGGTCCAGGGAGCACAGACAATACTTTTTTTTTTTTTTTTGCCAGTGGCATGCATAAAACTTGAACTTGAAAAGCAGCAGCTTTTGCTGAGCATCCTGGGGTAGAGTTCTGGAACTGAAGACATTTTTTGGAAGGACAGGAAAAAGCCAAGCTGAGGCAATAATATCAATTACAATAAATAGCTTTTGTCACAAGGGACTGAAGAACATGGCAATTATCTACATCTCTGTCTCTGAGGTCACATGTAGTCTATACATATCATTCCTAAGTACATTTCTTTATTCAAAAGGTACTTGTTGTTCACTTATAATGAGTCTAATTAAAGTACTGAAAACTAAGAAAATGGTAATCAAAGTCAAATTCAGAAAAAAACAAAAATTGCTTTTCCTAATATTTGAGAGTTCTAGACTATGACTTAAATTTGCACTATAAAGAGAATCATGAATAAAATTTAAACTTGGAAAAATTTAGGTTTTGAATTATGTATTTTAACAGAAAATGTCACCATTACTTTAAATACTCACAGAAATATTCAGAATCCTCCTCCAACTGTTAAAAATGTTAGTTATAATCACAAAAATTTATAGATGGTATGAATTTTTTAATTAATAAGGACATTTTTTCATATTATTAACATAATTTTTCCAAAAAATGTCATTGAGTACCTAGTATGTATCTGTTGACAATAATAAAAATTACATTAGATACAGAGTTAATCTAAATGGTATGTCAGAAGCAGAAACATATTTTTTACTTTCAAGGCCTTGATTTCTCCTCATTTATATTCATAAAGCACATTATAACAAAAATACCTTAATAAAACATCACCATCAGGATCACATTGTCATATAGGGATCCATTCCTAATTAATTCATGAATGCTACTTACTGAGGTCCATGGAGCTACTCCTTAAATTGTTACTATCAGTATCCTCAATATTTTCAGATAAAAATAAAAAATCTGAGATTTAGAAAAGGATTAAAATAAGACAAGAATTTTAGGCAGGAGAATTATTTTGGTCATTTTAGATAAATCATAAAATTGATGTGTCGGGAGCAATGCTACATAACTTTAGGGAAAAATCATTTGGTTAGCCTAGTTCTCCTGCCTACAGACCAGCTATGGAATTCTGAGACATAATTCCATTTTGACCTCTGGTCACAACTGAGACTTCAATGATCTGGTGATGCTGTGATTCTACAGGACAAGAAACATCCTGGGAGCTGAAAACATCCTGGGAGGAACAAACATCTACTCAGTTCCTCCTTGTTCTTGGATTGTTACATCTTATTTACACGGATGTACTGAACTCTCAAAAGTTGTTTGTTACATCTTGTTTATGCCGACGTACTGAACTTTCTGCAAGTCATTTGTCACATTTGTTTCTCCCGATGTACTGAATAAAAGGTGCAGTAAACTGGGGGATTTCATCTTTGCTGCCCAGAGCAACACTGATCAGACACAAATTTCAGCTGCTTAGTCTCATTTTTCTACCTTTCCTGTATAATCTAATTTGCCTTGTGCTGCCATGGCTCTCAGGAGACTAGGACTTACTGCAGAGGTTCTAGTAACGTCCCCTTTCCCTGATCCCTATATTGATGCTTGTTCACTTAGAAACTTTTCCAACTCAATAACTTATCTAAAACTTAGCAGAGGGCCGGGAATTTAGCTCAGTGGTTTTGCTGCCTGCTGCGCAAGCGCAAGAACCTGAGTTCAATCCCCAGTACCGAAAACAAAAACAAAAAAACAAACAGCAACAATAAAACTTAACAGAGGATTACTTGCTTATTTACATAGGTAGCTCATATAATCAGTTGTGATCTGAGACTGTCAGCTTCTAATCACTCAAAGGGTGGGTGCTGAAGTCATTTATTTATTTCTCTCTATATTCAAGAACAAATAAAAATTTGCATATTTTTTCAATAAATATCAAGTTCTTTTGTTTTTTCCTTTGCTTTGACTTTTGAGACAGAATCTCACAATGTGCTTCAGGCTGGCATTGAACTCACTATGCAAACCACATTGGCCTCAAACTCACAGTAATTCTTCCTGCTTCAGACTCTCAGGTGCTGGGATTACAGGCATGTGCCACAACATTTGACTTTGAATTCTTATTTTTTACCAGGGAATCTGCTGTGTTTGGGGGAGTTAGTGATAAATGAGTTAACACTCCTATCTAAGAAGAAGACAATTCCAGGAAATGGTAATAGAAGATTCAAAGACTATTTGAATCTTGAACCATAAGGTGGAAATGAGCTTGCTGTGAAAAAAAAGACAGAGAGGAGATGAATGGGGAACTAGGGAGATGAATTAGGAGATGGTTGATGTAATTACAGAAAAATAATCTGGGCTTCAACCATGGCAAGAGAACTGGTGAGATTTGAGTATTTTTTTAGGTCTAAAGTAAACATGATTGGTTAAAGGATAGGATATAAAATAACTCTTAGGCAAAAAGTTTAGCAGCAGGTCAGAACCTGTTCCTTTTGTTAATGGAAGAAGTGGGTTTCCTGTGGAATGGGAGAGTCAGCAGTTCTCAGTGTGTCATGTAAAATATGAGGAGCCTTTTTAGTAGAAATGGCACATAGGCCATTGATACATACTTTTGATATTCAAGACAGTCAGGGCTGGGCTTTGTTACATGCTAAACACACACACACACGACTAAGTACAGTCTTGGTTTTTGAGAGCCTCACCATCTAATGCACTTTGTTGGAAACAATCTTGGCTGCTGGAACCCAACCTCCTTTCTTTCTCCAGTAGTTATTTATCTTCATGAGGGTAAAGATCTCATTGTGTCCATTTCTGAAACTCCATTCTTCACCACAGAGCTGATGTTCATTATATGTTTTGTTAAGTTGGGCTGAATATAATCAACTCAAGCAGAGAGTCACTAGGCAGAAACATCAAAAATGCATATACCTGGAAAAAATATCTAAACTGTTGCTTTTGCTTTTCAGGGCCTTAAACTTCAGATGAGGCAACAAAATAGATCCTTAAAAAGTGAAATTTCAGAGATCATTTATTATGGGACAAATGCACAGAGCTAGAAAGACTTAGAAGGTGAGTGGAACGAAAGCTATGTGAAGGTTGAGGTGGTCAGGGATGGTTTCAAGGAGTCTTGGGAGATGGGTAAGATTGATAGGATTGAGAAGAAAGCCACCTGGTAATACATACAATACCATATTCATTAAAATGTAGCCCTTGGAGGTATCAATTTGAATAAAACAGTTTGACCTGCTGAGCAAGGATTTAAAATCTGAGACACATGAATGGAATTTATTACATTCAAAAGCCTACACTCCAGGATTTGTACACTGAAGTTTAGAGTCCACCAATTCTCGTTTCTTCTTTGGCAGAAACAAGGCAAAACAAAACCCCTAATGATTCCTTAGTGAGTAAATGGCTGGTAAAATGTCAGTATTCAAGGGGCTCTGAAAAGTAGTCACCTTCATACCTAAAGTGCTCTTCTTTCAGGTATATCACTTCCCTGAGTGCAAGAAATATCACCATTAAGATTAATCCTTGGGCCAGGGATTTAGCTCAGTGGTTTCACCGCTGGCTGCACAAGCGCAAGAACCTGAGTTCGATCCCCGGTACAAAAAAAAAAAAAAAAAAAATTAATCCTTAAGCCCTGACACATCATTTATTCTCCATCTAGAATCTGTGTTATAATGTATTTTATTCTAATGCTTTAAGGGACATAGGTCGTTGATTGTAAAATATCTAGCATAGGATGCATAAGTTGAATTCCAAAATCTGAGAGGGAATTTGAAAGAGGTGCCAAAAGAATTTCCCAGCTCCACTTTCATCTGGGGTAAATTTCTTGTGTTTCCCTCTGAGTTTTATAAAACATATCCTCTCACAATCAGAGAGGAAAATCTTCTTTTAAAAAATATCACTTGGTATCCAAATAACGTCCACATTATATTTTAAGAAGGATTATTGTTTTTAAAGCATTTGTGAAGAGAATGAGAAACAAAGAATAGATTCCCTGCTGCAGCAAAACAAATGACAGAGATCTCTAAGTGTCCCTGGACAGTGGCCACTCCTATTAGAACGCTGTATGTGTATTCATTTCTCTTGACTAAGAATTTTCTTGTTCATTTTCCTAGCACTGTCTGCCTTTTGCTTCCATATCTCCTTCTGTAGAATCAGCATCATTTTAAAATATTCACTAAGGGAACTTGCTGACTCTGCTCTTCACACCTGAAATGTCAGAGTTACAGCAAGAGTTTTTGATAAATTAAATGCTGGCCACCTCTTGTCCCCTAAAGACATTCATTGCACATGTCCTGTACTCGCCATGTTATTGATCAAGCGCCTGTAGTTCTCTCCAGATGTTAAAAAAAAAAAAGTCTAAATCCCTAATGGAAAGCTCACTGAAAAAGGTTGAAGATTTAGGGAACCAATGAACTATATAGAGAGCACCCTGTAATAAGAATTTTGGAAGAAATGTCAATTTTTCCTGGTTGCTTTTCTTTAGTCATAGCAGATTCACAGAATATTTTAACATTACCTTAGGTGTGTGAGTCCTGGTCCCCTTTGTCACAATTGATACAAGTATAGTCCCTCTTCCATTCAGTATAATAAACAAATCATGCACTTATCATATGATTTTTCCTTACTGGAATGTAAAGTCCACTATTATTTTCCCCTATTAATATGCAATTACCCCTATTTGAGTGCCTATCATATTGGACTTTGAGTCTTGGTTTAAATATTTGTATCCTCCACTAGACTAGAAAATTTATGAGGGCAGGAATTGAGTTGTAAATTTAGGAAACTCCCTAAAAAGCCAAAATAAAAGTGTTCAATAACAGAATTGAATAAGCAGAAGAAAGAACTTGTGAACTTGAAGACAGGTCATTTGAAATTATTAATTCAGATGAGAAAGATTTTAAATATAATAAAAAAATTAATTAACTCTAAAAAAACTTACAGAGCACCATCAAACAGAACAATATAAGAATTACAGGAATTCTAGAAGGAGAAGAAAATAAATTCTAGAAGGAATTCTAGATGGGTCAGAGAATAAATTTGAGGAATAGCAAAAACCCTTAAAATTTTAGGAAGGAAACAGATATACGAATTCAAAACTAAATAAACTCCAAATAGGGTAGATTAGAAGAAACAGTCCATTAAAAAGATTATGCACCATGACCCAGTGGAATTTATCCCTGAGGTTCAAGGAACTATCAACCTACTGAAATCAATGAATATAATATACCATATTAATAAAATGAAGAACGAAAACCACATCATCTTCACAATTGGTACTGAAAAGCATCTGACAAAATTCAATGTCCTTTCATGATAAAAATGCTCAACAAACTAGGGACAGAAGGTAGGTATGTCAACATAATAAAACACATTTATAAAAAGTCCACAGCAAATATTATACTCAAAGGTGGAGGACTGAAAGCATTTCAGACTTTGTTTCTATGTACATCTTAGTTTAAAGAAAATCAAAGTATGTTAGAAAATATTGTCAGTTCCGGGCATTGTTTTTTGAAGGATTGTCATAGAGAAGAGGACAGCCTACCAGTATTCCTTTAAAAAGTTACATGAGGAAAGTTTTAGAGAACTTTAAGGCAAGAACTGACTATGTCCCCCGTTTGAGAAAGCTGACAGTGACTACACTCCAGCCCTTCTTTCTGCAGGTGAATATGAAATACTTTTGTGCTTTCATGTTAGAAGTGATAGCTGCCAAAATTCTAGAACTGCTCTTATTCCTCTAATTAGTTCCTAATTGGGGATGCTATTATGCCACTCCTTAAAATGCAGAGAGGTCTGCTGCAGCTGTAAAAGTCTGTGTTCACCATTCAGAACCTTCCCGGCCTGAAAGGATGATAAACTCTTTACCTCTTCCCCTGAAGAGAGTGATGGGTTTCCTGTTTGTAGTCTATTGTGCTGTTGGTAAATCCTAGGTTTTTCTTTTATGCGCATAGGTCAGAATAGGAGAGATTTGCTTCTGGTTCAATCAGTATTTCTCCTGGAAGCCTTCAGGGGCCCAGGAGAGCTGTTAATCTGATCTGCTGGGTTGTGTATGGCTTGAGTAAAGAAGCAGGTTACTAAAACAACATCTGTGAGCGGTGGGACTTGATGATATATAGACTTCACCTGCTCTGGAACCAAAACCTATAATAAAGTTTACAGTTTATAAAACACAGTCTTAAAATATTTATGTGGCTCTGTAGGTGAATTGGATCTGTTTTTCAACTCTGCATGCAGTCACGCTGTACAAAAACTGACCTTGATATAGCAAAAAGAGAGCTTGTACTAAGCTGTTCAATGAATTTAGCTCTCTATGTGAATGGAGATTTAATGTTTGGGGGAGAGGTTGGGAAGGGTAGGGCAAGGTAAGGAAGAGGCTTAGCTCTCCTCATACAGAGATGGCAATGGGGCTTCACTTTATAAAACACTGACTATCCTCTAAGGCAGCACTGTATACCAGAAATTTATGCACTGATCGAAGTATTTGTATCTGTGCTATCCAAGATGGTAGCCAACTAATTGTGCATGGCTACTGAGCACTTGCGATGTGACTATCTGACAAATAAACTGAATTTTAAATTTTGTTGAATTTAAGTTAATTTAACCAGGGGTGGTGGCACATGCCTGTAATCCCAGCACTCCAGAGGCTGAGGCAGGAGGACTGCCACAAGTTCGAGGCCAGCCTGGACTACAGAGTTCAAGGCCAGTCTGAACTACATAGAGAGACCCTGTCTCAAAAATATAAAAATAAAAGCAAAAAATTTTAAATTAATTTAAAAATAAGCAGCCATATGTGGCCAATGATTACCATATTGAGCAATGTAGCTTTAAACACTGATTTTAATCTGTTTGAATGCACTGAATTCTTTATGAATGTGTGAAAAACTAAGCAACTATTCTACTTAAAAAAATGCTTAATATAAACACACACTTTCCAGGTGTTCACACATACTCTGAGACACGCCTGTGGATTTATAGTTGTTTGTGGATCTGATGACTTCTAAATTTTGGAATGAGACATATTGCATTTTAATTATGATCACAAAAAATTGTGTGAATCATATTAAATAATAATAATAAAATATATTTCCTTACTTGTAAAATAAGCCTGTTAATAACACCCACTTCATATATATGTTGTGGGAACTAAATGAAAAAATTCTTCGCTTTTAGGATAATAATTGAGTCTGCAAAAAATATTATACAACTGTCTCATTTTACAACTGAAGAGACGTTATGAGTCGTAATGTGTACCAGTCAGGGTTCAGTCAGGAAAACAACACCAAAAATGGGTGTATAGGATGGGAATTACAGCTACATGAATATGGGAGGAAGTAAAGAAGGGAAAGTCTGAGGAGAAATAGGAAAATAACAGAAAGTTACCATGTTGAGCTGAAGCGCTGATATGTGTGAAAAAGTTAGTGCTTTCTGGAAAATCCTAGAAGCAAAGTACTACTGGGCATCTAAGTCGGCTGTGAAGGGAGGACTTGTAGGGGAGTTACTTGTAGTAACTGTCCCTTCTTAGAAAGTTGTTACCTATGTACAACTAGGGCTTTTGTGCATGTAAGTGTCAAGTGTGCGGTGATGGGCTTGGGGTAACTGCTAGTTGACAGCATCAGAAACCAGGAAGAGAAGATGGACGCCAACTGAGAGGAGAGTGAAAGTAAACGGAGTTTACTGGATGCCCTTGGTATGCTGTGCTACTGTCTGGCTACCAAGTTTGTTGCTAGAGAAGTGGGTCTGGATTCATTTCTTTCTTCCAGTCTTTATACACATTCAGGTTTTGGCCAGAATTATTCTGTAACCACACAGAGAAAGTGATTCCAGGAAACACAGCTTCTAATCTTAAGTTGACAAGATGCACCTAGGCACATGGTGTAGCTTTTTAATTAATTATTTTAATTTTATCATTTATAAATGACAGTGATCTAAAAATTATTTATAAATGGTTTGATAAACAATTAGACACACATCCTCCTTATTTTATAAGTGATTTTCAGAATGTTCAGTGAGTGGCACAAGAACCCTCAATGAGAGGTCATGATCAGAAAACAAACTGTCTGATCCTCAGTCCACAGAGGGTTCTTTCCACCTCTACAGGAGCTGACAAAGATGCCCTGAAGCATTTTTATTGTTGTCACTTTTATGTTGATGATAGAAGATAAAGGGCTGAACAACATCTAAAGACAGTTCACTTTTCTATTCAAAGACACTGACTCAAGTGGAACTGGCCAAAGGATCACTGGAATACAGAAAAGGCTCAAGGCTGAATTACTCATAGGCTTTTTTTTGTTTTTTTTTTATTATAAAAGTGTGCTTTATTATAAGAAAAATTTAAATATAACCAACAATACTGAAAATAATGTAACTGGCATTTGTAGTCTTGGTCAGAGTTCTTTATTAAATAGGCATTTATTTAACTGTTCCATGACTAGTTAACAATCAGATTAAGCAACAAAAGAGATTAGCTTGAAAAAGTGAAGAAAACAGAATAAGGAACATTTGGCTGGGGTTTTTTGTTTGTTTGTGTTTTTCCATAACAGACATGGCTTTTAAAATCTACAATAGTAAATCTTCATGTAGAGAGGCTCCCACATCCTACAAGAAGGTTTTGGCAAAAATATTAAACAATTTTCTAAAATGTGGCTGAAGTTACAGTTCACATACTTTAATTTCTTATTGTCTTCTAAAAGCCCAAGAGCTTACACTTAATAAAAGAAAAAGCCTTCTTTACCAAACATATGAGGGGACCCTATGTCTACATAATCTGCACAGATCTGCCACCTTGGGTTTCTGGTCTTCCTCATAGAGACTGCCAACCCACAGACTGATCAGCACCCAGGGAGGTCCCTCCCCCCGTTTCTCTAAGGTGGGAGGAGTAAATTTGTATAAGCAAAACCATATAGAACAATAAAAGGAATTTCTGTCCATAGCAAATAGGCCAGTAAGCCTTGCCATCTGCTTTAACGCCGACTCACACTTAAAATACAGAAAACTCAAACTTACTAGATTTTTATTGACCACTGAGATGCTCATAGAAGATGCCATAGAAGATGAATTCAATTATACTCATAGGCTTTTTATGTCCGTGTGGATCATTAGCCTTTGGCTAAAATTCAAGTATATCTTTATAAAAGAAAACATTAGTATTACCTTCCTGGCAAGCAAGACTGAAGGGATGTGTTGTCCTCACACCCATTGTGCCAGCTAAGAAGATACATCAATCATGATTCTTTTTGTGACAAACTTATAGAAATAATGGTGTGTAAGCAAATGAAGTACAAACGAATTATTTATGTAATGGAGACATTTGTTCTCATAAATTGTCAAATTATATATAGCTGCTGATATGTTGGCTTTTCCTAAGGCTGTGCTCTTTGCTTTTATCAACTTTATATATGATTTATGAAGGCAGATGCATCAGATTGAAAAATGATAAAGAAAATGTGATTTGCCTACAAACAGAATCCAGAGATAAGCTTGAGTTTTAAAATATACTAAATCAGAAGAAAAATGATATAAAAGTTATCTTTTTGCACCAAAAATAATCAAAATTGACATTGAAATACTTCATACTTAAAAACCCATCACAAAAACTTTATGAAAGTGATATTGTCATGCTTTTCTTTGTACAAAAAAAGAGATTGAGACCCTAAAAATGCAAGAACTTATTTATACTTTTTTCTAAACCAGTGGTGAAGATAGGATGAATTTGCCTAGTTTTTAGTCTATAAATAAATTTATTCTTAAGGTCATCTAAAAATATATCTGGCCTTAAACTAGACTATAGCTTAAAATATTCTAGTCTTAACTCAATCATATACTGTACTTTATTTCTAATTAAAATTTGAGAAGAAGTTGTTAAAAGGAGTTCAAGTAAATTACAATAAAATTGGATGAGGAAAAATAAGAAATATAGCTAAGAGCCACACTCTTTCTGCAGTACATACTTCCGTGACTACACTTTATTAAGTGCATGATCAAATTAAACTTGTTACTGACTAGTGTTCTGTATACTTTACTTCCATGGAGACAATGAACACAGGCAGGGTTTATCTTCACAATTACTTAATTTCTTTGGCCCCACCTGTACCATGAAGAAGTATTGAATTACTATTCAGCTCTGTTCAAATAACTGCTATTTTTAAATATAGACATATTTCTACTAAATCATCCGTATCTGCTCTTGGATCAATTCTGGAGATAGCAAACATGGAATGGTCCATGCTGAAATGATCAATAATTAATCATTTCTGCAAACGTTTACCTGCCTGTAATCTTCACTGCATTAATCTAGTCCCAATTATCCAGTACCTCAAACTAGAAACCTGAAACATGGTATTGTATAGCAAAAGCAAGAGAGCTTGAGTTTGACTTTAACTTTGCATGACTCTTAGCAACTTTGCCTATTAGTGCCTCTGTCTCCTCACATCTAATAAAATCATATTGTATCACACATTCCAAGATGCTAGTGAGGGTTAAATGAGTTTGTACATATAGTGTTTAGATTTCAATAAATTCATACCTTTGATTCTTTCTCTTTTGTGCCTTGCATTTAATTTATAACCAGAGCATTGTATTTCTTCTCATAAAAATATTTCTTGGCCATATGAGATCAAATTCTCACTGCTTTTTGCCTTATAACTGATGAAGCTTTTTCCACTAGTGTCTAAAAATCTCTTAACTGTCTGTCTATTAATTGTTCATTCATCTGTCCTTTAACATATATAATTAGTCTAATTTCTATTCTACTTCTAATATGGACCAGGGTTTTTAGAAATCTTAAATCAGATCTTTCAGAGTGAATCTCAGACCCAGTTAGTAGATACTCAGGCAAAATGTGAATAAACTAAGAGCTTTCGGGGATAAGACAAGTTCATTTACTACAGGAAGTATATTTCTTCTACATTGCCTAGTCACTTGTCATTCTATTTCTCCTCCATTCAGCAAAAAAAAGTATACATAAGTTTAAATACAGAATTTTCTTGGGTTGGAATGAATAAGATTTAAAACCAAAGATCTATATTTTAGCACTAGATATGCCCCTTTCTAAATATAAGTTTTGAATAACTTATACTTTCTAAACATAAAATTAAAATGAAGATAGAGGTAATAGCCAATTCATAGTATTGTATGGAAAGTTTAATGTGATAATATAAACAAAAATGTACTATGAATGATTAAGACCAGACCTGTTCAACTTGGAGGCTCGCCAGGAACATATGACCCTGCTCAGCCAGTAATGTGCCCCTGTATAAACTCTGAAAGTTATTAAATGATTTTTAGCAACACTGCTTATTACTCATTTACATGGTGCTGGAGTGTGAATTGTGTAGGTAACAACAGAACATTGTGTAGGGGAGGGCACAGTGTCGAAGGGGTAAATCCACCTCCTGTGCCTGCCACACGCAATCAAATAGTCCAGGTATGTCAGATATTATATGTGCATGTGCAGTTTGGAGAGTGAAGTGCAGTGATTAGCAACAATAGTATTTTAACCTATCTAGTTATTTGTGCACCTGTGAAATAGCAATTCATTAGTATTACGTAGACATATTAGGTTTTCTCATTTAATTGTTAAACTTGGGCTTCTGTTATTTCATTTTACTGTTTAATAAAAATATAAGACAGGGGGCCGGGATTTAGCTCAGTGGCACCACCCCTGCCTCACAAGCACAAGGTCCTGAGTTTGATCCCCGGTACGAAAAAAAAAAAAAAAAAGAACAGGAAGTTTTATTACTTATATATACTAACTACATTATGTTATGTTATATTCATCCCAAAACTGTTCCTTTTTCCAGTGTGGCCTAGGCAAACCAAAGAGTTGGACATCCATGACTCAGACTGAGGCAAGCATTGGCCATTATTATTCCTTTCTGAATTGTATTGAAAAGGGGATTGCTTTCTCTAAACTCTCTGTGTTAATCAGATTTCCTTTACTGAGATGATGGACTCATATAAAGGAAAGTTTTGTTTTACCTTCCAGTCTTGGTGTTTTCTGTCCTCCATGATGAGTTGGCCCCATTATTTTGGGGCTTGTAAGGAGCCAGCACAGCATGGTGGAGAGCTCATGGTGAAGCCCAGCTTTTATCTTCGTGGTGACTAGTAAACAAAAGACAAGAAGAGGAAGGGGCTCCTGTCCTAATGTCTCCGTGCAGGGCATGCTTCCAAAGAACAGAGGGCCTCCCACTAAGCCTTATCACTTAAAGGTTCTACCACCCCCCATTAACACTCCAAGCTAGGCACCAGTTCTTTAATACACAGGTCTTTGGGGGATGTATCCTAACACAAGAGTCTCTAACTGTTCATGTAATATGACAATTTGTGCAACAATATCCTAGGACATGGCCTATCTCCAAGAACTGCACTAGGAATAGAGTAGATATAATGTTCACCTAACAAGTATATATAGTTTCACATTTGCAGTGACTACTTTAAGGTCCCACCGTCCTTTTGTACATGATATCAAACACAAACCTTTCTGTTGAAACCAATTTTTACTACTTTATTAGAGTGTCAGTTTAATTACAAACGAGAAGAGATATCAGATGGCAAGTTGGTAAGCAGAACTAACTCAGCAGATTTATAAAGGTTGTTTATGTCCTTGTCTTTTGCTAATCATCCCAAACAAAAACCAAAGGTTTTACAATGCATCAAAGAGCCCACTTCATAGCAAGAAACAAATAGAAAGTTACCACTATAAAAAATTTTCTAAACGTCCAAGCAATAAGACAGGAATGAAATTCAATAGAAATCAGAAAAGGATGGGTGGATAGATTGTCAAACAGAGAGAATAGTATACATCAACTTCTTGGTTTTCAAAATTGCATAATATCTAAGTGGAACAGAAGGGTGATGAAATATGAAAGTGACAGTGGAATACTAAGTAGACTAAAAGTCGAAGGTTTTGTAGCTCAGAGAGTTGTATGGCATTTGGGACAAGAAAGGCAGACTGTTGACTCTGGTAAGTCATTGAGTATCTGGAGTGGGAGTGCTTTTCAGGCAATAGCCTTGTGCAGCAACAAGGTTTGCTCTAGTTAGCTTCCATTGCTTTACATATATAGAGTCTTTTACAAGCCATATGAAAACACAGAATATGTTTTATGATCATGACAATCCTCCAAAATATGTACCCCGAAGCTTCTTCACACAAATACCTTCCTACTCACTCCTCTCATTGTTATCCTCCAGTTTGCTGTAAAACTACTCCTGAATAATACACAGCTTTCTGACTTTCCTGTCATTTAAGTCCCCAGGGCTTCTTGAGAAAAATGTTGAGGGTTGATAAGAGCTCTGGGCCTCTCTGTATCTGAGACACAGAACTTACATTTACTAGTTTCAAGACATTAGAAGAATATAACTCTTCTGAGATTTGGAACATGTCAGGGATCTATTTACTTTCCAAAATTGTTAGAACACAATAATATAGTGTAGTTAGAATTTTTTAAGCTGAAAACTATTTCATGTACATATATGTATCTTCATATATATATATATATGTATCTTTAAAAATTAACATTTTCCCGTATCAGCTTCTCAATAAATTAATTATATTTTCCCTGTAATAAACCAGTCTTTAATTACACAAGATACATCATGCAAATGTATAAGTATACTATAAAATATACATTCCCTGCTAAAGCAAACAAGAACCACTCAAGAGCCTCATTGCTGTAGTCCTAGACAGTGGTGGCAAATCTATGGCACTTGTGTTGTTTTTCTTTTAAGACAAAAAATGTTAATCTATGAATTGTTTTTTCTAAAGTAAAGCCTCAGTATTCAGGTTTAATTGCATTGTTGGCACTTTGCGGTAAATAAGTGGGTTTCGAGTTGCAGTTTGGGTGCTTGTCTCTAAAAGGCTGGCCATCACTGTAAGATGTAAACTCATAGTGGATCTAGAGGCAAATTAGGTTGGTTAATAAATTCTAAGAGGTAGTATAAGCTAACAGCTTATGGCATACCCTACATCATTCCAATCTGTCTTTGTCATCATATCACTTTCCCATCTCTCTCTTATGTCTCTTATAGAAAGTCTTCTACTTCCTCTTTATAAGGAGATATATATATATATAAGCATTAAGGGCCACCTTGAATAATTTAAACTATCCTCCTCATTTTGAGATTCTTAATGCCATCTACAAAGATGTTTTTAAAAAATTTCCGTGTTCCACGAAGCGGATTATTTTGGGTATAAGGAAGTGATTTTTTTTATGGTTGCTACAAGTGCCTTTTCAACATGTAACTCTTTTAGCATTATAAGTGGGAAGATGAGCTTGAAGCTTATCTGGTTCAACACTCAAAGCCCTTAGCTAGGCCAGCAGACCTTCCCCAGCTGCTGGAAGGGCTGGGTGCTAGCTGCTCACAGTGGCTTCCTTCTCTGGAGAATTATCCTCTGCCAGTGGGAGGCGCCTCATTCCTAGCCCAAGCCAATGACTAATTCATATAGCAGAAGAAAAAGGTCAACTCTGCTGCTCGGAGAAAAAAAAAAAATTAAAACTCAAGTTAGGGCTGAGGACGTGGCTCAGTGGCAGAGCATATGTCTGGCATACACAATGTCCTAGGTTTGAGTCCCACCACTGCCGGTAGAGAATGTAAGAAGTCAACTCAAATGTATTACTCTAGCAAAAATCTTTATATAGGAACCAAAATTTACATCTAGCAAACCTAAGTATTGCACCTCATCTTTTTTCACTGATTAAGATCTTAAGCACCAATAAAATGGTCACATTAAGTTACAGAATTGAAATAACTCATGTTTGTTCACTGTGCTATTATTATTTCAAATTTATTGTTTAAATGCAGTACTCTTTTAACTCAGTAATGACAGAAATCTTGCCCAAAACAAGTATGAACAATTCTTTAACAACTTGAACACATGTAATTGATTCTGCATGTGTAGGGACCTCTATATATTTGAGAACACTTCCAATTAACATCCATGTGGAATGTGATATTTATTAAAGGATACTTCATAAAAACATTGTGAATTTGAAAGCTGATGTACATATTATAAAGTGTCAGTGGAAACTGAAACACATGTCTAAATTTAGAGTTCATACCAACCAAAGACTTTTGGGCTGATAATTTCATAGTTGGATTTATCACTCTCTGCTCCCAGAGCATAATACTTCTGTCACCTCCACTCTCAGCCTTGATATTTTCTTCAATTAGATAAAGAGAATAAATAATTTTATCCCATTGATATATAGCTTTATTCAATAAAACTTGAATTCTAATGGTTTTGATTAAAAAGTATGAAAATGCTTTGTGATTTATTAGAAAAAAGGTAGTAAATAAAAGTTAAAGTTCTTTTAATACACAATCTCTCAAATATAGAAAGTGCAAAAATACATTATAACATTTCAATGAAAATGTTCACCCTTTTTGTAAACGTGATATCTTTTTTCCAGAGCTTCTGTTGATATAATTGATAAATCAATGTCTATATTTAAAGGGTAGAACACGTTTTGATTTCTACAGACATTGTGAAATGATAACCACAATCAATCTAATTAACAGATCTATCAAGTCATATTCCTCTTCTGCCTTTCCTCTACCAATTCATCTGTCCATGAACGGTTCTGTGTCTTAGCTATTGGGAATAATGTGTCAGTGAAAGTGGGAGTGTAGACACCCCTTCCATACATTGACTTCATTTTCTTTGGCTATATAGCCAAAAGTGAGACTGCTGAATTATATAGTAGTTCTATATTTAAATTTTTGAGAAGCCTTCATAAAGCTTTCCATAGTAGCTGCACCAATTTATGTTCCCACTAAATATAGACAAGTATTCCATTTTCTCTATAAGTTCACTGGTGCTTATCATTTTCTGTTTGATAGTAACTACAATAATAGGTGTGAGGAGATATTTCACCATGGTTTTGATTGCATTTCCTGATGATTGGTAGTTTTGAGCACATTATCATATGAATGTTGTCCATTTGCATGTCGTCTTTAGAAAAATTCAGACCCTTTGCCCATTTTTAAAAATTGGGTTATTTGTAATTTGTCTTTGTTATCAGTTTTTATCATTATTGTTATTTCTTTACTGTTGATTTGTAAGTGTTTGTGTTTATGTTTTAGGTATGAGAAATCTTATGTAAATATCCTTATTAGATAAATAGTTCAAAAATGTTTCTATTTCATAGTTTGCTTTTTCATTGTTTATTTGTTCTTTTTTAAGAAATCTTTTTTATTTCTACATAGTCCCACTTGTTAATTTTTGCTTTTGTTGCCTGTGTTATTATCTTTTGAATTTTGGATGATTATCCAAAATAATCATCTCCAAGATAAACATCATGGAATTTTCTCCTTACATGTTCTTTTAGAAGTTTTATGGTTTCAAATCTGACATTCAGAACTTTAATCTACCTTTAGTTGATTTTTGTGTGGTGTGAGATAAGGATCCAAATATATTGTTTTGCATGTGAACGTGCAGTTTTGCCAGTACTACTTGTTGAAGCGACTACCCTTTCCTCATTGTTGCTGGTGACTTTTTTTGAAGATTAGTTGTCTGTGTATATGTGTGTGTGTGTATGTGTGTGTATGTGTGTGTGTGTGTGTATAGCTTACTTCTAGGATTCCTACTTTTTTCATTAATTTGTATATTTGTGTTTATGTCTGTACCATGATATTTGTTCTCCATATCTTTTCTTTTTTCTTTTTTTCTTTCTTTTCTTTTTTTTTGGTACCAGGGATTGAACTTGGGACCTTGTGCTTGCAAGGCAAATGGTGGAACCACTGAGCTAAATCCCCGGCCCTGTTCTCCATATCTTTGTAGGATAGTTTAAGATAAACAGAATGATGCCTACAGATTTGTTCTTTACGATCATGATTGTTTTGGCTATTTTGAGTCTCTTGAGGTTACATATAAATTTAGAATTTTTTTATTTTTATAAAAGATGTCATTGGAACTTTGGTAGGTGGTTCACTGAATGTGTAGATCACTTTGGGTAGTGTAGACATTTTGATAATATGAATTTTTCTGATCCATGAAAATGGTGTCTCTTTCAACTTCTTTCATTAATGTTATGTGATATTAGCAGTCAAATCTTTTATTAACTTTATTCCTAAGCATTTTATTCATTTTGCTGTTATTTTAGTATGTGTGCTGCCGAAGCAAGCACATTTTGCTGTTATTTTAAATGAGGTTATGTTCATCTTTTTTGAATAGTTTATTGTTCATATATAGATAATAACTAATTAATATATGTTGATTTTATCTCAACTTTGTTGAATTTGAACTTTGATCCTAAATTAGCAAAACATCTGTAAATAAATTTAGGAATTTAAAAATTAATATTAAAAATAATATTAAAATAAGTAATATTAAAAATAATTATTTACATGTCTTGAGTATATATTTTTAAGAATGAAGTAAGTCAAGAATGTGTACTTTCAGAATAATGAAAAAGTAAAGAAAAAATAAAATTTAAAGAATGTTAGAATATGTATCTCTAAAAGCACGCTGCTATATATTAGTAACATACAAACTATATGTAAAGGTTTAGAAAGTCCACTGAAAGATAAAAGAATATTAATGGCTAGCTAACAAATAAAAACTCCATTCCCACTGTAGACAGAGAAAGAAAAAGAACACATGAGCAGTACAATGATATTCTACCTTTCATCTATCAAATTGCCACAGGTTAGAAACACTAATGATAATCAAAGCTGACTAGGCTATGTTAAGAATAGCCACTGATGAGAGTGTAAATGGCTGCAGGAAACCTAGAGGGTAATTTAGCAATATGTATCAAGAGCTTTCAAATGAGTTTGTGCACGTTGATGTACTAATTTCACTTCTAGGAGTCTTTGGTAAGAAAATGATACGTGCCGATATAGATACATTATAAGAAGATGTAGCCAAGTGGGATTTTTCCTTAAGTGCAGGCGTGTGTGTGTGTGTGTGTGTGTGTGTGTGTGAGTGTGTATGTGTGTGTGTGTATTTCAGAGCAGAAAAATTTTGGAAAAATTCTATATGTTCAGAGAGAAAGTAATTATCAAACAGTATGATGCATCTGTGCGATAAATGGTTATGCAGGTATTAAAATTGTGTCAAAGAATATTTTTGACATAAGGACATATAAAAAGCATTGCAAGAAAAAGCACACCAAGTTTATTAGTGTATAAAGGAAAAGTGAGGAAAGAAAAAGACACAAATATACTTTAAAATATTTTAAAGTTCTTATATTGGTCTATAATTTTTAAGCTTTATAGGCTGATATATATATCACAACCACATATTCATTTTAGTTTAAGTAAAAATTTGTGTATGATCACATAAAATATTAAAATTTCAAATTTTGAAACAATTTCCTGTATGCTATATTTTCTATTACCAGATTTCTAGTATTTCATTACTTATTTTGTGTCTAGTTGATCTATCTATTTGTGACAGTGGGGTGTTGAGGTCCCCCACTACAATTGTATTAGTGCATATATGACTTTTCATGTCTGTTAGTATTTGTTTTATATAGTTGGGTGCACTAGTGTTTGGTGCATAGATATTTATGATTGTCATCTCTTCCTCTTGGATTCTTCCCTTTACAAGGATGTAGTGCCCATCTTTGTCTCTCTTAATCAGTGTTGGTTTGAAATCTACTTGATCTGCCAAGAGGATAGCTACTTCTGCTTTTTTGGGGGTTCCTGTCAGTTGGAGTATTGTTTTCCACCCTTTAACTTTCAGTCTATGGGTTTCCTTTTGAATTAAGTGTGTTTCTTGTATGCAGCATATTGTTGGATTTTGCTTCTTGACCCATTCTGCCAGTCTATTTCTTTTGATTGGTGAATTGAGACCATTAACATTGATGGTTATAACTGAAACATATTGACTTGTCATTGCCATGACTTTTTCTTTTTGTTGGGTTCTCCCCCTTTACATTTAATTTCTTGTTGTGCCAGATGGGTTCATTCTGCTTTGTTTACTGGGGTTGTGATCCTCAATGTCTGTTCCTAGGATATTGTGTAAAATTCTTTGGAGTGCTGATTTGGCATTCACGAAGTTCCTAAGGTGCTCTTTGTCATAAAAGTATCTTATTTCTCCATCAATTTTGAAAGACAGTTTTGCAAGGTACATCAATCTGGGTTAGAAGCTGTTTTCTTTTAGGGCTTGAAATATGTCAGTCCAAGCTCTTCTTGCCTTGATGGTTTGTGTTGAGAAGTCTGCTGTGATTCTGATGGGCTTTCCTTTGTATGTGATTTGTTTCTTTTCTCTAACTGCTTGTAGAACTTTGTTCTTCTGTTGTGTTTCTGGAATCTTAACAATTATATGCCTATGTGTAGATGTTTTATGATCAAGGCTATTTGGACTCCTATATGCCTCACTTATCTGTATGTCAAGCTCTTTCCCCCTGCTTGGGAAGTTTTCTGTCATTATTTCTGTGAAGAGATTTTTTATGTCATCTGCACTCTGTCCTGTTTCTTCATGGACTCCAATCAGTCTTATGTTATTCTTCTTTGCATCATCTAGCAGCTGCTGGATTGATTTCTCATGTTCCCTTATAATTTTGAAGCAATTTTTCTTTTCCTGGTCACTAATTGCAATTTTATCTTCTTTATCTGAAATTTTGTCCTCACATTGGCTCATTCTGCTGTGTAGACTTTCAATGGAGTTTTTCATCTCCTGGAAATTTATTTGTATCTGTTTTATGGATTCCATTTGTTTCCTATGTTGGGATTCCATCATGTTTCTCAGCTCCTCTCTAGATTTATTAATTATGTCTTGCACTAGGGGCACAATTTCTCCTGTTATCTGAGAAATTATTTCTGATTTCATTTTTTTCTAGATCCTCTTTTGTTGTCAGTTCAGTGGGTCCAGGTGGTTGAGTATCAGAGTGTTCCATGTCATTTCCCTTTGGGGTTGCTGTAGGTGATCTGGAAGTCTGATTTTGAGACTTATTTATGTGTTTTCTCATTTTGACTGGGGGGGGTGCTGTTGGCGCCTGCATGGATTACCTCCTCTGAGCTGAGAGAGGTGGGACAGGGGCTGGGAGCAGCGGTAGGGATGGTGGCTCAAAAGCCCTTTCCTGTGGGCTGGGAGCATTGGGAGGGATAGTGGCCTGGAAGCCCCTTCCTCTGGACCAGGAGCAGTGGGATGGCAGCTCAGAAGCCCCTACCTCTGGGCCAGGAGTGGTGGGAGGGATGGTGGCCTGGAAGCCCCTTCCTCTGGGCCAGGAGCAGTGGGATGGGGGCTCAGAAGCTCCTACCTCTAGGCCGGGAGCAGCAGGACTCAGTACCTTGGTCTGGTGGTCCAGGGTCCTCTGCATCTTTGTAATGTGGAACCAGGTGCTTGTACCACCAGATTTTTAATAGAAGTAGGACAGAATGGGTTTTGGGGGAGTTTTTTGGTACAGGGGATGGAACTCAGGACCTTGTGCTTATGAGGCAGGCATGGTGACACTGAGCTAAATCCCTGGCCCTGGAAAGAATGGTTTCAAAACAGAAAAACTCTCCCACCTCCAATAAACAAGCAAAAACATAATAAATGAGACATTTAAATAATAATAAGTAATAAATAAGATATATTTTTAAAATCCCAAACAAAAAAACTTCATTATTTAAAAGTGTGATTTGAGAAAATAGAATTAGAATCAATTTAAATAAGACACTTTTAACCAAACCCTATCCTAGCTTAATGACTGAAAGATTGCTCAGAGATCATGTCATATTTGGAAATTCTTTTACAAATAGAAGCTCTGAGTTTTGTCAATCTGAATTTAAAATGTTATCTTCATTAGCATCACATGACAAACATGTCATTTATCCCTGCCAAGGTTGGTAATCATACATTAAGTACAGGTTGAGAAATATGATTGATGTCTTTTTTGTTGCCTTAATCCAAAACTGATCTAAGGTAGCTAGGTGTATGTAAAAGCCTCTTTTCATATTTTAGCAAATTACCTTTTTCTGTATATCTTACAAGAGTAACAGCACTAGATTTTATGGAAACAAAAAAGGCTAGAACTAGACATATTCTAAGAGGCATGCTGTTTCATTATTTAAAACATGTCCCTGATTTATTTGCATTGCAATAACTAAACCCTTCTTTACCCATAGCCTTAATTACCAATCATTTATTTTATAACGACTCTTTATTTCCCTGACTTCTTTTCTCCTTCCAGACTCCAATTTGTAATGTCACCTCTGTGAGGATTCATTATCTGGCATTCTGCACCCGGCAGAGGGGATTTCAAGCTCTACTCTCCATGCATTTATAAGTCTCCAGGTACTCTTGCCTGAAATATATCGTTGCTAGTCCTGGCTGTATGGCTGACATCCACATAAAAAAAAGAACCATTCCCCATGAAAAAGAGTTAAGCCAAAGATATGTGTTTTTATGCAAAGATGTGATTTACCTTTAAAATAGATTCTTTCATTTCAAATGTTTTACTGTGGTAATCTTGAACATGGTTAGCTCTAATTGTTAAATTTTGGGTGCTCCAAAATTAATGTGAATGCTTACTATGCCATAATTTCGTTAACTGGATATTTTTGTATCAATTTTTTAAATTTACTCTTTAAATTTTGCAATCTAGGAGCCATCTGTGTTTTAGCCCTACATAACTGAGCTAGAGAGCAATTCCTCCAGGATAGACCAGCCAAATGGCTTCCAAAGCTATCATCTCTCTTTCTGCTATAGAAGTCCTGATATAGGTCCTGTCTTTCTAGCTACTTATTAAAGTCTCCTGAACCCAAGATCTTCCTGCTTCCATTAATATATCTTCATGCTTTAAAAAATGTATATCTGAGGGAAAAAAATTTAAAAAGGGAAAGTGTACATCTCTTCAAAGTCATATCCATCTTGCAAACCTTAAATAATTCCTTGAGTTAATAAAAGCAAAGTTAACTAGCTGAAGTGACAAAGAAACTTTACAATCATAAGTAGCACAACAGAATAAAATTTAATTTCTCACTTGTGTATCTATCCAATATAAATGATCCTGGTTAGTGAGGGGAGGAGGGGTGTCTGACTCCCAGTCAAGAGCCCAGTTGCTTATGGTGTTGCCATCTTCTATATGTAGCTTCCAACTTTCTTCATTCAAAAGGTGAGAGACAATGGAGAAGACTCTCTCTCTCTCTCTCTCTATATATATATATATATAAAATATATATATATTTGTCACCTAGACCTGATAATGACACATAAATTGGCTGTTCCTATTCAATTAGAGAACACATCACCATCTATATTTGCCAGATTAGAACACGCAATTCTTGGTAGTGATTGGTAATTGTTCTATATGATATGGAAAGAGATTCGATATCTTTGGTAGTCTGTTTTGTCTGATCTAATTTCAAGGAGCAAACTTTTCAGTAAGGTATGCATGGTCTTGATTTAGCTCTTTGCTAATATTCTACCTTTTCTCATTCTTTGAGTTTGCACACCATGCATCTTAGTGCCTCTTAGAGATGCAGTTGTAAGATTCCACTTTTAAGCTACCAGATCTCCCTGCAAAGCTGGTTGTTGTTTTTTGGTATGTTTAAGTGTGTGCTTCTTTTATTTTTTTGTTCGTTTACAGATTAGTTGTACACAGATTTCTCTCTCTTTTTTCCATAGTTTCCTAAATTCCAAAGGCAGTTTGCAAATTGGGAAGTTCTTCAAATCATTTTTATGTAGCAATTAATACACATAATACATTTGATATATGGCTGTTGCATATCAGAATCTTCTATCTATGGTGACTTTGCTGAAATCAAGGTTTACTTTTTCTATCAAGTTCTTTCAGTGTAAAAAAAGAATAATAAATTTGAACCATTTACAGGAAAATGGAATCCATAGTGTTAAGTGAAATAAATCAGTCACATAAACTTAAATATTGCATGGTTTCTCTTACACGAGAAACACAAAGTATAAATAAAGGACCAAATTAAAAAATAGATAATAAGAAACCAAGAGATAGATCTTTTGAAAAGCAAAAAGGGACCAACAGATGGAAAGAGGGGGTAAGAGGGAAAGGGATCTAAAAAGAATTAAGATGTGTCATCTCCATGTACTAACTATCCACAGTGAATGCATTCGTTACATACTATAAGCATGTACTAATAAAAAAATTTAAAAAGAAATGTTTGACTAACAAATGTATTCCAGATTTTCCATACATGTCTGAGTATGTAACAGACATTTATTAAATATTTGTGGAATAAATGAATGGATGAACCTTTGCATTCCCAGTACCCATCAGTGATGATAACAGACTCTAAGAATACATGGAAGCAAGAAAGCAACACTAGTAAGGACAGAAGGGAAGGCAGGAAAGAGCAATTTGCTGGTTCTGAAATAGAACATCTCTCATTTCAAAGGTGATCTTCAATAATTTTGTGGTTTGAAGTCATAATTAATACAATTATTTAAGTGAAACAAATGAATAAACAAGTAAGTTGACATAATAGTCAGAGACATGGTTATGGACAGGGAGAGCAGTGACTTTCCTTAATGTAGGTTATGTATGAGGTAACTTCTCATTTACTTACAGGCCAAACTAGCTCTCAATTTCTAAGCCTTAATAAATACGACCTGGGGAAAAAAGATAAGAATGCCATAATTTAATGGGACCAGGTAGATATGACATGTTAAATCATACAAATGACCTGAATCTCACATTAAGATGATTTAAAGAATCCAAGAAACTTTTAAGTCTACATACAGCATAGACATTGTGTTGAATAAGTCTGCATGGGGAGGGCTAAGAATTCATAGTTACAGAACTATCAAGAAAGGACCTGAGGGCCGGGGATTTAGCTCAGTGGTTTCACCGCCTGCTGAGCAAGCGCAAGGACCCAAGTTCAATCCCTGGTACCAAAAATAATAATAATTAAAAAAGTACCTGAATGCTAAAATAAAACTCTGTAAGAATCTACTTTGGGTTATTTTAAATATTTGGATATGGTCGATGAATGTTTCTAAAAATATCTTGCA
This sequence comes from Heterocephalus glaber, assembly GCF_053883595.1. Lineage (NCBI taxonomy): Eukaryota > Metazoa > Chordata > Mammalia > Rodentia > Bathyergidae > Heterocephalus > Heterocephalus glaber. Next base: position 81,057,031 of record NW_028258315.1, on the reverse strand, counting down.
TATGAAATAGGGCTTTATTGCCCCTTTCTGGCTCCCTGATGGTTGTCCTGGGATGTGCTCAGTCAAGGAGCACTTAAGAAGTTCAATGAATGATTTCATTATGTATAATGGCTAATGAACTTAAGTGTACTAAACTGGTAGCATTTGCAAGAGAAATTTCCTCACTTGCTCAAACTCCTTTCCCTGTAGAAAACTTGATGCTTTTGCTCAAATAGTCATCCAGAGATTGAATTTGCAATTGTTGAAAAGCAAAAAATAGACTTTCCTCTGGGACATTTATCTAATTATCAAACACTGAAGATTGTAGAGGGAAATGTTCCTTCCTTTTTTTCAGACAATCACTTAAATTCAGATGCCTGATTTCTAATTAATATATTCAAGATCTGAATCTAGTTTTCTCTATTATGATTAAAATTCCCTCGTTTTATCTAATGCCCTCTAAGACAAGGGCTCTCTTAAATTCTGTAAATTCAATCTCATTTATTAACCCCAAAATCTAGATTCAACTGTTATTTGGGCTTATTTTATCCATTCAGGAAGTATGTATTTATAATGAAGATATAAAGTAACATTAGTATAAAATTAACTCTATGATCTCCACGAAGTAATGACAAATCCAAGATCTAAATACAGCACAAGGCTTGTTGCAATTGGCTTTCCTAGGAAGCAGCCTCTGTGATGTAGTTTGTCAAGGAGTACTTTAGTGATTCAGCCTTTGGAAGGGGAAGGAAAGAAGTGAGAGTGTATAAAATGAGTGGAGCAGGATGCAGTCTCAGTGGGAGTCGCAAAGGACACTGCTGGAAGTTGTGAAGGTAAGATAGCCCTTCAAAGCTTTCCTAACTTGGTGGTAGGACAACTGGACCTTTGGCTTTTGACTGTCATTGACTGTCACTGACTGTAGGCTCTCTCAGAGAGGAGCCATGACTTTGGATAAAGCACAGTTTGGACTCAAGATAGCACTTGGAGGAGGTTGTAAACTGCAACTCCAGCTGTTAGGAGATTAAACCTTTCATTCCTGGAGGATGACATGGGGAGTGAGTCATAGCATCAAACCCAGGGATCTAACTAATTGAATAAAGTAGTACAGAAAGCCTAAAAAGCCATAGAAGATGTGAAGAAGTGGTCGAAGTTGTGATAAAAGCAGTTCTTGAGAGTGATTGATGTCAAGCACTGATGTCAAGGGAAATGCAACAGCATCTGTCACTGGAATACTGGAAATATTAGGCAATGTACATCACTTGTCTGCACTCATTTCTTCATTTGGAAAGTTGAAGTACTAATACATTCCTGTCAATGTTATTGGAAACATGACTGAGACTCTTCCCTTTGTCAAATTAACCCTTGTTCTCAAGCACTGGAGAGGAGAGGACATTTCCCAAAGAACAGCATAGGCACTCTAGGCAGAGGATTCCATGATATAGTTACTATCTCAAGGTGATCTTATTACAGCTTACTGATAAGGTTTTTCACTGGTTCTATGCCACATTTTTCAGCAAGTACACACTAGCCCAATCAGCTGTTAGAGCCCTGCTGAGAGAGACTTTGTGAGTCAACCAGGTATCTAAGTGGCAGATGACCCCAAAATATTTACACTGACAATTTCATTGTGCACATTTTACCAGGCCTTTGTATCATCATTCTTCTAGTAAGTATTCTTCCATGAAGGAAACAGAATCAACCCTTATCTCCTTGCCCTTGTTGAAACTTAGGAAATGTCTGACAAACTGGCATGGTGATCTAAACAAATCCAGTCCATGAAACTTGTGACATTTTATATCACCCATTGCTGTTTGATATTCAAATCCAAAGGCCATGCTAATTATATTTTCTTGTATAAATAAAACAGGTTACAGAAATGGATATTAAAATTATATTTATTTAAATACATATATAGAGAAAGTCATTTGCACCAGGAAGTGAATACAAAAGAACCTTGATCGAGCGTATTTTATCATTAAAATTGTGCTGTGAATGACTTTAAGAATAATAAAAATTCACTTCATAATCTAGATTCTATTACAATAAAAGCCCAGTTACATTATTATACTTTTACTAATCCATTAAGCTGATGTTTTAAAATTACTTAGACTGGAATGCTAGTATGGGATATAATAAAATACCATACTGTCACTATAACATGTTGGATTTTAATTACCATTCTTATAAAATATGAATTAACATGGTGACAATTCACTTGAAATCTAATTAACTTGCCTTAGTTATCTTGCTCAATGCCTGCAATATGCAAATAATCTTTAGAAAGTTAACCTATTAATAAGAATATGATTATGCATTTTCCCCAATTTAATTTCTATTTAATTACATTACTAGACTTGGTTTGTCTCCCAGCAAAGCATCAATTTTGTAAAGAGTATCTGTAACAGTCACTTGATCATTGCTCTTAAAAACAAGGCAGTGTCTTATTAATTTTGGGTAAATCATTAAATGCACCTGTGCTTAATGTCCAAGCTCCAATTTTCTGGTACTGTGCACCAGAACTGCTCTGTTTCACACTTTCTAAGTGAAAGAAGTAAGAAGTGCTATGTAGAATCATGATTGACCCATGCCCAGGGCATCTGTCCTGATGAAGACATAAAATGGAAAGGACAGAAGGAGACTTGCAGGGGAAAAAGATTTTAGAGCATGGGCAGGTGCTAAGATCCTGGATAAAATAGGACATTATTTGTTAATTCTGACATTCCATAATTCTGACATTTTCACGATATGCTGAATTGCATTTATTATTTAATATTCATTCAAAGCAGCTCAAATTTCCCTGCTAAGATAGGAGGAAGTGTCACGGGTAGCATGGGAAGAGAATTGGAAATCTCCTGTTCCTCTTTCAGCGAGCATGCCATTCCACGCTTCACCACCTGGTTCCTAAGACAGCTGGTTGGCATAAACTTAGGGGCTTATTATTTTTCTTGTGGGACACAATGTATGAGTGCAGCTGATATCCATTATTAAATCTAAATCCTATTCCAAGACATTTTCCTAAGATTCCTAATCACAATAATTTCTCACGCCTCTTGCTTACTTGCATGTTAGGTGAATGGACAGGGATGAGGAGGTTCAGAAGAAAACTTTTAAGGTAAATGATCTGCACATGACACTCTTGGCCTTTGTTCGAGAGACTTCTGATTCTATCTTGTATATATGAACGCCTGGCACTTTATCATCTTTAGAATCTGTGCAAAGCAGAATCACAGATGCCCCATGACATCTTCCAGAATCCTCAATTTATATTTTCTATCACCTTATTTGCCAAGACAGCTGGAAATGAGTCTGGAGTATGGCTATTTTCACTCTATGAGCTTAGAAGAAAAAGACAAAGAAATGTAAATGTGAATCTCTGGCTCTTTATACCTATCTATTGTTGAAGATGTTTGACAGATATTAGGGAGAAAATGGCAGATTTATTGCTTTATTTTTAAGATCTCAGAAATAGTAAAAATAAGAAATCAAAAAATCATGTAGTTTCCTCCAGAGTAACCAGAAAAATTCACAGATTAAAATATGAGTGAAAGTAGCTAGAGATAATAATGAATTAAATTTACATCAAGCATTAGTCTCTATCAAATAGTTTTATCAATATAGCAATATTAACTCATTTGAATCCAATAGAATGTTCCAATAAGATAGACATTATTAATCTCCATTTTATAGATAAGGAAACCAAAATTCAGTGAGATTAAGTGATTTGTTCAAGTTTCCCTAGTTACTAAACAAGGCTCTTAAAATATGGATTCAGAATTTTGAACTCCAAATCCAATTAGAGTTTTTTCTACTGTTCCTCACAGAGGGTCGTGGGAACCAATTCAGAGAAACCTCATCAGAGACCACAATTTATATCCCTCTCAGCTGTTGCTTCTTCTGGGGGTGGAGAGGCACTGTTTCATCAAAATCTGTGCAAGTCCCAACCCTCAGGCTCAGTACTTTAGGGGATATATGTCAAATGCAAAAAAGAATATTTGACTTTTCATAGCGATTTAGGCCCTTCCCAAACCAAAGGGATTGTTCTGGTTCCTTTTTACCTAACACTGACAACTGTGGGTCACCTGAAATCCAAATGCTTAGAAGGCAGCACTACCTACCAGAGAGTTCTTTGCTTCTACTTCTTGTCTTTCCACTAAAATATTCTGGGGATTTATGAATATGATCTAGGCCCACAAAAGCACATGTACATCAGCACCAACAACAATAAGAATATTTACCACAAACTATACTCTGGGCAATATTGAAAAACAACCACATGCTGTAAAATAAGTTCTGCAAAGATTTATTTACAGATTTAAAAAGAAAAACTCTGAGGCCCTGAGGGTCTAAATTACTTGCACAATACCAGATATCTCTCCAAACAGGAGGATTTGCAAGAAATAAGTGGTAAGGTTTGAAGTATGCTGTTTCACTCCAGAGCTTATTTGTGATCACTAGCTCATACGACCTTCTTGATACTGGGAAAACAATAGGGAAAACAGTGCTGGACCGCATGAAAAAAATACGTATGTAAAAACAGGTTGCATACATTTGCTACATAGGCTATATGTAAGTTTTATACTTTTTGTTCAGCTAACTATAGATCATAATTTTCAAAGGGAGGTGTGATATCATCTCCAAGAGAAGGAAAATTAGCTTTTTAGGGGACAAAGTAATTTACAGTTTTTATGGATAAACCTCAGATATACAAACAGTACATAAACAAGTATCAAATATACCCATAGTACTAATATTTAATGAGGGCACCATTTAGTACAACAAAGGTCTGGAAAGGCTCCTTAGGAAAAGAAAATAGAAAATAAAAGAAGATTGAGAAATAATCTAGAAAGACAATTGAAAAATTTAGATCTAGGAGTACTTTGGTAGAATTCAATGGAGATGACACTTTAAATATCATATGAAAATGGGTAGTGAATCATACTCATTCCCACCCTCAATTATTTTTGTTACATCACTGTTTTGAAAGTGTCTACATGTTTTTCTTGTTTTTCTTCTGAAAAAGCATTTTGGTGACCTGAAATTTGAGTAGTTTGTTGTACTAAAGCAGGACACAAAGGTCTGGGTAAAATCTTTTACAGCTCTCTGTTGATGTTCTCCATATGATGTGTGTGTGTGTGTGTGTGTGTGTGTGTGTGTGTGTTCGTGTCCCCCGCCCCCCACTCTCCATCCCTTCTCAGGAGGTAGTTAGATGAGGAATGCTGAGGCCAATGAGCTCAGAGCAGAGCTAACAACTCTCATTTCCAGGAGAAAGCACTCAGGAGCTTGTGGCAAGACTCCAGCTCCTGTCTTCTCTGTGTCACAGACTGGGGTATACTCCAGAGGTACAGAGCCTGGCTCAGCCTGGACCCCTGTGAATCAATGTGGAGAAGAGGTTGTTACCATCTGCATAGAAATAGAGGTTGGGTGAGAAATCAGGTCTGGCTGAGTCAAATCACTGAGACCCTAGGCTTAATTTCAGACAGCTCACAGTCTGTACTGAGAAATATGATGGTGATCACTAGTTTTGAGATATAGAGTTTCCCCATTTGGAGTTCCAAATTTATTAATCTTTGCACCAACTGTCTATCTTTGTAAAACATACTGTTGTATAAAGTCCTAGCTTTATGCGCCACATATAAATGTTTCACAAACTTCCTAATAGAAAACCTATAGGTCTTCTTCAGAAGCAATGTGTTCTCTTCTGTTATTACTTAAAGAATTCATTGTACTGTCCTCAATGCTGAATATGAGCAAGAGTCAACACTTAAGGTGAGTCCACAGGACTTAAAAGGAAACTATCACAAATCAAATATTAACAGTGTTTTAAGAATTATTTTTAATTTTTATTAAAATGTCCTTGCCTCCAGCATGCCTTTTAAGCCAAATATTATTTCTTTTAAAACCTAGGCCAGTAGGCTAGTGCTTATTTGCATGCTAAATACCAGCTAATGACATATTGTGCTGATATAAGTACTTTAACTAATTAATGAACCAACCATAGATGATCTTTCCTTGGAGAATTGCTTACTTTCATCATCATTATCACTGAATGCTTTGCACCAGTTGCCTTACACTTTCTGTTCTTTCTTGAATATATTTGTAGAAAACAGAATAGCTGTGGTTAGTACCACTGAGTACCCCCACTGAATTATGGAAATATGCCAAGGTCTGTAGATACATAACTGACACTAAATGGGCAAATGGAAGATCTATAAATGGCCTTTCTGTCATGCCAGAATTTAGAGATGATTATTTTCTTTCATAGCTCTTAGATCAGATATGCAAAAATTTTGGTAACACCTTGATTATAGAATTGTTAATATTATTTAAAAATACTGCAGAAAAATAGAACGGCATGTAGGAGGGAAAATGAAAGACAGAGTGAAAAACTAATTGGAGTCCAGCAAAGGCCCAAAACCCTCACAATGGCTCAGAAGGCAGAGGACTTGAGTATTTATTCTCCATATTTATAAGAGTCTCACATAATCACAAGAGTTTTCTTTGAAATAGGTAGTATTTTATTATAGCTGTTTCAGTGACTTGGAATATACATAAACACAAATAAAGTCCCTTGAGTTTGGCAATCTCTAATTTCAATGACCAAAGCAGCTCATCTGTCCTGCTTTTTCTCCTTAGAACCTGATTTTGGTAATGAGGGATACAGTTGCAGTTCTTAGCTTAAATGGTTACTTTAAAACATGCCAGCACAAATAAACAACAGAAGTATGTTCTTTTTCTGGACATTTTACTTCTTGAGGGTCTTGACCCCAAAGCATCCTAGTTTTACTGGTGTTAACAATGATCAATGACAGCACTGTTTCAGATATTCCCAATCTGAAGGTGTTCTGACGTGTTACTGTGTTCCCTGTGATATCCTCTAATATAGCAGTTGCAAAATTGCTAATGTATGTGCAGAAAAACAGGTTTGGTTGTTTATTTATTTACTCATTTTCTCTTGTTTGTTCTCAGAATTGAAAATTCAGATTTAGAACACTCTTCTATCTTTGTGGAAAGATTTTTTTTTCTGGTACTGGGGGTTGAACCTAGGGACTTCACACTTAGCTACATCACTAGCCTATCTATCTATCTATCTATCTATCTATCTATCTATCTATCTATCTATCTTAGTTAGTTAGCTTGTTACTCTTATTTTGAGACAGGATCTCCCAAAGCTTGAATTTATGATCTTCCTGCCTCAGCCTCTCAAAGTGCTGGTCAAAATATATGTCATTAATTTAATTCAGTAATCTGAGACTATTTAACAATTTGGACAAAATAACTAAGTAACTCCTTTGTAATTGAATAAATGTGTCAGCTTTATATTTAATGCAACCTTCTAACAAGTTGTCTTTTTTTGAGGCCCAGTGCTACTTGGGAACTGAGGGAAGCAGGCTGAAGAGTAAAAGCAACACCTGCCTCCTCCAGCTCTGCAGAGCATCCCTGTTGCAGGGCTTCCTGTTTATTTTGCTTGTTGCTGTAATGGTGACTGACACAAGGAAGGCACTCCATAAATACTTGTTATATGACTGAATGAACAGGTGAATGCACAGGTTCTCCTTCAAAAGCCCCATCTAGGGAAGAAACACTTCTGGTCCCCTTCATCCTTCACACATCGTCAAAGCTCTGGATTTGGGCAGCCATACGGAAACATAATGGGAGGCTTCCCTTATTTTGCCATTTTCTGTCTTCTCTTTATTCTTATGAACCAGAGCAATCTTTCAGAAACTTTATTTTTTTAACAGGATCATCTTATGTAAAACTCTGCTATTCCATTTACCAAGTACATATAGCTTTGAATTGCTAAAGAAGTGATAATGAAATTTACTATATTCCTTCTTTCTCCATATCTGTTTTTTTAATCTACAACATGCTAAACAAGTCAATACAAAACCAGTCCATCTTCTATTTTGAGAGATATGCCTCCAGACTCAGACTCAGAAAGATAGCTATTTAAAAATGGTGTGTTGGTACAGTAAATGTATAGACTTAATTACAAAAATTCCCTTTCACTAGGAATGGCCATTAAAATAATAACAGCACCATTTTGAATGGAAGTCCAGAGTTTGTTCGAGACTGACCTAGAGAAGTGTTTGTGTACATTTGGTCAGGACTGCCTTTCCATGAGTCACTTCAGTCAACATGAGTTCTCTCTCATTAGGGCATGCCAAGGGCAACTCCAGTGCCAGTAATTGGCTTAAGAAGAATCGTGAAACTAGGATACTCAATGAAGGCCATCAATTAGAACCTTTTGGTTGCTACATGAGGATTCTTTTTAGTTATTAGCAATAAACATCTGCTTATTTTCACTGTATATTTTGATTCCAAAAACATACTCTTAAAAACTTGCTGACGGAGAATGGGAGATAATAAACAGCATGTTTACTGTTGCTTTTTAGCTTATTTGCCTATGACACATGATGTAAAATTAATGAGACAATCTTTGCTCCAAAATTAGCTTTGATAAAGGAACTCATTCAGATTAGTGCTATGGATTCCACCTTTGGCTACACATAAGTGTCTCCTAGGGAATTTCCAGAAAATATTAATTCTTGGACCCCATCCTCAGAGAATCTAATTTAGTTTTTCGAGGTTGGAGCCTGGGCACTGGTATTTTTTCCAAAACTCCTCAGGCGCTTATTGCAGGAAGCTTTGGAGGTAGAATTTGGAACAGCTGGTGAAGTGAAGCAAGCATTATTTGATTTAGGACAGCTCTGTCACAGTTGTCTGGTCCTAGGCAAGCTATATCACTGCCTTTAAAAGTAGGATGCAATAATGCTAACTTTAGATTTATTTTGAAGAATGTATTACATGTGTAAAACTCCAAAGTTCTATATAAATTCAGTGATCTTAACACCTGAATCTTAATTGGTTACTCAGATTATGTTAAATGATTTAAATTAGAAAAGCCTAATAATAATAATCTACTTTGTCAACCTCAAGAGAAGGTCTCATCAAATCTTATATGCTTTTTATGACCTCAGTGAGACACTGAAATGATGGAGTTGCTTGAGTATTCTACGAATTGCTTTCCAGAGACTGTAGCTAGTAAAACTGAATTTTATTTTAAATTTGCTTTTACCTAGGTAACTCTTAATCCCATGGCTTCCGCATCATACTTGTTTCCTCTGTTTAGAATGGGGTTTTAAAATGCTGTGGATCCTCAGAGAGGAGATCACAGATGGAATGCAATATCTGTTTGTTATACCCATTGCTTGTTTATGAAGCTAAAGTACAACAGGGAGCCATTAGAATGGTTACTGTTTGCAATGATAAACTGTAGAATCATGAGGTGGGAGAGAAACTACTTTAAAGGTGGGGAGGGCCAGAGGACAGAATAGATACATTTGTGGCACAGCCTTCCAACATAAACATCCTGAGTAGACTGCTGGAACTCTTCCTGGTGGAAGGAGAAAACATGACTGGCAAGAAAGGCAGAACTGGCCAAGAAAATGGAGAGTGCATTTGAGTATCACTAAGAAGAGATGATTTGATTAGTTCTTGAGGGCTTGGTATATAGGTTGGAGATGATCTTTTCAATACCAGCCTAGGAAACACCTAAACCTCATGGTGTGATTTCTGCCTAGTCACTGAGAAGTTTCATCTGTAAGCTGTAAATTGGCTGAAATCTTTGCTCAAGACCATGGAAATACAATTGAGTCCTAAGTACTATGTGTTCTGCACATACCACAAAGGACTGAATCCAGAGAATTCCCGGGCAGATTTTGCCAAAGGGAAAAAAAAAGGAAAAGTTCTAGTGTAGAGCCAAAGGCACTGCGACTACCTGTATATGTGGCTGAAAGATATACTTAACACTTTCATCCTTTCCAGTGAAGCTTTGAACTAGAGAGTTGTGTGTCACTTAAACTCTGACTCAAATAAAGAATCAAAGACTACACATCCTTGGTGACCTCACATAGAAGTCATCACTGTTACAAGGATAATTTTAGCGTTGCACATTTTTAAGTGAATGTCTCTCCTCCGCTTTTTGAGTGAATGTCAGGCTAATTTTAGGACCAGTAAAATATATTTATGTATGAAAAATCATAGAAGAATATGGACATGTGATCTTGAAACTATGTATGCAATAAATAGCCTCTTTGAATGAATCATCCTAGGAAATAGAGTGTTATTTCTATTTCAGGACTTTGCTGATCCACATTTGCTTCAAGCTACATATTTCAACATTGCTGACATCTAGAAATGCAGTGAGTAAGCTGTAGCTGTTACATCTGCCTCATCTCACTTTCACTCTTTGCCTCAATTCCAAGGCATGCCATACATTTCACTCCAGATGTTGCACAGGTTCTTTTGATTATCTTATGGTCAGATGACCATACTTGGTGTCAGAAAAAGCATTTCAGAAACCTCAATAAATAGACTATCAAAAGGGATGCCAATGTTAGAAAAGAATGAAGCAAGATTGTGACTTTCTGCCAGGCTCCAGAGAGTTGAAATCCTTTCTGAAAAGATGATGAAGAGCAGGCCCCTCTGTCTCCCAGGGTTGTTCTGGTGCCAGGCAGATGCTCAGTGGAGCCTGGCTGCTAGCACATGCCTTGCCAGGGAATTTTAGAGAGAAACATGAGAAACAGCACGTCAAGAGCTTGTTCCAAAATGATGTTCTTGGGGAGGGGATAGTATAATCCTCATGGTATTCAAATAGCATATATTTTATGCACAACCTAAGCTAATAAAATGATAACAAAGGCAGATTTTACTCTTTATTTATATCCTCAAAGTGGTCCAGAATTTTTCAGAACAATTTCTCAAAAAAAAAAGAAAAAGAAAAACTTAGGGTGCCAGCCTTCCACTTATCTCCTGACATAAAAATCAAGACAGCATAGATGGCTAAATCCAGTTACACGGTCAGATGCAGGAAAGGCTAAAAACAGATGTCTTATGCTATTTTCTGTTGCTATAGCAAAACACCTGGTGGTGGATAATATATAAAGAAATTTATTTGGCTCTTCATTCTGATGACTAGAGGGTCCAAACAACATGGTGCCAGCATCCTGGCAAGGACCCCTGGTCCCATCATATGGGTAAGAAAAGGAAAGGGAATGGGGCATGAGAGGAGATTCAGGGAAGGTGTCGGGATCCTTTATAACAACTCACATTTTGTGAGAATTATTCTGGTCCTGCAAGAATTATGTTAATCACATCTGAGAGTTTTAGCTTTAATGACCTAATTCTCTCTCTCTCCTTCTCTCTCTCTCTCTCTCTCTCTCTCTCTCTCTCTCTCTCTCTCTCACACACACACACACACACACACACACACACCCTAAGCACCATTTAAAGGTTGTGTCACCTCTCAACATAGCCATATTAGAGATCAAGCTTCCAGCACAAAGAAACAAATGATTCAAAAAGGGAGAGAAATTGATGTTCTCAGCAGTCTTTCTGTACCAATGGAGACAGATTTAACTCCTAGTCAAGTTGTTTTCCTTCATAGAGATTAGACTAGTTTATGAGCTTTGCTCTCCAAATTATCTACATAATTTGAGAATTCCCTCATTCCCTCCATTCTTTTTTCCTTCCTTCTTTCTTTCTCTTCTTCCTCTCTTCCTTCAGATTCACTTTCTACCAAGGGCATTTATGGCAGACCCCTGCCCCAACTCTCCATTGGTGGTTCTCCAAGTGTAGTCCTGTAGCAGCAGCATTTTGCTAAAATGTAGATAGTAATGCTCTACCCAGATGTAATGAATCAGAAAGTATGAGTGTGTAGGGAAGTACGACCCAGCTATCTGCACTTTATTATGAGCCCCTGGTGGTTCTAATGCATACTAAAGTTTGAAACCACTGCATTAGGCTACTTCTTTCCTTTTCCCCAATACCCTCCATTTATTAAAGCTCTTTGAGTCCAAGCATAAATATCTCAAGAAAGCTTACTCATAGAACATCAGAGGCTCAAGGGTAAAATCTAGAGTCAGGAGGACATGAAATAGAACATTGGCTCTGCCATTGTGCTAGGTCATTTGATCCAAGTCCCTAGTCTCCTTCTCTTATTCTGTAGCATGGTGATAATAATGGTGCTTACCTCAAGGGGCTATGAGAGAATTATATGATACCATTTGTATCTGAATAATGATAATCACTCAAAATTTACCTGTTTTGATAGTACTACTATTTTACCTAAAAAATAAAAAGGAGACCAGCATAAAATTTAGAGATTCACTGAGTCTGATAGGCAGAACAGCCCTCAAAGATTTTCATGGCCAAATCCCATTGAATCAATGAATATATTACTTTACACAGAAAAAGGAAATCTGCAAATGTAATTCAGAGTACGACCTTGAGATGGGGAAACAGACAAACTGTAACACAAAAATCAATTCCTTAACAGTTGAGAACATTTTCCAGTTATGGCTGGAGAGAGATGTGTAATGAAAGAATGGTCAGAGAGATGCTGCTATATTGCAGGCTCTGAAGGTGGGGGAAGAAGGCTGAGCCTAGGAAAACGGGGAAAATATTGCACCCAGAAAACACAAGAAAATAAATTCTCCTCTACAAGCTTTGGAAACAAGTGCAAATCTGCTTGTACCTTGATTTTGGCTTGGTGAGACCCATGCAAAGACTCCTAACATACAAAATTATCAGATAATAAATTTGTGTTGTTTTAAGTCCCTGTGCTTGTAGTAACTCATCAAGGCAGCAAAAGAGGAGTAATACGTTGAGTCATTGGAATGATATTTGGGTAGGTTTCCTCTAATTTATATCATAAAACTGTGTGTATGGTCTCTGATATATGACATACCTTGTCCTTAGATAATTTCAAATTGCCTCTTGGCTAACAGTTTTGACCTCCTCCTACAACAAAATGCCTCAGAGGGTACTTTAAGCTTTATTCCTCATTCTTTCTTCATTCACAATGAAGGAAAAACTAATGAGCCTTGAGTTAATGACAGAAGAAGGAAAGGACATGGATAATCCATAGAACATAAAAGCAGCTGCTGAATATTTAATTGTAATTTAACTCTGCTTAGAGCTTCTTATCTAAAACAAAGATGTAGTATATTCCAGGATACTTAAGCTGCAGAGCAATGCATTCTACTTCAAAATTATTCTTGGAAGTATTTGTGAAAGACACCCAAAGACATTAAATTATAATTTCTATGTAATTTATAGAATATAATCCACTACTGCTGATGAGTATTATCATGATGATCACATTTATTACAGTAAAGTAGCTTTGTAATAGTTCTAATGACAAGAGAAATAAAGAGGAAAATCAGTGGCAAATTTAGGTAAAGAAACTGACTTTTTATGGTTTTAGAACTTACTAGCTTTCTGTGACACTAAATTAAAGAAAGAAAAATGTTTAGTATTACTTTTACTTTATTTCTTTCTGAATATAATACTCTACAAAAAACAAGCTCAGAAAGTATAATATATATACAAAAATTTGAACAAATGATATGTTTTCAGACTTTTGAAAAAGTAAAGATTCATTTTAAAACTCAAAACACTCACAAGTGATTAGTGTATGCTCTAATAGTAGAGTTGTATATACTGAGTGTAGGATTTTATTGTGAAATTCAGGCTGTGTAAACCTTAAATGTTTTAAAAATTGATTATATTTTCTTGGAGTAACAAGTTTTAATGACATAAAGACCAATTTAAGCAACAGTAAACAAATGCTAAGATCAACAATCAAAGTAAATTCTGTGAATCACTGAATTCATATATTAATAATCTTTCCCATCTGTGGATCTAATTTTTGCTTGATCATTATTTAGTTTATTGTATTAGATAATTATTTTATATATTATCAAAAGGGCATGAATATGTGGAAATCTTTATATACTATTTTGGGGAGTGGATTGTGTGTGTGTGTATATATATGTGTGTGTGTGTGTGTGTGTGTGTGTGTAAGTTTTAGAAATTGGTTGGTATCAATCAATTTAAAATGGGCATGCTTTAGTGTCCCAAAAATATAATTTGTAGCTATCTATCATAAAGAATTTCTTATAAATTATGTTAGGAATATTAGTGATCACTTATATTTTATTGATGATAAAATTTTCAGGAGAAAACACTCTTCTAAATACAAAAAAAAATAAAATAAAATACAATGTACAAAATATTAAACATGAATGATTTAAAGAAATAGCTTTTATTATATTCATGAAACACATTTATTTATGTATTTATTTATTTATTTTGGTACCGAAGATCGAACTCGGGTCCTTGTGCTTGCGAGGCAGGCGGCGAAACCACTGAGCTAAATCCTCGGCCCCTTATTCATTTATTTTTAAGGCAGGGTCTCACTATGTTGTTCAAGCTGGCCTTGAGCTCACTATGTAGCCCAAGCTGGCCAGGAACTTGTGGCGATCCTCCTGCCTCAGTCACCCAAGTGCTGGGAATACAGGCATGTGCCGCCACACTCAGCTATATATTTTTATAATTTTGATAATTTTTCCAAAGAATGCCTAATAGTTTACAATAATATACATTATTATAACTTGTGTCTAGATGTCCCCCCAAAGCCTCATGCGGTCATAGGTGGGAGTTTGTCAGAGGTGGCTGGATCTAGAGTGTGACACTGGAATTGATTCATGGTGCAAAGCTAGGCTCAAGGGTACTAAGATTAAGGGTGTGAGTGCTACCTGCCCTAAGTAGCCTGGATAAGATATAAGGGACAGAATGAAGCTGCTAAAGTCCCTTGTTGCTTTTGCTAACTTCTGCCTGCCATGAACTGTTTCTCCTCTGTGATGCTTGTCTGCCATTCCACCCTACCTTGGAGCCAGCTTACTACAGACTGAAACCTCAGTAAACTGTGAGCTAAATAAACTTTTCCTCCTTTAACTTTGGGTGTCAGGTATTTTATCGCAGCAATGAGAGAAAAGTAACTAAGGAACACATTAATAAATTGTTATAGAAAAATATACAATCAAATTTAAACTGTTGATATTGTTTCACAGCAAAATATAAGTCTGCTTCAATATAGACTGTCTGTAGTTACTGTAAAGTAACCTCATGGAAATGACGGAGCTCTCAGAGAGATTTATATGTTAAACATAGCATTTGAAAAATAAGACATCTATCCACTTTCTTCACCCCACCTGCCACCACCAGTCTGGGTTTAAATGGTTCAAATGAAACAAAGAACTTAACCCATTCTTTTTTTTTTTTTTTTTTTTTTTTTTTTTTTTTGGTACCGGGGATCAAACTCAGGACCTTGCACTTACAAGGCAGGCGGCAGCACCACTGAGCTAAATCCCGGGCCCTTAACCCATTCTTTTGTAGAGTAAGCTTGCAGGTTTGCTGACTCCAGTCAGAGAAAAAGAATTTTCAGGATGCATCAGTAAGAGGCACAAGAAGGGTTTATTAGACAGAGATTTTAAAATGCACTAAAGAATGAAGTGTGGGCACTCAAAGAAATAGGGGCATTAGTTTGGGAGTGGAAACATTTATACTTCCTTTGAAGGGGTGGAAAACTCAGGAAAAAGTCCCACTACCCAGAGAAGGGTAGTAGCCCATTCTACTGGCATGGGCATTTTTTTAAATAGGAAATTTAAACATTCTTTGGGTTCTCTCAACCTGCTCCTTTACTTAGGATGAGGCTTGTGCTCCTTCCTTTCTTGATTAATTAAGCCAATTTATGGACTTATAGTATTCCTGAGTAATTTTGTGTGTGGTGGATCTGATAGGGAAAGAGTCTAATGTAACCAAAGGAACGCTAATACAGATTGCCTGGGGCAACTTCAGCTGGTTTCTGGAGGTTGCAGTCTTCTTCAAAGTATAATTTTTAGTTAGGATTTCAATGTCTTCTTTCTACTTATCTTTTATTTCTTCTATCCTACCTCATTTACCCCTCTGAGATTTGGATCCCTTATTCTGTTTCTTATATTTATTTTAACTATTTATTATAACATGTTTGGCATATATAATGATTACATTTATCATTGGGAGTTGGTACATGTGCATAACATATCTTAATTCTTTTTTTTTTTTTTTGACCCTTTATTCTTAAGGGGGAGCCAAAAGCCTGATATTCTATCTTATAACTGCTTCAGGCTGAGGAGCAGTGTTGATCCTGGCTAGCCAGGAACTGAAATTTCATCCTGACAAATTTAAAAGAGACATAGGAATAATGAGTTCCATTATTCAAAGAGCTGTCATCCTTTGACAGTTTGAAAAAAAGGACAAAGACATCGGCAAGTCATTGACACTTGAGCTTCATTTTAAACAAGCTTCATTTTATTAAACAAGCTGGGCCCAAAAATTAACAGTAGAATATTGATAGTGGCTGAAAAATGTTGTCAGTTTGCAACATTTGGCATGAGTCTTCTATCTTTAATATTAAGCTTTAGGTCCATAATAAATCTAATGTCTTCCTATTTTAATTATATCAAAGAAGCAGCTAAATCTTTACCTGAAATGAACTTGAAATCATATTCCATTCACATAATAGGAGTATACTGTTATACAGTTGAGTGGGCCAAAAGTAGCCCAGATTCTTGTGTATGAGAAGGAAAGAATTGGCCAGAAGTACAACTCTTAGTGTGTAGTAAGTAGCTATGTTTATTGAAGATCATGGGATGCTAGCAGGAACAGGGAAAAGGGGAAAGGGAGAAAAGGTGAAGGAAAAAAGGGACTCCAGGGTGAAAGGAAAAAGTAACTTGGGTATAAAGGGACAAGAAAAGGACCTCAATAACCCAGGCTTCCAGTATTTAAAGGGTCAGACACCCCTGATCCTAGGCACCTCCCACTGTCTCTCTCACTGATGTCAGTAATCTGCCCCCTCAGCCACCATGATCTCCTAAACTTAATCCTGGGTAGTCATTAGGGTGGTGTTGTGTTTGTAATTGAATGAAGAGAAAGGGAGTGGCTCACACAACTTCCCTCTTTTAGGATTATGAAAGCATGGATAATCATCACTAAGGTGGTGTGGTGGAGGGAAGTGAGTGGCACACACAGCTCCTTTGTTACTTTCTTTTTTCTCCACTTTTACTTAATTAATTTTGAAACAAAACTTTTATCCATACATTTTAGATATACATAATGATAACATTCATCATAGGAAATTTTTACCTGTATATGATACATCTTGCTTTTTAATTCCCATTCCCCCACCTCCCTTTGACTTCTCTTCCCTCTCCTTATTTACAAAAGCCTTGTTTCCATTTTTTTCTTGTCCCTTCTTTCCATTCCCCTTTCCTTTCTCTTGTTCTCCTTCTCATTTGAACATTTTCTTCCCATTTCCTAATATGTATTATAAATTTTGGTCCCTATTTACTCTTTTGGTTTCTCATGCCAGAGAAACAATGCAGTATTTAAAAATGTGTGTCCAATTTAATTCATTTAAGAGTATGGACTCGAGGTGCATCCATTTAGCTAGAAATGTCTCAAGTTTATCCTCCTTTAAGGCTGAGTAGTACTCCATTATATAAAAAAGCTACATATTCTTTATCCAGTCATCCATTGATGGGCATTTGGGCTGTTTGTAAGTTTTAGCTATTAGAAACTGTGCTGCTATAAACATGGGTATGCATATATTGCTGTGGTATGATGCTTTTAATTCTTTTGGGAAGATACCTAGCAGGGGAATAGCTGGGTCAAAATGGACCTATAATTCCAGTTTTTTGAGGTATCGCCATACTGATTTCCACAGTGGTTGCACCAGTCGACACTCCCACCAACAGTAGGGAAGGCTTCCTTTTTCCCTACAACCCCACCAGCATCTGTTATTGGTTGATTTCTTGGTACCAGTCATTCTTTCTGGAGGGAGGTGAGATCTCAGAATTGTTTTCATTTCCATCTCTCAAATGACCAGTGATGTTGAACATTTTTTCATAATTTATTTGCTGTTTCTACTTCTTTGTCTGAGAAATGTCTGAAATCCTTCAAGCTAAAGTCAGGAACAATACAAGGATGTCCACTATCACCACTCCTGTTCAATATAGTTCTGGGAACAGTAGCCACAGCAATTAGACAAGAGAAAGAAATAAAAGGAATAAAGATAGGAAATGAAGAAGTTAAATTGTCATTATTCACAGATTACATGATATTTTATATAGAAGACCCCAAGAACTCCACCAAAAGTCTTTTAGATTTAATAACCACATTCAGTAGAGCAGCTGGATACAAGGTCAACACACAAAATCAATAGCCTTCCTGTACACAAACAAAAGTGATGAGAGAGGAACTGGAGAAACAACTCTTTTCACAATAGCATTGAAAAAATGAAATACCTATGAATCAACTTAATGAAAGAAATCAAAGACCTCTACTATGAAAATTATAGCACTCTGAAAAAAGAGATCAAAGAGGATATCAGAAAATAGACATCCCTTGCTCCTGGGTAGGAAGAACCAATATAGTGAAAATGGCCATACTTCCAAAATTGCTATATAGATTCAGTACAATCCCAATTGAAATTCTAACAGCATACTTCACAGAAGTAGAGAAAACAATCCAAAAATTCATTTGGAACAAGAAGAGACCTAGAATAGCAAAAGCAATTCTAGGCAACAAAGACAAGGTAGGGGGTATCACATCCCTAACTTGAAACTATATTGCAAAGATACTATGATAAAAACAGAACAGAACTGAAAAGAAATAGACTCAAGAATCAGTGGGACAGATTAGAAAATGCAGAAACAACTCTAGACATACTCAGTCACCTCATCTTTGACAAAGGTGCCAAAAACACCCTCACTGTAGGAAAGAGGGCCTCTTTAACAAATGGTGCTGGAAAAATTGGATTTCAACTTGACAAAGATTAAAATTAGACCTATATCCCTCACCATGCACTAAACTAAAATTAAAATGGATCAAAGCTCTAAATATTAAAACAGAAACACTAAACCAACTGGAGAGAGGTTAAGAAGAACTCTTGAAGACATTGGTGTAGGAAAAGATTTCAAGAAGAAAACCTCAGTCACATGTGAACTAGCACAAAGAATCAACAAGTGGGATCTCTTCTTATTAAAAAGCTTCTGCACAGCTAGAGAAGGCACCAACAGCGTGAAGAGACAACCCCCAATGTGGGAAAAAATTTTTACCAGCTGTTCCTCAGACAAAGATTTTCTGTCTAAAATACATAAAGAATTGAAGAAAATCAGACCTCTCAAATTTAAAGACCCAATCAAAACATGGGCATCTGAAATGAACAGACAATACTCATGGATTCTTTTCTGTGGCTCCTTTTTATTGAGGTCCTTGTCCCATGTAGGCTCCTGGAATCTGATTGGCTCCATGGCTGTCTTTGGTTCTCCTTTGGATTTCTTCCAGTCATATGACCTTTCCTATTGTTTGGTGGAGGCTAGGATTGGGGGGGGGGCGCGGTGCTTGAGGACAAGTAGTTTAGGTTTAAGTATTAAGTAAAGGGGTTTATGTCAATCATGCTACTTGGGACCTCCTTGAGCTTAGTTTCTTTGCCTTTGTCTTTCTGATTGCCTGAGCCTAATCTGCAGCTGAGGCTGTGGCCCTTAGTAAGTCTCTCCATTGACTTGTAACAAAGCTCAAGGAGGCCTTCAGCCTATCTTTTCCCTACTATATGCCCTGTCCCTACATTATGCATAAGTTTTATGCAAGCCTTGAACCTAACAGTTTTTACTATCCCATGTTTTAAGCAAGTTTGATTAACCTTGAATATTTTATAATTTTTTAAATAGAAAACCCTAACAGAACCAAAAGTCTATAAAGGCTAAAATAAAATAAAATAAAATTCTACAAAATAAAAATAAGTTGTTGAGACTAAAAATAATTTTGTAAATGAAGCAGCTGTAGGTATTTTAAACAATTACTAAAACAGATTAAGAGACAGATAAACTGACAAGAAAACATAGAACATATAGCACAATTACATTATATTAAAGTGAATAAATATATTGGTCATGCTGAATTATAATATTCTTTGAAAAATAGTTTTAGGGTTAACCATAGAGATTAGGCAGTTAGAATTTTTTCCAGGGGTTATCGGTTCGCTCTCCTGTTTTCTTATGTAAGTCATAACGATATTTCTTTTAATACTTTAATCTACCCTGAGAACCTTTCCTGTTAGCTAACAAGAGTTAGAAGGGGGAAAGTGAAAAGACCTCTGAGGCAATGTCTTTTTGCTCTTTAATTTACCTTTGGAGAAAAATCAAACTTTTAAAAGTTTTCTGTCTTTAATTTATCCAAAGTTCATAAAATATAACCCGAAGGTGATATTTTAGGGACAGGCATTGAGTTATCCATAATCATTTAAAATGGACCATATACCTTTAAGATCTTTCTTGTGTACTTCTGGAAAGAGAAAAAGAAATTAAAGAAAAAGATGGGATCCTATTTAGGATCTGCCTTGTGAGCTGCCTGCCTCATCCTGGGGTCTTGTGGCCTGCTCAGCGTGCCACAAACTGGGATTGATATAGGAGATGAAATAGGAAAATGTTGTATCTCCCAACCTGTTAGATGTCTGATACGCTGACATTCCTGACTTGAGTGAGTCCTTCACAAACAAACAGGAGAAGCAAACAGGCCACTTTCAGCAAATGACAGGCTATTTCTCAGTAAACAGAAGACAATCCCCCAGTGCCAAAAAGTCCAGTGATTGTCTACACACCTATGCTAACTGTCCTTGGACTCAATCATAAACATTTCACCCTGGATTCCTTAGCCCCTTCAATACCTATATAAGCCTAATTCCTTTCCTAGTTAGCTGCTAATATCTCTCTCCTGATGTTAGCCCATCCGTGGATGAAATTTCTTCCAGCTAGCTGCTGCCATTTCTCTGTCCTAATGTCTTCCCATCTACACTCAGATGTAATAAGCTTGGCTTTTCCCAGCTAGTTGCTAGAATCTATCCCCAATTTTAGCCTCTAATTTTAGTCTCTGTTCATTGGAATAAACCTTTCTTTTCCTCACAAAAGCCTGTCTCCAATGAGTAGTTTTACATGTGCTGTTTATAACACTTGTGTTCTTTAAAAATTGAAGAATGAATTCTAGGAACAACAGAGGTTAAGAGTATGAAGAATTTATTGAGAAAGATAGCTTCCATCTAAGAGGGACAGAAGGGGTCCTAAGTGGGTAGCCAGGGACGCCGCTTTACAGGGAAGTTTTATAGAGCAAAACCCATATGGGTACAACATGGGTTATAGCTATGATTACCCAATAAGGTTACAAGTATAGTCACTTAGGTAATAGGGATCCAATGGGGAAGCAGTCATGTAGCAAGAGTACATGGAAAGAACAAAGAACTCAGGTAGGTGATGAATCTGGGGGTCTTGGTCACCCACTGATGCAACTGATGCCTATTTAGACTTCCCTAGACCAGGTTTTATCTCTTATCTCATCCCTTGAGGAAGTGTGTAGGCCTGGTCCTTTTTTGGTCATCATCGTGTGTTTCTGGCTACAATTTTAGCGTGTTTTCACCTTTTGTCTTAACTCTCTCAAGGGCTCAGCTCTGTCTGACTGCCTATTATATTTCTATCTAACTTAGCTGTCTATAATAGGACCATGGCCCAGACCAAGACAGGCCACATATTCAACCAAATTGGGGATTTCACTGCATGTGCAGTGCCCCTAAATCAAGGTCAAGCCATGTACACAGCTAGTGCCAAATCATGCTGGGCATGCAGCCACACACATTTTCTAGAACCAGAACTGCCCAGGGAGGCAGCTACACCCTGTTGCCCCTGACTTAGAATTATCCATGATCAACCACTCTGCCCTGTTTTCTGTCAGTGACTAGCCCAAATGTCCCTCATAGTCATACAGAAATCTGTTCAACAGACCAGGAAAGCAGGAGGAGGAGCTGTACATAAGAGCTGGGTTTTACTCAAAAATCGACCCCAAAGATCTTTATATTGAGGTACCTTTAACACACACAAGGAGCTCACAGAGGGTTTGAAAAGTCTGGAGATGTCACTTAGCAACTACAGATCACATCAAGGAAAATGCAAAAACCATGCAATTCCTCTCATGCCTCCCACATGGTGGAACGCACTAGGCTCTTCTACCCTCTCATTCCCTGCCTCCCTCCAATAAGTTATCTCAGAAAAAAGTTAAAGGATTTGAGTTTTGTGATAAGAGTGAAACAGAATGGACAAGAGAGGGATTGAGGGATTAGAATTTTCTTAAGGGAGAAAGGAGGAAAAAAAGTAAACCATTCTTTCTTGGTTTGAGCCCATAGAATTCACCAGGTCCTGTGGATAATGGCAGTTATCACATGAATGAGGACTTGAATCTGCATGGTTTAGGACACACTCTCAGTAACCAAAAAGAAGCCATGGCATCAGGTACCAAGGTATCTCAATATAAACCATGGCATCAAGCTTATATTTGGTTTTGGGAGAGAAAGAGAAAGAGCAAGATGTTGAAAGAGAAGTTTAGAAGAACTCTCTCAGGCTAAAGTGTTTAGGACTTTACTAAAGCGCCTTTGGAGACTGCTTTCTCCACTGTGACTTGGAGGCCTGTTCTCTCCACTGGGTCACAGGATTAGGGTTTCTCAAGAAACTTGGCTGGGTTCCCACAGGTAAAATAAAGAACTTAACTCACTCTCTTTTAGAAAAAGTTTTCAGGTTCACTGACTTCTGTCATGGAAAAAGAATTTTCAGGATGCATCAGTAGGAGGTGCAGGAAGGGTTTATAAGGCAGAAATTTTAGGATACACTCAAGAATGGAGTGCAGGTGTTCAGAGAATTAGATGCTCTAGTTTGGAAGTGGGAACATTTATGTGTTTTTGGTTGTGGAAATCTGTAGGATTTGATGATTTATAGTCTTGTTCTTGGTCTGGTGACTGTGGCAGGATGGCCCACCCACAGTAAGATAATGACCCATTCATAGTAGAAATCTTAATTTATAAGTGAAAAGGTAGTCTAAGGTGGAAATCTGTGGTCTTGGTCTGGTAGTGGAGGGGAAGGATGGCCCACCAAAAGTAAGCTTACAGTCTGTGAATGGTCTGTATCAGCGATGACGAACTGTTTAGAGACACAGACTGTAACCCCAAACCCATTTATTTGTCACAAAGTGCTAACACTGGAATTAAGCCTGAACACTGAGGTTTTAGTTTAGAAAAAAAAATCTGTTATCCATGCTCAGCTTTTAGGGTGATTTGGCTCGCTTGCTGACAGAGAGGGCTCTGGGGGTCCCCTGTGGCACACATGCTATAGATTCGTCACTACTGATCTATACAGTGAAGCCTAAACACTCATTATTTTTCAATGCACCAAGTTTGAATTTTAGAGTTAGAGTTTTGAAAAGTTTATTTATATTAATTAAATTATTTTACATTATTCTTTTTGTCTAATTCCAGTTTTTACATACAAGATTTCCTTATAGAGGAAATGCAGATTTCTTTGGTTGCTTATAGTGGATTCAAAGATGTTTATTCTCTGTAAATGTTTTAAAGATGAGGTACTTAGTAATGAATTAAACATTGTACATATTTAATTTTGAAAATCCTCTGAAGTATGCAGCAAAATCTACATCTTCTTAAAGTTTCAGCTAATGATTCCACATACCCTGGGTAATATTTGACATTTAAAATAAGGCACTGAAATAACTGGTATATAATCCAGCCAATTTGTAATTACTAAGAAGGTTTCTACTTATGAATAAAAAATAGACAAGGAAAGAGTTGCTTAAAGCAGAAGTCCCAAAGGATATTCTGCACATTTGTTTCGGGTTTCCACTATGCTATTATTTTTCTGAAATGACTAAGTAATATTGATATAGGAGAAATATAACTCCAACCTACTAGATGCCAGATATGCCAAGTTCACGTTCCCTAAAATTGAAGAATGAATTCCAAAGGACAACAGAGGTCAAGAGTAGGAAATGTTTATTCAGAGAACTCCTTGACACAGGAAGTAACTCCCAGCCTGCTAGATGTCAGATATGCCAAGTATGTGTTCCCCAAAATTGAAGAATGAATTCTAAGGATCAACAGGGTCTAAGAGCAGGAAAATTTATTGAGATAGCTCCTGAGAGACAAGAAGGAACCAAAAAGTGGGTTGCCACAGAGCTCACTTTTCTGAGAGTTTTATAGAGCAAAATCATGAGATCAGTATAACATAGGTCAAATTATAATCAACTGGTAAGACTACAAATATAGCGGCTTAGCTAATATTGATCCAGTAGGGAAATGGGGCATGTAACAAGGTTATATGTCTAGCACCATTAACCTTGGCTTATCTATGACCCCTAAAACAGGAGCATTTGGGGGCAGGGATGGGTCCAGGTCTTCTGGGCACTACCTGGGTGTCTGATGTGTGTCTGGACTTAACAGACTGGGTAGCACCAATTACAGTATAATCTGAAACTTCCCTTCATCCTTTAGGGAAGTATGCAAGTCTGGCCATTGTGACTTTGAGATCTTGCTTTCTTTAGATGAGCCCCCAGCCACAATTCTGATATCTGTTTTTTTCACTGACTTCCTTGAGAGGCCGCGCCCTCTCTGAATATGTATTTGTTTCTGTCTAACTTAACTGCCTATAATAATATGAAATACATAGTGTCTTCTTAGCCTAAACATGGAAAAGCAGGCTGTCTCCTTTGAAAAGCTTTGGCTTCAAATATATGTGGATAACTGCCAGCTATTTACCTTATGAAATGAATTATACAGTAGAGTTGATAAACCGCAATCCAAGGAGGGCTTAAGAAAAGGATTCTTTTCATACATCCTTTACTTCCTCCTTTAGTAATCCTCAGCCCATGCTAATTATACATATTCTACTACATAGATGATTTTAATTTAATGAGGTGACTCTGGTTTCTTGTTGCCTGATGATGAGTTTGAATGAAAACATCCTCAGTTTGTTAATCAATGATACCAAATTGGGTTATTTTCTCTTGCTGTTCATTGCTTGTTTTGTTTATGCAGTCATGGTGAAAGGTCAAATACTCTTGGCAAGAACATAATGACTGGAATAGAATGGACCATGAATACGTACAAATCTGGATTTCATACAAAAATGAAAGTTCTTTTGATATTAATCTTTGGTTCAAATGTACCAGGAAGCTCACTGAAGTGTAAAATTGGTGGATTCAAACTCATTCATATATTCAATGAGAATGTATTGAACATCTACCATGGCATCTCTGCATTCTGTTGGGTGTAGGGATTTGACAGGAAACAAAACAAATTATTTGCTGTCAGAAAACATACATTCAACTAGGAACATAGGAAGAGGTGACATTAAATAATTAAAATACACAGTCTCTTACATTTGACACACACACATAAACATAAATACATATGTATATAAATGATATAAATGTATAAATGCAATATTTATACATTAATGGTAAGCATAAAGAAAGGTAAAGGAAAAGGTATTATGAGAGGAAAAGTCTATAATTTTTTATTTCTGCCATGTACAAGCATAAATATCAAAATTCATCTATTAATTTTGAGGTGATACAAACAAATATAGGTCTCTACCACAGTGACATTTGCATTCTAATGTCTGAAAGCAGAAAATAAAATTGATATAAGCCAATAGGTAAACTATATAGTATATGTTAGAAGATAAATGTTACAAAAAAGGCAGACAGAGGCAGAGGAAGAGGGATGAAAGAGATATTAAGAATTGTAAAGGTTGAGAATAAACTCATTTGTAATTTTTAACTTGGTGCCTAGGGCAAACTTCATTGAAAAACATAAAGTAAGTAGAGTTCAGAAAGTGAGAGTAGACCCAGGTAGGTATTTGGGAAAGCACTGTGTAGGCAGAAAGAGTAACCAGTGTGAAGAACCTGGGACTGGAGTCTAACTGCCTATTAATTTCTACATAACTTACTTACCTATAATAGTTTCTTTGGCTTTGTTGTCAGAACAGACTATGGAGGGCTATAGGAAAGGGGCAATTAAGGGGCTTGTACAGTAATCCAGACAGAAAATATTTGTAGGTCAGGAGGCAGCAATAGCCATGGAGTTGGAGGAAGTGGTTGAATTCTCTGATTACTTATACAATTTGTCAAGAGATGACAAAAATAAAGATTAAGTAAAAAGCACAGAGTAAGATCAGTATGAGTTACTAATTAAATATTGGTTTTATATGTTATTTGCATAGACAAAATTATTTAATTTTCAGGATATTCCAAGAACTCTCATATATGACTTCATTGTACTGGAATTTCTACAAATAAAATCAGTTAAACAGTTCATTTCTGAAATAAATAATTTTCATATTTTCTTATTTAGTTAACAAATTAACCTCTTTTAGTCCTTTAAGAGGGCCCAAACAAATTCAAGAGTGTATTTTTTCCTTCTTGTTGAATGTGACAGATTATATCACTATCACAGATCTGCAAAATGTTGCATTTTGAGCTTAATTTTCCACATGATTACAATCAATTTTTAGTTCACAAAAAAACCCAAATATATGATGAAGCAATAAACCAAGTGTGAATATGCAATTGTATTTTACTATTAAAAAGTCCACTGTAATCTCTAAAATTAACATAGCACTATGAACATATGAATATTATAAGCACACCATAGAAATGCTGTGGCATTAATCAGTACATAAATTTCTCATGAACAAAGAAAAGTAGCACTTGTTTACTCTCCAAGCTACACTGTCCAAAATGCAAGTCACTAGCTAATGGCTACCAAGCTCTTGAGATATGGCTAGCCTCAACTGAATGCAATGCACGTTTAAAAAACACACCGCATTTCAAATAGTTAATACAAGAAAATAATGTAAAATATATCATTAGTAAATTTTAAATTGATTACATGTTGAAAAGGTAGTCTTTTCAACATGTTACCTTACATAGAACATGTTATTAAATTAACCTATTTTTTTCATTGTTTAATGTATGTCTGAAAATTACATATGTAGCTCTGATTTATGTCTTCCATTATATTTTTACTGCACATCTATTCTCTAAGGTATAAAACAGGAATGATAAGTTTTTAAATAGTCTCTTTTTTGTGTACCAATTTAAAATGTTTTTATGATGTTAAAGTGAAGTAAAAGACTTTGTTCCTATAAGGGAAAGAAAAGTGGATAGAATGCAATGAGAAAATGCATGATATATTTTTAAGGATGCATCTTTTTCATTCTCATTCTTTAAAGCAGATAGTTCCTAATAAAATGAAACAAATTTCTCTACATCAAAGGTGGCTTTAATATAAACACTTAAATTCTGACCAAAGCTTTCTATCTTTGGCTCAGACCAATTGCAGATTCTAAGTAAATCTTAAGTCAATGTTGTATATACATAATCAAACTCATTCTGTTAGTTCTCACTTGTGTCATATTTAGTTTCCTAAATTAACTTGTATTACAGTTATTACTTTTTGATGAATGTATATAAAAACTCTATTATCCAAGGCTAAAAATGCAATTTAAAGTATTGTATTTATTTCACTATTGCTAAAGAAGTAAATTTTAAATGATATTTTTACCATGGGTGATGGGGTCCAGGACAGTTCCTAGATTCTTGGGTGTGATGAACAAAGAACTGGATGTGACATGCAAGGGAAGGAAAAAGCACTAATGTCTATTAAGGCAATAATACACTCTGAGTGAGCAGGCATGTGTTTACAAAAATAACATGAGCACTGAGGACATAAGGTGGAGGGGTTTTAAAATGTTGTGCTGGTTCGGAGGCACCTCCCATGAGCACCTTCCACAGCACAATTGGCAACATGACTGACAAGGTGCTGAGTCATGTCAGTTGCATCTGTTGTGTGTGTCCTTTCTCATAATCCATCCTGTCATAATTAGATGTACAAAATGCAATCCATATGCATGAACCTTCAATGAACTTCAGGTAAAGAAAGATTAGGGCAGGTCACACTGGTGTGCATGTGTCCTGGTTTGGAATTTTCCAAGGCATGCTTTTCTTATCTGTGCCTCCCTGCAGTAAGCCTTAGGACAGTGGTGGGGGAGGGGTCAGCCCTGGGATACTGCTCAGGTTCAGGTGAGTGGAGGGGAGCAGCCCCATAGTTCCAATTTTATTACCTACAAAAAATTGGTAATTAGTTCAATTGAGAGCTTAATTTAAACATTTTACAATGTATGCATATATCAAAATATACCTTGGACCCACAGTATATATAATTATTGTTTGTCAACTAAAAATAAATTTATTATACATTCCAATGTTTGATAGGTCATTTTTATGTTTTACACTATGTTCATGGTCCATTTTGAATTAGTATTTTGAATAATGTGTAATATTTAGGTTATAGCTTACGTCTCATTTTCATGTTTTGAAAAAGCTGCAATTCTTCCACGGCGTTGCCTTTGTGACTTTGTGAAAAATCAGTTGAACATATTTGTGAAAATATTTTTGGGATGTCTTTTCTGCTCCAAATGTCTTCTTATAAAAGTAATCTTGTAATCAACTGTATAGTAAACACTGAAGTTAGGAAAATGCATATTCTCATTTTAATCTTCTCTTCAAAATTGTTTTAGTTGTCTTTCCTAAAGAATTTAGAGTAAGTTTATCTGTATCTATAAAAATTTCTGCTGAGATTTTGATAGTAATTGCTATGTACTTATAAATCAATTTGAAGGAATTCCTGTCCTTATTTTGTGGAATTTTTTGATTTATGAATGCAACATGCTTCTTCATTTATTGAGATTTTCTTTGATTTCCTTTACCACCATTGTGTATGTTAAGCATATATTTTGTTAGATTTATACATATTTTTATTTTAGAAATGTAAATGAGTTTTAAAAAGTGTGTTATCTATGTGTTTATTGCTAGCATATAAAATGAAGCTGATTTTTCATACATCAAAATTTGATAGCTTATCCTACATTCTATGATCTTGCTGAATGTATTTATTATGTTTGGGAATTTTTGTAGATTCTTGGTTATGTTCTATAGATATCATCATGTCATCTTCAAATTGGGGCAATTTCTGATTAACTGAATGCTTCATATTTTTCTTTTTATCATTGTTTTGACTATAATTTTTCACATTAAGAATGAGATGGACATTTTTGTCTTACTTTTTTTTTTTTTTTTTTTGAGACAGGATCTTAGTAGGTAGTTCAGGCTGGCCTTAAATTCACTATGTAGCACAGACTGGCCTTGAAGTCACTGTGATCCTCCTGCCTGAGCCTCCCGAGCACTGAGATTACAGACATGCACAACCACACCCGGCTTGTTGTCTTACTCTTGACGTTAGGGGGAAAGAATTCTGTTTTTCACCATTATAAATAAGGTTAGCTACAGATTTTTTTTTTTTTTACAAGCTGAGGCTATTCTTCTCTACCTCCAAATCTCTAGGATTTGAATCTTTTCTTTCCCTTTTTTTTGGATAAAGTTGGCTAAGGGTTTATCAATTTTATTTAATCTTTCAAAGAACCAAGTCCTTTACTCATTGTCTCAACTGCATTAATTTTTACTCTAATTTTTATAATTTCCTCCCTCATGCATTCTTTGGGTTTAACATGCACTCTTTTTTCTAGTACCCTGAAGTTCAACATTAAGTTGTTTATTTGAGCTTTCTCTGTTTTTCTGATATGGGAATTCACTCCTATAAATTTCTCTCATAGGACTGCTTTCAGTCGATCCTTTAATCCAGTATGTTGTAGTGGCATTTTGGCTAATTGGAGAAATTGTCTAATTTCTTTTTTAATTTCATCTGTGGCCCATTGGTTGTTCAGAAGGGTGTTATTTAATTTCCATGTGTTTATGAAGTTCTTGTGGTTTCTTTTGCCATTGATTTCCACTTTCATTGCACCGTTCTATTGTCTGATAATATGCATATGATAATTTCAATTGCTTTGCATTTACTTAAGCATGTTCTAAGAGCTAGTATATGGTCTATTTTGAAGGACACCCCATGTGCAGCTGAGAAGAATGTGTATTCTGATGTTGTGGGGAGAAACCCTGTGTAACATCTATTAAGTTCATTTCTTCAAAGATTTGGCTCAGTTCTGATATTTTTTTGTTGATTTTTTGTCTATTTGATTTGTCTATTTGTGACTCTGGTGGTATTGAAGTCCCCCGTTAGAAGTGTATTAGTGCTTATTTGATTTTTCATGTCTGTTGATATTTGTTTTATATAGTTGGGTGTACTGGTATTTCATAGATAGATGGATATATTTCATGTATATATATGTGTGTGTGTATATAATTTATGATTGTTGTCTCTTCCTCTTTGATTGTTCCCTTAACAAGTATGTAGTGACCTTCTTTGTCTCTCTTGATCAATCTTGACTTGAAATCCACTTTGTCTGCAAATAGAACAACTACCCCTGCTTTTTCCTGGGTTTTTGTCACATGGAGTATTGTTTTCCATCCTTTGACTTTCACTCTATAAATTTCTTTTTGAGTTAAATGTGTTTCTTGTATGCAGCATATTGTTGGATCTTGTTTCTTGATGTATTCTGCCAGTCTGTTTCTTTTGATTGGTGAAATGAGACCATTTACATTGATAGTTATAACTGATATGTATTGACTTATCCTTGTCATAATTTTCCTGTTGTTTCCCCTCTGTTTAATTGCTTGCCTTGCCTGATGGATTTCTTTCCCCTCTGTTTAATTGCTTGCCTTGCCTGATGGATTCATTCTATTGGGGTTCATGGGATTGTAGTCTTTATTATCTTTTTCTAGAATATCCTTCAGAACATCTGGAATGCTGGTTTGGTGGTCATGAATTTCTTCAGGTGTTCTTTGTCACAGCATTATCTTTTTTCTCCTTCAATTTTGAAAGTCAATTTTGTGAGTACATCAATCTGGGTTGGAGGTTGTTTTCTTTTAGGGCCTAAAATATTTTACTCCAAGCTCTCATTAATTTAAGACGTTATGTTGAGAAGTCTGCTGTGATTTTGATGGGCTTTCCTTTATAGGTAGTTTGTTTCTTTTCTCTAACAGCTTTCAATATTCTATTCTTGTGCTGAATTTTTAGAATCTTGACTATTAGATGCCTTGGTATAGATTTTTTTTTTAATCATGGCTAATGGAGTTATATATGCCTCACTTATCTGTATGTCAGATTCTTTTTCCATACATGGGAAGTTTTTTGCCATTTCTTCTGTGAACAGATTTTTATGTCATTTGTGCTATCTCCTGCTATCTCCTGCTTTTTCATTGACTCTACTCAATCTCATATTTTTTTTGTATCACCTAGCAGCTCTTTGATTGATTTTTCAGTCCTTTGTATTTTAAGAAATCTTTCTTTTCATGGTTGTTAATTGAAAATCTGTCTTCTAGATCTGATATTCTGCCATCACATTGGTTTTATGTATACTTAATAGAATTTTTAATCTCCTGGATATCTGTTTGAATCTGTTTTATGAATTCCATTTCTTTCCTATGTGGGTCATTCATGGTTTTCATCGTTTTCCTTAGGTCCTCTTTTTTTTTTTAGTTTATATCTACTTTAGATTCACTAACCATGTTCTTCACTATGTCATCATCTCTTTAGTTATCCAAGGAATCATTTCTAATTTGATTTTTACTAGAGCCGCATTCATTTGCTTTGTTACTTCTGCTCTTACCATTTCAGAGTTCAGGTGTTTGGCTTGCAAATTGTACTGCCTTATTGCCCTCTGGGTTTGCCTTGGCTGATTTGGAAGTCTGGGGTTGCATCTTGTTTCCATGTCTTCTTATTTTCTATTTTTAAAGTTTATTTTCTGCCTCGATGCTTGTAAAATGCTTATAGTAGGTAGCTTTATTACTAGTATCAAGAACTCCTTAGGAAATGACTACTTTTCAGAGATGCCCTTAAAATATAGATGGTCCTTGGCTTCTGAGTCTGTTGCAAGATCCTACCTCTTCAATTTATTGTGGATGATAAGCTCCTGTTTATTTGGGCTAGCCACTGGGTCTTTGATACTAGCCTATATTATTGTTTATGACCCTCAGGCAATCTCAATCTTGGCATACAATGAAGAACAATTGTTTAGAACAACTACCCTGGCTAAAGTAGCACAATCAGTAATAAAAATATCATCAAGCATAGCCTAGAAAATGACAAACTGTGGTAACTATTAACTTACCACTTTTAACTATAGGAATAAGATTTGTAGTTATATAACAAAATCTAAAACAAACAGCCCCTGAATAGAATGACTTAACCCTCAGGGGAGAAAATTTAGCAGGAATAAGAGGAAAAAAAGAGAGGATTAGAAGCAAGGCTGAAGAACAAAGGATGATTATACAAGCTTTGGGAAACTAGTGAAGAAGACAGGAAGGAAAGAAAGAAGGAAGAAATAGAAACAAGAACAGAACAAAACAACAACAAAAAAAATCAGTAAAAACAATGTTCAGACTCATATAAAAAGAACATACAACAACAACCAAAACAAAACAAAACAAAGAAAGGAAGAAAAATATTGTCCACTGCAGGGCATGTTTCTACTGTCACTGGTATACAAAGGTGGGAGACAGAGCCCAAATCCATGTTGGTTGTCCCCAGCAAACCTATAGTAGAATATTGCAGGTTGGTGGATAATCCCAGAAAGCCTGTGCTTTCAACTTCACTGAAATTCAGGCTGATCCTGGTTTCTAGCTGTAAGGCTGGGACCCCAAGTTGTTCAGGCCATTATGCTCCAGGTGCCTGTTGTTGGCTTGAACTCAGCTCCATGATCCTGGATGTCTCCCATGACTTTGTCTACCTGGACACCAGAAGCCCCAAGATGGAGCCAACACATGGCTGCTCTGAATCCCAGGTTCAGTTGGCCAATTGCCCTCTCCTACGAATGAACTAGAATCACTCACCAGCCAATGCAGATCACAGCATCCACTGCTCTGCTCCACTGGTGCATTTCTCCATGGAGACCTCTGGATTCACCTGTAGTCACTGCACCTCTGTAGGCTCAAGTCACTTCTCTCATGCCATGAGCTAGGATTCAGAGAGAAAGGACTGTTTGCCACCTCCCTCTTCTGCATTGAGGTCCCTCTCTTTGCTCTCCCCATGGGCTCCAATTCTCACTTCAGATCCTTGCTGGGTCCCAGGGACCCACTTCTCTCCCTCTTCACTTCCCCATTTGCCATATGCCAGCATTTGAACTCCAAATCTCAGAGAGGCTGATTTGCCACGATCAGCACACTGAAATCTTCCTAGAAGTCCTCCAATTAAATTTTAAATGGTGCTTATTTGTTCTGGTCAGATCAACAGGAATAGGGTTTTAAATTACTTGCATTCAAACAAGGAAAAATTCTAGCCAAGAATTTACAGCCCCAGACTGAATTTAAGACAGGGAAGAAGTGAGATGGGTAAAACTGGCTTCAATAAGCCTTTCTGACTGCTGCTCCTCCCCAACAAAAGCCTTAGGTATTTCCTTTTAAAAGACAAACTTTTCACTTCTGTATTGGGAAAAGCCACTGTACCCAGTTAAAATAATTAAAAAAGAAAAAAGATGCCACCCTCTTGTTCTCCAAAATCAGAGACTTAGTTCACAATGTCAGTTAGAAAAAAAAAAATGACAGCAGTTCACATAAACCCATGTCTAGCCACATGACTCCATGCAGACTCTAAACATATTTATTGGTGCTGTGGACACCCAGGATGTGGCACCCTTAATCCTGGCATTTCACCTTTAATCCCGCCACCACCCCCTCAATCCCAGCATAACACCAAAACACAAACTAAGAATCAAGCCATTTACAAAACTGGGGTAAGCAGAGACCAGGCTAATTTTCAAAAAAAAAAAAAAAGGCTAGTAGACTGATATGCAGATGACAAGGGATACCACAAGAAAAAAAAAGCAAAAGAAAAGAAAAAAAGTCTATTGTGGCTAGAAGAAAAATGAAATCTGTCTCATTCTGTTCCTCCATTTCCCATGCCCAGAAAAGCGGCAAACAGTTCTCTGTGGACCAGAAAAGTCCCCTGAATTCCAAGCCTAGGGGAGAGAGTGGCGGAAAGGAGAGAAGAAAAGCCTTCACAATATTTTAAAGAAATAAACAAAATATGTGCCCATCAGGGCCTTACTTGGTCTTTTCTGGGGTGGCTACAACAAATAATATTCTTGAGTAGCTTTTCCTACAAGAAACTCATCAATTAAACATTCTCAGGTTTTGTGGTGCTTGTGACTTTTTCTGGTGTTGTTTTCCAGGTTCTTCTCATCTCAAACAAAGAATTGAGCAAAAAACAGAGAAAAAGTATGTTTGACAAAGTAAAAGTGAAGAGTGAGGGAGAAATTGGCTCTGCAAGAGGGATTTTGAGCTGAGTAAAAAAGGAAAAAGTAAGGTAAAAGTACACACTGGAGGATGGAAGGTGGTTTATCACGAAGAAAGCTATGATACAGAGCTTTTTTTTTGGTGTCTGTGTCCTTTAATGCTGTCAAAATTCTGAGGAAACCTAGGAGAACTTCTACATATGGGTCCTGTGAGATGGTGCTGGGATCCCACTTCTCTCTTCCCAGCCAGTCTAAACCATGGCCTATTGCCTATCTCAGTTCTACTAGTTTACATTCCCACCAACAACATAGAAGGGTTCTTTTTTCACACAGCATTGCCAGCATTTGTTATTGTTTGATTTCTTGGTAAGAGCCATTCTTTCTGGAGTAAGACAGAATCTCAGTGCTGTTTTAATTTGTATTTCTCTAACGGCTAGTGATGTTGAACATTTTTTAAAAATGTATTTATGGACAATTTTTACTTCTTCTGAGAAGTGTCCATTCATTTCAGTTAACCTTTTTTTAAAAATTGGGTCTTTTATTTAGGGGGCTCTATTTTTTTTGGTTCTTTATATATTCTAAATATTAGTCTTTTGTCCAAGATGTATCTGTCAATTTTTTTCCCATTATGTACATTGTCTCTTCACTCCATTGGTTGTTTCCTTTGCTACATAGAAGCTTTTTAATTTTATAGGAACCCATTTATTGCTTCTTAATGTTACTTCTTGTATAATTGGAGTTCTGTTCAGAAAGCCTTTCCCTACACTTGTCTTCAAGAGTTTTACCTATTTTATCTTTCTTCAAATTGTCTTTAGATCATTGATCCATTTTGATTTTAGGTTAGTATGTGGTGGGAGATATTTAGTCTTCTGCATGTAGATAGCCAGTTTTCCCAGCACCATTTGTTAAAGAGGCTGTTTTCCCACCAGTGTATGTTTTTGGTCCCTCTGTCAAAGATCAGATTTTTGAACGTGCGTGGGGTTGTTTCTAAGTTTTGTATTCTGTTGCATTGATCTACATGTCTGTTTTGTATCAGTACCATGCCAGTTTTATCACTATGGCTTTGTATTATAACTTGATATCCAGGCTTGTGAAACATCCTGGTTTACTTAGCTCTTGTTATCCAGCATTACTCTTGCTATTCGGAGTCTTTTCTGGCTCTGTAAACATTTTAGGGTTGTTTTCTCTTGCTCTGTGAGAAATGCTGTTCATATTTTGATTGACATTGCATTAAATCTGTATATCAGTTTTGGAAGTATATACATTTTGATAATATTTCTCAACCTCTTTAAATATTTTTTGTTGTCTTCATAATGTCCATTTTACCTGGGGTAAGATGTTGTCTCATTATAGTTTTAACTCACATTTTTCTGATGACTAATGACATTGAGCATTTTTTCATATATTTATTGGCCATTTGCATGTTTTCATTTGTGAAGTGCCTATTCAGTTCATTTGTTCATTTTTAATTAGATTTTGTTTTTTGCTGTTGTTATGTTTCTGAGTTCTTCATATGTTCTGGATGTTAATCCTTTGACGAATAGTACACAAATAAATTCTCTCATTCTGTAAGTCATCATTTTACTCTGCTGACAGTTTCTTTTTCTATGCAAAAGCTTTTGGCTTTGACGCAAGGCCATTTTACTATTTTTGCTTTTCTTTCCTAAGTTTTTGGTGTCACGTCAAAAAAAAATTCTCTATAGCAATTTCATGAAACATTTCTCCTAGTTTTTCTTCTAGTAGTTTCACAGCATCAAGTCTCACATGTAAGTCTATGACCAATTTTAATTTAATTTTTGTACATGATGAGAAATAATGTTAAAAATTCAATCTTTTGCATTAGAAATATCCGTTTTTTCCAGTATCACTTATTGAAAAGACTGTCCTTTCTCTCATGTATTTTTTGGTATCTTGGTCAAGAATCAGTTCACTATAGATATGTGGATTTATTTCTGGCTTTTCTGTTGTTTCCTTATTCTGTCTGTTTTATGCCAATACCATGCTTTAACTCTGATCCTGTGTAGGAGGAAGAAAAATTTACCTTGACCTTGCCAGGTGAGGTTTCAGTTTCAGGACTTTCACTTGGCCTCCATTGACACTGTGGTAGAGGAGTTTGGATTTCCCCAGTAAAACTTATCTAATAGCTCCCTGTTTGAGAGGAGACAGAATGTCTTATTACTGTTTCCCATAAGGCCTCCAGTGATTTCACATAAGGGAAGAGGATGCATGTGGTGATGAATATCCTGACCCTCCCACCTGACCTCCTCAGGTACCCTAAGTAGGACTGAAAGTGTTTAGTACTGTCAAGTGTGGGTGGAAATCTAGACTCCCCACATAGCGTTGCAAAGGAGTTATTACCTAGTGGCAATGAAATTCTTATCTCTCTACCCTTGATTCTCTGAAACCATGAGGAGGGAGTGTTAAAGCACTTCATCACAGTCTGGTAAATGTGAAAATCCAGGCTTCTTATTCTGTTTTTAAGAACTGTGTTAAGTGGTAATGGGGCCATAGTCCCCCTGCCCTGTGATGTTTTACTTGAGTACAATAGTATGATCTAAATTTTTGTCTTGCCAGACTGCCCTTTTCTTGTCCTCTGGATATATACCTTATGAGGTTTCTCTTTGTCCATTGGGATCTCTGGGCTACTGGCTATTTCATTTCCAAATCCAGAATATATTAGTCAGAAATTCCAGAGAACCCACCACTATATTATTTCTTGTGTCTCAAGACCCTTATTCAATCTTCCTTCTCCTACCCACTTTTCAGTACCTTCCCATTTTTCCTTATATATAATATCTAGGATAAACAGTTTTTCTTAGCCAGAAGAATAGGAGGGAAGTATGTTAACTGTTTCATTCCAGAAATAAAAAGCTTTCCCTACTGATTTGGTTATTCCTCTCCAAAAGAAAAAGAAAAGCAGAGTATCTTGAATGTTATGTCTTTCCCTCAGCTTTCTCTATGAACAAATGTGGTCATTTCAATATGTGGAGTCCAGGGTGGATGTGGAACTCAATGCATCTGTATTGGCTAGCTTCTTTCTATCTAACCCAAGTTGTCATTTTGAATTCACACATTATCTTCCAAAACAAGGTACTCCAGATACTTGATTAGAGATGCAAAGAAAAATAAAGTTCTATAAGATCTGTTTCCAGACAACATTCATAACTTGGAGAAAACCATTTAACATTTTCCTCCTATGGGGCTTCAAATTATCACCAGGAACCACAAATTACCATGAACCCCTTGAGATTTAAGATCAGCCAGCCTATCCACTGTACTGTCAGAGTCTTATTTTATTAGCTTTAACCACTCTTGATAGATGGATGTCAAGACAGTCTAAAAAATTTTTTTTAACAGGAGAAGCCACGTAACATTACTTAGAGGGCTCCTCATTTATTCAGGGTGAGTTGTCACTGGATATGAATTTCAGTGCAGCTGACAAATAGAGACAACAGCAAAGGACACAAGGTTAGAAAATAGAGGTGGCAAGGAGTCTGTCAGAGAGGACTTGGAAAACTAAAGGTCCTTTGGCCTTTATATTGGAAGAAATTGCTAGTAGGGAAAGGATAAATTCAATCATTTACAATTTCTCAATATCCTCGACTCTAAACTGGTATTATGTTTACCCTCTTTGTCTCTAAATCTGTTTGTGAGACTAAAATAAGTTATAGCATTGAAAATACCTAAAATAATAATCAACACCTACAATAATAATCATATGCAAAGGATACAAATTCCTCAGAATAGTCACATTTGACTTTACCAATGCTTCCTCTGTGTCTTTGTTTTCCTATTTTCTTCCCCCTTATTCTTCCTTTCAAGGTTTCAGTAAGAAAGGGGAAAAAGAAAGGAATGCTAAGATCCATTGGATGTAATGGAATAGACTTTTTGATACCAATTTTCTTTCTTTCATCATAAACTCTGCTGACATGAGAGCATAAGACTATGGGGAAGATGGAGATGTGAAGGAGAAATGGAAGTGAAGACAGGGGTCTTCACCATTCATGAAATCTGTATCAATCACTTACTAGATGCCAGGCTCTATGCTGGACATTGTAATAAAAAAAGTATATGGTTCAGTCTTCAACAGGTTTCCTATATAGCATGATAGGCAATAAAGCAAATAATAACTATACAATATGAATATTATCAAAGAGTTTTATGCAAATTATTTGGACACGTAGCATTCCTAAGTCTGCATGGGTGCTCAGGGAAGCAATATTTCACTGAGATGGTAGTATTCAAACTAAGTTTTGGAAAGAATGAGCAGGAGCTTATAAAAGAGGTCTGATGGAATGATGGGTACAGGAAAGGCAAGGAAGCTGTAGTATCAAAGATTTGAAGCAACAACAGTAAGTTACAAGTTACTAATAGAAAGAAATTTAAAAGAGAGTGAGACAAAATAGATACAGCAAATACAATTTGAAAACAAAGTGAAGTTTGAGGCACTTCAAGTTATCATAAAGAAATTCAGTCTTCAAGGACTGCTTTTTAAGTTAGTGACATTTCATTTAGAAATATGAATTTCCTCCACTTGCCTCTTTTCTTGAAACATCAGAGGCTTTACGCTTAAGGGAGGAGAACAAAACTCATATGTCTCTTAATTTATTCACATAAATAGACAATGAAAAGCACTTTATGTCATATCAACTCAATTATTTTCTTATTGTATTTGATAGGTCACAAGCCCTGTAATTCTCTCAAGAATATAAAAAAGTAAAAGAGGAGAAGATCAAGAAGATATTCTTAAAAGTAAGTAGCATCAAAGGAGTGGCATTTGTACATGTTAAATCCATCAGGAACTCTGTCCAGAATCTCTACTCACTAATCACAAATTTGAAGTCTGCTTCTGTACACAGGAAATACTGGTATTCTTCTCTTTCATGTAAATTTTTTTAAATCTTAAAGCTTTATTAATGTATATTATCAGAATTTACCAATTCCTTGTAAAGACTCAGGAGACCTGGCTCTCAAGGTTCATACTTTGTTTTAACAAATGGGCAAAGTGTGTGGCTACCAGCCTTTTACATGGATTTTGTGTTTTATCTTTTGGCATGCCTCCACCTCTTTTTGTTTTCTTGCACCTGAATTTTTTCTGCTTTCCTAAACCCAATAAAATTATGATTTTTAGATCCTTAGACAAATAAAGCAATTTCAAATGGAATTTTCTTGATTTTGGTGATGCACCTTATTTTGGGTTTATCTAAATGTAGAAACAAAGTTATGGATTTGGGTGCAAGTAGTTTATTTGGGAAGTGATTCCAGAAAACTTTCATATGGTAGTGGATAAAGGAAAGAGAATATTGCCAAAAAGATTACCAACACCACTGTAAATATCTTATAAGATCTTGTAAAGCATAACTTAGAACAGTTTCATAGAGGAGCAAGAAAACTATAATATGGATTTTCTTCTCCTTTATTGGATGAAAGTTGTTCCTTGGAGCAATTATCTCCAGGTTCAGTCCATCTGTGGTCTGCTTGAGCATAGAAGTGGTGCTTGTGTTAGGAGGCCTAGGTTCCTATAAGATGTGGATATGCTTCAAGTGGACCATGTGCATCTAGATGAGGTAACAATACTTTCTGCAACAAAGTGACACTCTTAAGTGAAATTTTATTCCCAGTCCTTTGAGTGACAGATGATAAAATAGTTTAGTTATGGAAAGACTTTATTATGGGAAACATCTGGGAAAGGTTGGAAGATGCTTATGCAGGTCTGATGCAGAATAAGACAGAGGGGAAGTATGTTAGATGGAAGTATCCAAGACTGTCAAACAATGTAAGAAAGTTTTGGTAATGCCACCAGAAGACTTGAGCCAAAATCTGTTGTCAAAGAAGTTCCAAGACTTCCATGAATGGGTCTACCTTAGCATGCTTGACATCCTTCCATTGGCTGGTTGCCATGTGGGAGATTTGGCACCTGCACAAAATGGTGCTTCTAGAGTATAGTTTCTGATAATTGCTGTCTGTAATTGGAGGCCTTCAAAGTATGTTCTCATGACTACTGTTAATAAAAAAAATATGGTGTAGAAGATAACATCTAATGCTGTGCTGAAGTCAGCTCATATTGGCTTGGATATATTTTCTAACTCCTTGTTCAGTGACTCCATTTTGGCAGCTAGAAATTAGCCATAATGGGAATATTTGCAACACAATGACCAATGCTACAAATCATGACTTTTTGTTTCCCTGAGAGGCTATGATTAAACATTTACCAGCACTCCACTAATAACACCTGTAATAAATATGTTCTAGTGTCCAATGAAATCCTCTGAATAATCTGTTTTCAAACTTCCTGGGATCCCACATGACCAGGAAAAGTAACCATGCCTTCCTCTAAAATAGTGAATTCTACTATTTATTTTTATTATCAGAGATGCCACCTTTTCTTAATCTGTCATATTTTGTTTCCTAAGAAGGAACCATATAATATTTTTCAGTCAGCATTTTATTGTCTTTCAATATGAAGTCTCAGGAAAATAAATTTACATTGGAAAGCAAAAACTGTGTTCTACTATTAAAATATTATGTTTAGCATTACAATAATAACACTTTAAGTGAATACTTTGGGTTTTGAGCTAATATGCCCTCTCCAGATGTAATAATGAAGAGTTCAAATTTAACTGCCAGTGAGTGAAATAAAGCCCATTCAACCTAGCAGAATAGTGAGTCAGTTCAAGTACCTGAATTGTCATGTTATTTGCATTAACCTTTAGATTTCAAGGGCCTCAGATGTTTCCTCTTCTGTCATCTAATTCAATAGGTGAATAAGTTGTATTGCCCTCTATTTACTACAGAGAGATATCATAGAATAACACCATTAAAGCAAATTTTGAGAATAAAGCTGTCTTCTAAATAAGAAGCAATATTCATATTCAGGAGTTTTGCAGATTCTCATAGAATCCCTGGTGATTATCTGTCATTTTCTCGTAACATTTTCACATTTGATGTCATGTAATCATGATAGAGAGATATTAAACTAGAAAAAATTAAAACCAAATACTTAGAAGTATCTGCACATTGTATTCTATCATGTATAATTTAAAATTCTGTAAGATTAGTATGAGTCTATAAGATTGCTATAATCTTAACATGTTTAAGAATATTCTGTTATTTGGAGTAAAAGAAAGCCAAAGAAAATAGGGGAGAGGGACCTAAATTTTCTATACCTATAATTTGGTCCTACACTTCTCAGTAGTATACT
Source organism: Heterocephalus glaber (assembly GCF_053883595.1). Classification (NCBI taxonomy): domain Eukaryota; kingdom Metazoa; phylum Chordata; class Mammalia; order Rodentia; family Bathyergidae; genus Heterocephalus; species Heterocephalus glaber. The sequence goes on along the minus strand of NW_028258315.1, from coordinate 81,015,838 downwards.
ACTCCAAAGGTAGTATAACTGTTGCTACCTCCAAATAGTTATGCTGAACCAATTATCTTTGCTGATAATGTGGCTTCTGCCTTAAGTATCTGTTGTCTATATATGTTTATTGTTATACATACACATATACACATACATATTTCTTCCCTTGCAAAAAGAAATTCATATAAGAACATGTTACTTACAGTGTCTAATTGGTTTTGATGACTACTCTCTGGACTTAAGATTGAAATGGGCCTTAGAAGCAAAGTCTCTCTGAATTTCGTCTGTCCTGCCTCCCACAAGTCATAGAAGCCAGAATTTCTCTCCCCTAAAGTAGATCATAGGAACAAGAGCTCCTTTCCCCCAAAGTGAGCCATGGAACCTATAAAGGTCACTCTGATCTTCTCTTTTGTCCTTGGAAGACACTCATGTAGTAGGTCTTGTTTATCTGGAAGAAAGGAATGCTACACAGAGGGCAATAAAATTCTGCACAGACAGGCCTTGCTGGGTTTCCTTCCTCAGAGAATTAACATGAGATCACACCACTTTTATACAAACACATTTCTACATGGCTACCTATTCTTCACTGTATCTAAACATAAAAATAGTGTCCTGTGTCTTAGGCTCTTCATTTCTGAAGCCCCCTTTTTTATGTAAAACTTTGATTAACAAATTTGTTCTTACAGGAGTGTTGACGATGAGCCTTATGATGGGTGAGGAAAGATATCAGTCTATAATCATTATGCTACAGTGTTTTCCTCTGAGCAATTTAGTAGGACAGTTAATGAAGAAAAGTTGATGAGGATTGAATGCTACATTTTATAGTTACTTTACTCTTGAAAATCAGAAATGATATGAACATATTAAAGGCTATGAGAAATCCTATAATTTATTACAAACAAAACCTCTTTATTTGTTTAATTCACCATAATCTAGACTTAACATGATTCTGAAACATTTGCTGAAGAATATTGGCTTGTGATGGAGAAGTGCTATATAGAGAATGACTGGATATGAAGGACTACAGAAAAATAATACTTCCACATTTGCCTTCTTTATCTTAATAAGTTTATTTTATTAAAATATCTTCAGTGTGTTCTTAAAGATTTTTAAAGTGTAGTGTGTAGCCTGAATAGAATTTACAGAAATGATACCCTGTTATATCTATTGTGGGAATTCTGATAAATTGCTGACAGGGAGAATTGCAAACCACACAGAGTTTATAGGTATATTTCTCCTAAGAAATTTAGATTATGACTAACTGAGTACATTATATTAGGTTGAAATTATTTTTGCTATTTGCTAACACTTAATAGATCATAACTTCCTTCAGAGCAAGAACTTTTACTTCACTCATTATAGTATGCCAGAATAATTCCTGTGCCATTAAAAGCAACTGAAGAAATATTTTATTGCATAAAGAAATGAAAAATGATTTAAAAAGTAAACATATTCTCAAAACTAATCAGTTCATTAGAAATTAGGGTAGTGGTTGTTCTCAGGGTAGATCAGGCAGGTGAGCAGTGACTGGGAGAGAGCAGTGGGGATTTCTGGGACTTCCACCCTGTCCCCTGGTCTTTGCATGAGTTACACAAATGTGCTCACTACGTGAAAATTCATCTTCTCTATTTTGTATGTCTATTGTACTTCAATAATATGCAAGAGAATATATGAGATCCCAAAGTGATCCATGTTTCTGTCCATTTTGCGTAGGTCAGGGCTAATGGCCACATGGGGATCAAGAGTTTAATCATCAACTATCAAAAGTTATGATATCACTTGGTTGAGCCATCCCTACACAGACATTCAATGCAAAAGTTACCATAATACCCTACACCTGGGCATTTCTATTGCTTTTCTGACTGTGACTTCCTGCATACTGAAAGGGAGGCTCAGGAGGCTATAGAACAAAAGGTGATCCATATTGGGATTACACTGGAATTCTGGTTTACTTGTACTGCCTAATTTACTTACTTGCATCAGCATTTTTGACTTGAGTGTCAGTTCCCTTCTTTAATAGGAGGTTATACTAAGGTCCTAAGGGCTAAACCAATTGGTCTAAAGTCAGTGTCAAGCATGAGATTTTAACTCAATACTCTCCAGTTCTGAAGACCTAGGCTTTTTAAAATATTGCATTGATATGGAGTTAATTTTCCTCTAAGAATGAGAATTCAACTTGCTTAATAATGTATTTTATTTAAGTCTTACATAAGCAAGAGATTTTTTTTTTTTATCAAGAGAATTATAGAAACAACTTATTTAGGTTGTCGTTTGGGTGCCTTGACGATGTGGAACAAAAATCCAAAATTTTCTTCCTTTATTTAAAAATTAGCATTTAAATGCTGGGTAATTTCACAAAAATTGGGAGAAATCAGTCAACTGCAAGAGGTTTATTTAGTTTCTGACAATATTTTTTGAACTTTCAGTGAGCTATGCAGAAAGAACACCCTGATTAGCATGTGCTATTAATCATTTAGGTAGAAGAAAATGTTGCCTTTTATTTCCAATGAGCAGAAACACAATGGCAAATGAAAGCAAAGTCGGTGGATGACAAGTAGTTTACATATCTCCTAGAATAAACTGATTTGGAGAAAACAATTGTAATTCTAGCGGCATTCATTTATGATTATTAAAGTCATTTATTCTCTGTGGCACACAAATATATCATTTTCTGGAGAATATTAGTTTTTAAAATTTATCTTTTATTTATTTATTTTCATTGTTCAAAGAGGACATATTTTCTACTCTAAATGTATACTCAATGAGAATTATGGATTCTTCTTCTTTGAGGTAATTTAAATGCTGCCAAAAGTCAGAGAAAATTGCTATAGTTACTGGGTGATAGGTGCAAAATCTCATCACTTGATGAGAAGAAAAAATATTCATACAGATTTGTAAGTTTAGCCTAGATTGAAGGGGGTTAGCATCCAAATGAATACCAAAGTAGAGATAGGTCAGGTAGTTCTTGGAAAATTACAGGGCTCTTATCACACAAAAAAAGTCCGATTTTTTTTAGTTAGCTATGGTTCAGTCAGGAGATGGAAACCACATAGTAAAGTAAATGGGGAAAGTCCAATACAAATAATTTTGAAATAGCAACAGAAGATTCATTACTAAGAAATAAAAACTAAGGAGTTCAAGAATAGGGGACTGCACACTGAGGACATACTCTTAGGTCAAATAAATAGGACACACCTGTGTAAATACTGAACAGTTTCTCTGGTGTGAGGAACTAAAAGTGTAAATAAGGATCAAAATGTATATTTGATAATGTGAAATAGGAAGAAAGGGTCTAAAGGGGTAAGGGAAGTGGGAGGGGTAGGGGAAAGGAAAGAAGGGAAAGGAAAAAATATGAAAAAAGGAAAAAATGGAAACAAAGTCTTTGTAAATAGGGAGGGGTGGAGGGGTTGAAGGGAGGGCAGGGGAAGGGGGAAAAAGTAAGAACTAAGATATATCATGTAAAGGTGCAAGTTCCCAATGATGACTGCAACTATTGTATACCTAAAGTGTACCAATAAACTTAATGAAAAATAAAAGAATAGGGCACTTAAAAACATAGTTTCATTCAAGTTCAATATTAAAGCAACAAATGAATATTTCCTATTAAGTAACAAAACCTTCACATCTCTCATTAGTTGTTCATTCTTTTTTAAATCAACTAGGATAAGACACCATCATGTCTTTCCTAAAAACTTGCAATAACTTCCTAAGTGATAATTTTACATCTAAATATGATTCTACTTCTGTGAATTCTTTTTTCTTTTTAAAAAGGCATTTTAAACTTATGAACTATGTGTTACCTGCAAAAAAGTAACTATGTGAGTATACTATAAATAGTAACAAAATGAACATCAATCTACCAGTTAGACTTTCACCATCACCACTGAAAGACTCTGAGTAACTCCGGTTGCAACTGTCCTGTTCCCCACCACTCCTTGCAGAAGAGACCACCTTTCTCAATTCCACCTTTCCAGTCCCACAGTGCTACCCCTCAGCAAAGTGATCTGCTCTTCAGCAAGTATTTTTCAGCATGGTCTGAATCTTAACTTTGTGCGAGGGAAATAGCATCTGAATGTGTTCCTTCCTTGGATGATCTGAGTCCTAAATGTCATGAGCTACCTCCACTTTATACATTTGGGTTCTAATCCCCACCAATCCATGCTAAACCTAGAATTTCATAGGAATATTATTTTTTCCAAGTGATCTGGTTTGAAAAATTAAATTTCTATCCTTTCATTCATTTGTACTACTCATTTCTAAATTCTGAAACAATTATTTTGTTATTTAAATGGTTGCTAGTGTCTTTTTCCATTAGATGGCTATTCTTTATACTTTTTAGTGCCCCACTTTCATGAGCAATCATAATTTTAATAGAATTACATTATTAAATCCATTAATTACTGAAATAATTTAATTCAAAATTTTAAATGTTTTTGTTTCGTGTCTTTTGCCTTTTTATGTCTTGTTTAGAAAATCACACAATATTTACAGCAGACCAAAAATTATTCTATATTTTCTTATAAAAGTCTAAAAATTACTTTTTCAATAATTTTTTGGTGAAATTAAAGTAAAGTTTTCCAGGTAATATTAGAAACACATTTTATTTTTTCTACTATGTCCATGACAAATTGTCCCAACAGTTTTATTGAATGTCTGAGCATTTTTCTAGTATATTATCAGCAACATTATAAATCAGATTTCCATATTTGCGCTTTTCTGGGCTTTCTTTGTCCTTTTAATGCATTAACATTTGAAAATATCACCTGGTTGATCTGTAGCAGTGCCTTGGCTTCTCTTAGGCCTTTGCTATTCCACAAATCTAGAATCAGCTTCCCAAGTTAGTTCCTTTGAGTTTTCTATGTTGACAAGCACAACATTTGCAATGACAATTTTCCATCTTCCTTTCAAAGTATTAAAGTTTTTTATTTCTTCTTTTATTATTGTACCGGCTAATACCTGCAGTAAAATTTCAAATAAAAATGTTCACAGTGGTCACGGGCCTTTTTCTTTTTTCTTTTAAAGAAAAACTTTAATTTTTCAAAATTGTGTGTATTGGTTTTTCTAATCATTTTTAAAGATACATTTTTAGAAAGTTAAACAAGCTTCTGCTTATTTATTTGCTTGCCTACAGTACCTAATTTGTGTCCATGTCTGGTAATTCTGATATCTTCAATACCTATTTTCATCGTTCTTCAAGAGTTGATTGGTTTTGCTGATTCTCTCTCAAGTGGCTTAGTTCCCCATGTGCTTAGAGATTTTCTTTCATTATGAGTTCTAGATCTATGGATATTGCCTGCAATAATATTTTTCAGCTTCATTTTAAGTGTGATCCTCTAGGGAGAAGGTGTGAATCTTTTTGGTATGCCACGGGAGAATTACAATCCAAATTTTAATTTGAGATTTTTAGATAGTGTGAATTTCTGTCACATACTTGGGTTACCTTAGGGGATTCTCGTGAGAAAATTTTCTTTCTGTACCTCTAGATCCTAGCCAAGAGATATGAGTATACTCAAACATAACCCTTGGTAGATTTGTTCTCATTCACCTGTCAAAGCTCCTGGTTTTGTGTTGTGGGTTCCAATGACCTCTCACCTTGATTGAATAATTTGACTTGTGCATAGATCTCTTGGACTAGAATTGAGGGACCTTTAGGATTCCCTATGTCTTTAGAACAAATGAAGCTGTTGGTTTTGTTTTATCTTGTAAATTTTTATTTCTTCTTTCCAGCATTTGAAAATCTCTTACTTTCCTATAAACTGACATAATTTTAAAAGTTTTAAGTAGGATATTAAGCAATTTGTTTTCTGAACCAGGAGAGATATCCCATGGTTAACTAGTTTGTCATATTACTAGATATGAAACTCTCCAATTCAAAACAGTGAGTCTGTGCATAAGAAAATTTGATAACATTTGGTGTGTCTCCTGCTTAAAATCTCAGTGATCTACGTTGTTCATGTTATATGAGCTCTTGCCCATCTATCTCATTCCCATTTCACTTTACATAAACTTCCAGCTGTCATGGCTTTCTCTTGGTCCTTGACTGTAGCTTTACTTCTTCCTATATCATGTTCTTTGCATATAATGTTTCTTAATGCAATTCTTAAGAGATAGCTCTCTTAATCTAGATATCTTTCAGCATTCAATTGAACTTTAATTCAAAGAGTTTTTTGGTTTGTTTCCTAAATCTAACTGAGATCCTCATACGTGACTACATTGTTCTCTGTCTTTTTTTTTTCAAGTGCAGGTAGTACAGATAAAAATATATTGAGTACTTGAGTAATTGACTTTATAAGATCTAGAAGATGATAGTCTGCTTTTTTATGCTGTATTTACCACCGCACACAATATTCTGTAGATAGTAAAGAATGACAAAATAGCATAGTAGTAGGATCCACATAAAGTTTATTTATTTTGAGCATTAAATGAGCTTATGTGTGCAAGATGCCAGGCTATCATAGCATGTAATAGCCTCTGAAATAATGATAATGACAAAATGAGCTTCAAAATCTCCACTATTTCCAGTATATAAAAGAGAACATATAACTCTTATTTTCTCCAGTGGAACGATGGCATTCCCTCTTTCAGTATTGTATTTCATCATACTGAAGTTTGGTGTAAAAAAAAAAAAAGTGCCAAGTTAAGCAGCAGTGGAAATACAAGGTAAAATAGCAGTCACTGCAATTTGTGAAAAGATCTATGAAATGCAGTCAGCAATCATCAAATGAGTCTTTTGTTTTTAATAAGAGAGCTGGTCTATAATTGAGTAGGTTTTCTTTTTCCCTTCAACTTGGCCTGAAAATTAAGTTGGTTAACCTATCTTGTTGTAATCTTGCAACTGTTTTTATAAATCATTTTCTTTTAAAATGAAAAGCACCCAAGCAAATTAAAAGGTACAATTTCTATGATCAGAAAGGAGAAATGTCTCTGGGACCTATTTGTTTTTACCTTCCAAACACAATCTCACTTCCTAATAAAATATTGTCTATTATGAACATAGTAGTCCTCAAATTTATATCTGAATCAAAGCTCCGAGTTCGCTAATCTCTTCACTGTTCATAAATGAGTAAATAGTCATATGTGAGATGCTTGTGTCTTTAATATGCCAGCACCTTCTGTCTGAGAAGCATATTGTGCCAGATGGAATGTATCATAAACACTGGAATAGACAAATTACATTAGATATCCTGGCTAGCACAGTGACACACAGCAACTTGTTACAGCTCAATTTTGTCCATGGCTGTGCTTTAACCATTGCATTTTAAATCAGCAGTGGGATACTATAAATTATCTTATCTGCATAGAATGATAAATCTGGCTACTATGCTTGTAAACTGTACAGCCTCTTAATTATCTTTATAGTATTTAGTATAGTATCTAATAGTCAAAACTTACAGCATCAAAGTGGATTTATTTTTCCCACAAAATCATTCTTAAAAGGCAATACCTCTTTTGATAGATGTCCTGAGTATTCTGAGAGTAAATAATTGAAATAAATTTGAATCATTGTTTGATGTTTTCAGTTGAGTAAATGAGTCAGTGTAAACATTTTTAAAAGAACGTTTAACATATTAGTAGCTAGAAAACTGCAGAAAAGATGAATAATTCCTATCATAAACTGTTATGGCCCTTTGGTGCTTAAAGAAGAAATATGTACAGTTTTCAATATATACATGGAAAGAGTGACAGAGCACTCAAGAAAACAGCAAAAAATGATAATGATAATAATGATGATGATAGATAAATGCTAGATCAATAGATAGATTGATTAATGGATAGATGGATGAGTAACAAGATAGTTCAAGGTCAACTAATACTGGAAAGTCAGAAATAAAGACTATTTTTCAGTTTGAATAATAAAACACATTCTTGCATAATGTAAAACGCTCAATTTAAGCATTTCCAGTTCAGATGTTTTAGAGATGCTTTAGCTGCAGATGTTTTAGAGAGTAATTAGTATCAGAAGTTGAAAACTTTTATAGATGGAATGTAATACTGTACTTTCAAATGAGAATTTACTACAGTGATGGGGTTGAAGGCCATCACACCCACTCCTATGGCCCACCCTATTAACTCAGGGTGTCTGGAGGCCTGAATCTGAACCCCAAGGATTCATAGCACACCTTCCTCCCATCCCATTTTGAAGAATTTCTGTATGAATGTTTCCATTCCCAAAACAAGGCGATAATTATTTTTCTCCACATTATAGCTTGTCTTTACAATCTTGTTTATTATGCAATTCACTAGAAACCAAGGAAAGCTTAGGAAATGCTTCATGAATCCACAGATTAAAATCATTGTCTTAATTGTACACTCCTTAATATCATGAGACTATGAAATTTATAGTTGCATGACTAAGTGCACAAATTTTTTTTTAATTAGTGTACTAAAATACAATTTCAATATGCTAGAGATGGTGAGTTAATTAAAACAAAACACTGGTAAACTATGCAAGTAAGAAATTGCACAAATTATAATCATTTTCCTAGAAATATCTCCCCTTTTACAAAATAATTTCTCACTAAACATACAATTGAAATTAGGTGATTAAAAATGTATTCTACAAATACCTCAGGCAAAGTATCTCTTTTAAAACTCTTAGTAAGTCAAAACTTCTTTTCACTGAATTAAGTAGCTATTTGAGAAAAAAAGAAAGAAAGAAAACTGATTTTTAATTTCAGTACTCCTAGTTTAATATGTTCATCATTTATAATGAAGAAGCTGATCTAATTTGACAGTGACGATCATTATCTTTTTCAATTCTTATTTTCATGGGATTTTTTAGTTAATGTATTTTTGATTGACAAATATTTAATGTTTTAATATTATGATAAAATTAACACAACTACTTTTTAGAAATTGCCTAAGTAGGCAAGAAATAAAAACTTATAATTTCAAAAGCCTAACAGTTATCCATAGCATTTTGTTGTATTTTTGTACTTATTGAGCTTTAAAAAAAACACAGGTAGTTGGCCAGTTTATACACAGATATTATTCTGTAAGCCAGCATTTTTACTTTATTAGTTGTGGTTTTAAGCCATTCCTTTATTACTGGCCATTAAAATTTTCTTATATGTAGGTCTTATTGTATTTTGAGAACCTTATCATTTTTGAAATGGTTTAAAGAATTATAATTATTAGCTCAAAGTACATATACTTGAAGTTTTTCTTATTTTTGTGCTATGCTTATTTCTTATTAGACCTTGAACAAAATATACTTAATATACATTATTAAGATACATAAGTGAATGAACAATAGTATTGTTAAAGTGATCCTTCCATTCTGGAACTGCTTCCAACCAAGCTTGTGAAACCTAAGCAGGTAAAAGGAATTAGGTTGGACTGCGTGGGTTTCTCTTCTTTGTGTTGTGCCTGTGGCAAACTGCTTCCTTTTTCTTGGCTTCAGTATTCCAGATGCACAAAAATATAGTATTAGTACCTGCTTGTGGAAGCTTTTTAGAATATTAAACAAGAAAATGTATGAAAAATGCTATAAGTATTTTTTGCAGTCCTAATTAGTAGCGTTATCAATTACTTAAAAATTGATGTTGCTATTAATAATAAATATATACCCAGCCTTTCAATAAATTAATTCATTCAACTACATGTTTAAAACTATAATTATAAAACATTATTAAATTAAACTCAGCTAAAATATGCTGACTAAAAGACTTCAAATGGACTGGACTTTTCCCGCTGGAATTGTCCACTAGTTTGGGCATCTTATGAAATCTCTGGGACAGATCTCTGTACAGTTGATTGAATTGGCCAGATAGTCGATCTGAATTGGCTCTTAAGACAGTATTTATCAAACAGATGTGTCTCTGAGTGACGTCTATGGCTACAGGCATTCACATCTCACACTCTCAAATTGACATGGAATGGAATGTGCTCCTCTCAAGCTTTAATTTGTCAAGGAATCTCTGCCTCTTAAAGCAAGGATGTGACAGCTGTCCGAGGAGGTGCACCATTATAAGGGAGGAATTATACAGTTGCAAATACAGGGCACTGCTCTGTCATCATCATCATTTAATATTTATCAGGTGTCCACATTGTGCTGGGTGCTTTACAAGCTGCAGGCATCACTTGAAGAGACAACCAGATGAAAGTCAGCACATGCCAAAGATGAAACAGACCTGCAGCTTTTGACAAATGGACATGTGATATTTAGAAACATGCTGTTTATGTCACAGGCTTGAGATTGTAGATGCTCATGGGAAACTTCCCCAGCTGTAATACCAGACCTTCACCAAGAAAGACAAAGTTGATATTTAGGACTCTTTTAACGCAATGACCCAGACACAAAAATAAGGTTGATTGCTATTTTGAATCTGTGAATTCTATTTCTTCCATCTTTATCCCTGATGGAGTGGGTGGTGTGGAGAAAGTGGGTGGATGTCTTATTTTTCAAGTGCACAGGTAAGAGGTCTCTGAGAGCTCATTCATTTCTGAGAGGTTACTGTGCAGTAACAGCAATCAATTTGTGTTGACGCAAAGATTTGTATTTTAATGTAAGCCACCATCAGCAATTTTAAATTTTTATACTTTTCCGTAACAACTCATAAATGTTTTTGATTGTAAATTAATAGGCACTCTTTGGAGAAATTATCAAAATTATAGAAATGTATAAAGAATATAATAAAGGTTTTTTGGGGTTTTTTTTGATACCGGGGATCAAACTCAGGTCCTCAGGTCCTTTGCAGCAGGTGGCAAAACCACTGAGCTAAATCCCTGGCCCCTATTTCTGTTTTTTTGAGACAGGGTCTCACTATGTATTTCAGGCTGGCCTTTAACTCACTATGTAGCTCAGGCTGGTCTCGGACTAGGGGCAATCCTCCTGCCTCAACTTCCTGAGTGCTGGGATTGCAGACATGTGTCACCACGCCTGGCTTCATTGTATCATATTTCTGTTCAGTTTATTTTTCTATTTAGAAAAATCTTCCCTCCTGAAGGTTTCAGTTTTCTTTTCATCTAATAAAAAGTAAATACCCATTAACATTCTTAATAGATAATCAATAAGAAATTCTTTGCAATAGATAATTCTTTGCAATAGATAAAATTGTATTCTTGGTACAGTAAAGAAAAATTGTTTTAAATTGTGATGGGTACCAACCAATTCTTAAAATTTAAACACACACCAAAATACACACACACACACACACACACACACACACACACATACCTATCTACTCCCCAAAACAATATGTAAAAATTTCTGTATATTCATGCCCTTGCCACACCTGGGTAATAAATTGTGAGCTGGTTTTATTGTTGAATTTTGATATTTCATTTTTGTTATGATTTGTGATTACCTGGTAAAAATTAATTCGTTCAAGATTTTGTTCCAATATTTCAGATTATTTTTGGTGAATTTACAGCTTATTTTATCACAAAACATGTACAGTTTACTAATTTTCTAAAGTTAATGCTCTAAGGAAAGGGAGGCGAGAGTGTAGAGTCAGGAAGAAGTCTCTCCAACATTTAGTCTTAACTGAGGGGAACAGTAAGGTCATCTTGGTCTTGAGATATCACTCCCATGAAACACACGTGGAAAATGTACTTTTTTCAGGTCTGCTGCTTACATTTTAATTTACTGATGAGCTTTTAAAAATGTATCTACTTACAAAATAATTATTTTGATAAAATCATAAAAGCTTTATAATTTGTGTTAAAGAAGGCCCTTCCACTCTAAAAATGTACTTTGTTCTATTTTCTAAGGCTTTAAAAATACATTCCTTCAAAATATCACAGCTAAGTATTCTAATGCCACTGATGTAACAGTCTGTTTATTTTTCTCAAATTGTTAATGCAGCTTTTTTATATCATGCTCCAGGTGTATATTTGTGAGCCTGCTATTGATCTCATTCTAGTCCATGAGAACAAAGAGAGTGCTCTCACTGAGAAAACAGAAAATGTAAAACTCCTGAGGTGAGAAAGACTTCATTTTAACAGAATCAGGAAGGGGTTTGCATGGCTAGGGTAATATGTCAAGAGCTGAGTAGCTCTGGATGAAAGAAGGTGATGGGTGGGGTCAGGCATGCCTGACTCTGCCTAATAAAACTTCTCAGGAGCATCTGGGGACCAGTCTCTGGTATCTGATCCTTTGGAGAAGATAAGAGATAGAGAAAGCCTATCCTTTCTCCAGGCCACATTTGGCCTCTTGCCTCTGAGACAAAACTGACAGGGCTACATTGGATATAGGGGACCTCTGCTGGATGTCTAGGCAGATTTCTGAGCAGCAAGTGTGGTGGAGTAGAAGTGAGTTTTCTAGCCATGTATTACACAGAGGCTGTTGCTGTCTCGGCTGTCAAAATGACAGTGTTTGGAAATTGCTCCTCTCTCCAGATCTTGCTATCTATTTAGCTCCCATTTCCTCCCTGTAGCCTCCTGTTAAATTCCTGAGTCCCTCATCTTTAGACATTCCCTAAAAAGCATATTTTTCCTAGAGAAAAGGACTTTATCCTATTCAGACACCTTGTGAAACAGCCTGAGATTTATTTGAGGCTGGGTGATCCCAGCACACAAGGAATGCCCAAGGATAAGGCAGAGGACATGGGATCCACCAAGGTAACATAAGTGTTTTCCTGTTTCTATGTCCAGTGATAGTAAATGTCTCCACGTTGTAGTATTTTTCTTCTTTCAAATGGCCTGTGATAATTTAAATATCCATGTTTATATGATGAATTGCATTTGACTATCTAGAAAAACCATGTAAAACCTCACAGTCTTTTATGTTTTTTTAAGAGGGATGTGGGGAAATATCAAATGTTCACAGGCAAAAATGTGAATAATTGAAGAGGATAATGGTAATGATACCCTTAACATTTTAGAATGTACACGGGTATGACCAGATACACTGCCATATTTGAGTCACATTACATCCTTAGAGGATATTTTCTCTCTTTTTTAAATTCAAATCCACTTTTTATTCTTTCATAGATTTTTAATTTTATGCAACTTTTAACATAAAGATAGTGAAATTTCAAAGATGAGGAAGCGATATATATGGCCTCTTCTATTCATTCTTCAGGATGGAAGGAAATTTCCCAAGAGTACAATGTGTGAGATTTAACACTGGAAAAATACATATGAAACTTGTTTAACTGGCTGCACTTAGGACCAGGCATAGCACAATAAATATAGAGCTGCATAATCTTTTTTAAAAATCGCTTGTAATTTTAACACATTCTTTGTACAGAAATACTATCAATTACCAAGCTGAAATTCTATAACATATCGGTGAAAGGACACTTACAATGAATATCTGAGCATAGTTTCTCTAGCATCTTCGCATTCATACATCAATATTCTTTTTTTTTTTGTATCGGGGATCGAACTCGGGACCTTGGTTTACAAGGCAGGCGCCGGAACCACTGAGCTAAATCCCCAGACCCCAACATTCTTAAAAAGGAATAAAAATGTACATCTCAAATTCGGGACAACAAAGAAAAGAAACTTGGTCAATTAGTTTCTTCATATCATTCATTATGATCACAATTCTTGATTGCTGGTAGGTTTAAAGTAGGAATAAAAAGTTTTTGAAATCCTTTTAACTTTCACTAGTTTTAAGGACTCTAGGTAGGAAGGAGGTCTCACTGGAAGCAAACTGATTAAGCAGCACCATTAAGTCCACATCTCAACAAATCACTGCATAATTCTTACCTGTCAGTATTCTGAAAGGTTAAAAAAAGTTATGTGGAAGAATCTCTTTCCTGAATAGCAGTCCACTGTAAAAACATGCAACCTGCAAGAATTTACATAAAACTACATCTGAATTCTGTACTGGCTGCATCTTTCTTTATATGAACAAAAGAAATGTATTGCATAAAAATTTAAATAACATAGTGAGGCATAAAATAAAGACTTTTATTTATGCTATTATATTTGTGTATTTGAGTTTGTTAGACATGTTCACATAGTCTTTCCTCTTCCCAAAGACGAAGCAATGGTGCCAGCAATGTCTATCAGAAAGGCTTGATAAGAAACTTGATCTTAGAGCTACTCTACAGCGTGCTTCATTATTATTTTTAAACATATACTGAAAAGACAGGGCGAAATGATCTTTTTTTTTCACATGACTTGGATTGTTACCAATCAATGTAAGCATCAATTTCATCCCTTAGAGGATAGTTTCAATTGTTATTATCCTTGTCTTACAATAACAAACAAGTTCAGGAATAAATCACCTTCTTTATGGCACATATAGGCACAGAAGATGGATCTCAAACAGTTTTTCCAACTGCTTGTAGCTCTTTCAGGTACACTATCGTGCTTTCCTCCTTCTATTTGACTATGAAAGGAACCATGTTTTCTCCACAGTCTTTTCTTTTTCCCCCAGGGGTAGCATTTAAAAAATGAATAATTAGGTCACTTTCACAGAAACAAAAAGCATTGTTACTTCTTAGTCAAGGAAGCAGAAAGATTGTGCTAACAGTATCTTGAACTAATGAATAACCTTTTATCCTTAATTATAATGTAACACCTTTAACATTTAGCTATAACAATATTTTAATTTAGCAGCGCTTTCTATGGTAATGTTAGCTCACTTATGTGAAAATCAAATAAAAAGAAATATTGAAAGGATCTTAATGGAAACCATTACACAGATGACTTATACTTTCAGAATATTTATAAGGAAAAATTTTCTATTTTCTCACTTAAGAAATGAAAGGAAGAAAATTTTTTCTTAATATAAATTTGAGAAGCTGCTGGTGGCTCATATGGACATATTTCCACAATCTTCACATTCGTTATCATCCTTTTGATACATATAACTCCTCCTCCTCACTTTTCATGCCTCACCTAAGTTCACTATAACAGGGTCCAAATAACTTTCTGGAAATATATATTTGAGAAAGATTCTTACTGTATTTTTGAGGAAGATATTATCTCATTGGGGAAAAACTCATAAGCTGCCATTTCCAGGCAATAAGCACTACCCCTGTGATGTTATCCTGGCATATACCAGTATAAAATGTAACATGCACCAATGTTTTTAGCCACGGAGTAGTGTACATACAATAGTGGCATATCCTTTTGAGTACTGCAATGATAAGCACTTCTGAAGAACATGGGTTATATAGCCTCATTTCTTTTGTTGCAGTTAAGAGAATAGACTTTTATTCCAAACTAATAGTTGTATCTTTCTGTCCAAACTCTTCAGAAACATGGGTCATTTGATTTGTAGCAATTGAGGCAGAATACCATTTGGGACATACGAGTAGTTAATAATGCATAGGTATTTCAAATATGTACTTGTGAGGGAAAATACCTCTTTCTGAGATGAACAGATCATTTCCAACATGTAAAAACACTGAAAGACTGACCTGGGTAAACTGACCATTTCAGGTCAACTTGGCTGCCCTTGATGTTGTATTGAGTGGAGAGCATGCTGCATGTTATTTCTACAATCTACATGCACTATAATGGAAGTCTCCTAGGTACTAAACAAGAGTAATAGCAACACAAAAGTTAGTGCACAATAAACCTACAGATTATTTATCCATTCCGTGTGGATTCATAATGCACCCTTTGTTGCCAAAATAACATGACACAAGTCTCAAATAAGCATGTGATATATAAGTACCTATATAGAATATAAGCAAATATATGTGTCTATTGGTGAACATATAAAGGAGAAGAGAAAGAGTTGACTGGAATAAGAATCTTATAGCCAGGAGGACATATTTTTCTTGAGCTGCAGGAAAAATTAGTTTCTTTGATTCTTTGCATTTTCTATTTGAGCTGTGGTTCTGAGGCTCTTTATTGAGCATTTATAGCCAGATTAGGATTCTAGATGAACTATGGTCTCTGTTTTAATTAAAACAAGAAGGCCAGAATAGTATTTCTTTAAAAATAGATTAGAGTTCATTTTCCACATGCAGACAATCAGGAAGCCAGGAGACAAAGAGAAAGAGAATAGAAAAGTAAAGGGAATCGAAAAATGCGCTGGTGTCATTGATTGTTACCAAAAATTAATTTGTTCTTTGTTGTGGACCTTTTCATCAGGAGAGTCTCCATCAAGTGTAACATGATGTTTCTGAACAATGTCCTCAAGGCAACAGGAGAAAAAATTCACTGTAGGTCTCAGCAAATGCTAACTCTGAAATTGAACAGGAGAGATCAATTCAAGTCCAAACAATAACATTTAAACAAATAATAAGAAAGATCCCAGGATCAAGGGAGGACATAATTAAAAGGCAGCTCTGGAGAACGGAGTAAGTTTTAGGTCTCAAAAAAATCTAGGTTCAATAAAAAGAAATATGTTGAAGAATGTAATTATATTTCAAAATAATTCACCTTGTTTTGCTCATTCAAAAACGACTATTGAATTTAAATATAGAGAGAGTAGCAAAGGCTGCTTTAAAGGATTTTTTTTTTATTGTCTTTGTTCACTAAAACTTGGAAAATCTCAGGATAAAGATGATTGTTATGTTCATATTTTTCAGAGAAAGAATTAAGGACACAGAGCCATCAGATGATATGTACCCAAGTGGTACAGGTAAACAGTATTGGTTTTTTGAGTCCATATCAAAGATGATTTCCTATAAAACATTATGTATTCTTGAAAGAAGTCAATGATAACATTTTTATGAAATGATTTCTAGTGAACATGATGCGGTTTCTAAATTTTGGACCTTATTGAGGTTTAGGGTTGAATTCTTTGTGATGAATGTAAGGATCTCCTTAACTGAGACTGTCTAGAATACTTTACAAGTCTTTTAAAACTATTTTCTAAATTACAATTTTGAAATTTTTCTGGATTAAAAGTTTCAAGCATTGTACAAAGAATTCTTTATATCAATTACCCAAATACTCAAAATACTAACACCTCATATAATAGTTTAATGATTAAATTCAGAAACCTTGAATATAATTAACACTTGAAACTACAACTCACCAACAAATATCATCACTGTGATACAGGATGTAATGTAGATACAGAGGATACATTGTGTTGTCATGGCTTCTTAAGTTCCTTTAAACCAAAAGGGTTGCTCCGTTGATCTTTGCCTTTCATAACCTTCACATTTTTGAAGCACATTGGACAGTTAATTTATCAAATGCATTTTAGTGTGGTTTAGTGTGATGTTTTCTCATGATTACATATTTTGTAAAACTATCTCAGAAGAGATTCTGTGCGTTCTTAGCACATCATGTTTGTCTCAGGCTTGTGAGTCCATATGTCTATTACCATTAGAGGTCAGGTAGTGACTGCCAGCTTTCCCACCTTCAAAGTTATTTCACGTGAAAGTTATCTTTTGAGATTAATAAATAACATATTAGAAAATACTTTAAAACTATACTTTTGCATACATCACCTATAGCTGATTCTTATCTGAAACAATTCTAATATTTCATTCATTCCTTCTAAACTTACCAGTTGGAATTTTATCTTAAGGAAAAAAATATCCCTTCCTACCATTGACTCATTTATCAATTATTTAGTCCATATGAACTACTAATTCCTTATTTCATCCTATGGCTACTAATCAATTACTATAATTATTTATTATCTTTCTTAAATTGCCCTTCTAGAACAATTTTGAAAATCAATCTACTAGCAAAAGCAGAAAAAAAGTAATAAAAATAAATTCTTATGAGTTCATAAGGTTCCTTTCTGGCAAAATTTCTATGGTATGAATAGTCCCACATATAAGAATATACCTTCAGTTTTTGACCATTTAGAATGATGTTGGGAGTTGGTTTGTCATAATGACTTTTATCAGATTGAGATAAAGACTTTCTATTCCAATTTTCTATAGAGCTTTTTTTTTTTGTCATGAATGGGTGCTGGACTTTGTTAAATTTTTTTTTCTGTGTCTATTGAGATGATCATATGTTTTTTGTCCTTGGCTCTATTAATATGGTGTATTACATTTATCAATTTGCATGTGTTGAACCATCCCTACATTCCCAGGATAAATTGTACTTGGTTGAGATGTATAATCTTCTTGATGATTTACTGCATTCTGTTTGCCAATATCTTATTGGAGATTTTTGTACCTATATTCATTAGAGAGATTGGCCTGTAGTTCTCTTTTTTGGTTGGATCCTTCTCTAGTTTTGGTATCAAGGTAATGCTTGCTTCTAGGAATTATTTTAGGAGTATTGCTTCCTTTTCAATTTCATTAAAGTGCTTGAGGAGTAGTGGCATTAGATCTCTAAATTTCTTGTAGAATTCAGCAGTGAATCCATGAGGACCTGGGTTTTACTTTTTTGGTAGGTTTTTAATTACCTCTCCAATTTCATTGACTATTATTGGATCATTTAGAATTTTTATATCATCTTGATTCAGTTTTGGTATTTCATATGTATTATTATTATTATTATTATTATTTGGTACCTGGGATTGAACTTGGGTCCTTGCACTTATTGTGCAGGCAATGAAACCACTGAGCTAAATCCTCAGCCCCCAAGAACAATTTTTTGATAACAGAATTTTTTTAAAAAGCACACCTGATAATTTACAGCCTGAACCATAAGTAAACTGGAATATTTACATGCCAATTTTTGGACAAGCAATGATTGAGAGTTACTCCTGAAGGTGTTAATTTCTCAGCATCCCCTTCCATGTATACACACACACACACACACACACACACACACACACACACAGAGGTGGTGGAGTTTCCACAGTACTGGCTTGAAATGTCCTCAGGTGTAAAGGTCCCAATACTGGAAGTCAAGTGTTGGCCAGGGACAGTGAAAGATACCAAGAGTATGGATGGGGCAGTGGTAACATCTGGCAATCAAGGTTTTTTGCATATTTTTTCATATTTCATATGTATCTAAAATAACTATGCAAAATAGTGTAGGACATTTTTGTTTTATAATTTATGTAAGTGAAGTTTAGAAAATCCAAATGACAAGTGGAAAGCTACATACTATAGTATATGTTACATTTGGACAGGGTTAGGAAAGCATAGAGCATTGGGAAAATAACCTTTATTTCCCTTTTCTAGAGCTCAGTGTTGCTGGTATCAGGTTGACCCTCAAGTAGAAGAAATTTGTGACATAACTTTCTAGAGTAGGCCCAGGGACACCAAAGCCACATAAAATCCTCAGATGTACTTCACAGTGCAAAACAGCAAAAGACTGGAGGAGCAGAGCCCCCCCCCCCCCACAGTGCCAAGGAGGTGAGCTGCACGGATCCCAGCAGCACCACTCTCCCCCCACCCCTGTGGCTGCACTGAGACAGTATCTGGATCCACAGCACAGAGGTGCAGGGGGTCCTAAAGGACATTATTCTAAACACCCCAATTACAATGAGTGAAATTGAAAATGTAATAAAAAATTTACCAAAAAAATAAAGCCCAGGTTCTGATAGCTTCACTGCTGAATTCTACAAGACATTTAGAGAACTATTGCCACTACTCTTTAAACGCTTCAATGAAATTGAAAGGGAAGCAATACTTCCAAATTCATTCCTGGAAGCAAGTGTTACTTTGATTTCAAAACCAGGGAAAGACCCAACCAAAAAAGAGAACTACAGGCCAATCTCTGTAACGAACATAGATGCAAAAATCCTCAACAAGATACTGGTAAACAGAATACAGAGGATCATCAAGAAGATCATACACTCCGACTGAGTCAGATTTACCCCAGGGATGCAAGGATGGTTCAACATCTGTAAATCAATAAGTATAATACACTATATTAACAGAGGCAAGGACAAAAACCATATGATCATCTCCACAGATGCAGAAAAAGCATTCGCAAAATTCAACACTCATTCACGATTAAAAAAAAACCTACAGAAAATTGGAATAGATAGTCTTTATCTCAACCTGATTAAGGCTATCTATGAAAAACCAACAGCCAACATCATGCTAAATGGTCAAAAACTGAAAACCTTCACGCTAAAATCAGGAACAAGACAAGGATTTACACTATCACCATTACTGTTCAATATAGTTCTGGAAAAATTAGCCACAACAATTAGACAAGAGAAAGAAATAAAAGGAAGAAAGATCGGAAAGGAAGAAGTTAAACTGTCATTATTTGCTGATGATATGATACTCTACATAAAAGACCCAAAAAACTCCCCCAAAAGATTTCTAGACTTAATTGACAGATTCAGTAGAGTAGCTTGAAACAAGGTAAACACTCAAAAATCAGTAGCCTTCTTGTACACAAATAACAGACTCACTGAGAGAAATTAGGGAAACAATTTCTTTCACAACAGTATCCAAAAAAATTGAAATATCTAGGAATCAATCTAATGAAGGAAGCAAAAGACCTCTACATTGAAAACTACAGCACTCTAGAAAAAGAGATTGAAGAAGATAAAAGAAAATGGAAAGAAGGCGATATAAGAAAATGGAACCCTGGTTCCTGGGTTGGAAGAACCAATATAGTGAAAATGGCCATGCTTCCAAAACTGTTATACAGATTCAATGCAATCCTGATTGAAATCCCAACAATATAACAGAACTAGAGAAAACAATCCAAAAATTCATGTAGAACCTGAAGAGTCCTAGAATAACAAAAGCAATTCTAGGCAACAGGGTCATGACAGGGGGTATCACAATCCCTGACTTGAAACTATACTACAAAGCCACTGTGATATAAACAACATGGTCCTGGCAAAGAAACAGACCTGAGGATCAGTGAAATAGATTAGAAGATGCAGAAACAACTCCAGACATACTCAGCCACCTCATCTTTGACAAAGGAGCCAACCACCCTCATTGGAGGAAAGATAGCCTATTTAATGAATGGTGTTGGAAAAACTGGATTTCAACCTGCCAAAGGTTAAAAGTACACCCCTATCTTTTACCGTGCACTAAACTAAAATAAAAGTGCATTAAAGATCTAAATATTAAAACAGAAACACTAAACTTCTTGGAAGATAAGTTAGGTAGAACTCTTAAAGACCTTGGCATAGGAAAAAACTTTATGAACAAATCCTCAGTAGCACAGGAATTAGCACAAAGAATCAACAACTTGGATCTCATCTTATTAAAAAGCTTCAGTACTGCAAGAGAAACCACAAACAGAGCTAAGAGACAAACTGTCATGTGGGAAAAAATTTTTACCAGCTGTTCCTTAGACACAGATCTACTATCTAAAATATATAAAGAACTAAAAAAAATCAGACCCCCCCCCCAAAAAAATAAAGACCCAATTCAAAAATGGGCATCTGAAATGAACAGACATTTCTCAGGGCAAAGAAGTAAAAGCAGCAAATAAATGTATGAAAAAATGTTCAGCCTCACTGGTCATTTGAGAGATGCAGATGAAAACAGCACTGAGATTTCACCTCACCCCAGAAAGAATGACTGCTATCAAGAAATCAACCAACAACGAATTCTGGCAGGATTGTTGGGAAAAAGGAACCCTTCTCCATTGTTGGTGGGAATGCAGACTGGTGC
Source organism: Heterocephalus glaber (assembly GCF_053883595.1). NCBI lineage: Eukaryota > Metazoa > Chordata > Mammalia > Rodentia > Bathyergidae > Heterocephalus > Heterocephalus glaber. The sequence continues at coordinate 80,994,482 of NW_028258315.1, read as the reverse complement.
AACCACTGTGGAAATCAATATGGAGATACCTCAAAAAACTAGGATTAGAGTTCCCACTTGACGCAGCTATTCTTCTGCTGGGGATCTTCACAAAAGAATTAAAAGCATCATACCACAGCTATATATGTGCACCCCTCTTTATATCAGCACAGTTTGTAATAGCTAAAACTTGGAAACAGCCCAATTGCCCTTCAACTGGAGACTGGATAAAGAAGATGTGTTATTTTGTTTTATTTTATTGTACTGGGGATCAAACTCAGGTTATAGTGCTTTTGGGGGCAGGTGGCAGAACCACTGAGCTAAATCCCTGGCCCAAAGATGTGTGTGTGTGTTTAATGAAATGGAGTATTACTCAGCCATAAAGAATGAGAAACTAGAGAAATTTATAGTTAAATGGATGCACATTGAGGCCATACTCTTAAGTGAAATAAATAGGACTCACATGTGTAAATACTAAACAGTTTCTCTGGTGTGAGAAACTGAAAGTGTAAATAAGGATTAAAATGATTAAAATGAATAATTGATAATTTGAAATATGAAGAAAAGGTCTAAAGGGGAAGGGGAAATGGGAGGGGTGGGGGAAAGGAAAGAAGGGAAAGGAATAAATATGAGAAAAGGAAAAAATGGAAATAAAGTCTTTGTGAATAGGGAGGGGTGAAAGGGTTGAAGGGAGGGCAGGGGAAGGGGGAAAAAATAAGAACCAAGATACATCATGTAAAGGTACAAGTTCCCAATGATGAATGTCATCGTATTATATGCTTAAAATGTATCAATAAACTAAAAAAAAAAAAAAGTATGGCTAAGGATGCATCTATTTTGGTTATTTTTTCAAAGAATAAAATCTTAGATTCATTATTTTATTTTTGGTGTCAATTTGATTGATTTCTCCTTTAATCTTTATAATTTCCTTCCTTTCACTAACTTTGGCTTTGGCTTTGATTTTTGAGGTGCATTGTTAGGTTATGTATTTGGGCTCATTCTATTTTTGTGATGTGGGCATTCACAGTTACAAAGTTCCCTCTTGTACTGCTTTCACTGTGTTCCATAAGTTCTGATATGCTGTACTGGCATTATTGTTTAGTTCATAAAACCATCTTATTTTTCCATTGATTCTTTTCTGTACCCTATTGTTTGTTGAATTTCCTTGAATTTTCATAACTTCTGTTCTTTCTTTTGTGATTGATTTCTAACTTCATTGTGCTATGGTCTGATAATACGCATGGTATAATTTCAGTTATTTTACATTTACTTATGGCTGATTTATTGACTAAAATGTTGCCTATTTTAGAGAAAGTTCCATGTACTTCTGACAAAAATGTGTGTTCTCTTTTTGTTGGGTTGAACAGTTTACATACCTATTATGTCCTTTTGCATGAGGTATTGTTCAACTCTGATATTTCTTTTTTTTTCTCAGTTCATATAATTTATTGCAGTTAGCACACAGTTTAAAAATTTACCAACACACCAATAGTACAAAACTAAACAACATTATAAGTTATTCTCCCCTCACGAAAATAAAACATACTATGATTGTCAAAGCTAGATGTCAGTCTAAGTTTTAGAACAAAGGAAGAATGGGAAGCTAAGAAAAGGGAAAAGCAATCACTCACAATGACCACAAAAAGAAAATTCAAAAGAAAGTCCATTTTTCTCACAGACATTGATTGTCTTCTCTAAATTAATAAAAATTATTTTAACAAAAACTGTATTTAAAAAAACTAGAAAGTCTTCAATAACTAAAGATAATGCTCCAAGGCCATTTTCACAGCTTTTTTTGTTTGTTTGCTTTAAATGCCATTATAGCCAAATTAATACACATTTGACCAAATATTTCCAAAACAGTACAGCCACACACAATGGAATTTTCCATTCAGTATCTTAAGCACAAAAATAGGCTATACTTACAGTAGTTAAGGTGATCAAATTTAAAACAAAAGCAATTTTTTAAAAAAGCAAAAAAACAGGGAACGTTTTCCATGCTACTCCCATAGACCTTATCTGTAAGTGCAAGACAGGAAAACAAACACTGTGCAAAATGCTTTGGCCCTGTGTGCTGATCATTCAAACCACACATTGGGCTGCAACCTCTGCTGCCGATACTCATGGTCCACTAACCCCGTCCCCATGTCAATCAAGGCAGTCCAGTCCTTTCAGCCTGGGGCTTTTTTCATTTCATAGAATCTTTTCATGAGTTGGGGTGGGGAGTGGGGAGAAAGAAAGGGGTTGTAAAAAAAAAAGAGAGAGAATGACCTATTGTCAATCTGTGGAGTAGTTATTTTAAAAATGCTCAGCTGGGTAGATGTGCACACCTGAACTTTGAGTTGGCATGGGCTTTGTGCAATTAGAAGTTTGTTATAAATGCACACTACACATGCAAATCTTTAAGCCATTTGTAAACATGTATATGTTCCTTATTATGTAGCAAAGTTATCAATTTGCAGCTTAAGTTTTTATTCAGGTTAACAGTTTCAAATTAAAGACAGTGGGAAAGTCAATTTAAATTATATAAAATAAAAATAAAAACAGTGCATTTATGTTCTTCATAACACCTTTTTTTTCCCAAATGGTGCTATTTTTGTAGGAAATTAAATAATTTTAAACTCACTCATTAAAGTTATACAATGCAAACAAAGACAAAAATATATTGGACTCATGCATTTCTGTAGCATAAATATTTACTTTTCAAGACTCAACTAAGAGCATCAACACAACCTGTCAAGTTCTTTGACAACTCCCCTCTCCTGGCCCAGGTAATCAATTACAGTATACAAGAACAGTAATTCACATTTTTAAACACATAGTTCAACACTGCTGAAGCTGCAATATTATTTTTCATCCCAAGCAAACCTTCACCAAGACAATGGCCCAGTGATCACAGTGCACTTTCAGAATTTCTCACTGGGAATGGTCAGAAAACCAGAAGTTGCCACAGAAAGTTTTAAGTCAACTGCTTGTTTAAAAATAGATAATCGAGCATTTCACAAATTTTTCCATTTGGGTCTAAAAGCATTCAGGTTTCCAACATTTAGAAAAGGTTCGTGCAGTTTGAGACACAGAGGCTAATAAAACTGGAGGGAATTTCTACTTTAAAAAACAAAACCAAAAATGTGGGGCACAAAAAAAGAACTCCAAAGACAATGCAGTGTTGACAAAATTAAGCCATATGAAAGCATTTTGTGATAGGACAATTTGTTTCAAAGGTTCTCATTGGCTTACTTCATCTATCCCTCAAAGAAAAGATACCTCTCTATTCTCTGACTTACTCTAAAGTTTCTTTTATCAGAATGCTAAATTAGTGAGATTCTTATGCTGTTATTCTAAAGCACAAAAACAAGATCCCAACTTTTTAGTTCCAGGAAACAAGACTGCTTTTAGACCATACCACAACTATATAGAGATCTATATATACATGTGTGTGTGTGTGTGTATATATATATATATAATTTATATATATATATAATTTATATATATATTATTTACATATATATATAAAATTATTTCCAAAGTTCTTGAGAGCTAACTTCTAAGGTCCAGTCTCTGACAGCAAGCAATCTCAGTGCTTCGCTTTTGACCAACAAGGAGTTCACCAGCTCACAGTGGAACTTAGAATGTGTCTGTACAGGTCTTCTGACTGCGTGTACCTGCTTTCACACCACTTGCAGGCATGCAGCTTCTCGCAGGTGTGCACCATGGTGTGGCGGCTCTGGTTGTGCGAGTACTGGAAGCTCTTGCCTCACTTGGTGCACGTGTAGGGCTTCTCTCCCGAGTTTGTCCTCTCATGGCGCTTGAGGGTGTACATGCAGGAGAAAGTCTTCCTGCAGAGCGAGCACATGGGCACTTTGACAGTGGCCGCCGGCTTGCTGCAGATGCCCTCCTGCTCCCAGAAGTGGGTCCTCAGGTGGATCTGCAGGATGTGAGGGCTGGGGAACACTTTGTTACACAGGGGGCTCATGAAGACCTGGCCCACAGGGCTCAGGATGTTGGAGACGTAGGGGAGCAGACTGCTCTCCATGCTCCCTTCCACCTGGACCCACTCACTCTCTGGGGTCATCATTTCATCATCACTGGCTTTGTTCTCCCGATCCAGCTCCCTCAAGACTGAGTCCTCCCTCAGAGGAGCCAGATGGGCCAGCTCATACTGTATCCTGTTATTAGTGCTCACACTTTCTTTCACAGTGCTATGTTCCATGTCATAGTCATTAGTGCCAACATCACTCTCATCACAGGAAGCCTCTTTCTCCACCTTCACCTGCACCAGGTTGCTTCTCAGCACGTCCTCTGAGACAAAGACTGTTGAGCTGCAGAGGCTGGCTACTGTTTTTCCAGCTGCTGTGGCATGTGGCTCTGCCTCTCCACCAGCCTGGGGAATGCCTGCTGAGTCGGAGGGCAATTGCATCCACATGTTCCCAGGCTTGGCCACCAAGTCCCGTTTGCTGGGCAGGATATTCAATTTTTCATCTTCCTCTTCATCTTCATCACTGGGCAAATTGCCTGCCATGTGGCTGCTGCCATCTGAAAGGCTCGCAACTTTGTCCAAACAACTTGAAACATCTTCTTCCTTTTTGGTGCTGCCTGCCTCCATGGTGGCTCTTTCAGCTTCTTTTTGCAGACTTTGACAGTGTCATACATGTGGAGATAACTGGCAGCTGCTAGCATGTCTTCAATGGGCAAGTCTTTGAATGGGAGTTTCCCTTCATAAACGAATTCAAGCAGGAGAGCTAAAGGGAGGCTGTAACAATGTCACTGTTCAAATGAACAATGTCTCTTTTGTCCAGCTGGTCCTTATAAAAGAGGTGGAAATACATGCTGCATGAAGCCTGTACAGCTCAGTGCATTTGGAACTGGGCATCTCCCACCTGAACAGTGCAGTCACAAAGAAAGCCCTGGTGTCTCTGCTCGCTCAGACACTGCAGTAAATGTCTACTATGGCCTGGAAACTCCACACTGTCTTCATAACATGGAGCTGCCTTGAGTCACCACGTCCCTGCCACCGTGTCCGCCTCTGCCTCCCCTGCCGCCTGTGCCTCTGCTCAGCCTCTGCTGCCAGACTTGGTGGGCTTCCTCCTCCTGCCAAGGGCAATGAAGGCCATCACCGGTCCCATCAGAAAGGCGCTCGCCCATCTCTCTGGACCAGCTCACCATGTTCAACTGCTGTTCCCATGGAACACTTCCCCACTTCAGCCTTCAAAGTTCTCATTTGCATATTTGCCAACTCTGATATTTCTTTGGGATTTTTTGTCTAGTTGGTCTATTTGTGATAGTGGTGTTTTTAGTTTTCCCCAGTAAAATTACGTTTATATTTATCTGATCTTTTATGTCAAATAATATTTGTTTTATGAGGTTGGGTGCACCATTTTGTGGTGTGTATATTTCAGTAATTGTCATTTCTTCCCGAGGGACTGTTCTCTCAGTCAATATGTAGTGAATTTCTTTGAATCTTTTAATCAGTTTTGTCATAAACTTCACTTTTTCTGAATACAGTAGTACCTCAGTTCGAGAATGCTTTTGTTCCAAACAATTTGGTTCACACACAGAGGTGTTTGGCAAAATTTTCTTTTTGTTGGCAAACTCTGCATCAAGTGACAACCACAATACCTCTTTCCCCACACATACACAAAAGTGACCACCTTTTTCAAAATTTTAGAAGAAAGTAAGTTCATCAAGTTGCTACTGTATAAGATAGACACACCTGGTTTTTCTCAAGTTCTTGTTATGTGCAATACTGTTTTCCATCCTTTGATTTTTAGTCTATTAGATTTTTTTGGACTTAATGTGCTTCTTCTATATAGCATATGGCTAGATTTTGTTTCTTGATCCATTCTGCCAGTCTATGTCTTTTGATTGGGGGACTGAGACCATTTACATTGAGATTTATTACTAATATGTACTGTCTTTTTGCTGTAGTTGCCTTATTTTCCTATTGTTGATTCCTCATCTTTTCCTTCCACTTAACTGCTAACTCTACATGCCATATTCACTCTATTAGACATTATGCCATTGTCAGCTTCACTGTCTGTTTCTACAGTATGCTTGGGAATTTTGTGGAGAGCTGGTTTGGTGGTCATGAACTCCTTTGATTCTTTTATCACAAAAGTATCTTATTTCTCCATCAATTTTGAAAGACAGTTTTACAGGATAGATCATCCTGTGTTGGAAATTGTACTCTTTTAGGGTTTGAAACACTTTACTCCACACTCTCCTGGCCTTTAAGATTTGTGTCAAGAAGTCTGATGCAATTCTAAAGGGTTTACCTTTCTAAGTGATTTTTTGCTTTTCTCTAATTGCTTTTAAGATTTTATTCTCATGTTGAACTTCTGAGATTTTCATTATGATGTGTCATGGGGAAGTTTTTTTCTGATCATAGATTTTTGGGGTTCCATGTCCCTCGCTTATTTGTATGAGAAATCCTTTTACCTTATTTCAAAAGTTTTAGGCTATTATTTCAGAAAATAGGGTTTTTATGCCATTAGTCCTATCTTCTGTTTTTTTACTTATTCAGATTAATCTTAAGTCTTTTTTGCATCATCTAGGAGCTGTTGGATCCAATTTTCATGGCCTTTTGTTGTTTTTAAGATGTCTGTCATTACTTGGTCACCGACAACAGCTCCATCTTCTAGTTCTGAGACTGTCCTCACGTCAGTCACTTTGGCTGCCATTACTTTCAGTAGAATTTCTAATCTCCTGAATTTCTATTTGAAGCAGTTTTATAAACCCTTATTCTTTACTATTCTGATCATACATGTTTTCATCATTTTGTTTAGTTCTTGCATGTTTTTATTAGTGTTCTTTGGACTTGCTGATGATTTCATATAATTGGCTTAATATCTTGCTACTTGTATCTTATGAGATCTCGCCAGTTGCTTTACTGAACTGTTTTGTTTTCTCCCTTTGACATAATTTGAAATTGGAAATCATTTCAGTGTGAGGCCTTTGGTTTCCTCACCTTCCACACCCCATGGATCTGCTTTGGGGAAGTTGAGAGTTTTGGGAGGCATTTTCTTGGCTTGTCTTTTCATGCTTCTACTTTTGTTTATTTGTTTGTGTTGAGGCTTATGAGTTTATTGTAGTGGAAAGCTTTTTCTTTTTTTCTAGTATGGAAACATTTCTTCATGTCTAATTTGAGTGGTGTCCTCTGAGTGTGGCTAACTACTGGCCCTTGCCTCTGTTACAGGTTCCAACCACCTCCATTTCCATGAGATGGCAAGTGCCAGCATTTTCACCCAGTATTCAGTTCTCCCAAAATGGGTACAATATTGTTAATGACTCCTCAGGAATCTAAATAAATAAAACCAATTGATAGCAACAGCTATGACATTTTGGCTACAAGAGTAAAATCAGCATCAATTATAGCACTAAACACAAACTCAACATGGTAAAACCTAAGGACCAACAAAGTACAGTGGAACCTCAGTTCATGAACTTAATTCATTCCATGATTCTGGTTGCAAACTGAATTAGGCAGGAACCTAATCAAATTCCTTGGTTAGGTTCAATGTTTCTCTTATGGGAAAATTTGATTTGGCTCTTGTCCAATTTGGTTTGCAACCAGAATTGTGGAAAGAATTAAGTTTGTGAAGCAAGGTACCACTGTACCAGACTTGTCCATAGGAACCAGTTGTATAATTATAGTTTGAACGCTAAATAAACCAAATATTGTCCTCCTATTGACCTACAGTGAATGGAACAACTTTATTCTAACAATAGCACAGTACTCAACAGGAATCATGTGAAGTTAGCTACCTAGAGGTTAATAAAGCAGAGTTCTCATTCTAATGAAGGTGGAGAGAGTGGGGAATATAAAAAGCAAGATTCAAAAAAGTAATTGATGGGGTATGAGAAGGAAAAGAGAAAGTAAGATAGAGGGTCCTATTAAGGAGTAAAAAGGAAATAATTGTGAAAAAATATTCACTGGAAAAAACAAAGAAGAAAAAGAAGAAAAAAGATAAACAGCAAAAACAAGAGATTAAAAAAAGAATGAAGAGAAAAAAGTCAGAAGAGAAAAAATGAGAGGCAAAAAATAAAATTAAGACAAAAAAGTGAGAAAAACCTCCATGCCCTTGAAAAAAAATCTGATGAAGAAAAGATAAAAACAATACAAAATAAAAAAAAAGGTTGAGTCAAGAAAATGTTACTTTGTTATTGAGTGAGTAATTTCTATGATCTACAGTCCTGGTATTCAGCCAGACATGATTTTCCATGCCATGCTTTAGGGCTTATGGGCCTCATACTGAGGCCCATCTGTTTACTCCCCCCACCCATCCCGTGGTTACAATGCCAAGCCAAGGTTACAATGTTTTTGCTCCTGTTAGTAGATGGGGAGCACAATCAGCCCTCTTTTTCTGCTAGACATAGGCCACAAAGTGGGAGTTCATTTGGGGGTTGGACTTTATGTTGACAGTCGTGGGTTCTGGTTCCCCCTTCTTATCCCAGGTGTTTTCATCAACACACTCTGGTCCACTGAGTAGCCTTTAGCTGTGCGGCCCCATACTGTGATCCCTTTTGGGGCACTTCAGACTTACTCCATCACAGGTCAGCTCACTTATGTGGGGGAGGTGCTGCTCCTCCTGCACAGCTCAGCTTTCTATGTTGGCAGGGCAAGGTGTCGCTGTGGGTCAGTTCTCTCTCATCAACATGGTTTTAATGAATGCATAAGCTCTTCAAAAAACTACATGGAGAATGGTTATAGCTTCTTCACATCTAGAAAGTGCAAACCTACCCACTTGAGACACAAAGTGTATGGGCTAATTGGGGCAGGAAGACAGGAAGTGATTATAAGTGGCCACAAGGAAAGTTGGAGATGCTGTATGTACATATTCATTATGGCCACTGAGATGGTGCTTTCTAGGGTTTACAAAGACTGTCTCCCATGCAATCACCAAATACTCTACTGCCTTACTCTACTATGGTTTTGCAAAAATAAGACAACCAGGAAAAAAATAATGATGACCCCAGTGAGGCTATACTTGCCTTAGATTCCTTTACAGAGTACCCATGGAGCAAGAGAATAGTGGGGTCTAATCTTCTGCATGACACTGGCCCTCACCATGGTTATGATCAGCTAGGGCTAATTCTGATTAGGTACTTCAGTTAGGTCTTATTTTCAGGGAAACAGTGTGTCACTATCCCGAATACTACGTGCGCCTCAAAGCTTCAACCTGCTATGGATCCACTACCTCAGTAGTTGCACTTTGAAATAAGCAGTCCTCCTTTTAAGGAAAATTTGTGGAAATTTCTAGAAAGGCTCAATACTCCCAAATTAAATAAAAATTATGATGTAATTGATCCAGGAAAGAAAAGTACCCTAAACTTTCACAGCTCTCTAGTGAAAATTTCCAGCCTCGTATCTTCAGACAAAATGTGTTTTATATGAAAAGGACCCCTGACTACTGTGCTCATTACATGCAAATTGTCAGTGCACACATGTTGCTTTAAATGCTAAAATATCAAAAATTTTCCTGTTTCTAAATAGCACATTGAATTAGACTGTAATCCCAGCACTCTGGACAGCTGAGGTAAGAGAAACACATGGTGGAGTCCAGCCCGACCAATTTGGTGAGTTAGTGAGACCCTTAGTGGGTATCTGAAGTAAAATGTGTGAGAATATAGTTCACTGAGGAGATACAGAGTACAAGCTCCAATAATGCAAAGGTGAAAAACTAACAGATAGATGATAAGTAGATAAAAATATTCATAGATACTTAGAGAAAAATAACAAAATAAGTGGCCACTGATTTATATAGTATGAAGAAAAAATGGCTGTCTTGGGCGGAGACAGGTGGAGAGTCCCTGCAGTCCAGGGCCTGACTCTCCCAACAGTGCAGAAGGTTGTGGAAGAATCAGATAGAGACCTAAAGCTTAGAAGCAAAGTTGTTCTTTTATTCAGCAAACATGCAAGAGTACAGCTGCTTTCTCTCAGAGAGACAGGCAGGGGTCCCCAAAACAGAGCCATGATTGAAGGGGGGCTCAAGATGCTGGTTTTATAGTAGTTGGGGGCCTATCCTGCCTCTGGGCTGAGGGCGCCCCTACTTGATTAATTAATGATTAACTTAGCTCGTTATTAGGGACAACAGGGAAGGGTCTTTTCAAGGGTCTTTTACATTTTAGGGCCAAGGCTCTTTTTCCTTTTGATCTTAGCAAACCAAGCTTTGCAGGGTATGATGTGCAGAAGAGGTGCAACCTCAACAGACTTTCAGCTTTTTATGGGTGGATAAGACTGTTCTGCCAGCTATCTGAACTCCTTTGGGGAGGGGCCCATCTCTCCCTGTCTAGGGGTCTCTATCTCTACAGGGCTATAGGCTTTTCTATTACATGGAGACTTGGGTTATGGAACCCCCAAGACATGAGCTCACTTCCTTGGCAACATCTCCAAACAGAACTTGGAACCCCTGTTACTGGGTGTCACAATCTAGTATAAGCTGTCTCCCAAGCTCACTAGGCCAGAGAGGGTCAACAGCAAACATGCTGAGCTGCTTCTCCACTTCGTGAGGCCTCAGCCTCAGGACCCCAGGCAGAGAAAGTGTCTGTGAAAGACTAAGAAGATGGCTGAATCCATCCAGACACTGCAGGCCACGCTGCAGCAGCCACACAACTGTCACAGACACCCCAGGGATGGTCTCCCTGGGAGTGACCACAGTGACCTACCAAAATCAAGGTACCCCAGTGAAGGCTCCCTAAGCCCAAATACCAATGGTACAGAAACGGGGAAGAGCATGGGACAAGTATCACCAGGCCCAGAAACACCCACTAGCTCTGGGCTCCCCAGACCCAGGCCCAGAAAACCTAGAGAGTCATAGTCCAGGGAGGGAGACCAAAGGCACAGCCACCGGCCCCCAACAGACTCAGAGAAGCCTGGTGTACATCCACCCAGGCTTGGCTGCCACTACTGGAGACATCTTAACAGAGACCTTGCAGAATTCCAGCCAGTGTGGTCCCTGCAGCCAGTCAGGCCGCACTCGTTCTCTGAGCCCTTCCTGCCCATTTTCTTGGGCAGCCAACCCATCTATGGCCTCTTCTTCCTGGGCACCTCCACCACCCACACCTCTACCTGATCGGCCCTGATTTTGGGAAGAGACATCATGACAAGATCTTTTGAGAATTCCAGCTCCTTTGAGGGCCTGTGTGATAAAGAGCAAGATGTGTGGTGTTTGGACAATAAACAGCCTTTCACCACACATAGGGTAGAGAAGGAAGGAGACCTGCATACTGCAGCACCTCAGTTGTAGTTAGAAGAAGCCATTAGGCTTTCTGAGCTAAAGAAAGAGTCTGAGCTCTTAATGCAGGCATCACTTTGTACTCCAGAACATCCTAAAGTGCCTTGTCCAGGAGAAGATAAATCCATCCACCATAGAGCTGCAGGGTGCTGGAGAAAGCTGTATTATGTAAATGGCTGTGCTTTTCAGGCCAAACGCTTCAGCAAGCTAGCTCTTTGTGCTGTCTGCACAGACCATGTAGGGGGACTTGGCTGCCAGGTGTATAAGTGCACCAACTGTAAACTCTCGGTTCACAAGAAGTGCCACAAACTTGTCACAATTGAATGTGGGCAGCATTCTTTACCATCAGAGACCATGGTGCCAGTTGACCCATCATCCATAGCTTCAGACCCTGCACATACAGTGATCCCACATAACCTTTCAACTCATGAGGCTTTAGAACAAGTTGATGAAGAGAATGAGGCAGGGAACACTGGGGAAAGTGCCAAAGCTTCATCTGGTTTAGGTCTTGAGGACTTTGATTTGCTCCAAGTGATTGGCAGAGGAAGTTATGGGAAAGTACTTTTGGTTCAACTGAAAAAAACCAGCTCGTATGTAGGCAATGAAAGCAGTGAAAAAAGAGCATGTCAACATTGATCGGGTACAGACAGAGAAGCAGGTTTTACAGCAGGCATCCAATTGTCCTTTTTTTGTTGGACTGCATTTTTGCTTCCAGACAGAAAGCAGAGTGTTCTTTGTTCTAGACTATGTAAATACAGGAGATCTATTGTTTCATGTGCACCAACAAAGAATGCTTTCTGAAGAACATGCTAGGTTTTACTCTACAGAAATCAGTTTAGCCCTCAACTATCTTCATCAGGGAGGAATACTTTACAGAAATTTAAAACTGGAAAAATGTATTACTCAACACAGAAGGGCACATTAAACTCACTGATTATTGCTTGTGTAAGGAAGGCTTACAGCCAGGAGATACAACCAGCACTTTCTGTGGCACTCCTAATTACTTGGCTCCAGAAATTGTAAGAGGGGAAGATTATGGTTTTGGTGTGGACTGGTGGGCTCTTGGAGTACTGATGTATGAGATGATGATCAGATAGTCTAAATTCCGTCTTGATGAGAGCTCTGATAACCCTTATGAAAACTTAATCAATAATATCTTGCAAATAATTTTGGAAAGAGACATTTTCATACCTCGTTGTCTGTCTCTAAAAGCTGCAAGTGTCCTGAAGAGTTTTCTCAACAGGGACCCAAAAGAACGGCTGGGTTGTCATCCTCACAGAGGCTTTGCTGATGTTCAGAAGCATCCATTCTTTCAAAATGTGGACTGGGACATGATGGAGGGAAAGCAGGTGGTACCTCCCTTTAAACCAAATATCTCAGGGATTTGATTTGGACAACTTTGATCCTCAATGTACTAATGAACCTGCCTGGCTCACCCCAGATGATAATGACATGGTGAGGGAGCTTGATGGATATGAATTTGCAGGTTTTGAGTATATTGCCTTACGATGTATGAAGAATGGGTCTGATCCTCATTTTTCAACTATGCATTTTGCTTATGTTGCCATTTAATGCTTGGAAAAACTTGTTACCAGCCTGGATAGAATTAACCATTTCAGAATTTTATGGAAGCTAATTTTAATTTATTGTTTTGAAGTTATATTTAGATGTAATTCTTGATTCTTATAGTCTATAGTAGAGAATATGGAATTTTTTGTTCATAGATTAGATTTTTATGAACTAATTTAAATAACAATGAGGCAATCACTTGTTAAACCACACTTGTGTATGCATTCCATTTGTTGAGTGAGACATAATGCCTAATATTTTTTCTTTTTACTTATGATACAAGAAAACAATTTGTCTTTTCATTATAATATCTTACTTGTGCTAATTTCTCTCCAACCACATTTCCTGTACCTTTTGGGCTCAGTTTATGCAGTCTTGAGGAAAATCAAAAAAATAGCAACAATTTTGAATAAAAATACATATACTTGTATCTTTTTTTATATGAAGAAAAGACAATATACAACTACAAGCTTTGGAAAGGTAATAGTTCTCATGTAATGGGGCATCTAAAAATGATTAAAAGATAATTTCTTAAGTGTTTATAAATTTTAAATGATTCTAAATTTAAAACTAGATCATTAACTAAAATTAAGATGCTATATAGCTTCCTTCTGTTTTAGTATAATTTTTATGCCAAGGATTTGAAAGGTAACCATCATCATCTAAATGTAAATAAGTTATAATGGTACAATCTTAGTTTAATTTAATTTTAGTTAATGTTTTAATTTTAAATTTAGAACAATTTAAAATTTGTAAACAGTAAATTATCTTTTAACCATTTTTAGATGCCCCATTTCATGAGAACTATTACTTCTCCAAAGCTTGTAGTCATATATTGTCTTTTCTTCATATAATGAAAACATCAGAGGAAAATGTTAGGGACATTTATGTGTTTATTTCAGAGGCATGTATGTTTCTCTTAATGCCTGGAACTTGTTTTGATTCAAAAAGCAGTATTTACAACATAACTTATAGAGAATTCTAACATGTCAAAAATATGTTTATAATCTTGCTTTTAAGTGTTACTCTTTTCCATAGGGCACTCAGAATATAGAATAATCACCCAGGGTGCTTGTTTAACATGTTTATTACTGAGCCCAGATTAGAATTCTTTCAGGCTTTTGAACCTCATTTTGAGAAACAACACTTTCTTTAAGATATTCTTTTATTCTTTTGTCCTCCTGTTAAATAGTAGAAAGTGTGCTCATGGTATAACATTTTAAGATGGTTCAAGCAGAAATTTACAACTTTATCAACATTTTTGAACAAATTTTGCATGAATGACTTCATTAGATACCTTCCTTGTTCCCCTCAACAAAATCTTATCAGTTTGCTGCCAATGATATCCGAATGATGAGCATTTTTCTTTGATGAAGTTTTCACCATTATTCATGGTGGTCTTTTGTTTTTCAATTTTTTAAGTCATAAAATTAACTGTATATTTTATACAGGTTTGCATTACAAATATATTTTCAACTATTTTTGTAGTATTTAAGTGTTATGTCAGTTCTCTTCATGTCATATAGAAATTGTCTCAAAGTACTCTTTAGGGGAATAAGTCAGTTTATAGTCAGAATGGTTGGCATTCTGGTGTTCTAAAAAATTTTTATTTTGCACAACCCTGTGATCAGATCATTTTATGCATATGTGTCTTGGGTTAAATTTCCAATACTGTGTTCAGCGCTGGTATATTTACTGTATAAATTTTCTTTGATTTTTGTCATGTAGAACACTGCCTTGGTCATCATAATGTAATCTGTGTTGTGTTCTTTTTTTCATGTTTACAGCCTTTAAATAAAACATTTAATATAAATTTTTAAAAATATTACATGTTCCTTGAAGATCGCATCCCCTTGAGTCTCTTTTTAAGGGGTAGTCATTATCGAAACCTTTTCATTTGTTCTCATTTTTTTTTGCATTGTGTTCACAGTGCCTAATGTGTTACCTTAAAAAGATTATGTAACTGTTTCTGACCCCATAGAAGTATAGTATATGCATTTACTCAGTGAATTTCTGTTACTTATTTTTTCCACTCAGTATTATGTGTCTGAGATTCATCCATGTTGACACATTTTGCTATGTTTCAACTCTTATAGTGCTCCATATCTAATCTACTGTATGAATAGACCATATGCTTTAGGTCTGTGCTACTTTAGGTAGGTATTTGCATCCATACTTTTGCTATTACAAAGACTGCTACTAGTAATATTCTTACACATGCCTATCATGCATGGTTCTATGACACTTTCTAGAGTTGTTTACCTGGGAATGAAATTGCTGTTTTTTACATTACTAGGATCTTACTGTTGGAAAAATATAAGAGTTCCTTTTAGTCTACATAGCCATCAATGATTGGCACTTTTTAGGTTTCAAAAACTTTATGGCAATCTGTTGGATCTGTTGTTTTTTTTTTTTTTTTTTTTTTTGGTAGCACTTTGTGCTAATCATTGGGAAGTGTTGATGCTAATGAATTTGCCCAAATGGCCTCATTATCCACCATTTTAATTTTTTTAAGGGTTTTTGAATAGTTTACTTCATTCATGCAAATAACTAAGCAGGAAGAATTCAGATCTTTTTAGCCCTGTTGTTGATCTTCTGCTTTATAAATGGAAAAATCTATTGGGTTGACTCTAAGGAATTGATTACAAATGCACACTTGGTAAACAACTTGATGAGCTGTCCAGGGGAATGTAGGGGTTCAACTTTGCTATGTAGCATTTTAAGTTCTCACGTTTAAAAAAATTTTATCAATGTGATTCCCAGATATGAGAAAAGTAATAATGATGAAAGCTATCCTGGACATCAGTAGTTCCTGATTGGCCAGCATCCATTCCAGCCCTTACTAACTTATGAAGGAGGAAAAATTCTCTTTACCAAGATGCTTTAGCTTTGTAGGATTAGAAACATTTAAAACGAACAGGGTGTACCACGATGAATGAATAAGTGAGAGAATGAAGCCCATGCACAGGACACAGAGCTGAAAGATGGAGAGGCTTGAGTCCTGATGACAATGTTGGTGCCCAGGGATCCAGCATGCCTGATGCTGGTTTATACCCTGGACTTTGTGGCTATGAGAAATAATAAATACACTTTTTGCTTAAGTTTTTAAAGAAAGAACAATATTAAAGTATACTGCGTTTTCCATGGGCTGCTACTACAACACTAGACAAATTTTCTCAGGAGTCTTTATTTTATTTTATTTCACTTATTACCTAGATATAGGTTCTTTAGAATTAATTTCTTATTTTTTATCATTTCATCTATTGTTCCTACCTTTAGTTTCTTGTTTTGTTTTCAATTTTGAAGTTTTTTCTGTAATTTTTCTTTAAAGTTGTTTGCTATTTGGGAGGTTATATACTCTCATGTTTTAATTTCTCAGTGTTTTTCTTGCCTTTTGGTTATTTAACAGCATGCTTTTCTAGTTTCACATATAAATGTGTTTTATTATGTCTCATGAAAATTTTTTTTTCTGTTCTCTCTACTGCTTCTGTCTCTGTAGCTCTGTCTCTGTCTGTCTCTTTTTCTGTGTGTGTGTGTGTGTGTGTGTGTGTGTACTTGGATTGCTTGTGTTTAGGTCTCTGACTTTCATGTTGGAAGCTTTTCACAAACCTCTCCTGCTATCAGCTTTAATTTCATATACAAGACTAAATCACAAATAGTGCTAGTTTGATAGTCTCTGTGAATGTAGGTTCACCAATATAGAAAATAAAACTGTAAGTTCTTTTTCAACAGAAAATTAACCTTAATAAGGATAAATCTTATTCTGGTGCCTTCAGGCATTTTTGAGAGTTATCTTTTAACCTTCTCTCTAGTGGCTATGACACAATTGTTCATTTCTTCCATGTTGTCCAATAGAATTTATGATGAAGGCATCCTCTATCTGTGCAGTCAGCCCAGTTACACCTTACATGCTGGTTACTGCAAATGAGGAGCTGTCTTTTTATCGCTAAATTAAAATTTAATTTTAGTTTAATTTCAGTAGCCACTTCTAAGTTCCTACCATATTAGACAACACAGTTCTAGAATTTAGTAGGAAGCAGAGGGCTGGAAAATTCCACTGGTGATTTAATGAACTTCCCTAACACTCCATTTATTTGAGTACCTTTCCATAAATAGCTAATATATTTGAAATCTTTTAGTCTTCAGTATATCCAAAGGCTAAACCTCATGGAACTTTTCCAAAGCTTATAGTCATATATTGTCTTTTCCTCAAATAATTAAGTCAAAGAGTAATGAAAACATCAAAGAAATGCATTTATGTAAATATATGCATTGGAGAGGTTAGTGTGTTTGTCATGGTGAAGGGTCAGTAGCATGACTTTATCATACCTGGGCTATTTATGATTGAAATGTACAGGAAAGAGAATGAATATATTTTACACCATTTTTAACCTGGGCATTTGATTTGACTTCTTATCTAGAGTCCTAAGAAATATTCTGATCAGAAGTATGGATTTGCATACAATCATGTGAGTTTCAACTCTGAGGACACATGATGATCTGATACACCTCCTTGTATTTAGCAAGACAAAAAAGCTAATTGTAAATGGACCTCTAGTTGTCTATGCTTCCCAGACTTAATATTAGCAAGTAACTCTTTCCTTCTATATCCTTTGATCCCAGGGAAACAAAAAAAATTAGCAAATAAATAAAAAAGAAGATACCAGATTTAACTAATTTAGGCTGCTAGACAAGGCTATCGAGACATGAATGACATCCCACTTTTCATAATAAATTATAATATGTTTTAGAAGAATACATACATTTAATGACTGTTTCTAAGCTCATTATGTTATTTTTAATCCTTAAAACATCCTGTATGATATAAATTATTACCTTATCATTCTTATCATCTTATCATTCTAAAGCACAGAGGCTAAGTAACAGTGACATGAGAATCCAACCAATGTGAATCAATATTCTGGACTTTTGTTCACCACTCTCTACCTTTCTCTGATATTGAGTCTATTACAAAGACTTGCAGGAGAAGACTCATTTTCAGAAAATCAGAGTAAACAGCAAATGCTAAGGAAGGTTGTTACAAGATACCTGCAAACCTATAAACTTATTCTGTCTGAATTTGCTGGGAAAAATATCTTTACAGATGAATAAAAGGGGGGAAGGTGTGGGAATACCTACATTATTATTTGGGAGTTTTGTTAAAATGGAATTTAAGGATGATATTGCTTGGCTTCTTTTCCGAAGAGATGGTGAACTGAATCAGCAGATCTCAACAAGAAGGTACCATTAACAACTCCTGCCCATCCTCAGAAAGTAAATTATCCCCATAATGAGGTTTTCTCCTCAGTTCAGATCTGCATTCTCCTAGGGGATGAGTCCCACTCCATCACACTACTACCATTTCCAGTGCAGAGTCCCAGCTTAACATCATCAGGGGAGAGCAAAACTATGTATTAGACTGAGTGGGTTACTTAAAGGCCAGTGATGGTCCATTTTAGAATTAATGGGTGCATTAGGAAAGTAGACAGAGAATTGTAGATGGAGGAAATCAAAGTGCATGGAATTTGATTTAAACTGGGAATAGAAATAATACCATTTTTCCAAAAAGTTTACAAAAATAGCTCCAAAACATTTCAAGCAAAGCTGAAGATAGAATACGTTAAAAACAAGTGCCTTTCACTGCATAAACTCACTGAAATGTCAAATGTATATTAATTATGTAGAAATCACTCCAATGATGTTGTATTGTTAATTCATTTGTCATACAACAAAAGTCAGCAGCCCCCAGAAGGAAGTTATCAAATGTACAACTTACAGGGAGAATTGGCAGGCAGGCAGGAAGACTTTGGCACAGCCAATACTAAACCACTTAAGGAAATGTAAAATGTCATGTTGTTCTGAGTAAGTTTGGAATTCAAGACCTGGCAGACTCAGGGACCAAGGACAAAGCATATATTTATTTACATACGCATGAATAAGATACTTTGGAAAGTGACCTAATTTAATGCAGGTTTATGTGCTTGACAGTTTTGCTCTTCCTCATATCTTTCACTTAATAGCAGGAAATGTTTTCTCTGGTTCTGGTTTGTGATATATACCACAATGAATTTTACATATATATATATATATTTTTTTTTTTTCCTTTTTACTCATCACAAGTTATTTTAGCTCTGAAGATCTTTGTCTACCTAAAGCTAACTTGAAAAAAGATGTCTTAATTCCCTAGTTGCTTGGGAGAATGGATGGGGACTTGCTAATATCAAAGGATGAGACCTAGACAGTACAGGATCAGTATTAGTTATATAACTTCAGGGAGGTAAATTACTTTTTCCTGCCCCTTAAAGAAACTCAGATATGTCCCCGTTCAGGATTAGAACTTATGAAAAGATAGATGGCCAGTTTCCTGTTTTATAGTAGACAGAGTTCCTGAAGGCCCTGGGCTGGATAATTTAAGTTTAAATAATGCTGCAGAAATGATTCTTATGCACCTGTCCCCAGTATACCTTGTCCAACAAATAACAGGTGTTTGGATTGAGACTTCTGGAGACAGACTGTTCCATCGCTTCTGCAGGTAACTGAGCCTGTGACCCAGAAAGTGACATATGTGTTCTTCCTATCACTAAAGAGAGTGAGAACAACTAGCAAGTTACTATAGTTACTTAGGAAACTAATAATCCATAATTGAATAGCTCGGTGTCTACTAAGGAAAATAGTATGAGAAAAAGAAATCCCAAACCCTCAAAGAAAACTTAATTATTGAATGCCTGTTAATTTCTACACACACTTTTTCAATGAACTAAACTATCCTTCATGTAACTTTTTCTTTAACTTAATACATTTGCTTATTGGTTTTATTCTTATAGAAGATATTTTTAATCTTCATTCTTCAGTAGGAATTATTTTATGCATTCCACATCTCTTTTCATTTTCACTCAGTGATCTTTGGCAGGAATTGCCTCAAGTTTTAATGAAGATTTTAACAAGTTTTCTGGAAATTCCTAAGACTACTGCTGTCAACTAGAACTTTCTGAGATGATGGAAATGTTGCTTTTTGGTGTTGTACTATACAGTAGCCACTAGCCACATGTAACTATTGAGCATTTGAAGTTTGGTTAGTACAAATAAGAAAGTGAATTTTAATTTTAATTTACATTCAACTAATTTTAATTTCAGAGAGCATATATGACTAGTGGCTACCATATTGGTAATTACAGTATAAAATATCAGAAACTATGCTACCCTAAACTTTAAAAAGTGAATAACTTTACCTCATATTTAGATTTAAAGAACCTGTCTAAAGTATGGAGATAGGTATTTGTTCTGGAGGTGTGGTCAGCGGAGGGTGGTGTGTAGTAAGTGTAATTATAGTTTTTCTTACCTTGCCCAGTCAGAGTGTTTAACAGAAACTGATTGCATCTATATTAATTGAAAATAGGAATGTACATGAAATCTGTAAAGAGTCTTTCAGAATCTTTCCATATCCAGGCTTGAGAAGGGTAACGTCCAGTGAAGGTCCAGAGAAAGCCCAGTGAGAATAAATGGGCAGTGTCTCCCACACGCCCCCTTGGAATAAGACCTCTCCACTGTTACTCCCTCTTGGGACCTCTCTGCCTCACATTCAAAGTCCAGATGTTAGGGCCAGGATTTAGCTCTATGGTTCCGCCACCTGCCTCGCAAGCTCAAGGTCCCAAGTTCGATCCCCAGTATGAAGAAAAAAAAGTCCAGATGTTGGTAGTGAACACTGGATAATGTACTACTCCTTGTTCAGGGAAAGTCCGATACTTAAGTTACCATTAGACTTCCTCACAACACTCACCCCTTCCGCCAAAATTCCAGGGATCCTCTGCTATCAGAATAAGAAGGCAGGACGAAAAATGACAGATGTCAGTTTGGGTGAAATAGCAAGTATAATGCCATATTTGATAGTTATAGATTAGCTTCGCTACAAGACATCTTTGTTCTCTTAGCTTTCATACTAAGGATAGTTTAATCTAAATTGAAGAGAGAGAGAGAGAATAGACAGTATAAATAGACAGATAGTAGAGATAGAGGAGAGAGAGAGCGAGAGTGTGTAGGCACTTATGCTAGGTCCTTTGATCTACACTGTTTCATTTAAATATTATATTTTCGGATTAATCTTTTCACTTGCCATGTGGAAACTGTACCTTGGCATGTTTATTTAATATATTTGGTTATGTAAAAAAGGCATCTGGTTGTGCTTGTAAGATCATGTTATACAAAAAACAGCACCACAGAATAAATATATTCTTAGGCGGGATTGATTTGGTCTATTCAACTCCTTTACTTTATAGATGAGGAACCTGAGAGTCTAAAACTACATTGTTCATTACCATGCTCACTGGCACTATGTAGCTACTGAAAATTTGCAAGGTGGCTGGCCTAAAAGGAGACAAGTGTAAAATGCACACTGCATTTTGAACATATAGTGTGAGAGAAAAAATGCCATGATGATTTTTAAATTGATTGGATATGTTTTGCATATTTTAGAGTAAGAAAAAAATTTTAAACATCTTCACCTATTTCTTAATTTTTAAAGTAGCTACCAAAAATTTTTAAGATATGGCTTTAGTTATATTTGAGTAGACAGTACTGGTCAGGAAGGGTAAATGACTTGATCAAGTGCTTGCAGCTAGACCTTGGCAAGGCAGAAAACAAACCTAGTTCTCGTGATCTTCCCCACCCTGAGATTAATGTCCCAGACATGCCTTAGGTGGCTTGATCCTCCTTTACCTTTTTTCCTAATTTTTTTACAGTACTATGCAGAACATCTTTCTGTTCCTTTTAAAAAATATAATACCTTATAATTATGTCAATTTGCCTAGCTTTTAATTACTATAGCTATAAAACTGCAGTCCAATTTAAAACAATAGACAAAGAGAAATTACGTCAATTCATTGCTTTTTCAAATCCAAATGAGAAAAGCATTAAAGAACTTGGGAACATACCATAGACATTATCACCCAGGACATTAAATGTTGAACCATTCCATGCCACACCCAGAAGTCAGCTCCAGTGTATCCTCACACTACAGCAGAGTAAGTGCAGTTTGAGAGGGGATTTATCAATAGTGCCATTAGTTTCCACCCAGATCTGGTCAACCTGGTCTTGGACAAACTACAAATTTCATAAATGAGTAAAAGAATCACAATTCAGTTATTCTCATTATCACATGCAAGTGCTTAAGTAGCACATCAAATCTGGGAGGGAAACAAATCTTTTCTTTAAATATAAATATCTTGAAGTTTCTGTTTCTTCACCTATAAAAATAGCACACTTAGAATTGGTACAAGAAGTAAATGAAATAATATATAGAAACTTTTAAATGATTACTTGAAATAATGTGGCAATAGTCACTAGATAAGTATTAATTTCATTTATTTAACTCCGTAAGCTAAACTACCTTTTTACACTACTCCCCACCTGGCCATCACTGATGCTAAGAGCAATTAGAGGTATCAGGAAAAGAATACTGATTTATATACTTGTATCACAAAGAGAAGTATTGTATTTTATCACTTAAGATCATTTTTCAAAAAATGCTTCAGCAATGTATTTCTGAAGTGTTAATTGAATGTTTATTCAGAATTTATTATGTGCCAGATACTACACGTTACTATCATAATACTTTCCAAAATTCTGTGAAATAGATTATTTGTATCTGTTTCTTGAGTATGAAGATAAGAAACTCAAACAGCAAAGTTTCTATCCAGGTTGTAAAACTACTTGACCTGGGACCTGAGATTTTAAAATTTATCTGACTTGAAGGTCTCTCCAACTTCTTACTTCTAAAACTGAAAATGTTTCTCAAAATCTATTTATACCCAGTTGAATATGGCATTGAATATAGCAATGCATCGAACCCATCAAGTATTTTAATTTGGTGGAATCCTCACTCTCTTGGAGTGAACAAATGTGAAGTGCATAATATTATTCATGCTGCTTATTTTGTATTCAATGTCTCCCTTGTTCTAGATTCATTATTTCTAATATCAGTAAAAGTTGAAAGCTGAAAGAAAGCTGAAGGATAGAAAATCTCTTATGATATTTATTCCATTTTACTTCCACTATCTTAAACAAGAAACCTGTGCTTAGAGAGCTCAACACCATGAATATAAAGAGATTTGTTTCATAATCACCTTGACTCTGAAAAGTCAAGTTGCCAAGTAAGTTGAGTCATTGAATCCAGAAAAAGTCAACAGTAAGCACTGAGAAACATCTGGAAATGACATAAATTTGCACTATACAAGGCAAGGTACAATGATCTCAAATGTAAGTTTGTCCCCAAAAGCACTGGGACACTTTAACAAGAGTTATATAAAATAAATGACCTTAAGTAAGACAACAACTCTGACAAAGTAAACATGCAAGAGAAACTGCAATGTTTCTTTTAGTTTATTAGCAACACAAATCTTAATATGGAAATTAACACTGAAATTGGCAATTTAAGACCTAAGAATAAATTTCTAAATACAACCAGAGATTTGAAAAGGAAAAATTTACTTCTAACTAAAGTAGGATTTGCTGAACTAATGGATGGAAGTTTATACCTACTTTATACTTAATTATATATTTCCAATTTTTAAATTTTTGTTGCTCCTTTTGTTCTTTGTTCTGTTTGAATTTTGTGATACAGATTTTTAAGGTAAATTTTATGAATTATTTTTATCATTCAGAATATTAATATTTCTATTTAAAAGACAAATGAAGAATTTTAATTTAATTTCTTTGTTTTCCTTAATCTCTTTTCTTTAAACTACCAGTACGTAAAGTCAGCCATGACACACCAAATTGTGGCATCATCTGGTTGATTATAAAATAATTAAGGAGAGCTTCCCGCTCTGCTTAAAACATCAATGATAGAGATAAATTGAGAAAAATCAGTCTTCATGTCCACTTCTTATGTAAACTCTTATATTGAAAGCCAGAGCCAAACTGATATAGCAAGAATGAAACAGAGAAAGTGAGGAAAAAGAGAAATAAACTCAATGCTAACCAGTTAGAAACATGTACCTCCTGATCCCAAGTGCCCCATTCTATTCCAGGTCAAAGGTCCAATTAAGGCAATGAGTCTATCAGAGGAACGAATGTACACATTGTATTTATTCACTAGGGGACATTTTGAGACTCCAGTTGTTCCTGCTAAGAGGTGCATAAGCATTATTATATGAGTTATTTAAAATGTTCCTGACAGAAAGCTCAGATTAGAGTTCCTTGGGGATCCATTTTTTTCTAACAAATGGTGGCTAAAGGGGAGGTATGAGAATTTCAATAAATAATTTACATTAATTCATAAGCATTATTCATTCAGCACAATCAAATATAAGTCATTGGGGGATGTCAGTGTTCATTGCCAAGACTGTGTCTTTGCTGCAGTTCTATTATTTAAAACCTTTTCTCTCATGTTGATCTTTAAAAATGATAATATTTTGAAGCATGTCTTTAGAGAACCACCCCGAAATCATCTAAGCCATTTCATATAATACAGTTGTGTCTTTATATGTATTTCTACCCCACAAAACACATCAGTAAAACCCTATGAGTAAAAAATAATTACAATTTATGATACAAATACTTCTCATGTTCCTTTATTGAGTGCTATCTTTCTAGCAACTAGATCGTGGTTTTTGAGTTGGGGGTGCCTTAATTTAAATCGTATTGATTTATAAAGAAAGCTTCTTAGTTTCATTGATGTTCATACAGAACCTTGTTCACATGTTTCTTTTATCTCAAAAGAGAGAAAATAATGATTATTTCACATAATAGGAAAGGAAATCCAAACAGAAACTTTGGCACTCAGTTTAGGGACCTTTTTCACATTCTATGCTGCCAGGTCTGTTCCAGACAGGATGTCATACAGCCTAAGGAGAATTTTATTTTATTTTTCTTTCTCTCCCATTTCTTAAAAAAAAAAAAAATGCAGTTAGCACATTTTTGTTGAGGGCAATGCAAAAAGAAAGGTCTCGAGGGAACTTTGGGAAGTCCAAATCAGGACAGTGGAACTCTAAAAATATCCAGTTATCAAAGCAAACAAATCACAGGCCTTGTGCACACCCCTAGAAGTCCTCAGTGTTTGTGTCATAGATCAAAAAGGAATCAATTACATTAATACGAATTCTTAGCCTATTTCAGAGATCTGTGCCTACTATATATTTAAAAAACTGTGGTTATTCTGTTTCTCAAAGATAGAAGTATTTGCAATAGGTTAAAAAAAATAAGAGCAAGAATTTTATCCCGTCATACTTCACACATTTTCTTTAGTAGGAACAACTATTCCAGGCATTGAAAGTGACAATTTTAGTCACTTTTAAGCAGTCATCCATGTAGGTACTTAATTTTTTTTTTTTTTTAGTTTTTGCAAAATCAGATACATTAACCCAATGAGGGTAAAGAGGTTATAAAATATTTAGCTTCCTGAGAAATTGGCCATTTTAAGGAAGTGATTAAAGAATTTATAAAATAAAGACACTATATTGGCTGAAATGTGCAAGTCCATCATCTTTGCTCCCTAAAAACAGTTACAGTTTTGTATCTAACATTCTTCATTATTTGTGTTCAATATTTTTTGTTTTTTGTTTTCTTTTGAATCACATTACAATTATGCACTGATACATTTTCTGATTCTCCTGCTTTTGACCTAAGACTAAATAATTGACACCTTACCTCCAAACCTCTACCAGGTAGATAAACTTTGGAAATTTCAAGCTGTCATTTCTTTACATCATATCTTCTCACCAAAATAAAACAAAACGTACTCTTTTCCTATCCGATCTGATTAAATTTTAGGAATTTTCACTCTGGATGCCTTTACTTTTTGTATATTCCTATCAGATGTTCACAAGCAGGGAAGAACAAATAACGTTTCAATGGTCTAGTCAGATTTAGGGGCTACATTTAGCTTTAAAGGTGCATTCAATAAGCCTAGGATGATAGATACCAGATGGTCTCCGATGTGTTCCTGCTGCATGTATCATTGTGTCTAATCAGAGCCCAGGTGAACTTAAAATGATTCAGCTCCCTCTGTGTGCTGGGAATAATGTATAGCATCATTCACTCAGATTCAGAAGATTGTAGTCTGTGCAAAAATGAGGAGGAACCGGAGTGACACTCAATGTAGAAGATTATTCCTGTCAATCCATTTCAGGAGAAAAAAGCTTCTGTTCCCAGATGTTAGAAGGAACATTAGTTCTGTTTAATCACAGAAGGGAAATGTGCTTACACACCTGTCCTCAGAACAAATCCTCTGCCCTGGAAATCTAAACATAATTAATCCAAATGGCTGCAGTGCTGATGGTGGTAAGGGAAAGAGGGGGAGGAAACCAACAATTTTAAGAGGCTTTAAATATGAGTGCACTGCTTTGAGTTCCAGAATCTACATGTGGAGAAAGAACTTTTACATAAAGGATGAGTGATTGCATTTTCAAGTCTTTCATTAGTTCTCAAAAACAAGATGAGGCCATTGAAAAGCTGAGGAGGTATTTTTCTCTTTTTTAGAGGAAGCTGTAGACAGGTTAAAGTGCCACAAACCATTGCTTCAAATTCCTCTAAATATCTCCAAGCCAAAAAGAAAATATTATTTCATCCTCTTTTCTCTTAAATTTCCAAATTACTACAGCCTAGGAAAATAAGAGATATTCATGTAAAGAAACTGAGGAAGTTCTAATAATGCATAACACCTCTTGCCCAGTTCCCAATTGGCAACTAGTCCTGTGTTACTATGTACCTCATACATTCTTCTGGGGGACTTTAAAACTTCAAAGTTAATTCACCATCTTTCATATAGTATGCATGCCTGTATTTATTGCATAATGTTCTTTGTCATTACCCTCTAATCCTTAACAGAAAGAAACTTTCCTCCACAGTGACTCATTTATTTCTCCTTTACTCTGCAGTCATATATTTTTAAATTATAATGACAAAAGTATTTAATACTCATAGCTTGCATATCTTCATTTTCCATCTTTCCTTGACATCCAGAAATTTGAATTCTACCTTTACCATACCATTCAATACTGCTCTAACAAAGATAACCATTGACCTCCTAACTCCTTGACCATTAACTTCCTACCAGGAGGATGAGTAATATCTTGACATTTACTCCTTCCAGTTCTCTTCCATCTGGTTTTCCTCCAGAATATTTACTCAAACATGTTATGTTTTGCTTTCCATTTCTTGTCTAGATTGGTCCTTTTGCTTTCAGTTTTTCTCCTAATTTATACATTGACCAATCATGGAAATGCCATTAGTCCCTCTTTTGAGTTCTTGATCTCTACTGACAACTCTGTGTATTTCACACTTGTTTCAAATTTAGTATATTCAAAATTTAGTTCTCCAAATTCTATTTAAACCTGTCACTCCTCATGGATTTCTGCTCACAGTTAAAGCCAATGCCCCTCAAACACTTCTTTTGAATACAATTCTTAGAATCATGTATAAATCCTACTTCTTAAATCTTGTCACTTAACACCTCCTAGAACTTGAGTTTGTAACATCTGTCACCTCCATTTTCCAGTGCTCCATCATCTTTTGCCTGGACCCATGAAGACTATAAAAGCTTCCCAACTCACTTCAGTATTCTCCTCAATACTATTAATCTTCAGTGGTTCCCAGAGATACAGTTCCTATATTTATAGTTAGTACAAAAGATGCTGTACTTCATACGTACCATTCACGTGGCAGACAATATATATTTTTACATTTTATTTTGGAAATTTTCCAGAGGATGACACTTAAGTGATTTGTTCTAACAAAAAATCAGTACATTACATAATTTTTCCAAGGAATGTATTTCTAATTTGTACATAGATACCATAAGATATAGCTGACAGTGAATAAATTTAGCTCTCTAGAGCACAGATTGAATCTGAGTAATTTGTGGTTGACTGCTGCTTGTGTGTTGCTTGTAGAATAAAATCTAAATTCCTTTAGCAGGTTGTACAAAGTGCTGAGTACCCTGGTCCGCCTTTCCTCATTGTGTCTTCCCCACACACCAAGGGCTTTAGCCTTGCCTTGGGTGTCTGGTGCCATGATTTTTACTCTTTTTTTAATCTAATTGAATTCTCTTCAACCTTTCCTAGTCTTCTCTATTTGCTCATCATATTGTCTTTTTGATGAGATAGTCCTAGCTATAACTGATTAATTTTCTCATCTATAATTTATTTGTAACATAGTAAGTATACAATTCTCCAAAATTTATGCATTAGAGTGGACTTAACACACAGGTTAGATCATATGAAAAGTAATTCTCAAAAATGGTCAATTGTTAGCAGTTTCATATAGCACAAACTATTTTTTCATTTATAGATGAAACTACCTCTTAAAAGTGTGCATGTTATATGTGACTCTTTTCATTAGCTGTTTCTGTACATATATTTCCTTCAATTTCCTTTTGTTTTCTTGATGATGCCCGTTTGAAAAACAGGGAAAACAAATATTATTATTTTGAACACACTTTGCAACTAATTCAAACTCAACAAGCTGGTACTAAGAGCATTAGTGTCAAATGGTCGAAAGCAAGGGTTTTCATATGCTGCAAGCAACAAGGTCACTAGGTCAGAGTTGTCAGTAATACATAAATCCTGGACTCAACTAGGGGTGGTGGTGGGAGAAAATGTGTATGACATAGGGCTGCTATTAGTTTTAACATTTGTTGACACTGGAAATCTTTTTTATAAAAAAAAACAAAAAACTTCTTTCCCCAAACTGAGTCATTGCAAAGTGCTTAAGAACCTTGTCCAAGAGCCCAGACACTTCATCATTGGCCACAATCCTGCTGAAGAAGTGATCCTGGGAAGACCGCTCTTAAATCAAAAATGTGAAATTGCACTTGGCAGACGCAGCCCAGAAAAGAAAAATTTGGCTTGGAACAGCAGCCTTTTTCTGTATTTTGTATCCTTGCTTTTCTTCCTTTTCTCTCTCCCTTTTTTTTTTTTTTTTTTTGCTTTTATTTTTGGTCTATCCTGAGAATTTAGAAAAAGGAATCTTTTTCAAGATCTTTATGAAAATAGTATCTCCTAAAATAGTTTGGTTAATTAAATCTTACCCTTCTGAGTTAATCTGAAAAGGTATTGTTGGTATTTTCACTGTGACGCTTAAATGCTTTGGAAATCTAGCATTATCGAAACACTCATTTCCTGTTTTAGGGCTGTGCCATATCACAGCTGTGCTCAATTAAGCTTTTAGAAAAGCAAGAGGAGAGAAAGAAAACAATGCATTTTCCCCTCTATTCTTTAAAATACTTTGTAATAAATAAATAAACCCAGCATTTTCTGTTGGAAGATTTCGCCCAGTACTTTTAGAATAATAGATATATTAAATTATTTCTAAGCAACAGAAAAAACAACTCATTTCTAAGTAATCAATATAGTGTAAAAAGTCCTTTGTTTGCAGCTATGTACCAATCTTGCTACATTTCTTATTGAACTTTATAATTGCCAAACTAAGTAATTTTCAAGCTCACCATAAAAGTATTTTTATGTTGCAATTACAACAATGATTTCAGGTGTTATATGTATAAGGTAGAATCTTCCTCAATTAAATAAAAACTATGAGAAATTAAAAGACAAGCTATCACTGTCAGCTCAAATTTAGGAAATTATCTAATAGTGGATTCTCTAGCTCTGTCAGCTATTGTTTGTTGTCTATTCCTTCATCTTACTTTACACAAGCATCACAGGAATCTTTCTTAAGCATGTGTGTGACAATGTCATTGTCCCATGTGGTTACTGACTCCCCATGCTGACTATAAACAATGGACAGGCACCAAAACTCTATGAGCTCCCTTCCATCCCAAGAGTTTCTAGGTCATCGAGTCTGGTGGAAGATATAAGCATCTCATGTCTACAATGCATCTTGCAGTTCTAATGCACAAGACTCACTCAGGGAGATAATCACTGGACCACAGAACAGAGTCAAACCTTTCAGTATAATGTATAATGCTTTTCACAATTGGAGTCAAGATCAGTTTTTTAGGATGACACTTGACTTCTGAGAAGAATTTGAGAGCATTAACTATTTCTTATAACTTAGAAAGCACTTCCGCTTTGTGTTGTGGTAATACAGACATTCTTTACCTTGTGACTTTCTGTCTTTTAATAAAATGTTTAAATCTTTGCATATGTTTGTTTTCTTCCCATCTTTGAAATACTGGTTTTCTCTAGCACCCTCTCTGAGGCTGATTCTATCCTCATTGTATGCATTTTCCTTGGGTCTTCCACATATCAGTCCTTCAATCACATTAGTGTCTAACAGCATGGATTTTAGGGCTAGATCCTTTGTTTTCTCATCTGTAAAATGGGAATATCAGAGGGCTATTATGAAGATTTAAAGAGTTAATATGCATAACCAGTAGAACACAAGAAGTTCTAAATAAGCATTTCCTATCATTATCATCATGGTTTTAATGTTGCTTATAAGCCAATCTATTCCATCAACTCCAATCTCTCCCTTCAGTTCCATTACTCCCATATCAACCTGCATACTTGATATTTCTACTCAGATGGCACACAAACTTCAAAGACTTAAATCTTCTAAAACTAAATGCTTGCTCTAATCTACCATCCTCAATTTGCTTTTTTTCCTGGAACCTATAGTGTAGGGAGAACCAGCAAAAATAATTTGGGTGGTAAAGATGAAAACTTGTGCATCAAATCTTACAATTTTTCTTTTCTCCACATAATTCCGTCACTGATTCTTCTGGATTCTAGGTTCCCTTCTGACTGAAATTCTTTCACTTTTTCTGAATGCCATCATCACAGTCTTGTATGGAACCACCTCAACTTAGTAGATTCCTTCCTGTCTAACTGTGTCACCTATGATTGAAATATTATTCCATTTCTATTTTTTACTTTACACCTTAACCAAAGTAAACATTCTAAATTATGCCAATAACTACCTAAAGACCTTCAAAGGATTCCTATTGCCTTCAGAATGAAATTAAATGTCCTCCTAGATCTTTCTTTTTGACATTTCCAGCCTGGCTCTACATCACTCCAACACTGCACCCTGTATTCAGCTTGGGGTGAAATCTTTATTGTTCTCTAACATCATTCCTGTAGGGTATAACTTTTTGCACAATTTCCCCTCTTAAAAATACTCTCTTGCCAACTAGATGTAGCTTCTCCAGATAGCTCTCTTAACATTACAGGTATCTTGTAGATATTTTCTTTAGGTTCCCCAAGATATGTTGTATTTATGACATTATTTTAAAACTGCAATATCTGCTTCTAGAATCTTATTACTTCTAAGGCAAGAACTTAATTATCTTTCTGTTTTTTGGCAATTGCCACATTATCTGGGAGATGTTATGCATTGAAAAAATTTGTGATACAAAAAGAAAGTAAAGAGTATATAAATAGGCAATTCCCTTATCACACACAGTATGTTTGCTTCACACCAAACCTTGATTCTATCCACACCTATACTGAGACTACTTATGATTGAGTCTTCTACTATCTATAAATATTAATATATTTTAAACTTTCAAAACAAGTAATATCTATAAATTACCACATGTAAAACAACTGCAAATAGTCTCCATTCTTTGATATAACAGATTTATTATGATAATTTCATTTATAATAATAGCAGGGATTTCAAACTCTGTAAATATTGTCCCTCTGAGTGGTTATCTAAAACATTTTGTGGTTGTGGGTAACCATAGTATCTCTGACATTAATTTGGGCATCTTATGAGATTTTCAGTTGCTCCTGATTTCTGGTTTCTGGTCCCATTAGTATAAAAAAAAATCTGGATCTTATTGACTCTAATGCCATAAAGACAAGTACCTTATTTTCGAAGGAAAATGAATAAAACTGTATGAGGTGAACACATGGTAAAGACATTACTTAAGTTTCCAAAGAGAATCAATGCTTATAAAAGATATAATATAAAAGCTGGAAGAAATTTTAAATATCATGTCTAACCCATTCATTCTGTAGATCAAGAGAGTTTCTTACTTAGCCAGAAAGTTTAGGCAACTGGCCACAAATCACCAAGATAGTTATTAGAAGAATTTGGTTTGAATTTATTCAATCTTGAGCATTTTCTCCTCATTCATATGGGTTAGGAGAACATTTAATGATTAATTACTAAGGAAAATTTACAGATAAAACTGGAAGTGAAAGTGTTGTAGAAAACACATTGCAATCATTCTTTGTGTATTCTGTGTACTTTTAAAGAATTTCTCAGTTTTAGGGTTCAGCCATAAAGAGTGAGAAACTAGAGACATTTATAGCTAAATGGATGCACATTGAGGCGATACTCTTAAGTGAAATAAATAGGACACACATGTGTAAATACTGAATAGTTTCTCTAGTGTGAGAAACTAAAAGTGTAAATAAGGACTAAAAGGTATAATAGATACTGTGAAATAGGAAGAAAAGGGGCAAAGGGGAAGGGGAAGTGGGAGGGGTAGGGGAAAGGAAAGAAGGGAATGGAATTAATATGAGAAAATGAAAAAATGGAAACAAAGTCTTTGTAAATAGGGAGGGATGGAGGGGTTGAAGGGAGGGCAGGGGAATGGGGAAAAAATAAGAACCAAGAGAGATTATGTAAAGGTGCAAATTTCCCATGATGAATGTCATTATATTGTATACCTTAAATGTACCAATATGATTAATAATAATAAAAAATAATTTCTCAGTTTTTAGATCAATATATACTTTATTGACTCAGGTAGAAATGAGAAGAGTAGCTTAACGGGTTAGCTAATGGAAAAAACAAAAAGTGTATCAAGCAAAATAACAATCAAACATTTTAAAAACCAATAATATCTTGGAGAAATTTGAAATTATGTCTGTAAAATATATTACTCTGCTTTATCCAGTTCTCTTTGCAATCTTGATTTCTTGTACTTCTAAGGGACAGAAAAGGGAAGGGCTTCTATTGAGTGAAAGAAATATACCTCTATTTTTACTTTGCTCATCTCATATGATTTTGTCAGGGCTATGCCTGTCAGTCTCGGTTTAGGTTATCTGTGCAGATTCCTGCCTATGTATGTATCTTGGTGTCCCAAGAACTGTTCTTGCAGTCTCAGGTCTCTCTATGACTCAGTTCATTCTTCCAGCCACCAGATTTATTTTTGAACCAGAGGACCAGTATTATATTGTTGGACTTTGATAGTCACAGTGAATCACATTT
Organism: Heterocephalus glaber; assembly: GCF_053883595.1. Taxonomy (NCBI): domain Eukaryota; kingdom Metazoa; phylum Chordata; class Mammalia; order Rodentia; family Bathyergidae; genus Heterocephalus; species Heterocephalus glaber. The sequence goes on along the minus strand of NW_028258315.1, from coordinate 80,961,585 downwards.
TCAGTATCTGTGGATGCCATTTAAAGCCTATACATTTTAATGTATTTTTTGTCATTTAACAATAGCTATCTGAAGCATGGGTCACATCACTCCTTAACATAAGCTTCCCTGGAAAAGTTCTACATTGTCCATAGTTCATTGTCTCATAGGAACTTCATTTATTTTCTGGTCCCAACCTATTTTTCCAGCTTCACTTTCTGTAACTGTTCCATTCTTCCACTTCTTCCTTAACCCTGAAACTTGAATTCTCATACTGTTCCTATTGTAAACATCCCCAAACATATATCCATAAATGTAGCCTACTGATATTTAACACAGAAACAAAGGCAATTGAACACACAAAAATACTTTTTTAACAAATGATACTGAAATTCTTAGGTCTCCATATATAAAAATATGAGTCAAGATAAAGATCTTAAATTTTTCATAAGAATTAACTCAAAAGTAGATACATCACCAAAATCAAAATTTATAACAAAGAAATCGATAAATTGGACTTCATCAAAATTAAAAATTTATTTTCTCTAAATATCCTGGTAAGAGAATTAAAAAACAAGCCATGAGCTTGGAAAGAACATATGAAAAATGCATATCTGATAGAAGACTTTGGGTCCAAAATATCTACAGATTTTATAGTTCAGCAATAAAACACAATCTAAACAGTGGGCAAATGGTAGAACAGAAGATTAACATATGGAAAATAAACATAAGAAAAGTTGTTTTCAACATTTGCCCTTAGGTAATTGCAAATTAAAGCAACATCAAGATGCTACCATACACCTATTAGAAAGGCCCCCCCCCAAAAGCAGACAATACCAAATGTTGGTGAGAATGAAGTGTAGCAAGAACACTCATTCATTATTGATGAGAATGAAAAATGGTACAGTCATTCTGAACAGTAATTGGTACTTGGTAGTTTATTTTTCTTTCTTTCTTTCTTTCTTTCTTTCTTTCTTTCTTTCTTTCGGTACTGGGGATTGAACTCGGGACGTTGCACTTGTGAGTCAGGCAGAGGCACCACTGAACTAAATCCCCGGCCCATGGTAGTTTCTTGCAAAGCCAACATACTCTTACAGAACAGTACATCATTCCTACTCCTGAGTATTTATCCAACTAATTTGAAATTTTATGTCTACCCAGGAACTTACATATGAATATCAGTAGCAGCTTCACTAATAATTGTAAAGACTGGAAGGAACCAAATGTCCTACCTTAGGTTAATGGATAAATTGTGGTATATTCATATATTGAAATGTTATTCAGTGATAAAAAAGAAATCAACCATCAAACCTCTAGGATAAAACTTAAATGCATACTGCTAAATGAAAGGAGACAGCCTGAAAACCCTACATTCCATATGATTCCAATTACAGTATATGATATTCTTGGAAAGACAAATCTATACAAATTATATAAAGATCAGTGGATTCTAGGTGGCTGAAAGAAGTTTAAATGTTGACTAAGTGAATCACAGGGAAATTTTGGAGCAGTGAAATTTTTCTGCATGTTACTGTAGTGGTGAATAATGATTATTATGCATTCGTTAAAACCCATAAAACTTTATAGCATAATGAATAGACCTTAGCCCTTAATGTATGTAATTTTAAAAAATCACTTAGGAGTTTAGGGGATATAGGAAGGTGTGCAGACAGTGAGAAAAGAAGCTAACTGTATTATAAATGTATGAAACAATCTTACTGAAGGATTCAGGGGAAATGGTACAGATTTTGAATCTGAGTGAAATCTGGAAGACTAAAGACTGCACATAGCAGTCTATTTTTATTGATATTAGTGTTTCCAGTGAAGGTATATATTAACAACTCTGATGTATTCTGGAATCAAATAGTTAAATAAATATGATTCTCTGAGCTAGGTTTCCCCCTATTAGAGTTTGAAGTTGCAGTAAATAAGAAGAGGAAGGTGAGAATTATCCATGTAGTAATGAAGTAGATGTGGAGGCATCAGTATGAATTCATATTTTGCTTAACATACATATGATGGGCATATATTGAAATATATAGAGATATATTCACATACATGGCTTAGTATACAGTTTTATTTTTTTGTTCTATTAGATGTAAAGACCTAAAAACAATGACAACCCAAAGAACACATAATCCAGGTCATAATTTCTACCGAAAGGAGCCACAGTTGTTCCTTGGAAAAATGGCTGATTCTAGGCCTGGGGCAAGAAATGTGTGAATTTAGAGTATCTCATACTGTCAGCAAGTAAGAGTGTCCTGAAATAAAAACAAACTACACTGAGGAAACAAATGAAAGGGTTATTCAATTCTAGGTCTTTTAGAGGTCCAAATGGTCAAAGCTAAAATAAACACAGAATAATGTAATATAAAATAAATATTCAGAATATAAAATGAATATAATATCATGACTAAATATTTAAATAGATAAATAAGTGGGAAAGCATAGGACAATTTTCAACACTAGGAATTCCAAATAATTTATGTGAATTATCTTCCCTCACAGAAAGTGAGTGTAATGCCCTATTTCTTAAGTATGGGCTATGCATAGAGACATTCTTCCAAAGAATGTGATGTGGAAAGGGTGAGAGAAAATAGATTTACAGTGACAAAACCTCATAAACATGACCTCAACCAGATCATCAAGGTCAATGTCAATAGCAATAAATTATGTTGATAATATATACTCTTGAACTCCTGACATAATGTGACAAAAATGGTAATTTAACTCTCTTCAAATCTCATAACTACATTTCAACTGTGAGTACACCAGACATAAACAAATAGAAGAGCAAAATACCTGACAAGTATTTCTCAAAAATGTCAAAGTCATCAAAACCAAGGAAAATCTGAGAAATTGTTGCAGCTAAGAATAGCCTAAAGAGAAATGACAAATTAATGTAATGTGCTATATTAAATGAGGTCATGGAAGAATAAAAGGACATTAGGTAAAAACTAAAGAAATTGTTATAAGCTATAGATATTAGTTAATAGTAATTTAATAATATATCATATTAGCTTCACTGAGTATAACAAATGAGCCATACTAATGGAAGATATTAATAATATAGCAAACTGGAAGTATCTGAGAACTCATGTAATATTTTCTATAACTCTAAAAACTATTCTAAGAAATAAATTTTATTTAAAACAATTAAAATAAACATCGAGTCACCTTATGGTTATACATAGAGTAATTTGAATAATAAAATAAATATAATTTATATTGAATTATAACCATAAAAATGAGTAAATATCCTTGTATCTATATTGCTATGAATGAATGAAACAGTGAGAGAAATAAAAAGTTATAATTAGAACACAATAGTAATAATTACTTCAAGTGTGAATGAACAACTGATAGGTGATAAAAGTAGTGGAAATAGGTACAGAGGAAGGGGCTTCCCAGTCACCATCCCTCCTGCTGCTCCTGGCCCAGAGGAAGGGGCTTTTGGGACACCTTCTGTCCTACTGCTCCCAGCCTGGAGGAAGGGGCTTCTGAGCTGCCATCCCACTGCTCCTGGTTCAGAGGAAGGGGCTTCTGGGCCACCATCCCACTCACTGCTCCTGGTCCAGAAGAAGGGGCTTCCCAGACACCATAACTCCCACTGCTCCCAGCCCAATGGAAAGGGTGTTTGGGCTGCTTTCTGTCCCACCGCTCCTGGCCCAGAGAAAGGGGCTCCCAGGCCAACATCCCTACCAATGCTCCCAGCACCTGTCCCACCTCTCCCAGCTCAGAGGAGGTGATCTGCGTGGGTGACAACAGCACCTCCCCACCCCCCAGTCAAAATGAGAAAACACGTAAATAAATCTCAAAACCGGACTTCCAGATCACCTACAGCAACCCCAAAGGGAAATGAGATGGAACACTTTGATACTGAACCACCTGGACCCACTGATCTGGCAACAAAAAGGGATCTAGAAAAAATGAAATCAGAAAAAATTTCTCGGATAACAGGAGAAATTGTGCTCCTAGTGCAAGACATGATTAATAAGTCTAGAGAGGAGCTGAGGAACATGATGGAATCCTAACATTGGAAACAAACGGAATCCATAAAACAGATGCAAATAGATTTCCAGGACATGAAAATCTCCATTGAAAGTTCATTCTACACAGCAGAATGAACCAATGTGAGGACAGAATTTCAGATATAGAAAATAAGATTGCAATTAATGATCAGGAAAAGAAAAATTGCTTCAAAATTATAAGGAAACATGAGAAATCAATCCAGCAGCTGCTAGATGATGCAAAGAAGAATAACATAAGACTGACTGGAGTCAAAGAAGAAACAGAAGAGAGTGCAGATGACATAAAAAAACTCTTCAAAGAAGTAATGGCAGAAAACTTCCCAAGCAGGGGAAAAGAACTTGACATACACATAAGTGAGGCATATAGGACTCCAAATAGCCTTGAGCAAAAAACATCTACATATAATTGTTAAGATTCCAGAAACTCAACAGAAGAACAAAGTTCTACAAGCAGTTAGAGAAAAGAAACAAATCACATACAAAGGAAAGCCCATCACAATCACTGCAGACTTCACAACACAAACCATGAAGGCAAGAAGAGCTTGGACTGACATATTCCAAGCCCTAAAAGAAAACAGCCTCCAACCCAGATTGATGTACCCTGCAAAACTATCTTTCAAAATGGATGGAGAAATAAGATACTTTCATGACAGAGAGCACCTTAGAAAATTCGTGAATACCAAAACAGCACTCGAAAAGATTTTACACAATATCCTAGGAACAGACATTGAGGATCACAACCCCAGGAAGCAAAGCAGAATGAACCCATCTGGCATGACAAGAAAATAAATGGAAAGGGGAAGAACCCAAGAAAAAGAAAAGTTATGGCAATGACAAGTCAATACGTTTCAGTTATAACCATCAACGTTAATGGTGTCAATTCAACAATCAAAAGAAACAGACTGGCAGAATGGGTCAAGAAGCAAAATCCAACAACATGCTGCATACAAGAAACACAATCCAAAAGGAAACCCATCGACTGAAAGTTAAAGTGTGGAAAACAATATGCCATCTGACAGGAACCCTCCGAAAAGCAGGAGTAGCTATCCTCTTTGCAGATCAAATAGATTTCAAATCAACACTGATTAAGAGAGACAAAGAAGGACACTACATCCTTGTAAAGGGAATAACCCAAGAGGAAGAGATGACAATCATAAATATCTATGCACCAAACACTAGTGCACCCAACTATATAAAACAAATACTAAGGGACGTGCAAAGTCATATATGCACTAATACAATTGTAGTGGGGGACTTCAATACCCCACTGTCACAAATGGATAGATTAACTACACAAAAAATAAGTAATGAAATACAAGAACTCAATTGAACTCTTGAACAAATGAATTTAACAGATGTTTACAGAGTGTTCCACTCCCCAAAATCAGAATACACATTCTTCTCAGCTGCACATGGGTCATTCTCCAAAATAGACCAAATACTCGGGCATAGACTATGTTCAAGTAAGTGCAAAGGAATTGAAGTTATCCCCTGTGTATTATCAGACTATAGTGGGATGGAATTGGAGATCCATAGCAAAAAAAACTGGAAAAATTTCATAAACAACTGAAAATTGAACAGCACACTTCTGAATAACCAATGGGTCACAGAGGAAATTAAAGAAGAAATCAGACAGTTCCTTCAATTAAATGAAATGACCATACAATATATCGGAATCTATGGGATGCAATGAAAGCAGTCTTATGAGGGAAATTCATAGCAGTGAATACGCATATTAGGAAAACAGAACAAGCCCAATTAGACAACCTGATGCTGAACTTCAAGCTTCTAGAAAAAGAAGAGCAGGACAACCCTAAAGCTCCTACAAGGGAGGAAATTATAAAGATCAGAGGAGAAATCAATGCAATGGAGACTAAGAGAATGATACAAAAAATCAATGAAACCAAGAGCTGGTTCTTTGAAAGAATCAACAAAATTGACAAACCCTTAGCCAAGCTTATCAGAAAAAGGAAAGAAAAGGCCCAAATCCATGCAATTAGGAATGAAAAGGGTGAAATGACAACAGACCCAGCAGAAATCCAGAGGATCATCAATACCTACTTCCAGAACCTATACGCCAATAAGATGGAAAATACAGAAGAAATGGACAGATTCCTAGACACATATGAATTACCAAAGTTGAATGAAGAAGACCTAAAAATTCTGAACAACCCAATATCAACCAATGAAATTGAAAATGTAATTAAAAACTTATCAACTAAGAAAAGCCCAGGCCCTGATGGCTTCACTGCTGAATTCTACAAAACATTTAGAGAGGAACTACTGCTACTACTGTTTAAAATCTTCAATAAAATTGAAAGGGAAGCAATACTCCCAAATTTATTCCTAGAAGCAAGCATCACCTTGATCCCCAAGGCAGAGAAAGACCCAAATGAAAAAGAGAACTATAGGCCAATCTCACTAACGAACATAGATGCAAAAATCCTTAATAAGATACTGGCAAATAGAATGCAGAAGATCATCAAGAAGATCATACACCCTGATCAAGTGGGATTCATCCCAGGGATGCAGGGATGGTTCAATATATGCAAATCAATCAATGTAATACACTATATCAATAGAGCCAAGGACAAAAACCATATGATTATCTCCATAGACACAGAAAAAGCATTTGACAAAATCCAACATGCATTTATAATAAAAACCCTACAGAAAATTGGAATAGATGGTCTCTACCTCAAACCGATAAAAGCCATCTATGAAAAACCAACAGCCAATAGCATACTAAATGGGCAAAAACTGAAATCCTTCACACTAAAATGAGGAACAAGACAAGGATGTCCACTATCACCACTCTTGTTCAATTAGTTCTGGAAACATTAGCCACAGCAATTAGACAAGAGAAAGAAATAAAAGGAATAAAGATAGGAAATGAAGTGAAATTGTCATTATTTTCAGATGACATGATACTGTATATAGAAGACCACAAGAATGCCACCAAAAGTCTTCTAGACTTAATAACCAAATTCACTCAAGAAGCTGGTTACAAGGTCAACACACAAAAATCAATAGCTTTCCTCTACACAAATGATAGACTCACTGAGACAGAAATAGGGCAAATAATTCCTTTCACAATAGCATCCAAAAAATGAAATACCTAGGAATCAACCTAACAAAAGAAATCAAGGATCTTTTCTCTGAAAACTATAGCACTCTGAAAAGAGAGATTGAAGGTAATATCAGAAAATGGACAGACATCCCCTGCTCCTGGGTAGGAAGGATTAATATAGTGAAAATGGCCATACTTCCAAAACTGCTATACAGATTCAAAACAATTCCAATTGAGATCCCAGCAGCATACTTCATGGACCTTGAGAAAACAATTCAAAAATTCATTTCAAACAAGATGAGAGCCAGAATAGCAAAAGCAATTCTAGGTAACAAGGACATGGCAGGGGGTATCACAATCCCCAACCTACAACTCTACTACAAAGCTACTGTGATAAAAACAGCATGGTACTGGCAAAGAAACAGACCTGAGGACCAGTGGAACAGATTAGAAGATGCAGAAACATCACCAGACACACTCAGCCATCTCATCTTTGATAAAGGAGCCAAACACCCTCACTGGAGGAAAGATAGCCTCTTTAATAAATGGTGCTGGAAAAATTGGGCTTCAACTTGCCAAAGATTAAAACTAGACCTGTATCTCTCACCATGCACTAAACTAAAATCGAAATGGACTAAAGATCTAAATATTAAAATAGAAACTCTGAACCAGTTGGAACAGAGGTTAGGTAGAACTCTTGAAAACATTGGTGTAGGAAAATATTTTATGAACAAAACCTCAGTTCCCTGTGAACTAGCACAAACAATCAACAAGTGGGATCTCTTCTTATTAAAAAGCTTCTGCACAGCAAGAGAAACCACCAGCAGTGTGAAGAGACAACCCACGATGTGGAAAAAAATCTTCACCTGCTCTTCCTCAGACAAAGGTCTACTATCTTTAATCTATAAAGAACTTAAAAAGATCAGACCTCCCAAATTTAAAGACCCAATCGGAAAATGGGCATCTGAAATGAACAAACATTTCTCAAAGAAGTAGAAATAGCAAATAAATACATGAAAAAATGTTCAACATCACTGGTCATTCGAGAGATGCAAATGAAAACAAGGCTGAGATTCCACCTCACTCCAGAAAGAATGGCTGCTATCATGAAATCCACCAATAACAAATGCTGGCGGGGCTGTGGGGAAAGAGGAACCCTGCTCCACTGCTGGTGGGAGTATAGACTGGTGCAAGCACTGTGGAAATCAGTATGGAGATACCTCAAAGAACTAGAACTGGAAGTCCCATTTGAGCCCACTATTCCACTGCTGGGGATCTTCCCCAAAGAATTAAAAGAATCATACCACAGTGATATATGTGGACCCATGTTCATAGCAGCAAAGTTTGTGATAGGTAAAACTTGGAAACAGCCCAAATGCCCATCAACTGGAGACTGGATAAAGAAAATGTGTTGTTTTTTTTTTTATATAAAATGGAGTACTAGTCAGCCATCAAAAATGAGAAATTAGAGACATTTATAGCTAAGTGGATGCACATTGAGGCGATACTCTTAAGTGAAATAAATAGGACACACATATATAAATACTGAATAGTTTCTCTGGTGTGAGAAACTGAAAGTGTAAATAAGGACTAAAATGTATAATAGGTCATGTGAAATAGGAAGAAAAGGGGCAAAGGGGAAGGAAGTGGGAGGGCTAGGGGAAAGGACAGAAGGGAATGGGATTAATATGAGAAAATGGAAAAATAGGAACAAAATCTTTGTAAATAGGGAGGAATGGAGAGGTTGAATGGAGGGCTGGGCAAGGGTGAAAAATAAGAACCAAGAGAGACTATGTAAAGGTGCAAATTTCCAATGATGAATGTCATTCTATTGTATACCTAAAATGTACCAATGATTAGAATGAATAATGGATAATGCAAAATAGGAAGAAAAGGTCCAAAGGGGCAGAGGTAGTGGGAGGGGCAGGGGAAAGGAAAGAAGGGAAAGGAAAAATGCTGAGAAATGGAAAGAATGGAAATAAAGTCTGTAAATAGGGAAGGGTGGAGGGGGTGAAGGGAGGGCTGGGAATGGGGAAAAAATAAGAACCAAGATGCATTATTGGTACAATTCCCAATGAGAAATGTAATTGTGTTGTATACCTACAATGTACCAATAAAAGAATTTAACAAAAAAAAGTAGTGGAAATAAATTGCAGGATATTAGCATAGTCTCAACGCAGCTAATATTTATTAATTGCATGGAGAAAACTCAGATTTACAGTAAAACCTTTGACAAGATAAAGGTTAACATCAACAGTAATAGGATATATTTACTTTACAGTGTACTGAGAACAGTGCATCACCTCTGTATTATTCTTCTCAGTAATGCATAAGCACAATATAGTCATGAGAAATTTCAGACAAACACAGAAGGAACATTTTACAGGCTAACCTGTCAATATTCTTCCAAAGAGCCATCGTCATAAAGTCACAAAGGACTCAAATAGGATTACAGATTGGAGAAGAACAAGGAGATAGGAAAATAACATGCACTGTTATATTTTGTATTATATCTTGGAATAGAAAATGAGCAATAGTGAAAAAAGTGATGAAGTATGAATAAGTCCTATAATTTAGTTAATAAAGATAATGAAATAATAGCAATAATAGTATTGCCATCTGGACTATGGTTATATAAACTGTTAGCATTAGGAAAACTTGGCTAAAGGGAACGTGGGAACTTTGTACTATTTTTACAAACTTCTGCAGTTCTAAAATTATCTCAAAAAGTTAAAAAAATAAAGTTCAACAAACTTCTTTTATAAAGTTCCTGACACCAGTAAGGATTTAACTCGCCTTTTTGTGAGACAGTTATTCTGAAGTAGTGTCTCTCAGCTAAGTGGTAGTGTTTAATTAAGAACCACCTAGGGAGAAATAATCTCTGAACTCTTAATTAAATGATAAGGTAGTACTTTTCTCCTTCAGGATTATAATGAGTCCTTCAAAATATGTCTTGTTTCCTCTGAAAACATCATAGTTCTTGTTTGTTTGTTTATTTTGTAGTGTGTTACAAAATACCTTCAGTTTGGAAAAGAAATTTGGTTTAGGGTGAGATGGATTTCAATTATTTGAGAAACCAAACATAACTATGACTCAAACCCAGGTACCTAATGGATGCCAAGGGAAGAAACAACTCACCCAGCTAGTTCAAATGTTGTGCAACTTTCTTTGGTCCAGAAAGTTATTACAGGCAGCATAAATAAAAGCAGGGCCCCGATTTACCCACAGACAAATCTCTTTAGCCACATCGTGACCTGGAGTATTTTGTAAACTCATTTATTCCAATATTACTATCACTCGCAAAGCACTTTTATCTACGCAATCTTATTTAACTTTATAAATTAAATACAAACTCTAGAGGAGATTGTAGATAGAAATGCCAAAAGTTTAAGCTAATAGTTCAATATTACAGTGGTAGGACTATTTTTAGAATTCACATTCTTTGATGGATTTGTTAATTTAAAAAATAAAAGGAAAGAACTCATGTTGTTTGATACTTTTTCCAAGGTTCTGTTTCTATTTTGAGAGGAAAAGTGCACTATTTGTTAGGCACTGAAAAGATTAACATTCTCCTTCATGAAATATTCTCCTTCATTTTCTTAATCATATCTTTATTTCTTCCAAATTTTATTCTTTTGCTAATTCATTTATATGTTCAAAATAGTTTTTATTCATCAGGGCCAACTTTGTCCTAAATACTAAGGGTAAAGACATGAAAAGCCACAGAGTAGTAGGAGTGATGTAATATAAACAAGTAATGTAAACAGATAATATTCCTACCCAGCATTTTTTGAATGATTATCTTAATTAAGAGAAATTTAGAAGCCTTATTTTGCTCATCTGTCACTAAATCCATAAGATTGGACTGGAAACTTGCATCAATTAGGCTCAAATTATCCCCAAACCACCCAAGTCTCTGTTCTGTTTCAACTGAATAGAAGGAAAGAAAGGTCAGGAAAGCAATATTCTCATCGAGTATATATAAAAGCATTTATGGAATTTGTTTTTAGCCAATCAATATGTAATGATGTTACATGTATTAGCCTTTGGCCATAATGCTCTTCAGTTTAGTTATTTTATAGATCCTCCAAGTACAAAGCATTGAACACAATCTGAACCAAATGCCATCAATCTCTGTTCTATGAGATAAAATATTGGGAAATTGGCAATATTTGATGTTTTGAGGTAACAATAGGTGTTTAATGTTAAAAAATTTAAGTTATAAGAAGTAATCTAATAAAATTTTTTAAGAATCTGATAAAGCCGAATAAGATGAGTTACATAAAGGCAGCGCAAATTATTATTATGAGGACTTTGTTAAGAGAAATATTAATTTTGGGTGGAGACTAGGATCAGCAGAGTTTGAGACAGAGCTTGACACTTTAAGTTGGTGAAGGATTCATTCCACTTGGAATTAGATTAGAAATCAGAGTACAGAGTAATAGGTAGCAGTTAGAAGCCAAGAATTATGAAAAAAATGAATAAGTGTGTGATATAATTCTGATTTTCAGAACTTAGCATTTAATAAAGTATGCCTGGAAACTCACTATCCTCTAAGATACATCTAGAAGGATGTGTTGGAACATACTATGAAGATTCTGCTGGGCTTATTCTTAAGTCATCAAGATACAGGGAGTTGCTGAAAGCTTTTAATTAAGAAAATGAGATGTTTAAAACCATACTTTATAAACTTTATCCCTAAAGATCTATTCCAGTGAAATGGGAAAAAGGGAAGGAAAAGTGACAAATCAGAAAAAATAAATCTTATAATGAGGTCATTTTATAAGATAGAGGACATTTTCAAATTCTATCAGCCTATAAGTTCCTGAGATAGTGATCATATTTGCTTTCTTTACCATTACATTCTTAGCATCTAGGTTAGTGTGAAAAAGTGTTTTTTGAAGTAATGAATATCATCAAAACTTTATTTTTACAAAAAGATTGTTATTACTGTATAGAAACACATGAATAGACTTATGAGTCAATAAAATGATTTGTGTGAACAGAAATATACAGAGATAGAGAGAGGAGACAGAGACAGAGACAGATCATGTACATGCACAGATAGATGATAGGTAGGTAGGTAGTTAGATAGATAGATAGATAGATAGATAGATAGATAGATCGATAGACAGACAGAAAGATAGGGAAATGGATAGTATATAGCCAGAAGGAGAAGGCTAAGGCTATTATACCCTGGATCAAGGATGGAAAGTTCTCAGTGAATGATTTAACACATCTCAAGTAAAAAGTAAGATACACTTTACTGAAGAGGAAGGCAATGTTATGTATGGGAACACAGAAAAGGCAACACAGTGTACTCTTCTGACATACCGGTGACAAAGCCATGTGAACAATGATCTTGAATACACAAGACAAAGCATTTGACTTTATCTGATAGCTATTGTAGCCCACAAAGGAGTGATAACAAATGGCATGGGCTTTTCGAGAACACTGATTTGGTCAAAAGATTTAGAGGGCAATGGAATGACTGCCAGAGGGTTCAGTTAGAAGGCTAATGTCCATCCAGAAAAGAAAGATTAAAAGTACTTGACCAAAAATAGTACTATTATTAATGGAAGAAGGAAAAACCTACAATGCTTAAAACTGACTTGGTGCAAATGACAAATCCACCTATTTATATTTAGTGCATCTCATATTAACCATTGTAACTATAGCCAGTATTTCTACCTATTAAAATGGAAAACAATGTTTTATATGATTGAGAGAAAACTTCCTCAGGCCAAAAACCATGATCACATGCTTTGGAAAATTTCTGTGAGGCAAAATATTTTTAAATCGTTGAAATGTGTTTTGGTAAATAAGAATATGAATTTAATTTGTGCTTTGTAAATTTATTTGAAATTCAAAGTGAAGTACAAATGGCCAATAAATGTTGAAAAATGTACAATTTTTCTGGCTGTTAGAGAAGTGAAAATTGAAACAGTGCTATTATTCTACCTTATTCCCAAAGAATGGTTACCATCAAGAAATTAAATAATAACCAATGCTGGTGAGGCTGCAGGAAACAAAGAACCCTTCTATAGCATCAAAAGTAAATACTTAAGAATAAAGTTAAACTAGGAGATGAAAGATTTACACACTAAAAATCATATGGGGACTTCTGAGAAAAGTAAAAATAGAGGTTCAATCTAACCCACCTGTACCTCTTTTTGATAGCTCCATTAAATACATCACATTAATGATACATGCATACCCATATTTGTGGCAGCACAATTTTTAATAGACAAATCTTGGAACCAGCCTATATGTTCATGAACAGATGAATGTTACACATTCTTTTAAAGATTTTTTAAATGTCACTATTAGAAATATAAATTTACTTTTTGCTAATTTATTTTTTTAGAACTATTGAGTTATTCCAGTTCCTTACATATTTTCAATATTACCCTTATCAGATTATGACTTACAAATACATTCTCCTATTTCATAGCTTATCTTTTCATTGTGTTGACTATCCTTTGCTGTGCAGAAGCTTTTTAGTTCAGTGTAATCACATTTATAGTTTATGCCTTTAATCTATTTTTTATATGGTATGAAATAATGGATCAATTTCATTTTTCTGCCACTGGATTCTAGTTTTGTTAGCATCATTTCTAGGGGAAATTGCCTTTTCCCTTTGGCACTTTTTTCAAAGATTAGTTAAGCATCATGTATGGATTTATATATGGGTATGATTATTATTATCTCAGTACTATGAAACTTTGATTATTATCTCTTTTTATAGCTTTTGATAACGGGCATTTTCATGACTTCTGCTTTGTTCTTTTGTCTCAAAGTTGCTTTGGATGGCTAGCATCTTTTGTAGTTACAAATGAACTTTAGAAACTTTTTTCTATTTCTATGAAAAATGTCATTGGACTTTTGATAGAGATTGGGTTGAATTACAGATCACTTCGGGTAGTCCATATAGACACTTTAACAATATTATCAATTCTTCTAATCTATGAACATAGAATAGTTTTCAATATCTTTCATCAATGTATTATAGTTTTTAGTGTACTAATCTTTCATCTCCTAGTTGTTTATTCCTAAATAATTTTTATGTTATTGTAAATGGAATTTTTTCTAGTTTTATTTTGGCTGATTTATTGTTAGTGTACAGAAATGCTACTGTTTTTGCATGTTGATTTTGTATTCTGAAAATTTATTGAATTCATTTATTAATTCTAACAACGTTTTGGTGGAGTTCTCAGGGTTTTCAATATATGAGATCATGCAATCCACAGACAATTTAATATCTTTCTTTACAATTTAGGTGTCTTGTATTTCTTTTTCTGGCCAGGACTCAACAGATATTTCTTGGAAAACAACATACAAATGGTCACAAGATTCACGAAAGAGCTTTCCACCTCAGTAATAATCAGAAATGTAAATCAAAACCACAATGAACTATCATCTCATACCAGTTAAGATGGCTACTACAAAAAGCTAAGAGGTATAGTGTCAGCAAGGCTGAGGAGAGAAGGAAGGATGATGGCAATGCAAAGTAGCACAGCCAGTTAGAGAAAAAAATGTGGAGGTTGTTCAAAACATTAACAACTGGAGAACCATAGGATCCAGCCATTCTACTTCTAGATATATGGCAAAAATTGAAAGTGGTATATTGAAGACAGATCTGTCCCATTATGTTTACTGCACCATTGCTCATAATAGCCAAAATATGAAGCCTACATTGTCCAAAGTACCCAACTTAGATTTCCATCCGTGGAAAAACAAATGATAAAAATGTGTGTGTTTATATACACTTTGTTTCTTTTGTCATTGATACTCTAATAATATTTTATTTAAATGTTCACCATATTTTTTGAATTGTATATATACACACAGTGGAATATTATTCAGCCTTTAAAAATGAGATGGTTGTATTATTTGCAAACACATGCATAAACCTTGAGGATTTTGTGTTAAGTGAAATGACAAGTGTAGAAATACAAAAATTTCTTGATCTCTCTTATATGTGGAAACTAAAATAGTTGAACACACAAAAACAGAGATAGAAGGGCAGTTTTTGGCGGTTGAAAGGTAAAAATTAGGGGACAGTGAGAAATGGGAGATATTAGTCAAATGGTATAAAATTTTGAGTAGGAGGAATAAATCATAGATATCTTTTATACAGCTTACTGAGTTTAGTAAATAATAATGTATTTTACACTTAAAATTGAAAGATTAGAGTGTGTGAGCTGATGGATATGTTAATTACCTTTATTCAGTTGCTTCCTAGTATATGCAGTTCATGTTTCAAAGCATCACAATGTGTATCATAAATTTTTTTAATTTTTCAATTTACACTTGATCTTAGCCAAAGGTCCAAGAAACAATTATATATTTGAATTTAAAATGAAAAGTAACTCAGGAAAAGAAATATAAATTGAATATTTTAAAAATCACGGTAAGTGAGGAAAAAATAATTAGCTGAATTACAGGACATGGTAACTAGTAGAAAAATAGAAATGATTGAAACCAACCTTATATTTTACTGGTAAGACAAATGAGTCTGAGGGGAATCAAAAGGCTTGCCCAGAGCAACACAATTCTCTGCTCAGCCCAAACTATGACATTGAGTGTCTGACACCTGGGTTTATATTTGATAGCACATTAACCTGCCTCATGAGATGTCTTCCCCAAACATGCTTTCACTGTGTTCAAATATATCTGCTATTTCAGTGTGTTCCAATCTACTATAGGTCAAAATCCTCATCAAGAATATACTGTAGAAGCCAGATTGCTTCTCCATTTTCCCCACTCAAAATTCTCATTAATACTCATACCGTTTATTCATTTTCCTTAAGGGGTGCTCTGTCATATCATTGTTTTTTAAACCATTTAGGAAACTTGCATAAAAGTCACAAAAATCCAATTTTTGAACATTAAAAATGGTTGAGTAAGTGGAAATGTCTTGGCTTTGATTAAGATTCAACATTACATTTATGACAGTTCTTATTTAATTATGGAAAATTTTGGGTGACTAACAAAATAATATTGAGATTTGGGGAAAATACATAACTTTCATATCCAGGGAATTCTACTAAGCAATAATGAACAGAAGCTTGCCTTACTAAAGTTTAAAATATATTCCAATACTAAATTAAGTAAAGCACTGTGACACTAATACAAAAATAAACACTAAACAAATTTATATTAAGTCTTTTTACAAACAATTTTTGATGTCTTTTCAGTGAAATACAAGTAGAAATTCTGGCTCACATGATAATTATGTGTTTAACTTTACTAGAGACTGCTAAACTATTCTTGAAAGTGGTGTACTATTTTGACTGTCCCCAACAGTGTACGTGTCTAGTTGTTCTAAAGTCATCTAGTCAAAACATGCAATAGTTTCCATATGCATGTGTGCAACCTATTACACTAAATATGTAAGGTTATCTTATTATTTCAATTTGTCTTTCATCAATAGCTCATGATGACAAATGTCTTTCAGATGTTTGCCCACCATTCATATTTCTTCCAGTCTGCAGTGACAGAAAGCAGATCAGCAGTTACCTGGGGCAACTGGTGGGAATGAAGAGACACAGGAGGATGAAATTTGAGTTGATGAAAAAGTTCAACATCTTGACTGTACTGTACACACACGCACACACACAGAGACACACACATTCACACCTATCAAACTTCAAAGTGTACACTTAGATGGATACATTTATTTTAAACAAATTGTACACAGAACCTACTCTAAAGAAATAAAATGTGAAAAACAAAAGTATAAATTAATTGAACTAGAAAGTGACATTATTTCTTATTCTCATGTTTAGCTTTATTAAACAGAAAAAAATTTAGAGTAGACTATGACTCAAAGTTCTGGGGATGTAGTTCAATGGTAGAGCACTTTCCTAGTATGTGCAAGGCCATGGGTTCAATACCCAGAGCTGAAAAAAAAATCTTTAAGTGTGATTGGATTCAGAGTTCAAATAATTTTACTTGGAACTGAGTAACACAGAACTACTTTAATAATGATTAAGCAATTTTATTGCTATATAATGGACAAACTGTACATTTTACACTTTAAAGTATACAACTCAATGATTTTAATACAGTCAACAGAGTTGTACAACCATAACCACAGTCCAAGAATCTTTCTTTGTAAAGTGCATAATCAGTACATTTCATGTGAGTTGAGGTGGTGTAATCTCTGGTCTTTTATGGCTGACTGCTTTCACTCAGTATGTTTTCAAGATTCATCCATGTTCCAGTATGTATCAGTAATTCATTTTTATTGCTAAATGATATTCTATTATATGGGCTTTTGTTATTCTTTTTATTAAATAACAGATATCTGGGTTGTTTTCACATTTTGGCTATCATGAGTAATGTTTAAGTATTTGTCTCCTTGGGCTTCTGTAGCAAAATACTACACACTAGTTGGCTTAAACAACAGAAAATTATTTCTCACAGTACTGGAGGCTGGGAAGTCCAACATCCAGGTGACTCAGTTTCTGGTGAATATTTTTTCCTGGACTGTATATAACCCTCTTTTTCCATAGGAGAGAAAGAAGGGGGTGTACAGAAAGAATGAGCTCTTCTTTCTCTTCCTCTTCATATATCATATATCACCTCAGCCTTAGTGAGTAAGGACTCTACCCTTATGTCTTTATTCTGCCTTAGCTACCTCCCTGAAGGCCATATGTCCAAATATAATGACATAGGGGGTAGGAGAGGGATTCAACATATAAAGTTTCTTTTAGGGAAGAACACAATTCAGTCTATAGCAGCTGCTGTGAATGTTCATGCACAAATTTGAGGGGACAATATATTTTCATTTCTCTTTCACATCTGCATAGGAGAGGAATTGCTAGATTTTATGGTAACTCTATGCTCAATATTTTTGATGTACTGCAAAAATGCTATGAAGAGCCTAAATTGGAGCATTAAGAGAAATTCTGATGAGACTTCAGAATAAGAAGAGCAAGCTTTAATTTTTTTCTTTTAAGTGATTAGTTAAATGGTCATGATAAGAATGCTAGCAGAAAGGTCAATGGTGAAAGCAATTCTGAAGTGTTTGACAGAATTGAGGAACAGGGTATTGGAGACTAGAAGAAAGGCCATCTATGTTATAAAGTGGCAAAGAACTTGGCTCAAGTGTGTTTATGTCCTAGTGTTTTCGGGGAGGCAAATTAAGAGTCCTACAAAAGGATATTTAGTGGAAGGTGTCATTAAGCAATGTGCTTATGGTGTGCCAGAGCTTCTTTTGACTGCTTATAATAAAATGTGAGAAGAGAGAAATGAATTAAAGATGGAATCTATAATCAAAAGGGAAGAGGGCAGGAATTTCACTCAGTGGTGCTGCTGCCTGCCTAACAAGCTCAAGGTCCCAAGTTCGATCCCCGGTACAAAATAAAAAGGAAACAAAACTTAAAAATTTTGGAAAACTCAACCTGGCTATTTAATTAAAAAAACATAGTTAAGGGAGAATATCAATTTTGCGGTCAAGAAAACATTTGATGAGGAGATAACAGAATATAAATGGAGCTGCCTTGAATGTTGGTGAGTGAGATCACTGCAGAGAATCCACACTAACCACCTGGCCAGAGCTGCCTGGAAAACTACAGAGCTGTGAAGCCATTAAAGTGTGAATCTGGCCTGGGAGAACTGGAGGAACCTAATTCCACCTCCTGAGAGGTGCCACGTGGCCTGTGCTTGGTGTAGCAGTGAAGTGGGTTCACTCTGAGTCTTGGAGGCCCAACTCCCACCTTCATGTGGGAGGTGAGATATGGAGTCCAGGATAATTCTCAGGACTTAAGATTTGATATTTTCTTTGTTGGATTTTGAACTTACTTGGGAAATGTCCTTTTCAGATAAAAAAAGTCCATCTTATGTTCCACTACAGCATTTAAAATCATGTTGAAGGGGCATTTGGTACAGGAGGAAAGACATATTTGATTCTCCTACAAATATTATTTATATAAAACTCTGGACTTTAGGATCCTGGACAACAGGATCTTTAGACTTGGAGATGGTAGAAAAGAGATTGGGCCAAATATTGAAAGCATCGACACTTCTGCCCAGGGAAAGCTTTGCATGGGGGTTGCATCTTCAGCCAAATTGGAACTTCAGCTGAAAGGAATTGAAACTTTAGCTCTGGTTGAGACAAGGAACAAGCTGCTCTCAGAACAAAGAAGACAGCAGGTTTTTATTGATTTGGGGGGAGGGCTAAAGTCTGGAAATTTCCAATGGTGAAGGACATGGTTCCAAAAGTTATTTCTTCTTGTGATAGACTTGGACTGCTAGGTGATCATAGTCAGCTGTCCTAGAGAATGTTGAATTTTCATGTAGCTTGTGCCATCATCTTGAACAAAGCATCTCAGCTTGGGAGGTCTGGCCTTTGTGTTATATAGCTGAAGGACTGTAAGTGCTTGGGCTGTTGCAGCTGCTGAGAAAGTACAAGAATAGGGGCAGAGATGAGGTGTGTGAGAGAGGAAAAACACACAGCAACTCCAATGGACAGCAGACCAAGTTGAACCTGTCTTGAACAATACATTCTAAATGATTAATGTATCTACATGCAGAGCTGAGTAGAATTTGACCCAACAGGGTTAATGCCAGTAAAGAGGACATACGCAATGTGAAGTTAGAGATGTCAAGTCTTTTATCCCATTTTAGGCAGCCCTCTGATGTCTTCAGGCTCAAATGAAGTTACTATTGTGAGCAACAGTGACATTCAAGTATCTGTAGAATAACCTATGCAACTGTTATCATAACCCACACATTGGAGCTGTTATCAGACTGCAAACTAGTAGGAAGCTAATAATACATTGCACAGCTGCATGACCTCCAAAATTAGTGACTTTTAAGTTGACCAAGAGCAAGCGAAGCTAAAGAGCTGATTTAGGCTTCTCTTTGGCAACAATTTCTTGTTTCATGCAATCATTCTGCTTTTGTGGTTTCAGAGTCTTGTGATGGGTTTGTTGAAAAGAACACTAGAGAAGCAGCATGCTATGTGCAACAAGGTTTGTTGTTTTCCCAGCCTTTGGTCCCATATGTGGTTCCCTGACTATCTCATTTTCATTTACACTTTTGAATTAATGTTGGATTGAGGTAAGATTTTTGCGACTATTTAGGTGGAATAAATTTATTTTGCATGTAAGAAGGACATAAAATTTAGGGGCCCAAGATCAGGATGTTATGGTTTGAATTTATATTCCTCCAAAATTCATGTGATCTTTTGTAAGTTACCTGCCTCATTTGGCATCACACAAAGCCATGTGGCTCCAATAGCAGGTGACAGATGACATTCTGCTCTTTTGTTTTTGATAACACTGCTGGCCCTGTTGAAGGAATCATTTTTCAGGCCAGTTGCTGAGATTTTCCTGAAACCAGGAGTGCTCCATCTTCCCGTTCACTGGGAAATCACGCAGCGTGTAGCTCAGTTTGCTTCTTTCATAGAGGTGTCTTTTTTTTAATTGCTTGCTGTCAACCTTTTTTCTTTCTTTTTTGAGAATAACCTTAGGCTTGAACTTCTCCACATTTTGTTTCAAATACAGCCAGTTCCTCCTGGGAGCGGCTTTAAGCTTTCTTTTCTCTCTTCTGAGAACTTCCTCTCTTCTGCCCCAAATGATAAGCCACTGTGGAGAGCTTGGAGTGACAATGATACCTTTGTTACAAACATGGTGCCAGGTGTGGGAGGGCTCCTTTTGTCTTCTCACTTTGTGTCTTCTAGGTTTACTAGGAGCTCAGGTGAGGGCAATCAGGGCCTCAATTACTTCTGCCCACCCTAATGAGGGTGGAGCCTCCTTTCTATGATATTTGGGTGAAGGAAGTTTAGAAGTTTAGAAAAATTGATAAACTTAGCAGAAACCTTACCAGATCAGTGTTGTTATAAATTGTACCTGCTCTTTTATAAGAAAACCTACAGTTATGTATTACATATTTGGTTATTACAATTCCTTATAGTATGGCAATTATTAATCAAGTATGTTGTTCTTATGATGTGATTTAATTTAGTAAATTCTCCAAGGGTATAAGTTGATTTATATATTCTATGCCCTTTTGAAAATGATAATACTCAAATCTAGTAACTTAAATGTGTAGAGTTATGCAAAATGGTATGTGAGGTGGAAGAAAGGCAATTAAGCAATTAATTTTCTAATATGCTAGAATTTTTTAAGTAATTCTACAGTGTGTGTGTGTGTGTGTGTGTGTGTGTGTGTGTGTGGTGTATGTCCATGTGTAGGTTGATATCCTTGTGTTTAAAAAAGAAAAAATTCTTAAATATTACTCAATTCCATATGTTTTAGAAAAGACTAAGATAGTATACGAAAACTAAGCTGAAATAGAGCAAATCTTCCTCAAAGACGGATGAGCTGTAATTATTTTGACTAATAGCAGAATGTTACCTTCTTCTTTCTGATTTCTCATACCAAAAACTGAGGAATAATGAGAATACCTCCTACCTAGTTTACACTTGCATCATACACATTTTAAATCTGACTCAAAGTCTTTTACCATTGCCACACTAAGGAAAAATCTTTAGATGACCATTACTTTCTATCTTTTATATAAATTCTTTCAGAACAAACCACCATTATTTACTACCTGAATTTGTATAATAGTCTTCTGAGTGCTTTTCTCTTCCCATTATTTTTCATCCTAACCATCAACAATCTATTCTTCCCACAGAAAGCAGTGATAGTTTTTGAATCACAAATATGGTGAGAATCACCTGATTGAACTCTTCTATGACTTTTTATTTGGAATAAAGTTTCTTATCTTATTCATGCTCAATAAAGTCTGTATAATTTGACCTCTAAATATTTTTCCAGATTTGTCTTTTACTCTTACCTTACCAAGATGCAAACTACCTCAGGGCTCTTATCCATTCTGGGCTGGATGGCAAAGGACTTTTATTCCATTCCTTACCTAGTTCCTTCTTGTCACTTAACTTCAGGTTTATTTCCCCTTCCTTAAAGAAATTCCAGTAATTCCTCAATCTAAATTCAACATGCCCCTATGACAACCTCCCTGTATTTTTCAATGTCATGACACTTGCTACTATTTATAATAATGTATTTATATGATTAAAACATAATATTCAATATTCCAATTATGATCATTAGTCAAGTATGTCAACTTGATTAGGATAAAGTGCCTAATATATTAATAAAGCACACTTCTGCATGTGTCTGTGGGATGTTTCCAAAGATGATTGGCATGTGGGCCAGCAAACAGAGGGGGAAGGACCCAACCTTTTCGTGGGTGGCAGCCCATGTGGAATAAAAGTGGAAGAAAGGAAATTTGCTGAGTTTTCTTGAAAGCTCCATTCTGCTTGAATTGGTGCATCTTGTGCTGCTACAGTCACCTGTGGACATCAGACTTACTTCTTCAGCCTTCCAACACATACTCATACCAACAACTCTCCAAGGAGCCTTCAGGGTTTCAATCTCAGACTGGTACTACATCCTTAATCCCTCCTATTCTGTAGGTTTCAGTCTCTTGAGCTGAGAAGCAACTGGATCCTCTGAATCTCTAGCACAGAGACAGCCATTGTGGACTCTCCTTCCTCTAGTCCTGTAAATCTTCTCATTGCTGAGATACAATACCTAACCTCCATAACTTAGATAAAGGAGGAAATGTTTATCCTCACTCATAATTTGTAGAAGTTTCAGTCCACAGTCAGCTGGCTATAAAGCAGAAAGGGAATAGAGAATGGCCCAAAAAGAAAGCTGCTTACATCATGGTGGCAAGGAAGGAGAGAGAGAGACAGAGAGAGTTGCCCTTACATGTTACCTCTCAAAGACCCACTTCTAACCAGGCTCCACCTCCTCACAAAAAGTCAGCATAGTAACCCCACAATCCAGTCATCATCCGAAAGCCCTGCCTATGAGCACAGGAGCTCTTTGAGTGATAGTCTCCATCTAAACCATAACATCTACCTATTAACTTCCCTTGCTTTATTGACCGGTATAACAACCCAAGGATTTCAAACCTGCTTAACTCCTCTCCTTAACCTAACACTCGCACCAATCTAAGTGCAAGTTTCGAGACATCCACATTTCACTTTACAGGTATTTATATGTAGCAGATAGAAAGCAAGAGAGGGAAATGTTGTGGCTCAAATGGCCTTTTTTCTCACGTCAGATAATTAAGCCTAAAGGTCCTGAGAAAGACAGAGTCAAGTTCCCTCTACTTCATAGATGAGACTGAAGGATCACCTTAGTACATCCCAGTGCAGTTGATAGGAAGTACCACTTGTAAGAATGCTGCCAAGGACATTGATCCAGCAGTGGCCCGAGAATTCAAATTCTGGGTCCAATCTCTGGCACTTTGCTGGTTCTTGACTCATTTCGGATATTTTCTTCTAGGACCCAGAAACCTAGAATTGTACCTACTTGCTCTATACTTTTTTTGCATTACCAATCAAACTTAATTTTGAACTTATTTCTATCTAAACTCATTTTTTTTGAGACAGGTTCTCCTTATGTAGTTCAGGCTGGCTTTGAACTCACTATGTAGCCCAAACTGGCCTTGAACTCCTGGTGATCCTCCTGCCTCAGCTTCTGGAGTGCTGGGATTACTGGTGTGCATACCACACCCAGGCTCTAAACTCATTATATGTGTCTATAAACTTTCATTTCAGATAAATATATAAATTGACATAAAATTCTAATTGTAAAGAACTTGCACAATTTTCTTCCAAGATAAAACATTTCTTCAAATCAGACTGTTGTTTAAGTGAATGTCAAAGATATTCTTGGTTCTGAACCTATGACCCATTGTAATGTGTTTTTCTGTTTACTTTTCATTCATGAGTCCCATATTTCTCAAACAGCTTAGCTCCAATTCTTTACCTGTTTTTTCCTACTACTTGGTAAGATATAAAATCTAATCTTTTATATTATTTACTTGGGATCTGTGCCTTTTTGTTTCATTATTGTTTTTTTAAAATATGTGTCATTTTCACACAGGAGAAAGCTCTACTTTTTTTAAATAGTTAGGGGTAGGACGGTATTTTTCTATCTTTTGCATATTTACAAGATTTATACAAGAATGAAAGAATACATCAATGACAACTCTAGCTATTTTAAAGCTATCCAGATTCTTTAGGATTAGTTTGCGCATAACCTTATTTTTTAGGTTTTTTAGTTTTATCTACAGGTTGTTTTTTTTTTTTACCAGCTAGATCTCTCAGCCACTCTTTTGCTTGATTGAGTAAGTCACTATAGAGGATACTTTCACCCTGTTAGTCTGTTTCCCAGAGTTAATATATTGCACTATATTTATTATAGCTACCTAAAAGTATGTATTGTTGTATCACAGTTCAATGTCTTTTCTTTATTCAATAGTTGAGCATACTTTTCAATGTTAAATATTATAAAATAATATTGATCCATGAACCAAAGTAAGATGGAAAGTAAAACACACCACCAGAAAAATAACCAAGAAGCACGTAAAAATAATATTTTTGAAATACTTCTTCACACACAATGATTATTATGACTTTTGTATATACATGAAAAAAATCCAGACAGACATTTAAACTTGTATGTAGAGACCAGAGAATAACTATAGTCTTGAATATGAAGCCAAAGTTACAGAATTAACTTCTTTAATTAGCATATTTAACCTCGGTTAAAACCATGATTTAGTGATTCAAAGATTCTCCCATCTTTGCCCACTTTTCCCAGATAATAGTCCATAATTTGGCAAAGTAGCTAGAAATCTGGCTAATAACTTAAAGTCTTTGATGAGCTATTAAGGTTCAGCCAACTCATTGTGGTTCAGATGTTTCAACAATGATGATCCAAAGTTGGAGCCCAACACATAAATCATCGAAGAATTTTGTTTGCAAAATGACAGCTTGTTTTCCTTGGCTTCTCACAATTCACATTGGTTCCAAATTTGCATTCTCAAAGCAAATTCCAGAAAAACGTGGTTAATGTACAAAAAACATCAAATATTTAGTAAGACAAAAAAGAGATTTATGCATGAATTTTTAAGCTACAATTTTAAAATCAATCTTTTTTTTTTTTTGTACTAGGGATCGAAGTCGGGTCCTTGTGCTTGCAAGGCAGTCAGTGGAGCCACTGAGCTAAATCCCCAGCCTAAGAAACATGGAGGTGGATTTTTTTTTTTGGGGGGGGTACTGGGATCGAACTCAGGACCTTGTGCTTGCAAGGCAGGTGCTGTAACCACTAAGCTAAATCCCTGGCCCTTTCAATCTATTTTCAATACTGAACTCAGCTCAGTTTCATAATTTAAGGAACAAAATAGCATGACTTCTCTCAGGGCTGTATCTTGATTCATTTTCACTAGAATGCCTCGGAATAGCTGTCTAAAACAGTCGGAGAGGGCTGGAGTTCATGTCCACATGCATGGAATTGCACAGGCTAAGGGTGTAACATCAATCATGAAGGGAGTTCACCTAAGTATCCACTCTAGTAGCAGGCAAGCAACTAAAGAAAGTACTTTAGGGTACAAGAATCAGGTGGACTGCATACTGACACCTATTGACAAGTCACAACTGACTGAAGTTACATTGATTCAATCATTGTACTATGATTTACTGCGCATACCCTATGACTCCTCTGAATATTGAAAAAAAAAAGTGATCAAGACAAAGTTCCCCACCTGCAAGAGCATAGGGTCGCAGGTGAGTTAGAATCTTATTCTTCTTTGACAATAAAGACACAATAAATCTAATTTTTATGAAGGAAGAGAAATAGGAAAATAATTAATTTTTTTCTCTCATCATTTTATTAAACCCTAAATATTTTTATGTCTTATGTCTTCTTTTTATCAAAAATTATCTGGAACATATTCCCACTCAATAATAAATGACTGAATTTATTAAGCCATTTTCTCCCAAGATCATTTTCATTTCAACCAGAAAAAAAGTAATGGTAGCTTGTTTGATGATTTTAACCAGAAGATAAAGTATCTGGCAGTCCATTAGGTTGCAGGCCAACCACATTTGAAAGGTAGTTGCACACACTGCTTCCATCTAAATGCACCTGCTGATTTTGCTCTGGAAGAGAAACCACCAACAGAGCTAAGAGACAACCTACAATGTGGGAATAAAAATTTTAGCAGCTGTACCTCAGACAAAGGACTACTATCTAGAATATATAAAGAACTGAAAAAAATCAGACCCCTCCAAATTCAAAGACCCAGTTCAAAAATGGGCATCTGAAATGAACAGACATTTCTCAGACAAAGAAGTAAAAGCAGCAAATAAGCATAGGAAAAAATGTTCAACATCACTGGTCATTCAAGAGATGCAGATGAAAACAACACTGAGATTCCACCTCACCCCACAAAGAATGGCTGCTATCAAGAAATCAACCAATAACAAATGCTGGCGGGGCTGTGGGGAGAAAGGAACCCTTCTCCATTGTTGGTGGGAGTGCAGACTGGTGAAACCACTGTGGAAGTCAGTATGGAGATATCTCAAAGAACTAGGACTAGAGGTCCCATTTGACCCAGCTAGTCCCCTACTGGGTATCTTCCCAAAAGAATTGAAAGAATCATACCACAGCGATATATGTGCACCCATGTTTATAGCAGCACAGTTTGTAATAGCTAAAGCTTGGAAATAACCCAAGTGCCCATCAACTGGAAACTGGATAAAGAAGATGTGGTTTTTTTAATAAAATGGAGTACTACTCAGCCATAAAGAATGAGAATCTAGAGACATTTATAGCTAAATGGATGCATATTGAGGCCATACTCTTAAGTGAAATAAATAGGACACACGTGTAAATACCGAATAGTTTCTCTAGTGTGAGAAACTGATAGTGTAAATAAGGATTAAAATGTATAATAGATAATGTGAAATAGGAAGAAAAAGTCCAAAGGGGTAGGGGAAGTGAGAGGGGAAGGGGAAAGGAAATAAAGGAAAGGAAAAATTATGAGAAAAGGAAAAAATGGAAACAAAGTCTTTGTAAATAGGGAAGGGAGCACAAGGAATGGGGAAAAATAAGAACCAAGGTACATCATGTACAGGTAAAAGCACCCAATGATAAATGTAAACGTACTGTATACCTAAAATGTACCAATAAAAGAATTGAAGCCAAAAAACGAAAGAAAGAAATTCACCTGCTGAGGTGGAAGTCTTAACACAGAAAAGAATGGTGAGATTAGATTGGCAATCTGGTCTAAGAGAGAAGATAATCACTCACTGTCACCATCTCTCAACAGGCACAAATTCCTTCCCTGCAACTTTGTTGTCATAAAGTTGATAAATCATATTGAAACTTGTCTGGCTCCATTCTAAATCCCAGGTTGATGAGCAAAATGAGTTTAGTGCCTCCTGTGGCAGTTCTGTTAAGGCTGTCCTTGGCATTCAGATTCCCACATTGGCAACATGGACTAAGCTGGGGGAGTTTTTGTTTATTTTTTTTGACATTTTCACTTTTGACTTTTGTGTTAATAATGGCAGCAAAAAAGTCTCCAGTCATTGCAGCTTTTTCCACCTTCATTCAGGGTCATTTTGGGACAGCTGATGAGGTCAAAAGATGCTCAGGATTTTCCTTTCTGCTCACAAAGATAAAGTAATGCTAGCATTCAAATGTTATAATGTTTATTACAGCTATTTAGAGTCAAAACATATAGACAGTTCAGTTAGAATGCAGTTATTACAGTTGCATCTCCATTCTAGTGTTGGAGTATTTTGCTGAAAATTTAACCTTATAATAGGCTGAATAGATATTTAGATTGTGATTTGTCTTCCTTATGACGTCTGTTCTGCTTCTGTATGAACTTCTTAAATTACTTCAGCTCTGAAGTTAGGGGCTTCTTATGTAGAAGGTTTTGTACTCATTTTTTCTCTGTGAAAACTAAAAAGAAAGTTTGTATTTTCTTGTTCTCTATCTCTTCTCTCAGTTTCTCCCCTGACCCAACCATCCTGGCAATAAAATGGTGTTGTTTTTGGTAAAGTTTCTCAATATAGAATACTAAACTCCAGATGGGTAATTGTTTACTCTGCCAAGTGTCAAAACGTGAGAAAATTTCTCCAAAAGGTAGAGTGAGGGAGTGAGGGATGCTATGTTGTATCTGAAGATCAGGGACACATTTTTCATCAAAGAGAAAATGGTTTTTAAAAATCCCCTAAAAGTTAGCCCAAATAGAGATTAATTTTAATTAAGGCTCAGAAAAAAATGACAAGTATATTGATAAATGACTTTCTTTGCTTTGCTTTCCATTTCATTTCCTTTCACAGTCTATGCTTGAAGTCAGACAATTTTGTAGGCTTCAGCAGAGGCTCATTACAGATTTAAAAATCATGGCAATTTCAAGTGTTCCACATAAAAAGTTGCTAGTGTTGGGAATGCTAGTATTTTAAACAATGTTCCAACACCTCATAATACTTATGGTCTGAAATTTTCACTGAGCTCTTGCTAAATAGAAGACATTGATGTAGACACTATGGGGAATACACAGATGCATAAACTTTAGGAAGAAAATATGAGCTATTGAACTATTGACATAGATCTGCCTGGATATTTAAGGTACCACAAGGAAGCAGAGAACTGCGTTAGAATTTTATCTTGAGGCTTCAGTGCAGTCAACGAGACTACAATGTTTGGAGACAGCGCTATAGCTGCATGAACCTAACCCATTTGTGAAAAAATGAAGCTAGGTATCTAGAGCTCTCTCCCTACTTTTCTTCTCCACTTTTCTTAGTTTTTTGGATTCATCTAACTAGTTGTCTTACCTCACAATTAGTTTCCCATGTATCAGTATCATTTTTTTGTTTGGAAAAAATATATATATGACATGTATATATATGCCACATAAGAGTTTTCCTTTGTGTCACATTATACCAGTTTGTTCCATAAATTGTGATACTGTTTTGTTTGTGAGTTTAGGTGGTATCTACCACTCCCCATAATATAAACTTCCTCCCTTTGTAAGAAGGAAGCTTCAAGGCATATGGCACGGCACTTAAAGCAAATAATATGCCTCCTAACTACCTTTCACTGAGTTTAACATTCATTAGCTATCTCTTGCCACAATCAAATATTATATTGAAGTTGTATAATAGTGATTTTGAACTTACAGCATTTCTTCAATGTATTGTTGTTATCATATAACAATGTAATGTAGATTTTACAATACTTATAAAATCAAAGTATATGATAATAAACCTAAAAAGAGTATATACTGTGTGATCTGATTTATATATAATTCTAGAAAGAGCAAACTAATTTAAAGTGATAGTCAAAACTTGTACAAGTGCCTATATATATATATATATATATATATTTTTTTTTTTTTTTTTTTTTTTTTTTTTTTGGTACCGGGGATTGAACTCGGGTCCTTAGCTTGCGAGGCAGGCGGTGGAACCACCGAGCTAAATCCCCGACCCAAATGCCTATATTTAAATATGTACAATTTGATGTCAACTGTATGTTAATAAAACTGTTAAAAGTAAGTAAAACTGAATTCATATTTCAAAAATAAGAAATAGAAGCATGTATACACTTTATAGCCATGTCACCTCCAAGACTGTATTTTTTATCTCACACTATAAATCAGAATAAATCACTAAGATATAAGACTGAGAGGGAGCCAGGGATGTAGCTCAGTGGTTCTGCACCTGTCTGGAAAGCACAAGGTCCTGAGATCAATCCCTGGTACTATGTAAAAAAGAGAGAGAGAAAAAAGAAACTAAGTACTAGAAAAAGTACAGAAAAATATTTTTAACTGGTGCTGTTTGAATATAGAAAGGGATTGCTTTTGTTATTTAAATTTTTATATTTTATCTCTTTCTTCATTCTTTTGTCATTTGTATAAGCTCAGTCATGGATTGTCTTGCCTATGCCATATCATTACATCTGCAAATAGAGAGATTTACTTCTTTTCCAGTTCTGACACCTCTATTAGAATTGCTAACCTGAGTTCTACTATAAAAAAATATATGCTTTGTGTTGAATACCAAAAAAATTCATTGAACTTCTTCAATGAGACTTAATCTAGTTCTCTTTCTTATTAGATATCAAGAAATAAAATCTCCTCACTGTAATAATGTTTAAAGGATTTAAATACCTATATTCCTAGTATTCAAAGCAAAAAAATCACGGAAAGCAAATCATTAATCTCCAAAAACTTCTAGTTGAATGTGTGTCATGCTTGTGTGCATCAGTAAATTTCTTAGGATTAGAAGCAATGACCTGGCACAAAAATGTTTTCCATTCACTACCTCATGTAATTCTCCAAATAGCCCAAGGTGGTAGATAATATGATTATTATCATTTTATAAATAAAGTCTATGAGGCTCAGAGACTTTTAATGATTTGACCATAATCAGCCAGTGACCAATTGTGGTGACACCATTTAAACCCAGGTCTGTTTAATTTCAAAGCTTATAAACTGACCTTTAGCTCCGGCTATTTTTCAACTAAATAAGATTTAGAAATGTTTTATTATACAAAAACCCACTTCAAAACTTAGTGGCTTAAAACCCAAACAATTATTTATTTAATTTGCAAGGTTAACATTTGGGCAGAGCTTGTGAAGGAGTGTTTCTGGGCTCTACATGGTATCAGATTGGATGGTCAGACTGGGGCTGCGGATGCATCTTCAACTTGGCTCCCTTCATAGCTGGCAGGTCGGTTCTGGCCATCAGCGAGGTGCTTAGCTGGGATCATTGGCCTGAACACCTGCACATAGACTCAGTAGCTTCTCTGCATGAACTAGTTGTGGCTCCCTCATATATATAGCAGCTGAGCTCCAAAAGCAAGCATCCCAGAAGTACCAGTCAGGAGGAAGATATTCTGCCTTTTATAACCTATCACAAGAATTTACAAAGCATAGTCACATCTCACCCAGATTCAAAGGGCGGTCACAAAATCCCCACGTCTTACCGGAGATGCATCAACATCACATTATGAGTAGAATGTCTGGTGTGCTGCATAATGCAGGACCTTTAAAAATGTAATCAACCATACAGATCACTCAGAATATTGTTTCTCAGTTTGTCCAATTAAAATTACCTGAGGCTGTCATGCTGCTCTAACAGAATTCTTGAGATTAGTTAATTTATAAAAGTGAGAAATTTGTTTTCTTGTTAGACTGGAGACATGGACTTCCAAAGACAACATCCCAGTATCTAAAAGAGCACCTATTTGTTATATCAACACACTGTGGAAGGTGGGGAAGAAGAGAGGACAGGAGGGGACTGAACTCTCCCTGTTACACAAGATAAACCCACCATGACAGTGTTCTGCTATTGACTTTACCACCTCTAAAAGTTTTCCCTACTAAACACTACAATCCATGGCAAGCAAATGTCAGTATGAGCTTTGAAGGGAACAAACACCAAAACCATGGTAACATTTATGCTAAAGTAATGATTTGTAGATACATGCTGAGAATCATGAATTAAAGCTTTGAGATCAAAGCCTGGGAGTGTACACATGTAACCAAATTTTTGGATGGGTTTTATGGTCCTAAAATTTGAGCTGCACATATCCAGTCCCACATTTTCATTTTTGAGTAAGACAAAATAGCAGCCAGAGAAGTAGAATTACTTTCTCAAGGACACTGAATTAAACAGGCTATCTTCAGTCTCTCTCTTGGTATACTACTATAGAATTATTAGGAATGAGGTTCTTCATTATCTCTGCAATAAAGACACAACTTATAATAAACAGTAAATCTAAGGACAACACTGGAACACACCCAAATGCCTAAAGGGGCAAGGAAGGGATGTAAATGAGTGTGGCAGACCTGGTATGTATGATGAAATAGAAGAGTCAGGGAAAGGTGATGAAGTGGAAACCAAATGATCAAACATCCCAGAGAAGACAGATTTTGTTTGAGGCTTAAACAACATGGGCTGGAAAATAAAGTAAAGGCCATAACCACTGCAGGGAAAGGTTACATAAAACAGAGAAATAAAAGAGCCTATGGAAGTCATAAGTTGCTTTTAGCCAAAAAAATATAAATCTGGTGTCTTACTGTGTTCAAGGTAGAAATGAGATCTTTGGGTGAGAAAAGTAAAGCTCAGGGCATTGAGGACACAGCTAAAACTGAGCAATTGATATATCCTGGCTTGTTTGCCTTAGATTCTAAGATGGACGCACATTGAGTCCCCCGTCATCTCTCTGAGTATACACACACACGCACACACGCACACACACACACACACACACACAGAGCCAAACATATATATTTATGCTAATAAAAGTATTTATCACCACTACTGTGAAGAAACAATTCCTCTGGATTTTTTAACCATACAAACACTCTTATTTCTGCAGAGGATGAAGTCAATCAATAATCTATTGTTTTCCCCAACCAATATAATTTCTTCAAAAAGTCCAGAACATCAGTGATCTCAAAGTGACAGCACCTGTGTTGATCCCTACCATGAACCCTTCCAGGTGCTTGGTCTCTCACATACCATTATTTCTATGCAACAGGAAAAGGGAATTCTTGAATCCTGGTAAAAAAAAGCAAACTTTGGTTCACCAGAATACTTCTAAATGAAGTAAAAACAACCATACACATGGATGGAAGGAAGGAAGGGGGAAAGGATAAGGAGAGGGAGGGAATAAAGGAGAAACAGAGGGGGAAAGAAGGGGGGAAAAAGCTCAGAGGTAAATAGCCAGAGGCCCAGGATCAAAAATAAGACCCATTTTTACATTTCTGGGACAACTGATCCAGTGCATTTAAAAGAACTAATGTCAGTTGAAAAGAGGAACCGCGGTGGCAACCGCTGCTATTCCAGGCTATGCTTTTGGGTTTCTGGGGCTGGTTGGCCTTTGCCTCTCAGGGGCGGTTGAGATCCATTCACATGCCTGTTTTATCTTCCCCCATTGCTGATTGCTAATTTCCTGGGTATTAATTGCAAAGTGCAGTCTTTCCCCTATTGAGTCTGAAATAGAGAATGAGGGCTAAGTTTAGAACAAAAGCTGTCAAATTCACCCTCCACTCAGTACATTTAAGGCCAAGGACATGCAATGCAAAAAGACACATTCCTCCTTTCTCAGGAAAATTTCTGTGAAATTAAGGTGACTCAAAGATTCCTCCTAGGTCCTTAAAATAAAAGGTGAGTGTTAAAGACATTCCATTTTTGAATGGGCCTAAAAATCTTTTTCTGGAAGATACAGAAAGAAGGGTAAAATTAGCTCATTGAACACAAATAAAAGTTCTGCCTGGCCATCTTTTCCTACATGATTAAACCATTGTCTTAGATACAGCCCGGATTCTAACTCCCAAATGAGTTCATTGCTTTAGAGTTGTCACTAAACAGAAGAGAAGAAAATGAATTTGATAGATTTAACTTTTTTATTTTTGATCTCAGGAAAAAAAAAAATCCCATCTTCTGGGCTGCCAGCTGGTTGTTTTTCAGTCACAAGTTCAATTTATGGCACATTCTCCTATTTCCTTCCCAAGAA
The DNA here is from genome assembly GCF_053883595.1 of Heterocephalus glaber. Taxonomy (NCBI): domain Eukaryota; kingdom Metazoa; phylum Chordata; class Mammalia; order Rodentia; family Bathyergidae; genus Heterocephalus; species Heterocephalus glaber. Next base: position 80,928,130 of record NW_028258315.1, on the reverse strand, counting down.
CATGTTTCCTAGTTAGCAATTTCCATGTGAAACAGAAAGGAGAGTCAGAGAGAGACAAAAACCAATCTAACATACCAGCAGATTTGGCAGGTTACAGGGACATAATTTTTTTCTGCTTGCCACAAAGATAATAATTCAAGTACACTGCCAAGGGGCTTACTTTCAAGCAAATACCATGCTCAATTTAAAAAATTTTTCCAAGCTATTTTGATCAAATGAATAGGGATACTGAAAGCAAATCATACCTGTAGATTTGCATGTACTTATTAGGAGCTGAGACATTCTTTAGGGAAACAGTATAAGACCCTTATAAAGATTCTGTAAAATCATAAAACCTAAAACTGTGAGCTAAAGCTCAAAAATCAGTTTTCATTTTGTTTATTGACTGTATGTCAGTCTAGACATTAGCATTCTTTAGGGCCTTCATTTTCTCATCTGTAAGATGAGGCATGCTAGACTGGATTAAAGGTTCCTCACCTGCTCTCTGAACATTTCTAGAGATTTCCCATATTTCAAAAGCCTAATGGAAATTGTCTTTGTCTCTTAAATAAAGATGCCCAACTAGCTTATCATCTTTGCTTTTATCTAGACTTACACTTATTCTAATAAGTAAGTGTGATGATTATATGCATCTCAGAAGGCAAAGGTCAGCTAAAGCCATTTTTTTACTTCAATGAAGAGATCTGCAAGATGACTCTCTTCTCTCCCAACCCTACCACCTATCTGCAGAAACCCCACATTTCTGCCACTTCCTCACCATTCTGAATATGGTGGATGTTCAGACCAATACTTCCTCCCACACCAAGCAGTTTATTAACTGTGATGTCGTGTTGACTAACTTCCCAGGCAGCTGCTCTTTCTCCCCCTTCCTGTCCTCCTCTTCCTCCTCCTCTTCCTCTTCCTCTTCCTCCTCCTCTTCCTCCTCCTCTTTTCCTTCTTCTTTACTCTCTTTGATCCCTTTGTTTTTTGCTTTTCTCTCTGGAGTAAAAAAGATGTCACACAAAGCCATTTAGCTGTTAATTTTTAAACATTAGTATGTCCTTGAGTTCTAACTTTCTGCCCTATATTGCTTTTTGTTGTTATTTGTTTTTCCTTTTCAAACTAATATAGGATTTGTTGAAAATATGCTCTCTCTACATCCTTGCACATAAATCTTTGGTGAATAATAGCTATGTCATTTTTATAAAAAATGATTAAATATATAAATTATTAGGGGTCTCCAAACTAGAGTTTAACCAAGTATCTAGGTGTCATGTCCTAGCCAAGACAACATATAAAATTAACCAATTAATTATTATTCATTGTTAAATGTAATTGCAGAAATTAATTCATTGAAAGATATGCATTCCAGATGATGAAAAGTTTGAAGACTATAGGCTAAGAAGTTTTCTGTGGATCTTCTGAAACCCAAGGAGTCATAGATCTGCTGCCTTTATTGAGGGGACAGGAAGCATGTCTCCTAACCTCTTCATTATGTTTTGCAAAGACTAGTTTGTGGTCTCCTACCTCTATCTGCTTCCCTTACGATGATGTTCAACTTTTATCTTCTATCATTCAAGAGCCACTTTTGCCTTGGCTTCCTCACCTGTCTCTTATTTTATCTTTACTGTTTATCTTCGCTAAAATATTATTAGAACCATAAGAAAAAGAACACAGATGCTGCCTGCCCCAGAACTTATCTCCAAGAATGATCTAAGAATGTGTGGGCAGAGAAAACTTTCAAGCATGGAACAATGAAAATAAGACAGAACAGAAGTATACTATGGTACCTGCCTTTGGACTTTTATTAAATGAACATGAGTAAGTTTCAAAGTCATTTTCAAAACTGTAACGAGCTCTGTGCAATCAGCATTCCCTCCTCTTTCTCCTACAAAGTCTTGCTTTTCACATCATGGCAATTTCAGAAAAACAGAGAGTGATACTTTTTATCCCCCATATCCTTCCTGGATCCGGTTCCCTGTCACTTCATATACTGACTGCAGTAGATGACTGTCTGCTGTCATACAAAAACTGCCTTCTCAAGAAATTTTCTTTGGAGAAGAAAAATCCTCTGCATAATATCCCAGGTCCCCATTTTGAAAATCAGAATTCATTGTTTAGAATACTTTTCAGAATTAATAGGCTTTGATGGAGATTTTAAAAATGGAAAAATAATTAGATACTAATCTTATTTGCATGTTTCAGAACCATTCCTGATTAAATCAAGTTAGTGGGGTATGTTTTTTCTATCGGTAGCATTTTCTGTGCAGTGGTAATTATGTCTCAACCATGATAAGTGACCCAGCAATGCAATAGGAAACACATCTCTCAGGAGACAGTTCTCAACCCACCTTTCTAGGGCATTTATTTCTGAAATTAAGATTTTTGAAAAAAATGTACAAAGGCTATGCAACATTAGAACTAATATTTGTGAGCTCCAAAAAGTAGAGCTGATCTTAGATTCCCCTCTCGAAACTACTGACATCTAATCCTTATATTCGAATGTGTGTGCTTGTATAGACTAAAAAGGGACAGTTCAAAAATCTCTATAAAGTTGCAAACACAGTGAGCAAATCACTGAACCCAGTTACAGTGTCTGCTGGGTGCATTTGGCAAGAATCCGCAGCTGGAAGTAATGGTGTGGATAGCCTCACTCCATTACTTTCAAAGCAATTGGCTCTGTTGCAGCCATGATATCATTCAATTTTAAAAGAAAAACAAAATGGAGGTGGTTTATCATTGCTCTTCTAATAGATAAGAATGTAAATTTGCTCCCAATGTGGGATAAGTGAACCAAATGTAAGGCACGCAGCTTGTAAGTTTCTATGTCTATGCCAGTGATGACAGGACATATGCTCAGCTCAGTTGCCGGCAGTCAGGCTTGCTTCCTGTGCTAGGGAGGTTCTCAGTTGTATATTTGTCTAAATGGCTTATGAGGGTCAGCTCTGACTGAAGGAAAAATAGATTCTTATGAAAGTCAGTTGCCTTCAATGATTGAACTTAATGTTAGTTGGTAAAATAGCATGAGGATTGTTTAGGAACTATTATCACTCTCATTGCTTGCGTTTGGACATTAGAGTATTGCTTAGAAGGAGTTAGATTACTGTATTGAGTAAGGATGCTTATATTGTTCTATGGAGTAGATGCTTAAAAACACTTATAAAAATGCTAATGACTCTCTAAGGCTAAAACAAATTAGAGAAAACTCTCCACTCAATACAAAACACATGTATGTATATGTTTTTGCTCAAAATATGTACTGCTAACTTTGGTTTAAAAATATGCAAACAAAAATCCATCCCAGAAAATAATATACCAGAAGGGAAAGTTAAGAGCAAATTAAAAGTGAAGTGAGTCAGGTCTGTTTTATAAGTTTGCAGTTGCTTATTTGTTTATGTGAATTGTTTTATGTTAGTTGGTTTGATTGCTGGGTATGAGAGAAATTTAAACAGATTTAACAAGGGCTTTATAGTATTGCTTCATATTAACAAAGCAATAATTGTGTGTAAATGTGTATAATGCAAAGATTCTCAAACTTGGCTGCACATAAGAGACACTCTAGAGTTTTAAGCAGAGTAATGCATGTATCCCACCTCTCAAGATTCATTTTAACTTTCTGGTTTCTGTTGTAGTTATCAGGAATTTTTAAAGCTCCCAAGCAAAGGCCAATGGGAAGATAGAATTCAGAACCCTGATTCTGAGAAATGAAATCCTCAGTCACATTCAATTGTTTCATAAACAGTGGCATTAACGCTCAATGTTCTGAGTCCTAAAAACCCTTGTTCCTATTAAAGACAGAATGTAATCCCATCTGTCGAATACGTAAAATATAATAATGTTTTTAGAAACGTGGAACTATTCTATATGATGCTGTAACAGTGGATACATGACATTATGTATTTATGAAATACATTGAACTTTATAGTACAAAGAAAGAAATATATGCATAATTTAGAAAGATAATTAGATGAGTTGGTTTGTTTTCTGTTGCCAGTAAAACAATACCACAACCTGGGCTAGTTACAAAGAAAGGAGATTTATTTGGGCTCATGATTGTGAAAGTGAAAAGTCAAAGGACCTTTTTGCTGGCAGAGTTCCAATGTGTCATAGGATATCACGTGGCAAGAGGCAGGGAGTTCGTATGTTTGTCGGTATGTTCTGGTATTTCTCCCTCTTTTAAAGCCACAAGGATTCAATCATGGAGGCACCATCTTCATGACCTTATCAAAGTTAGATCACTTACAAAGACCTCTCTTATAAAAACATCATAGTTGAGTTAAGCCTCTACCTTCTTAACACCTTACAGTGGAAATTAAATTTCAGCCTGAGTTTGGGGCAAAAATACATATTCAAACCATAGCAGGAGGTTAAGTTATTCTAATACAGAATGCAGATTGTGACAAAAGAATATAAATGTTTAAAAGGTCTGAAATAACTGCAGGGAAAGGGGTTGAGGTGAAAGATACTGACCTAAGTAATTTTGGAAATGAGTGGACTTTGTAAAATTAAAGGTAAAAGGCACTTAATTATTGTACACTAATTGATAATTTCTGCTATATGAGGTACAGGTTAAGAATTTTGAAACCATTATCATATGTATTGAATTGAAAAATTAATGAAATAGAGGATGGATGAAGAGAGGCAGATTTCTCACTGGTTGAGTATAAGATTAGAGGTAAACAACAGGTGGAAGATGTGTGTGACAATAGATCGAACTTGAGATGTCAGTACAAACTCTTGTTTAGCTACAAACAACTAAGATAGTTAGGGATAAAATATTTACAGATATAAGTATATCCATGTGTTAGTATCCACAAACACGCTTCCTTCTCTGTCAATGAAAGGTGTCTAGAAGCAATGAAACTCCAATAGAAATACAAATATTTAGCATTGAGATATTAATTGCTAATACCACTCTACAAATAAATGTAGAGATCCTTGGAGAAATGGCTGATTCTAAGATAAGGACAGGAAACACACAAGATGATCTTAGAACATTTTATAATGCCAGAAAGTAAGGAAGAATTCTCTCTCCCTCCCCCCCCCTCAAATTTTGAAGTGAGATAAAAATGCAATGATGGAATATGTCAAAGGGATACAGAAACTAATTTAAACAGCTTCCAGTGGTAAAAGTTTGGGAAATTTGAGTTACAAAGTTTTATTTGATTATAATCCAAAGTATAAAATAAGTATGCAACCCAAAGTATAACATTTACATCCATACTGATATAAAACATGATTGAATAAGTAACAAAAATAGGTCCCCCTTGTAGAATTACAAAAAATGTATGTATTTAATTTAGAAGTGGTATTACTTTTTAAGTATAGGCTGCACATAATGACTTCATTCCAAACAGTACAGTCTGGAATGCAGGGGATAAAGATAGTATTTAAGATAGAGAAACTCGACAAGTACTTTCTCAGCCAGGTCATCAAGGTTAACATTAATAGTGATAAATCATGTTGATGATAAGTACTCTCAGAAGAAACATGGTTAGAGTAGATTTACTCATACAGAAGTTTCCTTTCAAAAACCCCTAAGTTCACTCCAATTAAGATAAATACTTTAGACAAATCCCAATTCAGGGACATTCTACAAAACAACCTGACCAGTAATTCACAAAACTCTTGATGCCATCAAAACAGAGTGAATCCAGCAAGATGGTAAAATAGTTCCACGGTTGTATTACCCCTCCTCCAAAGAAATGTAACTAGAAAGTGTCCTTGGGCAAGAGCACTCTTGAATATTCCAGAACTCTGGAGTGAGAGTGAGATACCTGGTGGGGTGGCAGAACTGAGAAAAATTGTGTTTGAAGGATAAGAGAAACAGTTATCTTCGACTACACTGCACTGGCTCCAAGCTAGAAGTGCCCTTCACAGAGGATTCTCCTGGAACCCTGTTTTCTGCAGTGACGTAAGTAAGTTGAAGGCAAATATTCAGATTCCTCATTATTCTGTGACCCTTTCCACGAAGCTCACTGCTGTTTCATCCCCAGAGAAACACGAGACCACGTGGGATCAGTTAAAAACAAAATATAATGATAAGGCTCATAGCAAACAGTTCATGGATCTTGACCACTGATTGCTCTGCATTCTGACCAACAGAGGTGACACAACACTAACACTAGCCAACAGAGGGCCGGGGACTTAGCTCAGTGGTTTTGCCACCTGCTGCACAAGCACAAGGACCTGAGTTCAATCCCCAGTACCAAAAAAAACCCCAAAAAACTAGCCAACAGCATCATGCTACATGAAACAGAATACACAGGTCTACCAGGTTTGAGCACCTAGCCAGCTCTATCACACAGCCCTGGTGCTCTCATTGAGTCTTTTCCAGAATGGAAGAGAAATATATATAAAAAACAACTTCCTATGTCACACTGAACAGCAAGAGTACAAAACAAAAAAAGACTATTGTAAGTTGCAGAGGAAAAAGGTCAAGTCACTTACAGAGGTGAACCCATCTTAATAACTAGAGACTGAAATCCTGAGGATCATTAAAGAATATTTGAAAATCTGTAGTTTAATACATTGGAAAAGTCTAGTGGAAATAGATACATTTGTGCACATATATTACCCAACAAGATTAAACCAAGAGGATGTTAAAAAAGAAAACCCAACAGATACATAATAAGCAATAAGAATGAAGCAGTACTAAAATGTCTCTCAAAAAAGAAAATCCTAGGACCAAACACTTTCATAACTGAATTTTACCAGATATTTAAACATGAATTAACACAATATTCCTCAAAATAGTCTATGAAACAGAAAAAAATGCACCAAACTCATTCTATGAAGCCAATATTAGCCTGATATCAAATCTGAACAAGAACACAACAAAAAAGTGAAACTATACACCAGTATTATTGATGAATATAGATGCAGAAATTCTTTAAAAATATTTTCAAAATGAATTCAACAGAACATTAAAAAGATCATAAAATATGATCAAGTTTGTCATTCCTGGGATGCAAGAATGGTTCAACATATGCAAATCAATACATATAATACACAACATAAATAGAATCAAAGATAAAAATCATTTGTTCACCTCAACTGGTGCAGAAAGAGCCTTCACAAAATCCAACATCCCGTCATGATAAAGGCCTTGAAGGGACTAAGGATTGGAAAAGTGAACTGGCACAGCCACCACAGAAACCAGTATGGAAGTACCTCAAAGTAGTAAAAGTAGAAGTTCCCTAGGTGTGATCCAGCCATACCACTTTCTGGTATATACCCAAAAGAATGAAAAGTCAGTATTCTGTGTTCTGTAGGGACAGCTGCATACCCATGTTCATTTTGGCACAGTTCACAATAGCCAAGACACAGTAGCCAAAGTAATGCAATGAGCCTGAATGGATAAAAAAAATGTGGTGTGCATACACAACGAAGTATTATTTAGCCATAAAGAAGAACTTTTACTGGAGGAAAGTGGATGAAATTGGAGAATATCATTTTCAGTGAAATAAACCAGATCTGGAAAAAGAAGTATTGAAAGTTTCCTTAGTATGTGGAATCTAAAAATAAGACATGAAAGGAGACAGAAGACTATTATTTGATAAGAAGAATGGAATAAGGAGGAAGTAGGGAAGAAAAGGAGGGCAACACAGGTGATGGAAAAAATTATTGATTATATCATTAGGAGATTGTGCTGTTGACATGAATTTATTGAGGTGAAAATGTATTCACTATATTCCACTAAATGAAACAAAAGATTACAAAGCAGTATACAGTATATGACATTATCATACTTTTTGTATTTTCAAAATTGCATTAATGTAAATTATCATTTAACTGGCATTCACTTTACTCTTTCCATTTGTCTCTGGGCATGACATGCTGAACACAATTTTTTAATTTTGCTTAAGAGTATTTTTTTACTTAGCCAGGCCTGAAGTATTACAAAATATTTTTAAGCAGAAGAAATTAAGATTACTATAAATATTTGAGGTGATGGATACTTTAATTAGCTTGACTATAGTAATTATTCACAAATATATATCACCATGATGTTTCATGCCTAAAATATATATGATTTTATTCATCAAATTATATTCAATTTTAAAACTATCCAACCAGAGGGATAAAAAGGAAATATTGTAGATACCGAACAAGGCCTATAGCAACTATAAGACACCATCTAGTAAACTAACATTGCACATTAGTTTAAGAAAAGTGACAACGGCTGAGAAAGAACATTTAAACAAAGAGTGTCTAAAATATTTTCAAACTAGAGGAAAGATAACAACAGACAAATACAAGAACCTCAGAAATCACCAAATAAATTCAATCCAAAGAGGAATTTATCAAGATGCATCCTAATCAAATTATCAAATATCAAAAGAAAGGAAAGACAAAAGAAAGCAGTATGAGATATAAGGGAAATACATTAAAGTGATTCTAAAATGATTTTCAGTACATTTCTTAGCAGAAATTTTACAGGTCAGGAAAAAGGAGGATGAAATACTCAGTGTTGAGGGAAAAAAAATAAAACCCCACCAAACAAGAATATTTGCCTAGAAAAACCATCCCTTAAAACTGAGGGAAAAAAAAAAGCTTTCCAGAAACACAAAAGCTAACTGAACTCATCACATCTAGGGCTGCTCTACAGGAATTTCTAAAGGGCATTCTTCCAGCTGACATAAAAGAAAGTTAAGATCTCAATGTTGTAAGTATTCAGAACTCTATAATACTGCAGATTGTCATGTAAAGAAATCTTTCCCTTATTTTTCTTTTTGTCATAATAAAGACAAAAATATTAAAAACAACAATAGTGACAATCCATTTTAAGGGATAGTTATAAGATTATGCACTTTGCAAAACAATAAAATATAAATATTATCAAAATTTTAAAAGGAGGGAAAAAGAAATTAAAAATGTAACTTTTTGTGATTAAAGTTAAGTTGTTATCAACCTAAAGTAGTTTGTTATAAGAATAAGATGTTTTATGGAAAGTTTATGGTAACCACAAAACAATAATTTACATTAGTTGTCCAAAGTATAAAAAGAAAGAAGTAAAAGCATAACATCACAGAAAACAATCAAACCACAAAAGAAGACATTATGAGAAGATAAAAGAAACAATGAACCTACAAAATAATTAGAAAACAAATTACAAGAGGGCAGTAGCAAGTCTTTATCAATAATTAACTTGAATGTAAAAGGATTAAACATCTCATTAAAAATAGAGTAGATAAATGAATTTTAAAAAAGCATTCAAATATATGCTGCCAACAGAAGAAGCACATTGCCAGTTAGGATTCACATAAACTCAAAGTGATGGCACGTAAAAACATATTTCACACAAAGGGAAAGTGAAATAGAGCAGGGGTAACTATACTTATATGAGAAAATGAATTTAATTCAAAAAAATATAAAAACCCCAAGAAGGTTACTACATAATGTTAAGGTAGTTAATTCATAAAGAGACCATCAAAATTGTGTATATGTATGCATTCGACATTGGATAGATAAAGCCAAATTCAAAATCAGTAGAAGCCAAAGGTCAGAGCTAAAGTTAATGAAATAGAGACTCAAAGAATGATCCAAAGGATTCATGAAACAGAGTTGGCATTTTGAAAAGATAAAAAAAATTGACAAACCCTTAGCCAAACTAACCAAAAAAAAGAGACCAAAGCAATAAAATTAGAGGTGAAAAGGTGACATTATAACAGATATGACTGAAATCCAGATTATTGGACATATTTTGAAAAATTATGTGTGACAAATATGAAAATATAGAAGAAATGGACACATTTTTAGACAACATGACTCACTAAAATTGAACTGAGGGGATTCAATTTTTAAACCTAATAGATGGACAGCAAGTAATAAAATTGAGGTAGCAATTAAAAGTCTCCCTGCAAGAAAAGCCCAGGACTGGGAAGGGGAAGGGGAAAGGGAAATAAACATAGAATAAACATACCCCATGGACAGGAACCTAATGACCTCAAAGAATAGAAACACTGTAGGCCATAAATATGAGCTAAGGTTAATAATAGCAAGAATGGAAATGGGGAAAGAGGAATTAGAGGAAGAGGGGGGAAGGAAGGAGGGAAGGGGATTGAAAAAAGAAACAGGTTGTATTATGTACATGTGCAGTCATAAGATGATGATAAACTGTGTGTACTGTAAACATGTAGGTCTGATAAAAAAAAAGAAATGCCCAGGACTGAAAGGATGATGGCTAAATTTTATAATAATATTAAAGAAGAATTAAAACCAGTGCTCATGGAAGTGTTCCATAAAATAAAATGTGAAAGAGCTCTTCCAAACTCATCTTTGAACCCAGTATCACTGTTAACAAAACCTGATAAGGACTCAACAATAAAAAGAAAACTATATTAGATCAATATCCTTGATGAAAATAGCAGAAAAATCTTCAGTAAATTACTCCTCCAAGACTCAAGGCAAATCCTTAGTTGTGAGCCACTGTAAAAATATAGACTTAAAATGCTGACATATAAAGGCTCAATGAAGAAAAGGAGGATAAAAAGGAATTAGACAAAAACAAGACAAACTAAGAAGGGCAAACATTAAATCCAGGGCAAATTGTGTTGAGATGTGAGCACCAAAGAGCTTGGGGGTCCCCACATCTATGGCTTCTCTCTTCGAGTGGCTTTGATCACTCTTGGTGGCTTTCCTCAGTAGACATTACACATTCCAGGTTTCCCCAACATCCTGCAGTGTCCACTGTAGTTTTGGCTTTAGTCTCATAGTTTCACACACTGCCCTTTCAACGGGCACACAGGCTGGCCTTCTGAAGTGTGATTTGAAGCTTCCCTGACTCTGCGACTCCTGCATCCCAGATTCTTGTAGCCCCAGCATCACCTGGATCATGCCAACATCTGATGTCAGCTCCATCAATAGTCTGACCTCCTGAATCTTGGCTGTACAGCCCTCTCTCAGATCAGTGCCTTAAGCGGCTCTTTTTTTGTGTGCAAGGTGGGTGTAGGGCTCTCTTATCAAAGAAAGCTTTGTAGTTTTGCATCTTTGAGCCAACTGTCAGTGGAGTACTTGTTCCTAAATGAAGTCTCCTGAGCCTGGTCTTTACTTTCTGAATTTCTTTCAGTATTCTGGACTTCTGAGCTCTGACCAAAACCTCCCATCAATGCTTATGGCATTCTGGGGCTTCTCTAGCTGGTTTCTCCAAACCTTTCCAAAGTTCTCTCACAAGGCAGTTTCAACGGCTTCTAAACCACATTGTCAGGTATAGAAATGGCAATGACCTCACTTCCTGGAACCAAAAATCTATCTTACTCCCTTTCCTTATTGCTGAGACATAGTATCTGACACCTACAAGTTGAAGGAGGAGAGGTTAATTTTGGCTTAGTTTCAGAAGTTTCAATGCATGGTTGGTAGGTTCCAGTGCAGAAACAGTATGATGCCTGTTGTGAGGAAAGGGGTACACACATCATGGTGATCAGAAGGCAGAGAGAGAAAAGAGAACCCAGGGAGGAAAATCTGTCCTTCCAAGTCACACCCTTAGTACTCACCTCTTCGGATCAGGCCTCACCTCCTAACAGCACACTTAGTTGGTAAACCCAGTGGATGAAGCCACTGATGAGTATAGTGCCCCAGTGATACAATCACCATCCAAAAGTCTGAGTGTGAGAGTTTGAGGGAATATTCTGGTCCTAATCTGTAATAGGGACTAGTAGAGAAACTGAAGGATTCAGGCAGAATAAGCAAAATTAATGGGGAAGGTAGACATGATCATACTGTGGTATAGGCATATATGAAAATGGCACAAAGATAGACATTATATTTTCAATTAACATGTGCTAATAATTGTAGTATATTTAAAAATTTTAATTTAATTTCATGTATACAACCTAAATTTGAAAGAAGGAAGTCAAACTATCCCTGTTTCCACATGACATGATATAAAATAACATAAAATTTACACACACACACACACACAATTCTGTTCAAACTGATAAATTCAGTGATGTTTTAGGATACAAAGTCAGCATACAAAAATCATAGCATCTATTCACCAACAGTAAATTAAAAGAAAAATATCCAGGAAGTAATATGATTTATGATAGCTACAAAAAATAAAATACCTAAGAATAAATTGGACCAAGAGGTGAGATAGCTCCACAGTGAAACCTATGAAGAACAGAGACTTTTAAGGAAGAATATGCAGAATGATCAACAAATGTTTAGAAAAAAACTCAAGTCAATAATCGTGAGGTCAGAAAAATGCAAATGAAAACCACAGTAAATTAATCTTTTCCTCGGTAGAACAATTTTCAGAAAGATGAAAAATAACACATGCTGACAAGATTGTGGAGAAAAGGAGAGCTCCTCACTTGGAGTTGGTGGGCATTCAGATTAGCACAGCGGTTACAAAAGGCAATATAGAGGTTCCTCAGAAAACTGGAAATAGAGCAAATATATGATCCAGACATTTTACTTCTGGGTGCATTTCTAGACTGAATGAAATCAGTAAGTTGAAGAGATACGAGCACTCCCATCTTTATTCACAATGATGAAGATACAGGATCAGCCTCAGTCTCCATCACTGGATGGCTAGATAAGGAAACTGTGGTACATTTACACAATGGAATAGTACATAAAGCAATGATGAAATTCTGTTATTTATGGCAAGATGAATGAGGCTGGAAAAAATTTTAACACGAAATGAGTCAGGCACTGAAAATATGTGGAAGATAAAAAACTGATCTAATACAAGTAGAGAACAGAATAGTAATGACCAGGGCTGAGAAGGGTGGCAGGTGTCTGGGTGAGGGGATACGGTATAGAGAAAGGTGAGTGGGAATCGGGGTGCCGCTGGATGGAAGGAACAACTTCTAATGTTCTGTGGCACAGTAGGGTAACTATGGTTAACAAAATTAAATGTATGTTACAAAGAAACTAGTAGAGGAGATTTTAAATTCTCCCCACACAAAGAAACATTTAATGTCGGAGCGACAGACATGTCAGCTATCCTGACACATTATCCTTGCACATTATATGCATTACATGCAAATATTGAATCCCTGAGCCCCACATATGTATGCAATTGTTGTGTATAATTTAAAATTAAAAATATAAATGTATGTATTTTAAAGTCTCGCGATAAAAACACATCGGTAAGGTATAAGTAGCTGGTTTTCATCATACTACATTGTATATATACATCAAAATACAACATTGTCCATGTTTACTTTTTGTCAATCAAAAATAATATTTCAAGAGAAATAATAACCAGAAAATTTTAAAAAAGATTTAAGTCGTCAGAAACAAGGAAAATATAAGGAGCTATAATAGCCAAAAGGAGCATAAGAAAACATGAGCTGTAAGAATAATATTGTTTCCTGGATAACATCCTGAAAGAGAAAAATGACTCTGTATGAAAACTAAAAAATTCTGAATAGAATACTGAGTTTAGTTAATAATAATATATTTATTGGTTCATTAATTGTGACTTTGTAAAATAAAAATAAGAGAAACTGGGCATAGGGTACATAGAAAAAATGTACTTTCAAATTTTTCTGTAAATTTAAAATTATTAGTAAATGCAAAGTTGATTTTAAAAACTTCTATATGTATAGAAGTTGTGCTACATGTCTGTAATCCCATTACCCTATGAGGCTGAGGAATGAGGATCACAAGTCACAAGTCCAACTTAGCAATTTAGCCAGATGCTGTCTCAAAATAAATAAAGAAATACAAAGGATACGGGGTGTAGCTCAAGGTGAAGCCCCTGGATTCCATCCATAGTAACAAACAACCATCCATATAGTGTTTTTCATTCACCAAATTCTTACCTGCTCCAAAAATGTGGATTGTTGCCTGCAAGGAAGTTATGTCTACAAAACAACTTTCCACCTACCCCTCTCAACCTCCTTCTGAAGGCTACTCCTTAAATAAAGTAAGAGTATTTGCATATAACCTGTGAAAACTCTCTAGTACACTTTAAATCATCTCCAGATTACTTATAACGCATAATGCAGTGCAAATAATATGTAAATAGTTTCTATACTATATTGTTAAGGAAATGATCATAGGAGAAAAGTGTATGTGTATGATATAGATGCACTTTTATTCCAAATATTTTCCATTTGTGTTTGCCTGAATTTGCAGATATAGAATCTACAGATATGTAGGGCCATATAGGGTCATATAGGGCCGTATGTGCATAGAGCTAGATGGGTGATTAGGTGATTGATAGATAGATGACAGAATTTATTTCACACCGACATAAATCTTATTTATTATTCCGTAAAACAGTTACTTCTTAGTTTGCTTTGTAATGGCTACTTGGCATGTGTTTAGATAGATGTTTAGAGACCATTTTAATTATTTCTCAGGGTTTTTTTCTTTCAGAGAAAACTACATTTTGTTCTCACAAATATGGATTCAACTCAAATTGTTTTCTTTAAAAATAAACTGGTTTATTTCACTAGACTAATAACACATTGAAAAATGTTACTAACACTTTGAAACAGAGCCATAAATAGTTTTAATATATTATGTATTGTGCTTGATCTTTAATAATCAACAGAAGTAAATTTAACATGATAGAAACACCAACCTTGCTGGTTTCCCACATTCTTCAAATTACAGTCTGCTCTCTAGAAATACGGTGAGACTCAGAATGCCTGCCTCTTGGAGACACATTTACTAGTGCACCTGAACACAAACACAGGCAGAATCATAAAATGGCAAATTGCATGTTCAGATGCCAAACTGCAAGACCAGATTGCTATTCACACCTGCAATTACAAACCAAAGCACACACTGCATTGCATGGTCCAAAGGGATGTGAGACCACATTTTGCAGCCACAGCCTGACTGCTAGAAGTCATGGCCTTTGCTGACACACAATGAGGTTTCCTGCCTACAATCATGATTGTAGCAATGTGGCCATTTTAGAGTTATAATTTGAGAGGTAGTCTTCCATTACATCCTCCAGCTTCAGGGCTATTTCTTTTGCAAACCAAATAAACTACGACCGCAATCAAAGTAACTAGGACAATAATCCATATTCATTGATGATAGTTTGTCATTTGGGACTTTTAGGGGCCTCAGATTATTCTCTTGGAAAGTTTATTATGGACAAGAAGAGGAAAATGAAAAGAAAGGACTAAGACAAAATAGAAGTGCATAAAACATTTGTTGGTGAAATTTTATCTCAGTCAAAAAGTCAAAAAGATTTTGTGCCTAAAGAGATGTAGCAAATGAAGAGCAATGGAAATAGTCCTACATTACACCAAAAAAGGTACCAGGAACAACTCTTTGAAGCAGGTGTATTTCTTTGTCTTAGCACGGGAGCAAATCCAAATGTGCAGTGCAATGCAAGTAGAAGCAAGTAGTAAATTTGGAATTTGATAATTCAGAGACTTGATGAAGTGCAGCATCTAAATATAAAAATGACTTCTGGTAGAAATATTCCATTTATTTCTGTGGATGGTAGCAGCATTTTTAAATTAAAAAAGAAATTAGTAAAGGAAAAAGCCGAGTAATTGCAATGATCATGTTTATCTGGGAAAGAATATTTATCAGAATCGATCACAGCTTAGCTTTATGTAATAGACATTTGTATTGAACCACTTAGGAAAAAAGGACCTGCTCTACTTGTGAAAGAAGGACCTATTCTTCCAACAGTTTCAGCGGTGTCAGCTGTCAGACATCTCTAAAAATTACCCTCATCCTTAGACAATTCCTTGCCCAAGACTGTACTCTCTCATCCCTGGAGCAGCCTACAGCTATGACTGGTCGTTGTAAAAGTGCAAAACTGTAACTTCTTTACTATTCCTGAGACAACACTGAAAGCCTATCTTAGGTTTAGCACTTTCCCATCGAGTCTTCTGAAGCTTTTGCTATGACTTTGTCAAGATGGCACTGGAGAACATCATCCCCATCAGGGTAATCATGCTTCTTTACCTTTCCCCAGAAATGTTTCCTTCCCTCATCCCAGCCTGAAGGCATGGCTGTGCCACTGGCTTCAAGATAGTAATATCCCCATGAAGATGGGATTTCATGCAAAAGATGCTAAATAAATACATGTTTTATCACACTTTGCTCACAAATACAGGGTCATACTGTAAGGTGTGATAAATCGATGAGTGAAAATCAGGGCAGTCCCACTCTCCATCACTTTCAGTATCTATCTTGGGGAATTTGCTTCACATCCTCATAAATTCTTGGTCTGTGGAACTTCAGGTAGGAATTCTGCCATTGCACACAGAAATTTTCTCATGGACTATAAAGTTATGGCTGCCACCAGACACTTCAGACAACTTGTGCTAAGGGAAAGTTAGGTCATAACAAGAATATTTGACCCTAATTAATGAAAGAAGTAGAGCTGCTTCTGCACAGTAGAAGGATGACTGAATATGTTTAGCACTCAGATGATCCCCTTTGGGCAAGTCTTGGTAATGCCTTACCTATATTTTTAGAAAATGGGCAGCAAGCAAGAACTGAGGAGGGCATGACAACAAGAAAGTCATACTGAAGCAATGAGGATCTGAGTCATGCCAGTGGAGATGGTAGCTGAGAGGGAGAAAAAATTAGAATGGGTAACAGAGAGGGAAAAATGAATACCAGTTGTGGGAAACCAGCTGTAGAAGCAGACATTATTATTTGTAATAGTAATCTTATTATGCATTCACCCAAGGAAAAGAGGACCACCATCATCCTGACAGGATGCTTCCAGAAGATCTACAAAGAACTGTATTTTAAAAATGTAAGAGATGGAATATTTTGAAAGTCATGATCTACCACAGGGATTTCCATTTGGAACAGGCCAGCCTCTTTCCCTAGCTTCTAAGAGTACTTCTGGTTGACAGACTGGGAATGGTCTAATCAACGGGCGTTAGTCATTTAACCATTATAACAAGCGCTTTCTAAAGGTGTCTGACAGGGGTTCTATCTAGGTGCCTTCGGCTTCAGAGAGTTGCATAGACTGAGGACACCTTCACCAATGGTTCTATTGGACAATACAGAATAAATGAGCAACTGTGTCATAGCCACTAGAGGGAAAGTTAAAAGATACCTCTCAAAAACATCTGAAAGTACCAGAATAAGATTTACTCTTACTAATGTTAATCTTCTGATGAAAGGACCTCATAGCTTTATCATTCTACATTGCTGATCTTACCTTTGCACAAAATATGAATCAAGCCAATTTGTGATTTAGTCTTGAATATGAAATTAAAGGTGGTATCATAAGACATTTGTGAAAATCTTCCAATTTGGCTGTCAAATACTTCACACAAGCAATTCAAATAGACACACATACACACACACACATACACACACACATACATAAGGAGGGAGACAGAAAGGGAGAGAAAGAGAGAAACAGAAGAATAGAGAAGGGAACAGAAGAAAATTTTCCATGACACTTAACAAAATATATTGATATATGAAACTAGAGAAGAATGTTGTTAAATTAAATAACCATGGGCAATAAAAACCTGGGAAATTAAAAATATGACCATATATAACCACTAAATAGCAAACAAATGTGAAGAAAAACTGGAGAAAAGGTCCTCATTATTAAAAACAAAACAAGAAGCTACACGTATAAACAACAGAGAAATTTATAAGAAAGTTGACAAATTAATTCTAATCAGGCTAGTAGATGGGAAAAAGACTGCTGAGAAAATTTGCCTAGAAAATTTGCCTAGTAGCAGCCCGTGGAACATGTAGTATATTTCCTAATTTTTTAAATTTAAGAAAAAGTGTATTTACTATTTCTCATAAGTGGAAATCAGGATATACACCAGCATCAGGCACACTGGATCCCGGGGCACCAACCTTGTCATCAGGACTCGAGCCTCTCCATCTTTCAGCTTTGCGTCCTTTGCATGGGCTTCATTCTCTCATTGGTTTGTTCATCATGGTACACCTTGTTCATTTGAAATGTTTCTAATCCTACAAAGCTAAAGCATCTAGGTTAAGAGAATTTTTCCTCCTCCCTAAATTAGTAAGGGCTGAGTTATCACTGAGCCAAATCCTGAATCATACAAACACTCCTGAACGAATTCGGATGGCCCAGGAGGTAGACTTTGCTGATGGATGAGGTCGAATTATATGTCCTTCCACAAAGCCCAGGGTTAGATCATTCATCCAAACCACATGGATGGAAAAGAGCAAGCAATGGTTCCAAGAGACACTGGGGAGTTGTTGCAATGAAATGGAATGGACGCCTGCCAATCAGGGACTACTGATGTCCAGGATAGCTTTCATCATTATTACTTTTCTCATATCTGGGAATCACATTGATAAAATTTTTTTAAACGTGAGAACTTAAAATACTACATAGCAAAATTGAACCCCTACATTCCCCTGGACAACTCATCAAATTGTTTACCACGTGTGCATTTGTAATCAATTCCTTAGAGTCAACCCAATAGATTTTTCCATTTATAAAGCAGATCAACCACAGGCCTAAAAGGATCTGAATTCTTCCTGCTCAGTTATTTGCATGAATGAAGTAAGCTATTCAAAAACCCTTTTAAAAATAAAAATGGCGTATAATGAGGCCATTTGTGTAAATTCATTAGCATCAACACTTCCCAATGATTAGTGCAAAGTGCTACCAAAAAAAAAAAAAAAAAAAAAAAACAGATCCAACAGATTGCCATAAAGTTTTTAAAACCTAAAAAGTGCCAACCATTGATAGCTATGTAGATTAAAAGGAACTCATATTTTTCCAACAGTAAGATCCTAGTAATGTAAAAAACAGCAATTTCATTCCCAGGTAACAAACTCTAGAAAATGTCATAGAACCATGCACAATAGGCATGTGTAAGAATATTACTAGTAGCAGTCTTTGTAATAGCAAAAGTATGGATGCAGATATCTACCTAAAGTAGCATAGACCTACAGCATGTGGTCTATGCACACAGTAGATTAGATATGGAGCACGGTAAGATTTGAAGGATAGCAAAATGTGTCAACATGGATGAATCTCAGACACATAATACTGAGTGGAGAAAATAAGTAACAGAAATTCACTGAGTAAATGCATATGCTATACTTCTGTGCAGGCAGAAAAGATCAGTTACATAATTTTTTTTTGTTGTTATTAAATTCTTTTATTGGTACTTTTAGGCATACAACACAATTACATTTCTCATTGGGAATTGTACCTTTACATAATGCATCTTGTTTCTTATTTTTTCCCCATTCCTAGCCCTCCCTTCACCCCCTCCACCCTTCCCTATTTACAAAGACTTTATTTCCATTTTTTCCATTTCTCATCATTTTTCCTTTCATTTCTTTCCTATCCCCTGCCCCTCCCACTACCTCTACCCCTTTGGACCTTTTCTTCTTAGTTTGCATTATCGATTATTCATTCTAATCATTGGTACATTTTAGGTATACAATAGAATGACATTCATCATTGGAAATTTGCACCTTTACATAATCTCTCTTGGTTCTTATTTTTCACCCTTGCCCAGCTCTCCTTTCAACCCCTCCATCCCTCCCTATTTACAAAGATTTTGTTCCTATTTTTCCATTTTCACATATTAATCCCATTCCCTTCTATCCTTTCCCTTATCCCTGCCACTTCCTTCCCCTTTGTACCTTTTCCTCCTATTTCACATTACCTATTACACATTTTAGTTCTTATTTACATTTTCAATTTCTCACACCAGAGATGGCTGAGTGTGTCTGGTATTGTTTCTGCATCTTGTAATCTGTTCCACTGGTCCTCAGGTCTCTTTCTTTGCCAGTACCATGCTGTTTTTATCACAGTAGCTTTGTAGTAGAGTTGCAGGTTGGGGATTGTGACACCCCCTGCCATGTCTCTGTTACCTAGAATTGCTTTTGCTATTCTGGATCTCTTCTCATTCCAAGTGAATTTTTGGATTGTTTTCTCGAGGTCCATGAAGTATGCTGCTGGGATCTCAATTGGAATTGCATTAAATCTATATAGCAGTTTTGGAAGTATGGCCATTTTCACTCTATTAATCCTTCCTACCCAGGAGCAGGGGATGTCTGTCCATTTTCTGATATCATCTTCAATCTCTCTTTTCAAAGTGTCATAGTTTTCAGAGAAGAGGTCTTTGATTTCTTTCTTTAGGTTGATTCCTAGGTATTTCAGTTTTTTGGATGCTATTGTGAAAGGAATTATTTGCCCTATTTCTCTCTCAGTGAGTCTGTCATTGGTGTAGAGGAAAGCTATTGATTTTTGTGTGTTGACCTTGTAACCAGCTACTTGACTGAATTTGGTTATTAAGTCTAGAAGACTTTTGGTGGAGTTCTTGTGGTCTTCTATATAGAGTATCATGTCATCTGCAAATAATGACAATTTGACTTCTTCATTTCCTATCTTTATTCCTTTTATTTCTTTCTCTTGCCAAATTACCATGGCTAATGTTTCCAGAACTAATTGAACAAGAGTGGTGATAGTGGACATCCTTGTCTTGTTCCTGATTTGAGTGTGAAGGATTTCAGTTTTTGAGCATTTAGTATGATATTGGCTGTTGGTTTTTCATAGATGGCCTTTATCAGTTTGAGGTAGAGACCATCTATTCCAATGTTTTGTAGGGTTTTTATCATGAATGCATGTTGGATTTTTGTCAAATGCTTTTTCTGTGTCTATGGAGATAATCATATGGTTTTTGTCCTTGGCTCTATTGATATAGTCTATTACATTGATTGATTTGCATATATTGAACCATCCCTGCATTCCTGGGATGAATCCCACTTGATCAGAGTGTATGATCTTCTTGATGATCTTCTGCATTCTATTTTCCAGTGTCTTATTAAGGATTTTTACATCTGTGTTCATTAGTGAGATTGGCCTACAGTTCTCCTTTTCGGTTATGTCTTTCTCTGGGGGATCAAGGCGAAACTTGCTTCCAGAAATGAATTAGGGAGTATTGCTTCCCCTTCAATTTCTTTGAAGAGTTTAAATAGTATTGGCAGCAGTTCCTCTCTAAAATTCTTGCAGAATTCAGCAGTGAAGCCATCAGGGCCTGGGCTTTTCTTAGTTGGTAAATTTT
Source organism: Heterocephalus glaber (assembly GCF_053883595.1). Lineage (NCBI taxonomy): Eukaryota > Metazoa > Chordata > Mammalia > Rodentia > Bathyergidae > Heterocephalus > Heterocephalus glaber. Next base: position 80,907,176 of record NW_028258315.1, on the reverse strand, counting down.
TAATTACATTTTCAATTTCATTGGTTGATATTGGGTTGTTTAGAATTTTTAGGTCTTCTTTATTTAACTTTGGTAATTCATATGTATCTAGGAATTTGTCCATTTCTTCTGTGTTCTCCATCTCATTGGCATATAGGTTCTGGAAGAAGGTATTGATGATCCTCTGGATTTCTGCTGGGTCTGTTGTAATTTCACCCTTTTCATTCTTAATTGCATGGATTTGGGCCTTTTCTTTCCTTTTTCTGACAAGGTTGGCTAAGGGTTTGTCAATTTTGTTGATTCTTTCAAAGAACCAACTCTTGGCTTCATTGATTTTTTGTATCATTCTCTTAGTCTCCATTGCATTGATTTCTCCTCTGATCTTTATTATTTACTCCATCGTATGAGCTCTGGGGTTGTCCTGTTCTTCTTTTTCTAGAAGCTTGAGGTTCAGCATCAGGTTGTTTAATTGGGCTCATTCTGTTTTCCTAATATGCGTATTCACTGCTATGAATTTTCCTTGTAAGACTGCTTTCATTGTGTCCCATAGATTCCGATATGTTGTACTGTCATTGTCATTTAACTGAAAGAACTGTCTGATTTCTTCTTTAATTTCCTCTGTGACCCATTGGTTATTCAGAAGTGTGTTGTTCAATTTCCATGTGTTTATGAAATGTTTTGAGTTTCTTTTGCTTTTTATCTCCAATTTCATCACACTATGATCTGATAATATACAGGGGATAACTCCAATTCCTTTGCACTTAGTTAAACATGTTCTATGTGTGAGTATGTGGTCTATTTTTGAGAATGACCCATGTGCAGCTGAGAAGAATGTGTATTCTGTTTTTTGGGGGTGGAAGACTCTGTATACATCTGTTAAGTTCATTTATTCAAGAGTTTGGTTGAGTTCTAGTATTTCATTACTTATTTTTTGTCTCGTTGATTTATCCATTTGTGACAGTGGAGTGTTGAGGTCCCCCACTACAATTGTATTAGTGCATATATGACTTTTCATGTCTGTTAGTATTTGTTTTATATAGTTGGGTGCACTAGTACTTGGTGCATAGATATTTATGATTGTCATCTCTTCCTCTTGGATTTTTCCCTTTACAAGGATGTAGTGTCCTTCTTTGTCTCTCTTAATCAGTGTTGGTTTGAAATCTACTTGATCTGCAAAGAGAATAGTCACTCCTGCTTTTTTGGAGGGTTCCTGTCACATGGAGTATTTATCTTTCAGTCTATGGTTTTATTTTGAATGAAGTGTGTTTCTTGTATGCAGCATATTGTTGGATTTTGCTTCTTGACCCATTCTGCCAGTCTATTTCTTTTGATTGGTGAATTGACACCATTAACATTGATGGTTATAACTGAAACATATTGACTTGTCATTGCCATGACTTTTTCTTTTTGTTGGATTCTCCCCCTCTACATTTAATTTCTTGTCATGCCAGATGGGTTCATTCTGCTTTGCTTCCTGGGGTTGTCATCCTCAATGTCTGTTCCTAGGATATTGTGTGAAATTCTTTGGAGTACTGGTTAGGTATTCGTGAAGTTCCTAAGGTGCTCTTTATCATGAAAGTATCTCATTTCTCCATCAATTTTGAAAGATAGTTTTGCAGGGTACATCCATCTGGGTTGGAGGCTGTTTTCTTTTGGGGCTTGGAATATGTCAGTCCAAGCTCTTCTTGCCTTCATGGTTTGTGTTGAGAAGTCTGCTGTGATTCTGATGGGCTTTCCTTTGGATGTGATTTGTTTCTTTTCTCTAACAGCTTGTAGAACTTTGTTCTTCTGTTGAGTTTCTGGAATCTTAACAATTATATGCCTATGTGTAGATTTTTTTTCATCAAGGCTATTTGAAGTTCTATATGCCTCACTTATCTGTATGTCAAGTTCTTTTCCCCTGCTTGGGAAGTTTTCTGCCATTATTTCTGTGAAGAGATTTTTTATTTCATCTGCACTCTCTCCTGTTTCTTCATTGACTCCAGTCAGTCTTATGTTATTCTTCTTTGCATCATCTAGCAGCTGCTGGATTGATTTCTCATGTTCCCTTATAATTTTGAAGTAACTTTTCTTTTCCTGGTCATTAATTGCAATCTTATCTTTTGTATCTGAAATTCTGTCCTCACATTGGCTCATTCTGCTGTGTAGACTTTCAGTGGAGTTTTTTATGTCCTGGAAATCTATTTGCATCTGTTTTATGGATTCTATTTGTTTCCTATGTTGGGATTCCATCACGTTCCTGAGCTCCTCTCTAGATTTGTTAATCATGTCTTGCACTAGGAGCACAATTTCTCCTGTTATTTGAGAAATTATTTCTGATTTCATTTTTTCCAGATCCCCTTTTGTTGCCAGTTCAGTGGGTCCAGGTGGTTGAGTATCAGAGTGTTCCATCTCATTTCCCTTTGGGGTTGCTGTAGGTGATCTGGAAGTCTGGTTTTGAGACTTATTTATGTGTTTTCTGTTTCCAAATGGGGGGCAGGGAGGTGCTGTTTTCACCCACGTGGATCACCTCCTCTGAGCTGGGAGAGGTGGGACAGGGCCTAGGAGTGGCCATAGGGATTATGCCCCAGAAGCCCCTTCCTCTGGGCCAGGAGCGGCAGGACAGAAGGCAGCCCAAAATCCCTTGCCTTTGCGCTGGGAGCAGCAGGAGGAATGGTGGCCAGGAAGCCCCTTCCTCTGGACCAGGAGCAGTGGGAAAGAGGCTCAGAAGCCCGTACCTTTTGGGCTGGGAGCGGCGGGACAGATCGCAGTCTGGAATCCCCTTCCTTTGGGCTGGGAGCGGGAGGACGGATCAGTTACATAACATTGTTAAGGTTACACATTAGGTACTGTGAAAACAATGCCAAAAAAAAAAAAAAAAGAGAGAACAAATGAAAAAGTTTCAATAATGACTACCCCTTAAAAAGAGACTCAAGGGGATGCTATCAGGAAGGAACACACAATATTTTTTAAAATTTATATCAAATGTTTTATTTAAAGGCTGTAAACTTGAAAAAAGAAGAACACAACACAGATTACATTATGATGACCAAGGCAGTGTTCTACATGACAAAAATCAAAACAAATCGATACAGTAAATATACCAGCGGTGATCACAGTATTTGAAATTTAACCCAAGATACATATGTATAAAATGATCTGACCACAGGGTTGTGCAAAATAAAATTTTTTTAGAACACCAGAATGGCAACCATTCTGACTATAAATTGACTTATTCCCCTAAAGAGTATTTTGAGACAATTTCTATATGACACAAAGAGAACTGACATAACATTTAAATACTACAAAAATAGTTGAAAACATATTTGTAATGCAAATCTGTATAAAATATACAGTTAATTTTATGACTTAAAAAATTGAAAAACAAAAGACCACCATGAATAATGGTGAAAATCTCATCAAAGAAAAATGCTCATCATTTGGATATCGTTGGCAGAAAATGGATATGATTTTGTTGAGGGGAACAAAGAAGGTATCTAATGAAGTCATTCATGCAAAATTTGTTCACAGATGTTGATAAAGTGGTAAATTTCCACTTGTACCATCTTAAAATATTATACCATGAACATACTTTCTACTATTTAACTGGAGGACGAAAGAATATTTTGAAGAAAGTATTTCTTAAAATGAGGTCCAAAGGCCCAAAAGAATTCTAATGCGGGCTCAGTAAGACACATATTAAACAGGGCTGGGGATTTAGCTCAGTGGTTTCACCACCTGCTGCACAAGCGCAAGGACTGGAGTTCAATCCCTGGTACCAAAAAAAATAAAAAAGAAAAAAGATACATAGTAAACAAACGCCCTGTGTGATTACTCTACATTCTGAATGCCCTACGGAAAAGAGCAACACTTAAAAGCAAGATCATGAACATATTTCTGACATGTTAGAATTCTCTATAAGCTTATGTTGTGAATACTTCTTTTTGTTTTAAAATAAGTTCCAGGCATTAAGAGAAACATACATGCCTCGGAAATGAATATGTAAATGTCCATAAACATTTTTGTTTGATGTTTTCATTAGTTTTAAATTAAATTATATGAAGAAAAGACAATGCATGACTATAAGCTTTGGAAAACTAGTATTTCTCATGAAATGGGGCATCTGAAAAAGATTAAAAGATAATTTCTTAAATGTTTACAAATTTTAAATTGTTTTACATTTGAAAACAGATCATTAACTAAAATTAAATTAAGATTGTTCCATTATAACTTACTTACATTTAGATGACAATGGTTACCTTGCAAATCCTTGGCATAAAAATGACACTAAAACAGAAAGATGCTATATAGCATCTTAATTTTAGTTAATGATCAAGTTTTAAATTCAGAAAGATTTAAAATTTGTAAAACATTTATGAAATTATCTTTTTATTTATTTTTTGGTACCAGGGGATCTAACTTGGGTCCTTGCACTTGCGCAGCAGGTGGTGAAACCACTGGACCAAATACCCGGCCCAAGAAATTACCTTTTAACCATTTTTAGATGCCCCATTTCATAAGAACTATTACCTTTCCAAAGCTTGTGGTCGCATATTGTCATTTCTTCACATAAAAAAGATACAAGTATATGTGTTTTTGTTCAAAATTGTTGCTAATGTTTGGATTTTCCTGAAGACTACATAAACAACCCAAAAGGTACAGGTGATGTGTTTGGACAGAAACTAGCATAGGTAAGATATTTTTCTGAAAAGTCAAATTGTTTTCTTCTATCAAAAGTAAAAAGAAAAAGTATTATGCATTATTTCCCACTCAACAAATAGAATGCATATACATGTGGTTAACAAGTGATTGCCTCCTTGTTATTTAAATCAGTTCATAAAAATCTAATCTATGAATAAAAAATTCCACATTCTCTACTATAGACATAAGAATCAAGTATTACATCTAAATATAACTTCAAAACAATAAATTAAAATTAGCTTCCATAAAATTCTGAAATGGTTAATTCTATCCAGGCTGGTAACAAGTTTTTCCAAGCACTAAATGGCAACATAAGCAAAATGCATAGTTGAAAAATGAGGATCAGACCCATTCTTCATACATCGTAAGGCAATATACTCAAAACCTGCAAATTCATATCCATCAAGCTCCCTCACCATGTCATTATCATCTGGGGTGAGCCAGGCAGGTTCATTAGTACATTGAGGATCAAAGTTGTCCAAATCGAATCCCTGAGATATTTGGTTTAAAGGGAGGTACCACCTGCTTTCCCTCCATCATGTCCCAGTCCACATTTTGAAAGAATGGATGCTCCTGAACATCAGCAAAGCCCCTGTGAGGATGGCAACCAGTTGTTCTTTTGGGTCCCTGTTGAGAAAACTCTCCAGGACACTTGCAGCTTTTAGAGACAGACAACGAGGTATGAAAATGTCTCTTTCCAAAATTATTTGCAAGATATTATTGATTGAGTTTTCATAAGAGTTATCAGAGCTCTCATCAAGATGGAATTTAGACTATCTGATCATCATCTCATACATCAGTACTCCAAGAGCCCACCAGTCCACACCAAAACCATAATCTTCCCCTCTTACAATTTCTAGAGCCAGGTAATTAGGAGTGCCACAGAAAGTGCTGGTTGTATCTCCTGGCTGTAAGCCTTCCTTACACAAGCATAATCAGTGAGTTTAATGTGCACTTCTGAGTGCAGTAATACATTTTCCAAGTTGAAATTTCTGTAAAGTATTCCTTGCTGATGAAGATAGTTGAGGGCTAAACTGATTTCTGTAGAGTAAAACCTGGGATGTTCTTCAGGAAGCATTTTTTGCTGGTGCACATGAAACATCAGATCTCCCCCATTTACATAGTCTAGAACAAAGAACACTCTACTTTCTGTCTGGAAGCAAGAATGCAGTCCAACAAGAAAAGGACAATTGGATGCCTGCTGTAAAACCTGCTTCTCTGTCTGTACCCGATCAATGTTGACATGCTCTTTTTTCACTGCTTTCATTGCATATATACGATCTGATTTTTTTCAGTTGAACCAAAAGTACTTTCCCATAACTTCCTCTGCCAATCACTTGGAGCAAGTCAAAGTCCTCAAGACCTAAACCAGATGAAGCTTTGGCACTTTCCCCAGTGTTCCCTGCCTCATTCTCTTCATCAACTTGTTCTAAAGCCTCATGAGTTGAAAGGTTATGTGGGATCACTGTATGTGCAGGGTCTGAAGCTATGGATGATGGGTCAACTGGCACCATGGTCTCTGATGGTAAAGAATGCTGTCCACATTCAATTGTGACAAGTTTGTGGCACTTCTTGTGAACCGAGAGTTTACAGTTGGTGCACATATACACCTGGCGGCCAAGTCCCCCTACATGGTCTGTGCAGACAGCATAGCAAGCCTGCCTGCTGAAGTTTTTGGCCTGAAAAGCATGGCCATTTGCACAATACAGTTTCTCCAGCAGCCTGCAGCTTTGTGGTGGACGGATTTCTCTTCTGCTGGCAGGGCACTTTAGGATGTTCTGGTATAAAAGACGATGCCTGCGTTGAGAGCTTAGAATCCTCCTTTAGCTCAGACAGCCCAATGGCTTCTTCTAACTACAACTGAGGTGACACAGTATACAGTCTCCTTCCTCCTCTACCCAGTGTGTGATAAAAAGCTGTTTATTGTCCAAACACCACACATCTCACTCTTTATCACACAGGTCCTCCAAGGAGCTGGAATTCTCAAGAGACCTTGTCATGATGTCTCTTCCCCAAATCAGGGCCAATCAGGTAGAGGTGTGGGTGGTGAAGGTGCCTGGGAAGAAGGGACCATAGACAGGTTGGCTGCCCAGGGAAACAGGCAGGAAGGGCTCAGAGAAGGAGTGTGGCCTGACTGGCTGCAGGGACCACACTGGTCGGAATTCTCCAAGGCTCTCTGAGAAGTTGTTTCCAATAGTGGTGGCCAGGCCTGGATGTAGACCAGGCTTCTCTGTATCTCTGGCGGGCCAGTGGCTTTGACTTCTGTCTCCCCACCACTGAACTCCCACTTTGTGGCCTATATCTAGCAGAAATAGAGGGCTGATTGTGCTCCCCATCTACTAACAGGAGCAAAAACATTGTAACCTTGGCTTGACATTGTAACCCAAGTGTAGGGGGGGAATAACCAGATGGGCCTCAGTATGAGACCCATAAGCCCTAAAGCATGGCATGGAAAATCATCTCTGACTGAATACCAGAACTGTAGATCATAGAAATTACTCACTCAATAACAAAGTAACATTTTCTTGACTCAATCTCTTTTTCTTATTTTGTATTGTTTTTATCTTTTCTTCATCAGATTCTTTTAATGGCATGGAGGTTTTTCTCACTTTTTTGTCTTAATTTTATTTTTTGCCTCTCATTTTTTCTCTTCTGACTTTTTTCTCTTCATTCTTTTTTTATCTCTTGTTTTTGCTGTTTATCTTTTTTCTTCTTTTTCTTCTTTGTTTTTTCCAGTGAATATTTTTTCACAATTATTTCCTTTTACTCCTTAATAGGACCCTCTATCTTACTTTCTCTTTTCCTTCTCATACCCCATCAATTACTTTTTTGAATCTTGCTTTTTATATTCCCCACTCTCTCCACCTTCATTAGAATGAGAACTCTGCTTTATTAACCTCTAGGTAGCTAACTTTACATGATTCCTGTTGAATACTGTGCTATTGTTAGAAGAATAAAGTTGTTCCATTCACTGTAGGTCAATAGTAGGACAATATTTGGTTTATTTAGTGTTCAAACTATAATTATACAACTTGTTCCTATAGACAAGTCTGGTACAGTGGTACCTTGCTTCACAAACTTAATTCTTTCCACAATTCTGGTTGCAAACCAAATTGGACAAGAGCCAAATCAAATTTTCCCATAAGAGAAACATTGAACCTAACCAAGGAATTTGATTAGGTTCCTGTCCAATTCAGTTTGCAACAGAATCATGGAATGAATTAAGTTCATGAACTGAGGTTCCACTGTACTTTGTTGGTCCTTAGGTTTTACCATGTTGAGTTTGTGTTTAGTGCTATAATTGATGCTGATTTTACTCTTGTAGCCAAAATGTCATAGCTGTTGCTATCAATTGGTTTTATTTATTTAGATTCCTGAGGAGTCATTAACAATATTGTACCCATTTTGGGAGAACTGAATACTGGGTGAAAATGCCATCACTTGCCATCTCAAGGAAATGGAGGTGGTTGGAACCTGTAACAGAGGCAAGGGCCAGTAGGTAGCCACACTCAGAGGACACCACTCAAATTAGACATGAAGAAATGTTTCCATACTAGAAAAAAAGAAAAAGCTTTCCACTACAATAAACTCATAAGCCTCAACACAAACAAATAAACAAAAGTAGAAGCATGAAAAGACAAACCAAGAAAATGCCTCCCCAAACTCTCAACTTCCCCAAAGCAGATCCATGGGGTGTGGAAGGTGAGGAAACCAAAGGCCTCACACTGAAATGATTTCCAATTTCAAATTATGTCAAAGGGAGAAAACAAAACAGTTCAGTAAAGCAACTGGCGAGATCTCATAAGATACAAGTAGCAAGATATTAAGCCAATTATATGAAATCATCAGCAAGTCCAAAGAACACTAATAAAAACATGCAAGAACTAAACAAAATGATGAAAATATGTATGATCAGAATAGTAAAGAATAAAGGTTTATAAAACTGCTTCAAATAGAAATTCAGGAGATTAGAAATTCTACTGAAAGTAATGGCAGCCAAAGTGACTGACGTGAGGACAGTCTCAGAACTAGAAGATGGAGCTGTTGTCGGTGACCAAGTAATGACAGACATCTTAAAAACAACAAAAGGCCATGAAAATTGGATCCAACAGCTCCTAGATGATGCAAAAAAGACTTAAGATTAATCTGAATAAGTAAAAAAACAGAAGATAGGACTAATGGCATAAAAACCCTATTTTCTGAAATAATAGCCTAAAACTTTTGAAATAAGGTAAAAGGATTTCTCATACAAATAAGCGAGGGACATGGAACCCCAAAAATCTATGATCAGAAAAAAACTTCCCCATGACACATCATAATGAAAATCTCAGAAGTTCAACATGAGAATAAAATCTTAAAAGCAATTAGAGAAAAGCAAAAAATCACTTAGAAAGGTAAACCCTTTAGAATTGCATCAGACTTCTTGACACAAATCTTAAAGGCCAGGAGAGTGTGGAGTAAAGTGTTTCAAACCCTAAAAGAGTACAATTTCCAACACAGGATGATCTATCCTGTAAAACTGTCTTTCAAAATTGATGGAGAAATAAGATACTTTTGTGATAAAAGAACCAAAGGAGTTCATGACCACCAAACCAGCTCTCCACAAAATTCCCAAGCATACTGTAGAAAGAGACAGTGAAGCTGACAATGGCATAATGTCTAATAGAGTGAATATGGCATGTAGGGTTAGCAGTTAAGTGGAAGGAAAAGATGAGGAATCAACAATAGGAAAATAAGGCAACTACAGCAAAAAGACAGTACATATTAGTAATAAATCTCAATGTAAATGGTCTCAGTCCCCCAATCAAAAGACGTAGACTGGCAGAATGGATCAAGAAACAAAATCCAGCCATACGCTATATAGAAGAAGCACATTAAGTCCAAAAAATCTAATAGACTAAAAATCAAAGGATGGAAAACAGTATTGCACATAACAAGAACTTGAGAAAAACCAGGTGTGTCTATCTTATACAGTAGTAACTTGATGAACTTACTTTCTTCTAAAATTTTGAAAAAGGTGGTCACTTTTGTGTATGTGTGGGGAAAGAGGTATTGTGGTTGTCACTTGATGCAGAGTTTGCCAAGAAACCAAAATTTTGGGCCAGGGATTTGCCTCAGTGGTGCCACCCCCTGTTTCAAAAGCGCAAGTTCCCAAGTTTGATCCCTGGTACAAAAAAACCACAAAAACAATTGGCCAACACTTCTATGTGTGAACCAGATTGTTTGCAACAAAAGCATTCTTAAACTGAGGTACCACTGTATTCAGAAAAAGTAAATGAACTTTATGCCAGAACTGATTAAAAGAGTCAAAGAAGCTTACTAAATATTGATTGAGACAACAATCCCCCAGGAAGAAGTGACAATTATTGAAATCTATGCATCAAAAAATGGTGCACCCAATGTCATAAAACAAATATTATTTAACATAAAAGGTCAGATAAATATAAACATAATTTTAGTTGGGAAAACGAAAAATGCTGCTATCATAAATAGAAAGATCAACTAGACAAAAAAATCCCAAAGAAATATCGGAATTGAACAGTATCTCAAGCAAAAGGACGTAATAGATATATAGACTGTTTAATCCAACAAAAAGGGAACACACATTTTTGTCAGAAGTACATAGGACATCCTCTAAAATAGGCAACATCTTAGTCAATAAATCAGTCATAAGTAAATGTAAAATAATTGAAATTATACCATGCATATTATCAGATCATAGCACAATGAAGTTAGAAATCAATGACAAAAGAAAAAACAGAAATTATGAAAATTCAAGGAAATTCAACAATAGGGTACAGAAAAGAATCAATGACAAAATAAGATGGTTTTATGTACTAAACAATAATGCTAGTACAGCATATCAGAACTTATGGAATACAGTAAAGGCAGTCCTAGAGCGAAGTTTGTAACTGTGAATGCCCACATCAGAAAAATAGAATGAGCCCAAATAAATAACCTAACAATGCACCTCAAAATCAAGAAAATCCAAAGCCAAAGTTAAAGGAAGGAAATTATAAAGATCAGAGGAGAAATCAATCAAATTGACACCAAAAATAAAAGAATTAATTAATCTAAAATTTTATTCTTTGAAAAAATAACCAAAATAGATACACCCTTAGCCATACTTTTTTTTTTTTTAGTTTATTGGTATATTTTAGGCATATAATACAATGACATTCATCATTGGGAATTTGTACCTTCACACAATATATCTTGGTTCTTATTTTTTCTCCATTCCCCTGCCCTCCCTTCAACCCCTTCATCCCTCCCTATTCACAAAGACTTCATTTCCATTTTTTCCTTTTCTCATATTTATTCCTTTCTTTGCTTTCCTTTGCCCTACCCTACCAGTTCCCCTTCCTCTTTATACCTTTTTGTCCTATTTTACTTTATCTATTATACAGTTTGATCCTTATTTACACTTTTAGTTTCTCACACCAGAGAAACTGTTTAGTATTTCCTATGTGAGTCCTATTTATTTCACTTGAGTATGGCTGCAATGTTCTATAATTTAGCTATAAATGTCTCTAGTTTCTCATTTTTATGTCAGAGTAGTACTCCATTTTATCACAAAAACACATCTTCTTTATCCAGTCTCCAGTTGATGGGCAACTGGGCTATTTCCAAGTTTTAGCTATTACAAACTGTGCCACTATGAAAACAGCACGGTACTGGCAAAGAAACATAGCTGAGGATGAGTGGAATAGATTAGAAGATCCAGAAACAACTCTAGACATACTCAGTCACCTCATCTTTCACAAAGGAGACAACCACCCTCACTGGAGGAAAGCCTCTTTAATAAATGGTGTGGGGAAAAACTGGATTTCAACCTGCAAAGATTAATACTAGACTGATATCTTTCACCATACACTAAACTAAAATTTAAGTGGGTTAAATATCTAACTATTGAAACAGAAATGCTAAACTTGCTGGAAGATAGGTTAGGTAGAACTCTTGAAGACATTGATATAGGAAAAGAATTTATGAACAAAACCTCAGTAGCACGGGAATTAGCACAAAGAATCAACAACTGGGTGAGGTGGAATCTGAAGTGTTTTTTTCATCAGCATCTCTTGAATGACCAGTGATGTTGAACATTTTTTCATATGTTTATTTGCTGCTTTTACTTCTTTGTCTGAGAAATTTCTGTTCATTTCAGATGCCCATTTTTGAATTGGATCTGTAAATTTTGGGGGATCTGATTTTTTTAAGTTCTTTATATATTCTTGATACTAGTACTTTGTCTGAGGATCAGCTGTTAAAAAATTTTTCCCACATTGCAGATTGTCTCTTAGCTCTGTTGATGGTTTCTCTTGCTGTGCAGAAGCTTTTTAATAAGATGAAATCCCAGTTGTTTTTATCACAGTGACTAGAAGTCTTTTAGTAGAGATTTTTGGGCCTTCAATGTAGAGTATCATGTCATCAGCAAATAATGACAGCTTAACTTCTTCCTTTCCAATCTTTATTCCTTTTATTTCTTTCTCTTGTCTAATTACTGTGGCTAATGTTTCCAGAACAGGAGTGGTGATAGTGGACATCCTTGTCTTTTTCCTGATTTTAACATGAGATTTAGTTTTTGACTGTTTATCATGATTTTGGCTGTTGGTTTTTCATAGGTAGCCTTTATCTGGTTGAAATAAAGACCATCTATCTATTCCAATTTTCTGTAGGGTTTTTATAATGAAAAGGGTGTTGGATTTTGTTGTACACTTTTTCTGCACCTATTGAGATGATCATATGATTTTGTCCTTTGACTTTGTTAATATAATGTATTATATTTATTAATTTACATATGTTGATTCATCCTTGCATCCCTAGGATGAATTCCACTTGTTTAGGGTGTATGTCTTCTTGATCATCCTCTGTATTCTGTTTTCCAGAATCTTACTGAGGAGTTTTGCATCTATGTTCATTAGAGAGATTGGTCTGTGGTTTTCTTTTTTGGTTGGGTCTTTCTCTGCTTTTAGAATAAAACTTGGAATGAATTTGGGAGTATTGCTTCCCTTTCAATTTCATTAAAGAGTTTGAGAAGTAGTGGAATTAGCTCTTTCCTAAATTTCTTGTAGAATTCACCAGTGAAGCCATCAGGACCTGGGCTTTTCTTTGTTGGTAAATTTTTTATTACATTTTCAGTTTCACTGATTGAAATCAGGGTGTTTAGAATTTTTGTATATTCTTCATTCAACTTTGGTAATTTATATGTATCTAGGAATCTGTCCCTTTCTTCTGTGTTTTCCATTTTATTGGAGTATAGGTTCTTGAAGTAGGTATTGATGATTCTTTGGATTTGTGCTGGATCTATTGAGATTTTACCCTAATTGTTCCTAATTGCATGGGTTGGAGCCTTTTCTTTCCTTTTTTTGATGTTTGGCTGAGGGTTTGTCAATTTTATTTATTCTTTCAAAAAACATACTCTTTGATTTGTTGATTATTTGTATCATTCTCTTAGTCTCCATTGCATTGATTTCTGCTCTGCTCTTCATAATTTCCTCACTTGTATGAGCTTCAGGCTCATGTTGCTCTTCTTTTTCTAGGAGCTTGAGGTTCTGCATTAGGTTATTTGTCTGAGTTCTCTCTGTTTTCCTAATATGGGCATTCACTGCTTTGAATTTCCCTCATAGAACTGCTTTCACTGTGTCCCATAAATTCCTGTATGTTGTTTTGGCATTATCATTTAATTGTACAAAACTATCTAATTACTTCATTAATTTCCTCTGTAACCCATTAGTTGTTCATTAGAGTGTTATTCAATTTCTACATGCTTATGAAGTTCTTGCAGTTTCTTATGCTATGGATCTCCAATTTAATTGCACCATGGTCTGATAATGTACAGGGGATAACTTCAGTCCCTTTGCATTTACTTAAACATGTTCTATGATCTAGTGTGTGGTCTATTTTGGAGAATGACACATGTGCAGCTGAAAAGAATGTGTATTCTAATTTTGTTGGGTGGAATACTCTGTAGACATCTATTAAGTCCCCGTGTTCAAAAGTTTGGTTCAGTTCTCATGTTTCATTGTTGATTTTCTGCCTAGATGATCTGTTTATTTGTGACAGTGGGCTATTGAGATCCCCTGCTACAATTGTATTAGTGCTTATTTGGTTTTTCATGTCCATTAATATTTATTTTATATAGTTGAGTGCACTTGTATTTGGTGCATATATATATATTTCTGATTGTTATCTCTTGCTCTTGGATTGTTCCCTTTACAAGCATGTAGTGACCTTCTTTGTCTCTCTTAATTAGTTTTGGTTTGAAATCTGTTTTGTCTGCCAATAAGATAGTTAGCCCCTCTTTTTTCCAGTTTCCTGTCACATGGAGAACTGTTTTCCACTCTTTTATTTTCAGTCTATGAATTTCTTTTTGAATTAAGTGTGTTTCTTGTATACCGCTTATTGTTGGATTTTAGTTCTTGATCCATTCTGCCAGTCTATTTCTTTTGATTGGTGAATTGAGGCCATTAACATTGATGGTTGTAACTGATATAAATTGACTTATCCTTGTCTTGATATCTTCCTGTTGTGGGGTCTTTAATTTCCACCCCCTTTTACTTTAATTTTTTGCCTTATCTGATAGCTTTGCTCTGTTGGGCCTCATGGAGTTGTGACTCTCCTTGTCTTTTGCTAGGATATTGTTTAGAATTGTTTGGTGTGCTGGTTTGGCATTTATGAAGTTTCTGAGGTGTTCTTTGTCATGGAATGTCGGGAACAATGCTACATAATTTTAGGGAAAAATCATTTGATTAGGCCTGCTTCTCCTTCCTACAGGCCAGCTATTGCATTTTGAGATATAATTCCATTTTGGCCCTTGCATGATTTGAGTAAAAGTCTGCGTTGGCACACCATCAACTGGCACTAAAGCCCAAGCCCTCCACAGGAGGTCCTCTATCTGGTGAAAGAGTAATGCTGGGCAACAGGCCTGCCTGCTTAAATATGAAGTTACCCATGCCCGATAACATATCAATAGTAACTTCTCCCAACTGAGCATCTCCCTGAGCATTTTTATGAGCCTGTTCCCTGATTATTGAATGCAGTTCCACCTCAAAATGGAGATACTGAGTGGGGGACAGGCACATTTTTGCAAGATGAAAAACATCATGCAGAACCAGAGAATAAGTCTGAAGTACGTTGTCCAACAAACCCACTGTATAGGGACTTTGGACACCATTAGTTAGCATGCTCTGCCCAAGGTCCTTTAGGATGTTAAAATCAAATGAGGCGTGAACATACATGTCCACCTCTGTGTTGCCAGGATCAGGTAAAATTGAGATAGGAAAGCACAAAGTGTCTCCAACTGCCTTGCTTGATGTCACAGCCTTTTGCAGGGTAAAATTACATCCCAAGAAAACTATTTTTGCAATTTGTTCTAGATATAACTGTAGAGATTTCACTAACTGGTTAGTTAAAAACAACCATTCCATGGGAAAGACCTGTTTCTCATATCTATTAAACCTGTAGGTGAGTGGGGGGTGTTAAGCACAAACAAATGAGCTGGATAATTAGAGTTTATATGAAAAACCTGACAGTTACATATGCTTTGTTCTATTAATTGTAACTCCTTTTATGCCTATGGAGTTAATTTTAGTGGGGAATTTAAATCAGAATCTCCCTGTAATATTTTGTACAAATTCTGCAATTGAAAAGTTGCTATTCCTATTTTAGGCCTAATCCAATTAATATCACCTAATAATTTTTGAAAATCATTTAACATTTTTAATTTATCTGTCCTAAATTGTATCTTTTGTGGCTTAACCGATCGCTCTGCTAACAAGGTACCCAGGTAAGTATAAGGCTCAGATAGTTGGACCTTTTTGGGTGCTATGCACAATCCTAAATGCACTAAATCCTTCTTTGCAACAGCAAAGGCCTGTAAAAGTAGCTGTTGTGTATTCACAGAGATTAATATGTCATCCATATAATGTGTTAAATATACAGTAGGAAATAATTTACAAGTAGCTTCAAGAGTCTGTGCTACAAAAAGCTGACACAATGTGGGGCTATTAGCCATTCCTTGAGGCAACACAGTCCACTGAAAGTACTTCATGGGCTCTTTAAAATTCATACTAGGTAGTGAAAAGGCAAATGGAGGTCAGTCACTTGGTCACAAAGGAAGGTTAAAGAAGCAGTCTTATAAATCTATAATTATAAGTGGCCACTTCTGGGGAATTGCCACTAGGTTTGGTAAGCCAGGTTGCAGTGCCCCCATTGGAATGAGGCTTGCATTAACTGCACGTAAATCCTGAAGCAAATGCCATTTGCCTGACCTTTTAGGAATAACAAAGATAGGTGTGTTCCAAGGGCTCACAGATGGTTCTAAATGCCCTTTGCTAAATTGTTCTAATATGAGTTGCTCTAGAGTAGTTATTTTCTCTGTGGTAGGGGCCATTGATTAACCCGAATGGGATCATTTGATTTCCATTATAAAGGCAAGGCTGCCTTGGGTGGAGAAACTTCTTCAATAGCCCCAACTGAAAATTTTGATCATATCCAATTCCAAAGCAATTATTTTTTTGTTTCTGTTCTATAGGCTGTGTTCATCCCTGAGGTTGCTTGCCTAATCCTTTTCCTGGTTCATATACCATTTTAGACATCATCTGTTGGCCTGGTGAAGTTTCAGGGGGCAAAGTAGTCACTAAGACTCTCCATTCTTCCAATAAATCTCTGCCCCATAAATTTACAGGTATGGGAGCTATGTAAGGACAAATATGTCTCAATTGACCATCAGGCCCTTTGTAAGGCAGGGGAATGGAGCTTTGCAAAACTTGTTGGGGGGTGCCAAGGCCTACCAGAGATGTTTAGTTGGTTTTTTTCCCCCAAGATGATGGCCAAAAACATGTGCCAATCACGAACACATCCGCGCCTGTGTCTATCAATCCTGTAAAGAATTTGCCATAAAACAAAAAGAAAAGGCCATATGTCAAAGAACTGCTCTCTTTTCTATTGGACATATTTGATCACATACCAATCTTCCTGGACCACTTTCCTATGGCAATGCACAAGCAGATTGGCTTATAGGTTACCTTACTGCTTTTGATCAGGCTAAGGAATCACATAGTTATTTCCATCAGAACTCCAAGGCACTACAACATGATTTTCAGCTATCTCAAGCTCAGGCATGACAGATAGTTATGGCCTGTCCTAGTTGCCAGCCGATTCCACTGCCCACTCCCCCTGAGGCAACTGACTCTTGAGGCCTAGCCACTAATATGATTTGGCAGATGCATGTGATGCATGTCCCCTCTTTTGGAAAGTCTTGATTTGTACATGTCTCTATAGATACATTTTCACACATGATACAGGCCACGTGTCACTCTGGTGAGAAAAGGCACCATGTTCAACAACACTGCTTGTCCACCTTTGCTGCCATGGGAGTGCCCAAAAATGTTAAAACTGACAATGGTCCATCATGTGTTAATAAATTTATCCAAAAAATTCTTTCTTATTTGGCTTGTTAAGCACAGTACGGGTATCCCGTATAATCCCCAAGGATAAGCCATAGTAGAAAGAGCCCATGCCACCCTCAAATATCAATTGCTTAAACAATCACAAGGAAATAAGCTGCCTCCACAAGCCCATTTAGATCTAGCTGGTTTTGTACTTAATTTTTTGATGCCTGTAGCAGGCTTCACACAACCGCCTGCTATGCTCCATTGGCATGCAGATGCCATGACTAAGACTTTCAAAAGACCACAAGTCCTTTGAAAAGATGTCCAAACAGGTAAGTGGAATGGCTCTGCTACCTTAATAACTTGGGAGAGAGGTTTTGCCTGTGTCCTGACAGATAATGATGAAACCTTGTGGCTGCTTTCCCGGAATGTGAGACCATGGGTCACGCTGGTGGAACCATCAACATCTCAGAGAATGGGTGATAGCACCCCAGCTGAGAGCGATGAGCCAGCTGCACCTGAGTGACCAACCTCACCAGCGATGACCAACAAATCCACAGCAGTGTCCAGAACTGAGATGATGCCCTCAGAGGAAGAAAAATATAGATTTATTAAAAAGGGGGGGGACAATTTGAAAATGTTCTTTTCACATTTACAGGTATAAAACTGCTTGCATTCCTTCATTCTAATCTCAAGAGATCTCTGTTAATTGACTACAAAAGTTTTTGACCAGTCTTATATACAATTATAAACCTAAAATCCATAAAAGAGATATTATAATTTGATTTGGCCAAATATATTTGAGTGCATTCTAGTTTTATAAATTGTCTTATATGTTTGTCTGTTGTCTGTCTTTACAGTTGAGCTCAAAAATGTTTTTCTTCTCTTTTCCTTTTCACATTTAAAAAAAAATTGTTTTTCTCTCTTAAAAGATATTCACCTATTATTAAATTGGCTTACAGAAAAATGTTATTAAATTAAAGGCATGCCCTTCTTCCCCCAGGTTGCTAACTGATCAAAGTGCCACCGAGATTTATTTATCAAAGTAAATAGAGACCATCGGTACTCCCTATGGTAAATAAAGAAGTGGCCACCCAGAAAATAATTATTCTGGTCTTAATTCACTAAAGATACGCCCTAGTAATTTTCATAATCTTATGGGAGACAGACCACAATAAATACTGTCTCACTATGTTATTATAAATTGATTACATTGGTTATCATTGAAATTTAAGTTCTAAATATGTTATTATAAAATGTTTATATTAGTTGAGTTCTAAAAATGTTATTGTGATATGTCTACATTGGTCATCTTCAAAAGATTAATTTCTGTGGCATAAACAAAAGAGTGTTATTAGAAAGATGCTAGTACCAAACTACATTGAAGAACATAATGTTTTGTATAACTGTGATATTTATTACTGCTTCTTTTCTGGAGTACAAAATATATTCATGCCCTCTAATTGTATGGGTTTTCCAACACATTGTTTATGATAATAACCTTTTGATTCAAATATTGGCCTTTCTCTTATGCTCCAGCCACCTATGATAATAAGCACATTTGTAGGCTGATTTATTTTCCTTAGATGACATCCTATAAAAAGATAGCTACTTAGGGATCCAACCACAAGAACAACCATAATTGGCAATAATAACAGTTTAACTATATTTTTATTTCAAAATGCTTAATATCCAGGTAAAATTATAATAGTTGAGTTCACTACTCCTCTTATAATGCTAATGTTATTGATTTTCTCTTCTGGGTGTTCAACAACCAAAGTATAGAGACCAAAACTAAAAAGATATCTGGACTAGAAGACAGCCAATATTTTGGCCCTGGCCCTCCAAGGTCAACAACAATAACAAACAGATCTAGGACATGAGGGAACCTCCTCCAAGATTCTGCATCTTTGGTGAGCCACCCAACCTCCTGAGTAGGGAGGTTGCTGAACACCAAAACAGTAAAGATCCAACAAAAAGTGTTCCAAAGGAATGTCACATGGAGGAAAAAATCTCCCATGCTTTCTCAGAAAGCAACATGGTTAAGCAAGGCCGTGACATATCCTGATGGCTAACACTGACAGAGGAGCTAAAAGACTCTATGAATGGTTCCAAGACAGTACCTGTGGAGAGTTAATTGACCTTTCAAGAGGTTAATTTTATTTAATATAGGTCTCACTGTAACTTGGTCTTAAACACCCAGTAGAAAAGTATAACAGAAGATAATATTTGAGTTCAACAAAAGTTTTAAGTTTTTTAGCCAACATTTAAAATAACTTACTATATTTTTAATCCTTTTACAGCCTCAATTAAGAGAAATTATGCTTATTATAGACAGCTAAGCCAGTCAAACACACTATAGATCCTCACAATATATAAGGATGAGCCATTGTTGGGTGTGCTCACTTTTCCTAAAAACACCCTCAAATAAAACAAAAAGAAAGGGAGATATGTCGGGAGCAATGCTACATAATTTTAGGGAAAAATCATTTGATTAGGCCTACTTCTCCTCCCTACAGGGCAGCTATGGCATTTTGAGACATAATTCCATTTTGGCCCCTGGTCACAACTGAGACCTCAGTGATCTGGTGATGCTATGATGCTCCAGGACAAGATCACACCAGTTGAAGACATCCTGGGAGGAACAAAATCCTCATCTACTCAGTTCCTCATTGTTCTTGGACTGTTACATCTTGTTTGTCCTGATCTACTGAACTCTCTGTCCTGAGTCATTTGTTACATTTGTTTCTCCTGATGTACTGAATAAAAGGTGCAGCAAGCTCGGGGGCTTTCATCTTTGCTGTCCAGAGTAGCACTGATCAGACCCAAAGCTCAGCTTCTTCTCAAAGTCTTATTTTTCTACCTTTCCTATAATTTGCCTTGTGCTGCTGTGGCTCACAGGATACTAGGACTCACTGCAGAGGTTCTAGTAATGTCCCATTTCCCTGTTCCCTACAATGGAAGTATCTTATTTCCCCATTAATTTTGAAAGATAGTTTTGCAGAATACATCATTCTATATTGGAGGGTCTTTTCTTTTAGGGCATGAAATACTTCACTCTAGGGTCTTCTTGACTTGATGGTTTGTGTTGAGAAGCCTGCTGTGATTATGGTGGACTTTCCTTTTTATGTAATTTGTTTTTTTTCTCTAAGTGTTTTTAATATTTTTTTCTTATTGAATTTCTGGAACCTTGACTATTACATGACTTGGTGTAGTTTTTTTTTTATCATGGCTAGTTGGAGTCCTATATGCCTCACTTATCTGTATTTCAAATTATTTTCCCCTGCTTGGGAAGTTTTCTGCCATTACTTTTGTGAAAATTTTTTTATGTTGTTTGCACTACCTCCTGCTTTTTATTGACCCCAGTCAGTCTTATATTATTCTTCTTTGCATCATCTAGCAGCTGCTGAATTGATTCCTTGCGGTCCTTTGCTATTTTTAAGAAATCTCTCTTTTCATAGTCACTAACCACAATCTTGTCTTCTATACCTGATATTCTGTCTTCACATTGGCTCATTTTACTGTGAATACTTTCAAGAGAATTTTTAAACCCCTGGATATCTGTTTAAATCTGTTTCATGGATTCCATTTCTTTCCTGTTGGGCATTCATGGCTTCCATTTCTTTTCTATGCTGGGTATTCATGGCTTCCATCATGGTCCTGAGCTCATCTATTTTTTTATCTGTTTCATTCTAGAGCCTCTAATCATGTCTTTCACTCTGCTCACCATCTCTGTAGTTATCTGGAAAATTATTTCTGTTTTGAATTTTTCTAGAGCTTCATTCATCTGTTTTATTACTTTCCATGCTATCAGTTCAGGGTTTCCAGGTGGTTGACTACCAAGTTTTTCCACCTCTTTGCCCCCAGAATTTACCTTTGGTGAGCTGGAAGTCTAGGTTTGTGCCTTGGTTAGCTATCTTCTCATTTCCATTTTTGTTGTTGGTGCTGTTTTGGTTTAATTCCTGGGTTGATACTTCAATATTGCTTATTGTGAGTATCTTTATTGCTTGTATTTAGAACTCTTATGGAATAATTGCTTCTCAAAAGTGTCTTCTAGGTATAGCAGGTCTTTAGGTTTTGAGTCTCTAATGAGTCCTAGACAACCTCATTTTCAGTATACCAAGGAGGATAACTGATTAGATCAATCTCAACACCTTAGCCCAAGTGATACAATCAGCATCAACAATAGCATCAAACACATCTTAGAAACTGACAATTTGTGGTAGCTATTAATCTATCACCTTTAACCAGGTGTATTAGATCAAAATTGAAGACCAGCCATAAATATGTTTTTAGTAAATAAACCCTTCAATATAGCAAGTTTACCCTTCAGGATGAGTACATAGAAGGAGTTGGGAAGGGAGGGATAGAGACATAGAAGGAGAGGGAAAGGTTAGAAGTGAAGTTAGAGCACAGAGGAAGATCACACAATTTTTGGGTAACTGTTGGAGAAAAGAGGAAAAGACAGAGTGAAGGAACAAAGACAAGAAAAGAATGAACTAATGGCAGTAGTGAAGATAGAAGCTGTACTCACCTTCCTATAAAAATAATGACAATCCAGAGAAGGAAAGAGAGAGAAAAAAATCTGAAATAGGACAGGAATAAGAACAAAAGGGGAGAGAAATGGAGAAAAAGAAGGGAGAGAGAGAAAAAAGAGAAAAGAAAAAGAAAAAAGAAAAAGGGCCTTCTTCATTCTATGTCTCTGATGTCACAATAGACAATCTGCAAGGTTCTACTGCAGGTTTCACCTGCCCTTCCCCCAAAGCAAGTCTGGGCTCTGAATGGAGGTGCTAATCCTACCAATTTACCAACCATGGTGGTCCAGTGCACCTTTATTGCAGAGATTTTCTTCACTTTCCCAGTGGGTTTCAATTTTCCTCAAGGAGCCTCAGGGAAGCTGTCTCTCTGTTGTTCACTTCTGCTCTATCTTCTGGAGTTCATACCCATGGCTTTTATGACCCTAGGTGTCTCTGTTGTGTGGACCCAGATATCAGCCTGGCCTGTGCACTGGACCAGAGGCATGGCCTTCTGGGGAAAGGTACCAGGTGCCAGGGCAGTGGGGACAGTGCTGGGAACCCTTAGCCATTCTAAACAGCAACAAAAAGACCCAAATCAATGCAGTTAGAAGTGAAAAATGTGATACCACAACAGGCACTGCCAAAGTAAAAATGATGATTAACAACTACATTGCAGATCTATAAAGCAAAATATTGGAGAATTCAGAAGAAGTGTATAGATTTCTAGATACATGTGTATTACCAAAATTAAACCAAGAAGATTTAAAAACTCTGAATAATCCAATATAGGTAATGAAATCAAAGCTGTTATAAATGACCTACTAACCAGGAAAAGCTCATGTCTGTATGGGTTCACTGCTGAATTCTACAAATACTTCAGGGAAATTCTAATTCCAGTACTCTTCCAATCCTTTAACAAAGTTGAAAGGGAAGGAGTACTCCCAATGTCATTCCTGGAAGCTTCCATTACCCGATTCCAAAACCAGACAAGGATCCCACCAAGAAAGAGACCAATTTCTTTAATGAACAAAGATACAAGGATCCTCAACCAGATACTGGCAAATCCAATGCAGCAACTTACAAAAAATATCATATATCATGACCAAAAAGGCTTTATCCCAGGGATGCAAGGATGGTTCAACCTACATAAATCAATAAAAGGAATGTATCACATAAACAGAAGCAAGTTCAAAAATCACAAGCTCATCTCAAGAGATACAGAAAAAACCATCATCCTTTTATGATAAGAACACTGAAGAAAATAGGAATAGGAGGACCTAATCTCAATCTAATTAAAGCCATTTATGGCAAGCCTACTGCCAACTTCATATTAAAAGGGGAAATATTGACCACATTTTTTCAACATATTATAGTACTTAAAACATTAGTAAGAGCAAGAAAAAGTAAGGCAAGAAAGTAAGGCAAGAAAAAGATATGTATAGGAAAGGAAAAAGTCAAATTATCATTATTCTCAGATGACATAATTCTCTACATAGATCTCCAAAAATCCATGGAAAGATTTTTAAATTAATAACCAAATTCAGTAATGTAGCAGCATACAAATCAACACACAAAAATCAGTAGTGTTCTTGTACACTAATAATGAACACACTGAGAAAGTAATTAGGGCGAAATACCATTTGACGTAGCACTAAGAAAAATTAAATACTTAAGAATTAACCTAACTGAGGGAGTAAAAGAGCGCTACAATGAAAACAACAGTTCTCTGAAAAAGGAAATTAAAGAAAAAAAATGATACAAATGGAAATTTATTCCTTGTTACTGGAAAGGCAGGAACAATGTTGTCTATTGGCATAGTTCCAAAACTGATGTACAGATTTAAAGAAATCCAATCAAAATTCTAAGAGTATTCTTTACTGAACTGGAGAAAACGTTCCTAAAATTTATAAGGATCCAGAAGAGATCCAGGATAGCAAACGTAACCCTGGGTAAAAAGAGGAAAGTGAGAAGCATTTTTATATTTCAAACCTACTGTGATTAAAAACTGCATGGTACTGGCACAAAAACTGATATGAGGATCAGTGGAACAGAACAGAGGATACAGAAACAACCCAAGTGTAGTCAACTACTTAATCTTTGACAAAGGGACCAAAAACACACACTGAAGGAAAGATAGTTTCTTTAACAAATAGTGCTGGGGAAACCAACTATCCACATATAAAAGACTGAATAAAGACACGTATCTCTCACCATGCACTAAACCAAAATTAAAATGAATAAAACACACTAATGTTAAACTTAAGCTGCTGGAGGACAAGATAATTATAATTCTTGAAGTCATATGCATAGACAAGGCCTTTTGGAACAGAACCCATGTTGCACAGGAAATAGTTGCTAGAATCAACAAATTGAATAATACTAAATTAAAAAGCTTCTGTACAGCAAAGGAAACAACCAACAGGCTGAAAAGACAACCTGCAGAATGGGAAAAAAAATTGCCAGTGATTCCTTAGACAGGGGACTCATATCCAGAATATATAAATAACTCAGAAAATTAGACTCTCAAAAGGAAATATCCAACCAAAATATGGGCATGCAAAATGATTGCAATTCCATTTTACCCCAGACAGAATGGTCATTATCAAAAAAATCAAATAATAACATATGCTGCAAAGGATGCAGGGAAATGGGAATCATTAAATACTCTTGGTGGGAACACAAACTAGTACAACTACTACGGGATTCAGTATGTCAGTGTGGAGACTCCTCAAAAAACTAAAACTAGAAATACCATTTACCTACCTATTGCCCTTCTAGGAATCTTCCCCAAAGAGTTAAAGACATCATAGTACAGTGATCCATGCATACCCATGTTTATAGCAGCACAATTCATAATAGCTAAATCTTGGAAGCAGCCTATATGTCCATGAACAGGTGGATGGATGAATGTGGTGTTTATATACAATGGAGTTCTATTCTGCCATGAAGAAGGATAAACTTGAATCATTTGTAGAAAAATGGATGCACCTTCACATCATAATGATAAGTAGAATAAATCAGACACAAAAGTTTAAATATCACATGATTTTTCTTATATGAGAAACCCAAACTATAAATAAAGAGCAAAATAAAAGGTAAATAATAGGAAGTAGGGAGTCAGACCTTTCTCAAATGTAAAGAGATAAAAAAATGGAAGGATGGGGAGAGAAATGAAAAAAGAATTAAGATGTGTTATGTACACATACCACCTCTGTACAAGAAAGGTAAATATTGTATATTGAAAACATGTACTACTAAAAATTTAAAAATACAAAAAAGTTTAAACTATCTTTGGTGGGACATATAGCTTCCAGTATGATAACTGTAATAAATCATCATACTAAAAATATGAGGAAAAGGGGAACATTGTAAACATTATTCCTCCTGGGAAAAATTGAACCTGCCCTTCTCTTAGGTGGGATAGAAGACACAATGACTGAAAAGATACAGTTTTTAAAAACATTACAAAGCACCCAATAAAACCAACAGCTACAATAAATTAGATGCAATGAATATGATATAGCTATATACTCTTATGGTTATGAAGAAAGTTTAATAATTTACATAAAATTTTCTTATGTATTGTTGAATGAAAAAGAAAGATCATGAAGAAAGTTAAAAAGACACAGAGGGAGTCAGAAAAAATGAGACAGAGACAGAGAAAGACATCTAAAAGGAAAGGCCTCTACATGTTTTCATAGGTCCAGGCTTAAGAAAGTGTGGATTTTCTTGTCTATTCCTTTTGTGTTCTAAGTACTCACATTTAATATGTAATGTTTTTAGTTTGAAAGGAATATTTTAATGGACCTCTCAATGTTTGATCTGATATCATGGCTCACTATAGGACATTTTGGTGTCAATGTCCTATAGCTAAGATGACTATCTTGCATTTATCATTTGTGCACTATGGACTTTTTCATCTAGTTATTTTAGATCCTAAAACTATTTTATGTCCTCCTTTGAGATGGAATTTGAGTATTGTTATTTTAAAATCCCTAACCATGTTAAAGTTTCCCTGCGTCACACGTAACTTGTCTGCCTTCAGTAAAGAGACACAGGCATGCACATGAACCTCTGGCAGTGCTTATATAGAGAGAACGAGGATGATGCTGGTGGCTGTTCTTAGACTGTAACAGAGCATCTAATCCACAGGGATCCATCCTCTCACCTTTAGGGTCTAGTCAGGTGGTGGTGAACCTATGGCACATGTGCCACAGCAGGCACACAAAGCCCTCTCTATGCAAGTCAAATTGCTCTAGTAGCTGAGCTTTGGATAACAATTGTATTTTCTAAACTAAAACCTCAGGATTTGGATTTAATTGCAATGTTGGAACTTTGTAATAAATAGGTGGCTTTGGGTTTGCAGTTTGGGCACTTGGACTCTAAAGTTCACCATCCGTGATCTAGGCAATCTAAAGATGTATGCCCGTGTTGCTGTGTCCTTGTCAAATTCAAGCTATTTCCTTTCATGATCATGACTCATTTCCCTTCTGATGAATTTATTGGCCAATCTCATTCCTCCAAATTTAACCTTTGAGCCCATGAGCAAGAGAGGTAGTTGAAAAAGTGTTTGTGTGTGTGTGTGTGTGTGTGCGAAGAAGAAAAGTGCTGTCCTTTTACACAACCAATTCCCTCAAAGAACTAACTTCTTCTAAATTGTACAGATCCTTTATTTTGACTGACTGTTGTGAAGAAGTCTGTTAAGTGATTGCTTTCTGAGCGCTGGCACGAGTGACTGATACAGGCTGATACACCCAGGTAACTGAAATAGGCGTTCACTGCCAGCTGCTGTTAAATGAACCACAGAAAGAAAGGATTAAAGTATCCTACAACTGTGATCCTGACAATGAGAATATATAGCAACACAGCAGTAAAAGGAGCATGGAGATAGGGGTATTAACTAGCTTTCTATTCTGGTTACCATTTTAAGACGAGATGGTCCTGCATTTGGGAGGTAAATCTCACTGTCATTATATATTTCCTAAAACGCATGTGATTTCTGCAAGTGTTTGCTGCTCTGAATCAGCCACATACATCCCATTTCTTTTGTTCATTTTCCTTTTCATATTCTCTCCCAGAAAAATCATTTTTCTCACCAAATTGAAAATCAGGCATGTGACATTTGTTATCAGAAATGAAAATATACTTGCCTTGCTTTTGGTAATTCATTTCTAGCTTTATGTAGCCACATTTAGTTTTATTTCTTATTTTCAAACAACTTGAACCTTTAAACCAGCCTAATACTTTTCGTGGCCAATATAGTTATCAGAGAAACTTGAGATCTTAAAACAAAGCTTGCCAAAAAATTAAGGAGGCAGATTATTACCCAATATGTCACAATAACCTGAAATCATCCATTATAAAATAATGTCCATGGCCCAATTAGCAGCTTACCTATTTTCAGCAATATCTGACACAGTATGAAACCATTACATCAGAGGCATGGGGGCAGTCTTCCAGCATTCCTGACTGTGATGCATTTGACTTAGTGAGAAGGAATCTTTGCATCAACTGCAAACAATATACAGTTGAGTATGCTGGAAAGAATCAACTGCTTTTTCCTGATGGCTGAATTTATGTGCGCTTTCACTTGGAAGTGATTTGTCCCAAATAAAAAGTAGCAGATTTACCACACATCTACTCATTACTTGCAAAAAGGCCAAATTAGATATCTTCATTGAAGATAAGAATAATTGAACTCCCTAGATAACGAAAAGTTCATGAGCTTACATTGCATTGTGTGAGCACACGTATTTTACTTAAAAAGATAATACAAAATAATCAAGAGATGAATGGTTGATATACTATCATTGACAAATACAATGTTTGAAATAAAATTGGAGGAATTATCTTGACAATTGCCTTTACAGCAAGTGAGATCAAAATGTGTCTGAAATATCCAAACAGTTGTTTTACTTATCCATGTCATTTTTGCATTTCAAATCAAGATTTTGAAATTTCAGCTATCAAAATGTATCAAATGAATAATCTTACAAAAAGAAATAGATTCATTTCATATAAGTGACATGAATTTTTTAAAAAAGAAATGAACAAATAAAAAGAGTGGATATGAATGGAACAGATAGCAATTTAGTGCTTTTGAGGCTTCAAAAAATTTTACACCAATACTTTAAATGTTAATGGTAAACAATAAGATATTGAACATTTGAGATTTTAGTCTGTTTTTTAAACAATTCTTATCACCACCAATCCATCCTTAGCTATACCTCAATTATTTATAAAAGAAAAATAGATCATATATAATAACATACATTACACTCTACTAGCAGGCATAAATCTGTTCATACATCCTTTCTTTGCAGGCATACATGCATTCATCCATTTAGTCATTCATCCACTTGATATTAATCATTCCTAGTACTAGCTGGTACTGTGATATAAACAAAAAATTCAGTTCCCTAATTCTAGGTGCTTATATTACATGTGATAAGCTGCATGATATAGTAGTTAGTGGATTAATTTTTGACTGTCACCTATTATCTGTGAGTGGAAGAGATTACTTATTTCTACCCCAAATCTTAGACTTTTTCTTTATAAACTGAGGCTTTTTCTCCCTAAGTACCACAGGGTCCATCCCCACGATACCATGATTGACTAGGAAGAATTACTCTGTGGGAGGAGTGTTAAAGCTCAGAATCTGATACCCCAAAAAGATGGCAATTCAGAAAATATCAGAATCAAGAAGTTTATACTAAGTCCCACTAGTCTTTCTCTCCTGAAACTTAGTCATAAAGGATTCTTTAACCTATCTCACCTTAAAGTAAGTCATCAGGCCCTGATTTCAGAAGAGGCTCGTCCTATTCATAGGGGCCAAGAAGAATCTGAACAACAGGCTTTGCTAAGGTTCCCCACACTTCTAAATTTATTTCTATCCAGTTATATCCTCTTTGTCTAATCATAGTTCTTCATACGTTCCATAAAAAATGCATAGTGTTATAGCTTGAGTCTATATGTTCCCCCAAAGTGTCATGTGGTCATAGGTGAGGCTTTTTAGAGGTCGCTGGATCTAGGATGTGTGATGATGGGATTAAATGTGTGAAGCTGAGACTAGGGGTGTGTGATTACTAAATTAGTCTACTGATTGGTTTGGCACAGTTCTGGGTGTGGATAATGGGAAGGCCCACCCTGGGTGTGAGTGGTACCATAAAGGTTGGGTAGCCTGGAAGGGATGAAAGGCAGAGGCAGGCTGTTGCTGCTGCATCACTTGCTGTTTTGCTGCCTCTGCCTCTCCTGCTTTTCCATGGACTCTTTCTCCTCGGCAATACCCCTTTGCCATGTGTCTCCCTGCCTTGGAGCCAACTGACTATGGACTGAATCCTTTACAAATTGTGAGCTACAGTGAACCTTTCCTCCTTTAACTTTGGGTTTTGGGTATTTTGTCTCAGCAAGGAGAAAAGTAATCAAGACACACAGTTTTCTCTGAGGTTTTATTTGTATCTTTATTTCTGAACCTGCTATGTCACACACAACTTTAGTTAAGTCAATTTGTTTGGCTTTTCTATTTATCTGTCTATTGTTATAAGCATGTCAGCTATAAGACTTATGATAAAGAAATTGAAAAGGAAATAAAATATCTTGAGACAAATTTATTTTTTATTTTTTTGGTACTAGGAATCGAACTCAGGACCTTGTGCTTGCAAGGCAGGTGTGGTGCTACAAATTTAAATGGAAATGCACATAACAAAACCCATGGAATGCAGAAAAAACACATCTACAAAAGAAGTCCATAGAGATACAGGCCTACATTAAGAAAAAAGAAATATCTCAATCAACTTAACTTTATGCTTTAAGGAACTACAAAAGAACTAAACCTGGTCACCCGATGGCAGGAAATAATGATGACTAGAAGAAAAATAGATATTAGAAAAAAATAATTAAAAAGATTAATAAAATTAAATTTGATTCTTTTGAAAGATAAAAGAACTAGCCAAAATTTTAGCTGGACTAAGAAAAAAGAGACTCACATAAACAAAAATATGAGTAAAAGAAAGATTACAATTCATAGCACAGAAATATGAAGGATAACTCTATGGAAAAGTATATAACAACAAAGTGGATAACTCCTGAGAAAATGAACAAATTCCTAAACACATAAAACCTACCAGGACAGAATCATGAAGAAGTAGAGCAAACCTAACAAGTGAGAAGACTGAATCAGCCAACAAAAACTTCCTAAAAATGAGATCCCCAGCACCTGGCTTCCCTGGTGAAGCCTACCAAATGTTTAAAGAAGAATTACTGAAAATGTTTTCAAACTTCCAAAAATTCAAAAATGAAGGGACATTCCAAACTCATTTTTGAAGCCATCATTACCCTAATACCAAAGCCAAACAAGGACACTAAAAAAAAAGAGAAGTATAGACTAATAATATTCCTGATGAACATAGATGCAAAGTCCTCAAGAAAATATTGCTAGCAAACTGAATTCAACAGCATACTAAAAAGCTCATATATCATGACCAAATAGTATTTATCCCAGGGATGCGAGGTTGGTTCAACACATGTAAAGAAATACCCTTATTGGTATTAATAGAAATAATTGTGATATGTGGTATTAATAGAATGAAGGACAAAGTCACACAATCATCTCAATAGAGACAGAAAAAGTACTTGACAAAATTCAACATCCTTTGATGATGAAAACTCTCAGCATATCATGTATAGAAAGAATGTAGCTCCATACTATAAAGGACAAATGTGGTAGGCTCATGGCTAACATTATACTCAGTGGTAAAAATCTGAAACCCTTTCCCTTAAGCTCAAGAACAAGACAAAAGTGCAAATTTACCACTTGTATTAAATATAGAATTAGAAGCCTCAGATAGTACCATTATGGAAGAAGATAAAATTAAAGAAAACAAATTGAAGAAGACACAAATATATAGAAACATTTCTTGTATTCATTAATTGAAAGAAATAATTCTGTTAAAATGTCTGTACTGCCCAGAGAGTTCTATAAGTTTAATGCAATCCTTATCAAAATCCCTATTATGGTTTTCAGAGAAATGGAGAAAATCTTTAAAAGTCTTTGGAAATATTTAAGACCATGAATAGCCAAAGCAATACTGACCCAAAAAAACACAGCTAGAGGCATCATATGGCCTAATTTCAAGTTATGCTACAAAAGTAATAATCAGAATGGCATAGCACTAGCATAGAAACAGAAATATAAATTAGTAAAACAGAATGGAGAGTCCAGAAAAAAAGTATGCCACTATGGTTCAACTGATCTTTGACAAAGGTGCCAAGGACACACAATACATAGAAGATAATCTCGTCATTATTGGTACTGGAAAACTAAATACACACAAGCAGAAGAATGAAAAAAGATTCTTATTTCACACTCATAAAACAATAAATTTAAAATGGATTGGAAACTTAAATAAGTCCTGCAATTGA
This sequence comes from Heterocephalus glaber, assembly GCF_053883595.1. Lineage (NCBI taxonomy): Eukaryota > Metazoa > Chordata > Mammalia > Rodentia > Bathyergidae > Heterocephalus > Heterocephalus glaber. Next base: position 80,876,191 of record NW_028258315.1, on the reverse strand, counting down.
AACTAGTAGCTGAAAACAAAGGCAAAAAGTTTCTTGATACTGGGCTATTAAATTTTTAAATGTAACCCTCAAAACACAGGCAACAGAAGCAAAAATGATTGCATAAAACTTTTAAAAAAGTCTACACAGCAAAGAAAACAACAGAGTAAAGAAACAATTTATGCAATGGGAGAAAATGTTTTAAAAAATATTCTCAATAAAGATGAATATTCTAAACATAGAAAAGCAAACAACTGAAATACTGTGAAAGCAAATAACCTGACTGAAAAAAATGGGCAAAGGATCTGGACAGACATTTCTAAAAGCAAAAGACACAGAAATAGTCAAGCAGTACTGGAAAAGATGCTCAACATTGCAAATCACAAGGGAAAGGAAATTTAAAACCACAGTGAGATAGCACCTCATACCTGTTTGAATGACCATTATCAAAGAAAGAAAAGACAAGAGTTGGCAAGAATTTGAAAAAAAGAGACCCTTTAAGCAATTCATAAAAGTGTAACTTAGTGAAGCCACTATGGAAAACAGTGTACAGGTTTTTTAAACAAGTGAAAACAGAGCTACCATATGATCCAGAATTGCTACTTCTGGATATATATCCAAAAGAAATGAAGTCAGTATTTTTAAGACATAACTGCACTACACTTCATTACAGCAATATTAACAAATAATCTACAGAATCATTTTTTGTGTTCATTAAGAGATGAATAAAGAAAACATAATGTATAACAAATACAATATATTTTATTAAAAACAAAAGGGAAAACAATTTAAAAAAGGGTAAATCTTTTCATTTGCAATAATGTGAATGAAACTGGAGGACAATACCCTATGTGAAACAAGCCAAGCATAGACCAAAAAGGCCATGAAAGTGGACAAAAGACTACAGATAATATTTTATTTCCTACAAGACATGCCAGGATGATTTATTTATGTATAACTATTCAGTAATGTAATTTTTGACAAGCATGATGCTCTGCAGTAAAGAGTACATGAACTCTCATATTAAACATAGATTCATATTAAATATTTTAATGATGACAGGCATATAACAGAAAACATTTTGTGGTAGTAAAGGCCCTCATATTTCACACAAAAGTCAGCTTTTGGCTACTAGCTTTTATACCAATATCAAAATACATGTATTCAGTTATATAAACAGAGTAAACTTAAGGATGTTCAAACATGATTTTTTTAAAGTTCCATAACCGTTTTCAGCAATGTTGTTCTGTGCTTCCATTTCCTGATTCTAGATCTTTCCAATCACTGTAATCATTTTCTACCCAGTAAGAAGACATAACTACATTCCAAGATGCTCAACCCACAGGAAACTCCTATACTTATCATTCCCAGAAGTAGAATTATGAAGTTCTCTATGGTGAAAGGGAGAACAAAGTCATCATAGTCTAGACCGAGGATGCAGACTCCAAGAATGTCCCTTCTCCCTTCTCTATTGTTATAGCTTACTTAGGCCTTTGCATAGAACTCCTTTCTCTATTGCTGCAGATTACTTAGGCCTTTGCTGTAGACTAGTAGAGCAGGTGCCAGTCCTGAGCAGATATAGGCCCTCAGTAATGCTCACTCCCTAGGAGTGTAGAAGAGCATCTTTCTCTCATCCCCAGCAGTGGAGAATAAATCTAGAAGACATAGCCCTATTAACGAAATGAGAATACAAAAAAAGGATTTTTAAAAATTGGAATAGCTATTGTTTTTCTAATCTCACAATGTTGAAGATACTAATGAAGATGATCCACCTGTTCAGATGGACTAAAACAGTTTCATCCTTTCCTTAGTGAAGTGAAAGCTAAAACATGAAACCACCTTCTTGTATGTGTATGCACAGTTTAAGATGACACTGCTAGCTTTCTGTTCTACAGGGGGAATTATGCTTTAGCTGAAGTGCGAGAGATTTAGGTTAGATATAAGTAAGACATTCCTGTCAGGGTGTGATTAAACACTGAACTAAGAAACTCAGAAAATAGTTGCATAGCCAGATGCAGTGATGTGTACCTGTAGTTTTAGCTACTGGGGCGGCGGAGACAGCACACACACATATGTGCTTTTTAAAATTCCTTTTGTTTTGTTTTGATTTGGCTATCCAAAAACTTAATTATGGACTGATTAGTCCATAAAATGAATTCTCTCTACTTAGCTTTACCTAACCTCCCCCAGAAACAGCAAACTTAGGGTATCTTTTTATTGATGTGTTGATTGGTGGCTACTAATTGGCATTTAGTGAGCAGGATCCTTTGAATTATGAACATCTTACAATCCCTGAAATCATCTGGCACAATGAAGAAGGGTTTCCTATTGTACATAACTTTCAAAGAACATTCCACTAGAAAGTCAAGTAGATAAAAAGTTTGTATTTGTCTATAGCTACCTTGCATAATAATCTCAAATATGTTATTCAGTTTTAATATGGATTAAATGTTTTAAAAATGGAACTACTATGTTTATGAAGTGGATTACTTGCTTTGTTTTGTAATAAATTGTATGTATATAGAGTTGATAAACATTTTAGCAGTAAACCTGTTCATATTAGGGAAATTATATTTTTAAATATTGTAACTTTTAACTCACACTTAAATGATTTTCCAACTGGCTAGAAATATCTGTTTAATTTGTCTTCTAACACCATAGTACCACAGAATTTGTAAATAAAAAAACTATTATTTTATTGGGAGTTACAGTGTTAACTTTATGTTATAATTTGAGAACCCTACTAAGTTATAATGTATGTAGATAGTTCTGTAAATCTATGGTTTTCATTTCAAGTTAATAAAGGAGTGTTACAAAATCCTTGTTGTCAAAAGGGATGGGCGGCTGATAGTCTCGGAATGACAACCAGGGTATCTGAAGGCTTAAAGTCATAGACACAGGAACTGGGAGGAAGGATTTTCATTCAATTCTATGGATATATTTATTAACATGAATGTTTGAAAGCTAATACCATAAAAATTGGAAGATTCCAAAGACTTGAGTAACTGTTAAGAACTTTATACTTAATTCCCTAGAATGATATGACTTCAGATGCCCATTTTCTAAATTTCAGTTTGGCTAAAAAGCCTGAAAATCCAAAAAGATAGAGGGCCAGAGTAAGTTCTGAGGGCAGGAAATGGGAGAGCGGATTTTGTTACCATCAGGATAAAAGCAGAATGTTCTCTGAGGAATGAGAGATAATGTGCAAAGAGAAATATATAAAGATTTTATTTCAATGAAATGCAAAATATCACCAGGATATTATAGAGACCTTCCAAAATTGGAGACAAAAGACAAGGTGTAAACATTTATGTATAGAAATGAATGTGTAATCTTCCAAGGAGAAGGTAGTGATTGTAAGACAGGAATAAATGTTTAATATGTCAGTGTGCACGTGTGTAAATCATTAACATGCGCACAATATGGCATATCTAGTCCTTTTCTGTAGCATTGCAGCCTTCATCAAGTTGCTTCGAGGACCAAGAAGATGCTGTATATGTGAAACCAAAGGTAATGTGTATTTCAACCCTTGTATTCCATAGAAATGGTGCTAAAAGCCATTGGCCCTCATTTGGGTCAAAATAGAAAGTCTGGGGCCAGGGATTTAGCTCAGTGATTCTGCTGCCTGCCTCGCAAGTGCAAGATCCTGAGTTCAAGCCCTAATACTGAAAAAAAGAAAAACAAAAAAAGAAAGTCTAAGGATACAATAAATAATATTTCCAAATGAAAAATAATGTAACGATTTCAGCATTGTGCATTTTCAATTATTTTCTATTTATTTGTATTAAATGTCAGTCTCGTGTCTTTTCATTGCATCTGGGGAAATTCTTGAGGATAGAAAATGCTATGGAAAATTATGTTTGCCTTTTTTTTTTTTTGGTACCAGGAATTGAGCTTGGGACCTTGCTCTTGCAAGGCAGGCAGCGGAACCACTGAGCTAAATCCCTGGCCCTTATGTTTGGCTTTTTAAAAAATAAAATTTTTTCAAATGGAAAATTAATTCTACTTAGAGAGTAGGACCCACAGCCCACATACCATATCACTGCATTTGGATAGTAATTTATTATTTATATAGCAAATCATGCAAACTGACCATAACTTTGTTGTGCTACAAGACATTTAGAAATCTTCAAATATCTGGATTTTTTTATTCTCGAGTTTAGCTCCATAGCCTATTCACTGCACTTTTGCCTTCAGTAGAACATGAAAATTATGAAGTATCAGTTGTAGTAAAAATTGCACAACTTCTGTGTGAGATCTGCATGCTTTTCTCTGATACCAGGAAGATCACCCCACCATCCATCCTGGCCACGCTCACACAAGCACCGCCTCCACCCTGACTGACTCAGTTCCTCCATTAAAAGGCATCTAAGTGCTCAGCTGGGCATAACGGGCAGCTGTGTGGAAAATCTCCCTTGACCTTGTTACCACCTTGAAAGGACATGTCACGGAATGTGCACAACTTGGTTAGAATATGCTGGGACTTTCCAAGGCTCAGAAACCAACAAGGTGAAAAGGAGGCTGGCCGCTAAATATTGGCTTTTCCTTCCTTCTGTTGTGCTCCGAGACTTTGAGCAAGTCCCAAAGTTTCTCAGTCTCATTACTAGGAAGTAGCCTGGCATTTTCATATTGGATCACTCTTGAGAGGAAAAATCAAACATACAATGATATGTGAACAAGTTTATCTGGTGTTAGTTCTTGGACAAAGCAGAGGTAGGTAGTGATACATATCATTGCACAAATCCGAGACAGTAATTTACAAATATTGATATTTTAAAGAATTTGAAGTTTGTAATAAAAAGAAAACTATTTCAATCATCTATAAATTGAGAAATTAAACATTTTAAAGCAAAATACAGATTTTCCTTAGTAGCAGATATTGAGTAGATAATAAAATTACCTCAGCAAAAAAGTTTCACTTGAAATTTTTAAATTATTTTATTTTTCTTATAATAGAGTCAATTTCCAAGACAAACTAAACTGTGTGCAAGTGACTATATGTCCAATGATTATAGGTCAGCAGATTAATTAACTTTAAACAGTCCTATAATATTTTTGCGGAAGAAATTTAAAAGGGCTTTTTTTCTATTTTTAACTATACAGTAGTTGTTCAAACTTACTTCCATAATTCTTTAACCATGACCTAAATCTTAGAAGTTTGCCACACTTCATGTATTATTCCTGGGTTGTGTAGAGGAGGAAATGTAGATTGAAAAATGTGGCCATACTTACAGGTTAGAAGGGAGAATCGAAAAATACAAACCTAGAGGCCACCATGCCAGTGCAGTTTAAATGGTAAGCCAGAGCAGTGTTACAGGAAAAAAGAGGGAGGGTGTGAGTAGAGAAAAACGGAGGGATGTGTTAGTGATGGAGACAGGGAGTGACTGAGGAATTTCCGTGCTTATGTCTAGCATGCATATGCTCATTGGATAGCATAGCATGGATATGTCAATTTCTCTAATGTTATTCTGCTGTCACACAAAATTTTCATTCTTCTCTACAACTTTCTTCACTGTGTTATTTTTATTCTTCTTTGTGTCTGTGAATAATTCATATATTATGAGGCTTTTGATATAATTTTCATATGCCAGAAAGTGCTCTGAGTATATGGCCTTTGAATCTCCCAAAGAGCTCCGTGTAAATTCCAACAGTGAATTCTACGAAGTAATGGAAATTCTCAGGAACAATGGGTCCTCTCCCACTCCTACAAGGTGTGTGTGCGCGACGCTCTTACCCTTACCCTGAGACTCTGTTCCTGTCACATGTCAAAGAGGAGTAACAATGCTTCACCTCAAGGTTATGCATTTTGAAATGAAATAAAAATAGAAAAGGGTTCTAAATGCTTGAAGAGCTGGTTCACAAGGAAGTTGTCAATCATATATTACTGAACTATAAACAGACTAAGAGCTCATAATTTTCCAATCTGAAAACCAAACACTTTGATGCCATATGTAAATGTTTGTTTGTTTTTATACTTTATTTTCTGATTGACTGAATGTGTCCTTTTAAAATGTGATCTGGTAAATGTTCCTTTAGATTCCTGCAGTAGAGTCAGAAAAACATCTCAGAAAATGAAATCGGTGTGATAAAAATATTCTACACAAATATATAAAGTGTGCAAGTCATAAACTATGCATACGTACATGTGTATACATATACACAATATGAAAATGCATCCATTATTTTTAGCCGGAAAATAATCTCATGGGAGAATCCCACACTGTTAGTAATTTCTTTACCTAGTTCGCAGTTAATGTTAGTCATTTGTATTATACAGTACCTCCTATACTCAATAATGGAAAAAGTTTTGGAGTTTTAAAATTGGACTGAACTCAGTTGTACTCAGATAACATCTTTTTTTGTTCAAAGTTAACTACAGTGAGTCATGCAGAATATAACATCAGTATTGCAATATCAGTATGGCAACACTATGGCTCTAGCACTTTTTGAAGCTTTACATATATTTTGTACCTCAGTCTTCACAAAATCTCCAGTGAAGTAGACATAACTACTATTCTATAGTTAAGTGCTTTAGAAGCATAATCAATTTGTATAGTCAAAACAAATCTCAAACACAGATGTTGCCATCCTCTCCTTTTGAAAATGAAGACACCGAAGTTGAGAAAGACAGGATTAGCTGAACAAGATTACTAGGTAGTAAGTGTTGGGGATCAAACTGAAACTCGGATCTATCTGATTTACTATGTCATAAATGTCACAGTCATGGCAGAAAGAAGAATTCAGGTATTTTAGAATACGTGAGCTAAACTCAAGTGTTGCAGACCAGAAAGATTTAGTCAATTTAAAGGAGAAATCATCTAATAGCACTGCAATAAATCAATGTGCATTTATAAAGTAACAACTTTTGTCTTTGGCTTGTGAAATTTATACTATGTAAGCACCATTACAATATTACAAAGAGAGAAAAGAAGGAACTTGCAGAACTGAAGAAAGAAGAGTAAGTAGGAGGTGAAAGAGAAAGAGGAACATAGGGGTAAGAAGAGAAATAAGGGAAGAAAAAGAATAATCATTTTTGAAAATATTATGTAGAAATGTGGCACGTAGAATCCATGAACTAGGGCATATTCTTATTAGAGAGGGTCAAACATGTATCATTGAAATTCCTGGAAAAGAATATCAAAATAGTGAATCAGAATTAATAATAGACTATTTTAAAATTTGCATGTAAATACTAGACTTTGTGCACAAAATGGATAATGTTAGGGAAAAAAAAGAAATTGCATCCACACAAAATAACTCTAAGAAGAAAATAAAAATTTTAAAACAAAATATTTCAAGTAATGAAAATTTTCCTCTCAAAAATCAACCAAAAGGTGTAAGAAACCTGTAACTTCACTGTATTTTTTATGGCTTCTGTAACAAATTGCTATAAATGTAATGGTTTAAAACAACACAAATACATTTAAATTAGATATAAAATATATTAAATGTTAAGTACATAAAATATTAAATGTATCATACATTCTGTACTTTCCAAATCACATATATCATCTCTCATATATAACCACAAATATTCTTCCTGAAGGTTTGAGAAGAGAACGATTTTCTTGCCTCTTTTCAGCATCTGGAAGCTACATGCCTTGCTTGATTTGGCTACAGCTACTTCCTCTCCTCACTTTCCAATCCTTCACTCGTATTATCACATCTTACCCTGCTTCTTCCATAGGCAGCCCTTCTTCTGCTTCTGTTTTATAAAATAACTTGTGGTGGAAGTTAGCATCCACCCAGATAATCCAGGATAATCTCATCTCAAAATCTTAGGTTAACCACATCTGCAAGGTCTTCTGGACCAGATGAGGTAACATTTTCAAGTTCCAGAGATTAGGACATGGGTATCTTTGAGGATTATGACTCAGTCTACTATAATCACTCTCTGCACTAACTATCCTATCACGTCCTGTGGAATGTGTAAAAACATAAATCTGTTTTCAAATCTTCCCTTTCTTTTTTTTTAAAATTAAGTTTATTGGTACCTTTTAGGTGTCCCTGACCGAGTGGGATTCATCCCAGGGATGCAAGGATGGTTCAACATATGTAAAACAATACATGTAATACAGTATATTAATAGACTCAAGGACAAAAACCACATGATCATCTCAATATATGCAGAAAAAGCGTTTGCCAAAATCTAACACCCATGCATGATAAAAACCCTACAAAAAATTGGAACAGATGGTCTTTATCTCAATCTGTTTTCACATCTTAATCATTAAAAAAACAAAACCAGAGAGAACTCAAATGATATTTGTTGAGTTTTAAAAAAGATACAGAAGAAGAAAGGTATAAAAACATATCTGCAGTAAAGAGAAAATTATCATATACCCAAGAGAGAATAAATATAAAATAAAATTAAATAAGAAACATTATAAACAACAAGACAACAAAATTAAATAAAGAGTTAAAAGAGTCAGAAAGGAAGTGGTTGATATTTTTAAAAGAAAAAAAAAAGAAAAGAAAAACCACAGTTCATACCAGTAGTATTTTGTGTGCTTAATTATAGAATTGAGTCTAAATCAAAAGGTAGGAGAACAATATGTATGCTTTATATGTTCTGATAAAATAAAAAATGTGACTCGAAATGATAGAGAGAAAAAGAAAGTAGAATAAGCCCTAAACTCTCGTGTAGGACGACCAGTTAAGACTAGCCAATGAGATAGTGATATATCAGTAAAGTATAAGAAAAGAGGAGCCTGGCACAGTGGCAGATGCCCGTAGTCTCAGTTACTTTGGAGGCTGAGACAGGAGGATTACAAGTTCTTAGGCAGCCTGGGCAATTTAGGGAGATCTTGTCTCAAAAGTTTTAAAAAATCTGGGGGTGTGGCTTATTAGTAAAGCACTTGCTTAGCGTGTGCTATATCTTAGGTTCAATTGGTAGTACAGAAAAAGAAATAGAATAAGATTAGGGGATATTTAAAGCACTTTTAAAAAGTATAAATATGAACCTAATTTCTAGAATAAAGCAAACAAACCCTAAATCTCCATGAATACCAAAACTTTTTAAAGTAGGGAAGACATACCAATATGGAAAGAAACACAGTAAATATGTTTATATAAAATAATGTACACAGTAATTATTAAATAATAACATACAGTTAAAACCATACATATTATTTATAACAAATGTTGGTATGGTAGCCCCAGTTATTCTTTAAGGAAACAACATTTTAAAATTGACTTCTAAGGCAAAAATCTATCTCCATGTGTACATAGGAGAAATACCTAAAATATAGTGATGCAAAAGAACTAAAAATAAAGTGACTTAGAAAAAAAAAGAAAAAGAAAAGCAATGATTGTGATCCTGATAACTAGACAAAGTCAAATTCATATGAAAAAAATTACACAAGAAAAGATATTACAGTGCCATGAATACAAGTTTGGGGAAAAATAACTTTGACTTCAGTATCTCTATGACTTTGAGATCTTAGTCAAGTTCACTATCCTCAATTTCAGCTTTCTCACAAATGAAATGCTAAAGATAAATGGACCAAGGAGAATGTTCATTTTTGATGTAATGCAATCCACATCTCAACAACAGAAAACAATTCTTGTCTCCAATCAGAAATTTTAATACTAAGTGGAGTTTGCATACTCTTTGGGGATAGATACCCAGGATAGTTTCATATGCTTAGGTAGATATCTTTTGAAGTATATTGCTTAAAATTAAGAGTATTCTGGCCCTTTCGGTTTTCCCAGATGAATGATCTGTACTGTGGATTTGAGCTTTCAAAGGAAATATCCTACAGTCTCCTGTGGTGAACACAGAAATAACTGACAAGAACAATCAGCTTTCAGCAAAGCCCCTTGCTTTTTCCTCCTCTGAATTTGGTTATGTACCAAACACCTACGGCTCTCTTTTTTGTATTGTGATTCATTTTAATTACACAAATTTTTGTTGAGGGACTATGACACAAGGCACTGAACGCTGCCAGAATTACAGATATATGTAATGTGGAGACCCGATTCTCAGTGAGCTCACAGATGGCCCATGTTTCCTATCCTCTTATTCTGAGGAGTCCTCATACTCTCTCTATATATATTTTGAAAATAATCTCTTGTTTGCAAACCAGACTGCTGTGTAGTTGTAGTTGAAGTAGGCACACAGAAGCCTACAGAATGGTGCAGTGTAGAATCGTAAGGGAACACCTGTCTCAACTTTCATAGAATAGATTGAGTTTCCATAGATGATAAATGGACAAAAGTAGGGAGCTTCCACTCCCTGCAGCCACATAAGTGACAGACTTCTCAGTAGGGTATAAAAATAAGGAAGGAAGGAAGGAAGAAAAGAAAGGAGAGAGGGTGGAATAAAAGAAACAAGTGAAGAGATGAGACAGTGTACACACATCTTGTATATATTCATAGATCTTCAAATGCCACCTAATTGGCCTTTTAATATTGCTAGGATGTACTTGTCTTTGACTTCAGCTTTTGCATTATGTATTTATGTAAAATACATTTAGCCAGAAGGAGCTTTTGAAATTCTCATTGCTAGTCTACGGGGGAAAATTATAAACTTGTTCCTGCTCATACAAACTCAGAGAGAGTTGTCTGAGATCCCTTGCACTTTAATTATTTAATGTGAACCAAACCATAATATGTCTCTCTTCTCTTTCCACAATCTGATTGGTTGGAATAAAATTATTGCCTAATTTTTATATTTCATAGATGCTTATATGTCCTATTTTCTTATCTTGTTGTGCCATCATTGATTTTAAATAAATTAAGTATAATTAGTTCAATTCCAACTGCACTTTATCTAATAATTTACTACATACAGAATTTCCAGGTGTACTTTTGGATTGCAAAGTGAAGAGAAAACTTTGAGCTTCAGCCTTGACTGAAAATTGGAAATATTCATTGGAATGATAGAATATGAAAGGTGACATTCAAAGGTATAACCAGTTTTCACTTCACAAGAGTTGAAGATTTGAAGACAATTTCAGGCTGATAATTTATTAGATATAATAAAACCAATCAAATGAATAATTTATCTATGCAAATACAAAGCAGCTATAATAAAAAATGCCGATAATAATTTTTGGCTGTTAAGTCTAAACAATAAGAAAACATAATAATGCAATGTAAGTGTGTTATAATTATGAGTTTTAACAACCCGTTTTTTATTTTGTCTCTGGAAAAACTTGTGTGCCTTGCATTAAGATAAAGTAAATGTGCTTTTTAATATTATGATCATGGTTTTATTTTCTAAGAGTTTAGATTATGCAAATGAGAATGATTACAAAGTCAATGATAGCATGATATAACCAGATATAAGAAGGAAAAAAAGCAAGAAGGCTAAAATATCTGTGTTATTTTAATGATAAGTGGAAGTACAGATACAACCAGATGTGGTAGGTGAATGATCAAAATACAGTACATTATATAATATATTGGGAAGAATTTTGGAATGACAGGGTGGAGCTAGAGACATAAAAGTATGTACAACGGTAAACCTTAGAAGTTTAGGATGAGGTACATAAGCAATTATACATCAATTAGTTTTTTTCTTCATCTGTCTAAAAGATTATAGTGCTCAATCAAAGATAACAGACACTGAATTTTGGATATTTGTTACAAATACACACACATTTTTGTATCATTCACTTTATTACTCTATAAAATGAAGTTACATTTCCTGATTCAGAGGTTACAACTAAAATGTATTATTGGTAAACAAAAGGAGAAAGTTGAAAATAGATACAGTATATTGTTTCCTTAGTACAGCTGATTCTGCTACAACTTACCAACAACCATAATTTCCATAATTTGAAGTAAGGTGAATCATAGCAAAAATAAAACACCTGTTATCACTATCTTTTAAATACCATGATTTTAAAAAAATAGAGTTAAATCACATTTCTATGAAGATTTTATTGAAACCAGTAAACATAAAACAAACGATTATGGACTTACTTTCCAAATACAATCTAGACTTTGCTTATAAATCTGCATATTTGATTAACAGGGCAACTGTAAATTTTGACAAATTCCATTAAGTCTGTAAACTACTTACTAAAGGAAATGAAATAATCTTACCTATCAAATGCCCTGCATGTTCATATACAATATTACTAAAAAGGGGTGTTGTTTGCTTCCTGCAATATTGAAAATTTTATAATGAAAATTTATCACTTTTTGATTTCCTCAAAATGTGCAGAAGCATTTAATAATACTTTCAACTTTATTAAAATAAAAGAAGATAGGCTTTCATGTCCCTATAAGATGGCTCTCACTGATGTCAGTCTTAGGAGAGATATTAAAATGTTGTTTTATTGTGAAATGATATTACAGAGTCTGGGGAGAGAAAAATGTTCTTTATCTCACTATATATTTACTGAAACTAATTTATTTGAAATCCAACTTTGATTTCACAAGTTCAAATTGCATTTGTGTAGTAAAATCACATTCCCAAGGAGATTCAAATTATGATAAAAATGATGGATATGTAAGACCCAAATAGTCTATATTATGAATTTTAAAAAGACCTGATTTGCAAACAGGACATCAACCAAAACAATTCTATATATGCAAAATGGGTAATGTTACTGTCAATTTTGAATTTTAGCTATTCTAATATGTGCATAGTTGTATCTCATTATTGTTTTAATATTTTTTTTCATACCAAGGATCAAACTCAGGACCTTGTGCTTGCAAATAGGCAGCTGAACCACTGAGCTAAATCCCTGGTCCCTAATTTCTTTCTTAAGTAAAAATTATAGGAAGAAATGGGATCAGGATAAGTCAAGGAAGCATCTTGTAGTAGACTCTATGAGTACAGACCAGGATCCTATGCAAAGTCTACAAAGTGTATATCATTGAGTCATTTGTTATTTAATATAATTTTCAAATATATATTATAAAATCCTATTAAATATTGTTAACAGCATAGGTGTCTGCAGCTGTACCTCAGTGGTACAACACATGCTTAACACGAGTGAGGCGCTAGGTTCAATTGCCAGTACCAGAAAACAAAAGAAAAAGAAGAGAAAAAAAAAAGAAAAGAGAAAAGAAATTATCAGCTTTCTTTAGTACTATAAGGAATATAGGGAAGAACTTCATGTATGCTTGGAAAATTGTAGTTAAAGGAAGAATATATACCCTCCATACCAGCATTATCCTAGGAAAAAGCGTTTAGCAGGTGTGGGGCTCAGAGACAATAAAAACAATTTGCCAAAAACAGGTTTGTGTGGAGCAGCAGGTCAGTTACAGGTTAAAGCATAGATCCTGGCATATCACCCAACAGAAGGACAAAGAAAGGCTTCTTCATCTTTGACAGAAAGGTGGCGGCAGTAAGAATAGCTTAAAGCAACCTGTCAGAAGAAATGAGACCTTTATAAACTACCAGAACTGTTAGAATGAATAAGAAATAGAGGATAACAGATACATATGAGGTTGGGAGTTATAAGCAAAAACATGATATTCATAATCATGACTTTAATTCACAAAGATGGTTAAATATGATGACATTTAGGTGTCTGCATCTATGCGATTAACCTTATTAATTGCATTATTCTGATCCTTGTAGAAGACATATTGCTTGCTTCTCACCAACTTCTTTTTCTCTTTTGAAATGAATATCTCAATTTCTCTTTGGAAATCCCCTATTCCTGTAGCTTTGTAGTGACCATGCCCTAGCCCCAGAATTAAGCACGTGTTGTGATACCAAGCAATTAGAATATTCTATACCCAGTCACAAGGACTGAGCACAGACTCACTTGGCCCATATAGAGCAAATACAACCACATGCATTTGCTAGAATTGTTAGGAAAGATAAGGTCTCTGTATTTGTGTATTGTGAATTACATGGGTGTTCTAAACATGTAGGGAGTCAAAGACAAAACACAAGAACACAGAGCCTTGGTGAAAAGCTGTGGAGCAAGGACAGGAGATGATGGGGAGAAGTTTGTAATGATGAAATCATTGAATTAGATGGCTGAATATTATCTCTAGATTTTCATCAGCAGATCCTCTGTTTGGAGTTGCTTAAGTTATACTTATTTAAATTCATTTTTAGCTAATTTAGCTTTCATTTGTGTCTATAAGGCTTGTAGCACAAGTAAAAGCAAAATGGCAAAGTGGTGATTGGTAGCAAACTTCAACCTCTCTGACATCCAAAATGCAGACACTTGACAAAGAAGAAAAAGAGAAGTAGATCACCAGTAATTGGAAAGGAACTGACAGGAAAAATCAGAAGCTAAAGAAAAATTGGAAAGATGGTCCGCAATGTAGAAAAAAGAATGAAGCAATCTGGATTCTCTCAGCCATGGAAATAAAGCTTGTGTAAATGGGAAGGGAAGAAGGGTTGAAGGAAGGGGTGGGGGAATGGGGAAACAAGAAGAATTAAGATATACTATGTACAGGTATAAATTCCCTATGATGAATGTGATCATTATGTATAACAAATTATAAAAGAATAAAGTTTAAAAAACAAACAAACAAGGTAAGCAACCAGGGCTGGGAGATCCAGGGAAAAATTGCAGTGAAGCCCCAAGCAACTGTAAACAGTGTGGGGTTTTTCTCTGAGGAGACTCCTTCCACATGGCAAGTAACAGCCCGAGAGGGATTCAAGCACAGGTGCCTGACATAGTGCCAGAGTCCTTCATCAGATGCCGTTTCAGGAAAGGGTTGATTGGGACCCAGAACAACTGAAAACAACTGTACTTCAGGGTTCTCAGTGTTACCTCCCACAGTGACTGACTGGGTGAGAGACAACCATGGAAGACTGTCATGGACAGAGACAGAGAGAGAGCTAGAAAGAAATCCCCTGAGAAGTTGAAATGCAGACTAGCAAGGACATGGACCCCAGCCCCGTGCTGAGAAGGCAGGTCTGGCCTGAGTCATGCTTAGAAATGGCTGGGTCTGAAATGCCTACCAGCATTAAGTACTTGAACCCTTGCCCTGCTACTTACATCCACCACAGATCTGAGGTCTGATTACATTCTCTGCCTGTCAGTGTGAGCAGCAGCATGACTGGCCTGAACACTGCCACAGCCTGGGGTGAAGACAGGGGCCTCTGAAATAGGTGCCACACCTCACAAACTCACAGGCCAAAAGGCTAGGTGGAGAGAACTGTGGATTGCTGCATTCCAAAACTGTGGATGCTGGAAGGAAACCACTCTTTATGTGTGCACCAATGTTCATAGTGGCACAGTTTGTAATAGCTAAAACTTGGAAAGAGCCCAGTTGCCCATCAACTGGTGACTGGATAAAGAAAACTTGTTTTTTTTTGTTTTTTTTTTTTTTAATAAAATGGAGTACTACTCAGCCATAAAAAATGAGAAACTAGAGACATTTATAGCTAAGTGGATGTATATTGAGGCCATATTTTTAAGTGAAATATATGGGACACGTAAATACCAAGTAGTTTCTCTGGTGTGAAAAACTGAAAATGTAAATAAGGATCAAAATGTATAATAGATAATGTAAAATAGGAAGAAAAGGTGCAAAGGGGAAGGGGAAGTGGGAGGTGCAGGGGGAAAGAAAGAAGGGAAAGGAATAAATATGAGAAAAGGAACAAAATGGAAACAAAGTCTTTGTGAATAGGGAGGGGTGGAGGGGCTGAAGGAAGGGCAGAGGAAGGGAAAAAATAAGGACAAAGATAGATTACGTAAAGGTACAAATTCCCAATAATGAATGTTAGCATATTGTATACCTAAAATATACCAGTAAAAGGATTTAAGGAAAAAAAATACAGAGAAAAATTTTTGATTTTGTTTTTGGACTCATTTTCTTTTTCTTGCTTCATTATTTTTCTTTATTTTCTCTTTTCCCTGTCTTTTTTCTAATTTTTCTTCTGCCTATTATTGCTTTTTTCTTTTGTCTTTTACTTCTTGTTCTTTACTGTGACCTATCTCTAATTATATAAATATCCTCCTACTTCTTAAAAGAATCCTTTGTCTCACTTTTCTCTCTTCCTTTTCATCTCCCATTGTTTCATTTTTCAAATTTTTCTTCTTGCATTCTCCCATTGTCAGTCCCTCATATTTTTAATAGTAAAACCATTAAGCTTTATTAATTTTTGATCATTAACTCTATATTAATACTGTTGAATTATTTTCTATCATTAGCAGAGCGATATTTGTTGCAATTAGTAGATATCTTCTGGGTGTTAATATTTGGTTTGTCTTACTGTTTATGATTGTACTATAATAGATTTGTTTTCTAAGGTTAAGGGTGCTACATTAATTGCTCTTATGGTATGTCAATATCCAGTTTTCTGGGGTGGTATTACTTTTGGTATTAATAGGCTTTCTCTGTACGCCAATTACCTGGGTGACATTAACAATACCTCTGAATTACCTGGGTGACATTAACAATACCCTGGTCCATTCTTGGAGAACTGGGTGTTGAGTCAATTACACTACATATTCCCCTCCCAAATTAACAGAAGTGGCCAGATCTTTGGCAAGATTATAGTTAGCCACACCCTGAGTACGGCACTGAAAAGTAAACTAAAGAGATTTCCATATTAGCAACAAAATCTTTCCACCAAAAGTGACCACAAATCTAAGCACAAAGCAAAACAAAACAAATAAACAAAATAATAGAAACATGGGAAGACAAGGCAACAAAATGACTCCCCAAACTCC
Organism: Heterocephalus glaber; assembly: GCF_053883595.1. Classification (NCBI taxonomy): domain Eukaryota; kingdom Metazoa; phylum Chordata; class Mammalia; order Rodentia; family Bathyergidae; genus Heterocephalus; species Heterocephalus glaber. The sequence continues at coordinate 80,859,605 of NW_028258315.1, read as the reverse complement.
CAACTCATCCCAAGCCAATCCATGGAGGATCAGGGCAGAGGAAGACAAAAGCACATGGCTGAATTATTTGAAAGGATAACAGAGGAGATTAGAGAATATTTCAATCCAATATTCTCTCATGGTAAAAATCCTGAAGAAAACAGGTATACAAGGACCTTATCTCAATCCGATGAGAACTGTTTATGACAAACCTGTGGTCATTATCATATTAAAGTGGGAGAAGTTGAAAACTTTCCCTCTAAAATCAGGAACAAGTCAAGGATGTCAGCTATCATCATTCCTGGTCAATATATTTCTTGAAACATTGGCCAGAGCAGTCAGGCAAGAGAGAGAAATAAAGAGTAACAGAAAAAAAAAAGGGGGGGGAAACTAATGGAATAAAAATGTGGGGGGAAATGTACAGAAGGGGGAAAACAGCAAATAATAAAAAAATGAAAAATTTAAAAGTCAAATGAAAATGAAAAAATAATACAATCAAATAAATAGTAATGAAAGAAAGTTTTCTACTGTTTTGGATGCAAGGCTCTTTTCCTCAGCCTAGAGTGAAGGAGCAGAGCTCGAGCCAGGATGTGTCTGCTCCTCCTGAACACTAAGGTGGCATCTGCTCCCAGAACAGTGCTGAGTGTAGAGATCTGCTTACAGTGGGTACACGGTACCAATGTGATCTTCCAATCCTGTAACTCAGGCTGCATGTGGCCTCTGGCCACCTGAGCCTGGTCTACGATTGCCAGTCCCTACTGCCCAACAGGACTCCTCCCAGTCTGCTCTCCAACTGCCAGCAGCCTCCTAGGACTGTCCTTCCTCATCCACTCTGGGAACTTGGCAGCTCGAAGCCGCCAAGGGGCAGCTCTGGGTCCCAACTTCAAACATCCAGCCCTTCCCTCCCTTCCCTACGATGATATCCCTGTCAACTAACTCTTGCTCCCAGAGTGCAGGGGTGGGACCTTGTACTGGGGACACTCCCCAACGGTTGACTGTGGACGGCCACTCTGGAAGCAGTGTCGTGTTTTCCCTGCTGGTTCCAACTGCAGGTTATTCTTTCAGTCCATTTACAGTTCTCAGGTTCTCTGTGAGCAAAACATTGCTGGTCTCACTTTGCCTCCCGGCTGGCAGATAGCCAGCCATTGTCTGCAATTCTGCGTGTTCTCTCCTTCGCGGTGTGGTCTACTGATTCTGCATCACGTAATCCTATTTTCTTCTCCTCTGTCAGTTCCCTCTTGGCTTCTGGGTACCCTCCACTCCCTTCAGTTTCTCTCCAAGCTGTTGTTTTCCAGACTCTAGACACTGTATGGGAGAAGCTGAGTTGACAGCACTCACTACTCTGCCACTTTGGGACTCCTGAAATAGGTAAATTCTGGAAGAAGTAGGCAAAGATTTACTGAACAAAAAACCAGTTGCACAACAAATAATACCAAGAATCCGCAGTCAAATAAAAAAGCTGGACACCAGAGGAAACAACTAAACATGAAGAGACAACCTACAAAATGGGAAAGGAGCATTTTGCCAGCTATTCCTCAGACAGAAGACTAATGTCTAGAATATAGAAAGAGCTAAAAAAAAAAAAAAAAGGAGACCCCTCAAATTGAAAGAGAAATCCAAAACTGCACTACTGAAATGAACAGGTACTTCTCATAAGAAGAGATACAGATGGTCAGTAAATATGTTAAAAATGTTCAGTGTCTCTGGTCATTAGAGAAACGCACATTTAATCAACACTGAGATTCCATCTTACTCCAGAAAGAATGGCTATCATTAAGAAATCAGATAACGAAAGTTGCTGGCCAGGTTGCAAAGAAAAAGGAACGCTTCTATACTGTTGGTGTGAATTTAGACTAGTGTAATTATTATGGAAATCAGTATGGACAATCCTCAAAAAACTGAAACTAGAAATTCCATTTGACCCAGGTATTTCCCTTCTAGGTATCTTCCCAAAAGATTTCAAAAACATCATATTATAATGATACAAGTACACCCCTATATTTAGCAGCACAGCTCGCAATGGCTATGTGTCCCTCAACATATAAATGTATAAATGAAATGTGTATTTTACATGCAACTGAATATTACTGTACCATAAAGAAGGAGAACCTCGAGTTATTTGTAGGAAAATAAATGCACCTTGAGACCACAATGTTAAGTGAAATGAATCAAACATACAAGCTAATCTATTTCATGAATTCTCTTATATTAGAAACCAAAAATATAAACAAAAAGCAAAATAAAAGGTAGATAATAGTAAAAAGTGAGACGAATCTTTTGCATATAAGAAGGGGACCAAGAGTTGGAGCGAGCAGGGAGGTAGAGGAAAGGGAATGGAATTTTTAAAAAGGAATTAAAATATGTTATGTATATATGCCAACTCCCCAGGAGGAATGTGGCCATTATGTATCTCAAATATGCACTAATAAAAAAATCAGACTGTGTCACAATGGGAAAAAAAAGGCATAGCACAATCCTCAGTATTTACTGTGATTTATAAAGAATTGATAATGATTTGTCTTGCAATTTTATGTCTTTTAATTTGTTGCCATGTTTCTAAAATTTTTATTTTATATATTTGATTACAAGATTCTTAATGGCATATAGCCACAATATCTTCAATATAAACTCCTTGGTATGTGTCCTTTGGTTATTTTAACCGGGAACTCTATCTAATATTAATAGGAATCCCAGTTCTTTTTGTTTACAGTTTAATGCTATAACTTCACCCATCCTTTTTGTATATATACTTTGTTAAATAAATTTTTCATGAGTTTCTCATAGACAGGTCAAGATTGAGTATTGCTTTTTAATGTAATCTGAGATTGCATGTGCACATGTTTTTATAGATTGCATTGTTCTATTTCCAATGAATTTATGGTCTGTTCTTTATCTTATTTTTGTCATTTTGTTCTATTGTCTAGTTTCCACTTGACCATGATATAAATTTCTTTTTTTAATTTTGTAAGACAGGGTCTTGCTATGTAGTTCATCCTGGCCTTGAAGTCACTGTGCAGCCCAAGCTGGCCTCAAACTCATGGTAACCCTCCTGCCTCAGCTTCCCAAGGGCTGGGATTACAGGTACAATCCACCACCATGCCTGGCTAAAATTATTTTTATAAAATAATGCTGAATTCTATTTGCTAATATTTTGTGTAAAACTTTTGTATCCATAACCAGGAGAGCTGTTTTTCTTTATAGTGTCTTTGTCTGCTTTTGGTATCAGAGTAATACTAACTTTACAAAATGATTTGGGAAATATTCTTTCTTTTCAAGTTTCTGGAGGAGATTGTGAAGAACTGTTGCTGAGTAGAGTTTTCCAGGGAAACCACTGGAATTTGGAGTTGACCTTTTTGGCAATTTATAAATTACAAATTTAGGGCCGGGGATTAAGCTCAGTGGTTCTGCTGCCTGTGTCACAAGTGCAAGGTCCTGAGTTTGATCCCCGTTACCCAAAATAAATAAATAAATAAGTAAATAACAAATTTAATTTCATTAAGAGTTATAGTATGTTTTAATTCATCTCTTTAATATTATGTGAGTTTTAATAGCACTTTATTGAGAAATTGGGCCATTTTGATTAAGTTGTTTTATTCATGAGTCCAGAGTTTTTTGTAGGATACTTCTAATATCCTTTTTATATCTGCACAGTGTGTTGTGATATTCCATTTCTTTCCTAATATTGATCTTTCTCTCTCTTTCTCTCTCTTCCTTTTTTATTTTTTACTTGTGAGAAGTTTTGATAATTTAATTGAAATATCAAAAAGCCAAATCTTTCATTGACTTTTCTGTATTATTTACCTATTTTTGCTCACATTAATTTTAGCTAGTGGCTTTATTTTATCCATTCTTTGATCACTTTGAAATTACCTTAGTTTTTCTAGGTTCTTGAGTTCTGCCATTAGATTAGTAATGTAAGGATTTTCCTATTTTTTGATGTATACATTTAATTCTATAGTTTCTCTCTCAGCACTGCTATAGTTATGACCACAAACATTCTTGTTATATTTTCATTTTTATTCAAGTTCAATGTATTTTTTACAATTTTCCTTGAGACTTCCTCCTTGACTTGGTTTATTTAGAAGTATGTTGTTTATGTCCTATGTGTTGGGAGATTTTCCTACTATATTTCTGTTATTTTTTGGTTTATTCTAATACGTTCAAAGAACATGAGTTGTATGATTTTATGTCTTAAATATGGTGAAGTTTGGTTTTATATTTAGGATATGGCTTATCTTGATTGATATTTTATGGGAACTTGAAAAGAATATATTTTGTTATCAAGTAGAGTTTTATGAATGTAATTTGAATCCTCTTGGTTGATGGTTTTCTATACTTGTTATTTTTCTGTTAAACAGTTTATTTGATGCAGAAGCACTTTATTTGAAGTATTAAAGTGAACTGAAACTCAGAATTTTTCCATTCCTTTTTTTAGCTCTACTGGGTTTTACCTTGTATATTTATACCTCCTATATTTAGTGATTTTCTTGTCAATATCTCATTCCATCCTTTTGTTTTTAAACTCCCTATGATTTCGATGAATTTCTTCCTGAAGTATAGATAATATTTGGTTAGACCATTTTTAACACATTAGGAAATTGTTTATCCAGAAATTCTCCCATCTCCAAGACATTTATGTTTTTTATTTTTTCACTTTTGTAGTTATTTTTACGTATAACTATTAGATTTGATGTGTGAAATTCTTAATTTTTTTTTCTTTATTTCTCCTACTCTTTCCCAACCTCCTGACTGAGTTGTCTAAGATTTAGAAGTTAGCACTAGGCTGTTGGGCCAGGGCTTTAGCTCAGTGGTGCCGCCGCCTATCTAGAAGTTAGCACTAACAGTGGAAAAAATTCTTTGAAACTGTTCTTAAAAAATAAATTCTAGAAAAAAACTGCACAGAGTTACACTCTGTCTTCTAGTTCTACAAATATGAACCTGAAGTATTATTGAACTCTATCTGCCAAGAATATTTCTGCAAGGCCTTTGTACTTGTTATTCCCATTACCTGTCATTTTAAAAATTCTGATATTATATGGTTTACTCATTAATTTTATTCAGTGGTATATTGAAATATCACCTCCTGGTTAATCTGATTTTATTTATGGATCCAACCATTTAAACTTCTTAGATGATTTTGAAAAGAACTCTCAAATATTCTATCATTTCAGTGACAAATATTTCAATGTTTCATTGAAAAATTAAAAATCATGTTTTTAACATAAATATATTTGTCTCCTGAAATTAAATGGACTGTAATTTTGTGATATCATTAAATACTTTTTCAGCATTCATTTCTCAAAACAGATAGTGAGAGCAAAAGAAAGCAAGAATATATACCAAATAGAATACAAGTAACAAAATAATGAATTTAAATTGAAAAATGAATAATCATTTGAAATGTAAATAGTCCAAATATCAGGCAAAAAGCAGAGCTTGCAAAACTGGATAAAATAGTAATATCTAACTATATGCTACCTAAAGCAATTTACCTTAAAAAATTAAAACACAAATAGTAAATGTAAACAATGGATAAAATACACAATAATAGCAATAATTAAAAAGCAGGAGTAGCTATATTATTTTTTAAAAGGTAGGTATTAGTGCAAACATGGACAAAAAAGGTAATTTTAAATAAAATGCCAAAAGGTCAATTCTTCAAGATGATGTAAGAATCCTAAGTACTCTTTGACATCAGAGCTAAAAAATGCAGGAAGCAAAACTGATAAAAGTTAAGAAAATTGATGCATTTATCATTATCATAAGTTATTTAAAAACCTCTCTCAACAATTAATACGAAAAGCTAAATAGAAACTCAGTAAAGCCACAGAAGACTTGACTACTAACCAGTTTATCTTAATTGACATTTATTAACTACTCCAAAGCCAGCAGAATACATATTCTTTTCAAGTACACACAGGGGTTTTACCAGAGTAGTGCATAATTTTGGTCATAAAACAAATATTAGCTGATTTAAAATTACTCTAATAAAAGAATCCCTACATAAATGCAGGTATTCAATAAATGCTTGAATTCAATGAGTGGTGGCCTCAAGTATTGATACATTGAAGGGACTAATATGTTTCTGGAGATTTACATATGCTGTCTCGCTTAGTTATTACAACAATTCTTATAGTATATTTCATTTTTTTCTGCTTTACGAGCTAGAAGGTAAATATAAAACAGCACGTAGTTTGGGCAAGGTTGATAGCCTTGAAACTAGATCCACTAACTCTAAAGCCCACATTACTCTCTTGAAACCTGCTGCCCCATCTGTATGAACTTGAAACTAACATACATATCCTTGTGTCTTTTTTTTTTTCAGAATTACATGGACCATATTCTGTGATTCCCTGATGGAGATCGGAACTTTTAAAAATCCAAGAAGTAATTTTTCTTTCTAGGAAATCCTTATTATAAGTTATTTTCCAAATTATTTTTGGTTGGTCATGGGCACCTATTCTATTTTTTTAAAGTCTAGGTTTATCCATTGAATAAGTGCCCTAAATTTTTTTTTATGGGACGGAGAAGTCAATTTTTCTTCAAACAATGAGACAGTTCATGATTTAATTGAAAATAAAATACAAGCAACTTGTTATCTTCTAAGAAGAACTCTGCAGTCCCTTGCTTACACACTCCCTATTAGTCTCCTTGGCAACGGGTAATCACTTGTTTCCCTTAAATAGATGAGATGCCAACAAATATGTAATAGTGCTTTGATACTTCAGCAAAGAAAAGTGCTATAATGACAGCATAATAAATCTGAACATGAAAAGTTAATAGCCACATTAGTGACAGCCTAAGTATAGTGTGAGAAACACATGGAGCCTGAATTTTCTGCTTCAGTTTCATTTTCTTTGTGATGCTCAATTTTCTCTAGAATGTCCTCCTCCCTCCCACCCTTTTCATAGCCTAAAACATACAAGGGGCAGAAACGCTTTAAAATGAAAACAGACCTGCTAATAATTTCTTCTTTTACTCTGTTAGAAAGGATATTCAATTTATCTGGTTTCAGATAAATGATTTCATAAAAAATTGATTTTAGGCAATCCTCAATGAGATAAATGTGTAATTTGAATCCAATATGCTTATCCAAATACATTGCATCTGGGGGTAGGGATTTTTTATGATTTATTCCACTCAGGGTTACTGATCTCCATTAAGATATCCTCTCTGTTTTCTGATTGTCATGAAGGCAAATGCACAACTCACCATGGACCTGTCACACTGGAACCATGGGTAGATAGAATGGTTTAGGACAATTGCTTTATAGATGTGACTAGGTATAGTAACCCTATTGACCCTTGGGGAGCTATCTCCCCTTCTCATTCTTGCTGGAGATATACATCCATTTTATTATATGACGTTTTCCAGTGGGCTATGGATAGCCATTGCGTTAGCACCTTCAGAATTCACCATACTTTGCAGTGGCAATAGATTTAGACCAAAATGAGATCTATCGTATCTCCTCCCTCCCTTGTTTTCAGTTTTATTTCCCAACTCTCAATGGTTCTTTCTAGATTTATCTTTTCTTAACTTAATTCTCTAAATCAAATTCTGATCTTTTCCCTCAATACAGTTGGGAATCATGTGAAAAACTCTGACTACTCTAAGATACTAAGTAGCCCAATATAAAAAGGTGAGACTAGAGAATAAAACAGGTCAAATATATAAAAAAACCTAAATAGATAAATATGATAATATTATTGTTGGTATCTTCTGGCCAGTACTTACAATTTTTCAAGCAGTGGGATAAATTTTATGCACACTATTTTCCTTGAATCTTTACAACACAGATGTTGTTGTCCTGATTTTTCAGGCAATTGAGGTGCCCACAGATGTTAAACATCTTGTCCAGGGTCACATAACTAGAAAGTGGCAGTCAGGATTTTAATATACATTATCTTGTTCCCAAAGCTAATGTAAAGTGGAAAGGGTCATTCAAAGCCATGAATAATTTACTACAAAATGCAGTCATCCTTCATCCAGAATCTTTGGAAGAGTGATTAACCAACTTCTGAATAGTTCCAAGTCTCTGCCTGCCAAAGCATGTATTTTTAGAGGTCTGGGGATTTAGCTCAGTGGTTCTGCCGCCTGCTTTGCAAGCGTAAGGACCCGAGTTCAATCTCTGGTACCACAACAACAACAAAAAAACAACAAAAAAAACAAACCGTATATTTTTAGTAATAATAAAAGGAAGAATAGCTACTATTTATAAATTCTTGCAATGTGTCAGATACATTTTTAAGTTCAGAATATGATCAGTGGTTATAATCATGGCTCTGGAAACAGAGTAAGAGAATCCTTATTCTACCATTATAAGACTTTGAGCCCTCTATTTTAATACTCAATTTTTCTATTTACATAGCAAGGAAAAAATTTCTACAATATCAGGTCTTGGTGAGAATTAGATCCAGTGACTACTGAGACTGTAACTGCCCAAAGGAAGTATTCAATAAATGTTACCTAAACTGCTAGGTGCTTTTACTGCTGTAAGGAAGGCAAAGTACTGAGAAATTTACATATAATATTTAGTCTATTCTGCATAGTAATTTTATGTGCATGTACTATATGAATGCCTAATTTATGTATATGGAAGAGGAGGCACACAGGGCTCATAAGATGTGTCTAAGGACACAAAGCAAATTGGGACTGAGGCCATTTTCTACCCCAGGCATTGTCTGCAAAGCCTGCCTTCTCAGAAGATGGTACACACAGACTCACTCTATTGCTGGATGACATTAATGCTGGAAAACATGTTTCTGTTTTAAGCCAAATGATGCTCATGAAACTTTCAACCCTTGACCTTAGTTGTAATTAGTGGTTTACACGCTTTACTGCTATGAGAATTTTCTTTTTCTATTTCTTCCCATCTAATGCTCCACATCCCTCATCTGTTGCCAACCTGAGTCCTATTTCACTATCTTTTTTGTTATTAGAAATTTGTTAAAGATATTTGGAAAAATGTACAAACCAAATATACATATATACACATACAAGAAAATAGACTCTTCATAATGTATTTGACCAAAAGTGTGCCTTAAATTTTAAAAATACAGGTCTATTTACCATTATTTTTATGCTGGATAATAATAATAATAATAATAATAATAATAATAATAATAATAATAAAGAGGCAACATATTGAACGTGGGAATTTCTCATCCAATTGTCTGTGAAGAGTAAGTTCTACGTCCTTCTTACCATGAGAAGATGGGACATAAATGTGCAGATTTCAAGTGCCCCATAGAAGATGGGGGTTTGACTTGACAACATAAGGTACTGTGTTAGTTACTTTTCTCTCATTGCTGAGACAAAATACCTGACACTCAAAGTTAGAGGGGAAGGGGTTTATTTAGCTTACAGTTCCTAGAGGTTTCAGTCCATAACTGGCTAGCTCCAAGGCAAGGATGACAAACAGGGGAGAAACAACGTGGCGTGCACAAAGTAGCGAAGCAACAAGGGAGAGCTTCACCGCATCTTTCTGCCTCCTTTATCCCATCCAGACTACCGAGGTTAGGGTGGTGCTAAACCACTCTCTCACGTGTAGTGGTTTAGCAATCACATGCCCTTAATGCCAGCATCACATATTCCAGATTCAGCTACCTCTGACCAAATGAGGCTTTGAGGGGACATCCAGACTCAACCTGTAACAGGTGCCACTTGCTCACAGCACACTGGGAGTGCCTTCCAGGAATCGGAAACGTTGGAGAAGGTATATGCCTGTTGCAAATTTGTATCATAGCAACAAGCACATTTTAAATAAATAAATGTTTCTCCACATAATTTTATTCACTGCGGAGAGACTTTAGCTTCTTGTCTCTCAGTCTGAATAACATTTGATGTTCTGGCCTTCCTGTGTTCAATCTAAAAACCATACAAAATTTCTTCCCCCTTTGTAAATTATTATCACAATTGGAAAATGCTTTGCTTTTGAGGGCATAATGAAACATTGCTCTTCCAGTTTCTCCAGAGTTATTAAAGAAACAATGTCAGGGAAGAGAATTGATTTAAAAGGGTAAATGTTTGTCTGTTATCATTTCTGAATCCCCTGCTAGAATACTGAAGGCAATGTTTTGATATGATTTCCAGTCAACTCATACCTTGAATATTCCTATTAATCTTGCAGTTCAGTGGGAGAGGGGTGATGGTGGGTTGGAGCAACAAGAAAAAAGTGTGATGCAATACAGAACATTAAAGAAATTTTACATTCATGTTTATATGAGAAATTGTTCAACAGAATCTTTGAAACAAGGTTAAGTTCCAAGTAAGCTCTATTGGAGTTTCTCTATTTTCACTATAATTTGTTCTACTCCACTTCTGTTTTCCATGGTTTATGATGAGTGGATGAAACATAGGCTGAAGATTCCTTCCTGCACAAATGCCTCTATATGCCTGAAAAGTACTTAATCAGATGTGTAGACCAGAACTAGGAAGATCATCTCATCCCTTCCTGTGTGATCAAAGACAATATTCACCTCATTTTTCAACTTTCTAAAAAGCTGTTTCCCATAAGAAATCTTCCTTGACCTCCCTTCTTTTTTTCCACCTAGGAGATGGGTACACTTTTATTCTTCTCATAAAATGTTGCATGTCTCTGTAGCAAAATCTGTATTTATTTATTTATTTGCCTGTTCACTTTCAAAAGCATGAGTACCTTAAGAAAAATATTATGTTTTATTCTTTTTAAAAAGTCTCAATTGGGCCTGGGATTTAGCTCAGTGGTTCTGCTGCCTGCCTCGCAAGCATAAGGTCCTGAATTTGATCACTGGTACCAAAAAAAGAAAGAAAAAAAAATTCCCAATTGCCTATCATAGCAAAGTGGTGTTTAAAGAAATGTTTATTGGATGGGTGGTTGGCTGGCTTAAAGAATTAAAAGATTAGACCAATACTAAAAATCCTGCCATCACTGCAGTTAAGTATCACTAATTAGTCATTAGGAAGATGATTAAATAAATGGAAAAAGCAACCAACTTTGAACCAAGACTTGGGTTTAAATACCTACTGTATTACTCACTTGCTATTTTAATCTTGCCCTACTTTTAAAAATTTGACTATCAGTGATCTCTGTCATAAATTACATCTAATAAATCTTACTTCCAATGAACTTCATAAAATTAAACAAGATTATGTTTATAAAATGTCTGGCCAACTTTAAGCACTCACAAAATGGTAGCTATTATTATGTTTAAACCTGACTATGAACTTCTCTACATTTTAAAATATATTTTTAATTAAAAATTATTAAAGACCTAGCAGAGCCAAGTATGGTGGTGCATGCCTGTAATCCCAGCACTCTGGGAGGCTGAAGCTGGAAGACTGAAAATTCGAGCCCAGTTTATGCAATTTATTGACTTAGCACGATGTTGAGTATCACATTTGAAAAAAAGGTCTGGGGATGTTGCTCAGTGAGAAGGTTCTGGGTTTAACACTCAGAAAAAATTAATCAACATCACAAAAATCAATCAATCAATAAATAAATTAAAAGAAAAAAAGAAGGACTTGACAGTATATACAATTACATGCATAGAAATTTCTACCTAAACTTTAACTTTCAAACCAATAGATGATTTGGCACACATGCGCACAACTCATACACAAAATCATGAATACAAAATATTCACTGTTCCTTAAAAATACCAGTTTGGATTTGTGCACTCATGCTCTTTTTTAATAAGTCATATAGTGGAATAATTACAATGGTGAAAATGATGGTTATATTTACATAGCATTTATTATGCACCAGATGCTGCCTAAAGTATTTTATATACATTAAGATGGTAAAGTGAGGGCCGGGGATTTAGCTCAGTGGTTTCGCCTCCCGCTGCACAAACTCAAGGACCCAAGTTCGATCCCCGGCACCAAAAAAATAAAAGATGGTAAAGTGAAACGAGAACATTATGCTGTAGATATACAATTAATATGCCCATTTGATAGGTGGGTAACCTTATGCACAGGAGAATTATATAATTGGATCAGGCTCATAAAGTTAGGAAATAGCATAAGAGTTGGGCAAGTTCATTAAGGTAGCAATGGTGTGAAGCTACCTCACTGTGAACCAGGTGGTTGGGCAGGAGCTATTCTATATTTGCAGGAAAGTAGATACCCAGACTTACAAGCTAGACATTGCGGAAAGGAAGACAGACTTGTGGAAACACACACTGCTAGAGTTATGCATAGTGAAAGCAGAAGTCTTTAGATTCCCAGACTAGTGAATGGTGTACTTTATTATTTGAACCTACTGGTATTCAGAGTTGCAAGACTTCTGAGATTTCTGGGCAACAAGTACTGGGGAGGTACCCACAATGCTGGTGCTCCAGCTGCCATCTGAATTTGGACTCTTAATAACTTGTATGTGTTCTTTCCCCGCAGTAAAATACGGAGACTATCTGGACACATACATTTTTAAGGTTACCTCAGGTAAAACACTGATATTTAACCTCCCTAACTTTTATTCTGGTTTGTCTGCATAATGTTTATATCTGTTAAATACCGTATGTAGGTCTTTTATGACAGTCATGGAGTCATCACTAAATATACTTCATTATATCAATGTGTGACATCACTCCTGTATATCATCTATCTATCATCTATTCAAGACATTTAATCTATAATAGAAATATGGTATAAATGAATATTAAGTTCTAAAATACCTACCTTAGTAATATATTTATCTATTATAAAAAATTTATGCCACAGTGAGAAAAATCTTTTTTGTGTCAAACATCTGGTCATAGTAATAACAGTATCCCAATGACGAGTAACATGTCAAAGATTAAGAAGGAAAGCCATTAAAAAATGTCAGAGCAAGTAGCTCTTCTGGACATAAGAATCACCAAGAATTGGAAAAGCAGAGGTTCTTGAGCATTTCCTTTAATGATTCTGCTTCTGATTGTCTATACGCAAAGTTCAAATATTCATCTAACAAGTTCTAGTGATTCTGACCGGAGAGATCTGACATCACACATGAACAAAGGCTACTCAGGAGCATCTTGTGTTGTTTAATAGTTAATATAAATTGTTTAGATATTTTTAAAAATGAGAAGAAGTATAGAAATTACATCTTGATGGTTATGCCATTACCCTGGATCTTAAGATGTTCAGATATTTTCATATCAGAAATTCCAATAATTGGAAAGTAATGTCTTAAATCATGTTTCATGACAAGATCCTCATTTAATGATAGACATTAAGTTCTATGAGCTTTTGGGTGTTATTAAGACGGAAAATTTTACCATTCACAAATTTACCATTCATTTCCAGTTCCACATTCTATCTGTGTCAGCTGTAGGCCTAGCTCATAGACAAGAGTAGGCAGGACACCTTGTGCAATAGCCCTGGGTTCTGCAATTCCCAACTTATAGAATTCATATTCAAAGTCGCTTCCTGTTGCTGATGTGCAATTAATGATCCCCCTAACATGATTCTCATCACTGTATGAGACTATAATACTACTATAATACACCAAAGACTCAATAAAATGAAATTGAAACATGAATACAACAGATATTGACAGGAACAGTAGAAATGTTGATAACTGGGCATAGATGTTACATATTGGTCTGAAGATCTTAGCTCACTCTACTGCAAAAGAAAAGGTGGCAACTATACAGCAAAGTGCTCCGAGCCTAAAATGAGCTCACCCATCATTGCCATCATCATTATCATTATAATCAATGTCATTATTTCCCCTCAACAAATTTAATTAAAAGCTTCATCCTTCAGCCTGTACTAGAAATGATCCCTTTTTTTGTTGGTTTTTTGTTTTTGGTACTGGGGATTGAACTCAGGTCCTTGTGCTTGCGAAGCAGGTAGTGAAACCACTGAGCTAAATCTCTGGCCCTATCTCTTGTTATTTCTGATGTTTAGCTAAATTTAATGGAATTTTGTTATTCTCTTTATGAAGCATCCTGATTAAAAATTTGGCATTGTATGGGAGGAAAAAAATAGGCATTTAAATTCTTGATTCACACTCTGTCACCAATGCTCACTTACTGTTTATATTGGGCAAATTTTACACTTCTGCAGCACTATTTACTTTACATTTATAACAGGAAATAGTAACATTTCATCCTATCATTGTTATCGATGAAACAAGATGTCTACATATCATAAAGCCTGGTATTGAAGTGCCTTAATTACCTTACTTTCTCTTATCTGATTGGTTGTCGAGTATATTACAACTGCATAATAAAAATGGATGCATGAGTGAATGAATGGGAGATGGAAAGGTGAACAAATGAGAAATTCAATAAATTTATATGTAATTTAAAAATATCCTCTAAAGTTCCCAAAAAATATTCTTTTCCAGTGAGATTTCCTTAAAAATCCATTTTATTAAATAGTAAGCATCGTACAGAAAATTTTTTATTGGAAATCTCCTCTTTTTTCATCTATTTCTTTCTTCTTTTTTTTGGTACCAGGGATCGAACTTGGGTCCTTGTGCTTGTGAGGCAGGCGGCAGAACCAGTGAGCTAAATCCCCAGCTCTTGTCATCTATTTCAACCTACCTATTTTAAAATTTGAGACAAAGAGAGTAAAAACTAAGTAACACACTAGGCAGTATCTTTAGTGATTTGGCTCAAGAGCTACCAAAGTTCTAAGGTTGTAAACATCCCTTTAAAGGGCAGGGTACAAAGTTGCAGTGCAGGTTCTCTGGTAAAGCTAAGGTAAGCACAATGTTAAGGGTTGATTTGTCTCTCCTCCCACCCCATAATATATTGAAATCCTTATTTATCATTAGACCTTATTTACAAATAGAGTCTTTGCAGATGTGATTAGGTAAGTTAAAATGAGGCCGTATTGGAGTGGGATGGATCAAAGTCCAATATGGCGGGTCTTGTAAGAAGAGGCAGACACGCAGAAGAAAGATGACATAAAGCTACATACAAAGCGTCCTGACATGAAGACAGATGGGCACATGGAGCCTCAGAATACCACTGACCTCCAGGAACTACCAGAAGCTTAGAAAGACTCATGGAACAGACTCTCCCTCCAAACCCCTAAGAAAGAACAAATCCTGCTGACTCCCTGACTTTTGACTTCTGGCCCCAGAACTGTGAAAGGATGGATTTCTGTTCTTTAAGCCATCCATGGTTTATGACAGTTTGTTTCAGTAGTGCAGAAAACTAATATACCTGAGTACTCAAGCATAGTGAATTATCATAAACTGGGTTTTTCTACATAAATTTGCGGAGCTATACTTATACTGAGTGTCCCTGACAACTGCACCTCAGCTTCTCCTACCTCAAACGCAGAAGGAACCTAGAGAAAAGGACACAGAGGGAAAAAAAGACACTGTGGACAAAATGGACTTCATTTTCTCCTAGGCTTTGTAGCATTTTGCTTCCATCAAGCCCTGCATCTGTTGCTATAAAATAAATCACAAACTTGGAGAGGGCATGATTATGTAGTCTTCCTCATCATAACCCAACTCACCTGAAATGTTCTGACACTCTTGAAAATAATTTCGATTAATGAATAAAACATGATAAACTGATAATTAGCTTTTGAGGTGAACTCTTTAACAGGAGGGTAATTCAGTAATGCTCTAATTGTTTTCCCCAGCATCAGACCTTAGCTGACATTTGGTTTCAGCTCGAGCATAACAATTCTCAGGCTATGTTTAGAAAGACCATGAACAATTTCCTAGGAGTTGGCTAGAAATTATTCACAATGCCGGGATTACACACTTTGAGAAATGTGAAGTTGTATGTTATTCAAGATTCCAAATCTAGCTTTGGCAAGAACTCCTATCTTGGAATACTCAACAGAAACTTATGAATAAGCCTATTTTCTTATTTCTAAGCAAAACAATAGGAGAGAAACTTTTCCTAGTAGATAATGAGCAATTTCAAAACTGTGGATGCTAATATCATGTCAGTTGGGTTAGTTTATTGCCCCAGCAGTAAGAAAAGATAGCTAGGTTGCTATGAATAATTTTAAATTTTTAATACTCTTCCCAAATGTGGAGAGGGATAGGAGTTATATAGAAAGTTAATAAAATATTTTACATGTATTCTTTTCAAACTGATTGTCTGGCAGCTTACATGTATTTAGGGAGAGAGTGTCAGTCTACCCCTCAAGAACAAAATTCATTTAATAAATCTGTATTCAGAAACATTGCTACTTCTGAAATTGTCTTCATATTTGATTTACATAAAGAGTATAAGTGGTAAGGGCTTGTTGTTCTATGAAATATTCTTGGTGTTTTTTCCAAAAATCCAAGTTTTGCTATTAGCAGAAAACAAACTCCACTGTAGGGGAACCCAAAGAAATTACCAGAATCCCCTTCTTGAATATAGTTCCCACTGCCTGAGCCAAGTATTTTCTGGGCATCAACTGTAAGAGATCCCTAATACACTTTAGTCATTAATTTCTACCAGGCCATATTTTGGTGAAAAAAACTGTCACTAAATTTGATGTTTACAAAACGTTTCCCACTATCAAAACTGCCTCTCCAATTGGGAGTCAAAGGCATTACAAGATGGGCCCAGCAATAGTAAAATTTAAACAGAGAGGACAGGGACAGTGGGGATCCTAAAAACTACCTGGGAATAGAAATATGGTGACTGAGAACCAATAAGCCAGGCTGGGGGTTGGAACAAATGATTAGAGGGGCCTGGCAGGAAGAAATGGCTGGGCCTTCTAAGTGCCTAAGTAAGTGCAGTTTGGGAGAAGTTGCAAAGCTCTGCTTGGTCTGCAGTGGGAAATCAGTTCCACTGCAGTTAATAATGTCCTAGTGGGAATGCAGTAGTAGGGCTCTCAGATTTTTTTTTCCCAAGAGAAATTAGAATTGTCATTTAAAAAAAATTTTTTTTAGATATTTAAGAGGTAATTAAAATTTTAGCTCTATGTAAATATCTTGTCTGCACTGAAGTTTTAAATTTATAAGAAAAAAATGATTGTTCTGCCTTACACTTAATTGAAAGGCATTCTGTTATTGGTTTAAAGATGAGAACTTTTTGTCTTTCCAAAAAGGAGAAAGATGGGACAATGGAACAGAGATACACAGAACTGAATAAAAACAAACTATTTTACCTTTTTCTTTCAAACATCTCTTTGGAGACATAGTCATGAAACACATGTTCTGTGAGTCACTAGAAGGCTTACGTGGCACTTGGAACAACTGTGTTACATAGGTGTTCTGTACTTCTGGGAATGAAAAGGTATTCAAACTAGTGGCCTGGAACATGTACAACACATAATTTGTTGTGATATTCTTCTTCCAAAGAGCTGTAAGGCTTAAACTAAGGAAGAAAAGTTTTTCCCAAATTGGGTACATTGCCTAAAGATTATCTAAGGAAGAGAAGAAACAAATGATCACCCTGATTTCAGAACTAAGCAAGGAATAAAGATATAAATGTACCAATTTCCTGAAACCACAGGCAATACATTTACCCTGATAATCTAGGTATTGTCAGAGAATGGAGATAATGGCTGAGGATGTTTCTAGAGTTGTTGAAGGAACCAGGGAACTTTTGTCATATCAAAATAACACCAGTGTCTTTATTTTATTGAAATGGAAAAGTTATTATTAAAGAATTCTTGATAAAAATAAAGATTAATTTGTTCACAGCTGCAAATTTAGCTCAGTACAGGACCACAGACAAAATAAAATGTCATATATTTTACATTTCTGAGTCAATAAAATTGATAGCAGCTCCATTCATTCTGGAACATTATTGACATATAGGGGATTGTGTTACATGACATATAGGGGAGAAATTAACATATGGGAAGATTTTTATTACATAAAACAGAAAACTAGCATAACACATTATGTGAATTGCTTTGATTATATTTATTATTTTTAATTTAGTATTTCACTGGCATACCAGGGACGGTTATTTGGGTTTATAATGAAAATAAATATAATAATAACTTATATAATTATTAACCATCATATTGAAAAACCAAAAAAGAAAACAATCCCATTTCAAGTGCCTAAGTCTACTTAGAGACATCTAGAACCTCTGATGAAAGGTGTTTGGCATGATTTGGCAAGATGTAAAGGGCAAAGTATTTATGATGAATACAGAGTTGGATAAAGTGGCACAAAATTGCATCCTGAGTATTTTGTTTTCTACTGCTAATGTCAGGCTCATAAATGTGCAGATGAGGCTGGGACATGGCAGTTCCATACCAAGGTGGTGTTGTCATGGCTGACTGATGAATTAGAATCCCTTATCTGTGGTGAGCAGTGACTAGAAGCACGCCAACTTATTTGGATGTTTGTTTGGTCAGTTGTTTTTATAAACTCAAGATAGCCCTATCTATTTTACCTTTCTTCAATATCTGCCGCAATGATCTTTCAAATATGAAGTGATATTGTTATCAGGAAAAAGCTTAGGATTTTTGTCAAGGATTACCAAAGGGTTGATCAAGACAGAGCCCTGACTGCATGAAAATATAAGGGAAGAAAAATCACAAGAACATTTTCCCCATAAGTGGTTTCTTGCAGTTACAAACACATAGAAAAAAAAACACAGCCTTTTTCATTTCAAAATATTACTCAAGTTTTTATATGTGAATGCCAGAGTTTCCAATGAAAAGCTTGGTTGTTGTAAAAAAGAAATACTGCTTTTAATTTGTAATTACAAAATGCATGTAGATCAAACTATGTATTCAGATTTTGAGAATAGAGTTGAAATTGGCTCATGCCGATAAATAGGCATAGAAAGCATTCAATCCATTTGAGAGGGTATATTTATAATTCTGTTGTTAAGAATAACTACTTTAAAGGAGTCAAACATCCAGTTTTTATGAGAGCTAGCTTTTGTATCATACACTTGCTGATACTGTTTTCCTCTGACTACTCTTAGAAGTCAGTTTTAAATTAATTGTTAAATTCTAGCAAATTAAATATTGTTAGCAGAAATGATTATAATTTCAAATGATAAAAGAAGAAAATGACTAATTAATGCCCTAAAGAAAATCATTGTTTTTACAATATAGCTCCATGTGTGAATAAAGAAATATTTTTAAAACCCCAAACACTCCATGAAGTTTTTTCAGGGAAAAGCAACTACATACTAGTATGGCTTAATATTATGTAGATTTGACATCAAATGCATTTCATTTCAAATATGTAGCAATTTGAACACTAAGTGTAAGTGGAATTTAAAAAAAAATTTTAAAAATATATAGAAATAAGATTTAGATGTTGGAATCAATTTGAGTGGCAAAGGACTTTCTTCCACTAAATTAGCTTTTGTTTTCAGCACATCTCTGTAAAATAATCATTATCTCTATTTTTTCTCAGAGGAAAATCATCAAAAAATCTGGGAAGTTGGCTCAGTTGCCTTATAGTTTGTGGTGAAGCCAGCAACTGTGTTCACCATTCTGTGATGTTCAGTCTTGTGCGTAGATCTCTGACCACCAGTCTTCTCTCAACTACTCAACACTTCTCAACATTTTTCTACAATCTTTTTAAAAACCAGATGTCACCAAGTGAAATTCTTGACTATTTGATAAAAGCTTAATTTTTTAAAATCTCAAGAATTTGATTTATTTTACATGTATAATAATTATAGTTCAAAGCCATAATAAACACAAAGTATTTCATGAAGGGTCTTTATCCAATATTAGCCTTTCTTAATCCAAGTATCCTGCACTGAAATTATACAATAATATGTTTTAGACTGGCTTGACAAATGTCCAATAAAACTCACATGTTATTGTCGGTTAATATAATTTCATATACCCATACTATGGTATCAAAACTCTGTAACATTATCAATGGATTTATGTTGGACAGCTCAAAGACTTTTAAAAATTGTTTACTTGCATCAGTGTAATTTGAGTTTCTAATAAAGGATTCTTTTTTGTTTTGTGGATTTTCTTTAGTCTTTTTTACCCCGGTCTGCAACTACTTAGAATTAAAGGTTTGATAAATATTTATGTTGTCTACTGAAACTCCGTAGTTTGTATAAAATGACACAATTACATTACCAGATGAAACTACTACATAATAACCTTGGTAGACAAAATAGTACCTTGGCATTACATCTACCTATACTCTTATCCAGTACTCTAAAATGATTAAGATCCTCAAGTGGAAAGTTAGAATTCTTTTTAATGTAAAACCAACCTACTCAATGGAAGTAAAATTATTTACCTTAGCATTTAAAAAACGACAGGTATCAAGAGTTTTGAGACTCATATTTTAAAAATTCTATGTGTATACATTAACCTTGTAGCTGGTCACTATACAATTACTTAATTTTAGATATTCTCTTCACTCACAAATTATTTTAGTTCTACTTGTTGGAAACTGCATTTAGAGCAGCTATTTTTTTCATAAAAGGATGTGACACAATTCTACATGATCTTGGTTAACTAAATCAAACTCTAAGATACTCAACTGGATCCTACATATTAATGATCAGATTTGACTTCAGATACATCTGGCAGTTTCCACAGTCAACTCATCCACTCAGGAAGGTTGGGTTTCTATCATTGAGAAGGGGGAAAGAAGACCTGACAACTGAAGGTCTTCCTTAGTCCTGAACACTGCTGATCCCTCCAGGGAATTCTTTAAACTCTGTGGCCTTTCACAACCCACAAGGACTTTAATTAAAAAGCACATATAAGGTTTGCCTAGTGTAGAACCCTGCCTCCCAACCACCATTCATCATTGTGGTAAGCTATAAATTCATTCCTGGAAGTAACAATCTTGTAGACCACATGAAAGTGTTGTATCAACATATCCATCTTTCACTGTAAGCCCTAATACCACTCTCAGAACTAACAAGTAGGCAATAGAGATATGCCTCATAAATGATCCATTTCATCCCAACAAAAGTCTTTCTAGTTATTGAAGCACATCATACAAAGACCAAGGGAGATGCACCAGAAGTTAATCTCTGTGTTTAACAAAACCAACAGAAGTTATTAGGTAAAACATAAGGTTTTAGGACTTAGTTCAAATAATTCTTGCAGCAATGTCGACTGTGACTGATTTTTTTTTCTTTTTGCTGTGAAAGAAATGGTCTTAATAAAGAGGCCATTAGCAAAAACACAATAAACTCAGGGCAGACTCAGTTATGGTTCAAGTGAGGTTCACTTCTACCAATAAGAAAAAGTGCAACACGGGAATAGGATGAAGAATGTAAACACTTATTGCTCCTTTCCACACCCACTGCCAGTTTTATATTGCTTTTATCAGTATTGGTTTGGTTTTGAATATATTAATCCAGGTTGGGAAAGGAGAGACATAGCTTACATGACCTTGGTGTAAATCTACTCCTAAAAGTGAATAAGTGAATTAGCAACTCCAATATTAATTGTGAGACGTACATTTTAAATGAGTAGATAAATAACCTACTGTGCTATGTATGCCCAAGATAGAAAGGAACATGGAACATTTTTTCTTGATAAAAGTGAAGAGTACTTGTTTTGTTCACTACAGAAAAGCAGTTTTATTGCTGAAAAGATGTGAGAAATCATCTTTTAGTTTGAAGAATTTAAGGGCAAGGTATAAGTTGGCTATTTAAACTTACCCTATTCTTCAGAGATGAAGGCTTCAATAAAGTGGCTTCTTTTAGGGTCACTGTTTTCCCCACCATTTCATGCTGCTTTGTTGTGTGCAATTATTAATGCAATGGCATTTATGCTTATGTACGGAAAGGTAACTCTATACAGTCATGTAAAGGGAGAAGTGTTTAGACCACTGCAGTCATTTTTTAGATTTGTGATCTGACTTCTTCAGAAAAGTTGGAATATTAACATGGGTACAAAAATATAGTAATTGAAATTTTAACTGAGTAAAATTGAATGTCTGTGTTTATTATATATTGCCTCTGTTCCTTGGAAACTCGTAAGTGCTCATCCATAACATACTTTGATCTCATCCTTAAAATTTCATTCAATTCTTAATCCTTTATTTCCTGTTCTTTTAATTTCCAAATGAGTATAAATATTCTCTTAAATAGTTCCTTGTCAACAAAATTACATCTCTGATGATAATGGCAGTGAGTGACTGCAATAGTGAGAGAAAATCCAGTAATACCTAAGATAGCAAAGTTTCAGAGGAAGTAGTAGTGATATAACTTGCCAAGAGCCATCTGTGTTTGCTTACGTGACTAAAACAACTACTCTTCAAAGTTCAGAACGAATGAGAGGTGTAATGTGTCATGTGTAATCACCTGTTTTCTCAGAAGAGAAATAGAGTAACTCCCCAACAACTGTTTCCCATTTGTCTGGAAGAGTTGGATGAGGTAAAGCAATGCTTTTTTGCAGAGGCTTTTGGCTCTTGCAATGCATTTATATTTGTTTCAAATGAAACCAAAGACACTTACTCTATCACCTTCCTTGCCATGGGTGTGATGCAAGGGAAGATATGTATAACTATAAATTCACACTACCTTTGGGAATTTCACAGCACCATTGCTGACCAATCTGAATTGTCAATCTTTATTCATGAAAAAGGCTCCTTCAGGGAAAGGATATAACTTTGTAGCAGTCTGAGCTATAACAGATGTTGATCCTATTTTGATAAATACATGGAGTAAGAGGAAACAATTCACAGAGAATCCACTGTAAGTTCTATGGTTAGGCTTCATCCTTTATTAGGTAGTGAATAAAAGACAACTGATGTTTACAACTCCAATTTAAGAGACCATTTAAACAGAAATGGTTCCATAGCAAAGTGAGGCAGAAGGGATCCAGGTATTTCTGAGTTTTCTCATATGGCTGATGAAGAAAATATGGCTGATTTGTTTGTTCCCAGAAAATCACTACAGTTAGTAACACCTTGTGACCCAGGATTCTGTATCCACAGGCCCTGACTTTTAGTGGACTGGCTCATTCACATTGGCAAAAATGAGGACAACAAAAGCACAATGCATCAATTAACATCAAGTTCTCCAACAGAGAGACCTCATCAGATGCAAAGACTGCTGTATAGGGATGACTACAGTGAAAGATCAAAATATTTCATACTGCAAAAAAAGAAAAAAAATCAAGATGGTTAGAATGGGATAGACCCAGAGCCTAAAAGTACCAAACTCATGTTCACCTGACTGAACTAGCTAGCAGGTTCTGTGCAGGGAGAGAGAGAGAGAGAGAGAGAGAGAGAGGAGAGAGGGAGAGAGGGAGATTGGAAAATTCGAAATCACCAGATACAGTACTTTCAGAAATACATTTTAATACTAACCAACATGTTTAATGAAGGCATGGCTTGAATTCTTATCAGAAAACTAATGGGACACATTTTCTCATTCTCTCTCCTGCCTTTGTTCCTTCCTTCCTTCCTTCCTTCTCTGCCCTTTTCTTTTATTCTCTCTTTTTAGTTTTATTTTGGTTGTTTGTGTAACAAAAATATATAAAGCCAACTGCCTTCAAGATACATTTATATGAGAAATTTCTACAGCAAGACAGTGGAGAAGTACTCCAAAGACAATGTTTAATGTTGAGCACCAAGCGCGCTATGGATGTTTCTTAAATATAAAAGGACAAATGCTAAATACCTATCTCTCCAATGGTTTTGCCTTGATTCCTTAAACCTCTTTGAAGGTCACCATAGTTTAGATAAGAGCAGTTTCAGGAAGGCTATACCCAGCCCTTCCTTACATTTTTAAATAGCCTTTATAAAACCTTTTCAAAAATAATTTTTCTTTAAATCTAAATCACATAGGATTGACTTGTACATGTTTTTTCCTTGCTTTATATTTGAGTTTTGTTCTTATTAATGCATCAAACTCCACCACATTGATAGGTATATGTTTGCTTTCTATGGGAAAAAGCTAATAGCCTTTATCACAAATTAAAGGCACAGCTATTTTATGCCATTTGTTACCAATTTAATGATAACATGTAACACTGAATGGTTATAGATTATATAGATTTTCTCTTTATAAGTTATTCTCTTATTCTTTCTAACATATATACAATATACATATATTTATATATACCCCTGATAAATCTTGTTTTAAAGGTAAAACATCAACTCCTTTCAGCTTTATGGTGAATATCAAAGCCTGTCAGTATTTCACAACTCCACTAGTGAAAGGATGGTCTAGTGGACCTTACCAGTACTTTGTAACACTGTATCTATCATTGGTATACAATGAACTCAGATTTGTTTCTTGTTCTTAAAATTTGTTTATATCATGTCAGTAGAAAATCATAAAAATCATAAACCCACAACAATAGTTAATGCTTCGTTCTGTCATCATATTCAAAACAGAAACCTTTGAGACAACCCTACTGGTATGATATAAAGGGCATATGGCAGAGACACAACAGTCTCTTATAAGATATGTACTAACAAGAAAGATCTTTACTTTGTATCATCTGAAAGATCATCCGAGACTGTGATTGCTCCTTGGAACAGAATGGTTGTACTCGTTTCTTTCTAAATACCCATGAGACATGGGTTTCTCTGTGTTCCGATATAAACTCATTACAGACAGTTCCCTGTTTCCAGCGATCCTTCTTCAGGGCGGGAAATTAGTGCGTGGTAAGAAATCACCTTCACTGATCCCTCTCCCACCCTTAAGCCTATCCCTGTTCTAACTCCCAGCTGGGCAGGAGGGGAGAATGTTGACCAGGGAGGCCTCCACAACACCATCTGGTGTTTATTTTTTACTACTGCTTACTGGTATGAAATAGTTGTTCATTCTACCTTTTACAATTCTTTAAATCCTAATGGCATAGATTGAGACACAGCACTACGGTTTTACAAGACATCTACTGTATCTACGTTGTGGGGATAAATACCCAGTAACTGCTGTCATAGCGAGAGGATCAGCGCGGGTACTACTATTCACAGTGTTGCTTTCGTTTTTTTGTGATATTTTTCCTTTTTTGCATTATTTGAATCTACAGAGTAAATTATATATACATTGGAACCAGTTAATGCCCTTAGACAATGTGTAGTTGTTTCATAAAGCAGGAAAGACAATGCAGGGGGAAACAGGTGCCCAAAGCACAGTCACAAAGGCTTCAGGAGGTCTAGATACCACTACGAGTCAATGCTGGAGGTCACTTCTAAAACTGTTCAAGAGGAATGCTTTAATTTGGAGAAAATACCACTCCCTCCCTCCCGCCCCCAATCCCGTCCCTCTTTTAATAATCTTTTTAGTTCACTATCAAAAGTCCTGGCTCTTCATATATACCTTAAACTATAAATAAACACTGCATAGTTCTCTTTTGTTTTTCTGTTTTGTTTTTTGAAAAATTATTGCAGTACAGTAACTCCTGCTAGGAATTCAGTAGGGAGCAAAGAGCACAGGAGTGTGGGCGGTCCGAATGGGTCCAGGCGCTGGCCGCAGGAGTGCGGGCGGAAGTGCAGAGGTCTGGAACAGCGCGGCTGCTGGAGCAGTTCGGAGACTGAAGGGAGAATTCACAGCCACTGCAGCAGCTGCTGCTGCAGCTGCTAATGGGTTTGGAAGAATTCTGGGAGCCAATGGCTTTGAAGGTTCTTTTGAAAATACTAATTTTACCTGAAAGGAAAAAAAAAAAGATGAGAACCAAAGTTTTGAAATCTGTACTTAGAATCCAAAATGATAGGCAGTTTGAAAAATACATCAATGAACAGCTATAAACATAAACTCATACTTTTGTATTGACAATAAAGAAAATGGAAAGTATAGAACATTTTCTTTCCATTTGGAAGAGTTGGAAAGAAACTAAAAATGGTCTACCAAGAATATTGAAGAATTCTCCAGAAAAGTGTTCAGCAACATTATTTGATTTTTGCTGAAAATTATACTTCTGGGGGAAAATATTCATTATGAAAAAGGATAGGAACATTTCATGCTACCCTTTACAAAAAGCAGACATTTTTAGAGAGCCTCATTACTATCTGTACAATTAGACTGTCCAAGTAGGTAAACTGAGTGGCAAAAACCATGTAGCTTCTTGTTGTGTGAGGTAGTACTCAAAAAAAAAAAAAAAATTCACCTTCAATAACGTAAAGAAAACTTATTTTCTCCAAATTTTGACATGTTCCTCTTTTATTTTGCAAATGGCTATCATGTTCTCTCGGTCTTATTCTACAAAGCCAGTTCATTCTCTGGCTAGCAACATTAATAAAAGTGAGATACCTGTTCTCACTAGAGAGAATGTTCCTACTTAAAGAAGCAGTAATGCAGGGATAGTTAAGAAGTTAGGTTGAGTCTAATAGTAACAATTTACTTGCTTGTGGAAGCTGCATCTGCTGAGAAAACATTCAGGGTTATGACTAGTGGTGCTGAACTATCAGCTCTGAACAATTCATCATCTTTCATTGCAGTTAAAATTGTATTTGGAAAAAATATTAAAGTCACCTTGTTCTCATTAAATGGACAATCCTACTAAATTAATTGAGTCAACCCATAGTGGGGTCTCGTAATCGATGACTGGAATTTTCCTATATTTTCACATGTTAGCTGTACATAGTAGCAGCTGTTATTAATAAGATCTATTTAAAGAAAATAGACTTAAAATATATGATTTGGCTTATACTATAGGTCAACTATTCCTAATGTTTCATTGAGACCTGGGTCTCTATGCTGAAAGTGATGATCACCTCAACTAGGAGAAAAGCTAAGGTCCATCAATACTATCATGCATTGTAAAAAGGCTTCTCAGACTGTCTGTAAAACTCTACCAAACAATCCAGGGGAGGACATTACACTATTATACTTTCTAATCTAACCAACACATTTAGCATAATGTGGAGAGTGCATTTCTCAGGATATATTTTCCCAGGTCTAATATACTGTTCTTACATAAATAAGTAAAAATTAACCCTGAAACTGTATTTTAAAACTTCAAAATTATCAAGAATACCAATAATAACAATGCTCTCTTTGTCTCTTGAATATATGAAAAAGGCAATTCAAAAATTTGTTTTCACTGAACTTCTTTAAATGTTCACTAACAGCAAGACCAGTTTTAATGGAATTACTCACTGAACTCAAGAGTCTGGCTTTTCTCCTTCTGCTGTGCTCTGTGATAAAACTGAATCCAACTCAAAGAGGTAAAATACTAGGTTGTTGTTAAAGATGGCAAAACAATGAAATAAATTATGAGACCAATAATTCCATGGTAGAATAGAAGCTGGACTCAAAAAATTAATTGTTTGTGATTCTTAGGTATATTCTATTTATTACATTTAGTAAACAACCTCTCCTGCCCCCCACCCCAGACACATACCAAAAGAAAATACAAGTTCAGCAGACTGCGAGACAATAAAGACATTATACAATCTTCTGGCAAGCAAAAACAACACTCACCCCCAGTGGATGTGCTGTTTTCTGCAGTTTGTTGTAGGGACTGTATTTAGGTTTGGGGGGCTTCCCAGCAGCTCTGTCTTTGTGCCTTCTACTGCTAATGTGCTATTAAATGCAATTAAAAACAACAGCTTTAAAAACTCATCCCCTCAAACTTATCTAAAATACTCTTTAACTTGGGGAAAAATAATAATTATTTCATGCAAGTTTCAGAAAGACAAAAATAAAAGAACATGCACTTTTGCCCTTGGATTCTGATGCCTTCAGGATCTATTTTCTATGCTGTCCATTTTTGTATATTTTTATCAAATAAAAAGATCTTCTTTTTCTCCAGCTTTTTCCCTTAGCATTGCACACATCTCCATTTTTAGAAGTGTTTACAAAGGAAAGAAATGTCTGGAGGAATTTTATGTGCAAATAAACCAAGATGCCCAGGCAGGCATGAATTTATTTCCATAGCAATATTTATCCCTATATTTGTACAGCCAAATGTCAACCCCTTAAATTCTAAAGATAAACAACTAAGGTACATAAAGCCAGTAAAATATCATACATATACATATAAAATACAACAGAAGAGCTGGGCTTTCAGTTGGAAATATACAACTGACCTCTTTAGAAGGCTATTCAGAGTACAAATGAATGCAACATGATTAGGCATACCTTTAGCATACCTTTAGCTACCTTTAGGTAGCTGCAGAAATATAGTACAATACCATATAATAAAGAACATACAATAGAAGAATGGCACAGTACAAAAAGAATTGTGGCATGCAAATATCTAAAAGATAAAAATGGAACACTACAAATTGATCTTTTAATAAAAATCAATACTTTTCAATGGGAAACCTGATAGAGAAAAGATCTGACACTCTTTCCTTTCCCACTATTCACATACAAAAATAGTGAAAACTCACCGCCAACAATTTACAAAAAGTCCTAGTAGCCACTGCATTTTAGTTATTTCCCCAGCAACTAAAATATTCATGTATATATATATATATATACATATATATACTAAAATATTCATATATATATATATATATATATATATATACACACACACACACACACAGTAAACAGAAGATAGGTGGGCAGGTAGGTGGATGGATGGGAAAACAGTTGGAAATTAAAAGGAAGAAAGAAAGCATATACATTCTGATTATAAGGGTGTTTCTAATTTGTTTTCATTCCCAGACTATGTGTTGCCTACTTGCTTAAGTTGTGTTTCCGAGTTGACATGCACATCGCAGATTTCACAGTGAAACGTTTTGTTTTGGAGGCCAGTGTTTCCCTTATTAACAGGTCCTTTGCCTTTTACTCCTGCCCGAGGAAAGGCTTTTATAGTCCCACTTCCATTTCGTGCTTCTAGCATGGTTTTGTGCTTAGTACCTGCGGGAATATTTAAGAAAAAAAAGGGGGAGTCTTTGCTAGTATATACCCTCAAGAAACAGTATAGGAAAAATTTGAGGCCTTGTTTTAGTGCACTTCTTCCAGGGATTATGGCTCAAGTATGTTCACAGAACAGACTAATAACGAATGCTTATCATCTTATATAACATTATTAAATTATTCATTTGCAAAAATGCTTCACGTTACAAATAAGCACTATCAATGAACGGGGAAGAAAATACGAACCAAGATATATCATGTACAGGTATGAGCACCCAATGATAAATGTAATCGTATTGTATACCTACAATGTACCAATAAAAGAACTTAAGCAAAAAAAAAAAAAATATAGTAACTAAAGTTGAGAGCCCTGAGACAAAATTAAATGGGTGCGACTTAGTTTTATTTCCTCTTGATGCTAGTAAGACATAAATGTTAGGTGACAAGGAAGAGTGACATACTTGCTAGAGGTATAGTTGGAAGTGATGTACCAAATACAATCACTTTAAACATGGTGTGTTTACAGGAGCGGCACTAACTAAATACCCACTTTCTAAACAGAATACAAACAAGCTTTCTTGACTATGTGTTTTCAGTTCGAAGAGGAATAGTAATAGTAAAAAAAGATCTTAATGATTGATAAAACAGCCACATTGGGACAGGAGAGCCCACACTGTTAGCCTATTTCAATTCAATTGCAAACAAGTGGCAAAGAAGATGAAGGGTAGATTCACAGGATAGGCAGAAATGCGAGTCAGTGTGCTTCATTTTAGCAAACCATTAACATATTCAGGCTGCCACACATGACTAATGTAACTCCATTTTTCAACCATTAACACTTTTTTGAGATCACCATAGTTGTATACAGTTCATGATGGGAGTTCTCCCTCAAAAATTTGCTTTAATTTTGCTTTTTCTTTGAGTAGATAAATGCTTTTTATTTTTACCACTTAGTGATTTTTAAATATTCTTATTTGGTAATTTCTGCTTCTTCTTTTGTATTTATTATATTGTTAGTTCTGCAAACATTCAAAAAAATGCTTAACTTGCAAGCTATGGTCAGGCTTCCAGAACCAGAATGTTGAAAAAACAATGTTGGGGGTGCTGTAGGTTTTTATAAGTTATATCAAGTTAAATAACAGCCAAATCCATGAAAAAAAAACCCAAACAAACCCTTACAGCCACATATCTCCTTCATTCAAAATGATCATAACTTTATTTAGTCCAGAGTACATGATTATAACTTTGACTGCTTGCTTTGAATATCCATATTCCTTTGCAAAGCTATTGAAATGCTCATGTCAGCATTAAGGAAAGAAAAAGAAGTCAGCATCTTGCAAGAAGACTGGCAAACTGGAACATGGAGCCACAGATCTGCTCTACTGTGGTGGTTGTGATTCCTCACTGAGGTTTGCTTTGGGCCGTCTCACTTGCCATAGTGTAAGCACAAGTGCCTTCCATTTTGAAGATGTGTGAATCAGAGAAGGGGGGAAATGTCTCAGGGAACAAACGAAAATATGTAGATGGCTGTCCAAATTTCTATGTCCAAACAGATGATTCTATAAAAAAAGTTTCCTGTGCAACATTTTCATTCAAAATGGACTCATTCATGAGGCCAGTTTGGCTTATGTATGGTTAAGAAATCAATAGATTAATTCTCATTTAGACCTTCTTCAGGGACTCCTGGTTCACTTTGGGCTGATATCATTCATGACTTGGAACTTGAGTGGAGAAGTGGAATTCTCTTTCTCTCTCTCTCTCTCTCTCTCTCTCTCACACACACACACACACACACACACACACACACAAATATGCTAAGACGTGAGGAAGATTTTCATTAATAGCTTTAGCTCTAGGATTACTATTTATCACATAGAATTGAACTTTTGTGCATTATATCTTCATGCACTTAGTAACAGACTGTCATACTGAAATAGCTGTTTGATAGTTTTATGTTTTTAAAACTTGAATAGATTATAAAGTAGATATATTTCCTCCAAATATAGCTAAAATTCAGTAAAAATGTACTCTTAATTTGAATGTATTTACATTTTCAAGAGGTAAAATGTACATGGATAATATGAACTGTGATTATTAAAACTCATTCCATCTTTAATCATTTCAGATGCTGTGTATTTTTTTCTGTGTGCATAACTGCTGTATGAATTATTAATTGAGATTTAGAAAGGTCAAGTTACTTGCCTGGTCAAAATGCTAGTACCTGGAGTCTCTGGTAAGTACAAAGTGGATTCCTAGCAAAGTCCCTAACAATCCACTCAGGATTTCTAAGCCATCTGGATGCAGTTACCCACAAATCTCCCACAGTAGCTTGAATTTTTTTGTTACATGCTAATATCGTCTTCTCAAATTTGATTTTGTCTTTCAATCTCCCTTCACTTCTTATTTTCAGTGTTCTTTTTTGCTTAGCCGATTTCCATTAATCATGATACTTTGAAAGACTGTGGCTTTGCTTTGCAATGGGCAGTGATATCTATAACCTCTGGTTTCAACATCACTGTAAATATCTTGAGGTCTCCTGCCTACTCCTGTGACCACTCAGCAGGGTGCTAACATGTCTGTTTGTGCACTTGATTCTTTCCTCCTCTGAGGAGAGCACCCACAAGAAGCCAAGTGGACTATTTTCCTCTTGTCATTTTTAAAGACTGACACTAATAATAGCCTTCATTTGAAGCTTCATGATTTCAGAAAAGAGAAACCATTTTCCAACTGCAGTTTAAATTCAGCAAGTCATAAAGCTCCAAAACATATCCAGTATTTGCTTTTTGCTTATTTATTTAGTTGTGGGTATGTTAGAACACGGTACTTATTGCTCATATATCTGTACAAATCAAAGGCATGTTGGGAGGAAGGGGCCAGTATTCCTTTCATTCCCCATGCTGTGTAGGACTTATTTTTTTAGTGTCTCTGAAGTATCAGTATAAAGGAAAGTCTGATAAGGAAAATGGACAAAAGATTTTAAAAATTGTAAATATTTCATTAGGAATAATTTATTAAGTCATTAAGCAAATAGAGAAAATTTCCAAAAAACCCAATAAATATAATTTATCAACTAGAAATATATGAAATTCTTAATAACATTTATTAGTATTGATCTTTTATTTTTAATTTGTATATGTGGATTTTCAAAAGTCTGAATAACTTAGCTAAGGCAGTATCACATAAAAATTCTTGTGGAGGGCCGGGGATTTAGCTCAGTGGTTCCGCCGCCTGCCTTGCAAGTGCAAGGTCCCGAGTTCGATACCCACTACCAAAAAAAAAATTCTTGTGGAATTGTATTTGTATATACTTTTGGAAGGGCACATGATTTTTAATAATAACACAGAACTTGCACTATAGATATTATAACCACTTACCTAATCTTAGTCATTTACATTAATTCCCTTTTTCTTATATAACTAGGCTTTAATGAACATAATACTCATTACACCTTTTATGAAATATGTGGTAGTTTCCTTAGCACAGATTTTTTTCCCAAGTGCTATTAAAAGTATAAAGAATCTGTCTATTTTTAAATCTCTTGACCTAACCTTTCTAAAATTTACAAAGAAAGTTTCAGAGGGATTTATTTTACAGGAAAATCTATCTTGGCATAGTCTGGAAAGTTAGACTTTTATGAAATAAATTTCAAAAGCTGTTTAATTCTCTAGAATGCCCACCAATGCTGTTACATTTAACAGCACTTGACCAGATCCTTAACAAACTCATGTAACTGCCAATACAAATTTACCTTCTCATTGACAAATTCAGTGATTCAGCTTATATATAAATGGACAGGAAAGTGAAAAGTACCCATACAAATGGCAAAGTGCAAGGGTGGTTTTCTTTCATGTGTTTTTGCTACTCAATATAATAGTGTTAAATATCAACTCGTATGTGTCCTAAGGAAGAAAGTTGTCTTGAATCTATATATTCAAAATGAATAATAAACATCAAAAGCCTCCATGTGTTTTTTATGCCATTAAATATAAAAGTTTACCACATTCCTGAAAGCATGTATTTTTTATGTTAATTGTATTTGCATTTTGTCTCAGTGGAGGAAAATAACCCACTTTGGTATACTTTTATCAGCATATCAACAAAAGTTAAACATCTAGGATGCCTTCCATGTGTCAGGTGACAGAGTAATTTGAAAATTTATATTATTTCTGTTAGTTTCATGGCTGAAATTAATTTACTAATTTACCAATAATGAACCTAAAGTTCAGTTTGTAGAGGTGAGACAAGAGACAGGGAAAAGAAGTCTAAAACAGGGAAAAGTTCCTAGAGAAAGTTGCAGAGTCCAGACAGGAGGTAGACAATTTACACAAGGATCCAAAGAAAGCCAGAGAAGGGCTTTGCAGGCCCAGGGACTCAGAAAGCAGAGCACTTGACTGGGTTTGACGAGGTCAACATGTAAAAGCATGAAATCCAGCAATAACTGTTAAAGTCTAAGCATGTAAGGAAAAATTTCAGACACCTGAAAAGCCTCTTTTACACAGAAGGCCCTGAAACCCTGAATAGAGAGCATGGAGGCTTCTCCTGAGCTCCTTTATAGATGGGCATGAAACAATCTATGTGCATTTATCTCACTCCTTTTAAAAACATGGAAAATATCATATTGCTGTTATATCCAAAAGCCTTCACACAATTCACATTCACCATCAACACAGAGACAAACTAGCTAGCTGAGTGTCGTGGGAGACACCTTTAACCCTGGATACTCCGAAGGGTGAGGGAGGAGGATGTCAAGTGCAGGAGACTTTTTCTCAAAATAAAAAATAAAAAAGGATGAGGATGTAGTTCAGTGCAAGGGCCTGTGTTTGACCTCCAACATTGACAAAATAAATAAATAAGCCACATTTCCTTAGTGCAAATGGGATATGATACCATCTCAGTTATTTGTAAAGCAGTGTTTTTACTTTTTATGTAAACTAGTTTTGTTTCATTTATTTTTACTTTTTAATGACAGGAACAGATGCTCATGATAAGAAGTTCAGAGAGCAAAAACAGATCATAAAATGTAGGTAAAAGCCTTCCCAACTCTCAACTTCAAGCCCCATGCCCTCTATAGGAACACAACTTTAGGTGCAATTCTTAGAAGTTTTCTAGACATCACTGACTTCATGTGAGGCATGAACAAGAAAACTGGTACAGCCTGACCTTTCCACTGGTTTGCACATGAAAGCACATTTAACAAGAATAGTTGTGTAAAACTCATGAACATAAAGTGTATCTTGACATCTCTAAAGTCATTTATTCTGTTTATTAATTGGTGAGAGGTTACAAAATGTGAAACAGCTCAATCCTGAATGCACTCAAGTATAAAATCATTCTTATTAGGTAACATATCTAAAATCATTCACTATCACAACCACCTAAATATATTATTACTGAATTATAGATCTGGTGCATGGGCTAATAGAAATTTCTGTGATGATGAGAAGTTTCTGTGTCCCTAAATATATATAAAGCTAATATGATGTTGAACAGACATGTGAAAGCTCTATAACACTGGAAATGAAGCCACTGAAACTAAGAAGCTGGACTTGAAATTAAACTTAACTACCACCTGAAGCGAGTGATTACTATATAAGATAACGTAGCTTTGGCGTTCAAGTGTGCCCTTCACAGGCAGGTGGGGCCAAGAGGAGCTACGTGGTACGAGAGCAAAGTGCTTGAGATAGAAGAGATTCATTTTGGCTCCCAGTTCTGGAGGCTTCAGGCCCTTCATGGCTGGTCTTATTGTTATTGGATCTGTGGTGAGGAGGACAACATGATACGGGAGCACATGGGACAGCAAAACCACTCGCCTCAGAGCAGGTAGGAAAAGGGAGGAAAAAGAAGAGAGCAAGTCTCACCTTCCTCTTCTGTGCCACACCTTGGTGACTTAAAGACTTCCCGGTAGGTTCCAACTCTTAAAGGTTCCACTCCCTCACAATGACACCATCTTGGGGACCAAGCCTTAAACTCATGGCTCTTTGGGGGACAATTAAGAGCCAAACGATGGTATGGTGTGAGCTTGACTGTATGTGTATGTGTTTCAATCATTTGTAGAAAGGTTTAAAAAGGCCTAACAACAGAATTCTGACAGAAAGTTTTCTCTATTTTTCAGCAAACTGAATCTTCATCATTACCCTGGCAAATGCTGAATAAAATGGTCGATAGTATTTGGGTTTTAAAAACAATAAGGTCACAAACACTGACTTAAGCTGGCTTAAATGAACTTTTAACATGAATCAAGTCTCCACACTCCATGCCTGAATAGAGTCACAAACTGGACACGGGCTCCCTAAAGGCAATAACCAAATCTTGATGACAGTTGTATTCTCCCTGCTTACCATACAGCAGATGGTCAACGAAAATTAGTTGAAATACAGTGAAATTATTTTCTTTTCATTTGAAGAAGTGGTATGAGCTAGGGAGGCAGAACTGTGCTGGTCAGAATTTGCCTCCATTAACTGAACTTGGGCTTTTTTTGTGTTTCAATGTCCTTAGTGATTTCTAAAATAGGAAATTATCTTCACTACTGAAGGGTTATATTAAGTGTATTAACTGTTTTAAGAATTATTTTTGGAGCTCACATACTCAATAAATTTTAGTTGTCTTCTCTTTTTTATTAATATTGGTATTTTTGTTAAAGAGAAGATATTAGAAATACTGCAGCATTTTAAAATTTAGCGGTATCTGTCTTTTGATGGTGATATTTTCTACATGTTAAAATTCAGTAAGGAATAGAATAAGCTCTGAATAGGGATAGAAAAATGGGAATGAACTTAGGAAAAACCATCAAATGTTAGTCCTTCAAGTAATTATCAGAAAAATTTGCCCATTTCAAAAGGGTTTTTTAATTATATAGAAAAAAAATAATGAAAATTAGCTAAACAAGTAGGATGTTTTGGTGGAATTTCACTTAAAGTAAAAACCAAAACTATCTCTATAATATCTGAGTCGATCATGTACAAATTTAAAGGGTCTTAGGAAGCCTGATAGCTCAGAAGAGCTACCTATGCTCATATTCTAAAAATATCAAAGCAGGAATGTCTCCATTCAAATCCTGAAATCCAATGTTATAGAATACACATCAATTAATACAACTTCAAATGGTTACACCTTGATGAAAAATAAAAACAGAAAGCAAATAACATAACACTAGGACCCCTGAATAACCCAGCAGTATCTGTGGTAATGCTAAAATTCTTTATTCTTCTGTACCATACCAGAATCACTTTTTGATGAAATTTAAATTTCTAATATTTGTTTTAATCATTTGTTTAGGATTAAGAATACAGGTTCCAAGATTAAAAGAAAAACATTTCAAAAGGTCATTGATTTTCTTCAAGCAGCTCCTAAATGCATATTTCCACACTCAGTGTTACAGACACTAATACATATTATGTCTAATATATATTGATTGATTGTGGTACTGGAGCTCGAACCCAAGGCTTCACACTGAACTATATCCCCAGCCCTTTTCAACTTTTATTTTTGAGACAGGGTCTTGCTAAGTCATGAACTTGACCAGTCTGGACTTGAACTTGTCATCCTCTTGCTTCAGCCTCCCAGAGTGCTGAGATAGGAGGCACAAATTCAAACTTAACAGTGCTTTTTCTAGTGCTTGACTCTAGAGGAAGTTGAGAAATCTTTTGAAGTTGTTTTGGAGAGGTAAAAGAGAATTTAGGGAGCAGTGCAATCATAAAAGTAGGCCAGTGATTGCACTCTGAGTGTAGACAATAAGAGAATGCATTTTAAAGAGAATTGAGAAAACAATAATTAAATGGACTAAAGGACCTAGGCAGTATGATTTCCACTGGCACCATAAGTTGGAGCTCTAAATAATAGTGAGGAAGGTTTATTCCCTAAACATATTGTTAGTCTGTATTTTAAAAAGTTGATGTGGTTACTAATGAGATTTAAAATATATTAAGTTAATACATTGTTTTTATTTATCCTACAACAGACAGCACATCAGCTCTAGCCACAAAGTTCTAAGTTTTTGTTTCATTAGTAAATTTGTAATAATTCCAAGGACTGAAGTCACTAAAAGCAGTAGTACTACATCATTTAAAAGATGTAAATTCTATCTGAGGATTTAGCTTAGTGGTTCCGCTGCCTGCCTCGCAAGCACAAGTTTCTGAGTTCAATCCCTGGTACTAAAAAAAAAAAGTAAATTCTAGAGTGTAATTAAAAGACAATAACATAGTGATTATAAAGGTGAAGAAATTAATAGAGTTAATTCAATTCTGTCGTTTTTCTCTGACCAATTGAGGTTTCTATGTTTAAAGCAGTGAAGCAGTTTGAACTGTGAAGTTAAAAGCTTTGTCTGGGAAGCTCCAGCTGCCCACATTGGTAACTATTTAAATGATGCATCTCGAGTTGGCTGCCTTCCTTTCCTTCTTTCTTTTTTTCCCACTCTCCTAACCTGTGTCCTTCACATCTCTAAAAAACACTACTAACATTTAAATGGTTATCTCAGAATCTACCTGTGTGGGAATCCAAATCAATATCAAATCATAATATCATAATACTCCTATGCTGAATCCTATACTACTGCTCCTGTTATTGGCAGAAAAGTGGGCACATATAGAGTCCCACTGTTTTACACTCAGCTCATGGACTTACATGCAGTAGAGGAAGATGGTGGGCAAACTGCAGCTGTTTGGAAACAATGAGGATTGCATTCACAAATATCCCCTTCTGGAGAAAGCCCCAAACACAATGTGCCTCTCAGCAGTGCTGCAGTTACAAATTACAGAGTAGGGTCCGGATATCAAGGTTAGAGGATGAAGGGGGTCAAAGATGACTGACTTATGTATTTGTTCTTCTTTTTCTGCCACCTCTAGGGCTGACATAGCTTGCTAGTTCAAGTCTAGGCAAGATCTAAAATGAGCACTAGGCTAGGGTGGGTGCTTCTGAAACAAAAATGGATCTCTGATTCAGGAAAGGAAACAGAGATAAGAAAACCCAAGAAGCTTCCTGGAAAGTAGGGAAGTGGCTGTTGTCTTTAGAATAGGCTGAAGGTTCACAGGGAATATTCCTATAAAGGGGCTCTAGTAAGGGCTGCACTCTGTTCACTTCCAGAAACGGCCAAATGAGCTTGCTATAATCATTCTCAGTTCTGTCTGTGGAACACAATGAAAGCACTTTTCATTTCTTTCCCAAAATCTATAGCTTCCAAGGCTGGATATAAGCTGACAGAATTCTTGGGTATAGGATAAAATCCATGGATAAATAGCTTTTTAAAGTTTCATGTGTAATTTTGACGAAGAAGAGGTAAGGACTATAGAATTCGAATATGAAAACTGTTGATTTGATATGGTATATCAACTCCTTAATTTCTTCTTAATATGATGTTTATCATAATAATTCAATAAGACTCCAAAATCCTTACAAATAGATTCCAACCTCCAAGGGCACTGTAATCTGTGAGCATTAATATCCTCCCCAAAATTAATGTATTCTCTGTCACTCTGTGGAGCGATCAAGAATTCTTGAGAAATAAATTGTACTTCCAATGATATTTACACTCTGCTAAGTATAAAGCATCCAGGAAAAATGGTATTTTCATGAGGAAACACATGGCACATCTACATGGTATAGTTCTGACTTGGGGCCAGATGCTTTTCAGTGTTTCTCAGCTCCTGAACTCATGAACTTTCCCTGACTGAAGCTAAATGTATGCAGGAGGAAGATAATCATCTGCAATTATGCCTTAGAGTCTTAAAGCCAACACTTGACTGTGCACTGTTACCAGTGCAGCACAATGATTGGTCAGTGACTCACCATACAGCTGCAGTGTTAACTTAGGGCATGATTCACAAATGAGTCTTCTCCCATTATAGCTGATGACAGAATCCTGGCAGTGGACCTAGTCTTCTAGAGAAAAGCTGATCTTGGCAATCAATCCAAGTTTTAAGAAAAGCTGGTATTTGAGTTTGTTCAAAGCCCCCCGCACTCCCAACACACACTAGCCGGATGGAACTATGATACAGTATGCTGGGTGAGCATTTGTTCAGTCTTATGAGTTTTCCAGTATTTTCTTTTCTGCTTTTAAGGTTACTGTTTAAGTAAGAGTAAAATGTGCTTGAATCATGGTTCTGTCTGGTCATTTGCTCTTCCTTCTCTGAGCTTCAGTCAAATGAAAAAAACAATATATTTAAGTTATGAGAAGATTAAATCAAGTATTAGATGTAGAGATTGTACCTTGATGGCTGTGCACAATAAATGCTTTCTTCCTTTTTAAACATTTTTTAGTAGTGCTGGGAACCAAACCCAGGGCTTCATGTATCCAAGGCAAACACTCTACCATTGAGCTATATCTCATCTCAAATATTTCCTTAAGTTCAATTGCCTGGACCACACAGATAAGCCAAAACAAATTATTTGGCATAAAAATCATAATAAAGGGGCTTTAATCAAAAGTATGTGGAGTTATACAAACACATTGTGCAATAATATGGGTACAATTTTAGAAAACTTCATTTAGAAGCAAATAAATGCACGGAAGTACATAAGTAATCTAAAAATTATATAAAAGCAAAACATTTTAGAATTATATTTTATTTTCTCCAAATGATTAGTAAAGCATGCACATGCACAAACTCGCACACACACATACACACACACGATGGCCTACAGGCCCTGAAAACCTCTCCTTGCCCTCATATAAATGACATTTTGCTTGTCATTTTTATTTTTTAATGGTTATTAAGTTCCATGTAATATTTGCCAGTTTTCTGCTACCCCTTAGTCCCCTGCTGCAGAAGATCTAATCTGTTCAAAGGAAGATAATTGCAGAGTTGTTGAGACAGAAAAGAAATCGCTGCATCTTACCGCTGTTGTGCGCCTCCAGCTGTGAGGCAGAGTTGACAGCAACCTTGCATAGAGAACAGTAAAGAAGCCGTTTTGCCTTTTCTTCCTCAGTCTCTGTGGAAGAACATGAGCTATTGCCAGTGGGTGTTGTGGGGCTTTTTTCCACCTTAGAGGTGATCTCAGTTGTCATAACGCTGCTTTTGCAGATTTCCTCACTTGTCGTCGTGGATAATGCTGGTGTCCCGGCGGTGCTGTCTGCATTCACAATAACATGGGGGGGGGGGGCAGTGGTATTATCTTTCTCTATTAGAAATAGATCGCTAATGTCACATTCCATCAGTAACAATAAGACAAATTAGCAATTGCTTATCAACTGTGTATAATCACTTCATGAGGATATCTGCATAGATAACCCCATTAAATTTTATGTTCTGAAATAAAATATTCAAATGATTCTTCAAAATACATGCAAATACAATTTTAAAATATTTTATGGGGTAAATCAGCATACAACAAATTTCTCTTAACATGTTGTCTCAGAAAAAATAATATTTATAATGTATTTTACTCTGTATATAAGTATTTCTACATAATGGTTTTAAAAAGTTAAGATCGAAGATAAAATAGTTTTCTTTTTTCTTACACGCATCTTTCTATTTTCCTTTTATATTTTTCTTTGATAAGGAAAATAGATACAGAGCTTTTAGGAAAAAAGTATAAAACCCAACGTTATAATTACTTTGTCCAGATCAGCATTTGAGAAAGCCATTGCTCTATTAAGAAACAGTTGCACTGCAATGCCCATTACAAAAATGATCAATACCAAAAAGAGAGGAACCGTGGTCTGCATAGTATTCAATTCATGCTCTCTATCAGAAGCCTGTGTGCCAGAAGTTTGTGGCAGAAGTGCCGGAACAGCCATAGGCACTATTCACAAGTAATTCGCAGACTAGCCAAACCGTGCTAATGTCACCTGAAGAATATAACGACCAGGAAAGTGTTGATGCACTGTAACCCAACCACCCTTTTGGCTCTAGCGTCTGATACCAAATCTGGAGAGATCAACTTTCAAAGCAAAAACTACCTTGTCCTAACTTCACTGGGTACACTTAGCTGTCTTCCCACATATGCCAGTCACTAGGATTTTAGCAATGTTCGCCATATCCAATAGACAGTTGCCATTTACTTCTAAATCCATTTCCTATTTACTCCTTCTGCCTGTCAGCTGGTTCTGAATTTCTCTTCCCATGTATCTCCAGGCTGCCTTTCCAGCTACGGCTGCTCTTGGAACTACTATTCCACATCATTCATAGGATGCCGTGGTCAGTTTTTAGCCACACTGAAAAGTTCATGACAAATGGATTGGGCTCTGGGTACAACGGCCAGTGGTTTGCTGGCAACGATGTCTTCTCTGCATAAATATTTATCATTTATTAGCTCATATTATCAAGAGTTGGCTGCCGTACAGGATGTTCCCTTTGTTCCAGGTGTATGAGTGAGACTGTGAGATGAAGTTGCTTATTTCTACTTTCCTAAATAAATCAGAAACACTAATATATGGAGAAATGGGCTCTTGTTAAGGGCTGTTCTATAAAAGGATTCGTCTGGATCCTGTTTCCTTTGCCTGACATTTCACACAGTTTTAATCACTTACTTAGCTTTGGTGGTTCCAATCAATAAATAGGTCTCTTTCTATGGAATGGGAAATGTTTACCAACCAAACATGTTTTTAAAATATCATACTACAAACCAATGCCTCATACAAAAAGAAAAATAAATAAAATTGACTTTTCTCATTGGAATACAAGCTATGATAGACAACTGCTGTGAGTGTTTACACTTTTAAATATTTATTACAGTAAAAGACCCACTGCCATTAATCCCTCTCGAAGTACTTTGCCACAATTGACCACACTTAATCACACTTATCCCATCAGTCTTGTCACTTTCTCAAACAGTTCTGAAAGTTTCCTTTTACAAGTGCCTTTATTTACATGGTTGTAGCTATCTCAATGTCCTGGGTTAATTAAAAACATTCAACTTTTAAGGTCATTTTAACTTTAGGAAAGAGCCGTAAACGGCACAGTGTCAGATTCAATGAATAGTGTGGAGAAGGACACACTATAATGTTTTCACAAGCCTGCCTTTCCACTGGAAGTCACTCCAAGCACCATTCATCATAATTTGATCATTTGAGTAAAGACACTCATGAAAGAAAACTTCCAGAACTGCTTCAAATTATCAAGAATGATGGGATAAGTGTGAATTGAGGGGGAGTATTTTGAGAAGGACTAATAGCAATGAGTTTCACTGTAATACATTTTGAAAGAATTTAAACAGCCACCATGTTTTGATCACCTCTTGTACATTTGTTCCACTGGACATTGATTGTTTTGTTTTGGGTTTTGGGGGGGTTTTTTGGGTACTGGGGATCGAACTCGGGTCCTTGCGCTTGTGCAGCAGGCAGCGAAACCACTGAGCTAAATCCTCAGCCCTTTTTTTGTTTGTTTGTTTTGTTTTCCACTGAACATTGAGAGGTCTACTATCTGACAAAGTTTTGCTTGCCTGGTAAGATTCCATTATTAAAGTACCGTGTAATAGACTGAAAATACCTCTGAGGATCTCAAGATGGCACACAACATGACAATTTTAGATGGTCCTGAGACTGTTCATTGTCCTCAATAAATAAGAAAGGCCTGTTGGAAAGCATGTTTATATGTGCTTGTGAATAAAGAGTTGCTAGTTTTCTCAGTGGCTTATACACTTAAAAATAATTTTATATATTTAAATTTTATTTAATCTTTTGCACAAAGCTATGAAAATCAGCGAATTTCTGCAGTGAAGGAAATTTCCCAAGAAGACATAGGTAGGATATAATCAGCCAGGGCAAACTATTTCATGAAATGAGCAAATCGGGGATTTCCCTTCCCTCCCCTCCCCTCCCTTCCCTCTCCTTTTCTCTCTTCTCACCTCCCCCCTCCTCTCCCCTCTTCTTTTCTTCTCTTCTCTGTGTACTGGCAATTGAACCCAGCATTTTACCACTGGGCTACGTCCCGGCCCATGTCCCGGCCCTTTAAATTTTTTATTGTGAGACAGGGTTTTTCTAAGTCATTAAAATGTCCAGGTTGGATTTCAATTTATGATTCTCCTGCCTCAGCCTCCCAGAGTGCTGAGGTTATAGGTGTGCACTACCACGCCCAGTTTTAAATCTGGTTTTTTGAAAAAAAAAAAATGTTGTGAATGATAG
This sequence comes from Heterocephalus glaber, assembly GCF_053883595.1. Lineage (NCBI taxonomy): Eukaryota > Metazoa > Chordata > Mammalia > Rodentia > Bathyergidae > Heterocephalus > Heterocephalus glaber. The sequence goes on along the minus strand of NW_028258315.1, from coordinate 80,816,957 downwards.
TCTCAGCCATGACTGTGATTGTCTAGAATAAGATCACAAACAACAACAACAAAAAAGCCTTATTATCAGCTCTTATACACTCTTATTATCAGCTCATTCTATGGGGAGTGACAAAAATAAACATACACTTTATCTTAAACTCACTGTGTTCACACAATGAAACCAGGTTGGAATTTATTTCATTGAAATCTACCATGGCACAGATTTCCCTAGTAATAAGCTACTTCTGATAACTTTGTTTTGCATTGACATGTCTTCATTGGAAAATGGTACATAGTATAGACATTATTAATCCTAAAGTAACTTCCTCATCACAGTGAAATTTGTTAATAAAAGTATAGAATGAACAAAACTGTGGATGTTTCAATCTTTGTGACAGCTACATTAGTGTTTCACCTGATACCAGAGGATAACACACATTTACACCAAAGACACCACAAGATAGACACCAGATTTTCTCTGCCTAGGGCCTAGTGAAATATTAAGATCTCTTAGGCAAGTTTGTTTCTTAAAACAGACTTAGAGGAATTAATATAAATAACAGTGCTTAACTTTCCACACTTATTTTGTGACGTCTTTTGATCACACAGCGGAGCACAGATCTATTATTTTCTAAGTATTCAGGTAATTTAAAAGAAATGAAAAGGTATATTTTTCATTTTAAATTTAATATATAAAACTTGCCTCCATAAAGGTAGTATTATTATTTATTTATAACAAGACATGGATTTTCATCTTTGTTTTATCTGTGATAAAGGGGCCTTTTTAGGCTCCAATCCATGCAATTAAGAATGAAAAAGGGGAAGTCACAACAGACCCAGTAGAAATCCAGAGGATCTTCAATACCTTCTTTGAGAACCTGTACTCTAATGAAATGGAAAACAGAGAAGGAATGGACAGATTCCCAGATACATACAAATTGCCAAATTTAAATGAAGAAGATATAGAAATTCTAAACACCTCAATAACAATGAGTGAAATTGAAAATGTAATAAAAAATTTACCAACAAAGAAAAGCCCAGGTCCTGATGGCTTCACTGCTGAATTCTACAAGACATTTAAAGAAGAACTATTGCCATTACTCTTTAAACTCATCAAGGAAAGTGAAAGGGAAGCAAGGCTTCCAAATTCATTCCTGGAAGCAAGTGTTACTTTGATTCCAAAACCAAGGAAAGACCCTACCCAAAAAGAGAACTACAGACCAATCTCCTGAAAGAACATAGATGCAAAAATCCTCAACTAGATACTGGCAAACATAATACCGAGTGTCATCAGGAAGATCATGCACCCTGACCAAGTTGGATTTATCCAAGGGATGTAAAGATGGTTCAACATCTGTAAATCAATAAATTTAATACACTATATTAACAGAGTCAAGGACAAAAACGATATGATCACCTCAACAGATGCAGAAAAGGCATTTGACAAAAATCCAACACCTATTCATGATAAAAATGGTACAGAAAATTAGAATAGAATGGCTTTATCTCAACCTGATTAAGGCTATTTATGAAAAACTAACAGCCAACATCATACTAAATGGTCAAAAACTGAAAACTTTCATGTTAAAATCAGGAACAAGACAAGGATGCCCACTATCACCACTGCTGTTCAATACTGATCCGGAAACATTAGCCACACCAATTAGAAATGAGAAAGAAATAAAAGGAATAAAGATAGGAAAGGAAAAAGTTAAACTGTCATTATTTGCTGACGATATGATACTTTACATAGAAGACCCAAAAAACTCTGTCAAAAGTCTTCTAGATCTAATTGACAGATTCAGTAGAGTAGCTGGATACAAGGTCAACACTCAAAAAACAATAGCCTTCTTATACACAAATAGCAGACTCATTGAGAGAGAAATTCAGGAAGTAATTCCTTTTACAATAGCATCTACAAAAATGAAATATCTAGGAATCAACCTAACAAAGGAAGCAAAAGACCTCTACACTGAAAACAACAGCACTCTGAAGAAGGAGATCAAGGAGGCTATAAGAAAATGGAAAGATATCCCTTGTTCCTGGGTAGGAAGAATCAACATAGTGAAAATGGTCATACTTCCAAAACTACTATATAGATTTAATGCAATGCTAATTGAAATTCCAACAATATACTTCACAGAACTCGAGAAAACAATCCAAAAATTCATTTGGAACCAGAAGAAACCTAGAATAGCAAAAGCAATTCTAGGCAACAGAGACATGCCTGGGGGAATCACAATCCCCAACTTGAAACTATACTACAAAGCTATTGTGATAAAAACAGCATGGTACTGGCAAAGAAACACACCCGAGGATCAGTGGAATAGATTAGAACATGCAGAAACAACTTCAGACATACTCAGCCACCTCATCTTTGACAAAAGAGCCAACCACTCTCATTGGAGGAAAGATAGCCTATTTAATAAATGATGTTGGAAAAACTGGATTTCAACCTGCCAAAGATTAAAACTAGACCCATATCTATCACCATGCACTAAACTAAGATTGAAGTGGATTAAAGATCTAAATATTAAGACAGAAACACTAAACTTCCTGGAAGATAAGTTAGGTAGAACTCTTGAAGATATTGGCATAGGAAAAGACTTTATGAACAAATCCTCAGTAGCACGGGAGCGAGCACAAAGAATCAACAACGGGGATCTCATCTTATTAAAAAGCTTCTGCACTGCAAGAGAAACCACCAACAGAGCTAAGAGACAACCTACAATGTGGGAAAATATTTTTTAGCAGCTGTACCTCACACACAGATCAACTATCAAGAATATATAAAGAATTGAAAATAAGCAGACCCCTCAAATTCGAAGACCCAATTCAAAAATGGGCATCCGAAATGAACGGACATTTCTCAGACAAAGAAGTAAAAGCAGCAAATACATATACAAAAAAATGTTCAACATTAGTGGTCATTGGAGAGATGCAGATGAAAACAACACTGAGATTCCACTTCCCTACAGAAAGAATGGCTGCTATTAAGAAATCAACCAATAACAAATGCTAGCTGGGGTGTGGAGAGAAAGGAACCCTTCTCCATTGTTGGTGGGAGTGCACACTGGTGCAACCACTGTGGAAATGAGTATGGAGACACTTCAAAGTAATATGGAAAAGTTTTAGATAACTTAATAGATTGAATATTAAGGTAGTTGTAGAGGAAAAATAAGTAATGTGTTCTTTTAAGATTTGCTTTTCCCTAACTCCTTGTTTAAAGTGAGGATTATCTGACTCTAACTGGTAACTTCATTAACCTAACAAAGTTACCCTGCCAGGGTGAATTTACAATGTATATGGCCTATCTTGTGTCTGTGACTTGTAAATAGGAACTGGGAATGTATTTACATATCAAAGACCACTAGGGATGAGATAATGGCTAAAAAGCATATAAAAAGGGAAATGTTGAACAAAAGGGGTGGGGATACTGACCAGACTGGTTTCTGGCTTTCCACCCATTGGAGAGAAGAAATTGTATTATTTTATCCAAATTCTGTGTCTCTGTGTATTTCTTTCTGAGATTTCTGCAACAAAAGAACTAGGGCTAGAAGTCCCATTTGACCCAGCTATTCCCCTGCTGGGTATCTTCTCAAAAGAATTAAAAGAATCATACCACAGCGATATATGTGCACCCATGTTTATAGCAGCGCAATTTGTAATAGCTAGAGCTTGGAAACAGCCCAAGTGCCCATGAACTGGAAACTGGATAAAGAAGATGTGGTTTTTTTTTTTTTTTTTATAAAATGGAGTACTACTCAGCCATAAAGAATGAGAAACTAGAGTCATTTATAGCTAAATGGATGCACATTGAGGCCATACTCTTAAATGAAATAAATAGGACACACGTGAAAATACTGAATAGTTTCTCTAGTGTGAGAAAGTGAAAGTGTAAATAAGGATTAAAAGGATTAAAATGAATAATCGATACTTTGAAATAGGAAAAGGTCCAAAGAGGTAGTGGTGGTGGGAGGGGAAGGGGAAAGGGAAGAAGGGAAAGGAAAAATTATTGGAAAAGAAGAAAAAATGGAAACGAAGTCTATGTAAATAGGGAAGGGTGGAGGAGGTGAAGGGAGGACAGGGAATGGGGAAAAAATAAGAACTAAGATACATCATGTACAGGTACAAGCACCCAATGAGAAATGTAAACGTATTGTATACCTAAAATGTACCAATAAAAGAATTTTAAAAAGGGGCCTTTCAAAAATAAAATATTAAAGTAAATGTATTTTAATATTTTCTCATTCAAAGAAAATCATTTATTCTACACATATAGCAAAGAGATATTCCTTAACATAGTACATTAAATCGCAAATTATATATGATTATTATCTATTCATTGAAACAGAATTTTAAATTGATGATCATGTTAACCACATAGGTACGAAATTCCTCCGTGGCTTTCCTCTCCCAAATCCATAACTCTTGTCTAGCCATGAGAAAAACATAAAACAAACCTAAATTTAAGGGGAATCTACCAAATTCCTGGCCAGTGCTTCTCAAAACTGGCAAGGAAAGTCTGAGAAACTGTCATATTGTAGAAGAAACTAAAGAGACAGGACAACTAAGTATAATGTACTCCCCCACATGGAATCCTTAGGAAAGAAAAAAAGAGGGGGACATTTTGGCAAAAAAGAAATGTGAACGAAGTATGAGCTTTCGTTTCAGTACTGATTCATTAGTTGTGTCAAATGTACTAAAATAACGCAAAATGCTAACAATAAGGGAAATTAGGTGACATGAATATGGGAACTGTCTTTTTCTTGTATTTTTAAAATCTAAACTACTCTAACATTAAAATTTATTAAATTTAAGGAAAATATAACTAGAACTAGTAAAATAAATAGTGTATCATTCCTGTTACTTTGTAGAATCAGAAGAGATCGCAGTGTTTTCATCTAGTATAGCTTTCTTGATATTTAGATAGGACAATTTCAGTAAATTTCTCAAGGTCACAAAGTACTGTACATTAGGAAGTAGGACTTGGCATTTGCACAGCCCAATTTCAAATCTACAGCTTGCTAACTTACACCACAGTGATGCATGTACTCAAAATTCATTCCATCAACATTTGTTAAGCAGAAATTCTGTGCTAAGTTCTGCTAAGCCACTGAGGATAAGAAGTCCAGTAAACATAGATCATGTACTTAGTGGCAAAATAGTTTAGGAGATATCACATAATAATTTGAAATAATATTAATCATAAACTCCTTAATCTGTTTTGTTCATTATTATATTCTTGTACTAATACTTTACATGAACTAGGCACACAATAAATATTTATTGAAAGAAACCAATGAATGAATGATCTTAACAAATCAGAATTTTCAAAGCATTTATAGGTATTCACTCATTTAATCCTTCCAAAAATCCAAAAAATCCATATTATTTTTATCCTCATCTTTGAAAAGAAATTTAGCCACAGAGAAATTGGAGAATTTGTCCAGGGCCAAAAACTTAGCAGTGACACAATGATTTCAACTCAATCTGTTTCACTTACCCATGCTTTTTATTCTTCTTATTGATAAAATTTAGATTATCTTGAAGAGAATTTGAATGAGTCATAACTTATTATGCATATTGAAGGATAATGTCTTAAACATTTGATGCAAAAAGAAACTAACCATGACCTGAACTAGAGTCAATCTTGTATGTTTAATCATCCACTTATGCTTTGTACAGAATGGTCAGAATAAATCTCAGCCTTCTCCACTGCATCTTTTTTTTTTTTTCTCCAAACAATGAGAATGTAGGATAATGATTGACTTTCTTTTTCCCAAAGACTGATTCAGATTTTCTTGCACTATTCAACCAGTGACACTAGGAACAATATATGCGACAGGGATTTGAAATAATGGGTGAGATTCAGCAGGAAGAGAAAGGTCTGAGATGGTTTAGGTTTATATTTCTGTGCCATTTTTCTGCCAGTGCCCTGTAGCAAATATTCATTATTGCAACTGTCACTATTTGGCTTTGGTATCAAAACAGATTGCTAATACTTTGTGGAATGGAGTTTAGTTGAGAATGAAAGGAAACATGTCAGTATTCAGAGTGGCCCATATGTGATCCTCATCTTGTATAAAAACATTGTACATACTTTTTAAAAATCCATAAAGCATGGGAAGTGTTCCAGAAAACATCAACAACTTGAATTCTGTATAACAAAATACAGCAGCCAAGTTACATGGTCTGGGTAAAAAAATTATTCCTCTAGTTATAGACTTATCAAATGGGAAAACCATACTTGAGTTATTCTATTTTCCTACCAGGTAACAGGGATTAATGTTATGACCCAAAATACTTGTTATGTTTTCTTATAGATTGAAGACCCAGAATTATATCCAATTCATTTCCTTTCCCTGGGAGAATTTAAGTCTCACTCAGACTTGTTAGCAAGTGAATAAAACAGCTGCTTTCTCTTAAATATGCTTACATACTGAAATTTAAAAGATGCTTCATGACAAAAAAAACCCACCCACGTCTTTAGAAATTATTAGCTGTGTTTTATTTATCATTGATTTTGTTTAATTTAACTAACATTTAGTGAGCACAGTGCCACACACTTTGACCCAGGCACGAATGGACCTGTGAGTAGGCTCTGCTTTATATTTATGACAGATCCACACCCACACATCACAAGTTGTTGAAACAAAAGTCCTCTACTGCATTTTTTTTGGTTTTGTAAAAAAGACAAGATTTGGTAGCCAATTGAGCAAATAATGGTAATTCAGGGAAAAGGAGCCGAGAATGGAACTGGGTGCCCTAAAAGACAGAGCACAGAGAATAAATGTTCACAAGTGTGCATGTGTGTTTGTGTGGATCTATGTTTGTGTAGATATGGCTATTGGTGTATCTAAATATGAGAGAGAAAGAGAGACACAGAGAGGAGAGAGAGAAAGTGAGTTTGTGTGTGTGTCTGTGTCTATGTGTGTGTCAAGAGGTCAGAGAAAAATCACAGCTTACACTATATATGGAACTAGACAAGGAATGGTTGCTTTTATACAAATTTGGCAAATGCATTCCAAATCATCAAAATGCATTCCTAAGTAGATAAAGTCACTAAAACATCATGGTTGTAGGATGTACTTCAATCTGCCTGAAAATCCTGAGTCCACAAAATGAGGCTGAAAGAAAACAAGCAAAACCCTCCACCTGTGGTCTACCTGTTTAGGGTGAGTTCAGTCTTCACCCCGAACTCTTAGCTTTGTGCTCCACTTCTCTGTTCCTACAGATGAGATCTGCTACTCAGTAAGGCTCAGAGATAACTCAGCAGAGGACATTCTTTATTCTCCATGTCTTAAGGATGATCCCTGGGGAAGAGATTGTGGGGCTTCTGGGTAAAACGTGATAAATATTTAAATGCATATGGTTTCCATTTATACTCTTGTCCCAGCCTTGAAAATTTTTGGTGTGTGTATGATTGAACATCATCCTGTGTCAGATCCTTTGCTAATCACTGGGGGTAAAGAAAAATACAGCATATCTTGTATACAAAAGGGTAAAAGAGCTGTAATAAGAGTAGAGGGAACAAATGGATTCACTCTCTTTGGGAAGGATGAGAAGGAGGAGGTATTACTAGAAAATATTTGAAAAATCAGAGATATAGTTCAAGTTATGATTTAATTACATTTCTAACTGCTGTGGCTTGGAAGTCCCATGCAAAAAGTGATCTCATAATTTTTTCCCCCTAAATTCTTTTATTGGTACATTTTAGGTATACAATATGTTTACATTTATCACTAGGGACTTGTACCCTACATGATGTATCTTGGTTATTTTTTTCCCCATTACCTGTATGCCCTTCACCCCCTCCGCCCTTCCCTATTATGGAAACAAAGTCTATGATCTCATAATTTTTAATTAAATGATTAATTTGTCCAATAGTGACTTGCATGAAACTTTTAATACTCAAAGGAATCATAAGAACAACTCTTTCTGTTTTTGCAATAAACTAGATCCCCAAATTTTGTATGTGTTAGAAACTGTAGAGGGAAGGAATTTTTAAAATTTACAAAAAATTAAAAAAAAAACCCTTGCAACTTTCGAGATACTTTTCAAAGCTGCCCAATTGATGGTCCGTTTGAGGCAATTACACCAAAACTTTACCTGTAAACAGAGATAATGGATATTAGAATATAAATTACTATAATGCAAAAGTATCTGAGATAGAGTCTAATAAAAAAGAAAGTTTCAACTTTTGGATTTTCCCTTTGAGACATGGGACCAATTAATTTCATAAGAGTTGGCCATTTTCCAGAATGATCATGTGAGTTGCTAGGGTAATACTATAAATTATCTTATATAACTTTCATTTTCCAGGGTAAGTTTTCCATAACTTAGGCTACTCTTATCACTCACTCAAATTCTAAGGTAAGCAGACTATTGAATCAGAATATGCAAATTAGAATATGCTTGCATAAGCCTGAATAAGGAAGTGGTGGTCATGACTAGGTCAAAGAAGGCTGACTTGGTCAGGCAACTGACAATGGAGTTAATGAGAAGTAGAGGGCTCGAGAATTAGGTCAAGCAGAAGGGAGAAGCTGAGACTAGAGACACAGGTCTTAGCAGAGAGGTCTAGTCTTCTCTTCCCCTGGGGAGGGCCAATAGTTGGCCAACTAGAGCTGAGTTCTATGTTACATCTTCAAACCCTGTATCTTAGAAATGCTCTTGGCCTCAAAAAGAATTTGTACTATGAACTGGGATTTAACTAAGTAATAGCAGGTATTCTCTCTGTAGACCATTCCCTTCCAAAAAAATTTATCGGGAGAAAAGGTAGAAGATATAAATAAGTGAAGAAAACAAACTGACAATGACAGTGTTAGGGACAGATAGTTTTACCAGCTGCTTTGAATATTACTTGGGTAAAGGCCAAGAATATGTTTCATGTCGAATTACAAAAATTTAAAGTTTTGCATCTTTGTACGTATATGTTTTAAAATCATGAATTGGCCGAAATCTTTTGTGCTCTATGCATGATATGGCCTGATAGTTTTGAAAGGTACTCTGGGCCACTGCCTGAGCTTCCTAACACTGCTCATTTTCACAATGTATAAAGAATTGTTCACATGGCTTGACTGGGGCTCTTATGCAGAAAGAAGTGCAGGAGAAATACACTGATTAGTGTCAGGGAAAAAATTTTTTTTAATCTCTCAGGTAATTTGCCTTCTTCCCTTTCTTTGGAATCCATAGAAAAGGACATATTCCAGGACAAAGGGCTTAGCATATATTTTCAGCCTAACTTAATATCTCAGAGACATTTTTGGTTAATAAAAGACACTTCAGCACTCCATACATATTAATTTTTATCTTTAATTTTTTAAAGATAATGGGGTTTATATTCCTTACTTTTATAGCATACCAATATACCTCATAACACAATTAGAATAGCATCTGCCAGATAACTAGTAATTGATAACAATAGACAATGCTGGCATCAAATTTGTTCTGTTATGCATTTGTCATTCTTTCAAAAGTTGGGGTCATATCCCTGAAAGGGACTAGACTAAAATGGCATCCTAATGCAAACAGTGGATCTCTGACTTCCAAAACTTAATCTTCATCCTCATTTTCTCCTTATATTGAAAATATTGTTTCCTTTCTTCTTTTCTGTGTGCCCATTTGGTTCTCCAATATCCAGCTATAAGAGAACCAAGGTGTTGGGAACTTTCCTGAATCAAACACAGTTCTGGTACTGTGAAGTAGTAATCCTGAAACATTAATGTGTATCCGATCACCTGAAGGGTTAGACAAAAAGACCGAGAGTCCCACTACTAAGGTCTCAGGGTCAGTAGGGATCAAGTCCCCAAATATTGCCAATGCAGGTTCTGGTATGAGAACCATACTTTAACAACCACTGACAGATTGGACCATTAGTTTCCAATTTAGATCAACCAGTTTCAGATATAAAGTTAAATATCAAAAAAACAAGAAGTCCTGAATATAAGAAAGAGGAAATGAGGGTTAAGGATCAGTGTTGTTTGCTTGTGACTAGGGAAGTCCCTAGGACATGGACTTTCCATGCTAAAACAAGACTATCTGAGGCGAGCCTGGACAAGCTAGTCTCCCTAATAGGCAGATTTGGGAAAAGTGGGAAACAATTTCTACAAATGAATACAATATGTTTTAAATAATACCAAGCAAAGCATGAATTTCTGTATTGTGAGAAGCAGTTTTTTGAGATATAGGCAATAAATGAGGAAAGATGGAGATACACCCTGGTCTTTACTACAGAGACAGGTAACTGGAAGCCCCATTTATCTTGCATTGACCAGTTAAACTGACTTTTTTTTTTTTTTTAGTAAGAATAGAGTCTTTCTCTCCCTAATGCTCTCTCTGCCTGCTGCATTTACAGTTCCCATTGTGCAAAGGATAATACCTTGCATCCTTTCATTATTGTTTACTTAAGAATTGTGACATGATAAATCATGAGTCATGAAAGATTTTCCTAATTGAAATTGAACACAAAATAAGTAAGAGCTTGCCTTCTGACTAGTGAATTTAGAATGTGGAGCCAGTCGCACCATAAATTCTTCATCTAGAATCCTGTTAGGCAGCCTGTATAATAAAAATAAAATAATAATTGCTAGCTTAATTTTTTATACCATAGAGGTGTCTTAAAGATAAGAAAACAAGCTCTCATAATGGAAGACACAATGATAAAATATTTCAAAGGGACATAATTTAGAACATTACCCCATCTGGTCTCAGGCATTTTATTGTATGTGTAAGAATTACTTAGTGTTTTTTATTACAATGTCAGTGTTTTGTAGATTAACAATACAGAAAACATTTTAATTACCAGAAAGATACCATAATGCAATTAGTAAGCCCTTGCCACAGCCCATCTAGATCAGACATCTAGACGAAAAGACTTTTTTTCAATTTCAGGGGACTAGGAAAAGAGTTTCCAGGGAGTCAATTCTGATGGACAAATAATGGAAAGGCTTGCAAAGATGAAGGAAATGCAGAAAAAGAAAATGTCTTTACAGAAATCAAGAAAACATCATTTTTTTTAATTGAAAAAATTTCAAAAACTGCTGAGCATTCCTTTTCCACTGTAAGCAGGGTTGCTGTAAGACTCAAACTACCGGTTATTTCACTCATAGCCAATTATAGGTACATAATATAACTATTTGATAAAATACCTGTCTTCCAGTAGTTGTTCATATGTTGTGTTAATATAATTTAGCCAAAATGGTTTTTAAGAGTTAGGGGAGAAATACAAGTTAGAGAAAGCAAATCAAAGTAGAATAGGAAAAATAAAAATTCTATTTAGTGTTTATTGAAAGATTGGCTGCTAAAAGATTGATAGAACTGCTTGGACAATAATAAAATTCTGGAACAAAAGCCCTCTTCTCCAGAAAAACCAAAAGACCTGTTTCTAAAATGGTAAGATTATCTACAGAAACCATATAAAGCAGATTATCATAAAACTCCAGGCATAAGTTATCTTTCCTATTATTTGTATAAATTATCGCAGAGTTCCAGAAATCCCAAAGTACAGCAGATTGCCTCTTGCACAAAAATTCATCATACAATATTCTTTTCACTTTTCAGAATATATTCATTATAACTATATCACCACTGCACCAAAACACTGTATGAAATATTTTTTAAAATCAATCTTTCTTTTTTTTCTAAGTGAAGAGAAAAACTTGTTTGAGTTTTTCAGGCTTCATTTAAAAGATCATTTATTGTGGGAGTAAATGGGTTCAAACCCAATTACTTATTTTGAGTATATATTAAAACAAAAGGACTTCTGGATTAGCTCTATCAACAATATTCAATTGAACATTTTAATATTAACACATTTTAAAGGTAGAGCTATTTTGGTAAAGGATAGTCTGTTTGAGGATTAATTTTAAAGGGGAAATTTCTTTGAAATTGCCAGTACTTGCCATTCTGATCCTGTAAAATGCTAAATATTTTTATAGCCACAAAGGGTGAGAAATCTGGTCCTCTTATCACCTGACCTCTGAAAGGGTGCTGGCATTTCCATTTCACTTCACTTGCTGAGATCTTATTTCATGAGTCAACTCAGGATATCATAATCCCATCTGAGAAGAATAGAAATTTTGAATTTTCATCATTAACTTAGGTAAAATAACATTTAAAGCATAACTAATGTAACTCATAAATTTTAGAATTATTATTTTATTTACACACCCATACGTATGTCTGTTTTTAATTGCCAATACTTTGGTTACTTTGAACAAAATCCCAACTGTGAAAATTAAAATTAAAAGCAAGCACCTTCATTAGATAAATTGTTTAGTTTATAGATCACTTTTTAAAAACAGATTTGCTTTATTGGTATAGAAGATTATTTTTATGAACCTATTTTAAAGCCAAAGTAGGTGCTTTTGGAGATGTTTCTCTAGCAATGAAAAGGCCTTCCCATGGACATAGTAGTTGTTCTCATATCCTTGTTGGCAGAATCTTCTTGCCCAGGGAGGAAGCCAGGATTAAAAGGACAGCAGTGAGGACTGGATATGTGGAGTCAAAAGTCTGCTTGTTTGGGGAGCGTTTGAGGCAGAAAACACATGTAAGACCTGTACTTGCAAGGCTGCTGCCAAGTAATCAAGCTCACAGCCAGGCCATGACAGCCAGTTCTCCGGACTGGGGAGAAAAGTCAGAGCCAGGAGGCAAACTAGGTGAGAAGAAACTGGTCATGGGTTATTTGAGGACATGGCTTAAAACCATGGAAGGCAGACAACGTGGCGACCATGTCAAATTATTTTTAGAATAAAGGTCTTACTTCGTGGACAGTTCTGTCATGGTTTTTTTGAGGAGAAGAGTCATGGTCACAATGTGCCCCTCCCAGAGAAAAGAGGCAAAGGATTGTTCTGTAGCTAAGAGTCTAAAGATTTTTGCTTTGTAACCCCAGGCAATACTATAGGCAGTTATGATGAACAGACACCCATGGATCAAATTCCTTCCTTTCTTCCTTTTTTCAATTTGGCAAGTCCCTACCTTATCAAAAATAGGAATATAAAGAAATAAAATAATACATGCATGTGTGTTATTTTTTGCTTTGACATATCAATTTCTTCTATAAGGCACCCCTTATTGAGGATATTTTTAGAGAAAGCACATTAAAATTTTTTCTCAATTTTCTCAGAAAAAAAGAAAAGTGACCAAGGACGGGGCAGCTAGGCTAATGGAGTTTTGCTATTTGGTCTATTTCAGTGAAGTCATCTGTTTTCAAAAGGTCATCCAGAAAACATTCTTACTGAGGACTCACTTTTGTAAAAACTGTAATGCTTTTTTTAAAAACAAAACTGAAACCCAGAATAAACTCACCTACATAATTCCAGTGCACAAATAATTCTAAGTGTTGAAGTTATTCTCGGAGGACACCTGGGCATTGGTAAAATAATAATGTATTTTGTTTTCAACAACTTTCTTTTTATACAACACGTACATGCATTTTTAGCATTGTAGTACCATTATTTCTGTACTCTTTACTTTTATTTCAATCTTCAGAAAAAATTCACTGTGACTTGATTTTTAGAATAAAATTCCAAAACCTTTCTGACTTGTAAGTCTTGATTAATATATATTGCTCAGACTAAAGAGTAAATTGAGTCAAATAGATCCAAATGAGATAGAAATTATTTGTATTTACTTATTAATTGTTTTGGGGGCTGCTGGAGGAACAGGCTAAGGTAGAATTAGAATGGATGTCAGAGAGATAGTCTTATTTGCTTTCTTAAATTATAGACTTCACATAGAAGTTTTGTGAGCTTCTCTGACAGAATATTTGTATCAGTCAATCCGGACAGATAGAGGTGATGAGCCAACTGACAGAATTTGGATGGAATTCTTCTCTTTTGACCTTCGAAGGTCCCTTCGTCATAGATGCTCCGTTTCTACTGAAGGATATACAGTATCCTGTTAAGATTTCTGAGATACTAAAGGTTTTGTAAAGCTTCCATGAGATATGTTTTATGAATTCTCATGTTAATATCACTGAAATATGCAAATGAATATAAACTGACGAAAATTTCAATTTTGCAAAGCACAGGCCACATAATATACTAAAAATGATAGACTATGCATCACTCAAAATGAAACAGACTGCTTCTTCAACTACTTTTATGTTCCACTACTTCTTGTTATTTTGAAATTTTCATTATATAGAATGGCTCTCTCTAGTTACTCTAACAACCTAGCTGTACCATTTTACAAATTCTTATTCTAAATGTCATTACTGGTACAGGAAATCAGCTATCAGGTAAAACAATACATTTCCTCAAGGTAAACCTAATTACAAAATTGAAAGTGTGATACAGGAAAAACTTTAGGCACACAATTATAGTAGTATCTTACATTTCCTTAGTCCTTTTTAGTTTTCAAATGATTTTGTGCACACTTCTCTGTTTTTGTCCTCATACAATCCTAATTATATAAGCATTAAAATTCTTATTTTCTGAAAGAAAAACTTAATGATATACAGTCACTTGCTGGAATCATACTACTATTAATGATCAAAATTATTATCTGAACAAAGATCACTTAAAATCTTATTGTTGCAATCTGAGAAAAGTATTACCTTTGATCATAAAGAGATAAATATAAAAATACTGCATAGGACATTGTAGCCATCACATAGCAATACTTTTTTATTTCTGCAAGAATATTGCTAAAGCAGTGTGTATGATTAGCAAGTGTTATATATTTAACTGTGAATTAATTTTATAATACTTAGGATAGAGACATATATATTAAACATTTTTTGTGTGTAGTAATATTATTATTTAAATTTAATGTACCATATTAGATTTCTAATACCTACTTATCATATTTCTCATTGCTTCTAGCCTCTGTTTAGAAATGGTAATCCTTTAAACAATAATAAGGCAGAGATATACTTTCAAAGTTGTGTTCAGATCACATAACTCTTTTCTCCAAACAACCATAATGGCTCCTTATTTTTCCCCATTTAAAAACCGATGTCTAACTGAAAGCTTTCTTGCTTAGATCAGGAATAAGCCAAGGATATCTGCTGTTGCCACTGCTACTCATCATTATACTGACAGTTTTAGTCAGGATCACTAAGCATGAAAGAAAAAAAAATTAAAAAGATATCCAGACTAGAGAGGAGGAAATAAAACTATATTGATCTATCTCTATTCATCATAATTAGACTTATGCACTAAAACTAAAAACAATGTGGAAATGAAAGATTCTCTAAACAATTAGAAATATATCTCACATTAATGGATTACAAATTTAAAGTTAATACGGCAAGACCACACAAATTGGCTCACTTGTTCAATGTAATCCCTATCAAAATTCTAATTGCATTGTACAGATGCATAAGCTGACCTAAAATTTATATACAAATGATGGGGTCCCTAATAACCAAAACAATATTGAAAAGGAAGAATGAAGTTGGAGAACTCAACATTTCCTGACTTCAACATTTATTTAAAAGGTACAGAAATAAAAACAATATGGCATAAGAGTCATATAGACAAATGAAGTAGAATTAAGTCCAGAGATAAATTCATCTATCTATAATCAATAATTTTAGACAAGGATAATAAAACCCTTCTGTGAGGAAAAAAAATGCTAAAATTTGTTTTCAGGTACCTATGAAGTTAAAAAGAGTCTCTTTGAGGATGATGCAGGGACAGACACATACCCACCTGCAATGGAATGACATTAGGTTTCTACCTCACACCACATACTACACAAAATGGATCTATGCCCTAAACGTAGGAACTAAAAGTCTAATACTCTTAGAAGGAGCAATAAGTGTAGATATTTGTGACACTGGACCAGGCAATGGATTTTTAGAAACAGTAACAAAACTCAAGGAATGAAGGCAGTAAAAGGTAGTTCCTCTTTCTTCTTCATGCTTTCTTTCTCTTTGTAGTATTTGTCACATTCAAAAATGCTGCATACTACATAACAAAAAGTAAGGGTTGCTTTTACCTGTCCCTTCCTGTGGAATATAAACTCTCTATGGACAGAGATTTTTCATTTCTTTTGATCTTTGCTGATCTTTGCATCTATAATAACCCTGAAACAAAAGAATTTCCTAATGAGTATTTTTGAATGAATTCCTGAAAGAGCCCAGAATATTAAGTGAGCTTCAGAAATAAAAACAAATCCTAGGAGGCAGAGAAAGACTTGATACTACTGTATGATGTGCATTTGCATAAAACTCATTTTTCACCTCTTTAAAATTGTTGCTTACTTTCATTCAAATTTGATCTCATCAGTGACTTAAGAAAAATAGCAGATTTCTTTTAAAAGAGAAATTATGTTACATGACTTCTAAAGCCCCTCCAGCTCCCTTGAGCTAATATGTTACTCTGAAAAACAGAATATTTATAAAAACTTCAACTGTAATATCCACAGTTGCTAAAGAAGGGATTAATAATTTAAGAATAGCAAGTAATTTTTTACTAGCCCTTCCATTTTCAAAGGCCAACAGCTAAACTTGAGAGGATAAATGTGGAAAATTATGTTCGGTACTTGGAAAGTTATTTCAAGAACTATATCTAGGTATTATTGCCAAGCATTATTATTATTATTTGTTTTTTTACCTTCTGCAAGAACAGAAAATGTGACACAGTTCAGAAAGAAAATTGCTGAGATTTTAAAGGAAAACACAACAAAACTTTATGCAGCTGCAAAAGAGATTAAGATAAATCAAGAAATTCCAGTTAAAAAGACTGTGGGAAAAATTTGAACTCCCAAGTATGAAGTAAACTCTGGAAAACCTAGGAAACAGATGAAGAAGTTCTTTCTTTAAAGCCACAGATAAGCATGTGAGAAAAAAATCCAAAGCCTTATATGTAATAAATATCATGTTTTTTTAAATGTTTCTCTAAACCTAAATGAATTGTTATACATATACCAAGGCTTGTTAATGTTATCCCAGTTATTCATTTTATTGTTTTATAAAAAATACCACCCTTAACTGAAGACTCGTGCCAATATTTTCCAGTTAATTTATCCCATGAAGAAACTACTTGCTGAAAGTATGAACTAAGGGAAATTCACAAGCAATTCTTTCATGATAGTTGAAGATAGTCACAAACATAATGTCCAATAAATAATGGTGCAGGCATTGCAAACAGTTTAAGTGTCCCTTAAAAGGTTAACCACAAAGTTAGCACATGACTCAGAAATTCTCTTCTTCCTCAATCTCATATCAATGAGAAAAAAAAAAATGATCACAAAAAACTTGTCTGTTAATGTTCATAGCAGCATTTTTAACATTACCTAAAGGTAGGAACAACAAAATGTCCATCCATTAGTAGATGAAAAGAAAAATAAAATGTGGTATATCCCTATAGTAGAATATTATTCTACTTCATAAAAATAATGACAAAAGCTACATCACAATCAACCTCACAAATATGCTAAATAAAAGAAATCAGCCATAAAATACCAGGTATATGATTCTATTTACAATTACAGCATAGACAGATGTATAGAGACAGCAATTTACCAAGGTAATGGAAAGTAACTGACAATGGTATGGTATTTCTTTGGGAGAGTTCTAACATTCATTTTGGTGATTATTTAAGAACTCTGAATGTTTCAAAAAAAACAGTGAAAGTACACTTTAAGTGAATAAATTGCATGGCATGTGAATTATATCCCAATAAAGCTTCTATTTAAAAGAGTAATAAGCTGTGAAAATTCCTTTTAAATTCTAGCTCCATTCTTTCTTATTTACTATCAGAGTCATAATCAAAACCTGACTTCTGAGCTGGGTGTGGTGGTGCATGCCTGTAATCCCAGCATTTGGGAGGCTGAGGCAGGAGGATCCCTGGGAGTTCAAGGCCAGCCCGGGCTACATAGTGAGTTCAAGGCCAGCCTGAACTACATAGTAAAAGCCTGTCTCAAAAAACAAAAAACAACACTGCCCCCCAAACCAAAAAAAAAAAAACCAAGAAAAAAAAAATCTGACTTCTGTCACCTGGGAGGACAAGAAAAGAGCACAGGTTGTATAACTCTTATACTGCTCAGAGGTAGATTTCCAAAGTATTAGGAGGAGGCAGCTCCCCTGAGCCCCTAGGTCACTGTCAGGGGGGTGAACCTTAAAAACTAAGAGACATGAAGGGGCTAACAGTCATCATATATCCTAAGCCAATAAGATGCTCTTAAAAGACAACTGTAATCACTCCTCTGCTAAAAACCCTGCTGAATAAAATCTAACCTCCTTTGTACAGTCTACCGGTATGGTCCTTGAACTTGCTTTAGCCTTGATTCCAGCTCCTCACCCACACAGTATTTTGACACTATCAAACTATCTGCTAGAGTTTGGATCTGAAATATCCCCTGAGGGCCCATGCGCTAAAGGCTTGGTCCCCAGCCTGTGGAGCTACGGAGAGACAGTAAAAAGATTAAGAGGTGAAGCCTAGTTGGAAAATGTTAGGTCACTGGAGCATCGCCTTGAAGGGGATATTTGACCAGGGTCTCTTCCTTTCTCTCTTTCACTTTCGGGTTGTCATGAGGGAAACAGCTTCTTTCTGTACTCATTTCTACCATGATGTGCTGCCTTGCCACAGGCCCAGTGGCAATGGTGCCCTATGACCATAGACTAAGACCTCTGAAACCATGAGTCAAAATAAACCTTTCATTCCTCAAAGGTTATTATATTCAGGTATTTGTTACAGTAACCAAAACCTGACTAACACACCATTCTAGTTCTTCCAAAAGCTAGGCATTTTCCTCCTTTTCTGTGCACCCTTAGGCCTTAGCATGGATGTCACAAAAGGTCAGCGGTTCCTTCTCCATAAGCTCATAACCCTTTGTCAGTGCTCTGATTTGGTACCAATCACATTACTATCATTATTTTTTAAATTAATAATCTTTCTTCCAGATTGTGAGTCTCAAAAGGAAAATATCTGTCAAAAGGTAAATTCTTAAAGTACTCATTATTTGGCAGTTATTTGAAGAATTGAATCCACTGCCTCTTCTTGACATCTCTGTTTTATAGGGAAGGAAGGGAGAATAGAATGAAATAATACTGAATAAGTGCAAAATATGGTTAAAATAATTTAAGTGATTTTGGAAATTGTAAATGGTGTGGACAGTAGTGTGGAATAAGCAGATGATGGCCAATTAGGCATATGAGCTCTTAGTCCCCATCAAGAGACCATTCTACCAAGCTGACTACATTTTAGTTTTAAACTAGATAGCCCATAACCATAAACCAATTTCCTCATCTAGTGCTCCCCCAATGTATCATCAGCTATTGTGTTGCTTAAAAATGGTCCAGGTTGGGTTTTCAAGAGGGATAGAATGTCTGCTCCAAATTACCACCCCTCTAACATATGTCCAAGAGTAGCTAATACAACAACCAATTTCAAACTTCTATGAACACCTCAGAACTGAGCTCTGATGTGAGCTGGATTCCATTCTCTTGGAAGTGTAAAACTATGTTCTAGTCTCAGACTGACCGCTTACAACATCCCATGTATTGCTTCATGACCTAGGGTGTGATAAGCATCAGCTCACCTCACTAATCACCATGGGCTGCTGCTAAATCATCTGTCAGGTTTTCTGAATTTGCACTTAATTTACTCTGAATGTTAAACTTGCTCTTTGGTGCCTATGTTTCTCGTAATGCTTTTACACAAGGATTCCACAGACACTCAGGCCAGAACTGAGTTTCGTGTTCAGTTGTTTTTCCATTTAACACCACCTCAATTCAAGTATCACTTAGTATCATATGCCCTCATTTGCATGACTAACTGATGTAAATTTGGAGAAAAGTGCTGTTTGGTTTCTATATGGGCTAGAAATTCAGAAGTCCATATCTAATTCTTTGTGTTTTTTCTATAGGTAACAAGTCATGGGAGAAATAGTGTAGACTGCCATAAAGAAAATGGTGGATATTAGGTATTTATCTTTTAACTTTGCTTATACCAAATTGTATGCAATATAAAGCTGTACCAACATTCTGTTTTAAATTGTGTATATCAATAGGGACAAAAGGAATAATAGAATAAATTTTTCTTTAAAACATTATATCTCATGCAGCCTAGAAAATAAGCCTTTCTATAATCTGTGACAAAGCTATAATAAATAAGTCCTCTGGAGAACATTCAAGTATTTACCTGTGTAGCCCTTGTACAGTGCAAGAAGAAATTATATCATTATCATTTTATATCTACTACAAAATTTTTGTGGAAAAGAGACACAACAAAGTTACTTATTAGAGCAGTTGTAATATTTAAAACTGAGTTTTCTAATGTGATTTAGTGTCATGATATAGAATTTTCTTTTTAAATTTTTTTTTTTTTTGATACCAGGAATCAAACTCGGGACCTTGTGCTTGCGAAGCAGGCAGCGGAACCACTGAGCTAAATCCCCAGCCCAGAATTTTCTTAAAAAACAACAATGAATTAAGGCAACTGGATTTGTGATCTGGTCCCTGGAAGTCTCAAAATCATCCTTCTCTGTCATGATAAAAATATTAAATTGATTGATTTAATAGTATTTAGGATTGGTTCAATATTGCACAATGTGCTAAATGTTTGTGTACCAATTTATTCTCAAAAATTATTTCAAATCAAAGCTGGAGCTACTTTTGTTTCTTTTAAAAGGTGCAAACTGATGTTCAAAGAGTATAGTTAACTCACCCGAAGACACCAGGACTACACTGCAGCTGTGAGCCCACCAAGTATGTTGCACACCATCTATGACATCTTAGGGAGGGTGGTACAGAAGACATGTGAAATGACAGAGGACGGCCTTTCATCTTTAAAATAGTTTTGAAGTTTGATGTGTTCTTACTGGGCTTCACATTTAAAATATGTAATTTTCAAGAAATATTCAAAACTCGTCTTTGAAATTAAGTTTTAATTTCAAAGCAGACTGTTTTAAGAGTGCAATTTTAGTAAAGATGTTAGAAATTCAAATTACTCACGTTGGGCCAAATGTTAAATAGTAACTTAATTGCCTTCAAATTTGCACAGCTACTAATTAGGCCTCTAGCTAGTTGAAATCACACACTATCAACTTGTAGCTGTACATTTCAGATGCTCATGGAAAGGGGCAGATGTTCTTCTGAGAGTTTGCTCACTGAATAACTGCAAATGTCCAGTAAAGCTGTTTGCTGGTGTAAACCAAGACAAAGAGAGAATTGCAGCCATATTAATATTATTTTTAACCTCTGAGCACTTAAGTGTCTGGCTCAGAGCCTTACAAGACTTCCTAGTCCTTAGAGTAACAGCTAAGAGTAGGTAGATAAAAGTATCTAATAAAATATCAAGCAACATATTAATTAATAAAATTTTATACGTGATTTAATTTGAGGAGTCATTTATAACATTTTTGGGGCTGAAACTTGACGGTATGCTACATAATCATCATGTTCAATAGCATCGAGTACATAGTCTAAATCTCTTAGACCAGAAACTTCAAATGTCCCTATAATGGTTTGGTGGTTGGAGGTATTCAAATATAAATATTGCTTTCTAATTTTAATTTAATCTCCTATTTTCTCCCCAGAGATATGGCACAAAGAATTCTGTGGTTCTTAGGATTTCTTAGGCTATATTTTTTTAGTCAGGACTGAACTCTGCTTGATATTAAGTAAAAAAATATATAATTTATTAGAAGAGGCAACTAGATACAGAGATATGTAGGTAAACATTAGATATTATTTCAGGAGTGAAATAGATGTTAAAACATGTTCAGCAGGGACTGGGGATTTAGCTCAGTGGTTCCGCTGCCTGCCTCGCAAGCGCGAGGTCCCGAGTTCAATCCCCGGTACCAAAAAAATCCCCCAAAACCAAAAAAACATGTTCAGCATAATACAAGAAGTAAAAGCAATTTTATGTACCAGAGAATAAAAACATAATGTAGTAGGTAAAAGACAAAATAAATTAATAAAAATGTTTAAAAATTATAAATTTCACATTATACAAGTTAAAATAAAATGTGCCACACAAGCATACTGAAAATCTAAAGAGGCAACATTAAGGAAAACAGTATTTAAATTGCTGTAATGATTTTTTAAAAGATGAGAGCTTTTTAAAAATATAGACTAAATTAAAAATGATATTATGTGTTTTACATATAATTTTATTAGATGAGATCATAAAAATAATAAATATATAAAAATTTTTAAAATAAGAGAAAAATAAAAATAGACTGAAAAATATTCAACAAGATGAAAATGATATTAAATGCAATGTGATCTCATTTTTATAAAAATAAATGTATCACATATTTTTAAAGGGAGACTAGAATGAAATCTATGGATTTGATATGGTGTGTAGTCTGTGATAAAAACCATCTGTAATTTCTTTCTCTCCCAATTAGAAAAACTCCTAATTACTTAAAACAATGAGGAGACAGAGAACCTGAATAGCAAGCGGGAAATTGCACCATAGAAGGCGCAGAGTTGCACAAAGCTCACTGTGAGTTGACCCCCAGGGAGCCCAAGTGGTCCTGAGACAGCCAACACTGGGTGCGTGGGGAGCAGTAGGCCTCCATCTTGGGCCTTGAACACCAGCCTTCTGTGAGCACTGCCCAGCTCCTTCACCCAGGCCTTTGCCACCGCTGCCTGCAATGAAAAGACAGCCACTTCCAGATGGTAGCACAACAGCCCGAATTTCTGGGAGTCAGGAGATTCCCATTCATACTTGAGGCTGTTAACTTTTAAGTAACAGAGTTTCCTAGATGAAATCCAAAATTATAGATAAAGTTAAGTGCTTTTCATCTAGAATTATTATTTTTCTTCCCAGATTGCAATACAAATAGGCATATATCCCACATTTCTTATTTATTAGAGGCTGCCACACACATGTGAATCAGACAAATGATGCAAATCAATTAACTGAAGTGAGTTCAGCTAAGGTAAATGTTATATGCAATTCTTAGCTTAACCAAAGGAAGCAAAGATTACAATAAGCCTTAAACTCATTGAATCTCTCCCCAAGTAAATACTTCACTGATTACAATGTTCTCAGAGTATTTGATAAAGCAATGCTTCAATCATATAAAGCACACATTTGAGAAAGTAACTGCAGAAATTTCATAATAACTTATAATTGTTGAGTAGAAATTTAATGTAATTAATTTAAATGTAATTTAATGTTTAGAAAAACACACACATACTTTTTTGTGAACTATAATCTAACATTTCCCAAATGGAAAGCAAAAAAAAAAAAAATCTTTCTTTTAAATGGTTATCTGGAACAGGCTAACTTGAAACAAATAAATTTACTATTAATATTTAGACTTTTATACCAAAAGCAAAAATATATTCCAGTTTGTGTGTCTCTCTCCCTCTCACACATGCATGCACACATACGTATGCACAGGACCCCAAACACTAGTCATTGCTTTTGTCTCTGGAATATTATATTAGCTCAGAAATAACACAGTCAACCTTTCTCCAAACAGAGTAAGCTCTAGAATTACAATTTTTAAACCATAGCTGTTAGAAATTGCAGTCCAACCTTAATACGTTTATACAATGTTTTTAACTCACAGTCAACAAAACTCCTTTTCTGTGAAAAACACAGATTTACATACTCAATTATTTATAGATGCCAAAAAATAAAATACGCACACATTCATACAATTCATGAACACCACTCTGGCAATAATTTTTGGTTAGGAGAAAATCACAAATGTGTAGCACATTAAAATGTTTGTAGAAATATAACCCATGTGAAAATGAGATAGGATTCTTGCTTACCACATATTACATGGTCTACTCTGACTTCTCAGTGGAGATGCAGGCAGAAGGATCCAAGCAAGTTTATGAGGCCATCATGTGACCCTACTTCCATCCAAAAACTGTGCTACAAAATAAGAAGCTATAAATTTCTTTCTCATTAAATAGTTAGTCATATTCACAGAAGGACTTAATAGCCAAGTATTCTATATCTCATGTTTAACAGTTGACCAAAGGTATCTCTCTGTATATGGACTGTTTTCTGGTAAATATTTCTTTGCACATAAGTTTTCACTATCTCCTTGACAACCTGGAAAATCTAAATATTACCATGTAGGCAACTAGACTTATATCTAGTCTTCTCAATTTCATTTGCTTTTAGAGTACATTTATGTTTCCTGTTATACGTCTGAGGCAGAACACTAACTTTTAAGGATTGTTCTCTTCATGGAACATTTTTGGTCTAAAAAGGGATTTTAAAAAATCTAGTTAATTTGGAGCACTTTCTCTTTTCTTTGTGGGGAGAATGATGTATTGGAGTATTTTGTGCAGTACTTAGTTCTAAGGGTCCTCTTTTTTCCTAGCCATACTTTTGCAAATCTCCCTTGCCCCTACACACTGTTTTCCCCTATCTCCAACAGGGCATGGCCCCTCATCACCCAGCAAGACCAAACATTGTGAGGTCCAGCAGAAGTCCTAAAAGAATGGATGAATCACAGTCCAAACTTTCAATTATCACCAGGGTATAAGCCCAAATTTTGAAATAATTCCTCAAAAAATTTATTAGAATTGTTCATTCTTCTTGGCACTCCTGCCTCACATCTGTGTGAGTCTCAGTATGTCCTATTTTGTTTCTGACCTTGGTTTTGTCTTTACTGTAAAAAAAAAAAAATTTACCTGTGTGATTTTCACAATATTTTTGTAATTTTTTTATCATGCATTTTAAGTCTGTGATTAACTGCACAGTAGAACTAAGCCAGTTGCTAGGTGTTAGAATTTGGCAATAACCAGGTACAGTGCTACAGGGTGATCCACTCTCTCAGGGTACATAACACTCCTTCTCTATCACATTGCAGGCTTGAGAGACTACTGTGAACACCAAGAAAGATGCTCTTCTGTGTGGGGTGGTGCCAGGGATCTGCACCGGCACTTGCAAGAATCTCAGATGAGTTTCCATTTTTCTGTCTAATAGCAAACTTCAGAGTCATACTGCTTGTTTCCAAATCACTGCAACAGCCCTGTAACTCGTCTTCACATCCTTCTTTCAACCACCCAATCCAATGTAATATGAAAATGCATTATCCTTCTTTACTTTACAATATGTTCCTTTGTTCAACATATTGGGAAACAAAATCCAATCAGTCTGGTCTCCACTTAGCATTCTAGACTCATTTTTCACATTGCCCACTTTTCTGTATATCCTTTGCTCCAGTCACGTCAATTCTCATTTCTTCAAAAACCATTAGGACCTCAAGTCTTCAACAATTATGTCACCTTTGCATTTCATATTGTTCATCATCATTTGGTTAATATTTATTTATCTTTAAGCTAAAAGAATTATTTTTTCAGGATGCATTTAAGGACCACTTAAAATAATTATTGAACCAACATTTAAGAAATGAGAACACACTGGCGCAGAGAAGATGGGCCATCTTGCCTCAAGACATTGAGCTGGAGAGAAGCAGGCTTTAGACCTGAACCCGAGTCTCCTAAATCCCTGGTCTATGTTCCCTTTAATACATCTCGCTGTTTATCAATGGTCAGGCTTTCTCAACAACTCCCTTGAATAAAGTTCTTGTGCCAGTGGCTAAATAGTAACAGAATAGGGATCTTATTTTACTACTACTCCCCCCTCATTGTGGGTATGCAGTAACAGCTGAAAGCAAAATTGAAAAGGAACCTAAATTCTGTAAAATATTATGTCAAAACTTGAACACATTTTCCTATTGCTTGAAGTTACATTCCTATTACACGAACTTTTTCAAACCATGAAAGGTATGCCTATTTTGTTTTTGTTGCGCCTGTACTTGTTATTGTTATTAAGGACATAAAAATATAGATATTAGATATTTTGTTGCCAAAACAGTATTCTGAGTTTATGTGGCAACAGACTGTAACATAAAGTGAGATGGTTTCTCCGAGATAGTGCTACAGGTTAGTAGTTTTTTTTTGGGGGGGGGGCATCATTTACTAAAGATAACTTATGGTACATCTTGTCAATCTTAAGGATCTCCCATTTAGGCTAACCTAGCAATAAGGGAAAGGGTGAAGGTAGCAAAAATACTAATTTCAGTTTACTTCAATACTGGAGATTTGTCCCCATCTTAGGTACTAGGTGTCACAGGCATCTGTTGTGGAATTTCTCTGATAACTCATTCTGATTCTGTTCCAGAAAATCCATAGTTCCTCTCAATGATCATTTGAAGTTCATTTGGGTGCCATATTTTTCAGGACCAGTAATTCACCTCTAAGATGATGCACTGGAGTTAATAGCAAGTTCTGTTATCCCTGAGCAGTGTGGATTTTAATAAAGTAATATTTCTAAACTATAGTTTCTTCATCTTTACAATGAGGGCATTAACCACAATGAAAAATTATGTTACAAGCCTGCCTCCCAAGTGTAAGGACCCAAGTTCAATCCCCGGTACAAAAAAAAAAAATTATGTTACCAACTAGGGAAGCAAAAGGTTAAAAGAACCAGTATTTTATGGTCAAGAATGGAGCAAAGAAGACTGATGGATTGTCCATGGGAATAGAAAATGGCACACTATGTTTACAAAAAAAACCTGCTTTATTATAAAGTGAAACTATTCTTAAACTACAATGTAGTAGTGGTAACTATTTTTAGACATTTTCCAAGAAAAATGAAAATGTGTCCATAAAAAGAAGTAAGGACAAATGTTCAGAGTGGCTTTCTACATAAAAGTACAAGGACACAACTAAAATGTCCATCACCAAGTAATGGGTAAACTGTGTTAGATTCATGAGATGAAGTACTATTCAGCAATAAAAAGAAATGGATGCAAAAGTATCAATGAACCTTGAAGCAAAAGACATCAGACATAAAAGAATAAAAAAGTATAATTCCATCATAATACATCTTAGAAAAGCCAAAAACAAAGCTACTGTGACTGAGAGCAGCTCTGTGGCTGCCTCTGACTGAGAGGAAAATTGACCGGACTGGAGTCAAATGAACCTTCCAGGGCTCTGAATAGGTCCTGTATCTTGATGAATATACTGGTGAAAATGTTTGTTTGACCTCACTGAACTATCCATTTAATTTTTTTGTATGTAAGTAATGCTTCCATAAAACAGTAAAATCAATTGAAATTTATTCATTCATGCAGATTCCTTTGCTGTACATGGAACATGGGAGGAGATTTTTTTTTCACATGAGCTTCAAAAATATTCATGGCAGCGCTGGAGTTTCATGAAGGCAAATGCCACTCTTGAGTTCTGCCACAACCTGTCCTAAATTTAATTTCACTTTTAATAGCCCACATGCTTTGCAGCACACTTTTAGTTATGCTGCTTTTTTCTTTGGGGGCAAATTATACACTCCTTTAAAATTTTTCTTTCCAAAATAAGTTAAAAAAATGTAGGGATTATCAAAAAATGGCATCTTATAATAATACTTATACACTGAACATATATCAGACAAAAGAATAGATATGGGTTTCCTTACTGGGAAGAGTCTTAGTTTGTTTTTATTATAATGAGCTCCATTGATGCTGAAGTTCCTTTCTTTTTAATGACTGTCCAGTCTTAGGGGAGTTCATTTACTTTAGAGAAGTTTTAAATATTATTTTCCTTATTTTTGTGCAACACATAATTGGGCCTACTCATGGCCACTAAAGATCAAGAAAATATTATTAAAATGGGATTTAAGGTATTCAAACAACCATACAAAGGAGACTTAAAGAGAAAAAAAATAAGTTAATAATTGTTTTTTGCTCTAGAAGTTTAATATTGGAGATGGAAAGCAATCTCTCCTTACTTTCAAAGTACTGTGCAAAGCAGGTGCATTAAGAAAGACTTTATGGGGCAGGGAATTTAGCTCAGTGGCTCTGCCACCTGCCTCACAAGCACAAGGACCCGAGTTCGATCCCCGGTACCAAAAAAAAAAAAGAAAGAAAGAAAGAAAGACTTGATGAGGAGTAAGAATATAGCTATTAGGACCGGGAATTTAGCTCAGTGATTTTGCTGCCTGCTGCACAAGCGCAAAGACCTGAGTTCGATCCCCGGTACCAAAAAAAAAAGAATATAGCTATGAACGGAATGCGGTAAGATTGGATAAAATGGAAGTCATATCAACTAAGTATAACTGCTTTTGTTCCAGCACTTTGCTTGGTATATGTCATATTAAGCACTTACTGCACTTTTACTTTCCTTTGAAAGTGCAACTTCATTGCATAATTTTGGTATGGGAACATACCATGTACTATTTCTATTTTTTGTGGTTGCTGTTTTTGCTTTGCCTGGTACAACGTTTCACAAACCAATTGTTCAACAAACATGTGCTGAAATAATTAAGTCCACATTATGAATGTCTGTCATGTTAAAAATGAACTGGATTCTAAGCAATTATCTAAATAGCATCAGGAGAAGAGGTACATTTCTAGTTTTAGATTCACTACTGTTGTTCACTACTATTGTTCTAAAATGTGATAGGGTGATTGAACTCTGCCAGCTTTGTCCTTAAACTTCTATAAAAATGTCAGAGTAATGAATGAAAAAACACAAAATAAAATTACAATAAACCTTTCTAAAACATTAAAATATTGTTCCATAGAGTTACAGTCATACCTTGGTACTCCATTGTTTTGAAATTTGTGGAAGTTGGCATTGAATGCATATTTACAAAAATATTTTATCTCCATACTTGTTTTTTGTTTAGTAACCCATGCACAAGCTAGAGCTTGTCAGTATTGATTGCCTTGTGACTTGTTAACTTTGTCAACCCAAATAATCTGTTTGATACTCAGCATTTCAGAAGCAGTTAATGATGAGTACTGAGGTAACACTGTAGTTTCAAAGGCATCATTCAAAATAAATTGATGGCTTGAAAACAAATACAAAGGCTAACAGGCACAATACTGCCTAATGTGGTTTCTACTTTAATCTTCCAGGGAAAGTAAAAAAAAATGGGTGATTTTCCTAGCATTTAGTTAGGATATGTTCCTTAGTTTCATATCACAAATTCTCATTAAGCCAGATTCACAGATTAAAAGCTGTTCCTTCAGGCACAAGTAATCTCTAATGTTGACTATGAACGTGAAAAAGATAGGGGTAGAGACAGAAATCCTGTTTGGCATACAATTGTTTTGCATGATCAGTCCCAACATTCAG
This sequence comes from Heterocephalus glaber, assembly GCF_053883595.1. NCBI lineage: Eukaryota > Metazoa > Chordata > Mammalia > Rodentia > Bathyergidae > Heterocephalus > Heterocephalus glaber. Next base: position 80,787,956 of record NW_028258315.1, on the reverse strand, counting down.
CCATCACTGGGCATAAATATATCTTTATACAATGGAATATAGTTTTAGAAGCTTTGCAATTACATTTCAACATAATGGAGTGACTTGAATCTGACAGTGGACTAAAGAAAGTGAGACTCCAAATTCATACTCTATATTCAATTCTTAGGGAGAATAAAGAGTAATAAATGTCCATTCACCAAATCATTGAGTTTTCAAGATAGATGGTGGGTCTCATTGTGATACTTAACTGACTGTGTCACGTTGAGTAAGAAATGCTCAACTACATTGGCACAGCGTAGTTCTGGGTGTGGAAGACCCACCCTAGGGAGGAGTACCACCAGAGTGGTATAAAGGGAAACGAAGAAGGAAGGCTTGCTTCTGTTTCTTAGGAGGAGCTCCAGTCTTCACCTCCAGCTTGGATGCCACCTCCTGGCTTTCAGCTCAGACTTTTAAGCCTCCATGGCAGACCTTTCAGTCTCCTGATACGGACTCAAATGGGATTACAGTGAGCTCCAGGCCTTCAGCTGGATCCTTCAGATCTCCATTGTGCAGACAGACCCTCTGTACTCCTCCATATCTGACTCTGGGGGTGGACATTGTAACCCAATCTTGAAAATTCTTATGTATGTGTTTATCTTGTATTAAATCTGTTTCTCTAGTAAGCACTAACTGATGCATTCATGTTCTAATTTTCTCAATTTAAATATGAAAAATAGGCATTCATAAAAGTAGAACTGGCTTGCACATGATAAATCACATCCTCACAAAGCATCACTCTTGCAATATAGCAAGGCAAGTCTCTCTTTTCTCCACCTTGGATTTTGTTTTTACTATTACTTAGTAGGACCTATTCATATAAGGGCATTCTTTCAATGCGCAAAGCTCAAAGCCATGATCTGCAGCTGGTGCAATGGTTTCACTAATATAACCCCTGAAGCAGCTCTGATAGTCTTACTAAACAGCCCAAGGCATTAATTTCTCTTTAGACAAAATATTCATAGTATATTTATGGTGGAAATAGTGATCTGTCGATTAATCTTTTATATGAAATCTTCAAATGATCAAAAACTCCCAGAGGACAAAGTACAGAAGTACATGAAGTTAAAACGTCAAAATATTTGTATTATAATCAGTTTTGTGTTTTTCCAAATACCCTTCAGGATGAAAACAACACTGAGATTCCACTTCACCCCAGAAAGAATGTGAATGCTATCAAGAAATCAACCAATAACAAATGCTGGCAGGGGTATGGGGAGAAAGGAACCCTTCTCCATTGTTGGTGGGAGTGTAGACTGGTGCAACCACTGTGGAAATCAGTATGAAGATACCTCAAAAAACTAGGACTAGAGGTCCCATTTGACCCAGCTATTCCCCTCCTGGGTATCTTCCCAAAAGAATTAAAGGAATCATACCACAGTGATATATGTGCACCTGTGTTTATAGCAGCACAGTTTGCAATAGCTAAAGCTTGGAAACAACCCAAGTGCCCATCAACTGGAAACTGGATAAAGAAGATGTGGGGTTTTTTTTAATAAATTTTTTTAATATAATAATATTTTTTTAAATAAAACTCAGCCATAAAGAATGAGAAACTAGTTGATGGGCATTTGGCCTGTTTCCAAGTTTTAGCTATCACAAACTGCACTGCTATGAACATGGGCGCACATATATCACTGTGGTATGATTCTTTTAATTCTTTGGGGAAGATCCCCAGCAGTGGAATAGTGGGGTCAAATGGGACTTCCAGTCCTAGTTCTTTGAGGTATCTGCATACTGATTTCCACAGTGGTTGCACCCGTCTACACTCCCACCAGCAGTGGAGCAGGGTTCTTCTTTCCCCACAGCCCCGCCAGCATTTGTTATTGGTTGATTTCATGATAGCAGCCATTCTTTCTGGAGTGAAGTGGAATCTCAGCCTTGTTTTCATTTGCATCTCTCGAATGACCAGTGATGTTGAACGTTTTGTCATGTATTTATTTGCTATTTCTACTTCTTAGTCTGAGAAATGTCTGTTCATTTCAGATGCCCATTTTTGGATTGGGTCTTTAAATTTGGGAGGTCTGATCTTTTTAAGTTCTTTATAGATTTGAGATAGTAGACCTTTGTCTGAGGAAGAGCAGGTGAAGATTTTTTCCCACATTGTGGGTTGTCTCTTCACACTGCTGGTGGTTTCTCTTGCTGTGCAGAAGCCTTTTAATAAGAAGAGATCCCACTTGTTGATTGTTTGTGCTACTTCACAGGGAACTGAGGTTTTGTTCATAAAATCTTTTCTTACACCGATGTCTTCAAGAGTTCTACCTAACCTCTGTTCCAACTGGGTCAGAGTTTCTATTTTAATATTTAGATCTTTAATCCATTTCGATTTTAGTTTAGTGCATGGCGAGAGATATATGTGCACCTGTGTTTATAGCGGCATAGTTTGTAATAGCTAAAGCTTGGAAACAGCCCAAATGCCCATCAACTGGAGACTGGATAAAGAAAATGTGGGTTTTTTTATAAAATGGAGTACTATTCAGCCATCAAAAATGAGAAATTAGAGACATTTATAGCTAAGTGGATGCACATTGAGACAATACTCTTAAGTGAAATAAATAGGACACACATGTATAAATACCAAATAGTTTCTCTGGTGTGAGAAACTGAAAGTGTAAATAAGGACTAAAATGTATGATAGGTAATGTGAAATAGGAAGAAAAGGAGCAAAGGGGAAGGAAGTGGGAGGGGTAGGGGAAAGGATAGAAGGGAATGGGATTAATATGAGAAAATGGAACAATAGGAAGAAAATCTTTGTAAATAGGGAGGAATGGAGGGGTTGAAGGGAGGGCTGGGCAAGGGTGAAAAATAAGAACCAAGAGAGATTATGTAAAGGTGCAAATTTCCAATGATGAATGTCATTATATTGTATACCTAAAATGTACCAATGATTAGAATGAATAATCGATAATGTAAAATAGGAAGAAAATGTCCAAAGGGGTAGGGGTAGTGGGAGGGGCAGGGGAAAGGAAAGAAGGGAAAGAAAAAATGCTGAGAAATGGAAAAAATGGAAATAAAGTCTTTGTAAATAGGGAAGGGTGGTGGGGGTGAAGGGAGGGCAGGGGAAGGGGGTAAAAATAAGAACCAAGATACATCATGTAAAGGTAAAAGCACCTAATGATAAATGTAAATGTACTGTATGCCTAAAATGTTCCAATAAAAGAATTTAAGCAAAAAACAAAACAAAACAAAACAAAGAAAAACCAAAAAAATAAAATAGCCTTCAGTAAGTAGGGTAACATTTCCCTTAGGACTCTTTAGTTTTGATGATATTGGAGAAATGATTTCTTTCTGAGTATATTTGCCGAGTCTTTCTGAATATATTTGAACATGAAAATAACAGAAAGACAAAGGAAATTACTATTTGCTAGCATGGTTTTCCCCCCATTAGAGGGAACATAATTACTTTTCTCCATTTTATTGCATATATAGGCTTAGAAAACAAAATGAAAAGTGTAACTTTGCTAAACTAAGTTACTTTTCTTAACTTAGAAATTTTGTGTTTATGCAAGGGCAGGTAAATACTATTGTCATTATGAAATACATTCAACACAGTATGACCTGATTATTTAAACTTTATCTCATGTTATACTCTCCAATAAATTCTGAAGCTTACCTTTTTCCACTTTTTTCCTTTTCTTATTCTTCTCCCCTCCTCCCTCCCTTAGTCAAAATTTTCTTATATTATAAAAAACCATGTTTGCAGAGGTTTAAAGGTGACAGAGAAAGGAACATTTAATTCCACTTTAATATGTATTGACTTAAGGAATTATGCTAGATACTTTAGATATGAAAACAAATTTTAAAATATGACAAGAAGACACACTGTTTTCTTTTTTCTTTTTCCAGTAATGGGGATTGAACCCAAGTCCTTTACACTAAGCTCCATCCCCAGCTCTATTTTATTTTCAGACAGGGTCTCACTAAGTTGCTAAATTGCCCAGGCTGAACTTGAATTTGTCACCTTCCTGCCTCGGCCCCCTGGAGTGTTGGGATTACAGGAGTGCACAACAAAAACTGGGTAAGAATTCCTTTTCTTGAAGAATTTAAATAAGAGAAGGAAACAGAAAAGAATTATATCCAATGTAATGCAAGGGGATACAAGAGATGAGCTATAGAACAAGAGAAAAAATTTAGCATTGTATCCCCATAGAGAACATGATTAACTCCAGTTTAGAAAATGCAATCCTCAGCCATCAGTGGAATCACAATGTCAGGAGCATTCAAGTGCAGCCATTCCCTTGCTCCTAAACTTCATCTACAATCTACCCAGAAGTCTTCATTTATATCTTACTAAATTAAATTAAATTTGGCCTAATGCTGCCTCAATGAAGGAAACTGCAACCTGACTTGAAAATATTCTTTACTAAGCAGTTGAGTCTCAGCCCATCATAGATTACAACTGATCAGATTATGTCCTGGTAAGGCAAATGCCTCATCACACCATGCCAAAATAAGGCAAAAGCTCAGCTAAATAATCAGCTTTTTCTGTAAGTCATTCCCTTTTTCTTTTTGTAAATACCGCTTGCCACATTCCTGGGTCCAGCTCCCTTAAATTCTCCTGGTTCTGAGTGCTGCCTGATTCATGAATTGGTTTTTGCTCAAATAAACTCTGCTAAATTTAATTTATTTAAGGTTTTCTGTTAACAATAACAAAATGTAATGCCCACACTTTTCCATGTTACCTTTAGCCCTTACCCAAACTGGTATATTCACTTCGGTCAGTCATCTTGACTCCACTCCTAATTTTTCATCCACTCTCTGCACTACAACCACAGTAAATATTTTTGAAAAATTAAGAAAATGACTTCAATTTAAAATTATTCAGTTGTTGCCTATTCCTTTTAAAAGTCCACTGCTTGTCGTAGCTTGTAAATCCCCAGCATGATTTGGTTCTTGCCTGCTTGTGGGTCATTGACTCCTCTTTTTAATGATATTCTAGCTCAGCACCTCTGCCAGAGGCTGAAGAGCTAGAAACTCTATTTCTCAGGTTCATTTCCACATAGGTTCAGTCTATAAGCTAGAATCTACCAATTAGATTGGGTGAGATTAGTAATTCAGTTATTTCTATCTCTTTTTCCCTCTTTTCATTGGCAAATAACTTCAAGCCATATATGATGTTTCTGGAGAAGTTTCCTATTTGAGCTGTTTTCACATTGGGGTGTGTCTCCCTGATACTAGAAGTGTCTCTTTGCTGTCAACTCTACACTTGGTTCTCAAGGTTATTTTCTTAGCATTCCTATATGAACCTATAATCATTTTTATCCTGTCCACTAAAACAAAAGTAGTTTCTAAATCACCCTTGAGTGATAACGTATTTTCAGTTTACTTAGTGTATCAATTTTTATTCTGTTTTAAGTACTTTGCACATACTTTCTGCCTTGACTGATTTGGCCTCCTTTGAGCTCCTTCACATAACTGAGATCTTCAAATAAATGTCAGCTCCCCAGAGATACTTTCCATGGTTAATCAACTCAGTTCAGGTACTTGCCCATTTTCTCCCATTTAGCTCTCTGCATTTTAATCTAAGAGTAGTTCAAATAAATATATAGTACATCATACAAAATTAGAAGTTTTATATGACATACATGAATATACATATATTAATATATATATTCACTCACTAAATTGTGAGGTCTGTCACTTGCTCAGCATTATATGCTTAGAACTTTGACAGTGCCTGGTACCTGGAGCAAGTATTTTAAAAGTAAACCCACCTTGGGTCTAAGAATTGTTCAACTTTTCAATTAGCCCATCCTACTTTCACTGTTTTTCATTGGCCTCTGAAAACCTAGTGGGAAGTTTTTACCCACTGTGGGTCAGGAATTTCCCCCATCACACACCAAGACAAACCAGAGGCTCATATACCCATTAGAGATTATGGGGCCAAAGGCAATGTGTCTACACTGCTCCATCTCCCTAGCACCCAACAAGGTCTTTAGGTTTTGAGTAGGTGCCTGAGAAATACATGTTTGGTAATGAACTGATCTCATTGTATCCTTTCATCCAAGAGTGATAAGAGGTCCTGAAAAGCTAAATTACTCTTCCAAGGTCAAATATATTGTTTGTGGGCAACTCTTGGTCCAGTGTCTGATGACACTGTTACAGAGATTGCCCTTTCCCATACACCATTCGTTTATAGTTCAAGAAGCCATATCTCTGAAATTTCTCTCATTTTATGTTTGAGGTTAGAATTGTATTTCATTTGAGAGAAAACTGAACAACCACTTTGGACACTTTAAAATACACAGAATATTTTCTAATAAAAACCATTTCACGAGTCTTTGCTCTTCTCAAAACCCAAAAACACTTTATACTACTTGAAAGCCTGTTCTAATTTTACTAGCAAAATTATTCATAAGAGATAAATTTTTCATTCCTCGTTATTGCATAACTAGATGTGACCCCAAAGCCTCATGCAGTAATACGTGGAGCTTTCCAGAGATGGGTGGATCTAGAGTATGTGATGCTGGGATTAAGGATGTGATGCTAGGATTGATTCATGGTGCCGTGCTAGGACTAAGGGTGTCCCACCCTGGGTGCAAGTATTACCTGCCCTAAGGGCTGGTAGCCTAGATAAAATATAAGGGACAGAAAGAGGAATGCTGTTGTTGCTGCTTGTTCCTTGTTGCTCACTGCCTTGTTGCCTTCTACTCACCATGAACTATTTCTCCTCTGCCAATGCCACCCTGCCTTGGAGCCAGCCAATTATGAACTGAAACCTCTACAAACTGTGAGCAACAATGAACCTTTCTACCTTTAACTTTGGGTATTTTGTATCAGCAATGAGAAAAGTAACTAAGACACTCATAGCATGTTTCCTTGAACAGTTTAATGTTTTAATTATGACTAAGATATATTTGACATCATTGATGAGGATAACTTTTTCTAGTTGTTTAGACAGAAAATATAAAATAAGCAAAAATCTTTTTTATTTTGTTTTGCAGATAATTCTTAATATGTTACTCATTTTTTTCACGTTTTACAGAATAAAAATGCTGGAATAGTGAGGTATCTAAAAGAAAAATATCATGAGAAATTTGATTTAGGGGAATGGTGATTGTTTCATTTTATTTAACTGACCATTACTAGGTCTTTGAATTCATATTTATATTAGATGATGTGATTAGACTTATAATTTTACATAATTACCTACATATTTTATAATAATATGCATGAAGGCATGTATTTCAAATTTGGAGTCAACTGCTGTTTCTGATGGTTTAGATAAATAACTTTATGTATAAAACAAGAATACACCTTCATTTTAGAATATTTAACCACACTTTTATTTGGCTTTTATATAAAAAAAATTAAATATTCTTAGGCACTGAGTATATATTCTTTAAATTTTCAAAGTTACTAAAATAAACATTTCCTCTTTTCTTAAAATCCAAAGCTGTTATTTAGATAGAATTCTTTCATATTAGAATTAGAGATCAGATCCTCTCAATTACAAAATTTCAAAGTTTTGTAAAATTTCAAGACTTTTCTCTTTTTTGCCTTTTTTTTTTCTTCTTTTGGTGGTACTGTGATTGAATCCATAGCCTCATACATTCTGAGAAAGCACTCTACCATTCAGCTACTTCCCCAGCCCAAAGACATCTTAATTTTTCTCATGAGCAACAGAGCTGAATTCTGTACAAAGATAAAGGCACACACATTTAAAACATCAATTCTATTAACTCTTTCTGTCACCCAAGAAAACAACTGAAACACACCTAAATTTAAGGCAGAGAATAAGTATTATCTTTTATAGATACTAAAATTTTTAGTTCAAAGTATATTCCCCTGGGACAGTAGGAAAGTATTTCTTTTCTTTTGTTTTTTTAAGCTTAATATACCACCAGAGTGGTATAAAGGGAAACGAAGAAGGAAGGCTTGCTTCTGTTTCTTAGGAGGAGCTCCAGTCTTCACCTCCAGCTTGGATGCCACCTCCTGGCTTTCAGCTCAGACATTTAAGCCTCCATGGCAGACCTTTCAGTCTCCTGATACGGACTCAAATGGGATTACAGTGAGCTCCAGGCCTTCAGCTGGATCCTTCAGATCTCCATTGTGCAGACAGACCCTCTGTACTCCTCCATATCTGACTCTGGGGGTGGACATTGTAACCCAATCTTGAAAATTCTTATGTATGTGTTTACCTTGTATTAAATCTGTTTCTCTAGTAAGCACTAACTGATGCATTCATGTTCTAATTTTCTCAATTTAAATATGAAAAATAGGCATTCATAAAAGTAGTACTGGCTTGGGGCTGGGGATTTAGCTCAGTGGTTTCGCCACCTGCTATGCAAGCTCAAGGACCCGAGTTCGATCTCCGGTACCAAAAAAAAAAAATTATCCACTTCAAAAGTAGTACTAGCTTGCACAAGATAACTCACTGAGATTACACCTCACCTCTGAAAGAATGGCTGTTATCAAGAAATCAACCAATAACAAATGCTGGTAGGGATGTGGGGAAAAAGTAGCTCTTCCTCACTGTTTGTAGGAGTGGAGACTGTTGCAACCACTGTGGAAATCAGTGTGGAGATTCCTCAAAAAAACAAAAGTAGAGGTTCCATTTGACCCAGCTATTCCCCTTCTTGCGATCTTCTCAAAAGAATTAAAAGCATTGTACCACAGCGATATATGTACAAACAGTTTGTAATAGCTAAATATTGGAAACAGCCCAAATGCCCATCAACCAATTAAAGGATAAAGAAGATACTTTTTTTTTATATACAACAGAGTACTATTCTACCATAAAAAAGGATGAACTTGAGACATTTTTAGGTAAATGGATGCACCTTGAGACCATATTAATAAGTGAAATAATTCAGACATGCAAGTTCCAATATCATGTTTTCCCTGGTGTGAGAAACCAAAAGTGTAAATAAGGACTTCTTTCTTTACTGTATTAATGGGTCAAATTTATCAGACTACAATTCCTCTCCAGTACATTTCTCTCTTTTTCTCTTGTCCTATTATCATTGCCAGGCTCTAGGAAGAGATTACATCACATTCACAATTAATTTCACAAACATATCCCAACATACTTTCTTTTTCAAGTCACTGGTAGGTCTTAAGAAAGCTACAGATGGTCAGATTTTGCTCCCTCATATCAAGTCCTGGATCCTTAATCTACATATCTGCCCTTCCTTATTGGATTTTCATCCTGGCATTCTTTTTTTTTTTTTTTTCTTTTTTTGGTACCGGGGATCGTACCCGGGATCGAACTCGGGTCATTAGCTTGCGAGGCAGGCGGTGGAACCACTGAGCTAAATCCCCAGCCCTCTCATCCTGGCATTCTAATTGCTACATCAACCAACAGAACATTCATTCCTGCCTCTGTTTTTGTTCCTGATTTCTTTTACTAGGCTTGCCCTTTCTCTAACATTCCCAAAACTTGTGCCGAAGTGAACACTTTCTTTAAATTCTTTCATATCTCTCATAAGGTCTTACCCCAAAAAACTAAAATCAGAACACATTCATACACTGTCACCAATTTTCTGCTCTTGGTGATATTACCTATATTTCTAAAAGACACAAATCATCAGTGGTGATGACTTTCTGTACTATTACAGTGAAGGGAAAGCGGGTACCCTTCCAGAACTAATCAGAACCTTCAGGAATGTGCACAGAAATGCTCAATTCTCATTCCTTAATTCCTCATGAGAACCTCTTTCAAGAAGGAGTATTTATAACTCTTATGAGAGTAGTATAAAATTTCAATCGTTACTATATCCATGAAGAAAGAGAGCACATCTACGTTCTTCATCACTATTCTAAATACCTGCACAAACCTTAGCACATATTAGATATTCCAAAATGTGTATTACACAAATGAATTACAATGTGAACATATTATCAATGTACAAAATATCTAAACTCTCTCCAGCGATCTTTCCTACTACAGAATTTTTATACCCACCCACAACTCACTGACATTAGGCCTCTCCCATAGGATTGACAGAAAAAAAAAGTGAAAGTGACCCATGCCACCTCCCAGCAGAAGGAAGAGAGTTAACAGATAAAAGTGTAGGCTAACATTTATTTCTTTTTCCCTAAACCTAAGACAATGTCCCAATACACCAGTTCCATTAGACTATGTCCAGGAATTAAGGACAATTCAGCAAAGCTACAACAATTACCAAACCTTTATTTTTGTAAATCATTGCCATCAAGTGTACCATAAAAATTTAGCCTAAGCTGTTTGATGCAGACAGAACCAAATATCCTCTCTCCTAGTACTGGCTACTGTTTCTGAAATAAAGAAAGGAAAATCACTTTTATGCAAGTTTATGAATATCTTCTATTCAAAAATACAAGCCTCAATATTATAGAAAACAAGTGACTTAAGGGACAGGCAGAGAGAAAAATTTTCTTTTTTTTTAACCTTTGTTCAGATTTAGTGGTGAGAAAACTTTCAGGAAAAAGAGTTACAAAGTGTTTTTAAAATTTTAGGTCATATAAATCTTAAAATGTATACAATGATGTTAAATTGTACATAACTAAATTGTTACATACTAATGATAAAAAATTATGCAAGATAAAGTGATAATCATAAATTTCTTTAAAATACTGGGTAAAACATTTTTATATATAGAATGGTTATTTCAGATCAAGATATAAATTGTCAAGTTAATTTACACCTGAACTGGTCATGTAGAAGTACTGACATTATTTTCTTTACTGAAGTTTTAGAAAATTCCAGAGTTGGAAATTAAATTTATTCAATACTCAGAAAGGGAACATATCTCCCTCTCTATAATTTCATCTAGGATACCACTTGAGAAGTTTATCTTTGCTTTATGTAACTTTTGTGGAAATTTTCCTTCTCGTATCTTATCCATAATTTAGCATGTGTAATTAACACATGTAATGATGAGTTAATGATGTCTTATTTATACAGAATCTAGCTTCAGTGAACACAAAGTGCTCTATTTACTTAATTTATTCTCTAAACATATGCATCTGAAACTATCTTTGGACTTAAAATTAACTCCAGTAAAGAGTTGATTTTTCTAAAAACATTATTTAACAGCAAGAATAAAACTTTAAGACCTGCAAATATTTATTTGTATGACAAACTTATTTGAGGCTCTTTATTTAGAATTAAAGGAAAAGAAAAGTACTTCCAAACTCCTATCAGTGTTCGCCAGGCTTCTGATGATGACTACTGAGAGCCTTAAATTTTTATTAACATCATAAGAAGAACTTAATTTGTAATGAAAGGGTACTTTGCAATTGCTGCTAATTCTACATTTACCTGCCTCTATAATCTGCTTCACTTATGGCTGTCTCTTACATTAATATTCATTATGAAAACCCTTCTTTGACTTGACAGAAATGTATTAGTTATGGCAAATGCTTTACAGTGTACTCGGTATTAACACAAGCAGAACTCATGATAATTACTGCTATTTAAACACACAGATTATTCTTCTTGGTCTGTTTTTTAAAAATGGGAATGAAGTCTGCAGCCACCAGAGATTAGAACTATTTCTTTAAAACATTGTATATTGTATCATTGCCTCATATTACGATAGTTATGTACAGAGATGGTGACAAACAATAAAACATGCTGGACCAATATAGTTTCAACACAGAAAGAAGAAAGTAAAAAGGAATAAATATCTCACTTGTATAGGAGGAAAAAGGACCTTGGGGGGATGAATCACTAGATTTCATAGAAAAGGTCAGACCTCTTGTCACTCATTATCAAATCATATTCTACAGATTCCTACTCAAAACTGTTCTGTCTGGGGCCGGGGATTTGGCTCAGTGGTTTCGCTGCCTGCTGCGCAAGCGCAAGGACCCGAGTTTGATCCTCGGTACCAAAAAAAAACAAAAACAAAAAACAAAAAAAACCCCCTGTTCTGTCCACATCATATACAGCCAGGGCACCAGAAAATAGGCATCTGTGTATTTTAATGTCTAAAATTCATAATATATATGACCTGATTTACTAGTATGTTATTTGAGTGACGATAGTTAATTTGCTTATTTAATTCTGTAAACTCAGTCCATGAATATAGTCATCTTCCAATGCCTCATTTTAGTTCAAAAGGCATGAATGATTTCAACATAAAGAGCAATCAAAAACTATCCTATAACTCAAATATATTCAGCTGCACACTTGGATATGGTGCTTTCTACAATTCTAAATAACTGAGAGAGCCATTAACTGTCATTCCATAGGTGACATAAAACATTAAATTTCATTTCTAGAGAGCACATTTCAAGTTTACTCATCACATAAGATAATTCTTAAATATTTATTTCATCTTTAAAGTTCTCCAGAATTGTGAGTTAATTTGTTAAAGATTATTTTGTGCTAAGCAGAGTGAGAGGCAATAAGAAACACAAAGCCACTGCGTAGTTAGTGATGGTGACAGATCACCCTCAAGGAATACGACTAAGATTTTTACTGTTGTAAAGAAGGGGATCTACAGGAAATTTTGTTTAATTACAGGAAAATAAGTGACATATTATATATCAGAATATATGTAATAATACAATATAATGTGATAATTCAAGACCAAAGAGATACAGGGCAAAAAAAAGGTGAATGGATCACGGGGGTGCTATACTCATCAGTGGAATAATCCATTGATGAGTTCACACTGAAAGTGCTGTTAGGAAAAGGGACCTGACTGAATACGGGTCACTGCGGCATGGGTTTATAGATCTCCTTCTCTCTCCTCTCTCTGTCTCTCCCTCTCTCCCTCTCTCTCATGCATGCATGTGCCTTTCCTGCTTTCTCTGCCATGCCATTTTGCTATGTTATTTTGGCATTGTAGCCTTCCAACTGTGGATTAAGCCCTCTGAAACTATGAGTCAAAGTAAATCTCTTTTTTCCCATAAGTTGTGTACGTCAGGCATATGTGTGTGTGTGTGTATAATATATATATATATATATATATATATATATGAGATAGAAAAATAAACTTCAATTTTGACACAGTTTCCAACATTTTCTTTAGGTTCAGTGTAGCAGTTCCCCCTGTAGTTTCCCATGATGTGGTTTCCAGACTCCTTGTCCTCCTGAGTGATTTGTTCTGGCCTTGAACATTTTCATGACTTTTTAAGTGAGGAGGCAGACTAAATCCAATAAACTAAGCATGGTTTGACAAGAGCAAATAAACAGAAGCAACAGTAGTATCAAGCTGGCCTCAGTTGTTTATTAATTCTGAGTAGTTTACAAAAGCCTATGGGCTGAGATCTACACATAATTGATTCCTACTATATATGGTCCATTCAATTCTCTAAACCAAGAGTCAGTAAATTGTGGCCTGTGAGTCAAATCTGTTTACTTTTGTAAATAATTTTATTGGAACATAGTCATACCCATTCATGTATATAACGTTTATAGTAGGTTTTGCACTTCCTACTCCTAGGTTAATTTGCATTTATACTCAGTTTCTTTCCAACCCTTTTAAATGCAAAACTATACTATCGATGCAATTTTGAAAATACTGCATTAATGGAATAATTAAGGATGGCTATGTTTGAGATTGATTTTGTTCATTCATCACAATGTTTCTGAAATCCACTCAATGTATTATACATGTCAATAGTTTATTCCTCTTAGTTGCCATTGTATCAATATCGAAATTTGTTAATGCATTTGTCCAGTAAAAACATCTGGATTGTTTTCAGTATTTGATGAGAATATTGCTGTAAAAATTTGTATTCATGTTTTTGTGAGTGTAAATTTTCATTACACCCGAGTATAAGCCTAGGAGTAGGACTGCTCACTCATATGGAATCTATATGTTTATTTTTGTAAGAAACTTAAAATATTTTCTAAATAGCTCTATAGTTTGTCTTTCCCTCATTAATATGTAAAAAGTCCCAGTTGCCTCACATTCTCTTCAGCCCTTCATATTTTATGTTTTTATTTTACACATTTTAATAGATGTGTAGTAGTATCTTTTCATGGCTTTAGTTTTAATTTTTCTGATAGCCAAAGATATCGAATATCATTTCATGTGCTTATTTACCATCTGTGGATTATTCAGTGGAATGTCTATCCAAGCTTTTTGCTTCTTTTCAAATTGGACTGCTTGTTTTCTTATCGTTGAATTTAAAATATACTTTATTCTGAATATATCACCTTTGTTAAATATGTGAATTGTCTGTCTCAGAGAAAAAGTTTTGAATTTTGATGAAGTCCAGTTTATCAATTTGTTTTATAGGTCATGTCCTTGGTATTATTCTTTACAGTCTAATCAATAGTCCAATCATAGTCCAGTCAATATAGAGGCTACTCAGGAATTTGAACATGGTAGGTTTAATATTAACTGCAATAGAATTCCTTAATGACAACTGTCAAGTAAAAAATAAAGAGATCTCTAACTAATACAGGACTAACAGATATAAAGAGCAGTTATGTCTTTCTAGGGCAATCCCTCCCCTGAACCAGGGGTGAGGCCCAGGTCTCACTGGAGAGGCTATTCCAACAACTCCCTAACTGTCGGAGATTATGGTGGGAACTTTCTGGAAACCTGTCCTTTGGATACCCGGGAAAGACGCTCTTGGAGAACTATCTCCATGAGGACAATGTTTCAAAACTGCCTCAGCGTGTACTGGGAGAAACTATGGCCTATGGGTATTTCTGGCCTCCATATACTGTAGGACCTGAGTATCTTTGGTGGAAGCTATGCAACACTGCACAGGTCTGGCCAGTGAGCAACCCAAGACCAGAAATGAAGACCCTTTCCTTTTGCAGTGTCTCTCTAGTGCCCCCTACTGTCAATGTAGTAAATACCATACCAGCTTGTAAAAGAAAGCTAGAGTCCAGATCCATTTTCTCAGAATGTGCCTGCTCAACAGTGCTCTGCCTTTCAGTTCTCCCAGTGCCTTTTTGTTTGTTTTATATGTGTAAAAATAAAACTTTATTTACAAAGCAGGTGGTAGGCCTATGGAAGTAACTGGATATCTTTGATACAATTCACATGTGAAATTAGGTCATCCTATTATCAGTGACTAGGTAAGAATCAAGAATTAAAATTGGAGGGGTGGGGATTTAGCTCAGTGGTTTTGGTGCCTGCTGCACAATCTCAAGGACCCGAGTTCGATCCCCAGTACCAAAAAAAAAAAAAAGACAAAAAAGAACCAAAATTGATACGTATATGAAATGAATAGTCTCCAGAGCAGAGCCACTACAATCTTTGCCTGGTGTTCTTCCTACTTTTTTTCTGATTTCCTCCCTTTGAGTGCAGGAAGGGCTTGAAACTGATGAAGGAGCTAGCAGTTTTTCAAATTTTAATTTTACATTCTTTACTGCCTCTCTTGCTTTAGTGCTGAGCATAGATGTTCAGCAGGATTCTTTCCTCTGTTTCCCAAGTGGGGATGTGGAGAAGAAAAGCCATAGCTTCTTTGTGGTGTCTGTGTGGCACAGAATGGGTAGAGTCCAGAGGCCCATCTTGGAGGGCTACTTCTTCCGGGTCTAAAAGGGACTAGAAAGAGCAGGCTTGTCTTGGAGCTGCTTTGTTCATACACACTGGCAATTCTAGGTTGCAAGTTCCTCTGCAGCACAGGTTGGCATATGCTGGATTCTGTTCAGGCTTCCATTTCTTTTTTTTCTTTCTTTTTTTTTTTTTTTTTTTTGGTACCGGAGATCAAACTCGGGAACCTTGCACCTTCGAGGCAGGTGGCAGAACCGCTGAGCTAAATCCCTGGCCCTCAGGATTCAGTTTTAATAAGCAGGAGGAATAGGATAGAATAAGTTTACTTTATATTCCCTGGAACCAGGACTCTCCTTGTCCTATGATTAAATTGATTTATTTGTTTAAAACATATGCCAATGTTTATTTCATATGTAGGTGTTTCTAGCCATGTTGTTGCCATGACCAGGTAGTTTGGAGAAAATTCCTTAAAAACAAAGCAAAACAAAATAAAACAGAAACAAACAAAAACAGCTGTCCTGATCCACAGGGCTTATTTATTTGCCAAAGCTGGAGATAGGCCATAATGTGACCATTGGAGCTATTGTTGCTAATTACATAAACTCTACAAAACACTGGAGCTCACCTGAGGAAAGAACTTGAATTTTCCTAAATTGCCAGCTGATGGTGGCAAATGCACACATGGCATCACTGACAATCACCTCTGTGGCATGTCAGAGTTCCCAGAATGCCTTAGCATGCTTTGGGTGTTACTTCCACTTCTGCCCCTTCTCAGTAGCTATCGGCATCCTCCATGTAGTTTCCTTCAGACAGAGGAGAGTTTTAAAAATTCTTTCCCACCTATGAACATCTTTTTTTTTTTTTCTATTAATGAGCATCACAAAGAAGTAGGATGGCTCACTTCTCTTTCAAAATTATAACACATAATACACAATAAAATAATAGTAACTTCCTATCATTGCACAGGAACCATTTATGTGTCAGACAATATATTATGTGCCTTAACTATATTACTGATCAACCTTGCTATAAATTATTACACAAATAAAATCAAATGGCTCGGTAGAGATTAGAAACCTAGAGTCTGATTCTAAATCTCATCTTAGTTTCCCAAACTAACCCCTGGCCTGTACTTCCCACCATTACCACTTCTGTATTACAGTTTTTCCCTGTACCTTTAAGCCTGCATAACGCTATTTACATTTTGATTTTATCCACTAAGGAAGATTGAAAGCTGCTAGGTGGCAGTGAATTATTCTAACACATCTACCTAACATAAAATCCTATTTTAGGTATTGAGTGGCTAGGTGCTGATTTTCATAGCTATCAATTTAAGAGTCTGTCCCTCCCTGGAAATGACTTAGCAGACAGACTGAAAGAATTTATCTAATGAGTCATAAATGCAGCCAGTGACCAGCTGAATGGAAGGGATGCTTGGTCAACAATGTGGCTAATCTGACTGATGATCAAGACCTGATTGTCATGCATGCATATGAGCACCCAACTTCAAATGAGACATCACTGCTTGCATTAATTTGTAGCTACATATAAATTAGAGCCAAGTGCCATAAATGCAAGCACAAGCCTTTTAAATACACATATTTCACAGACTCATCTCTGATGATGATAGCTGATAAAGACTCACATCAGTCATGCCACAGCTTCCTGTCCTGATTACAAAGTACATGCTGTCCATTTCTCTGAACATGATGACATGTTATCAAAAGATGATAAATTCCTTCACAAACAGGAAGGGCTAAAAATTGCTTGCAATATTTCTCTGTGGTTTTCAACAATGAACATCTTGGCTGGATTTCCAATCTGCTAGGGAATAAACAGCAAACAGCTATACCCATCAGGAAAGTACAATTGTTAAGAGATAAAAATCAGGTTATTAGGATAGACATTAGATCACATTTACCATAATTACAACCTAATTCTAGAACTCGATGCCAGACTGTGCCAATAACCAATCCCTAGAATTGCTGCAAAACCAGGAAAATATCTGCAGTAGACTGTTTGATACAAAGGATTTTTTATTTCCACTCATTCTTTCACATGTTTGTTTTATTACTGTATCATGTTTTTATTATTGTTTAGGACTATAAAAAGGACTAGGAAAATAACCATGAATAAGACACATAACTGATCTTAAGGGACTTGTACTAGAAGTGGCAGAGAATACACAAAATTAGATAAAAAGTAAAGTATCTGAAAGGGGGTATTGAAAGTTCTTATTTATATTGAACACAATGAGTTCTCACTCTCTCTAAATAATATATGTGTATTGCATATACATATATACATGTATGTATGTACAGTTAGCTTTGTTGTGTACATTCACACGATACGGAAAATAACTTTTCATTTCGTTCTTCTCCATGTGGCACACAAAATTTATGAGGATAGCTCACACCTTACCCTCAAACTTCTCCATGACAAATGCCTTTAGTTTTTTGTTTTTCTTTTGTTTTTGTTTTTAATTCTTTCACATGAGACAATTCTTTCACATGTTGTGACTGTTTGAAACTCTGGTTCTACATGTTAGGTTTTTCTTTGTAAACACAGCAGCTCACAATCTGATGACTTTGTTCATAAATACATTAGCTAGAATTAATCTCATGGCCAAAATTTAAAGGAAAAGGGGGCTGGGAAATGGGGTTTAATAATGTATAATTGGTGTACATTAAGTCTACTGGTGCCTATTGAGTGTACTGGTTATTTTGGTACATTTGGAAACATCAGTAAAAGCACAGAATTGACAAAGAGAAAGATGACAGTGCTACTATATCTACTATCATAATGTTAGGTGAGATTTGGAATTTGAAGATTGCATGAATTAATTATTTAAAATAGTAGAGTGCTTGACTCATAGTGACACCGATGTATATGTTATTGTTATTACTATAATTGGATGTGCCATAAAAGTGAAATTTATTTGCTAAAATTAAGCCAGCCATTGTTAGGAGACCCTTCCAGGCTAAACTGGAAGGGGATTGGAAGATGTACTTTAAAAATTAACTCACATATCTATGTCATTGCAGTCTCTTCAGGTTCAATAGTTTCTTTTGAATGATTTTTAAAAACTCTCTGAATCAGGTATAAAATTATATTTCTCTTTCCTTCTTTGTGCTTGATCTTCCCCATCATCTTCCCTTCATTTGACTTCAAGGAGGATTATAATTGATCATAATATGTGTTCTAATTTTCTTGGCAGTCATGGAAAAAAGAGAAACAATTCTCATTGAAAAAGGTGAAATGATGCAAGGTCCTCAGAAAGCTAATATTAAATTAGCATTTCTGGTGTGTACATGTGTCTACTGTATTTACATATCTAGAGCAGAAAATTATAACATCCTTCCATGAAGGCAAAACTCCTAATCTTGTTGTGGTACATTTGACTTTCTGAACTAGTGAACGCCTCCAATTATTCTGGTTCTCAGCCTTCCATTCCATCCAATGTCACAGTTCTATAAGGACAGGACAAAAATGACAGGGAGATTGCAAATGAATTAGACTTGGGCTCATTGGGCAGTTTGCTACTTCAGTCTTGGCTGTTTTCATAGTCCAGGGTTTTTAGAGCATGAATAAATCTAGTCAGTTTCAGCTTTTCTGGAAGGAAAGTTTTGGCACTTAATTGTTTAATCTCTCCAAAACAGTCCAAAAGCATTAGTTGAAGGTAGAACTTAGAATTGAATTTCTAGCCCCAGAGGACACTGCTATTGCTGCCTGCTCGAGTCAGCTGAAAGCCTTAGCATATAACAAGCACATTTGCAGTTAGAGTCTATTAATAAACTGATGAAAGCTCATAGTTAAAAGCTAAAGAATGCTGCTTAATGCTCTCTTTTGCTTTTAATGGACTGCAATCTGTTAAGATGCTTCTAAATAATAATATGGAAACTTTTTTGCAGTTGATAGAGGGACAAGAACACACCCATACATGCACAAACATACACACATGGACCCCCCCCCCGCCACACACACACAGGAGAGGTTGGTTCAAATAGGTTCTACACCAAAAACAGCAGGAATATAGCAAAATCTAGTGTCTACTGGGTTCACGGAGTCCACAGAAAAGCTTGAGAAGAAACTCCAGACGTTCCACTCAAAACTTCTATGATTACATTACCAACTTTCCTGGGGCTATTAAATCAGTAGAGCAAAAAATAGGCACATTTGGTCCACAGACAGAAAAGGCCATGTGCAGAGACTAGAGGATTAAAATGGCACAACAGATGTCTCAGGGCTCTCGTATCAAGGTGCATGCTCTGAAGGGCTCTTCTGAGGGCTCTAATGCAGAGAATGGCTTATTGAGCACAAAAATGAGAGAAGTTAGGGTATAGGGTTTTAAAGACTTCGTTCTTTAACTCCCCAGATGGGTTGTTTCCATCTATTTTTGGACTCATGATGTCAAACCCACTAGTTGATACAGTTATTCTGAGAGATTTCTGCTTCTGTGACGCCTGTCAAGATTCAGCTTCACTAGTCAACAATACCCATGTAACTTCCCCTTCCTGTCTTCAGGTTGTTCTTGATGTGGTGGGATCCAGACCACCAGAGTACTGTGAAACTCCTTGTTGAATCAGAATGTGCTTCAGCATTGAGGGGATCACATTCGCCTAATTTGGGGATGACTTACTGACTTCCTCCCTGTTGGTCTAGATTTGATTCATAATCTTCTTCTGACCACTTGAGACTACTGATTCATCTTGTATGTATATTCCTCTTTTCCTCCCTCCCTCTGTTCCTCCCTTCCTTCCTTACTTCCTTGCTTCTTCCTTAAAATGTATGGCTCTGATGTTTTGAACATTATATAATAAATCTGGTTTTAGCTCTTGGCTGCTTTAGCCATTGTCCTGATTTCTTCTTTGTTACTTTTTAAATCTTGCTGCCTTATCTATTCCATTGCTATTGTTCCAATCAAAATATAATTAAATAAAATATTACTATAGAAAATTTCATTTACCAAAGACAGTCACAGCAATAGCTCCCATCTCCTAAGTTCTTCTTACAATGTGACTTTATCACACTGCCATTCTCTGGTAGAACTATCCTCTAACTCCTTGTGGCTGTTTCAACCAATAGAGTGCAGTGAAAGGAACTGAGACATTAGAGGATATGTCATAAAAGGAAATAAAGCTTCTACTTGGCTTTATTCCATGTAGCCCAGATGCCATGCTGAGAAAAAGCCCAGGTCATTCATATGCAGAGGCCTCTCATGCTCCTGTGATAGCCCTGGGTGAGGTTCCAGGCAACAGGTAGCATCAACAGCCTGACATGTGAGTCAGTTCACAAAGCTGTCATTTGACTCAACACAGATGTACCTAACTCCCCACCTATGGAAGCTTGGCCTGCTTCATTTCAATCAACCACCAGCATCAAGAGAGATACTAATAATAAATGATTTTTTTTCCCTGCAAAATTTGGATTTTTTTGAATATACAGACAACCGGAACAACCTCTGACCAGATCAATATTTGGAAGCATCTAGACTAGAGATTCACAAAGTATATGGCCCATGGGCCACATCAGGCCTGCTGCCTCTTTTAGTAAATGAAGGTTTATGGAATGCAGCCACACTCATGTATTTACATATTTCCAAAGCTGCTTTCATACAGCAGTATCAGATCTGGCAAGCTGTGACAGAGGCTGAAATATTTACTCTTTGGCCCCTTGCAGAAAAGAAATTGTTGAACCTTGAGTAGAAATAGATGACTTTAAAAATTTTTTGATTGTAGATATTTACCATTCTGTAACTTAATCCAGCTATGTAAAATTTTACTTTTAGTTTGCACATTAAACATAAAGCTACATACACACGAGTAAAACTTTCATTGAAGGAAAATGCAACGCGGGGATTCTTTATAGCCATGTATATGATTTGCATAATGCTAGTGTTAAACTGAGTCCAAGGCAATGTATTCATAAACAAATGTGTATACTGACCAGAGGAGGGAATGTGATACATTGTAATGAATGTTTGTTTCATTTTTTTCTGAAAGAAGAAGATAGATGATAAAATCAGAAACTCCTGATTGTGCAGAAGCTTACATTGGGTAGAATTTTGTAAAAGATGAAGTAAAAGGTCTTTGTAGGGTTTTAAATAAAGTCAAATTTTCTTTTCAACCTATAGTTGAAATGATTCAACCTGATGACAGAATGCCCAGAAATTTCATCAGCTTGCTTTACAGATTCTAAATGAATGCATTTTCTGTGGGGGAAAAACTGCCAATCAAGTCCATTCTTTAAATACTCTTAACATTATAAAAATTAGATTTCTGCAGGACACACCTCAGAAAAACTATGTGACCCTCTCCGTGATTTGGAAATTTTAATAGATGTTGCCTTTTGCATAAAGAGAGTAAGTGGACAGAAGTACTCACGTCTTGACAGCCATGGCAAGAAAATTATTCTATCGTTTCTCCAATCATAGTTATTAGATAATTTCTTTTAGCACAAAAACACATAATCTGCTTAGAATCTTAGATTCCTTAGAAGTAAGAAATGTTTTCACCCACTATTGCTAGAATAAGGTACTTTTTATAAAATTAAAAAAAAAATCCATTCATCCTTCAGGAACCTCAATAATCCCCCTAACTAGGACATGAAAGTGGATACATATTAGTACCTGGAAATAACTATGAAACAGATGCTACATCACTCACATATTTTCCATACTATTTAGCAATGAGAAATTAATGCCATGTTTCTACTAGAGAGGTAACCATGATTTCTTTCATATTTTAGATACTCACAGTCTTCTTCACAAAGCAAGTTCTTTAAAATTAGGATATCAACCACTAAGAAATAACTACTGGTTAGCTTTATTTTGTTTTGTATGAGAATAAAATGTCATATTTTATATAATGACATTGAAATTTTAAAAGAGCTATATAAATAAAAACTCCTTTTTTCTTATTAGGAAATTGAGTTTTGTAGGAAAACCATTTATGACTTCTGAACTGTAGACCACATTATCATTGCCCCTCCATAGTCACAAGTTCCTCATCCATGGATTCAACAAAAACAAAATATTAAAAAGTTGTATCTGTACCGAATAGGTTCAGATTTTCTTGTCACTAAATCGTTACCACTATAATACAGTATAACAGGTATTTATACAGCAATTACACCGTACTTAGGATTACGAGTGGTTTAGAGTTTTATAATATATGAGAGGATATGAGTAGCTTATATGCAAATACCATGCCATTTTAGGTAAGAGAAGTAAGCATCTATGGATTTTGGTGTCTGCAAAGGGTTCTGAAACCTATCTCCCATGGATACTGGGGGACAACTGTAACTTATTTTTAAATACCAATATTTAGGGTTCTAAAATATCTTAGTAACATAGGAGAAAGCATGTATTTTTGGGTCATGAACCAATCCTTTCTATGTTACAGGACTTTCACCCAATAATCACCCAAATTATTGCACTATCATCTTATTTGCCCCCAAAATAAAACACTTTTCCCTAGTGACAATTTGTAGGATATAATACATATCCCGTACAGCTCCAATCCCTTCCATTGTAGGTAGTCTTATATCTTTGTTTGATAATTTTGTATATTCATATGGGAAAATGAACATTTGACACAAAA
Source organism: Heterocephalus glaber (assembly GCF_053883595.1). NCBI lineage: Eukaryota > Metazoa > Chordata > Mammalia > Rodentia > Bathyergidae > Heterocephalus > Heterocephalus glaber. The sequence continues at coordinate 80,764,948 of NW_028258315.1, read as the reverse complement.
TAAAGCTATTTATTGTATTTAAGATTTGAGTTTCATTTTTTTTAGAGAATTCTGTCATTGTCTATATAGCAGTGTGAAATCAAGCAGAAACAGAATAATCAAGATTGAAATGTTTCATGTGAAAATACTAAATTTTCTACCGTAAATTTTATACAAGGAGACAAAAATGTTATTTTCGGAAACAAACAGCTTGTTTGTTTGGCACAATAATAGTATGCTTTTCAATAACAAAATGTGGACCGATATTAAGCTTTGGTCCTTGACCTTATTTTCTCTTATCAGCGTCCAGGTAGGAGAAAACAGTAACACAAATGTGTAGATCATAAATCAGGGGTAGACATACAAATTAGCCTCTTTAACATATGCAAGGAAAGATATTTACAGCAACATCCTTATGGATGTTTGAAGGTTTTACTAAATGGCAGGAACTACCCTGAATAATTTAACAGACATGGTGATATTAGCTAGCAACAAAATTGGAGTTAGTGCTATTGAGAGTTATGGGAAGATGAAGTGTTTTGCAGCCTAACAGAATACAGCAAGACTAAAGACCCTGGGAGCAATCAGACCTCAGTTCAAATCCTAGCTCTGCCTCTTACAAATTTGTTGACTTCAGTGGAGTTTCTTAATTTAGAACATGGTTTCTTTATCTGCAAACTTACGAATGTCTAATTCCAAGTGTTAGGTACTTCCACAGCATTCATAAGCCACTAGCATAAATCATTTATACTATTTTTATCACAGATTTTTGTTCTATGCCTCCTCCCTAATCACGAGCCACTACTACACAAAAACTATATATAATGACTAGCAAATACTATGTACTCATTACATGGAGAACTCTCTCAAAGGAGTTATTTCAGGGATTGTAAACCCTAACGCTAAGTTTAATACATAATACTTTTGTTACTTTCTACCTTTGTAGAACTCCTGATCTGGACTTTAGTTTTCACTGCCGCAGTATTTTATATATTTCAAAAATACTTGTAGATGTATGAGTAAGTATGAATAAATGGATGCATGCATAAAAAGATAGATAATCTAGAGTTAATGAATCAGATTCTAAAATCTCTGATCATTTCAGTCAAGAGTGAGAAAGTTTTTCTTTTCCACCAAGTCTTCTATTTAGAGGCAGCACATAGAAAAGCATCACTTTTACCCCTGGTTTACTTGATTTTACTGGCAAGCAGAGAGAAGGTTAGACAGAAAATAAAGAACAAATCAGTCAGTGTCATTACTACTACACATTTTGCATCTTGACCTTCACCCTGCACTTTGACCAAGCAGCAACTATTAGTCTGAGGGTGATTGATTTGAACAATTACATAAAAGTAAAATATTGCCAAGGCTGCTCCAAAAAGCAGTAATGACAACATAAAAGCAAACCACAGACTGGCTGTGCACTGGCAAAGTGGCACCAGCTGTACCCAATGGAATGAAATCTGCTCTCTGCTCTCAGATTTAACCCACTACCAATGTCACAACTTAAAGTTCAACACACAGTCAATTTGACTGAATAGAGCTTTTAAAAATGTTCTTAACTCTCATTAGAAACTGAAGTAGCACAGTAATTTCATGATGAATCTGAATGCAATTATGATAATTAAAATAGCGAGTTAATTTTATGCTGTCTCTGGGAAATGCTCAGCCCAGTGGTTGCACATTCAAATTCTGAGTTACACTGGTTAATACCTTTGATTCCTATCACAAAGGATGTAAATGTAGTAGAGTTCAGCTGCTATTATTTCTTGACTATATGCATTCAAATTGTTACTATATATGGGGACATTTTGTATTTAATGTTAATAGAATTCTTGGGGTAATCTTCCTGAAAAATATGCAGTACTACTTATGGACATTTTAAAATGTAAAACTATGCTAGTTGCTAAGACAAAGATATAATATAGGATAAAAGTGCATGTTCCCACAAGGAGCTGAAAATGAATGAGATTGACAAACAAGAAGATAAACAATTTTAATACATGCTAGGACTAAGTTTACACAGGAACCTGGAAGTGGGAATCAGCCAACCAGGAGTATCAACCAGTACATGATGCATGGGATGGGGTGAAGTATAAGGGAGGACTGTTCTAGGCAAAATACCTTGATTCGAGTTCTTGAGTGATTTTCTTGGGCTAGAAATGAGAAGAGATATAGAAGACTTACAGAAATGATGGGCAAAGGCTAGATTACAAAGACAGTCAGGAGCTTAGAATTCATAGAAGGTAAATATAAGTGTAAGTCTTAATTCAAATATCTGTTTTAGATTGGGTTTTGCTTTTACTAAGAACTTGCAGAAGCTTTGTGACTTCCTGATGATATGAAATGTGCTATTACCACGTTTGTGGGTTTTTTTTTTTCACATTTCATGCCTATTACTATTAAATAACAATGCTTCACTTTCCTACATCGGAGAAAAAGTTTTCTAATTGTCCGCATGTTTTTATAGGTGCCCATCTGACATTCTGTCATATTTGATCAGCATTCAACACCTTTGTTTTATTTATGATTTCTATTTTATAGCATAAACATTTTATTATATAAGCTTATGTTTACTCAATTCTAAAAATGGCATAAAATTGTGGGAAAAAATTTCCTCCATGAGCATACCCAGGCACAGATGTTTCCAGGAAGATGGCATCTGTAGACAATGCCACTAGGAGTTTTAATTTAATTCTTAAATTTCATCCAGATGTCTGGCATATCATAGATATGGGTTAAATATTCTGGCTATCATTTATTTTATACATTTCATATTTCTAATATAGACTCTGGCCATCATTTATTTTATACATTTCGTATTTCTAATACAGACAGACAGTCAGATATACACAATGCATATGCACACACATACACATCTGTGTTGAAGGAATTCAGGAGATGCTACCTGGTAAGTAATATGCCACATTGATATGCTGTTCACTTCAAACTAAGGGAAACTGAGGCACACCAACTGCAGGGCAAGGCCTCCTCTGAACTCCCCTTATCAATCTAGGGATAGATCCTGTCAAAGAAACTCAAGTGTCATGGATTCCTTTTGCAGGAATCTCATCAGCCAGGGAAAAGTAACTCCTATCAAAGGAGGGGAGACTGGAAGTCAGCCCCATATCCAGAAACACTCTGTTGTGGGTAGTAATCTATTTGTCTTCTTCTCTACAAAGTATTTACTCATCCCTCGATTGCTTACATCTCCTCTCTCTTATCCACTCCAAATAGGACGTAAACACATCTAGATCTCCTTGGGGTTTGGTTAGTCACCAGGTTTGGTTTCTGAGGTCTCTGAGGCTGAAATAAGGAGCACATTCCACCCCTTTAAAATAAGTTTGTAGGTTTGCTGACTCTTGTCATGGAAAAATAATTCTTAGGACCTGCCTGTAAAAGAGACATGAAAAGGGTTTAATAAGATTCACTCAAACAATGGCGTGTGGGTGCTCAGAGAAATCAAGTGTGTTATGAAAGGGAGTAGGGCACAACTAAGGGTTGTCTTTGAGATGGGTGACCCTAAATGTGTATTCTCACTATCTGTCAGATCACAACAGAAGCCACCTGTATGTGTTGGAAGCTGCGATGTGCTGCCTGCCAATATTGTTGGTTTTTAGAGAGTGGAGGAGGAAGTGCAATTTATTTATAGGTGAAAAACACAGGTACATCTTTGGGGTTGGAGGAAGCATAATTTATAGGTGAAAAGGACCTTTAGGAATTTTTTTTTTTGGAGTGAGTTTCCTGGAAGGGAAAAAGGCTGGTCTTCAAGCTATAGGTTTTTTTTTCAAAAAGTACAATTTTAAAATCATGATTTTCTTGGCTTTTTATCTATTTTTTTATTCTACCTCAGTTATTCATATTTGCCATATGATATTGCTGTGCCCATACACATCTGCTTAGTTCTTCTCCTGTTAATCTGCCTGGCATCAGCTTATTTCAAAGACTAAATTATCAAATTTCTAGAAGGCAGAAGGAAATTATTTCTATTTCTTTAGACTACACATGTACATATAGAGAAGGAGCCCAGTTATGTTTAGACTCTAACCCTGTATTATGCACTAGGTCATCCATTCAATCTTATTTTCTTACCTGATCTTTATACCAACAACTAAAGGAAGCAGATGACAGGTTATTTAACAGGTTTGTATCCTTACAGCTGCAGTCGTACATTATGTTGGAGAATAGAATGTATTCATGTCAAGATGAAGAATTCATTGTGAAATTCACCCATGATTCAAGGAGCAATTTTATGTAACACATCTAAGTCAAAACTTTTATCAGCCTAACAGAAACAACAAAATATCATTCATCTTAATTTACTCAAGCATGAAAAATAACAAAAGAATTTTCTGGTCACCTCTAATGTATAATTTGTCATTGCTGATTTACATTCAAAATTCTCAGAACTACAATATTCAAATAAGTGCTAGCTTTTTTCTCCTCTTCTTTTGAATTTCCTTTCTTTTTTTCAATATCTCTAAAGATCTGCTACCAGAACACTGTGCTGGCACTTAGCACAAAACTTGAAAAGGGAGTACTTGATAAAAATCTATTTCTTTGACCAATCTTGAGCCGGTGCTGACAAAAGAAAAAGCACTTTAGGCACAGATGGTCTCACACTGGTGCTTCACCTCCTGTGCTGAGATGCATGCAATGGCGTCCTTTATCATGGGGGTGATTCTCCCTTGGAGGCTTTGTTTGTGAGAATGATCAAAAAGAAAGACCCCAGGGGAGAGCTCCAGCTCAGAGGGGCATTTGTAAGCCAATGTACCAAATCTGCAAGAGCTGATAGAAATGTGCCACTTTTTAAGTCACTTTATATTTCCTTTCAAATTTCAACAGAGGTATACACTTAAAATCCACAAAAGATGTGTTCCCCTTCTTGAAATCAATGCTGGTTATGAAGTCAGGCTATAATGAAATACTTTAAAGACAGGCATTAAAAACAAACATATAAATAAATGTGTGTGTCATGTTTATGTTTATCAGCAATATACAACATACAATATCATACACAAATACATACAAAAGAGATGAATGACTTTCAGAAGTCAAGTCCAGGTTGTCATATTTTCAGTATGGAAACATTTAAAGCCTAAGTCAAGAAAAGCCAGGGGGAGGCAAAATGGTGGAGCAGTGAGTGCCAGCAACTCGGTTTCTCCAGGACAAAGTGTCTAGCGTCTGGAAAACAATAGCTTGCAGAAGAACCAAAGTGAGAGGAGGGTACACAAGAACCACAAGGAATCTGACAGAGGAGAAGAAAATAGGATTAAGTGATACAGAAGACATGGACAATGCCGTAGAAAAGAAACCACAATGCCACTGACAACGGCTGGTTACTCACCAGCCGGGAGGCAAAGGGAAACTAACAGTTTCTCTGCTCATGGAGAACTGCATCAGGACCAGGAGAATCTTATGCAGTTGGAGACGGCAGGAGGAATGCAAGCCACTGCTTTCTGAGCAGCGTGCCAGGCTCAACAGTCGGTGAGTGACTAGTGTACAAGTGCTCAAGGACGGAGAGCCATGGAGCAGGAGCTGGAGGGGACACCACTGTAGGAAGGGCTGGATGTGTGAACCAGGGTCCCAGAGCAGCATCTTGGCTGCTTCACACTGCCAAGTTCCCAGACTGGATGAGGAAGGACAGTCACGGAGACAGCCGGCAGTTGGGGAGCAGACTCTGGAAAGTCCCACTGAGTGGAGGGACTGGTGATCACAGACTCAGTTCATGCGGTCAGATGCCAGTTTTAGCCTCAGTTACACAGGACTGGAAGCACATATTGGTGCTGTGTTCTCACTGCTAAAGGGAGACTCAAATCAGGGTCTAATGCTATGTTATTTCTCAACTAGCCCTGAGAGATACCACTGTAACAGACTAGCCTGTTACTGCTTTAGTTAGACTGATTGCATAGGAGTAATCCTGACTCAGCAGACAATTTAGGGTCAGAATCCACCATCACACCCAGGGAGAGGGACAGCAAGAGTTCCTAACCCAAGAATTCAGACTGGATCAGACTCTGCAAGAATGCCTGCAATCTAGCAAAAAGAGGTCCTGAGCCTTGAGTTAACTTCACTATTGAGAGGAGCTATTGGAGTGTGAGCACTCAGATCCTCTGGCAAAGAAGCTATTTGGGAATCATATATGCAGCTCCTATCAGACATCTTATTGGTTTAAATTTTTGTATGTAACGGGGTTATGTTATGTTCTTTTATGGTTTCATGTGTTGATTAGATTGTTACTCTTGTATATTTGTTCTTTCATTGGCGTTGATTTAATAAGGGTCTGGGTTCTGTCACGTCTCAGCTCTTTATCTGGTTTCTTCACCTCAATCTCCTCAGACGATATTAACACATTTCTTTATTCTTTTTCCAAACACGTAAACTCCTCCTCCCAAACTTTTTAATTCACCATACTTAGCCCCCTCGCAGTCACTCCTATCTTCACTAGTACAATTTCTTCACCCTCCCCGTACTAAGCCTTTGGCTCTTCCATATCTTACTTAACTTATTATCCTCCCTATAAATAAGTTCTTTCTGACAACCACATAGCTTCCCCCAATCACAAAGTGAACCCCCTTTCTCCCATTTCTCACTCGTGCCTCACAAAACATCCTAAGAAAACTCTCAATACTAAATCTTCAACTCAACTAAAAGTACTCCAATAAAATCAGTCCAGACATCAATCTTTTTTTCTCATCTACCTCCAGTCTCCTTTTCAAACTTTCCCCTTAATGCTGACCACTACTTATCCAAACACCCTCCCCATCCTCCCCATCCCATCTCACCTACCTCACTTCAGAGCAATGACAAATAATAAAGAGTCACAGTGTGCATAGACAATATACAAAGCGGGGAAGAGGAACTGCAAGGGCTATCATAAGAAATGTTTTAAGATTGAATCTGTGGATGCTGTTATAAATTGAAGTAATTCCTGTGGCAAAACATAGGGACAGTCAAAATCACTTAAATAACAAAAAGAGTAAATAATAGAAGTGAACACAAAAAGCTGAAAATTATTCAAAGGGAGGAACAGCCTACTAAAAAGGTCCATATAAGCCTTGAACTCGCCTCACTTCTCTAGTCCTCAACCTGCTGTAATCCTCCCACACACAAAAAAGAGAGGTGAAAAAGAGGGGGCCATATATAATTTAAAAAATATATATCAAAAACAAGCATACAAACACAGATACAAATAGGAAAATGGGGAAAAAGGAAATTAAAGATCTCCAAATGCCCCCAACTCTTCCAAGGCAGAGCAAAGGGTCACAAAAGGAGAAGAAAACAAATATCAGGTAGCAGAAATCTATGACAAGTTATTAAAAGGGATGAAGAAAATATGTGAGTTCAAAGAAGAAATAAACCAAGAGATCACAGCAATTATGTTCAAAATGCCCATGGTGAATTTTGAAGAAAGAGGTTAAAAAAAACTGGACAAGCTAACCAAAACAGTTCAAAATTTGAATGATATATTCAACAAGGACATGGAATCCTCAAAAAGATGTCAGACAGAAATACCTAAAATAAAAAACAGCATAGAGTTCATATATTGCAGAAATGATCAATGTGAAAACAGTCCAATATTGAGTACAAAATAGTGAATGATGACAAAGAGCTCAAAGAGCCAAAAAAAAAAAAGGACAGAGAAGGCTATCCAGCAGCGACTGGATGACAACAAGAAAATTAATATAAGGCTAATTGGAGTTGAAAAAAACTAGAAGATTGGAAGGGGTGAAGGGAGGGCTAGGAATGGGGAAAAAATAAGAACCAAGATGCATCATGTAAAGGTACAAGTTCCCAATGAGAAATATAAATGTGTTGTATACCTAAAATGTACCAATAAAAGAATTTAAGATTAAAAAAAAGAAAGAAAAAAACTAGAAGATAGCACAGACAGATTCATTAATGTTCTCACAAAAATCGTGGAAGAAAATTTTCCAAATATAACAAGAGTTTAAAATACAGGTAAGAGATGCTTATAGAACACCAAACAATTACGATGAAAGGAGAATTTCACCAAGGCATATTCTCATTAAAATCACAGATATTCAGTAAAAAAACAACAACAAGGAATTTTAAAGGCAGTCAGAGAAAAACAAAAAAAATCCCTTACAAAGGTAAACTAATTGGAATCACAACACACATCTCAGCACAAACCCTGAAGGCCAGAAGGGCTTGAAGTATTTTAAGTCCTAAGAGGAAATAACTTCCAACCAAGATTAACTTACCCAGCAGCTATCCTTCAAGATAAATGTGGAATAAGGTATTTTCATGAAAAAGACCAGCTCAGAAGATACATGAGTGCTAAATCAGCTCTAGAGAAAATACTCAATAATATTCTTGACAGAAACAATGAATTGTACATAGCTAAAAGCACAGAGGAAACTAGTGAGGTCAATTGATAAACAACAACAAAAGACACCAGGAAAAGAAAAACAAACAATATACCCACAGATAAAGAACGAAATGACAGTAAATAACCAACCCATCTCAGTAATATCTCTCAATGTTAATGGCCTCAATTCTCCTAAAAGTCACATACTGGCAGACTGGATCAAAAAACAAAATCCAACAATCTGTTGCATTCAAGATACTATTTCAAAAAGATATTCATAAACTAAAATTATAGGATGGGAAACATTTCGTGTACCAGGATCCCCAAAACAAGTAAGGGTAGCTATTCTAATATCAGAAATGATAAACTGCAAATTCTTCTGATTAGAAGAGATAAAGAAGGTCACTACATACTAGTTAAAGAAACAATCCAACAAGAAGAGATAACACTGATAGACATATATGCACTGTCGCACCTATCTTCATAAATCAAAAACTGCTGAAATTAAAATATCAAATAAACATTAACATAATCACAGTAGGGGATTTTAACACCCCACTTTTGCAAAGAGATAGATGAACTAAACAAAAAAACCCAATAAAGAAGTATTAGAGCCTAACCGTATCCTTGAACACACAGACTTACTGGATATACACAGAGTACTCCACCCCTCCACAACAGAGTATACATTCTTTTCAGCAGCACATGGTACTTTTTCCAAAATAGATCACATACTAGTCCATAAAGCCTGATTAAGTAAATAGAAAAGAATTGAATCATCCCATGCATACTATTAGACCACTGCTCAATGAAAATAGAAATCAGTGACATAAGAAATTTTGGAAAAGGCAAAAGCTCCTGGAAAATTAAGAACATACTCATTTTTTATTGGTACATTTTAGATATACATAATGATAACATTCATCATAGGGAATTTGTACATGTACATGATATATCTTGCTGCTTCTTATTTTCCCATCCCCCCTCCCTTCAACCCCTCTTCCCCTCGTTTAAAAAAGCTTTGTTTCCATTTTTTTCCTTGTCCTTTTTTTCCTTTCCCCCTCCCCTCCCCATTTTCCTTCTCATTTTGAAAATTTTCTTCTCATTTTCCAGTATGTTTTATAGATTTTGGTCCTTATTTACACTTTCAGTTTCTCACACTAGAGAAATAATGCGGTATTGAGACCATACTCTTAAGTGAAATGAATTGGACACACATGTTTAAATAGTGCATTGTTTCTCAAGAACATACTCCTAAACAATGTGTCACAGAAGAAATCAAAGGAAACTTTAAAAAACTTTCTGGAAAATAATGATAATGACTGTACAAATCAATGAAACCTCTGGGACACTATGAGAGCAGTTCTAAGAGAAAAATTGATCACAATCAATGCTTACATTAGGAAAACAGAGCAAGTTCAAATAATCTTAGGAGAAATCTTAAGATACTAGAGAAACAACAACAAACCCAGCCCCAAATTGAAATTAAGGAGAATTATAAAGATGGGAGCAGAAATCAATGAAATTGAGATGAAAAATGTAAAAAAAATTAATGAATTGAAAAAATAAATAAAATACATAAGCCAGACTCACAAACAGAAAGAAAAGACTCACATCAAAGCAATTAGAAATGAAAAACATGAAATCACAATGGACACTGTGGAAATTCAGATGATAGTAACTATTTTGAAAAGTTATATTTCTACAAAGTAGCAAATTTTGAAGAAATGGACATATTTCTAGACACATACAAACTACCAAAACTAACTCAAGAAGATATAAGTATGCTTAACAACCCAATAACAAGCAATTAAATTGACTCAGTAATAAAGAATCTATAAACTGAAAAAAAGCCCAGAACCTGACGGGTTCACTGCTGAATTCTACAAAACTGTTAAGGATGTGTATCATTAATATTCAAGCTCTTCAAAGAAATCGAAAGGGATGAAGTGCTCTTAAATTCATTTATGGATGTCAGTATCACCCTGGTCTGAAAATCAGATAAAGACCTGACTAAAAAAGTGAACTATAGGCCAACCTCTTTAATGAACATAGGTGCAAAAATCCTCAACAAGATATTAGCAAACAGAATGTAGCACATTGTCAAAAAGCTGATACACCATGATCAAGTAGGTTTCATCTCAGAGATGCAAGGCTGGTTCAACATATGCAAGTCAATAAATGTAATACATCACATAAAAAGAAGCAAGGTCAAAAACCACATGACCATATCAATAGATGCAAAAAAAAAGCACCTTTTGACAAAATCCAACACCCTTTCATGATAAAAATCCCAAAGAAAACAGGTATAGAAGAGCCATACCAGAATATGATAAAAGTTATTCATGACAAACCAACAGGCAGCATCATACTAAATGGGGCAAACTGAAAGCATTCCCTGTAAAATAAGGAATAAGATAAGGTTGTCCACTATCACTTCTTTTTTTCAATATAGTAATTGAAACATTACCCAAAGCAATTACGCAGGAGAAAGAAATAAGTGGGATACATGTAGAAAAGAAAGAACTCAAATTATCATTATTTACATATGGCATTATATTCTACATAGAAGACCCAAAGAAGTCCACCAAAAAATTCTTAGAATTAATAACCAACTTTAGCAAAGTAGCAGGATAGAAGATCAACACACAAAAATCATTAGAATTGTGTACACCAACAATGAGCAGGATGAGAAGGAAATAATTAAAATAATAACATTCATAGTAGCTTCAAGAAAAATGAACTATCTAGGAATTAACCAAGTCAAGGAAGTGAAAGACTTCTACAAAGTAAACTACAGTACTCTGAAGAGGGCATCACAAAATGGAAAGATGTCCCTGCTCCTGGATAGGCAGAACCAATAGTGTCAAAATAGCCATATTTCCAAATCTGTTACACAGATTCAATGCAGTCCCAATCAAAAATACCAATAGAATGCTTTACAGATCTAGAGAGAACAATACTAAAATTCACATGGAACCAGAGGAGAACTAGAATAGCAAAAGTAATTTGGGCCAATAAGAACAAACCAGGCAGCATACCAATACCTGACTTCAAGCTATACTACAAAGCAATAATGATTTTTTAAAAAGGCACAGTATTGGAACAAAAATGGACATATACATCAATGGAACAGAGTTGAGGTTTCCCAGACATATTCAATTATTTGATCTCTGACAAAGGGGCCAAAAGCATATGTTGGAAGAAAGACAGACTATTTATTGAACAAATTGTGCTGGGAAAACTGGTTATCTGTTTGTAAAAGAATGAAACTAGACCCTTCTCTCTCATCATATACTAAATTAAAATCAAAATTGATCAAAGATTTAGACATTAAAATGAAACATTAAACCTTCTGGAAGATAAAATAGGTAAAACACTTGAAGACATAGGTGTAGGAAAGGATTTTCTAAACAGAACCTGAATTGTACAAGAAATAGCAAGAATAAAAAAGTGGGGTTATATCAAAATAAAAAGCTGTACAGCAAAAGAGTCAGTCAGTAGAGTGAAGAAACAACCTACAGAATGGGAAAAACCTTTTGCTAGCTACTCCTCAGAAAGAGGATTAATATCTAGAATATACAAATAACTAAAATAAATAAATAAATAAACTACCTCAAGTTAAAGACCCTGTCAAAAAATGAGCAAGAGAAATGAATAGACATTTCACAGAAATGTCAAATGGTCAACATATACATGAAAAAAGTGTTCAATATTTCTGGCCTTTAGAGAAATGAAAATTAAAACAATCCTAAGACTTCACCTTACTCTAGAAAGAATGGGAATCATTAAGAAATGAAATAATAACAAATGCTGGGGTAGCTTGCTAAAGAAGGAGCCCTCCTGCATTGCTGGTTGGAATGCAAACCAGTACAACCATTATGGAAATCAGTGTGAAGATTTTGCAAAGAATTGAAATTAGAAATTCCATGACCCAGCTCCCCCTGTTAGATATCTTCCCCAAAGAGCTTAAATCATCATACTACAGGTATACATGCATACCAATGTTTACAGCAGCACAATTCATAACAGCTAAATCCTAGATGCAGCCTGTATATCCATCAATAGACAATTTGATAAAGAAAATGTGGTATCTATATATAATGGAATACTACTCAGCTATAGAGAATAACAGATTTGAGACATTTGTGGGAAAATGGATCCACCTGGAAAATATAATGTTGAGTTAAATAAACCAGACACACAAGCTTAAATACCATATGGTATCTCACATTTGAGTGAGATAAAGTACAAATAAAGAAAATGATAAAGGATGGGATAGAAAGGGATGAGGGAATGGATCTCTTTCTATAGGGAAGTGGTCCAAGGAAACAAGGGCAAAGAGTGAGGAGGAGGGGAAGGAGAAATGAGAGGAATAAAGATGTGCATGTACAGGAACCTCATAACCCCAATTAATTTGAACACTATATGCCATAACATGAGCTAAGACAAATAATATGAACAGGTATGAAAAAGGCGATAGAAGAACCAGAGATGGGGGAATGAAGGGGAAAAAGATTAGAAAAAAAAAGAAACAAGCTGTAATATGTGCAGGTAACCACTCACCAAGATGATTGTAAACTGCATGAACTGCAAACATGTATTAATAAAATAAAAACCTATAAAAAGGAAAGTAAACTCTCCTTCTTCCTTATGAAATCATAACCAAAGACTTCCTTATGAAAACATAAACAAAAGGTAATTTGCAGTTGTCCTCCACTGAAAACTATTTGTTTTTTAAATGACAATGAGGTTGGTTTCTCCTTGAAATCTATACTTTCGCCACCTTTATCACTATTTCACTATTGCCATCATTTGGCTTCTACTAAATGCAAAAGAAAAAAATATATGCATTTGGCTTTGTCTGTCACTGAGTTGGATGTCAATAGCTGGTTCAGTAGGAAAATGCAGGAAAGGAAAAGATCCAGATATATGACCAGGGGGTAGACTGATTTTTCCATGGGGCTTTGTTTTCCGGTGTATTGTTTTTCAGTCACTGGACATCATTTTACATTAGATATCTTCTTTATCATGAGAAAAGTCTCTTTATTACTCCACATATCTGAACAAAGTTTGTGAATTCCACTAAATAGTGAGAGCCAATTATCGATCAATACCAAATAATGGTTCTGCATTCATAGATCTTTTCAACAGTAGATTCAAAAGCATTTTACCTCAGATGTTTGAGTTTAATGAGGGCAATATCCTGGTTTACAATTTTAAATTTAAAAGGAAAAAAGAATGAAGAGAAAGAGACAGGTAAAAGAATATAAGATGACTGAGTCATGAGAGTAAAAAGTACAAATTTAAATTGTATTTCAGTAGGGTTACCTGATGACTATATTTGCAATTCATGGAAACTTGATAAAGAGAATTATGCGAGAAAACCAGGGAGAAATGTTCTCAAACTTTATCAATTAGATGACTAAGGCAATCCATGTACTCAATAGTCCAATTAACTCCCGACTGATAGTCACTGAAGGACCATTAGAAATGTCAAGTGTTCTTTACTTGTGCAACTAGGATCTCAAAAAAGAAAAACCCAATCCAAAAAATACTTCTTTAGGGGTTACACTTGATGACCTTTATTAAAACAACTCTGAAATTTGATGACCAGTATTACAAAATTCCTTGGATTAATGAGAACTACAGAACCATACATACAAAAATATGAAAATCTAAAGCTTTACTATGTTTCAAGAGCAAAAAACGTAGAACCAGTTGCTCCATGTTTTAAAATTGTTTAGTTTTTAACTTATTATTATCAATATAAAAATTGCTATATAAAGAATAAAATAAAAGGATCAATTAAATATGTACTCCCAAGGGGTATGCCATATAGCAAAGGAAATAAAGGAAAGCCATAAAAATTATATTTCAACAAAAATATTATAAATTAGCTGTACAGGAATATACATTTATGGAGTTTCATAGGCAAGAGGAAGAACAGAAAAGTGATTGACTCTAGAGACAGAGATTTAGAAGAGTATAAAAAGAAATGATAGAAAATCTAGATGTAGCTCTGGTGTTGAATACTACATACAGGTGAGCAGTGGATGAGAAGTGTGGAAGAATAGGCTTTAATCACCCCAGGGATGGCCATGAGGGGGCATAAAAGTACAACAAAGGTTTGTAAATGGGAAAATAATGTTATTTATGCACTGCACAGTATAAGTAGATGATAGAATGAATGCTGTGGTTGTCAAGACTCAAGAGTGAAAGCAGTTGGAAACCAGGGCAACAGGGTAGGCAAGGCACAGACCCAGAAGGCCAGGATACAGGCAGCAATTTGCAAAAGTGTGAAAGACTTATTTCCAAGAATTGGAAGGAAATGGGTTTTATCAGTATGGAGATACCTCAAAGAACTAGGACTAGAGGTCCCATTTGACCCAGCTATTCCCCTGCTGGGTATCTTCCCAAAGGAATTAAAACAATCATACCACAGTGATATATGTGCACCCATGTTTATAGCGGCACAGTTTGTGATAGCTAAAGCTTGGAAGCAGCCCAAATGCTCATCAACTGGAGACTGGATAAAGAAGATGTGGTTTTCTTGTTTTTTTTATAAAATGGAGTACTACTCAGCCAAAATTAGTGAGAAATTAGAGACATTTATAGCTAAGTGGATGCACATTGAGGCTATACTCTTAAGTGAAATAAATAGGACACACATGTGTAAATACCGAATGGTTTCTCTAGTGTGAGAAACTGAAAGTGTAAATAAGGATCAAAATGTATAATAGATAAATGAAATAAGAAGAAACTCTCCAAAGAGGAAGGGGGGGGGGAGAAGGCAAAGGAATAAATATGAGAAAAGGAAAAAACAGAAACAAAGTCTTTATAAATAAGGAGGGGTGGAGGAGCTGAAGGGAGGGCAGGGGAAGGGGGAAAAAATAAGAACCAAGGTATTACATGTAAAGGTGCAAATTTCCAATGATGAATGTCATTATATTGTATACCTAAAACGTACCAATAAAATTAATGAACAAAAAAAATACATATGTGGGGACTGACAGAAAGAGAAGAGGCAGACAACTAGCCATTTTCAAGTGTACAAACAGTAGCAGCGACAACTTGGAAAGATAGCATAGAAAGAAAATTGGGGCAATGGTGAAGATAAGGACTATTTTTTCTAACCCATTAAATGCTGGTGCTGGCAACCAAAGTAAGTGAACAATAGGGGTCGGAAAGACAGGTCTGGACTTAGGAGAAGGACAGGCCCAGAGAACACTGAGATATCTAAGCACAAATGAGAGTTTATGTTATATTTGGGGTTTTTTTGTTTTTGTTTTTCGTACCGGGGATCGAACTCAAGACCTTTCACTTGTAAGGCAGGAGTGGTATCACTCAGCTAAATCCCCAGGCTCTGATGGGATTTTATATTATTGCTCACCAGTACTAATCTGCTTGTCCTCCTTGTAGGGAAATTCTTCCACTGTGATTTGGCTTGGCCATGCAACCCTCCAATGAAAAGTGAGGGGATGCTATACATTACTCCACCAAAAATTAGCTTTAAGAGCCCATTGATTTCTGACCATCTTTTCCCTCTGCTATGTAATCATCAATGTACAGCTAATGGCTGCTTCCACAGTTTGACCGGGGTGTTAAAGTCATGCAAATAAAAAATACAACTGATACAGGGTGAGTGAAGAGTTCTCAGTTGTTATAGAAGCTACTGGGCTTTGGAGGTTGTTTATTTCCGTATAACCTCACCTACTCTGACTGATAAACATGGGAATGAATGTGATTCCTCAAGAATCAAAAGTAAAGAAAGGTCACAAGACAGTGCCATACAGAATTTAATTGTACAATTCTGAATTTGTCACTTCATAAAAGAAAAAACAAACAACATACTTATATTTGCTAAGTTACTTTCAGTATAATTTCTTGATTTTTGCCATTGCTTTTTCAGCATGAGAAACTTGCATTTAAAAAAAAACTTGCTTGATCAGATAATTATTCTGGCTAGTTTTGGAAATTCTGGCTCTATGAAATATTCTGTAATAAATAGTAACCATTTTATATATAAGTGTTTAATATATTTTAAAATATTATTTTTGCCTATAAATTTTTATGTGAAAATTCATCAACCTAACCCTTCTCATTAGATTATAAGAACTAAAATTATACTTTAATGTTAAGTATACTTCAATGACCCCCTTGCTTAGAAATGGATAAACTAGAATTTCCATGACCAACTAGTTGGTAGTTGATCACCAAATACTAATTTGTGCTCAAAGACTGATATAAGTAGTGAAAAAGAAAAGTAAGATCATAGGTTAGTGAATCACCCATAGGTGATCTGGACATATTTGTTACCCCAAACAGCAATTAAGTCTCTATTATTTATATTAATAATAATACATGATTAAAGAATTTAAGAGAAAATATCTTTCAAAATTCTTTTTATCAAGAAAGTTTGAAATAGAACTAGTTCTTTTTAAGTATCTTATTTTCAAAGCAGTTTTCTTGTTCAAGTCCACATCACCTTTTGCCGTTTTCACTGTTGCTGTCCTATACTCTCTGAGGGTTCTCATCTATCAAAGCATTTTCATGATTAGCATTTTCAAAGAAATTGGTTTGGTTTTCTTCATATAATTTGAATAGTTTTTCTCATATAATTGGATTATTTTATTGAGATGATTTAGTAAAGCCAGTAAACATAATTTAATGTGTATCTTTTATAAATGGATGACTTCATAAATCAGAACATTCCTGTGCCTTAAAGGGAAGTTATAAATGTTTTATTACTAACAAATGCATGATCTTTGATCAAGAGTCTTATCTCCATCTCTTTCTCCCAAGTATTTAATTGTTCTAGAAAACTAGAGACTTATTTTGATTTCAGTATTATGTTCCTGATCAGTATGGGAAAGCAATCAGTAATAAAAAGGACAAGTTGTTTTAAGAAAACACATATTTGTCAGCTCAGATGCCTCTCTTTTATATAATACAATGGGAAAAGGAGTACAAAATAGATGTAGCTTTCCTGGGTTCCATAGAGAGTTTTGTGGAAATTCAAGTTTAAAGATAGAATTTTGCTTAAAACATCTGGTGAATGGGTGAATTTTTAGTTTCTCATCCTCTATGACTTTTTTCTGGGTATTGGTCCCTATGAATTAGGAAAGCATTAATCATTTTCTTTCTTGTGGTTCAGGATATTTGCAACAACTTTACAGACTTTGCTATCCCTTCTGCTCTCCTGGATTTTCTCTAGCTCCAGATTGGAAGGTATTTACCACTTCAACATCCTTTCCACTGTTGGATAAGTTTTGCCATATTTATTTCATGTAATTCTGTTCCATAGACCAATCCAAAATTTATTCCCATTCAACATCTCAAAGTACTGAGCCTTAATGACTACTACTTTTCACATTCCAGTCTTAAGGTTGAGGGGTGCAGGTTTGTGTTCACAACTCATTTCCCTAACAGAGACAACACCCACTGGGTAATTACCTGACTCATGCTTGCAGCTCTACCCAAAATGCACATACATACTTTTTTATGATGTGCATCTTTAACACAAGAAGGATTTTGTATTTAAAGAAAGGGTCAAAATAACCTAAAGAGCCACTATTGATTTAAAAAATATCTAAGAGTGGAAATATTCAGGACAAACAAAAATGATCCTCTCACCCTTTAAATCAAACTTATCTCTTTGATTCACCTTCCCATTATTTTCTTGTCATTAAAAAGCTATTTTAAAAAAAAGATATATCCATGAATTGCACAAAACTTCCATTAAAGTAAAATCTGAGGACCAATGGTTTTATATTTTAAAATGCCAACATAGGAAAACCCCAACTGGCTAATAATAAGCTGGTCATTTGCAGAAGCTATCCCAAGAGGCCAATCAGAGGCCATTATTTCAGTATGAAGACTGTTATAAAGATTAATTAGTATCAGTAACACTTACCTGTATATGCAGAGGGAAAGTTACCCAGCCATAATGAACCCAGAATTACACAGCTATTAGGTAAAACAACACACTGTTTGGAATTTATGAGAATAAAGTCTGTTAGTAATAATGCTTTTATTGGAGCCTTCTTGATTCATTTGGCCTTCTGTGCTGTGCATGCACAGTTAAATCAAATCTTACATGCAGTTGTAAGCTAAGGTATTGTGCACAAGATGCTAAGGATACACACTTCTCAAAAAAGGTTATAGGATATATGGCTTCCAAAGCCTTTATTACTGCTGTGTTCTTCTGAAGAGCCACAGGACTCTTTCAAAATGCAAAATCTGGAATATAACTGGGGATTATTTTAAGGGTAGTGGAAAAATGAGAGGAAACAATTATCATTAAACAGAAAGATGGTTCAAGCGTGAATCAATGTGGCAGACACATAATTAAAAAGACATAGGGTTAGACAAGAGAGGAAACTCCCAAACAAGAACCATGAGGAAAACAACAACAAAGATCATCGCTTAACCTGTTTTGTCAGAGCTGGTATTGATGGTATTGGTATTGATGGAGGTGAAGGCAGTCTTTGCGCTGTCCTTGGCAGTTACAGATTTCTGCTTATTTTTCATGGCTTCCAGTGCTTTGAGCTTCTTGGCATGTTTCGTGCCTTTGTAGTGGGCCGCAGCCTGGCTCTACAAAGGAGAACAAAATGAACCATGCAATCAGGCTCATTTCTAAACTGGCATTCTCTGTATTACTGCAAATACAGACTTCCTTTCAATAACAGGTACCATTCAAGCTAATTCTGGCCATGGCCAAACAGTAAGGTTTTATTTAGAATGATGCTGAAAAGCAATGGGAATCAAGTTCTAAACCATTAGGACAAATGGAGGAAATATTCTACTGTGTCTCTCAAGGGAAATGTGGCTGAATAGTAACACATCAACATTTTTTGTGTGTGGAGTGGGGGAAAGAATCCTAAGAATTTACACCAGTATTGCCTTTGTTCTGCCACTGAAGATGCTGGGCTCCCAAACATTAACGAGAGCCCTAGAAAACAGCAGCTCTCATCTTTTTGGCTCAGGAAAATGTTTCCCCTTTTTACAACGCGTCTTATTAATACAGTCCCCAACAGGTGTCTATAAGAAAGGTTCACACATAACAGGAGAAGTGGGCCCCCTGGAGACTGAGATTGAAGCTTGAGGCTCAAAAGCAAATGCAATGCCTGAGTCCAGATGGAGTCACGTGGAAGCCAGGCAGTCTCGGATTCTTTTTTTCTTCTCCTTGCTTTCTATCAAGGATACCCTGAGAAATTCAAAGGAGTCTCATTCCTTCAACAAATAGTTCTTTTGTGTCACAGTCCATGGTCAGGAGGCTCCAGTGTGCTTTACTTAATGGGGCAAATGCAATTCCTTTTCCTGTGTCTTGTGAGTTTTTTAAACAATGATATATATTTCCCAAATTTATATTTTCTTAACACTATTTTGAGGGCATGTACTAGAGAAACACATTAATTGATAAATAAAATCATCTTTAAAGAAATATGCACTAATCAATATTTATTCAGAAGGAAAAGCTTTTGCAGTATGAAGTGGTATGGCAGGATGATGGCAGAGAGGGAAATTCTTAGATCAGAAGGTTTTTTATGTCAAAAGCTTTAAAAATATCTCACAGGAAAGAAACTCACTTGAGGACTATTTCTGTTAGGTTACCCATTACTTCCTATTGCTTAGTAAAACTAAATGTTTCATTTTGTGAAAAAATAAAACAATAATCAGACTGTTGCCTTCTTTATAGCAATTGCAGTAGGCAGGGTGTGTGATATAATATCTTTTAATAAACAGTCTACACCCTCATTTGCATCATTCTGACAAGATAGTCTCAAGTGGCTAGGTACCCTTATTGAAAGAACACTGGACAAAGAAATTATATATTAAAAAACAGTTTGAACAGAGAGCACACTCATGCATCAGTTACAAGTTTTCCAACAACACATAACACCAAAAGACATAGTGTGAGCAGGAGTAGGAAATTAAGACATGCTATAGTTAATCAAGAAACCAATGACTGGATTCCTTTCTATGTAAGAAAGCTACTTTGATGGACAGAATTATATATCTTTTTTTTTCCCCGTCTCATTCTCCTTTTTAACAAATCAAATCATTTGGCCATATTTTTTGAGAACTATGTACTATATTCAACATAGTTGATTATTTTCTCTAGACAACTGGCTACATGGTTTCCCCTAAAACAAAGTTGCTCACTTCTCCCTGCTGATAAATGTCCTCTCTCAGTGAAGGTGAATATTTTTATAATATATATTAAAAGACTGGGTTTTCATTGAGTCCTCTTCACTTATGCCTCCCAAATACTATACATTTAAAATATTTCTAGCAAATGTACTTTCTCAGTGGTATTTCAAATGAGGTTAGACTTTGTATTATCATAACATAGGCCAAGTGAACATCACTATTTTTGTTTGTTTGTTTTTTGTTGTTGTTGTTTTATTTTTTGGTACCAGGGATCAAACTCAGGACCTTGTGCTTGCAAGGCAGGTGCAGTGCCACTGAGCTAAATCCCCAGCCCTAAATATCATTATTTTTGAAATTAAGAAACTTATTACAAAAGAGCTCCCATAACAAGCAAATACACAAGCAAATTCCACAGAAAAACAAGCCCCTCTCTGCACAGGTATAGCTAGACCAATTTTCTCCTGCAAGAGAAGTGGCTCAGGGAGTCATGGGTAGAAGGAGTGACATAATGACTAGTAGCTGGAGGAATCCCAAATGAGACACTTGACATATTAAAATCCAAAATTAAAAAAAGTGAATGTATACTCATACTCACTTGTTCATTAAGTGATGGTGAGTACCTTTGTAATTATTTAAATAAAAAATTCTCTGATTTTTTGAAAAAGGTAACTAAGGATCCCCCAAATTTGAAGAAAAAGAATCAAGTGATGCAAAGGTACAAGCTGCTATAGAGAAAATAGGACATGTAGGATTTAGGAGACATGGAATCTAGTGGGGTGATTATGACAGAGAAGGCTAATGTAACTGCAATAGTCAGGGTGTATTGAAGTGGGCACACAAATTTAAAACCCAATGGAAATAGCTCTTCCAAAATTTTCTTCATTTTCGTCTTATGAAGTGATTAGAGAATTTTTAGATTGCTTGTGGGTTATCTAGTATAAATTTTTCTAATCTGTGTATATTGACCACGTAACTCATAGTTCTACCTTGAGTGGGGTCTCTTGTATAAAGATGTGTTCCTTGTGAGAGAGGAAGCCCAGTCAAATCTCCTTACCTTTTTGGTATACTCAACCAGGCTAGATAGATTATTCAGCCAACCTAATCTCCCTGGGGGTGTAGATAAAGCAGAAGCCTAAGTGGCAGTTCTGCTGAGAGATTTGTAAAAGACAGCAGGTGATCAGAAATGTTTCTTTGGACCTCCTCTGCTTCCCCTTTAGGCAGAAAGGTATAAGATGGTCATCCAGATGCCAGACACCATGTTCTCTCTGAGGCTATTTCTGATATTTGTTAGTTCCTGAGTCAGAAACCTGGGAACCATCAAGTCACAAGCAAATGTTCACTTTTCATAGGAATGACTTTAAGGCTAAATAGGTAAGCATGCTAATATCATACTATATTTCAGATTCTGTACTTTAAAACTAAAGGTAGCACACCTAGAAATGAGCAAAACAGCAAGAACTATGTTTTAACCACTGAATTTTAAGTAATACATAGAATCTGAGGGCACTGCATATAAAAATCACTGTATTGATCTTGAAATAGCACATGATATCATGAAATTAACAAGTGTCATCCCAGAGGCAAGTGCTGACATTAAAGATAGACAACCCATTCCTGTAAAACGGAATAATGCCATTTTAGAAGTTATTGCATATCCGAGTTATCAGTAGCCAGTCAGACTTTTCAATTTGTAAATTTTGTCTTCCCTCTTTCAAAATGGCTTGTTTAAATACAACTGAAATTCCAAAGTAGATAAAATGAATTTGGAAGTTGCTAACATTTGAAGAAGGATTTTATCATTTCGAAACAAACATACACACATTGATTTTACTTGTTTAAGAGGCACTTTTATAAATTATTAATGTCCCATAAATTCACTAGAAATTTAAAATTCATGTAGCATTTCCTACCGTTAACAGTAGAATCTTATATACTTTTGCTCAACTCATTACATAACTAATGAGACTTGATATGCTTTTGTAAAACTAAGGAATTTTATGTAAGGATATATAACTTTTTACCATAATCAATTAATTTTCATGAACACATGTGATTTTTAAAAAGAACAAGGGTGGTTCTTGTTGCTTTGTGATATCATGTAATTTTATAACATTAAATTTTATTTAATAAATGAATATCATTATACTCATGAAATTTGGTATCTTAAAATGCATATAGAGTATTAGTCTTCAAAGTATGGACCCCCAAAACAGCAGCGTAAGAATCTTAGTGTTGGCTTGGCAATTTGTTAAAATGCAAATATCCATTGACAATTCCAGATTTTCTGAATCAGAAACCATGGGGATGAGACTCGGAAATTAGTGTTTTGTAAGCTCTCTGTGTGATTCCGATGCATGTTAAACTTTCAGATCCACTCATTTTAATTGTAAGAGCATTTTCTCCAAAAATGGTCATGTCTTGTACAGATAATTGTTGGAGCTCAGAAAGCAATAACCCAAAGCATAGTACGTTGACTTACTGAGTACTTGACTTTTATTTTTGTTTTGGTACTGGGGGATCATACTCAGGACCTTGCGCTTGCGAGGCGAGGCAGGCGGTGGCACCACTGAGCTAAATCCCCGGTCCTGAGTACTTTAAATTACAGAAGTAGTCTTAGAACCAAGGTCTTTGATCTCCTATATCTTGTTTTTTATCCCTCTTTCCTTCCCACCAAAAGCACGCAGAGGGCCTTTTTCTCAATTTCCCTTAGCTGACTAAAAACAGTTCCTATAGCACAATGCAATTATTATAACTTCCTCCTTGGAATCCCACCAATCTATGATTAACTCTTATCAAAGTAAGGGAGACTAAGAGTGATGTCTAGTCATGAGGATCTAGCTTACCTTTACCTATTGTTCTGAGGGCTGCGACTTGAGAAAGCCTGTCAAAATAAAAGGGCAGTCTTTGTTTTTCATTTCTTCCTCTAACCCACCTATAACAATGTCCAATTCCTCCAAGAAACCTCAATCTCCTATTCCTTTCCCTGAGGAAGCTAAGCTTCAACTGTCTTGCGCTTTCTAGTCATATTTTGCATAGCTGTCATGCATATGCATGTATCAAATGTGCATGCCTCTTCTCATAATCTGTGCACTGCCAATTTATTTCACAGACTCAAATCATTATCAAACCTTAATAGAAAGAGAAGAGACCTTTCTCTTCTGTATAATTGAAGTCTAGTTTTTAAAGAATATATAATCATTCAAAAATTAAATATTTACGTGTCTGAATGTGTGCCACACTTATTACCCAAGAAAAATGACCACAAGTGGCTTTCATTAAAATAAATCCTAAAAACAAGTAAAAATTACTCCAAATATATATGTAATTGGGAAACTTCTATCCAAGAGGGTTGAATTGAGATAGCAAATAAGCCTTGAAAATCTTCTTACCATTCTAAAACTACATATAAGTAATTGTCAAGTCCTTCTGATTTTTGTTTGTTTTTGTCTTTTTTCTCTACTGTAATTACTATTACAGCATCAACTTTGACTTCATTACTTTCAGCTCCATGAATGCTTTGTTGTGATCCGATTTCCAAGGGCTAGAGAAATCCTCAGCTCTGTGATGATGATGATGATGATAAACGTGCTGATAATAATAATAAGCAGAAACTAAGTCCTGTCTCACAAATTTCACAACTTCACTACAACAAAAAGTATCAAGTCTACTGTTTTATTTACCACAAAATGATTTAATGTCAGCCTGGCTAGGTTCTTTCTGTATGTATTTCCCTCTCTTGGTTAGGGAAGCCACTGGACAGTGGACGAACAAAACTATACCAGCAAGCCAAGAGTGCTTTCTCTGCTACTACATTTTATAAAATAAATGAAGAAAAAATTTAAAGATTAATTGTTCTAAATTTTCCTTACCCTATAAATGCAAATTCTTACATAGCAGAGAAAAAGATATGATACGGATATTTTTATTCCTTAGTTAAATGATCCATGTAGAATATTTAATAATTTCTTTTATCTTGTGACAGCATAGTTAAAATATAAGTAGCAGACTATTTTAAGAATAAAAGTGAAGATTTACTTGCATTGTGTCCCAAAGGAAAAAAAAGTGATTCAATTAAGGTTACTCTGTTAGCTCATGTGATTAATGCTTTACTTTAAATGAGTTTCTGTCTTCTGTGCTTTTCAACACAGAAATGAATAGTAATAAACATAATATCACAAGGTGATTTTCATATACTACCATTACTTATGGAGAAAAAATTTTCTAAATAAACATAAAGAAAAGGCAGAGGCACATCACACTCCACACAGATACATTAGATAACTCTAACTTTTATAAGCAAAGAAAATACTTCATCGTTAAGTACTTATGTAGCTGGGAAAAATAGTCTAGATGGGCCCGTTTATCTTTACAAAGAGTCTCATCTATGTACTTTGTAATTCGTGAACTAAAGTACACAATGTTTTCAGTATCTGATGTGAATAATATAAAGTAGAATAATAAAGTAGAAAGTTCTTACTTGAGTGATAAAGTTGACGGTTTTTATCTTGTTTCTGTTATGAATGAAACCATATATTTGGTGTATGGCAACCAAAACAGCTTTGCCTTGAACACTAGTGATGCAGCCCTGACTGAGGGCCATGGTATAGCTATGGACGCTGCGACCTGGCACACAAGGCCTAGTCCAGGCAAAAGTTACACTGACTGGCTAAATTTGCTCTATCTTTTCTTGTAAGTCAGAGACCTCCTGTGAGTCCTAACTCTAGTAATATATTTTTAGGCTTGTATGGAACTGAGAAAAAGCAGAAAAACCACTTTGTCTAACTACTCAACCAGTACACAAAATCCTTTCATAATGCCCATAGCTTAGCATTTCACTCAGGGTCTGATTGTCACACACCATTTGTAAAGTCTGGGGAGGAATTACAAATGTTAAATCTAATTGTGTCTGAGGGTAAAGTTGTCATAGATGTTGGTATTAGTAGCAGAGAAAAATGTTTATATCCTGGATTGACATGTCTGCTTCCGATAATCCCTAGTTTTTTCCTCCAGCCAACATTCCCCTCCTCCTCCTCAGTCACAAAGTCTGTGCTCTAGCAAGAATAATTACCTGCAAGGTAGATAAATAAGCAATAGCCTTCCCTTTTATTATCTTAAGGAAAATATCACAAAAAGAAATTATTGTCAAGCTCTTGTATGACTAGTTCCTTCTACCTGGAGGATTTTATCACCTGAGACTTACTCTACTCTTGGGTGTGTTTGCATTAGAGAAATTAATATCACTGTTAGAAAAGGGTTAAATATCTATTTCTGCTGATAGAGAGCAAATCCCACCACAGAGAGGGAAAGACTTGATAATACTCATCATTCTGTCCCTAGGATCTAATATACATTTCTAAATAGTTGCCTATTAAATGCACATTGAATTAATGTCACATTCTGATTTTTAAATGAAAATATGCATATGGTGTCTCAGTGGATTTTGTGTGTGAACAGGGTTCGACTTAATTCTCTGCCATCCTTTGGCATTTCGCCCTATCTGTTGAATACACTTCAGGGGATTTTTATGGCACTTAATGCAGGAAAAGCATCTGGCACAAACACAAACTATTATTTTTTTCTCTGGGAGGAAGCTTATCATCAACCACAAATTGTGCTATTTATGGGAGCTCTCTTTGCATGGGATGTAGGAAAGGGATAATATGGAGATGGTTTCACTTTTTACATTTTTTAAATGGATAGTGAACAGGTTTTTTAATCCAGGAAATGCAGTGACTAATTCCAATGATGACTTTACATTTTAAGAGTTATTTAAAACACTTAATTCTTTTAAATACACAGAAATTTTCAGTGCTTGAAAAATGTTACTTTGTTGTTACCACCACTTGGAAACTCTCAAAATGAAGCATTTTGTGCTCTAAAAATACAGAGAAACTAATTATGGCATCATTAACCCTTTTGCTTCCCTCAAGTCTATATAATTGCACATACCCTATATTTATTGAAGAAAAGCTTTTAGGGAAAAGAATAAATTACCTACTTCTTCAGAAATCAAGAAACGGGTTCCTTATGGTTTTATATAATTTCTAATCTGTAATTAATAAACTTGAAAATTGTTCAAATTATTTCTTTACCAATCTTACTCAAAAGATCAACTCAAAAATGTGCAGCAATCAATGAGATCCATTGGGTCTACAAAATAACAGTTTATATGTAAGCCAGATGCTTTGTCACTGTTAAACACCACTAACTGTTTTCTGAAGCACTTTAGGTACACTAAGAAAAATGGAGAACAAGACCTCAAAAGTCTTAAGCCACCTCAGAAACCTGGCTTATTTTAGGTAGAGTTCACCCATATTCTACTTTTCTAGCTGTTTATTTATTCACAAAGGATTCACTGAACAGTTACTGTGGGCCAGACATAATTATAGTATGTGATCTGAAGATTATAGATGAAGTCTAGGCTCTAGCTAAATTAAGGAATTAATCAGCAACAGATGGTAGCTGAAGTCACTGAGAAATGTCATTTGTAAGACAAAGTTTTTTTTGTTTGTTTGTTTAAACACTGACACACAATCCTTGGTCAGCTGCAACATCTGAATGAATGAATTAAGAGTCCAACTGACAGTATGTAGGATAACATATTTACACATTCTTTATTAAGCTAAAGTCTACTTCGTCACTTATATTTTAAAAAAAATTCTAAAGTATTAAAGAGCTTCACATTTCAACCATATAATGAATCCCTTCCATCCTCATACCAAAGTTACCTAGAAAGAACATATACCCCTTAGTGATATATAGAGTATTATATGTCATCATGTGGTCTCTAGAAGTTAAATTCAAAATGATAAATGTTCTATCACTAGAGCAGCAGAATGAGGATTGATACAGTCCAACTATAGAAGGTAATGATGAAGTGTTCTCAAAGCCTGGCAGTAATGCTGTTCTCTCTGAGTTAAAACTGCTGTGGGTGGAATGAGCCTTTTATAGGAAACTTATTAAAGAGCAGGTCAAAAGCAGGAAGACAGGATGGGAGTACTAATCAAGGCTGACTCAGTGTAGAAGAGAGCAGTATCCTAATGAATATTATTAACATGTCTGAGGTAAGACTGGTCTAGCTGAATAGGTTTCATCCTGGCATCTAGAAAAAGGAGGTTTAAAGGTTAACTGCACATAAAGTTCATTCTCTCCTAATAAACATAGGAGAAAACATAAATAATACCATCTCATCTTATTTTTGAATATTCCACCTGTGTCAATCTGCTATGAACAAAGAAAAAAATCTGCTCAGTAAGTCGTATTTTAAAAATTGTATAAATATAACTTTTTAAAAAGTCTGGTAGAGGAAGAAAGGTTGGATACTTTTCCTCACCCACTGTACGGGTCACAGCCAATATACTTATACCAAAAGATGCCTTGTGGAAGAAAGGCATACAGGATTTATGTAACAAAGGTTTTCACAGGATATGGGAGCCTTCAGAATATATACCCAAATATCCAGGGGAAAGTGTCCATTTTTATGCAAATAAAAGGATGGAGAATGGATAGTCATGTAAGCGACTTTACTGTCAAAAAAGTAGGACCTAAAGACAATAGTCTGAATAGGAATCAGCAAAGCCTGCCTGTTCTTACTTTTTTCTTGTTTTGGCATGTCTGCAGCATCCTTTGTCTTGAATACGGGGCTCAACCCCTTCTGGAATGAGGAGCTTATGAAATACTACCAGACAAGGTAGATCAGCTCTTACTCAGAATGCCAGGGGAATGTGAGAGTATTATTTCTAGATTGTATGGCTCCTGTCAGTAGAGAGAGGTTCTAGTTTCTATGATCCACCTCTAATTTCCATGACCTTCCTTGGGGAAGAAGAATTTGAGTTTCTATGGTTTGCCTTGAGGAAAAAAAGGAAGTGGGAGAAAAAAGGTGCAGGAAAAGGTCAGAAAGATTTTACTTCGGAGCCCCTTTTCTTCAGCGTAAATATTCAACACGCCATGGAACCTTATTTTGAGGCTGCATCTTTGGAGTCCAGGTGGTAATAATTTTAAAGTTTAAGCAGCCTCAGACTTCTTCATGTGAGGAACCAAGACAAACCAGTTCTCAACTTTG
Source organism: Heterocephalus glaber (assembly GCF_053883595.1). Taxonomy (NCBI): domain Eukaryota; kingdom Metazoa; phylum Chordata; class Mammalia; order Rodentia; family Bathyergidae; genus Heterocephalus; species Heterocephalus glaber. The sequence goes on along the minus strand of NW_028258315.1, from coordinate 80,736,419 downwards.
TGAGAACATTAAAACAAAGATTTCTATCTATATTTGTTCAATATTTTTAAATGTTAATTTTTAAATTCTAAATTTATTAACAGTGTATTATTAAATGCTTTGGGGAAAGGGCATCAAAACAAGGACTGAATTAGATTTGTTTTTCTAATACTATTCATGATTAGCAATGAAAAATTAAAATTTTCTCCAAATAAGAATTATTGAAATTTTTGACTTTGTAAATATTAAGAAATTTATGGAACACTTGATTTTTTTTTTGTATCTGGAATCTAATTCAGGACCTTGCGCTCACAAGGCAGGCACTGTGCCACTGAGCTAAATCCTCAGACTAGAACACTTGATTTTTAATAATATCATGATCAAAATACATTAATTAGATAAACATCTGCATTTTCATGACAAATTGGGACATTCCAGTCTTCAGTGCAGGAGTTCTTGAAGTGATGCTTGTTAATATCACTGCTTCCACTGTTGAAACCAGCAAATGATTTTCCCCTTTGGGCATATATTAACAATTTAGTTTTTGCAGACAAGTACACAAATATGATTAGCTTTTGCAAACTGCTCTTTATTCTGTTACTGTTAAGTAATTTTTATATTATTACAGTGTAAATAGATGCTATTTTCCACTATATATTCGGCTGTAATGAGCTAATTTAATGTGTTAAAACAACAAAACAACTTTAAGAATGATTCAGTGATTCAAGCTGCATGGAAACTAAGAAAAATCAAGCATTGGTTTGTAAAATTATTCCAAAATTTTGTTTCACTAAGGAGTCATAGAGGCCTTATTCTTTAAAGTTCATTATTTGTAGTTGTGTGTTCACCTTTGCAGGGCTGGTTTTAAAAACAAACTTTTAAGCAGAAGGGCTTCACAGTGTCCTCTGCTCTTTACTGTCGCATTTCCTAGCACTTGAACTAACAGTGTAATTCCTCTGAGTTGAAGACTATTTGTTTTAGTTCTGTTTATTGAAATATTTATATAGTCAACAAACATTTCTGCCTTGGGATGTTCTAACATATTAAGAGATTGCTGCAGAAGTAGAGCAATGAAAGGAGATGAAGATGTAGCAATGAAGATAGAATAAAAACCTGAAGAATCTGTTATCATGAAAGCCAAGAGAGACAAAACCTTCTGGAAAGCAAAGCTTGTTAATACTAACTGCTGCTGTTATGCCAGATAAAAGGGGAACACAGAAGTGTTCATTAGATTTTACAACCTATATACTGTTAGTGACTGTAAAAAAGGACAAAGACAATTTAATGCTATCCATTAATAGGAATGATGGATTTTAGAAAGATTTGGAATAAATAAAGGATCTCAGTCATGAAATTGCTAATTGGAGAGGCCTTCAGGAGTAAACTTCATCCACTCTGTACTGTCTTTCTGAATTTAGCACTATTACCTTACTTAGTTGTACTAATATGTATTGCCGTACTAAAAGTGAGTTAGTGTCTATAAGTGCATTTGCATTTGAATCTATCATTTATAAAGAACAAAAATAAGTTTATATTTATAATAATATTAATGATTTGTCTGTAACACTTTTAATTCTTTTATAAAATTCATGGTACAGAAAATACAAGTTCAAAAACTGAAAAAAAAAAAGAAAATGACCTAAGAATTAATCATCCAGTATTAGTGCATTAATTCTTCCTTCAGAGATTTTTTTCCCTTCAGGAAGTAAATAAAAGGCATTCAAATATCTATTTCTTGAATTCTAATTTTATATTATTTTAAAGATATAGAATCCAAAAATTATTGCATTTACTTATTAATAGATCTTCAAAATTTCTCCATTTGGCCAAGCATTTTTGGTTCAGACCCTCATGATGGCTGTCTTAGGGAAAGAGAATATATATATATACCAAAAGGCTATAGACATGAAGACACAGCTCCCAGCCAGTTCCCTAATAATTTCACATAAAATGAAAGGTTGTTGAAAAGTTGCTAGGTTTCTGGGTAGGATGATTTACTAGTTACTTAAAAAATAAACTGTTAAAGACTAATAATGAGATATTAATTACCCATTGAAATATCACTAACTTTAGGCTTTCCACCATAGACAAGTATTTTAAGATTGATATCCTTTGATCTTCAACATTCCTGACGCCTGTAATGGCCATGGCTTGCTGAACCATCAAAACCAGAGGGATCAGAACTGGCCAACAGGTAGACTACTCTGTGCACAACATTTCTGTGTACAGAAAAAGAGAAATGCATGAACTTCTAGATTCTCTAAGCTTCTCCATTTCATAGCCTATTTGTTACAGCTATGTTGAGTGCTAACAGGACTGATATAAGTCCTTTCCATAGGTTTTTTATTTGAGGACCAAAGAACATAAGAATGCCTTAGTAATTATAATATTAGCTTCCAAATATTTGCAAATATAATATATTCTATGAGGTTTTGAAAGGACTTTATGTAAAATTAATAGTTTTCCTCAAAATTAGATTTTACCATGCCCTTTTCTAAGATGAAGAAACTGAGGTTCACAATATTAAAATAACTTGCCTGAGGTCCAGAAAGTGTAAGACACAGAACAAGATTTGGAAGCAAGTCTCCTTGTCTCCAAAGCTCACTGTACCATGATGAATTTTTTCATACATTTCTATCATCAGTACAGATGCTCAGCAAAATACAATCAGATCCCAAAAGGAAAGAGAACATTTAAAAAAGAATTGCTTTTGTGATAGAGCATATATCCCAATTTCTTCTTTTATGCCAGAAAACAGATTTTTTTTTGGTAATATTATAGTTTCTGAAGCACAGTGTCATGGGGATATAGAAGAAATTCATTTCCTCTTCTTCCTTGGTAAACAGACAGACTGCACTTCTCTTACAGTTAAGTGGCTATGTGATTGAGTTTCACTAGAAGGAATCTACATGTCCAGCACTGATTCACTAAACATTTTCAAGCACAGTTTCCTGGCTCTTCCCCTTGCTACTTGTTGCAGACAAGCATAGAAATTTTGAATGTCACACATTAAAGATATTAAAATAACAACAGGAGTCTGACATAGTGTTGTGCTTTTGCCCTGGAACTTGGAAGGCTAACATGAAAGGATCATTGCAACCCAGGAATTCCAGATCAGTTGGGCAACATCTCTGGACCCTGTGTCTGAAAACAAACAAACACAAAAACCTGGATTCCTATATCGTCACTTAGATGAGATAGGCCAATGGATCAAGAATACAGTTTTTTGTATATTACAAGTGCAAAATGTAAATATGTAGTGTTATGTCTTGTATCTAGATGTCCTGTAAAGCCTCATGTGGCCATAGGTGGATGACCTTTTCAGAGGTAGCTGGATATACAGTGTGTGACGCTGAGATTAATTCATGGTGCAGTACTAGGATTAAGGGTGCCACATCCTGGGTATGAGTGTTACCTGCACTAAGGGTGGGTAACCTGGATGGAATATAAGGGACTTATATTCTGATTCTTCACTACTTTGATGCTTTGTTGCCTTCTTCCTGCCATGAGCTGTTTCTCCTCTGTGATGCCCCTCTGCCATGCCACCCTGCCATGCCACCCTGCCATTCCACCCTGCCTTGGAGCCAGACAGCTATGAATTGAAGCCTCTACAAACTTTGAGGTACAATAAACCTTTCTTCCTTTAACTTTAGGTGTTGGGTATTCTGCCTCAGTAATCTACATGTCTAAAACATGTGTATTGTTAGGGGTCATTATACATCTTTTGACTGATTTGTATAGCAGTTCAAGTAACAATAAACTAACAAATCTACCTATTATGCTCTAACCTATATAAACAATCTTGGGCTCGGGATTTAGCTCAGTTGCACTGAGCCTGCCTTGTAAGCACAAGGTCCTGAGCTCAATCTCCAGTACTGAAAAAAAATAAAAGTTAGCTTAACAATCTCAAGCCAAGGTAAAGAAGAAAGAGGACATGAACAGATTTTCAGAATAAATCAAAAGGCCCTGCTACTTCCTAAGGAAATCAGCAAATGATTGAGGAAAACTCCCCAAGCTATTAATATAATGCATGCCAAAAAAATAATTTCAGTAACCCTTCACATTTATACCTTTCGTAGGGTTTTTCACTTTTTCTGTCCAGTTGTTCTCCTAATTAACTTAGAAAGCTTTTAAAAACTTCACTCAAAATTTTTAGACAAATATTTTCAAGAGACACTAAGATGGTATTGTGGGGGTTTTTTTCAATTTTACATGAATTTTATCTCTGGATCTTAGGTCCTCATGGTAAACATTCATTCATTTTGTTCCTCTATCTTCAATTGAAGAAGACAAGAAACATTGCCTTGAATAGGTGCACAACTATAAAGAAGGTATAGATCTTTATACAAATCTTAACACAATGCAAGTGATTATAACCCTGGGCCTACAAGATGCTTATTAGCCATTGTCTTATTCAGGTATAACAAAATGAAACTAAGTTTGGATTTAATGATCCTGAGTTTAAATTTTGACTTTCTACTCATAAACCGTATGAGCTTGAGCAAATTACTTATTCTCCAAACCTCAGATTCATCATTTGAAAACTTATTATAGGAAATGGTCTTTTTCATTTGGTGAGGATCAAGCTAGGATCAAATTTGTGTCTTCAGCACTGACTGACTTTGAGTAAAAAATTCAGAAGTTTCTATCCCAGACACTATCTCATTAGCTCTTTGTTGTTGTTGTTGTTGTTGTTGTTGTTGTTGTTGTTGTTTTGGTACCAGGGATCGAACTCCGGACTTGCTGCTTGCGCAGCAGGTGCCAGAACCACTGAGCTAAATCCCTGGCCCTCATTAGCTCTTTTTTATGGAAAGAGTTTTGTTTTTTCTATTCAACTGCCAGAATCATGCCCTTTGAGAACTTCAGCCTTTTGCCACCAATCAGATCTAAGCTAAACTAATGGAGAAAATATTAGTAGTTTTAGTAAGATGGATTTAAAAAGAGATACAAAGAATGTCTGATCACTTACGAGAGATGCTTAGCATGATTGAGACAAATTTATGGGTATTTTGTTCTAAAGAACGTAAGAATTCTTAGTCCTCTCTATAGAGCCTAGAGGATGCCAAGAATCAAAGTTGCTCCTCCCTGCTCTAGTTCCAACTAAAGGAAAAGAAGATGAAAGGAGATGATAGAGAATCAACTCTGGGAAAAGAGCAGAGGAAACAGTTTACAGAGGTGTTTTAGATAATGGGAACAGCAAAACAGAAAATCAAGAAGCAATCAGGAAAGAAGGATTCCTTGTTTCTCATCCAAAGGGAATGATGGATAATTTTATGAACTGACACATGACTAGTTGGGAGAGGCAAATAAATTTATTGAACATGTGATTTCCTTCCTGGAAAGGGGATAGATCTTTCCAATTTAATATTACAGGCACAGCTTTGTTCTTAAATATTTTTACAAAAGAACAATTGTTACCTCTATATAATACAAAATAAAGAGAGCTGGTCTGCTTTAAACTACGGGTAGAAAGATGCAGGGAATCAATTATCAACATCTTCAGGATGCTTAGGACTGCAAGGGGAAGAGATAGAGAAAAGGAATTTTCTTATAGGTTCATTCAATTAAAACATATGCTGCTATCATCGTGCTTTTTTTTTTAAAAAAAAGGAGCACAGCATAGAACATTTCAGAAATGTTCTTTTTCTTTCTTCTTGAACATTTTAATTCTTGTTAATTCTTAGGGCCGGGGATTTAGCTTAGTGGTTTTGCCACCTGCCTCGCAAGCCCAAGGACCCAAGTTCGATCCCCGGTACCAAAAAATATATATAATAATAATAATGATAATAACAATTCTTGTTAATTCTTTTGAAAGATATCGTATAGTTTAAAAAAATGTGTACAAGATCAATATTTTTGTGAGTTAATGGTTTTTGTTGTTTTTTAAAGTAATGCTAATTTGACTGTCAACATACATAATTTCAATTCCTACTTCATTTTTCTATAGCTCAAATTCATGTCACATTTCTCTAAGAATTTCAAAAAGAGGACTAAAATCATAGTTAAAACTGATAGAAAGATATATCTTCTCTTTTATGATGTTTAATAGGAGGTATTATATTTAACAAAATGCATGGGCTCTATGATTAGAACACTTGGGCTCCAATTCTAGCTCCACCACCTGTGATATTTGGAAATTATAAAGTTTCCTACTGGCAAAGAAGAAGAAATGATCCATGCTTGTTTATTCATTCATTTTTACATCAAATGTCAGAATTTGTACCATTTACTCAATACTGTGATAGATACTATTGCTGGAGCAGAACAAAGTTGAAATCCTGATACTGCCCAACTTCAAGACTTACTATAAAGGTATAATAATCAACAAGTTTGTTCTTGTGAGAGAATAGGCAAAGAGATCAATGAAAAAATAACAAGACAGAAGTAGACCTACAAAAATATAGTCAACTGATCTTTGGCAAAGGATAAAAGGTAATGGAGGAAAACAATAGTTGTTTTAACAAGTTGTACTAAAAGAATTCCACATGTACATTCTAAAAAATGAATCTAGATATAGAACTTTCACACCTGAAGGAGAGACTACACTAGATACATCACAGATCTAAACGTAGAATGCAAAGGTCCTAGAAGATAACAGGAAAAAAACTAGATATCCTTAGGTTTGTTGGTCAGTGTTTAAATATCAAAGGAATGATGGATGAAAGAAAGGATTGATAATCTGGGCTTCATTAAAATTTAAAAATTGTGCTTTATAAGAGATTTTAAGAGAATAAAAATACAAGCTATAGACTGGGGAAATATTTGCAAAAAACATACTTGATAAATGATTACTATCAAAAATATACAAAGAATTCCTATAATTCAACATTGAGAGAACAAATAATCATATTTAAAAATGAGCCCCAGATCTTAACACACAATTCATCAAAAAAGATAACACAGATGGAAAACAAGCATGTGAAAACGTGCACCACATCTAACGTCATCAATGAAATTCCAAGTAAAACAATGAGATACCACCGCACACCTATTAGGTCACAATGTAGAACTCTTATAATACCAAATGTTGGTAAGGATGTGGAAGAAGAGGAACTCTTATCATCGTTGATGAGAATGCAAAATGGTATTGCCATTATGGAAGACAGCTTGTGCATCAGATAGTGCCTATTAGAGAAACAGATTTAATGGATGATATACAAACATATAAGGATTTACTAGATAGGCTTGCAATGGCCACACACAGTGTCAGGTGTGGAAAAGTGCAAAGGGGCTGTCTGTCTGTATGCTGGAGATTCGAAGATCCAGTTGAGGACCTGGAACTCACTCACTGTAGTAATCTGTGTGAATTTGTATCAGGAGGCCAAATGGTCTGTGCTGGAAGGCTCTGCACAGAAAGGCAGGAGACAATGTACACGTACTGGTGCTCTCTGAAGAAACAGAAGGGAGCCTTCCTTCTTTGTTTCTCTTTCATTCCATTCAGGCGACAAGCCTGTTGGTCACTGCCACTCACACTCAGACTCAGGGTGGGTCTTCTGTTTTCAGTAAATCCCTTCAGCCACACCCATAACTAAAGGGATCCAATTTAGTTGAGTGTTTCTTACTCAAGTGGACACAATCAGTTAACTATTACAGGTTGGTATTTATTTTTGTAAATAAAATTAAACATACATTTAGAATAAAATCCAGCAATCATACTCCTTGTTATTTATCCAAAGAAAGTGAAAACCTATGTCCATGTAAAAACCTACATGCAAATTTTGATGGCAGCTTCATTCATAATTGGCAAAACTTAGAAGCAAACAAGATGTCCTTAGTAGGTGAATGGATAAACTGTAGTATCCAGATAGTAGAATATTTGTGTTAAAAATAAATGAACGCTGCACAAGCACAAGGACCTGAATTCGATCCCCGGTACCAAAATAAATAAATAAATAAATAAATAAATAAATTTTAAAAAATGAACCACCAAGCCACAGAAAGATGTGGAAGAATACAAAAACACAGTAAAGATGAAAAAGCCATTCTGAAGCTATTACATACTGTATGATTCTCAGTATATGACATTCTGGAAAAGGCAAAACTATGGAAATGGTAAAAAAATCAGAGGGTGCCACAAGTTAGATCAGAAAGGGATGAACAGGCATATCACAAAAAATTTTTAGGGCTGTTAAACTATTCTGTATGTTACTGAAATGGTGGAAATATTTTAAATTTGTCAAAATCTATAGAAGGTATAACAGTAAGAGTTAAAGCTAATGTTAATTACTGACTTTGGCTGAAAAATGTGCTAGTATAAAAGCTGTATTCCACTAATAATGGATGTTGATGCTAGGGGATGCTACACAAGTTTGAGGTCAGGAGATATTTGTAATATATTCAAATCTTCTATTCAATATTGCTGTGCACCTCAAACCCTCAAATCTATGTACTTTCGATATATACCCAGTCCTGTAGGATGGCTACATCATACAAAAGTTATATTTTCAACTTCATGAGGACCCTCTAGACTGTTTTTAATGACTATACTGATTTATATTCCTACAAAACATGCAAGAGTTCACATTTATTTGCAGTCTCATCAGGACTTCTAAAAATTTTGTCTCTTTTATAATAGCCATTTTCACTAGGATTTTGATAGTGCAATGTGATTTCCATTTGCCAAATGGAAATTAAATCAGTATGTTGAAGAAACAGTTGTAGTCCTATATATACTGCAGTAGTATCAAAATAGCTGAGATACAGAATCGACCTAAGTGTTCATCAAGGGATGAATAGACAAAAAAAGTACAATATATATATATGCACAATGGAATGTCATTCAGCCATAAGAAAACTTGAAATATTCTCTTTGCAACAGCATCAATGGATCCAGAAAATATATGTTAAGTAAAATAAGTGAGGGATAGAAAGACATATACCATAAGATCTCATTCATATTGGAATCTAAATGCTGATCTCATAGAAGTTGAGATAGAATAGTGGATACTAGAAGCTACGGAGAGTATGGGAGAAGAAAGATGGGAAAGAGGTTGGTTCGGGGATACAATGTTATAGTTAAATGGGGGGAATAGGTTCTGGTGGTCTAGTGTAGAGCAAGGTGAATATAATCAACAATAACAGATGGTTTATTTCAAAACAAATAGAGAGAATTTTGAATGTTCTTACCACAGAGGATTATAAACGTTAAATGTGATGGATATGCTAATTACCTTGATCATTAATCAAGGTAAACATGAATTGAAACATCACATTTTATATCATAAATTATGTGTCAGCTTAAAACTTTTAAAAAGTCTATTTCAAAAAGAAAATAGGAAGCCATGGGAGACAGTGCACTTCCCTCTCTTAATGTGCTTTTGTCTACCTATGAAAGACTAGAATTGCTGTAACTTTCTTTTGCCCATGAGGGGAGGTTTAGAATTGGGAGTGACAGAGCAGAAAGATGAGAAGTATTGGGGTTCTTAGTGATATTATGAGCCAGAAAATTATCCCTGGACTTTGGACTTCTGTACTGTCATATAATAAACTCTTGATGTTTATGCAAGAAACCTCTAGTATTTCATATGTCCATTGTAAAATTATCAGTGGAGGGGGAGGATGGTGATGAAAAAATGAATATAGGCAATATAGTATAGAGTAATGAATAAAAATTGTAAAAATTTAGGTCTATTCACCATTACCTTTAACTAAGTAAAGATTTCTGATATTAGATTCTAAGATAACCTTTAAAATGGAACATTTTGACTTTATTGTGGCTATAGCTCTAATATGGATTCTTTTTTTTTTTCTTAATTCTTTTATTGGTACATTGTAGGTATACAACACAATTACATTTCTCATGGGGAACTGTACCTTTACATAACGCATCTTGGTTCTTATTTTTTCCCCATTCCTAGCCCTCCCTTCACCCCCTCCACCCTTCCCTATTTACAAAGACTTTATTTCCATTTTTTCCATTTCTCAGCATTTTTCCTTTCCCTTCTTTCCTTTCCCCTACCCCTCCCACTGCCCCTACCCCTTTGGACCTTTTCTACCTATTTTACATTATCAATTATTCATCCTAATCATTGGTACATTTTAGGTATACAATATAATGACATTCATCATTGGAAATTTGCACCTTTACATAGTCTCTCTTGGTTCTTATTTTTCACCCTTGCCCAGCCTTCCCTTCAACCCCTCCATCCCTCCCTATTTACAAAGATTTTGTTCCTATTTTTCCATTTTCTCATATTAATCCCATTTCCTTCTATCCTCTCCCCTATCCCTCCCACTTCCTTTCCCTTTGCCCCTTTTCTTCCTATTTCACATTACCTATTATACATTTAGTCCTTATTTACGCTTTCAGTTTCTCACACCAGAGAAACTATTCGATATTTATTCATGTGTGTCCTATTTATTTCACTTAAGAGTATGGCTTCAATGTGCATCCACATAGCTATAAATGTCTCCAATTTCTCATTTTTTATGGCTGAGTAGTACTCCATTTTCTTAAAAAACCACATTTTCTTTATCCAGTCTCCAGTTAGTGGGCATCTGGCCTGTTTCCAAGTTTTAGCTATTACAAACTGTGCTGCTATGAACATGCGCGCACATATATCACTGTGGTATGATTCTTTTAATTCTTTGGGGAAGATCTCCAGCAGTGGAATAGCAGGGTCGAATGGGACTTCCAGTCCTAGTTCTTTGAGGTATCTCCATACTGATTTCCACAGTGCTTGCACCAGTCTACACTCCCACCAGCAGTGGAGCAGGGTTCCTCTTTCCCCACAACCCTGCCAGCATTTGTTATTGGTTGATTTCATGATAGCAGCCATTCTTTCTGGAGTGAAGTGGAATCTCAGCATTGTTTTCATTTGCATCTCTCGAATGACCAGTGATGTTGAACATTTTTTCATATATTTATTTGCTATTTCTACTTCTTTGTCTGAGAAATGTCTGTTCATTTCAGATGCCCATTTTTGAATTGGGTCTTTAAATTTGGGAGGTCTGATCTTTTTAAGTTCTTTATAGATTCAAGATAGTAGACCTTTGTCTGAGGAAGAGCAGGTGAAGAATTTTTTCCCACATTGTGGGTTGTCTCTTCACACTGCTGGTGGTTTCTCCTGCTGTGCAGAAGACTTTTAATAAGAAGAGATCCCACTTGTTGATTGTTTGTGCTAGTTCATGGGCAACTGAGGTTTTGTTCATAAAATCTTTTCCTACACCGATGTCTTCAAGGGTTCTACCTAACCTCTGTTCCAACTGGTTCAGAGTTTCTATTTTAATATTTAGATCTTTAATCCATTTTGATTTTAGTTTAGTGCATGGTGAGAGATACAGGTCTAGTTTTAATCTTTGGCAAGTTGAAGCCCAATTTTTCCAGCACCATTTATTAAAGAGGCTATCTTTCCTCCAGTGAGGGTGTTTGGCTCCTTTATCGAAGATGAGATGGCTGAGTGTGTCTGGCGTTGTTTCTGCATCTTCTAATCTGTTCCACTGGTCCTCAAGTCTGTTTCTTTGCCAGTACCATGCTGTTTTTTTTTTATCACACTAGCTTTGTAGTAGAGTTGCAGGTTTGGGATTTTGATACCCCCTGCCATGTCTCTGTTACCTAGAATTGTTTTTGCTATTCTGGATCTCTTCTTGCTCCAAATGAATTTTTGGATTGTTTTCTCAAGGTCCATGAAGTATGCTGCTGGGATCTCAATTGGAATTGCATTAAATCTATATAGCAGTTTTGGAAGTATGGCTATTTTCACTATATTAATCCTTCCTACCCAGGAGCAGGGGATGTCTGTCCATTTTCTGATATCATCTTCAAACTCTCTTTTTAGAGTGCCATAGTTTTCAGAGAAGAGGTTTTTGATTTATTTCATTAGGTTGATTCCTAAGTATTTCAATTTTTTGAATGCTATTGTGAAAGGAATTATTTGCCCTATTTCTCTCTCAGTGAGTCTGTCATTCATGTAGAGGAAAGCTATTGAATTTTTGGGTTGTCCTTGTAAGCAGCTACTTGACTGAATTTGGTTATTAAGTCTAGAAGACTTTTGGTGGAGTTCCTGGGGTCTTCTATATAGAGTATCATGTCATCTGCAAATAATGACAATTTGATTTCTTCATTACCTATCTTTATTACTTTTATTTCTTTCTCTTGTCTAATTGCCGTGGCTAATGTTTCCAGAACTATATATATATATATATATATATATATATATTTTTTTTTGGTACTGGGGATCGAACTCAGGACCTTGTGCTTGCGAGACAGGGAACAGCACCACTGAGCTAAATCCCCGGCTCCAGAACTATATTGAACAGGAGTGAAGATAGTGGACATCCTTGTCTTGTTCTTGATTTTAGTGTGAAGGATTTCAGTTTTTGACCATTCAGTATGATATTCGCTGTTGGTTTTTCATAGATGGCTCCTATCAGTTTGAGGTAGAGACCATCTATTCCAATTTTTTGTAGAGTTTTTATCATAAATGCATGTTGGATTTTGTCAAATACTTTTTCTGCATCTATGGAGATAATCATATGGTTTTTGTCCTTGGCTCTATTGATATAGTGTATTACATTGATTGATTTGCGTATATTGAACCATCCCTGCATCCCTGGGATGAATCCCACTTGATCAGGGTGTGTGATCTTCTTGATGATCTTCTGCATTCTGTTTGCCATTATCTTATTAAGGATTTTTGCATCTATGTTCATTAGTGAGATTGGTCTATAGTTCTCTTTTTCGGTTGGGTTTTCTCTGCTTTGGGGATCAAGGTGATCCTTGCTTCCAGGAATGAATTTGGGAGTATTGCTTCCCTTTCAATTTCATTGAAGAGTTTAAACAGTAGTGGCAGCAGTTCCTCTCTAAATGTCTTGTAGAATTCAACAGTGAAGGCATCAGGGCTCGGGCTTTTCTTAGTTGATAAGTTTTTAATTACATTTTCAATTTCTTTGGTTGATATTGGGTTGTTCAGAATTTTTAGGTCTTCTTCGTTCAATTTTGGTAATCCATATGTGTCTAGGAATCTGTCCATTTCTTCTGTGTTGTCCATCTTATTGGCGTATAGTTTCTGGAAGTAGGTATTGATGATCCTCTGGATTTCTGCTGGGTCTGTTGTAATTTCACCCTTTTCATTCCTAATTGCATGGATTTGGGCCTTTTCTTTCCTTTTTCTGACAAGGTTGGCTAAAGGTTTGTCAATTTTGTTGATTCTTTCAAAGAACCAACTCTTGGCTTCATTGATTTTTTGTATCATTCTCTTAGTCTCCATTGTATTGATTTCTCCTCTGATCTTTAAAATTTCCTCCCTTGTATGAGCTTTGGGGTTCTCCTGCTCTTCTTTTTCTAGAAGCTTGAGGTTCAGTATGAGGTTGTTTAAATGGGCTCGTTCTATTTTCCTAATATGCATACTCACTGCTATGAATTTCCCTCATAAAACTGCTTTCATTGTGTCTCATAGATTCCGATATGTGGTATTGTCATTGTCATTTAATTGAAGGAACTGTCTGATTTCTTCTTTAATTTCCTCTGTGACCCATTGGTTATTCAGAAGTGTGTTGTTCAATTTCCATGTGTTTATGACATTTTTTGAGTTTCTTTTGCTATGGATCTCCAATTTCATCGCACTATGGTCTGATAATATACAGGGGATAACTTCAATTCCTTTGCACTTAGTTAAACATGTTCTATGTGTGAGTATGTGGTCTATTTTGGAGAATGACCCATGTGCAGCTGAGAAGAATGTGTATTCTGATTTTGTGGGGTGGAAGACTCTGTAAACATCTGTTAAGTTCATTTGTTCAAGAGTTTGATTGAGTTCTAGTATTTCATTACTTATTTTTTCTCTAGTTGATCTATCTATTTGTGACAGTGGGGTGTTGAGGTCCCCCACTACAATTGTATTAGTGCATATATGACTTTACATGTCCATTAGTATTTGTTTTATATAGTTAGGCACACTAGTGTTTGGTGCATAGATATTTATGATTGTCATCTCTTCCTCTTGGATTCTTCCCTTTACAAGGATGTAGTGTCCTTCTTCGTCTCTCTTAATCAGTGTTGGTTTGAAATCTACTTGATCTGCAAAGAGGATAGCTACTCCTGCTTTTTTTTGGGTTCCTGTCACATGGAGTATTGTTTTCCACCCTTTAACTTTCAGTCTATGAGTTTCCTTTAGAATGAAGTGTATTTCTTGTATGCAGCATATTGTTGGATTTTGCTTCTCGACCCATTCTGGCAGTCTATTTCTTTTGATTGGTGAGTTGAGACCATTAACATTGATGGTTATAACTGAAACGCATTGACTTGTTATTGTCATGACTTTTTCTTTTTGTTGGGTTCTCCCCCTTTACATTTAATTTCTTGTCATGCCAGATGGGTTCATTCTGCTTTGCTTCCTGGGGTTGTGACCTCAATGTCTGTTCCTAGGATATTGTGTAAAATTCTTTGGAGTGCTGGTTTGGTATTCACAAAGTTCCTAAGGTGCTCTTTGGCATGAAAGTATCTTATTTCTCCATCCATTTTGAAAGATAGTTTTGCAGGGTACATCAATCTGGGTTGGAGGCTGTTTTCTTTTAGGGCTTGGAATATGTCACTCCAAGCTCTTCTTGCCTTGATGGTTTGTGTTGAGAAGTCTGCTGTGATTCTGATGGGCTTTCCTTTGTATGTGATTTGTTTCTTTTCTCTGACTGCTTGGAGAACTTTGTTCTTCTGTTGTGTTTCTGGAATCTTAACAATTATATGCCTACGTGTAGGTTCTTTTTTTTTTTTTTTTTGATCAAGACTATTTGGAGTCCTATATGCCTCACTTATCTGTATGTCAAGCTCTTTTCCCATACTTGGGAAGTTTTCTGCCATTATTTCTGTGAGGAGATTTTTTTATGTCATCTGCACTCTCTCCTGTTTCTTCATTGAGCCCAATTAGTCTTATGTTATTCTTCTTTGCATCACCTAGCAGCTGCTGGATTGATTTCTCATGTTCCCTTATAATTTTGAAGCAATTTTTCTTTTCCTGGTCACTAATTGCAATCTTATCTTCTATATCTGAAATTCTGTCCTCACATTGGCTCATTCTGCTGTGTAGACTTTCAGCGGAGTTTTTCATGTCCTGAAAATCTATTTGCATCTGTTTTATGGATTCCATTTGTTTCTTATGTTGGGATTCCATCATGTTCCTGAGCTCCTCTCTAGATTTATTAATCATGTCTTGCACTAGGGGCACAATTTCTCCTGTTATCTGAGAAATTATTTCTGATTTCATTTTTTCCAGATCCCTTTTTGTTGCCAGTTCAGTGGGTCCAGGTGGTTGAGTATCAGAGTGTTCCATCTCATTTCCCTTTGGGGTTGCTCTAGGTGATCTGGAAGTCTGGTTTTGAGACTTATTTTTGTGTTTTCTCATTTCAACTGGGGCAGGGGCCTCTTAGGGCCTGCACAGATTACCTCCTCTGAGCTGGGAGAGGTGGGACAGGGGCTGGGAGCAGAGGTAGGGATGGTGACCCAAAAGCCCTTTCCTGTGGGCTGGGAGCAGTGGGAGGGTTGGTGGGTGGGAAGCCCCTTCCTCTGGACCAGGAGCAGTGAGATGGGGGCTCAGAAGCCCCTACCTCTGGGCCAGGAGCAGTGGGAGGGATGGTGTCCCCAAAACCCCTTCCTCTGGTCCAGGAGCAGCAGGACAGAAGGTGGTCCAAAAGCCCTTGCCTCTGGGCTGGTAGCAGCGGGAGGGATGGTGACTAGGAAGCCCCTTCCTCTGGACCAGGAGCAGTGGGATGGCGGCTCAGAAGCCCCTACCTCTGGGCCGGGAGCAGCAGGACTCAGTACCTTGGTCTGGTGGTCTGGTGTCTTCTGCATCTTTGTAGTGTGGAACCAGGTGGCTGCCTGTCTGCAGTGGGCTGATTCAGCATGTTCCAGAGGACTGGGGACCTCGGTAGGGTGTGGGCAGACCTGCCTGTCTGCAGCGGGGTGATTCGGCATCTTCAGCACAACTCGGGACCTCGGTAGGGTGTGCACAGACCTGCCTGTCTGCAGCAGCCTGATTTGGCATGTTCTGTGCGACTCAGGACCTCAGTAGGATGTGGGCAGACCTGCCTGTCTGCAGCGAGGTGATTCGGAGTCTTCCTCTAATATGGATTCTTAAAGTCTGATAAAAATTACTTGAAATAATCTACACTGCATACCTCAAGTAAATGAAAACAGCACTTGCACAAAGTTTCTCTCTCTCTCTCTCTCTCTCTCTCTCTCTCTCTCTATATATATATATATATATATACGTCGGTTATCTATTA
Source organism: Heterocephalus glaber (assembly GCF_053883595.1). Lineage (NCBI taxonomy): Eukaryota > Metazoa > Chordata > Mammalia > Rodentia > Bathyergidae > Heterocephalus > Heterocephalus glaber. The sequence continues at coordinate 80,720,225 of NW_028258315.1, read as the reverse complement.
GATACTGTCTGAATAAATATTACAAATAACATCTAGCAACTTCCATGGTCATGTTTTTCACATTTCTACTTAAGAGCATTCAATTCATTTCAGCATATGTTTAATTTATTTAGCACTTACTGATGGCCAGATACTAGTCTAGGTACTGCTGCATTTAAGAATCACAGTTAAGGTACCAAATCAAATAATTTTTATAAAGGCAAAGGACTTGTAATATTCATTATCAGACAGTCCAAAATATCCCTTGCCTATGCTTTTGAAGAGTTCATGCAAATGCATCATGCAATGCCAGATATCTCAGGGTTAATGATTTTGTGATTCAAAGTCTGGGTCTGTATTCCATGAAGATGGATATAATCACTGCCATAAATTGATGAGTTATGCATAAAGCTACAGTGACAAACAAGGCCACAAGCCATCACAGGACCCTGAAATTACTGATGTACTACTGAACCATCAGTGAGTGAAAGAGCAGGTGGCCCTCGCCCTGTAGGCTGCAGCTCTAAATCTTCCCAATGGACTGGGAAATAAGTATTTCACCATTTAACATGAGCAGAGGAAGTCACTTCATCACTGGCCTGTTCAATGAACTGCTGACACAAAAAACTTTTCCTCACTTAGAAAACCACAAGTACTAAGCAACTGCCTAACAGTTGGAAAATGCCTTTTTTGGTTTTGTTTTGATTTTTTGTCCATGTTAATTGTCCAACTTGAAAATAAAGGCCAATTCTCTTCGAAGAGCTTTGGAAGCATTCAGCATTTGAACTCCAGTCATTTTCCACTAACACTATGGAAGTAAACCCTTGGCAAATCTGCCAGTGGCACATATATTTATTTATAACTATAGTTGTGTATCCACATAATGATCCACTACATATCACTCAAATGCCAACTGTCTGATACCTGAACAACAATTCACTGGATAACATTTTCAAAATAATGTTAGGTCAAACCCATATTTATTACATAAAATCTTGTGGCTTAAAATTAGAAAGGAAGAAAGAGAAAACCCAGAATCAACCTGTCAGTTACTAAACTATAAATTTCTCCCAGAATTAATTTATATCATCTATCTATACTTTAAGACTAATTTAATTAATAAGAATGTTTAAACCTCTCCTGGAAGGACACATTAGCCTAAAATAAAGAATACACTGGCAGAATCCAATTAATAGTCAATTATATTATTGAGGAAAAAAAAGAAATATTGGCCTAACTTAGCTTCCAGCAAGTTTAGTGTTTCTGTCTTAATATTTAGATCTTTAATCCACTTTGATCTTAGTTTAGTGCATGGTGATAGGTATGGGTCAAGTTTTAATCTTTGGCAGGTTGAAATCCAGTTTTTCCAACATCATTTATTACATAGACTATCTTTCCTCCAATGAGGGTGGTTGGTTCCTTTGTCAAAGATGAGGTGGCTGAGTATGTTTGAAGTTGTTTCTGCATCTTCTAATCTATTCCACTGTTCCTCACATGTTTTCCTTTGCCAGTACCACACTGTTTTTATCACAGTAGCTTTGTAGTATAGTTTCAAGTTGGGGATTGTGATACCCCCAGCCATGTCTCTGTTGCCTAGAATTGCTTTTGCTATTCTAGGTTTCTTCTGGTTCCAAATGAATATTTGGATTGTTTTCTCTAGTTCTGTGAAGTATATTGTTGGAATTTCAATTGGCATTGCATTAAATCTATATAGTAGTTTTGGAAGTATGGCCATTTTCACTATATTGGTTCTTCCTACCCAGGAACAAGGGATGTCTTTCCATTTTCTTATATCTTCCTTGATCTTCCTTTTTAGAGTGCTGCAGTTTTCAGTGTAGAGGCCTTTTGCTTCCTTTGTTAGGTTGATTTCTAGATATTTCTTTTTTTTTTTTTTTGGATGCTATTGTAAAAGGAATTGTTTCCTGAATTTCTCTCTCAGTGAGTCTGTTATTTGTATATAAGAAGGCTATAGTTTTTTGAATGTTGACCTTATATCCAGCTACTCTACTGAATCTGTTAATTAGGCCTAGAAGTCTTTTGACAGAATTTTTTGGGTCTTCTATGTAAAGTATCATATCATCAGCAAACAATGACAGTTTAACTTCTTCCTTTCCTACCTTTATTCCTTTTATTTCTTTCTCATTTCTAATTGCTGTGGCTAATGTTTCCAGATCATTATTGAACAGGTGTGGTGATAGTGGGCATTCTTGTCTTGTTCCTGATTTTAGCATGAAAGTTTTCAGTTTTTGACCATTTAGTATGATGTTGGCTGTTGGTTTTTCAGATATAGCCTTAATCAGGTTGAAATAAAGACCTTCTATTCCAATTTTCTGTAGCATATTTATCATGAATGGGTGTTGGATTTTTGTCAAATGCCTTTTCTGCATCTATTGAGATGATCATATGGGTTTTGTCCTTGGCTCTGTTAATATAATGTATTACATAGGGCCAGGGATTTAGCTCAGTGTTTTTGCCACCTGCTGAGCAAGCGCAAGGACCCGAGTTCAATCCCTGGTACAAAAAAAAAATATATATATATATATATATATATATATATATATATATATAGTGTATTACATTTATTGATTTACGAATATTGAACCATACTTGCATCCCTGGGATAAATCTGACTTGGTCAGGGTGTATGATCTTCTTGATGATGCTCTGAACTCTTGAAGACATGAACAAAACCTCAGTAGCATGGGAACTAGCACAATGAATCAACAACTGGGATCTCATCTTAATAAAAAGCTTCTGCACTGCAAGAGAAACCACCAACAGACCTAAGAGACAACCTACAATGCAGGAAAACAATTTTAGCAGCTGTAGCTCAGACACAGGTCAACTATCAAGAATATATAAAGAATTGAAAATAATCAGATCCCCCAAATTCAAAGACCCAATTCAAAAATGGGCCACTGAAATGAACAGACATTTCTCAGATGAAGAAGTAAAAGCAGCAAATAAATATATAAAAAAATGTTCAACATCACTGGTCATTCGAGAGATGCAGATGAGAACAACACTGAGATTCCACCTCACCCCACAAAGAATGGCTGCTATTAAGAAATCAACCAATAACAAATGCTGAAGGGGGTGTGGGGAGAAAGGAACCCTTCTCCATTTTTGGTGGGAGTGCAGACTGGTGCAACCACTGTGGAAATCAGTGTGGAGATACCTCCAAGAACTAGGGCTAGAGGTCCCATTTGACCCAGCTATTCCCCTGCTGGGTATCTTCCCAAAAGAATTAAAAGAATCATACCACAGTGATATATGTGCACCCATGTTTATAGCGGCACAGTTTGTAATAGCTAAAGCTTGGAAACAGCCCAAGTGCCCATGAACTGGAAACTGGATAAAGAAGATGTGATATTTTTATAAAATGGAGTACTACTCAGCCATAAAGAATGAGAAACTAGAGACATTTATAGCTAAATGGATGCATATGAGGCCATACTCTTAATTGAAATAAATAGGACACACATGTAAATGCCAAATAGTTTCTCTAGTGTGAGAAACTGAAAGTGTAAATAGGGAATAAAATAAATAATTGATAATTTGAAATAGGAAAAAGTCTAAAGGTGTAGGGGTGGTGGGAGGGGAAGAGGAAAGGAAAGAAGGGTAAGGAAAAATTATGAGAAAAGAAAAAAAATGGAAAGGAAATCTATGTAAATAGGGAAGGGTGGAGGGGGTGAAGGGTGCACAGTTAATGGGGAAAAAAATAAGAACCAAGTTGCATCATGTACAGGTACAAACACCCAATGATAAGTATAAACGTACTGTATACTTAAAATGTACCAATAAAAAATGAAAAAACAGAAAAAGGATTCCTGGTCACCTGCTCGGGACCCCTCCTGCCCCTCAGGAGCCTTCCTATCAATACATATCTTCCTATTTTTTTTTAAAAAAGAAATATTGGCTATCTAGTAATCTTTGTTACAATCACCTAACTTGGTATTTTGGGAAGATACTGAATATGGTAATTTTCCTATTATCATGTTAATACCAAACACAAGGAAGAGAAATTAACAGTGAATGTCTACTGTGAATCTGCTGCTTTGCTTATAATATCCCCCTTAATCTTCAGAGCCATCTTATATGATAGTATTATCATCTTTATTTTAGAAGTTAGAATCTGAGATTCATAGAAGTTTTTTTAAAAAGAACTTATTCAATAGCTTTGATCTAATTCCCTTAGCTTTTCAACCTCACAAAGGTGTAGCAAATAACCTGAAAATAACTCCTTTCTCACCTGAACTTGCATTGTGGACTACATGCAAAACAAACATTGGTCTTAGTGACTTATCAAGGTACCACTAGGACATTTGAACAGATTGCTCCATCAACACTCTAAGATATCTTCTATAGCAAGCTTAGTATAATACCCCCACCCAAATACCTAATAGATGGTGGTTCAGCTCTACACACACACACACACACACACAGAGACACCAAAGAAACAAACAAAACAACAAAAGTGGAACTAAGCTTAACTGTCATCAGCAGTGCATCACTTCCATGCTGACCAGAGAAGTAGGGAGCTGGAGTGATCCTTTTATTGCTAACTCCAATATGCACAGCTGGGCTGAGGGGACCTCTTTTCCTAAATTCTGTTGCCAAGCTGAATTTTATGATCTTTATTGGCAGATGATCAAATGCAAACTTTTAACTTACAGCCAAGTTATTTTACAGCAGCTGTTGGAAGAAGTCATTTAGAATGCAAATCTAGTCCTTAATCTATGGGAAAACTGTTGCAGTGATAGATGGCTTTCAAGCAATAGTTAAAAGACACTCATGATGCCCCCTAGTATTATGTAGGAAGAAAAATTTACCTGCAGTTTGTGTTTGTTTTCTTTCATGTAATTGTCCTTATTGAGGGGTATTGGAGACTCATGGAAAAGGAGTTCAAGTGTTTAAATCTGTCTTGATCCCCTTTTTTACACAAGTAAATTTGTGATCAAAGACAGATGTACAGACTACATTTCAGATGATGTCTTCTCAGTATATAGCTCAGTCCTATGAAGCACATGGCAATAAGGATGTAATAATTTGCTTAGAATTCTTAGTGATGCAAAGAAGTAGCCATGTCAAGTTATCACTGATGGTGCCCTTAAAGTATCATGTTACTATGGGCCTGAATTATCAATTGACATTGATAAAGTCTTTTTCTTATCTATTCATGTGTTAGCTTTCATAACTGTGAAAGAATAAATAAGCTAATCAGATTTTGAGAAGAAAAGTTTATATTAGCTCACAGTTTCAGAGATTTCAGTCCATGGTTGTGTGGCCTTGTTCCTTTGGTTCTGTGGCAGCACAGTACCTCATAGCAGGAACATGTGATGCAGGAGGTCTGTTTACTTCATAGTTGCCAAGAAGCAAAGAAGAGCAAGACAGAATGAAGGAGGGGTTCTAATATCCTTTTCAAGGTTACATCTCCCACTATGCCCTCTTGCCTAAAGAAATCAACCACCTCCCTATACCACCACAGGTTGGTTACTGCTAGGGCTTGGGGGATGTTTACACCCAAATTATAACAACAGTGACCTTCTAGAATGCCTAATACATTAAGAATAATTCAATATCTTCAATCCTCTTTTCTATAGTTGAATGAAATCTTAGAAAAATGCTTAGTTTTGATTATCGGGAATTTGTTTCCTGAAGGAACCTGAGATTGAGCAATATGAATGAAGCTCTTACTTCATGATAACTGCCAGAGTTAAGGCAACAGAAAAATGTTTCTGGCCGGGGATTTAGCTTAGTGGTTCTGCCACCTGCCCCCACAAGCGCAAGGATCCAAGTTCGATCCCTGGTACCAAAAAAGAAAAATGTTTCTGTCCCTGTTTTGTTAGGTATGGAGAATGGAGAATCATTAGTGTAGCATTTCAAATTCAATTCAAAGAATTATTAGAAAAAGAACAAGAGGAAATTGTTTTCTTTAGCAAAGGATCAGAAAAGAGAAGATTAGCCATTGGAGACTTTTTTACAGCTTGGCTTTTTATACAGCAGAGGAAAACGTATAGTATAAATATTTTAATTTTCAATATTAGTCTACAAACTCTCTTAACCCATGAGGTAACCCAAGGTCACTTTCATGTGGCTCGCTATTCCACAAGAGCCAATCTGAACAAAGGAAAACAAACGTACCATTAAATGGGCTCATTTGTAGGTCCTGCACTTCTCTGACCCTGTCTCATCACTGTTCATCAATAGTTTTCTTATGCACTAACTTAGGTGAGTCTGTGGCAGAAAGAGTAAGGTATCAGTTGGGACAAGGAAAGTATCTTGCATCCCTCACAATCATGACAGGAAGCTATGGCCAGGTCTACTATTGTTAATAAATACTCCACTATGTTCTACAAGATTAGGTACTGCTAAAGACCTTGATCTTAGAAATTATCTTGATGCTTAAAGAGTAACAATCTCTTTGGAAATAATGTATATTTCTCTTTGACTTTATCATTACCTTTGCTGACAATTGCAAATTTTTATCTCTGTGTTATTCACTGTAATGGAGACTCATACTTAATAGTAGGCTTGATGCTAAGATACCCAGAAAAGCCTACATTTACTGTAAAACCATCTACTGTCCATGGATAGCCCATATGTTATGATGTCAGGAAACAGTGTAAGCTCATTGGAAGGAGATGAAGATATTCATTCACCAAGGAAGAACTGGGACAAATAAGGTTTCTCCCATCAATCCAAAAACATCTCTATTTCATGGTATGGGGTATGGGCTAAAATTATTTGAACAGGAAAGAAGAGGAAGACAGAACTTGGAAAATATTGAAATGCCATAGAGCTTGGTTAAAAAAAAAGCTAAGATGTACATGACCAGTGAACACCAGCATATTCATTTTATCATTGGTTATGCATTAAATAAATATTTATAAGCATTATAAATAAAGCAATGCTGTAATACTTGAATAAAACAAAGGATCAAACATGCAAAAATCTTTGCCCTGAGAGAATTTATGTTCTAGTTGAAGGTGGGCAAAATTACAAGAAATAACTAAATTATGTAGTATACTGGAAAGATAATTAGTGCTTAGGAGAAAACCAGCAAGTAAGAAGATCTGGGTCTTTCGAAGAAGTAAAATATGCATAACTCTGACAAAGAAGTATGCCAGACAGGGAGAATTCACTGCAGTGCCCTAGAAGGAGAAGTGAACCTGGACCATTGGAGATATAGGAAAGGTATGGCCAGGACAAGAGTGTAAGAACTGAAGCATTTATATGGCAACACAATTTAGGAAATACTAAAAACTCAGTGTATTGGTCAGATTTCTTGTTGCTGGGCAGAACACCTGACACAACCTAAAGGAGGAGAGATTCAGTTTGGCTAATGATTTCAGAGGTTTCAGTTAGGGCAAATCAAACCTTGTTCTGAGGCAGAAACATCATAGTAGAAAGGCATGGAAGAGCAAAGTTGTTTAGTTCATGGCAGTCAGGAAGCAAAGTAGGGGGACAGCGCCAAGAGGGAGGAGCCAAGGATGAGATATATGGCCTCTATGTCCCACCCGACACACTCAGAAGTGTTCTTTACTAATTAATCTCCTGAGTGACTCCTAAGCCAGTCAAGTTGACAATTAAGCTGAACTATCATACTCAGTAATCAAGGTGAATAATATTCAGTAAAATATTTTAAATATTAAGATCAATGCAAAAAAGACCTCATGGTGAACAAACATCAAAATTTTAGGGCTGGGGATTTAGCTCAGTGGTGCTGCTGACCTCGCAAGTGCAAGGTCCTGAGTTCAATCCCTGGTATCAAAAAAAAAAAAAAATTTAAACAAAGACAGGATCTAACTCTGTATTTGCATAACCTGCTTCACTCATCTGGTTCCAATAATATTTTACTTTAAAAATAAGTGATTAGTCTTTGGGTCAAAGTTTGCCAATTTTATTTTTTTAATATTGCATTAAAATATTATTTGTCTAGACTACCATATTGTTTGGTAACCCTAGAAAGTTTGCAACTGATACCAGTGCTTACTTGTCTTACTCAATCACAGACCAATCAGGAGGCCAGTGTGGCAGGAGAGGAGGAGTGAGTGAGGATGATGAGGTCACAAAGGCTTCCAGCGGCCACACTCCCAAGGGCTGTGTGGCCATTCCAAGGACTTTTGTTTTTTTAATCTAAGTGAAACACAGCACTATTTGACATAATCTTGAATTAAATTTTTAAAATGATGAGTAAAAGGAGTAGAAGCAGAGAAAATGATTAAGAAGATATTTATAATACAGATGAGAAATGATGGTGGCTTAGACATGAAGACAGTGAGAAGTGGTCAGATTCTGCATCTGCTTTGGGGTTACATGTAATACAATTCGTGTAGGATTGGATCTAGTGTGTGAGATAGGATGAAAGGTGACTTCAGTATTTTTAGCCAGAGGAACAAGAAATATGGAGTTGCCATCATCAGAGGAATGCTACCTGTGGAGCAAATTCTGGAGGAGAAAGACATAGTTTATCGTTTTGAACATTTAAGTTCAGTATCTCTAGCTAATAAAGTGAAGATACTGAGTGAGGAGAAATATAACAGTTTGGATTTGTGGAAAGATTTCAGCTGGGGATACAAATGTGGTAGTCACCCAGAAATATACCAATAACTTATTATCTTCCCCAGTTCCAGATACTGAAGCATTTATTCTATGAACCTATTTTCAGAGAACATATTTCTTTATGAGATATGGTAGCTTGTATGACATGTCTTTGATCCTTTTACCATTCTCCAATGCCATAGGAGTCTGTTTCAAAACAAAAGAAAAAGTTTTGTACATGCAATGACCTTTGATAGAATCTGTGTTTTCACTGAGGTTTTAATTCTTAGCATTATTCAATTTAAAGATGGGCAACTTGTTTCATGTTAGAGGAGATGGCAAGGTCAAAATTTTAGTAACTGGATCCCACAACAAATATGTTACTTCCAAAATTTGAAGCAAATTTTCTGCCAACATACATGTAATGGAATTATATTGTGAAGTAAATATCTCCAGAAGGGAAAAGCTGAGAGAGGAAGAGAGTCTATTCCCTGAGTATTTATTTAAAATAAGGATATTTCATATGAAACTGTATAAAATGAATTGTAATAAAACTTTCAGCCAGGTTGCATGTTTTTAAAAATATACCAATATCTACTTATTTTAAGTTAACTTTCAAAGTTCAACATTAGGTTATACACTGCAGCCACTGTTTAAAAGAACCATTTAAAAGTGTGAAAATCAGATTGTGGGTTAACATGACAAGTTCAAATGGAAAATTATCTAACTTGTCTCTCTGGACTGAGAAGAGAAAAAATATTTTAACCTATTCTTCATGCCATGAGAAGATCCAGGGTGCTGATTACTAATAAGGAATAACAGAAATGGGTGCAACAAAATATTCAAGTTTATTTATTTATTTATTTTTCCGCTACTGGGGGTCGAGCTCACAACTTTGTGCTTGAGAGGCAGACATAGTTCCACTGAGCTAAATCCTCAGCCCTCTTGTTTATTTTTAAACCTGCATAGTGACAAAGCACTGCTTAAAAAACTGATCAACTATGGAGCTGGGGATTTAGCTCAGTGATTCTGCCACCAGCCTCACAAGTGCAAGGTCCCGAGTTTGATCCCTGGTACCCAAAAGAACTCCCACAAAACACCTGATCAACTCTGACCCTGGGAGTATTCAAGACCACAGAGATATCAGTGAACATGTCTGAGCTTCCAACTCAGCTTTTCTAAGCACTGAAATCCCACCTAGTGTTGTGTGGTTTATATATTTCTATAAATATCACTTTCTCATTAATTGATGTCATTTGCCCTAGTTTTGTTTCACAGATTAAAATACAAACCATTAATATCTAAGTGCCAGTACTGAATGAAAATAAAGAGCTCTCTTTGTTGACCTATTTATTTCACTAAGAAATAGAGATATTTCAGTGTCATAATAAGTGCAATCATACAAGAAATTTTAGGTTTTTATGATTAAACCTTTAATAGAAACACATGATTTCTAATCAAGTGCACATCACTCTATAGTTGCATATGCTATTGTTCTCTTTATAGTTTGAATTCAAAATGTTACAATAGCGTTTATGATTCTCTATATGACTGTGTGAGATTTTATAAAGTAACAAAAGTACAACTAAATGCAAGAAAGAGAAAAAGATTTTCTTTGTAAAATGTACAAGGGACATATTAAAAGTTTTTAATGATATATTTATTTTAAATACTTTCTGAAATCAAATTTTTACTATCCTAATGCTTTATCTTTGTTCCATTGACTGTCACTGAAATGGTACTGAAAATGTTACCATTTAAAGAAATATAAGTTGGGAAATAAATAATCTTACTACATACACAGAATATATTACAGACACAATGTAAATCAATGCTGACTTTGAGCAATTAATTTTAAAATATTGACTTCTTAATATGTCTTTTGAAACCACAAAGATAGCTAGTTAACGCTGCTTAAAATAAGATAAAAATTAAAGATAAACATTCCCTTGCCCAAGCCAAACTATAAAATGGAAACTTAACTTAGTAAACCATTAAAAAATCAACAAAATTAGACTTGCAAGCATTTTATTAAAGCATATGCTAAACTGTTTTTACAGCAGCACTGAATATTGCATTATAAATCAAACAATTTTAATTGCTACAATATTTGCATTAGCGACTAAAAAAGTTAATTTGATGTTAAGAATAAAATAATTATAATCTACTCTTTTGAATCAAAAGGGAAAAAGCAGAAAAATAATATAGCTCTAATAATTGAGCAAAGTATGAAAGCTATTTTTGCAGGCTATTTTACACAAAAGAGAAGACCGAGTCAAAGATAGACATGACAACTCAATGAGACTCAAATGTAAATGATAAAACCATCTACAAAAGCCTTGGGGGAAAATGCTTTGCCCATCCAGGGATGATCTGTACTGGCCTCCAGGTGTAATATTATGTGCACTGATGAGCTGATCAACAGAACAGAACTTCTACCCAGCTGTAATCAAGAGTGATTGATGGTTGGGACAAAAAAGTTGATTATCATGACAAGTTCACTGATGCAGAGAAAATAAGCTCTGCTTGGAAACGGATAAACCTGTTCAGAGACTACCTTCTGAAACCTTATTTATAAAGGAGCCTAAGAGAAGGTCAAAAGTTGTACAGATGATCCTGATATGCTGATAAGCCAGATAAAAATAATGTATCACACCTCAATATTCACAGATTTCTTATATAAAGAATCTAAAAAGCTTATTTACGCCCAATAAAGAGTCACCACATATGTTCAGTGTTACACATGTTTTTATGGACAGATCTCTCTGCGTCTCAAAATATCACTGAAAATCATAAAAAAAATCTAGAAAATTAAACTTTCATAGCATACTGTGCTTCCATTTGCCCCTTGGAGCTCCTTTAGCACAGAGTTCCCCAAATGACTGCAACCTCTACCACCATCATATTCAATTTATATCAAAACACATATTTGGAATGAAAGGACAGATCCCCATGGCAGTATTTTGTATTTAAAATAAGATTCGTCAGGTTTGAAAAAGAAAATTTGGGGGAGAATTTGGGGTGTAGGTATGGTCTTCTAAAACAGCACTTAGATTATGCAGAGATCACAGAATGGAAGAAATACATAGATCTTTTGTACTGGTTTTAAGGCCATATAAGAAATTGTAGAAATGTAATAATTGCAATTTAGAGTACGGCTGATTAAATTTTATTCCCTTTAAGCTCAGGATCAAGCCAAATCACTACTTCTAAACCAATCTTCAAAAGAAACTTTAGGTATGAATAAGGTAAAATGAAGAGATAGGTTAATTAAATTCATATAGACACTTTTGGTCATGTGGATACCTGAAAAAGGTAAACATGTTTTATCACAATTACTCTAATTAATCCAGAGAATGGGACTCAATAGAATGAGACAATAACAAATGGCAACTGTTAGGAAGGGAAGGATACAAACTACCACAAAATTAAAATGACTAAGAACAGGCACTAATATGAGTTGCCTTTTTCTCAAATTTGCTCCTCTACCCAGGAACAAATCCCTCTACGGTCCTAGTTTTCAGGGCTCTTTTGAAGCTGGTGATTTATGTTGAAATAGACAATAATGAAACATAACAAAAAGGATACAAGTCCCAATAAACAGTGATTATAATTAATGGAAAGGGAAGAGCACATTTTGTCTTTGAGACTTTCAACTATTGGTACTATTACTTCAGTTTCTACTCTTAGTTCTTCATGTTTTATGACTGCTTACTAATCCTTTGAGAAATCCATATGGTGTGTCACTGGTTAGCAATGGGTCCTGAGTTTAATAGTAATGGGAATTAAAACAGGAAAATATAAATTCACAGGCAAAATGTTTAACTGGACAGTAAGAGAGATACAAGACTCCAACTTGAGCAGCAGCTGAAGGGGGCACACTTTGATGAAGAGGGTCATACTGGCCCACCCACAAAGAAGGAAGGCAGCTTTGAAGGCTTAGCTGAGGTGAAAGGGCCAGGGTCTGGTCAATTATTATCTCAGTCTTGGTTTCATAGCTCAGATTGAACCCTCAAGATTTGAGGGGCAATTTGGAGCCCATGAGAGGAATCCTTATGCTCGAAGGGCAATCTCAGTCATGCAAGACTCTGCTGAAATATAAGCTAACATAGGTTTAGGGTAATGGAGACTTCGGAGCATTAAGTGTTCTAAACCATGAAAGGTGATAAAGGTGATGGGCTAGGCAAGGTAAATTAAGGGCTGATAAGCATGATTTTGCCAATATTTTGACAGACTAGTGACTAACATGCCTGTACACAGCTCTCAAGAGGATCTGACTCAGAGTTCTACAACACGAAGGTCAAACTTTGTTCTATTTTTATCTATTGGGTATTTGTAGGCCTAAGTGAAGAGTCATGTTTTTTAGCTAAACTACCTTGACATCGCTGATTGTCTTAGAAGAAAACACAAATCACGCTTTTCATGAATAACAGGTTAAGGGCTCAGGACTTTGTCTTCTGTCCCTGTAGTGGTCTCTGACTCTCATAACTATGTCAGTTTAAAAATAAATACAAAACAATTGACAAAATTTTTTATTAGATATGTATATTAGGTAATTTCTTGGCAACTGGTCTACATCAAGGATTTTGCCACATAGCTAATAAAAACTACATCAGGCAAACAGTGATGAGCTTGCTGAAGTGCTCTGAGAGTAATTATAGTCGTTAAAACTTGGAGATTTTTGACTGTAGTGATTTCTTAAAAATTTTAAAAAATAATTTAAAATTCACAGATTGCTACAAAGCAATCTTTCAGTCATAAGAATCCTAAGTTTGCAGACATGCTTAAGTCTGTCTCCATATATTCATTTTCATCTCATGATGTAAATTTTTATGTTTGTTTCAGGGCCAGTGGCTTGAGATCTGAATCCTGACTTGCAGAGTATTCAGCACCAAGGAAAAGGAAACCTAAAATTCATTTTTATCAAAACATCCCAGTCATTTCAAATGTCTCTATGAAAGCTGAAACAGATCATTTTAGAAATTCTTGTTTCTAGCTTCATTTTCTGGTCACAATGTTAAGGAAAAATTTTCTAGTTTCCAGCACTTCATTCATTTATTCATTCAGCGTTTATTGAGTGATATCTAAGACACAGCAAAGTCCTACTTCATCTTCTTGAGGACCCAGGGACAGCTTTCTATTAATTGAATCGAACATACCTTTTGCTTCAGGACTTTATTCTGCTTCTCCATCACATTCTGCCATTTCATACTTTTCCCGCCCTTAACTTTCTTCTCAAACTCTTTGCCTTCAATGACAGACTCTTAGCACAGATTTTTTTTCCTTCTCCCTTCAATACTTACTATAATAGCAATACTCTTTAAGAGGGCCTTAATTTTAAAATGTGTTTCTATATTCCAGTAATCAATGAATGTTCTGCTAGTGTTCACACTTGATTATTTTCTGTAGTGTATGTTGAACATAAGTGGCCAGTTGTCTTAGTTGAAAACCATCAGCTGATGTCAATGCAACTCACAAAAGAAAGTTCCCCTATGGCATGTCACTTGACGTAATAAAGTGCCATACTAGGCTTGAAGAGGGCTGCTTATTAAACTACACAGTTTATAATATAAAGAGTTAAAAATAAATAAAAACTTAAGGGAATGAAAATTGAATTTTTACAACCTACAGATGAAAAGAACTACAAGCTATTATTCTCACTGGAAGGAGAAGAAGCTTTCAAATGTAAAAAGGTTCATAAGGCGAATGTACTTTCCTATATGATACAGGATTCAACCAAGCATACAACTGAATTACAATGTTGTTTCTCTAAAATGATTCTAGGTTTAAAAATGGAAACAAGAAGACAAAATTCAGATTTACTTGTACTTGGAAAGAAAAAAGGGCAGTTGTATTGGAATTAGAAAGCTTTCTCTTGAGATTAACCTAACATGATATATATATATATATATATATATATATATATATATGTATTTTAATTTTGACTTTTCTTTATATAGGGATTATTTTATTTTTTTAAGAACACTTTACAGTGTGTTGTTTATTGAGTGGTTACACCAGAAGGTGTGATAGTCGATGGAATTAGTGAGTAAACCTGCCTGGCTCTCCTTGGGTACCAAGGGTAGGTACGCCCACTTGGCTCAGAAAGGCCAGTAAGGAAAATGGACAGTGGCCATACCATGTCCAGAGGGTCCTAGGATGGCAGAGAAATACAGTTGGAAACAGAAACATATTTGACAACATCTTTTCTCTTGGAGGTTAGTTTTTTGGTCTATAAACTGGAAAGAAAGGCACAGACTTAAATAAATAAATTTATTTTGAGTAATGGCCTTTACTGAGCAATGTCCACCAATTCTGCTTCAAGTGGGTTTTCCCCTTGCAGCAATGCCAGGATTCCAGCCAAGGTCGCTTCTTTCCTCTGTTATGAAGGGGAGTACGAAGTGCATCTCTGTTCTTAATGGAGAGGACAGTGCCTTTTCTTTGACAGAAAAACAACCAGCTTAACTATGCAAGACAAGACTTGGTCCTCCAGTTAGCTTCTTTAGTTGATTTTGTCCTGGAATATATACAAATTATTGGTGGCAGCTACAGCAATAATGTTCTCCATGGGGTGCCAGGGTGTGTGAAAGATCTCATTGAAGTCCAGACTGTCCATACTAATCTCATCTTTCTTTCTTTTACCATCTGTACATACTTTTCAGGGTTTTAAGCTGGCTCAGGTTTTGGTGTTCTCTCTTGAAGCTTCCAGTGTAACATCCCTCCGAGTGTATCCATCAAACATTCTAAAGAAGTTGTTGTAGGACTCCCGTCATGATAGCACTGTCCGAACCATTCCAGCAGCACTCAAACTTGTCAAAGATGCAGTCATTCTCGTACAGGGAACAGATATTGCTTCACAGGTATTCATGCGCCTGATGGGTCTCCACAGGTCTGCTGTTCTCCATGTTAAGGTCCCATACCTTCATTGACAGGTAGTCTCTCGTCGTCATCATGTATCGACCACTGTGGCTGAATTTGACATCAGAGATGGATGAAATTATTTCTGAGAAAAAGGACCTACTGCTGGATCTTCAGGCTCTTCAAAAAACTTAAAATATCTGTCGCACAGGGCAGAGGAACACATGTCACATAGCTGGATGGTCCCTTTGCTGCTCCTGTAGACAAACACATTGCACTGGTGTGGGTGGAATTCGGCAGTGGTGATGACTTCCGTCAGCTCTTCCGTGTTAAGCAGGCTTGATATCCAGGATGTTAAAGCTTCTATCTGTGCTTTCTAAATTCCATAGGTTTATTCTCAGGTCATCTGCAGAAAGATATGTTTCATGATCACTATTTACTGAAATGGAATTTATATATGTGTGAGCATTTGCAAAAATTCTGCGTGGACTTGCTTCTACCATGAGGTCCATGGACTTCAATATAGGAACCCGTAGTGCTGTAATTCTAAATGGATCTCGAAGTCATCCATCTTCATCTTTCAAGTTATAACCTTCTGCTCTTTTATCCCATTCACTTATTTTCCATAATTTAATAGTTTTATCATTTGTAGAGAGTAGAAAATGAGCAGCATTCTGTTGCGGCAACCATCTAATTTTATTAATTTTTTCTTCAATTTCTAGACTTTTCAAACAGTCAAACTCTGGTTCATGACTTTGCAAGGTATTATAAACATATATTCTCCCCTAGAATGAGGACGGCTCTTATTCTCTTGTTCCTGTTGCAAAATAACAACTCTGCCACCCTTGTCTCCTGTTGCCAGAAGATCTCCAGAGTAATTAATTTCAACAGTTGAAATGATGTCAGCTTCCGCCACGTCCTGTTCCACGGCGCCCTTTACCTGCGAGAAGCACCACCGGAAGACATTACTGCCCTCTGGGCAGCCACCGCCTCTGGCTCCTGGCAAGGCAGCAGCGCGCCACCGGACCTGCCCAGCAGAGCGCCCCAGACTAAAGGCGCCCTGCCAAGCGCTCCGCCCCAGCCACTGCCGCTGCCGCAGCCCGGGATTATTTTATTGTACAGGAATTAGTTGATAAATCTAATTAATCTTGTCATTCAGTATCTAGTTATTTTCCTGAATTAGTATTTATAGACATGATTGATCAATAAGTAAACTAATCTATTATTTCTAGCCTATTAGTTCCTCTTATTGACATAATAAGTATATAAAGGCACTTTTTATGTCTTTAAGAGTTTATACTATTGGTCTGGGGATTTAGCTCAGTGGTTCTGCCTCCTGCCCCCGCAAGCGCAAGGACCTGAGTTCGATCCCCGGTACCAAAAAAAAAAAAAGTTTATATTATTGCATTTTAATTATGCAATGATTATGTTTTACTTGCCAGTTAAAACTTTATGACATTTAAAACGTGAACATTGGATAGTTCTATTTTAATAGAACTATTTAAAAAATTATCTCTGCATATTAAATTTATATCCAAGATTCAAGATAAAGAAACAATGTAAGAACCGTGAATTCATATGTGCCAAGTTTATACAACATAGACCTAAGAAACTGGACTGGGTAGTTGTCTGACAAATTCAAGTGATCATGATATTTAGTTCAAATGTAATCAAATAGTGGCAGGCTGAATAATGACAACCCAAAGATGATTAAGCCTGAATCCCTGGAAACTATGAATGTGATATATCATATGATGAATGGGGCTTAGGTGAGAATATAGAATTAAGATTGCTAATTAGTGGAATTTAAAGAAGAGAAATCACCCTGGATGGTCCAGCTGATACACTGTGATCACGAGGTCGGTGATGGACTGGAGGTGAGAAGGACTGAACTAGCCGTTGCAATCTTGGCAGATGGGAGGGACTCACGAGCAAAGGAATACTTCTACAAGACTGCAGAAGTTGCAAACAGTAAAGAACTGGACCTCCTTTACAGTCTCCGGAAGTCACAGAGCCTGCCAACAGTTTGATGGTGTCCCAGCCAGACTTATTTTAAACTGCACACCTCCATAACTATAAGGTGACATATTTGTGTTATTTCAAGCTACTAAGTGTCTGGTAATCCTTTAAGAAGCAATAGATGATTAACACAGAATATCTTGGCCATTATCCTTTTACTATATGCCAGACAGACCTAAAAACAAAGTTGTGAGGACAGAAACCATTTGTCACTAATAAATATATTGAGTCCTATATCACCTTGAAACTTCATTAGCAAAATAAATTGTTATTCTCTCTTATCAAGGAAATAAGTATCTGTAACTGCATACGTTATCTAAAGTATATCTGATGATATTTCTAGTTCTCAAATATGATTGTAGTATCAATTTACAGGATTAGAAATACTCCAAAAAAAAAAAGGAACCACTGTCTGGAAGTGGTGAGTGGCCCATCACTAGGAATAATCATCTGAAGATTTGCCCTGGATGTAGCAGATACAGTTTGTGCAATCAGTGGGAAACTTGATTCAATGACCTTAAAATCTCTTTTGGACTCCTAATTTATAGGAAGTTTTCTTGATACAGTGGAAAAATATTGACAGTGAAACCACTAGAAGAAAGATTATTTGAAACAGTATCATCATATGTAAGAAGCTGAAGTAATTTAGGCAAAGTAGTTTTTTGGGAGACTTTTCTACCTCTGTCTAATGAGTTTCAAGGTGAAATATGAATACAATTTAAGGGCAAAATAAGGAGCCACTTAAAATGACAACTATGGAAATATATGATTTCTCGGTGTCTACAAAGATCAAAATTGCAACTATTGAGTTTAGAACTCTCATTTATATATTAGGATGCTTCATTTTTACAACAGCTGGAAGAGATTATTTTTTAACAATCATCACGTGAAAAATACTTTATTGTTATACATTAAACCTGTAAATCTCTTCAAATTCAAATTAAATCAAGGTGTTCAGAATTACAACAAATAAAACACAAGTTTAAAAAACTTTAAAAATCTCTTCTATTAAAATAATTTGTGATTGGGATTATTATTTTTTGTATTTTTGTTTTTAAGCAGCTAATACCATTCAAGAGTGGCTGTGGTATAAATGTTTGTTTCTGCCAAACCTATATGTTGAAATACTAACTTCCAAGCTGACAGTATTAGGAGGAGGGGACATTGGGAAAGTAATTAGATCATAAAGGTAGAGCCATCCTGAACAAGATTCAGCCACGTAATTAAAAAAAAGCCCAAAGGAGCCCCTCCACCTGCTCCACCCTGTAAAGGCACAGCACAAACACACCATATATTTCCCAGATGTGGAAATGGCCAGTACCTGAATCTTGAAATTTTCAGCCTCTAAAACTGTGAGAAATAAAGTTCTGTTGTTCATATGCTACCCAACTTATGGTATTTTGTTACAGTAGCCCAAACTGACTAAGACAGGGACCATGCAGGAAATTTTTTTTCAAGCCACCAGAAGGAATTATTTCATGGCATTGGTAGGTTTAAGTTCATAAAATCATAACGATCCTTATATAACATGAAGTATTCTCACAGAAGAAACAAGCCACTTTCTTTATGCCATATTTCTTTCCTATGACTAATTATCTCATATCCTATCCTCATAAAGGAGCCTCCTAAGATATTTATTTGTCTGTGGAGACCAATACGGGAAGTGTTAATATTCTCTGCAATCTATATCTGTTTGGTCATCTCTATACTATCAATTTATGATAAGGTAATGGCACCTGGGAGGAGTCTACTTTGAATGCATGGAGCCCTCCATTTGCTTATGGTTTCCACTTTGTATTCCTTACAAACCAATATTTCCTCTTTCTTTTGCATCTAACTGCACACCAAGTCAGGTTTAGAAGTGGGAGTGGAGACATACGCATTTTTCATTATTGGCCACAGTCAAAATTATCACTGTGATGGATCCAGAGTCTGTGCTGATTCTCACAGAAGGCATAAAAGGTGTGAGTAACCTTCTGAATAACTTGCAAATCACTGGTCAGGTCCACAAATATTTCCCTTCTATGATGTTCTCCATTTAAGCATTATTCTTTTGGGGCTCAGTGATGTAAGGTCTTCAGGATTCCCCATTAAATTACTTATACTCTTAGGATAGTAACCTGAGAATTCTAACACATACAAAATTCAGGATGCAGGGCTGATGTGGGCTTAGGGGCTGTCATGGGAGACAAGGAAAGTTCAGAAGGCCATAATCTTCGCTTTCAAATATGATTTGGTATCTATCTTATTCCAGATGTGTACTCTATTGAAAACTGCATTGCTCTTAAATGTGATTATTCCCCAAAATACTAACTATATTATCTACATCTAACATTCCCAAGACACTGAAAAAATATATTAAATTGAGAGTATATAAAACTATATAATTGTGATTTTTCTACAGTAAACAACCAAATATAATGTGAAAAACTATAAAATTAAAGCATATACAGAGTTAAATCCTATCCCTGAATTCTAACACGCTCAGTTATTGGAGACAAATGTTTAAGAAATCTTTTCTCCTGCAAGATTGGAACTGCATAATACATTTTTAGTGAATATTAAATGATAAACTTACATCAGAATTAAATCTCAACTGGCAAATGTTGCATGATATGATTTGCTTTCTTCGATGAGGAAGAGGAACCCCGAATGTATGATTTATTACAGCTTTCTGAATCGGGTCCATCTGTAATGAGAAAAAAATACAACAAATAAAAATAAAGCTTGTCAGTTCCACTGGAATGTTGCCTATTTCACTAAAGAGCCAATCTGTACAGCTTCAATCTACTGCTCACATTAGAAAAGAACATTTTTATTGTAAGAAAAGGCATTTTTACTTTTTTGGAAAATAGATAACAATAACCCTGAAGCTCAGTATGATAAGGAAATGATAAAAGTACCCATCAGAGTCTGCATACTAAATGCCTTTCTCTTTTCTGATCAACAACTATTGCAGCTTGGCAATCCTTAAGTACAATTAAAGGTTTCTCAAAACTCAAGTTCTTGCTAATGCCAACAATCTAACACAGAACTAGTCTATACCATGATCTAAAAACAGATTTCAGAATAGACTTTGATAGCTGAGAAACTGAAAATAAATTACACACCATGATACAAATTTAACTGCTCAGTACATGTTGTATATTTTAGACTCTAGAAAGAGAATACACAAATCCTGGTTTCCAAGAATACATATGGCGCTTTTAATTAAGTCATTCAGCCATCATTTATTGATCACCTAATGTACACTGACATCCTATGTACATATTTAGTGGGTTTCAGAAAGTTTAAATCAGTTTATAAGTTTTCACTCCCCATCTCATTCCAGAACAGGACAAGCAACAATAAAACACAGTATTAGCAACACAGCTCTGCTAAAACCCACATCCCTTCACCAGACTTTGTGCTCTGGTTCATACCAGTAATTCTCAATTATTAGAGTTAGATGATCTACTTCTTATGTAAATTCTTTGGTCACGTCTTAAAGTTGTGATGAGAATTATATGTGAAAATTTATGAAACTGACTTTATATGATCAGCTCTATGTACATTAAGCAATCAATACATTCTGACTACTGTATTTACTGTATTGCAGCACATGTGGTGGTAAAAGGTAACATGACCCTCACATTCCTGTAGTCATTGTTGGTACTCTTTCCATTTCTCATATGGTCAAAAAACATTTCAAAATCATTTCAATGTCATATATATCACATATATTGTATGTGATATAGTGGGTTAACATATATGCTATAGAATGATAGACATTATATATCATCTATCACATATATTGTTATATATGTAAATATGTTATATATAATATGTATATCTATGATTTCTGTTGAAGGTGTATAAACAGAAATTTTTAACTGAAAGCTCTTGTGATAGTCCTCATCTTGGCTTGAGATAACTCAAAATGATTGTACACATACACACACACACACACACACACAAACACAGCTACAAACATGTATAAGAAATAATGACTAATATTTAGCTTCTGTTACATATTATAGTTAATTTCCCTAAGTAAGAAATTGATAAATTGCATTAGCTCTTGCATATTTCAAATCACTGGACTCAGTTAACTCATAGGCTCTCTCCACTTACAGATAGGGGAAAGTTTCTGTCCTGTATTAATTCCTCCTTATTATGTTGTCTAGGAATGTTTAATGTAGCCTTCTAAATAACAACTGCAGCAATAGAAATCACAGCAGTGAGATTCATTAGAGTGCCTTCTAGATGCTACACACTGGGCTAGTTGTTTGCACATTTGACAGTTAACAGTGGCCAAGAGGAACTCAAGTGTGTGTGTGTGTGTGTGTGTGTGTGGTGTGTACATTTTTATGTTCCACTTTCCTTTAAACTTATCTGATGTTAATCCTTGCCTAGATTCTGGGTGAAACTCAGGCTGTCCCTTTGATTTTTATGTACACTTCCAAGAATGAATAAATTGTAGGAATCCTTCCTCACTTACTACTGAATTCTATCTTACTGTCTTTTTGATCACTTTTATTTAGGTGTAATTTTCATGCAATAAAATTCACCAATATTAAGTGCACAATTTAATGAGATCTGATGAATGGATGTAGCTACAAATAATTATCAAACAGAACATTTCCACTGCCTGGAAAAGTGTCCTCTGGCTCCTCTGTAGTCTATGTCCGCCCAGCACTCCCAGTCCCTGAAGCTGCTGATCTGCTTTCTGTCACTGGGATTCTGCCTTTCACCCTTGCTGCATATTTCACTGCATTATTCCTTTGTATTGCTGAATAGCATTCCTTTGTATAATACATTAAAAATGCATTTATACATTTTCCACTTGATGGACATTTGAATTGTTTGTTGAAATTATTATCTTTTCATGTCTTAACAGTCTAAACTCATTTTAAATTCAATTCGGTGCCTTAATCCAAATATTAAAAACAAATTTAAAATTACAGTATCTCATGGACCTGTTAGATGGTAGTAGTGTGAAAGGTTGCAGAACATGGTTCAGTATGGTTCTCCGTACATAACGCCATGATTCCATTTGAACCAAGGTTCCAAACTTTCCGCAACCCCACCTCACCTTTACTTTCACAAAACCGAAATTAACAATGCACAGAGCTAGAGCCAGCTAGGAGCTATACAAATGTTTGTCTTCAGGTCTTTTCACTAGCTCTCATTGACCACAGGGTGATTCTAACATCACTTTTAAAATGCCACTAAAACTTCCACAACAACAGCTACAGAGTCATTTTCCTTTCAGCTATAAGCTGAAAGAAAAAAGCAGAAAGAGGTCATCAACTTAGAGGCAGTTGTGTCCTTGTGTTCTGTTTGAGTGTCCTGTGCATTAAAAAAGGCCGATATCTTTCAGGGAATAAGGTAAATTATACCTACAACTCATTAAAGAATATTCAAATTCTCTTTTACTCTGAAATATAAATATACTGCATATTTATATCAGAGATGCTTCCAGAAAATACCTAGTGCTGAGTTTTTGTCTTATTGATGAGAAAGATATTATTTTGGTCTTTCAATTACACTGGAAAGCAGTGACTGCATTCAATCCAAAATTGTGTAGGAGGTATTTTGAAACCAGACACTTCATGCAAATGTGACATATTCTCCAGATTAAATTCTTTTGTTTGAATTGAATGATGTGCTGATCACTGTGGCTATAAAATGAGATTCCAAAATGCAAAGTGGTGTATTCTTCAGGAACACATTTTATTTCCCAGTATACTTAAGGAAAAAAACTTTACAGAATTATATTTTACACATATATTTCTCAAATCATAAGTATACTACCAAAGTTAATGATTTTTTATCATTTTAGGAATGTAATCCAACAGAATGATAAGTTTAAAATTTTATTAATTAAAATACATAACAATCTGAGATATTATATATACATGTTTGTGACCATTTACAGTGAGCAATTATGAAACAATGATGTCTAAATAGTATGCAGTTCCATTGTTAAATGCTTCATTAAATGATATTACAGGCTGTGTAACTAAAAGTAGCATCTACTATCAAATCTAGGAACATATGGACAGCTAACTTGATCATTTTGCCTAAAGTTATAATTATTTAGCATTATAATAAAATATTTTGCTTAAAAATATTTTAACATATTTGTTAGTTCTTCCCCTATGAACCAGTAGATCTATTCTATCAAAATAATCATATTCTATTGTGTGTGTGTGTGCATATTATCATCAGGAGTTTCCCTGCAAAATTAGTTGAAAGTGAGGCCAATTATGTACGGTAGACCAGAAAAAAGAGATTTTGGGGTCAAACAGGTTGGAGAAAACCCTGGTACTAGAAGATATTAATGGTACACAACACAATATTAAAATCTTGGAGATATACTACTATAAAAACACATAATTCATAATTTCTAAAATACTATAACCAATGACTGGCTGCTGTTTTTTTTTTTAATTTAGCATGATTATCACTGTATTTAGTTTAGAAAATAGTGATCTGAGAAAAGAAAATCATTTTAAAAATATGAATCAAATGTAAAGGTTTCTATAACAGTAAAGACATTAAACTAAAATGATACATAGGAATCTGATGCCTAAGACTTTCAGACACATCCCACCTAAGCTACGCAGCGTTGAATTGAAAACTATTCTACATAATATTTTATGACGTATTTGTCTAATTTCTAAATCAGAGTATCTTGACTAGCAAAATTCTAAATCTATTATCCAGTCCCCCAATACAGACACACCAAAGCAAAGAAAGCTACACTACCTATTGATATGTTTACTCAAACTCTACTAAAATTCAATTTTAAACTCAGCCTGTGGCCTTATTTGAAGTTAAATGAATATGCTTTTCTTCACTTCAGGTTTCAAGACCTTTGCATTTCTATCTAAGCCCTAGGCTTTCACCACTTACCCTCTGGGCATTCTGCTAAATGGATTTATAAATAAGCATGCAAGGGGAATGTCTCAGAGACAAAAGTAGCACCTCTAGATTCTCTTCTCCAGGATGTTTTGCTTTTCATTTTCTGCAAGGAAGCAGTTTAACCTTAAGTTTACATTTCCTATTCTAAGAGGCATCTTCTCTCTGTAGTCTATTATTATGTGGTTTTCATCTTTTAAATCAAAGAATAAGAACTTAAATGCCAAGAAGTTTAGAAGTCCAGAAATATACAAATTGTCACTTCTAGCTGATATTTCTATATAATAACGGACAGTGACAATAACTGTAAAGGTTACACCTAAGGACACTTACTATGTGTTTGATGGTGATAAGCATTATTTCTCTCCTAACCCACTGACTTTATTTTTTGTGGTTGTTGTTCTTTCCCCAATATCACACAAGTAGCAGGCGGCAGAGCCAGCTAACACCTACCAGCCTCTCACTCTGCCCCTGACTCTCTCTGGTGCCATGGTCAAACTCTGTATTGTACATCAAATGCCTACCAATCTGTGGGTTCTCATGACACACACATGCTCACCAGCTTGCCAAATGTGAGTATGTGTGGATATTTGTGACTTCCTAATTACTGTGACTCTAAATGGAGGGCCTGATATAAGTCAACCTGGAGTTAGTAAATTTTGTTTATATTACTTATATTTACGCATTAGAAAATAAAAAAAAACCTCCTAACAATGACAGTCTCAAATAAAAAATCTGTAATTTTTTCCTCTTTTTAAAATGCATATGTAACTTACACACATAAGAGTGCATAACATGTAAGTGTATCACTTTTCAATTTTTAAAATACATCACATTTCCATGTTGCCACCATCTCAATAAGGAACATTTTCAGCACTTTAGAGGCTTTCTGCTCCTGCCCAATTAATAAAACCAGTAGAAACTGCCATTATGACACCACCGTGTATTATTTTTTGCCTACTTTTGCTCTTCATACAAACATAACTTCACAGTATGTACAGTATTCTTTGTGTCTGGCTTCTTTCATTAAAAATTGTATCTATGAATATTGTGTTCAATGTCACCTCTATATACTATTCTATATATTGATGGACATTCAAGATGTTTTCTACTTGAATTTTTATAAATTTATGCTACTATATTTCTGAGCATGTGATTTGTTGGATATAGTAGTTGTTTCCCTGATGTACATATCCAAGGATGAAATTCCTACATTGTCAAGTATATACAGGTAAAGATTCAGTGCATGCCACTAAAGAAGTTTTCAGATTCTTTACTATAATACTGCTATGCAATTCTGGCACTAACTATCCAGAGTTAGTGTAGATTCCATAGGTTACAGACACATTTGCCAGCAAGAGTGTCCTTATTTCAGTACCCAACACAAGTTTAGGGGCCCTTGAGCCAACTGTACTTCCGACAAACTAAATACAAATTTGTGGGATCTCATAACCCATACTTACTAATTTGCCAAAATGAGTTATACACTTCAAAAAAGCACTATACTTAGGAAAGACTATAGGATATGAATTCAGGGAAATTGTTTGGCATTGTGTAATTGATAAGTATGAAAACTGAAGTTAAATGAAACTATTATTTTAATATATTGTGAGGTGAAAGGAAATTGTGCTATGCTTAAAATAATGTAAAATTATGCATTCAGAAGTACACATCTCTTTATTGAGATGGTGGCAACATGGAAGTGTGCATGTATTGAACAGTGATACACTTAGATGTTATGTACTTTTTTGTGTGCAAGTTACATATTTGTTTTAAAAAGAGAGAAAAATTACAGATTTCTTAAATTAGCCAAACAAACAGACCCACAGGGCAAGAAATAGAAAGCTCCCAAATACAAAGCTTCCACATCCTCTTCTGATGGAATTAGGATACATCGCCCTTCCTCTACCTTCCCTTCCTCTACCTTCCCATACACACAGGGCTTTCATGATTTAGTAAGGCCCGTTTGATATTGCAATTGGGAACCTGAAAGAACTCATTCTCCAGTCCTCTTGTATTCCTTGGAGGTTGGGGTGATATCAGTTGACACAAGGTCCTAATTCTCTAGTCACAGTCATGTGGCCAGTCTTCCTGATGACTGAACCTCATTCTGAGTCAGTCCCTGTATTATATGGGAAATTACAAGGTGCTAGTTAGAAGTTACCTTCTAAGAAACAAGCTAAATTGTTCGCTATGAAAGCTGCATATCTGTGTACTTCCGAGTGCACAAGTTTACACTGTTTTAACCATATATATCAGAAGAATACTTTCATTTAACTTAAATTTTCATACTTATCAATTAAATGAAGGCACACAATTTCCCTAAATTAATGTACTATAATTTATCCAACCAAACTTTGTTGTCTGATATTTAAGTTGTCACAATTTTAAACAGCACTAGACACATCATATGTATGTGTGTAACTCTAAGAACCACAACATTTTACAGCTGAATAGAATTTCCATGATCTTATTTTATCCTCTTACTGTAGTGGAAAAGGGACAATAAGCCAGTTTATCACTTGCCACTTTTAGGTTCTTGCCAATGTAACACTGAACATTAAATATAACTCTTCCTCTTTGTCCTCAAATAGGAAGTGATTAAGGCGGTGAAGATGTAGTTGAAATATATCTCATTTTACTTGCTAGCTGTTTATTTTAGCCTTTCAACACTTCTATTTTCTCCCTTCTAAAATGGGGTGACAAAGATCATTGTTGGCTTGTGCATGATAAACTGAATAAGTTGTATATGGAGCCAGTGCCATTCTGCAATATAGAAATCACACAGTAATATAGCTGCTTCTGTTACTTTCATTTCACAGCAATAATAACAAGTCCTACTATTTCTTTCTAGCAGCAGAAATGTGGAAGAATACAGATATGGCTCAAAGCATCTGTGTGATCCACATCCTTCCAGGAAGAGATAAATGAATTCAATTACATTAAGCTTCAAATTATTTTTGAAGAAAATAATAACATATACACTAAAGTAAACACATACATGGTGTGACATACTGCTCATGATGCCCTAGGGGTCATATCTTACTAGGTTGTCACAATATCTCTATAGTCATAGGATACTGTTTTTATTCCCATTTTTAATATGAGAAATTTTACGGAGAGACACATGAGATTAAGTGGATTAGGATTTCTCAACTAAGCACTTCCAGAGCTGTGATTTAAATTCAAGAATTCTAAGTCAAACACCTGTAATCTTAACCACTCCGCTATATTTAATAAGCAAAATAAAGTGTTTAATAAAAAAATGGAGAGAAAATGTTAAGCTCTAAATAAATCAAAGACTATATACTCCAAATAGACAAAGAAGCCTTAAAATCACTATGTAGAAAATAAATATCAATGGCAAATGGTCAAGGCTTATTAGGAGGTAATTCATAGAGAATAGCTGAGTGACCAGAGGATGTATAAAAATGTATTGTTTATCTATCATAAAACTGAAAATTAGAGTAACAAGAACTAAATCATCAGCAAAAATAAGTTTGACAACAGTAGGCCTTGTAAAGAACTTTGAAAAGTAGGAAAAGTTTGGTAGCATCTAGAAACATTGAAAATGAATTTAACACAAAACTCAGAGATTCAATTTCAGGAGGAAGGCTGGCTCATGTAGACCAAGGGCATCAAAGCGAAGTTTCCTGCAATCTTGTTTGTGTTAGCAAAAATTTTGAAACAACTTCAAAATTCTAGCCAACAAGAGAGAAATAATAAATGATCAATATACAAAAGTTACAAGGAACTCCTTAAATATTTATTTCAGCATGGAGAGATAAAAAAGCAAACTGTAAAAGAGTATCTATGACAACAGACACTAAAACAGTGATAAACACACATAAACAAAATATTAAGTAGGAAATTAGGATAGCACCATTTTCCCATTCATAAAGAAATAATGTGTCTAATGTGTCTAGGCAACAGCCATCAAGTACTGTTGATGAATAAAAATAGCCCAGAGAGCAGGTGACTCCTGAAGAATTGCAGTGTCATCTATGAGGGATTCTTGCCAAAGATATCAAACCTGAATGTGACAAGAGTCTAGATGTAATTACCTGCTTGCAGGAAACAGAAGGGAGGAGGAGGTAAAAGTCTCTACATCCATTAAATCAGCAAATTTCAAACTGTGGGAAACTAGAGAACCAATTACATGTCTTTTGAATAAATAAATACCTAGAAAATAATTGGGAAAAATACTTTTAAAAGACTTTAAAGATACTTTAAAAATATTTCAACAAATTCTACATAATAGGTCTTATATGGGTCTTGATTCTAATAAACTGAAAAATATCAGGAGAGAGGGAACATAAAACTATTTTTATAATAAGAAATTATATTTAATTCTTAGATGTAGTAACTAATGGTTATGTGTTTTAAAAGGTTATGATGATTTAGAGGTACATAGTAAAATATATACTGAGGAAATGATTACAACTGGGATTTGCTTCAAAATAATTGAAAGGATTTAGGAGGTAAATGGCTGAGGATATAGATGAAACAAGATTAGTGCTGTTTTGATAATTGCAAAAGCTAAGTGATGGATATGTAGGAATTCATTATCCTATTCTAGTCCATGTTGGTATATTTTGCAATTAAAAACAATAATAATCACACATACAAAAGTGTTATAAATTGTAAATGTATTCATTGATATATACAAGTAGGAGAATGAAAATATAAAGAAAGAAAAATTCCTAATTGTTGTTGCCTTTGAGGATCTTAGGATGGGACTAATGCAGTAACTAAAGGGGTCTGTAGCTATATCCATAATGTTTCATTTTTGAAAAAATATAAAACTTGAATCAAAATGATGGAATATTAACAGCTGTAGAACTGAGTAACTGGAGTATGGGTGTTGTCTATAATATCCATCATAATTTTTCTTCAATTTTTTTAAAATCTAAAGGTAAAGTACTAATCATTCATTATTAAATATGAGGCATAATAATTTGGGAAGATACCTATATTCATGTTTCTATGGGATTTGGATTGGTAGGGAATTTAACAGAAATATCACTTACCCAAGACTAAGACACAGCCTTGCACAGGGTTATGGTGGTGGTGGGGTGTTTAATGGAGATACATAAAGTCTCATGGTTTCCATACTTTTTCTAAATAGCAAAGGGCATACATGAGCTCACTTGACAAATTCATTCAACTAGTGGAAGGTTAGTTGAATGAATATAACAGGTTCATCAACCTATCAGTCCAAGCCCAAATCTAGTGATTTGATCAGTTTAAATAGAAAATGCAACATTTATAAGCCACATAAATACATTAATAGAAAAGATAGTTTTTCAATAGGAAGCTCAATTTTACCACCAGACTCAGGTTAAATCTGTCTTTTTAAAAAATTATTTATTGATTTAATTCTTTTATTGGTACATTTTAGGTATACAATATGTTTACATTTAAAATTGGGTGCTTGTACCTGTACTTGATGTATCTTAGTTCTTATTTTTTCCCCATTATCTGTGTGCCCTTCACCCCCTCCACCCTTCCCTATTTACTTTTCAGAACTCTTACCTGACCACCTTCAACTGGGCTAGGTCTTCCCCCTTACTTTGTACAACACTACAACACACCATCTGAAGATGTCTCTTGACTGGCTTGTCTCTCTTAAGGGAGTAAAGTCAAGAGAGGGTTGGCTCTCCTGTTCTTTGTATTATAGCAATTAGAGTGGCTCTGAAAGACTCAGTGTGTGTTTGAATACATGTGCTCAGTATGTGTTAAATAAACTGTACAACCTGAAGCCAAATATCAAAACTGTATCACACTTGCAATAGTATTAACAATAACAGAAAGCCTGGGTTTTCAAGGATAATTAGGCTAAGGAGACAGAGTTTATTAGAAGAAAGCATATAGGAGGATGATAGTCATATAATATAGGATACAAGATACTTCACTCTAACAGTAGAATCTGTGACAGTAACCCACCAAGAATAATTTTCTTATGATCTATTTTCACCTAACCAACAGAGAAATGGTTATCAGGTTCTCTCATCTACAACTTAGGCCAACATCAGGTAATTTTTTTCTTCACAACATTTTTTAAACAAAAATTAACACCTATAGTGGTCCACTGATCAGCTAAGGAGGAACTGATTTTGTTCAGAAAACCAGTGCTTCAGCAAAGACATTTGGATACTCTCCAAGTACTTAGGGCATGTCAAATACAAGAAATATTACATTGTCAGTAGATTTCTGCCAAGGCTATGTTCCTTAATGTTCTGAGAATAGGTTAATAAAGTAAAACACAGCAAGTTCAAAGTAAAGATTGGATGAGCTTGAGTGCATCTTAGGACATTATTTTTCTTAGAATCATTTATGTGCTTGACTTGTGTTCAAGCAATATCATGGTATGCCCACAGACACCTACACATCAAGATTTTGAATGGATAAATACAATTTGTCATTTTAACCCTAGACATGACTTTAGACATCATTTTTTGCATAGTTTCCAATGGGTAGTGTCAGTGATTCTCCCCAGTTCATATCCTCTGTGGTTCTTATTGCTTTCCTGGAACCTAGTGAGTATTCAATATGTAACTAAACTCTATATTTACTTTATAAATGATAAAAGCTACATTCTGAAAAAAAAAGTGTGAAAACAGCAAGATAAAAAAGGTTATTTCATCCCATAATGGACTTCCTTATTTGCTGTAAGATTTACCAAATGTGGGCACACATGGCAAAATCTCTTTCCCAGGCATGAACATCCACATTACCTTTCTGCAGAAGAGAAGTCAATGTCTCATTAGTCTTCAGGTTTGGTTTCTGAATAAAGTCTAAGGTAACTAAACACAAAAACTCCAGAGTTGGGACTTCACTTGCATGGAATTCTCAAGAGAACATAGCCTTATTGATTGACCAAGAGAATATATTTTAGAAATCCATGCTCCCACCATCTGCATCAGATATCCACAAAGACATCTGGGGGTAGGTCACTGAAATGTAGTCTAGGTATTGAAATCTGCTGTACCCTGAGTTGGAAATAAAGGTTAAGGCAACATCCTTGTGTATTTATATAACAAACTGTTAAATTTCAAGAATTTTTCCTTACTCTGAAATATGTCCTTTCTTCTTTATTGTTGTTAAATTTCTTTTGAAAAATCATAGTACTATTAGACTGATGGATTTAATTTAGATTCTGGTTTAAAATTAGAATGCGAAAGCTTCTGTTAATTGGTTATTAATATTTATTTTTAAATTTTTTTAACTACATGTTAGTTCTTTAGGGCTGCTGTAACAAAGAACTGAAAACTCAACGGCTTAAAACAACCGATCCATATTATTTCACAGTTCTGAAAGCTGGAAGTTTAAAATTAAGAGGTTCAAAATGTCACGCTTCCTTTCAAGCTTGTAGTGGAGAATCATTCCTTGCCTATTTCAATCTTCTAGTGTTTTGGGAGCATTCTTTGGCATCTTTTGGTTTGTAACTGTATTACTTCTTTTCTCCTTCTTTATCTTGTATTGTCCCTGTGTATTTCAGTCTTTATGTCCAATTTCTCCATCTCATAAGGACATCATTGATATGAGACTAGGGCCCACTCTAGTTATATCATTTTAACTTGATCACCTTTGTGAAGACTCTACTTTCACATAAGATTCCATTCTAATGTCCTGGTGGTTAGAACTTCAATACAGCTCTTTGAGAGAAACAATTCCAATCCTGACAAAAGTAATGGATTATGAAAATATAGGAACGATTGTAAAATTTTGCCCAGCCACTAATTATAGGATATCTTCTCCAAAGGAAAAATACAAATTAATATTTGTTTTCTTATCTAAGTTGCTAAAAAGGAAAGTTTGAATAGTCAGTGGGTCACTAAGAGCATTCCATGCCTGCTACTCTTCTAGACGTGATGAACTTTAGCCTTGAACAATTTGTGATCCTTAAGGGTCTAGGAAGAAATAAGCTTATGGAATTGACATTCAGAGATAAGGAGACTAGAAATGAAGTAGTGTATTACTTGAGCGCAGATCTTTACTACACTTGATCTTAGCCAAAAGGCCGAGAAGTGATGCACAGATCTTTACTAACCAGTCTCAAAAAAACTGAAGAGTTGTTGGTTTGCAGGATTGGTGTTGGAAAACAGGGCCGTTGCACTGAGCTATATCCCCAAGCCTTTCTTAATGTTGTATTTTGAAACAAAGTCTTACTAAGTTGACAGCTAAATTGCTGAGGGTGGGCTTGAATTTGCACTTCTCTTGATTCAATCTTCCAGAGTGCTAGGATTACAGGGCTGCATCACCAGGCCCAGTTTGGATGTTTTTAAAATGTTGCAAAATGAAAGTTTTAAAGCCTATAGAAAAAAACTAAGCAAAATGCACATTGATCTGAGCTATGTAAATAATTGTCCTGACTTTAATTACTTGGTTAGCTTCTAGAAGACATAAATTTTGAGCTAAATAATTTGAATTGTACATTTTTCTTGCTTCATTGTATATTTGGTTCTTTGTTTAAATCACCACTTAACGCCTTTGAGCAAGTATAATAATGTGAACAAATCCCTTTTCTATAAACTATCTGATCTGTTCTAGCATGAAAATTCCAAGATAACACCTACATATGAAATTTAGATAAAGTAATGTCCTTGCCTAGTTTTCTGTTGTGCATAAAAATGCTAATGCACATATGTATATGTACATACATATATATTACTTTATTATGTGCTATTATTTATATACCAATGCCTTACAGAAAGTCTCACATTGCTTATAATTTGGTATCATTCAATGTTTTGTTCTGTTTGGGCTAGATTTGAAATATTCTACTTCTTGCATCAAATATTCTTTCACTAATTTATATCTCCATCTCCTCCCATAAGTGGCTCATATACCTCTTTTTCTTAAATAGTGCTATGGAATTCAAGTCACAGGGACATTTTATTTGGGAAAACAATGTCTCTTGAGCTAGCCCAGCCCTCTCTTTCTAGATTTATTTTCCATTCTTCTTGCCCTAGACACTGCTCCACTAACAGAGACCTGCTAGCCACACCTTGCATAATCCAGTATGATTGACTGTCTCCTTATATTTTATAAGATTCTTTCCTTCATCTAATCTTTATTACTTGCTTGTTACATGTTTAATGCCTATTTATCCCTCTATGTGCCTTCCCTGCCCCCTACTAAAAGGACCTTTCCAGTCTCTGAGCAGGGTAAGTATTTCTCCTCCAAGTCTCTACAATGCCCTGTACATTCTAGTATTATATAATTTGTATTTGCCATTTAAATAATATTTATAGTCTCCTGTACCTAAATTGCAAAAAGGCAGTATGTTTTATTTGTCTTTGGAAAACATGTTTTATCACAGAAACTGCTCAGTAAAGATTTGCTGTTGAAAAACTTAACTACAGATGTCATGTAAGGGGATCTGTATTTTGGAGCCTTGGTGTAAATATTCAAAATAGATGGTATGCTCAAAAAGCAAAACTAATAATCTAATTTCATTCAACTCTTAAAACACTTGCCATGTATTTAAGCAAATCATTCTCAATGCTAGCTATATGTAGGGAATGACTTGGGGGTTTTGTTAAAGATACAGAGCCAGGGGCCCAATAAACAGGGCAAATGCACTCCAGTGTTTAAAATACTCCTTGAGAGTTGCTAAAAAGACATTAAAAATAATAATAGAGTCATATTCATTTCACTAACATACTTTCATTGGTATTTTGAGAAAACCAGTGTATTCCTTCCCACTAATAAATCCTTAACCAAACAATCTTTTAATGTATATGCTATTATTATTTTACAGAACCAGAAACTGAGAAATAACCAAAGATAAATGATGTTTCTTGTTCATGTATATATTACTAGTCAACTCCAAGATTTAAAGCCAGGTTTATTAAAATCCAGTGTTTTTCCTACTCATCATTATGACTCTCAAACCTGTATAGCAAGCAACTGGACTTCTGAACTAAAAGCAAAAACAGGATCTGCATCTGGTTCCTCTAGGGGTTGACAAACCACCAGGCAGAAATGTAGAAAATATTGAGAATCCATCTTACCCCAGAAAGAATAGCCATTATCAAGAAATCAAAAAATAACAAATGTTGGAGAGGCTGAGGGGAAAAAAGTATCCTTCTACACCGTTTATGGCAATGTCAACTAGTACAACTGCTATAGAAATCGTGGGGAGATTCCTCAAAAAAAACTGATACTAGAAATTCCATTTGACCCAGGTATTCTTCTAGGTATTTTCCTAAAAGATTTAAAATCATCGTATCACAGAAATACCCATGAAATACCCACAGAAACACCAACATTCATATCCATGTCTATAGCAGCACAATTCATAATAGTTAAATCTTGGAAGCAGCCTATATGGCCATCACCAGATGAATGGATGAAGGAAATGTAGTATTTACACACAAGGAAATATTACTCTGACATAAAGAAAACCAAAATTGAATAATCTGTAGGAAAGCGGATACACATTGAGATCATAATATTGAGTGAAATAAATCAGACACATAAACTTAAATATCACATGGTTTCTCTTAGATAATCAACCCAGAATAAAAACAAAGAGCAAAATAAATGACAGATAATAGAAAGTAGGGTGATAGATCTTTCTCAAAGGGGAAAGGGATCAAGAGATGCAGGTAGTGGGAGAGAAGGCAGAAACGGGATAACAAAAGGAATTAGGACATGTGTTATGTACTTGAACCACCTCCACACAAGGAATACAAACATTATGTACTGCAAACTTGTACAAAAATTGAAAAAAGGGAAGGGATCAAGCGATGTGGGGTGGGGTGGGGTGGGGGAGAAGGGAAAGGGGATAAGAAAAGGAATTAAGATGTGTAATGTACAGCACCAACTTCCCACAAAGAATGTAAAAATTATGTACTGCAAACACACACTAATAAACTAAAAGTCATATATATATATATATATATATATATTATATAATCCAAAACCAACAGCTGATAGAGAAAACTATATCAGAACTTGAAGTAAACAGGACTGTCACAAAGTAGTTCCAACTACACTCTAGGCTATGTTTAGTCCCTGAAGAGCTGCTAAAGCCCTGCCTCACTTCTCTCCATACTCTCCCCTCTACTCTGCCTGTGTTTCATTCTCCGATCATTCTGAACAATTGCTGAAATAAGTTAGAAGCTTCAAACCAGTTATAATGAATTGTGGAGGTCAAAGAAGGATGAAGTCAAGGGTATCTAGAATTCCAAGAAATTCTAAAGATCAAGTCCACCTGAACCTCAGGTGAAGGTAATTCAGTACCTAAGAACCTCTCTTAACTACTGTGAAGATAAAGTCACCTTCTGGTAGTATTTTTACCACTTTCATTTTTTACCATACAGGAACAAACACATTTTTTTAAATGTCCCAAATACAGTGCTGTTGGCCTATTGTACCTTACTGTACAAGCTACACCATACACTAAAACATGAACTCTTACTACTTAAGTTACTCTTCACATGGCCCAAAGGAGCTGGCAAATTCCCAGTGATTTCCCATGAACAAGCACATCCAGGACCACTGATTTAAGAGGTTATTTTGTTAGTTTGAACACTACCTAGAACATTTTGTATTTCCCAAGTACTTCAAGGACTTCAAATCTTATTCAATAGGGATTCTCAGAATATGCTGAGCTATAATTTCTCTTCCATTTTTATTTATTTTCATCAAGTAATGCACATACGGTAATAAATCAAATAATATGAAACAGCTTCAGATGAAAAGCAAAACTCTCCACTCTAAAATTCCAAGCCCAGAGTTAGATGCTTGAAATGTTCATCATTATTAGGGTTTTTCCCCCTTCCAGTTGACATCATAACTGAATAATATACTATTATATATGACTCTAGACACTAAGAAAGATGAGAACTTCACACGTATACATTATTACATTTTTTTCCTTTGTACACTCCTCTACATACTTTCAAAGTTTTATTACTTTGAATATTATATTGTTATTTTATAAGTATACACATATGCACTTTTAAGTTTTCTTCTTCTTCTTCTTCTTCTTCTTCTTCTTCTTCTTCTTCTTCTT
This sequence comes from Heterocephalus glaber, assembly GCF_053883595.1. Classification (NCBI taxonomy): domain Eukaryota; kingdom Metazoa; phylum Chordata; class Mammalia; order Rodentia; family Bathyergidae; genus Heterocephalus; species Heterocephalus glaber. The sequence continues at coordinate 80,683,891 of NW_028258315.1, read as the reverse complement.
CTTCTTCTTCCTCTTCTTCTTCTTCTTGTTCTTCTTCTTTTTTTTGATATCGGGGATGGAACTCGGCACCTTGTGCTTGCAAGGAAGGCATGGTGCCACTGAGCTAAATCCCTGGCCCCATATGTTTACTTCTTGATTTGAGTCTGGATCTCAAATTCCCTGCTTTAAAGTACGTATTTTATTTTTTTCCATCTTCAACTTCTAATTCTTTAAAATATACTTACAACTAACTGTAACCCATCCTTCTAGGTGTTGTTTGGGAGAGACTAAAATTTGAAAGCTAATAAACTACATTACCAATACTTTGACTTTATCAATACTGGTATCTTCCTAGTTGGATGTGATAGGCATCAACTGATTCAATTTTCTTTGGTTCCAATATTATGAATCTTGGCTCACTCAAATGAGAATTTTTTATAGTTTAGAGCAAAGTAGCCTATATATATATATATATATATTTTTTTTTTATTTATCCATCAATTACTTGAAGTTTTTAGCTTTGATTCCTACTTACATTAATCAAGCTTTCCTATTGTTTCCTTTTTTGCTTTTTAAAATAAATGATGTTTTTATCTTAATATAAATATGCTTTTTTTTCTCTTCTTAATAAATACTCATATTTTTTGCCCTATCAGTCTTCTGTTTTCTACTTTATTCAGCTCTCATCCAATTGCAGATCGTAATTCCAGACATTCTCCTGGGTTCTGACCTCATATTTCTTATTATACTTTTCTTCTCCAAGCACTCCAATTCTCCCTCTGGCTTTCAAAAACATTTAAACCATTCATCAGTTGGTGACCCAAAACACCTCTATTTTTTTTTTTTTTGCAACTATGACTTCTTTTTGCATTTCTTTAAATTTATGTCAAAAAATCTTGGGAGAAAAGTAGTTATATATTTATGTACTTTATGTCATTTTGAAATAAACTTACAGTTTCTTCTAGATGTGTTTTAAATAGCAAATAGAAAGAAGAGTAATCTTGGCTCCTAAAAATATACACTCATCCCAAAATGCCATAGTATCTAACCTCCATAAATTAAAGTCTACAAGTAAAGGATTATTGTTGCTCAAATTTGACAAAAAATTCAATTGAAATAATCAACATTCTAAATAATATTTTAACATCAAGAACATAATTTAGGATTACGACACTTCCTCTAAAATCTTCTGGGAACTCTTAAGAGTTGTTTTTCCTCTTCTTGGAATATGTAATTTCTTCCATCATGAAAATAATACATGGCAGCTAAAACTGCATTTTCATCCTTCTTCTGCTGCTGAATCAACTTTGTATTTTAAATTAACTTTATAAACTAGTTCTCCAGATCTTTCTGGATAACAATTTAATTTTTGCAAAGCATTCTTAGGTCTAAAAACACCAAACATAAAAATGCATCACAATACAGAAAATATACCAGTACTGCAGGCTTCTTCTAACTACTTGACACAATAATCTCGAAGCCTGTTACTTCTGGGGTGCTAATGATTGTTAAAGAAAAACACATAATGGATCAAGTATCAGGCTGCTAAGCTGAATTTCAAACAATTCCAAAACATTCACCAGGAACAGACCATGCACAGCACGACCCAGCTTGGCAGGAGTTCCAGCAACCATTTGTATTTCATCATATAAATCCAAACAGGAATAAAGCCAAGCCAACACCAAGTTGATATATATGGTGAAGGAGATACCTGGGCACAGAAAATAGAGGGGTGAAATGGATTCTAAAAAACTAGCATACCCTGATTTACAAATTTGGAGGTGAACAAATATGGGTGGAGTTCCAGAATGGTGATATACTAATTTTTTGACCTTGGAGGATTAAATGAGAGAATATATGCCAAATACTTAAAGTACATCAGGTATACTCTGAATCCATAAACATATTGAGTTTTCAGAGGACCATGTACTGAGGGCCAGATAAGTAGGAGAAATAAGGCTTTTATGTTTTATTTCCAATGCGTAAAATAATAATAAAATATAGAATCATTACAATCATTCTATATTGATGCTGATATGATGAAGATTTGAAAACAATGAACTGAAGGGAAAATGGGAAGCAGTCTGGTAATGTTTTAAGAAACAGGCTACACATGTTGGCTTATATGAAGAATAGACTGAATCAGTATTGACAAAAGGGAAAGGGTATCTTTAGCTGGGCTTGGTGGCAGGTACTTTCAATTGTAGCACTTGGGAGACTGAAGCAGAAAGACTGAAAGTTGAAGTCCCAGCTGGGGAACTGAGTGAGACTCTGTCTCAATATGAAAAATAGATAATGGCTGGGATGTAGGACAATACAAAGGCTCTGGGTCCAATTCTCAGTAGCACTGAAAAAAAATGTCCTCTACATGGAGAAAACCCTTGCTGGGTCTCTATGAAGTTTTGTTCAAGGAGGAACATAGAATCTAACTGTTGTGGTAGTATAGTGATGCAAAACAAATTGTTCTGACCTCTGGAAAGGAATTCAGAATAACAAAGGATAGATAAACACATAATTTTTAATTCAAATTACAAGTGCTGAATTAAAGATATAAACAAAGTGCCATGGGACCACAGGAGATGAGTCAATTGCTAAGTTTGGCGATGTCCTGGAAGACTTCAAATGAATGATGATATGTGAGCTGGCTGAGTGGAAGTAATTTAGATAGAAAAAGGAAAAATGACAATTATAAGAGAAACGGGTTCTATAAAGGTATAAACTAATGTGGTGTTGTCAGCAAACATTTAAATTTTCAGGATCAATAGAGAATAGTATGTGTGGAAGAGATTAAAGTGGCAAGGTAGATGAGGACATGCACTTGAAGTATCCTGGGTACTTTGTTAATGAAACTGCACTTTTGAGCAATATTATGGTATAAGAATCATTTAGCTCAGATGTATATATACAAAAATAATTTGGACAAGAATGTGAAGCAAGGTCAATCTGTGCTCAAGAAGACAAACTGAGAAGCTGAGCCAACAGTTCAACTGAAAGATACAGGTTATAACTTAGTAGCAACTGGAAATTGAAAGAGAGTTTGGGAGGTGTTTTAGGAGATAAGTTTTTAAATTAGCATTATCTGTTTAAAGTAAGCCCTGAGGGAAGGCTGACTTTCTCATACAGGTAACTGAATGGTAATGACAACATTGACTATTACATGAAGGAAGAAGCGTGGCACATTTCAGAAAGTTATGTTGATAAATTAATGAGTTCACATTGGTAATATACAGTACTAAGTATTATGTACTAAAAAATGTTTTTATATGTAACATATAAGCAGGAATTAGATGTCCAGCTCAGGAAATTAGAAATAAGGCTCAGGAGTTTCAAAGTGTGCTAAGCGTCAACTTCCTAAATTTAATTATTCATAGTATCAATGAAGACATAGTAGTTCTGGATAGGTAATAGGTCTTTGAGTAAAGTTAGGAAAGAGAGGGCTATGGAGATTTCCTGGGTCAGCACTGAGGTCTCGGGATGGAAGATGAGAGTTGAGAGGTGCAGGAAAAATTGGAGAGAATGGAAAATAAGTCTCCAAGGGAACAGAGAGTTGGAAGAAAAGGATTATGATGTAGGCTAATGTCTTTGCCATTTGTGAAGGCTTTACCAAAAGCAGTTTTTTTGTGTTCTTCTCTGGAGTCCTACTTTAACATCTGTCAGCTTAACATTCTACACAGCAGGCACTATGACTGAGCTTAGGGATACAAAGACAGGACAGGGCCTCTGGCCTTAATGAGTGGGCAGTGTACTGGAGAAGACAGATGCATATAATTACAACACAATATTGTGAAACTTGATGCACAACAGTTCATAGTCAAAAACATAAAGGGGTAGAGTTAATGAATTTGCAGGGGACTGGATCAGATAAGCCTTTATAATGGAGAGGAGTTGCAAGTTTAGAGCATACTATTTTTCTTCTTAAGCCTTCTCAGTAATTTAAATCAGGTCCTTTTAAGATTTTCACCTCATAGCTGAAAGAAAATTTTCTGATTAATTGCAATTACAGGCTTCTTATGAAAACTTACCTTTATTTAAAATTCATGATATTTTATGATCTAATTTTTAGAATATATAGTGTCAATGTTTAAAGATAAGGGCTTCCTGGTTTAATTGAAGAACCTATGAATAATTCAAGCATGTCTGCAGGAACAAAAAAGCATTTATCAAACTGCACAATTTATAGAGATAATTTGTAAAACATCTTTAAATGTATTAAAGAAAACTAAAAATTGAAAGATGTATCATATTTATGAAAGATTAAAATAATAAGAAAAAGTCTCTTTGGTCTCTTCAAATTAAACTGAATCAATGCAATTCAAATCAAACAGCAATGAGGTTTTGTTTTTCATGGGACTTGATTGGTTAATTCCAAACTTACATGGGAGAGAAAATTATTGAGAACAGAAAAATCACCTTTAAAAAATGAGAACACTGAGAGGCCATATCCTCTCAGACATGAAGCCTTATTATAAACCTAGAGACAGAGAGTGGCACTCAGAGAGACAGACACAGAAATAAAATAATCAAAAGACTTACAGCCCAAAAGCAGATCCATTTTCAAAATGCAATATGCTCATTAGTCCACTTGTCCAGTATGCACTAATAATGACTAGTTATGTTCCAGATAAACAATACAAACAAAAACTCCTTTCTTCATTGTGCTTATGTATGTGGGGCAGGTGGCAAATCCACAATAAAATAAGACAGATATACACAAATTCACATCTTCATGAGTGCAATGATGAACTACAAAGTGGAGAAGGATTGAAAAAAAGTTTAAGAAAGTATTGTACTTTCAGCTGAATGGCCGTGTGTCATCTCACTGAAAAAAAATGGCTTTAAAGAAAAATCCTGAAGGAAGTGAGGAAGGGAGCACGCTGAGACCTAAGGGAAGAGAACTTTAGAGTGGAAAAACAGATACAAAGAGTTAAGTCAGTGTATCTGAGAGCAGATATGCCTCTCACACTGAGTGGACACTGAAATGACAACTTAATGAATGAGCGAGAACAACTGTTTGCAATGAAAAGAATGAAACTGTCTTTGTACCTCACATCACGCACAAATATTCATTCCCAGTATATTATACATTTAAATGTGAAAGAGAAAAGTCATTAGAAGACAAGGTAATGTTTTAATTCCACTAAGTAGGAAAACATTTTTTAAAATAAGACAAAAAAGGCTTAAGTAACTCTGAATGTAAGAATATTTGCTCATCAAAAGTTACTGCAAAGAGAACCAAAGGTAAGTCTTAAAGCTGAAAAAGGATTAATATAATATCTTCATACATAAAAATTTCAACAATTAAGTAGAAAAATATAATGTAAGGAAAGTGGACATTTTACAGAAAGAAAAACGTTTTTGCAAATAACCATATGAAAAATCGATTAACTTTGTTAGTAATCCAAGAAAATTATTTGAAAATTTGGGATTCTACTTTGGGATTCTACTTTGCATCCACTGTATTGACATAAAGACTTCAAAAACCATTAGGTTGTGGCTCAGGGGTTGATTCACCTTCTCCTGGGTAGAGCCCCGGGGCACCCGCAGAAGCCAGGTGAGCAGTAAAAAATGAATGGAAGAGTGAATTATTTGATCACTGAAGAAGAGATCAATCTTACTAGAGGACCCTCAGGAGAGAAGCTCAGCGGGTCCCAGTACCCAGAAGGAAGCTCCCCCGCCACCATCCCAAGCTCCTAAGGCAGAGAAGGTGAGCCCTATGGGCTCCAGAAGCACCCCCCACCCCGTAGAAATGAGAAGACACATAAACAAGCCTCAAAAACAGATTTCCAGATCACCTACAGCAACACCAAAGGGAAATAAGATGGAACAATCTGATACTCAACAACCTGGACTCTCTGAACTGGCAACAAAAGAGGATCTGGGAAAAATGAAATCAGAAATAATTACTCAGACAACAGCAAAGATTCTGCTCATGGTGCAAGACATGATTAATAAATCTAGAGAGGGCACAGATAAAAAAATAGAGGATCTGTGGAACATGATGGAATCCCAACATAGGAAACAAATGGAATCCATAAAACAGATACAAACAGATTTCCAAGAGATTAAAAACTCCATTGAAAGTCTGCACAGCAGAATGAACCAATGTGAGGATAGAATTTCACATATAGAGGATAAGATTGCAATTAGTGAGGAGGAAAAGAAAAATTGCTTTAAAATTGTAAGGGAACATGCGAAATCAATCCAGCAGCTGCTAGACGATGCAAAGAAGAATAACATAAGACTGATTGGAGTCAATGAAGAAAGAAGAGAGAGTGCAGATGACATAAAAAAAACTGTTCACAGAAGTGATGGCAGAAAACTTCCCAAGCAGGGGAAAAGAACTTAACATACAGATAAGTGAGTCATATAGGACTCCAGCTAGCCTTAATAAAAAAAAAATCTACGTATAGGCATATAATAGGATTCCAGAAATCCAACAGAAGAACAAAATTCTACAAGCAGTTAGAGAAAAGAAACAAATCACATACAAAGGAAAGCCCATCAGAATCACAGCAGGCTTCTCAGTGCAAACCCTCAAGGCAAGAAGAGCTTGGAGTGATGTATTTCAAGCCCTAAAGGAAAACAGCCTCCAACCCAGAGTGATGTACCCTGCAAAACTATCTTTCAAAATTGATAGAGAAATAAGATACTTTCATGATAAAGAGCACCTCAGGAACTTCATGAATACCAAACCAGCCCTCCAAAAAATTTTAGACAATACCCTAGGAAAAGACAATGAGGATCACACCCCCAGGAAACCCAGCAGAATGAATCCATTGGCCGTGACAAATTAAACGCAAAGGGGGAGAATCCAACAAAAAGAAAAAGTCATGACAAGGCTTTTAAAACTTTTAACTTCATCTCCCTAATGAGTGTATAATTCAATCTTGTTATTGTACTGATTAGTATTTTTCTGATTCTAGAGTTGCACACCATTCCTTGTGCTATACTGGCTATTTATCATCTTCTTATGTCTACATTTTAACTGGGTTGTCCATTAATGAGCTCTAAGAATTCTTTATATATTCTGGTCATAGGTTATGTGCATTGTAAATATGGTCTGTTTAAGGACTACTTTTCATTTTAATGATGCCATTTAAAGTTCTAAATTTTGATGGAATCTCATTGTTCAATTTTTTTCTTTTATACATCATGTTTTTTATATCCTAGGTAGTTCTTGCCTACCCTGAATTCATAAATATTTTCCCTTATAATTTCTTCTTAAAGTTTTATATTTTTAGGCATTCATATATAGGTTCATAGATCCCTTCAAGTTATTTTCAAGTATGGAAAAAAAGGGTTGAGGTTAATTTTTTATATACGGATACCAGGTGTATCTGTATATAATGCTGAAGTCATTATCTCTTCCTCGGCTCTTGAATTGAATTTATATTCTATAAAATGCTAATATCAAATAATCTTTCAAAACTCAGTGGCCCATATATGTGTGGTTCTATTTCTAGATTCTCTGTTTTATTCCAATGATCTATATGTCTTTCCTTACACCAACACTGCCTTGATTACTGTAGCTTTAGAAGAAGCCTTAAAATTAGGTACTAAATGTCTGCCAACACTCTTTTTGTTTTTGTTTTTAACTTTTCTAGGTCCTTTGTACTCCTACATAACTTTTAAATTTCAATATCCAATTCTTCATTTATAGCAAGTATACACAGACCTAAATTTTTATATATACCTTGTGTTTTCTTATCCTGCTAAATTCCAGTACAAGTTCTAGGGGCTCCTAGAGATTTCTTAGTATTTTCTCTGTAGATGATCATTTCGTCTACATATAAATATTTTGCTTCTGCCATGCCAATCCTATCCTATTTGTGTCATTTTATTGCCAGACTATTTTGGTGGGGCCTAGGTTTCAAAGTTTAATGGATAGATAAAGAGTAAGCATATCTGCCCTTGTTCCCCACCTTAAGGAGAAAGCATAGTATCTTCTCCATTCATATAAGGCGTTCTCCCTGGAAGTATGGAGTACATGTCTTTAATCTGTTGAGAAAGTTCTGTTCTACTTCTAGGCTCCTGATAGCTTTTACCATGAACAGCTGTAGAATTTACTCCAATACTTTTTCTCCAACTAGTGACAGGATCATATGGCTTTTTCCTTTCCTCTGTTAAAATGATGACTTTTGGGGTGGATCTTCCAATACTGAACCAACACTGCCATCCCTATAACAAAACCACTTTCTACATCCTGCCAGATCTGACTTCTAATAGTTTGTTTTGTTAAACAAATTTCTATCTATGTTCATACTTTTTTCTTCTATAATCTTTATCCAGTTTTAGGATTAGCACAATGTTGAGTTCTTAAAATGGGGGGAAAAGTGTTCCTTCTTTTTTCTACTTTAATTGTTTGATATAATTTATCAGTTAAAATGTTTATGAGCCTGCTGTTGTCATATAGGTAGGTTTTCAAGCTAGGAATATACTTTCTTTAATAGGTGCTATTCAAATTTTATATTTCCTCTAGAGTTAGTTTCATTAATTTGTCTTCCAAGTTACTTCTTAGAAGTTGTCAAATTTATTTCAAAAATGATTTTTGTAATATGCTTTCTATATCCTTTTAAATTCTGTAAAATCTGTGGTAATGTCTCCTAGATCTTAATATTGTAATTTAAAAAATGTATAACTGATAGTGTGTAACAGGAAGAAGAGGTCTAAAAGAGCAGGGGAATTGGGAGGGGTAGGGGAAGGGAAAAAAGGGAAAGGACAAAATATGAGAAGAGGAAAAAAAATGGAAACAAGGTCTTTGCAAATAGGGAAGGGTGAAGGGGGTGAAGGGAGGGCAAGGGAAGGGGGAAAAAAAAAAGAACCAAGATACTCATGTAATGGTACAAGATCCCAATGATGAATGTAACTCTATTTTATACCTAAAATGCACCAATAAAGTTAATGGGGAAAAAAAAATAAAAAAAAAATAAAGATTTTAAAAACCTACGAAAGTACCAACCAATGATGAATATGTAGAACATATGAGACTTATACAATTTTTCCAATAGTAGATTCTAGTGCTATAAGAAACTGCAATTCCATTTCTACATAATAGACTGTGGAAAAACTCATGCAACTATGCACAAATAGGCATGTGTAAGAATGTTACTAGTAGCAGTCTTTGTAATAGCAAAATCACGTATGCAAATATCTTTCTGAAATGGCACAGACCTAGAGCTTATGGTCTATTCAAACAACAGAATAGCTATGTATCATGATAGGAAATGAAGCATAGAAAAATATGTCTACATGGATGAATGACAACATGGATAAGTAACAGAAATTCCCTGTGTAAATGTATACACTATATTTCCATGAAACCGAGTACATAATCCTTTTTTAAGGATATAGATATATAATATGCATAGGTATTTTTAAGATAAGGAAGGATAACATAGGAATAATGAATAAAACTTTTGGGGTACTGGTTACATTTAACAGGGATTCAAGGGTATATGATAATCAGGGAGCACAAGTTATTTTATTTTTTTGTTTTATTTAAATATTTTAACATGAAAAGAAGGTACACAAACACGGATTAAATTATGATGAGCAAGGCAGTATTCTACATGACACAAATCAAAACAAAACTTATTTATAAAGTAAATGTACCAGCATAGAACAAGCATAGTACTCTATATTTAATTCAGGCTGCATATGCATAAAATGATCTGACCACAGGCTTATGTAAAATAAATTATTTTCTAGAACACCAAAATGCCAACCATTCTGACTGTAAACTGCTTTATTCCCCTGGTGAGTATTCTGAGAGAACTTCTATATAATATGAAAAGAAGTGCCCTGACACTTAAAGACTGTAAAAAATAGAATGCTGTAAAAAAACCATATTTGTAATGCAATTCTGTATAAAATATACACGGTAAATCTCATTACATAAAAAAATTAAAAACAAAAGACTACCCTGAAAAAAGATTAGAACCCCATCAAAGAATAATGCTCACCATTTGTACATCATTGGTAGAAAACTGATAAGATTTTGCTAGCGGGAACAAGGAACGCATCTAATGAAGTCATTCATTTAAAATCTGTTCAAAATGTTCATGAGGTTGTAACTGGCTGCTATAACATCTTAAAATATTTTACTATGAATATAAATTCTACTTTTTCTCAAAATAAGGTTCAAAAGCCTAAAAGAATTCTAATGTGGGCCGAGTAATATACATTATAAATAATTCCATATGCGATTATTCTACACACTGAAATGCCCTAAGGGAAAGAGCAGCAACAGTTAAAAGAAAGATCATGAATATAAACATACTTCTGACATGTCAGAATGTAAGTTTCTATTTTGATTACTGCTTTTTGTTTGAAAACAAGTTCAAGGCATTAAGAGATACATATATATTTCTCAAATAAACATGAATGTATATAAACATTTTCTTTTGAGGTTTTCATTACTTTCAAACTTAGTTATTTGAAGAAAGGACAACTTATGAGGACAAGCATTAGAAAAGTTACATTTGTAATGAAATGGAGCATGCAAAAAAAGATAATTTATTAAGTTCCTACAAATTTTAAATCATTCTAAATTTAAACCTACATAGCTTACTAAAAATTAAATTTTACTAAGGTTGTGCCACTGTAACTTTACTTAGATGATCACAGTTACTTTTCAAGTCCTTTGCATAAAAATAGTGCTAAAATAAACAGAAGAATGCTATATTTGGCAACTATTTAAATAAATTGCTAGCTACTGAGCTTAATAAAAATAGTCTGAAGAACTCTGCACCTAAAATGTACTCTACTATTTCATGTGTTATCCTACTAAAGAAAAAACTTAACTAAGGATATAGAACTAAAATATATGTGTTTTGTATAGATTTATTCAAATTTGTTAGTATTTTTTAAAATTTCTCAGAAGAATACATAAATTGTGGTCTAAAAATACAGGTAATGTGGTTTGTGAAGAAACAGGCATAGCTAAGATGTTCTACTTGAAAGAAATTATTTTCTTGCAGAGGAAATAACAAGATAAAAGGTTATGCAACCTTTTATATGGAAGAATGTGTTCACAAGTTTGGTTAAAAAGTGAGTGCCTCCTTGTTATTTAAGTCAAATTACAAAAAGAAACCACACAACAAAGCTCAATACCCTCTATGATAGACCAGAAGAATCAAGTATTACATCCAAATATAACTTCAAAACAATAAATTAAAACTAGCCTCAAGAAAATTCTCAAATGGTTAATTCTATCTAGACTGGTAACAAGTTTTTCCAAGTACTAAATAGCAACATAAGCAGAATGCATACTTGAAAAATGAGGATCAGACCCACCCTTCTTCATACATGCATAGACAATTGATATACTCAAAACCTGCAAATTCATATCCATCAATCTTCCTCACGATATCATTATCATCTGGGGTGAGCCGGACAGGTTCATTAGTAAACTGAGGATCAAAATTGTCCAAACCGAATCTCCCAGAAATATTTGTTTAAAGGGAGGCATCACCTGCTTTCACTCAATCATGTGCCAGTTAACATTTTGAAAGAATGGATGCTCCTGAACATCAGCAAAACCCTTTTGAGGATGACAATCCAATCTTTCCTTTGGGTCTCTATTCAGACAACTCTCCAGGACACTTGTAGCTTTTACAAACAGACAACGAGGTATGAAAATGTCTCTTTCCAAAATTACTTGCAAGAGATTATTGTTTGAGTTTTGGTCAGAGTTATCAGAGCTCTCATCAAGATGGAATGGAGACTGTCCGATCATCATCTCATGTAAAGTCTCCTGTTGGAATTAGTGATCACTATAGTTACAAATATCTGAAACTTGTGTAGATGCTATATGTGTTCAGTTGGTGTATTGTGCTTCCAGATCAGGTGCAAACACAGAGAACCAGTTCAGTAGTAGCAACTTATCTTGTGGATACAGGCATGTGAGGCTTCCTGAGATGGAGTGACACCTGCACAGATTCTACAAGGCTTCTGATATCTGGTTAGGAATTGAAACTTCTAGAAATTGTAAATGAGCATCTCTACATCCCATGCAGAACCAGCTTTTGTGAGACTTGAGAGGCTTCATACCAGGCAGAGTGAAGTATCTCAGAGATGAGGTTCCTTTCTGAAAGCATCCTTGTGACTTGAATCCATCATACCCAAATTGGCTGTACTCAGTACTCACCTTAAAATCTTTCAGAAACAGATTGGTCCAAATAATTTGATAACAGAAACATCTGGAAATTCTTGTCCCATGATATTCTTAGAAACAGTACATGCCCTTACTTTCTGATGTAATATACTTTGATGTTTTGTCTTAAATTTTAAGCTGAAAAAATGCTGTTCTTTTTTATAGAGTTAATATCAGAGTGTTTTTACTTGATCTTTTGTGTACAAGATAAAACTTCCCAACAAATCAATTTCAGGGCACTATCTTCCTAGGATATTTCTCCAACATGGATAATTTTTTTTATTTTTTCTAAACCATCTCCAAGTTTCCTCTTTCTTATATTAAGTAGTGGGTTGTTAAACATAATAGTACAATCTTTTCTTTCATGAGAATTATTTTCCTAAGCAAGAGATATAATTGTCCACAGGAGGTGGTCATTGGGTGGAGTTTGGATCTGCATGATGTAGTTTCTAGTGCTAGTTCTCCCATTGGTTTTCTTGGCTTTGGGCAAGTCCTGTAATAACCTCTTTTAGAAGCAGCTGCCTCAGTGGCAAATGGAGTTGTTATTCCCTCTGTGGCCACTTAACAGAAATAGCGTGAGGATACAATTAGGTGGAAGTTGAGAAAGTGTTTTGGAAAACTTAAAGTCCCTACACAAATGTAAGCTATTACTAATGAAAAGAAGTTTTAAAACTCAGATCATTTGCCTAACCTTCATTTCTCCAGAGCTAAGAATGAATTTTTAAAATTTTACTTGCTCTTTATTTCACGGGGTCTTTTTAATCATGACATTAAAGGATTTCATTAGGGCTGTCACTGTTAATTTTATAACAGTATGCTGGAGCAGGTCCGCCTTTAAAGTTTTGATTGCTCCCTTTTGACTCAAGACTCTCAGAGGAGTTTACAATCCATTCTTCCACATTCACAAGGCAAGACCAAATCATTTCAGGAAGTCACACACTTCATTCTAAGACCTCTACCGGGCCTAACACATACTTACTGTTTAATTAGTGGAAGAAATTACACATGAATGTTACATTTGAGGACATATCCTTGTGCACATCCTAAGTGTACTTCACTGTCTAATGGTTGGAGGTTTATGCTAAGCAACTTCTAAGATCTCCTCATAGGTGAAAAATTTTGGTAAATAGCTTGTACCTATAGAAGTCTGATATTGTTTGGCCTGGTGATGCATACTTGTAATTCCAGCTACTTGAGAGACTGAAGCAGAAGTAGCCCATGTTTAAGGACAGCCTGATAAACTTAGAAAGACCTTGTCTCAAGATAAAGAAAAGAATTTTGAAACGGACTGGAGATATAGTGCAGTGGTAGAGCACGCCTGGATTCAATACCCAGTGTCACAAAAATATATGTTGTTATTATTAAAATATTAAAATCTTTTACATTTACCCAATCCCTTTCTCTAACTTCATCCCTTTAAGAATTATTTAATTTATATGTACTCAAGATACAGAAAGATTCACCCTCCATAGTGTGCCACTCCATAATTTGTCTCTCTTTATTATGCATTTCACTGCCAGCCATGTTTAGCTCATGGAATCTTTCACCAAACGTAAGCCCACTGCTTTTGTTTCTTCCCCAAGTGTAACCACAACAAGGAACATTTATCTACTTATCTATAGTTGGGTCTCGTTTGTTCTTGTCCTTCACCAAAGATTTCTTAAAGAATTAAACAAAATAGCTATGGTTGAGACATCTGTCTATGACTGAGTGAAACATTGTCTGAGTGGAATACAAGATAATCTTCATTCTTTGCCATATGTGGAAATAAGTTCTTTATCTCAGTGCCTGTTCTGCTTGAAAACTTTTCCAAGTTGGACACTCTGGAGACGTGCTTTGATTTCCCATTTCTTGCTGAAGACTTTCTACTTTAATATGCCAGATTCACAGCTCGTCACAAAGATCTTGTTAAGTGTTTTAAAATTAAGTCTTTTAAAATTAATTATTAAGTCGCTCAATCAATCGGGATTCATTACACCACGGTGTGGGCACGATTAACTCCAAAGTCTCAGGGCCAAATACCAAAAACTTGTTTCTCATTCATGCTGTATATCCATGAATGGTTGGTGATCTCCTCACTGCTGATGGGCAGGAAGGGAAGATGGCAGAGTTTCTGTCTCAGAATGCCTCCAAGATCACCGTCACAGGCTGACAGGAACATGGCAGTCCTGTGGTGGATTTAAAACTTCTCAGAAGTGACATGTGTCACTTCCGCTTCTGTTTCATTATCAGACAAGTCCCATGGCCATTCCTAACTTCAAAAGGGTTAAGGAATTATAATCTCCCCATGTACAGCATGTAGAAAGAAGATGACCCAGGGAATGTACAGAAAGCCCTCCTAGGAGACATGGTAAAAACAAAGAATTCAACAAAGCTAGTACAGGTGGGTCACTAGTTTAAAATTTTTACCACACATAATGATGTAGTACCTTTATCAAGAACACTGAAATTCCAAAAAATGTTATCAAAATTTCAGTCTAATTTTTGGAAAAGAAATATAATTTGACAATCATATATCCTACAGTAAATTTTCTCAGTATGTTTTTTTCTTGTCACATATTTTACTTAGCCAGGAATTTTTCTTGGCTGGATTATTTTGTTCAATTACATGATGATGAAGCTACTTGTATGCTGTAGTCCATTATGTTATACAACTGGAACTCCACTGTGAAAATGGCAGGCTATTACTAAGTTCCACAACATATCTTTATTTCCTGATAGATTCACCAGCCACAGTGAGCCAGTAATAGCAACCATAACTGTAAGGATCTTGGAATTCCATCTGGAGATGTTTGTAGACTTACCAACTTACAAAGCAGCATTTGGGCTATGGGGAAACTAGAAAGTCTGGGCCAATTGAACAGGGCAAAGTGGAAGAGATGATTCTATAAGAAGAACTATTTCACGATGAAATTCTACTTTTTAAAATATATTATAAAGAACAAAATCTTATGCAACCCATTACTATTTGAAACCCTTACTAAAACTTACTGTTAGCTCCCTGTAGTGTCTTGGCACTTAACATTCGCTTAGGAAGAAGAACTATGGCTGGGGCTGTTCACCATATTTCTTTCCCTTTTGCTGACAGTCACAAAGCAACTTTATGTACACACATGGTTGCAGTGGAACACCTTTTAAAGTCTTGAATTTGAGACTCCTTTAAAGAATCACTGCCATACCAAAGAAGATGAGAGTATTGTCGCTTAAACCTCTCTTCTATGGTGAACAAACAAGCTATATATCAGAACAATAATCTTCACTTCATTTCGTTAGAGTTACAGTCTTTATCGCTCAATTTGAGAAACACTTATTGAGCATCAACTTTGCACCACAGTTTTTTACCAATGAAATTGGTTGGTACAATTTAGATATACATAATGATCACATTCATTATTCTGTACATGATACATCTTGATTTTTCTTTTTTCCCATTCCCCTCCCTTCGACCCCTCTTCCCCTCCTTATTTACAAAATTGTTTCCATTTTATCTTTCCTTCTCAGTTTTTCTTTTCCCTTTCTTGCTTTTCTCCTTCCCCATCCCTAGTGCCTCTTCCTATTTGAATATTTTCTTCCTGTCTCACAATATTTATTATATATTTTGGTCCTTTTTTAACACTTTCTGTTTCTCACACTAGAGAAACAATGCAATATTTACATGTGTGTCAAATTTATTTCACTTAAAAGTGTGGTCTCAAGGTGCATCCATTTACCTAGAAATGTCTGAAGTTTGTCTTTCTTTATGGCTGAGTAATAGTCCAATGTATAAAAAAACCCACATCTTTATCCATTCATCAGTTAATGGGCATTTGAGCTGTTTCCAAGATTTAGCTATTATAAAATGTGCTGCTGTAAACATGGGTGTGCATATATCACTGTGGTATGATGCTTTGGATTCTTTTGGGAAGATATTAAGAAGGCAAATAGCTGGGTCAAATGGAACCTCCAGTCCTAGTTTTTTGAGGAATCTGTACCCTGATTTCCACAGTGGTTACACCAGTCTACACTCCCACCAACAATGGTTTTCCCACCAGCATTTGTTATTGGTCGACTTTTTGATAAAAAGCTTTCTGGAGTGAGATGAAATCTCAGTGTTGTTTTAATTTGCATCTCTCAAATGACTAATGATGTTGAACCTTTTTTCATATATTTGCTATTTGTACTTCTTCACCTGAGAAGTGTCTATTCATTTCAGAGCTCCATTTTTGGACTGGGTCTTTAAATTTGAGGGGTCTGATTTTTTTTGCCTTCTGTATATATTCTAGATATTGGTCCTTTGTTTCAGGAATAGCTGGTATAAAAACTATTCCCATGCTGTGGGTTGTTTCTTCACTCTGTTGGTGGTTTCTTTTGCTGTACAAAAGCTTTTTAGTATGATGTGGTCCCAGTTTTTGATTGTTTGTAATGTTTGCTCTGTGATCAGGGTTTTGTTTATAAAGGCTTTGTCTATACCAATGTCTTCAAGAGTTTTACCTATTCTATTTTCCCAGCAAATTTAATGTTTCCATTTTAATAGCTAGGTCTTTGATCCAATCAACTACATAATCCTTTTTAAGGGTACATATGTAGGTATTTTGAAGACAATAAAGAAAAACATAGGGTCAATGAATGAAACTTTTTGGATACTGATTACCTGATGCAAGAAAATGTGACCAGGCCTTCACCGCCATCTTTTGTTTGGGCAACATCAAATTAAGACACTTCTAAGAAAGTTACTCTTAATGGCTCACTGACTGAAGAGGAGCTTCTTTTTGCTGTTGCTCCCCAGCCCAAGTATTGGTCACACATAGGGAATAAAGGAATGGGAACTTAGTGCTGCTACACCAGCTCTCTTGGAATTAGCCCACATTTCTGATTATATCACAGTCATGGTCTTTTTCAAATTGAGTGTTTCACTGTGGCCTTTGTATGACAAACACTGTAAGATCCTGTGCCTTAAGACTGGCTTTCCTGAAGCAGACCCTGAGAAGACAGTGATGCATAAAGGATTTATTAAGAAATGATTCCATAAAAACATCTGGAAGAGCATGGAAAGCAGAACAGGATAATCTCAAAGCTATATAGCTACCAAGATGACAATGCCTGGCACTCATCGAAGAAGGCCTTTAGATAGACCCTCTGTAGAGTAACTCTAACTGCTGATCACAACTATGACTCTCTTCAGCTGGAAGTAGCCAGACCTGTCTTCACCCTTTGCCCCTTCACAGCAGTTAGGGGCACTTCTTCAGAGGGAGGAATATTGCAGATAGATAACTTAATTAGATGTCTTGTAAGCAGTAAGACAGGGCCAGCCCAGGAGGAGCCAACATGGAGGACAGTCAAGGAGCCAACAAGGACGACAGTCAAGACACATTCACTGAAGGCCTGGATTGTAAAAGGAGAGAAACTACATACCCTAGTGCTTCCCCTGGGAATAAATAGCAGTGATTGATATTCTAAATAGGTATCAATCACCTGGGTGTGGGGGGGTCAAGGTCTTAACCAAGCCTCTCCAGAAAATATCCCTGATGCCCACTCTTACTGAAAAATCCTTGTATGCTTGCTATGTGACTTGCCCCCCCGACCCCCATTTAACCACTATTACCTGGGTGACTGTACTTGTAATTTCATTGGTTTGTCATGGTTTTGCCCCACCTCATGCCCACCTTGTAAATTTCCATTGGGTCTTATAGTTTTGTCCCACTTTGTACCCGCCTCACCACATGTACAAAAGCTGTATATAACATCTTGCTGTATAAAACATCTTTGAAAAGTGGGGTGGGTGGGCAATCCACTTTCTGGTCCCCCTTCTGTCTCTCTTAGACAGAAGCTTTCTTTCTCTCAATAAATTTTTCCTACTCTTTAAAAAAAAAAAAAGAAATCAACCAATAACAAATGGTGGCGGGGCTGTGCAGAAAAAGGAATCTTCTTCCCTGCTGGTGGGAGTGTAGACTGGTGCAACCACTGTGGAAATCAGTATGGAGATACCTCAAAGAACTAGGATTGGTATCCCATTTGACCCAGCTATTCCTCTGCTGGATATCTTCCCAAAATAATTAAAAAAGAATCATACCACAGTGACATATGTGCACCCAGGTTCATAGCGGCATAGTTTGTCATAGCTAAAACTTGGAAACAGCCCAATTGCCCATCAACTGAAGGCTGAATAATGAAAATGTGCTTTTTAAATAAAATGGAGTGCTACTCAGCCATAAAGAATGAGAAACTAGAGACATTTATAGCTAAGTGGATGCACACTGATGCCATACTCTTAAATGAAATAAATAGGACACACATGTGTAAATACTGAATAGTTTCTCTGGTGTAAGAAACTAAAAGTGTAAATAAGGATCAAAATGTTTAATAGAGAAAATAAAATAGGAAGAAAAAGTCTGAAGGTGAAGTGGGAAGGGTAGATGAAAGGAAAGAAGGGAAAAGAATAAATATGAGAAAAGGAAAAAATGGAAACAAAGTCTTTGTAAATAGGGAGGTCAGGGGAATGGGGAAAAAAACCCCAAGATATATCAGGTAAAGGTACAAATTCCCAATGATGAATGTCATCATATTGTATACCTAAAATGTTCCAATAGAAATAGTTTATAAAAAAGAAAGAAAATGTGACCAGCAAGGAACACACAGTATTTCTTTTTTTTTTGATGAGTATTAAATTTTTTACTTAAGAGTTTTTTAACATGAAAAAGAAGATACACAAATACAGCTTACATTATGATGAACAAGGCAGCATTCTACATGACAAATTCAGAACAAAACGAATTTATGAAGGAAATGTATCAGCACTGAACAGAGTAGTTGAAATTTAATCCAGGCTGCAGATGCATAAAATGATCTGACCACAGGGCTATGCAAAATAAACTATTTTCAGAACAACAAAATGCCAACCATTTTGACTTAAACTGCCTCATTCCCTTGGTATTTGGAGAGAACTTCTATATAATGTGAAAAGAATTGGCATGACACTTAAAGACTGCGAAGAATAGAACATAGTTACAAACATATTTGTAATGCAATTCTGCATAAAATATACACAGTCAATCTTACTACTACAGAGTTTTAAAAACAAAAGACCATCCAGACTAAAAGTTAGAACTTCATAAAAGAAGAGTGCTTATCATTTGTATATTATTAATAGAAAACCGATAAGATTTTGTTGGGGGAACAGGGAGGATATCTAATGAAGTTATTGGTTTAAACTTTGTTCAAAAAATGTTTATAACATTGTAAAACGCTCCTTACACCATCTTAAAACAGTATACTATGAATACACTTTGAATATAGTCTTTAATCAGAGGACAAAAGAACTTGAAGAAAGTGTTTCTCAAAATGAGGTCCAAAGGCCCAAAAGAATTCTAATGTTTGCTCAGTAATAAATGTGTGAAACAAATGCCCTGTGTGATTATTCTATATTCTGAATGCCCTAAGGCGAAGAGCAACATTTAAAAGCAAGATCACAAACATATTTCTGACATGTTAGAATTCTCTATAATGTTATGTTGCGAAGACTGCTTTTTGTTTTAAAACAAGTTCCAGGCATTAAAAGAAACATATATGCCTTAGAAAGGAACACATGAATATCTAAAAATATTTTCCTTTGATATTGTCATTGTGTTCATACTTAGTTATTTGGAGAAAAGACAATAAATGCTTTGGAAAAGTTGCATTTCTAATAAAATGCGACATCTAAAAAATAGATAACTTATTAAATGCCAATAAATGTTAAATAATTCTATATTTAAAATTATGTATCTTTCCTAAAACTAAATTTGACTAAGATTGTGCCAATGTAACTTATTTAGATGATGATGGTTACTTTTCCTTTGCATAAAAATAGTACTAAAACAGAGGGATGCTATATCTGGAAACTCTGTAAATAATAAATTGCTACCTACTAATTTTAATAAAAATAGTGTGAAAAACTCTGCCCTTGACATGAATTCAACTATGTATTTCATGTTATCCTATTAAATAAAAAAACTTAACTAAGGAGATAGAGCTATAATATATGTGTTTTCTGCAGATTTATTCAAAATTGTTATTTTTTGGATTTCCCTGAAGACTAAATAAACTAGGCTCTGAAAGAACAGGTAATACAGTTTGGAGAGAAACTAGCATAGGTAAGACATTCTATTTAAAAGACAGATTATTTTACGGTATAATAAATAAGAAAAAATATTAGGCATTCTGTCTCCACTCAACAAATGGAATGTGTTCACCAGTTAACAAACAATTACCTCATCGTTATTTAAGTCAAATGATGAAAAGCAACTCTATCAACAAAAAAATTCAATATTCTGTATTATAGACTATAAGAAGCAAGTATTATATCTAAATATAACTACAAAAATGAAATTAAAATTAGCTTCCAGACAATTATGAAATGGTTAATTCTATCCAGGATGGTAACAAGTTTTTCCATCCATTAAATGGCAATAAGCAGAATGCATAGTTGAAAAATGAGGGTCAGACCCATTCTTCTTCATACATTGTAAGACAACTGATATACTCAAAACCTGCAAATTCATATCCTTCAACTTTCCTCACAATGTCATTATCATCTGGAGTGAGCTGGCCAGGTTCATTAGTAAATTGAGAACCAAGTTGTCCAAACCGAATCCCTCAGAGATATTTGGTTGAAAGGGAGGTATCACCTGCTTTCACTCCATCATGTCCCAGTCAACATTTTGAAAGAATGGATGCTCCTGAACATAAGCAAAGCCCCTGTGAGGATGGCAACCCTGTCGTTCTTTTGGGTCCCTGTTGAGAAAACTCTCTAGGACACTTGCAGCTTTTACAGACAGGAAAAGAGGTATGAGAATGTCTCTTTCCAAAATTACTTGCAAGAGATTATTGTTTGAGTTTTGGTCAGAGTTATCAGGGCTCTCATCAAGATGGAATGGAGACTCTCTGATCATCATCTCATACATCAGTACTCCAAGAGCCCACCAGTCCACACCAAAACCATAATCTTCCCTTCTTACAATTTCTGGAGCCAGGTAATTAGGAGTGCCACAGAAAGTGCTGGTCATACCTCCTGGCTGTAAGCCTTCCTTATACACACAATAATCGGTGAGTTTAATGTGCCCTTCTGAGTCGAGTAATAAATTGTCCAATTTCAAATTTCTATATGGTATCCCTTGCTGATGAAGATAGTTGAATGCTAAACTGATTTCTGCAGAGTAAAACCTGGCATGTTCTTCAGGAAGCATTCTTTGTTGCTGCATGTGAAACATCAGATCCCCGCCATTTACATAGTCTAGAACAAAGAACACTCTGCTTTCTGTCTGGAAGCAAGAATGCAGTCCAACTAGAAAAAGACAGTTGGATGCCTGCTGTAAAATGTGCTTCTCTGTCTGTACCCAATCAATGTTGACATGCTCTTTTTTCACTGCTGTCATTGCATACACAATGAGCTGATTTTTTCAGTTGGACTAACAGTACTTTCCCATAACTTCCTCTGCCAATCACTTGGAGCAAATCAAAGTCCTCAAGACCTAAACCAGATGAAGTTTTGCCTCTTTCCCTGTTGTTTCCTGCCTCATTTGCTTCATCAACTTGTTCTAAAGCCTCATGAGTTGAAAGATTATGTGGGATCGCTGTGTGTGTATGATCTGAAGCCATGGATGATGGATCAACTGGCATCATGGGCTCTGATGGTAAAGAATGCTGCCCATATTCAACTGCAACAAGTTTGTGGCACTTCTTGTGCACTGAGAGTTTACAGTTGGTGCACTTATATACCTGGTGGCCAAGTCCCCCTACAAGCTCTGTGCAGACAGAGCTCCCCTGCTGAAGCATTTGGCCTGAAAAGCATGGCCATTTACAAAATATAGCTTTCTCCAGCAGCCTGCAGCTCTGTGGTGGATGGATTTCTCTTCTCCTGGACAAGGCACTTTAGGATGTTCTGCTATACAAGGAGATGCCTGAATTAAGAGCTCAGAATCTTTCTTTAGCTCAGAAAGCCTAATGGCTTCTTCTAACTACAACTGAGGTGACTCAGAATATGGGTCTCCTTCTCCCTCTACCAAGTGTGTGGTGAAAAGCTGTTTATTGTCCAAACACCACACATCTTGATCTTTATCACACAGGCCCTCAAAGGAGCTGGAATTCTCAAAAGGCCTTGTCATGATGTCTCTTCCCAAAATCAGGGCCAATCAGGTAGAGGTGTGGGTAGTGGAGCTGCCCAGGAAGAATGGACCATAGACGGGTTGGCTGCCCAGGGAAACAGGCAGGAAGGGCTCGGAGAATGAGAGCAGCCTGACTGGCTGCAGGGACCACACTGACTGGAATTCTGCAAGGCTCTCTGTGAAGATGTGTCCAGTAGTGGCGGCCAGGCCTGGGTGGATGTACGCCAGGCTTCTCAGTGTCTCTTGGGGGCCAGTGGCTGTGACTTCGGTCTCCCCCCTGGACTTTGACGCTCTAGGATTTTTGTGCCTGGCTCTGGGGAGACCTGCCCAGAGCTACTGGGTGTTTCTGGGCCTGGTAATACTTGTCCTGGACTCTTCCCAGTTTCTGTACCATTGGTATTTGGGCTTAGGGAGCCGTCACCGGGGTACCTTGATTTTGGTAGGTCACTGTGGTCACTCCCGGGGAGACCATCCCTGGGGTGTCTGTGACAGTCGTGTGGCTGCTGCAGTGTGGCCTGCGGTGTCTGGATGGAGTCAGCCATCTTCTTAGTCTTTCACAGACACTTTCTCTGCCTGGGGTCCTGAGGCTGTGGCCTCTCAAAGTGGAGAAGCAGCTCAGCATGTTCACTGTTGACCATCTCCAGCCAAGTGAGCTTGGGAGATGGCAGTTACTAGATTGTGATGCCCGTTAGCAAGAGTTCCAAGTTCTGTTTGGAGATGTTGCCAAGGAAGTGAGGTCATGTCTTGGGGTTCGACAACCTCTGTCTCCTCTGTTAAGAAGACTCTATGGTCCATCTTTTTCTTCATAATAAATAAATCAATGGCCACTTACTTATTTTTATCTATTTAACTGTCTGTGTAGCTTTTTATTTAATCTATCATCTTTCTAACTAGTGAGTTAGTTTTTTATTCTTGCAGTACTAGGCTTTAAACCCTGTGTCTTCACATTAAAGCATGCTGTCTGAATTTTTTTTCAGAGACCCACTAAGTCTCCCACTAAGTCACTAAATTGGTAGAGCTGGACTTCACCTTGCGATCTTCTGGCCTCAGCCGCCTTGCTGGGATTACATTAAAGCACCATTTTTCCCGATTAAGTATGTGACTTACAAACAGCAAAACAAACAGTAGGAAAACTTTCTGTGATATTAGGCATTGGTGACATTTTTACCTTTAAAACAACATATATACACTGACCCTTTGCATCTGCTGAGGCATACAAAGGAGCCATTTTCTCTTAAGATGCAGTGCTGGGTATTTATAGAGAGCTGTAAAATTTAGGATTTTTTTCTGGATTATTTTTAGTTAAATAGGGATTATTGGGCCATTCCAGAAATTTCCACAATAATTTTCCCTAAAAGATGGAAATGTTGGTTTCAGGGCCAGGGATTTAGCTCAGTGGCTCCGCTGACTGCCTTGCAAGTGCAAGGTTCCGAGTTTGATCCCCGGTACCAAAAAAAACCCCACAAAAAACCAAAACAAAAGAAATGTTGGTTTCAAATTGTATCTTCTGGGGTGGTGGTGGTGGTAGATCAATAACAGGTTGCAGCTTTAGAGTACACACAAATCATTATTTATTCTTAGCTAATTAACTTAATACCAAAGCGCATTACTCAGTAATGTGACAATACAGTGAGGCAGGACAGCATGTGGTGACCACATGGCAGACAGTTTTTGTAGACTCTAGAAACCATCACCCCAGTGGTGATGATGAACACATACAGTAGTGGAGTTTGAATCTTTCCTTGTGGACTCTTGTAATCACTTCCTGCTCTCCCCTCCCAAGCAGCACATGTACTTTCGGGTCCCAGGTGGAGAGTTTGGACTTTCTAGATATGGGAAAGCTGTAATATTCAGAATGCAGGTTTTGGTTTTTGTTTTGCTTTTTGCAGAGATTATTCCATCAATATAACCCTGCTGGCTTTCATGTGGGCTGCTGCTTGTCAGTGGTTGAGCTATCACATTCCATCATGTAGATGAACCACAAAGTGCTTCTGCACCCATCTGCTGATGGCAATTTGTGTTGTTTCCAGTTTTGACCCCACAGTATTGGTCTTTCACTATGACCTGATTAGAATGGTGCCCAGTGCCACCTGCGACCCTGTGGATGTACTGTGCTGTCCCTCTGTGGGCTCTCTCCCCACTTACCTCCTATATGCAGAAACTATGCTACTAGGGGAGGGGACATTGAGGAAGACCTTGGTGTCTGCCTCAGAGCTGTTGGCCTCCTGCTCACCTCCCTGCCTTCCAGCATCACCAAGAGCTGTGTGGTCAAGGAGCAGGATCCACAGGAGTCTTCCCACCACCAGTGCCTGCAGCCGGGGCCTTTCCTCCTCCATAAGTTATTTTAAAAGCTAAACATCATGAATTATTTCTTAAGCTGGCTAGGAGGTTCCTGATATTTACATATTTTGCTTTATAATTCACATATATACTACATATATTTGTACACACCACATATTTCATTTTTAAAAGCCAAAAGAGAGTTTGTAAAATAAGTTTTTAATGAACCTTTGAAATTGCACCATAAAAAATGTATTGTTTTATTCTTTGTGCTTTACAGAAATTTTAGTCTAAGGAATCACTGAAAAATGGCTCAAGCTATTTATAATTTTAAATAGCTAAAATTAACTAAGTGGAAGCAGTGCTCATTCTTTCTTTTCTAATCTTCCTTTTTCATTTGGTGGTAAGGTAGCCGTAGAGAATAGAAAGGATGTAGCAGAGATGGTGAGCGTCCCACCACCTAGGTCTACAATGGCAGTCTCCATGTAAACAAGGAGAAAGCTAACCTGAGCACATTCAAATTAATCTCAACTCTATTATACTTTTGGAAAGTGAATTATAATTTTAAATATGTATACAGCCTTTTAATATCACAGGCTACACATAGCAACTGAGAAAAATGAGTATGAAAATGTTTCATAAGGTTTCTCTTGTCTTCTTTGAATTATTTATTGTAAACATAAAATTCTGCTTCTTTTTTCACTAGTGACCATTTGCCTCCTCAATAAGCAAAACTGTTTTAGAATGTTCTATTTTTCTTACTGAAAAGGAAACAACATGTTCCCCTATTACTCTATTCCTCTACTTCCTCCTCTGTTATTTAAATATCTCCAAGGAGAAAAAAATAACTGCATAGTGAGTATGATGAAAGAAAGAGGAAGAGAAATTTCATAGATTTCTGAAAACATTTGCCAAGACTGATGAGTTGGTTACCTGATTAAATCCTATAAAAATGTTTAGCTTCAAAAGCCAACCATGTAAGTCCAGTATGAACCTAAATGAAAGTACAGGTCCCCATAAATGTTTCCCACAGTGTTCTCATAGGAAGAGAGCACAGTCTAATCAATTCAGTTTTCCCTGCTCTTGGGGACACAGCCTGAGCCTCCCTGGTCAGGAACTTCCTGCCTCTGCCCCACTTACTCTGTGCAGAATCGTCTTCAGTGCCAGTCCTTTTCCCCCTTTTAACTTTGTTCATAACAGCTCTTTTAGCTGTAATTCCTTCCTCAGTATCTAGCCCAGAAACCTTAGTGTTTCATACCCATGGCTGTGGTAACTTGGTGCTGTCACACATGTTCTTATAATTTCCATCACAAGTTAATCAATCTTTGAACTTTACGTCTTTTCCTTGTACTGTTTATCTTCGCCTGCTGTGCTCAAGCCTGATACACCTTCAAGTATTAACTAACATGCTACTAACGGTGAGATATTAAATAAATTAATTACTCTCTTTAAGCTTCATTACTTATGAGAAAAATAACACATAACATATAGATGTGTTGTAGGGATTAAGTGAGATTATATTTGTAAAGGACTAAATCATTACAGTTTCTAGCACATAAGGAATTATCTTAATTATCACATGACTATTAGTTTCCTTCTCTAAGCAAATGTACCCCCATGTACACTTCCTGCCTGGTTTCCATACTCTTATTGCTTCTCTGTAAACTTTGTTATGGGAGTCTATTTCTTGACCCATCCTGTAAGTGACACCATTCCATCTGATGACTTATTATGATTTAGTATTCCTATAAAAGTATGCTTCTTTTTAACTTATAAACAAACACCAAGAGAAACAAGTTGACAATATATTGATGTGTCTTCCATTATTCCTTCCAATTGTGTTCTCTGTAACAGGATTTATATTTCCTCATAGAGACCTCCCTCCTCAGTAATCTGACTTCACAGAAAAAAAAAAGATTGCATTATGTTTAATTGCTACCTTAAAAAATATATATGTGCTGTAAAGCTTTGGTTTTCTCAAACTCTTGTTCTTATATCAAATCTTTTAGATGTGAGAGAAATGGCAACTTCTATTTTAAGGTTTTAAATCCCAGCAACAGGTATCTTTCAAGAATAAAACCTATTCCGTTTTCTTCTAAGTAGGAAGCAGTTAGAATCTGTCAATCAAAGTACAAAACTTGCACAAGGGAAAAGCATTGTAGAGCACAAAGCCACTCTTTGATCTAAATCAAATGAAAAGGTGGATGTCTTAGGCAGGGCCTTTTCTTAATGTGCTCTGTTCCCTGCCCTGGCTACAAGGAAGCACAGGCTGAAAGAGAATCTGTAGAGCAAGCTCCTGACCCACTGAGAAGTGACTCCATGCATGGCAGACCCCATCATGACTTCAGCGTATCCCTGTACATCCACATCCACCAGAACAAGAGCCACAGGTCACCAGTGCCCTCCCCTCTGCTGCTATGAGGTACACTTCTGTTGGTCCCTTTCTGTCTGCTCACTCCCAGCCAGTCTGCTTGAGATCTCTCCACCAGTCCACAGCTTGTTTTGCTGTGGTAACTTCCTCTGTCTCTAAAGAAAGAACTGCTGGATTAGTGGTGGGCTGTGGGGACCAAGGGCCTTATTTTTTCCCATTCTCTCCTGACTCTCAAATTCTAATACTAGTGCTCCTTGCAATGTTTTCAGCTCCCACTCCATCACATTGCTTTCCAGACAAATCTATCTATCCCTCTCTCTTCTCCCCCTTCCTCCTCCTCCTGTTCTTTTTTCTCTTCTTCCTTCTCTCTCCCTCCCCTCCTCCTCCTCCTTTCTTCTCCCTTCTGCCTCCCTTCCCCTCCCCCTCCCTCTTCTTCCCCCTCCTTCCTTCTTCCTCTTCTCCTTCCTCCTCCCCACTCCTCCCTCTTCCTTTCTTCTCCTTCTCTCTCTCTCCCCCCCCTTCCTCCCCTCACCCCCCACCCCACCCCCTTGAACCAACCCTTGGGTCAAAACAACCCTGAAATGTAAATTACTCTTACTCCTTCCTTTGTGGACATAGTTCCATGATGGATATCTTTTCTCTATGAGTTTAATTGAAAAAGAAAAGAATGGTGAAAGGGCATTTAATAAACCAAAACCTTTTTTGGCATCTCTTGCTTTTAATATTAATAATAAATCTAGTGGTAAATCTTTCTTTTGAAACACAACCCTACCCTACTCCAAACATGTTTGTGTACACACATGTATATTTGTGCATAAAATGAATTTCAAAACCTTGAAAGTATCATAATTTTGTTTCTGGGTCCATAGGTGTACATTATAGATTTTATTTAAAATTACAATGGACAACAGGAAAAAAAATATCATCTGACATTGTAAAGAGAAAAGCCAAAATATAAGTTAGTCCAAAGAAACTCGAGAAAAATACAAAAAGATAAGTTTTTAAAAGGAGCAAAATGCCAGGGCATGGGCCTGAGCCAAGAGGCTTTCTGATGGGTTTCTCCTGGGGCGAAGGCCCAACCCCTCTGCCGCTACTGCCTGGCTTCTCACAGCAGGGAACAACCTGCCGGGGAGTGGACACGAATGGCTAAAGCACAGTAATTCGAAGGAGATTGCAGGCAGCATTACCCTGGAGTTGCTGACCCAGAACACTGGCAACAGA
Organism: Heterocephalus glaber; assembly: GCF_053883595.1. Lineage (NCBI taxonomy): Eukaryota > Metazoa > Chordata > Mammalia > Rodentia > Bathyergidae > Heterocephalus > Heterocephalus glaber. Next base: position 80,655,768 of record NW_028258315.1, on the reverse strand, counting down.
AAACAAGAAGCAGGGCCGGGGATTTAGCTCAGTGGTTTCGCCGCTGCGTAAGCGCAAGGACCCAAGTTCAATCCCTGGTACCAAAAAAAAAAAAGAAAAAGAAAACAAGAAGCAATGCTTGCAGGTAGGGCTTCCGTGTGATGGGTCAAGTTCACTCAGCAATTCTAAAAGTTACTCTGTTGTACCAAGATCATTCAGTTACTGGCAGTGTACACTGGTCCTCTGGACTTCCTGTGATGGTAGCAACTTTGCAGTGACAAATGGGAACAGAGTTGGCTGAAGGATAAAGTCTGTGCATGTTTACTTTTTTTCATTAACTTTATTGGTACATCTAAGGTATACATTATGATCTGATTCATCATTGGGAATTTGTACCCATACATGATATATTTTGGTTATTTTTTCCCATTCCCCTTCCCTCTCCTCAACCCCTCCATCTCTCCCTATTTACTAAAGCTTTGTTTCCATTTTTTTTTTCAAACAATCCTAGCTGAGGTTTGGCTTCCCAAAGCTGACTCTGAGATAAAGATTGCATTGTCCATGTGCTTTTTCATGACGTACTTTTAGGAGAGATCAGTATACTCGTGAAGAACCACGGCAGGGAAAGGAAAGAACCAACCAATGGCGTGATATCCAGACCAACCTATGGAGAATGCCTGCAGGTAGATCCCACAGGAGGGTGTGCAGTGTAAGATGCCTTAGTCTGCCCTGATCTGAGGAAAGCCAGTTAGACTTGCATACTCTCACAACTGCTAATCACAGCTAAGGATTTCCCAGAAGTGTCTTAAACTTCCAGAGACTGCTGGCTCCCTACTTGGGTTGGCAAAGTGGCTCCAATAACTCAACAGCCCTGTGAAGAATAATCACAGGTGAAGGTATGGATAACAAAAGCATATCACAGCCAGGAAGGGCACACAGATAGAGCAACGGGGATTGAGAGAACCTGGGACGATAACTCACAATGCCTCCTACCTCTGTCCCTCTAAGTAGCCATGGCATAGCAACTGGGAATTTCAGGCTTGGTGATCAGTCTTCAGTGCATAAGAACTGGAGAAAAATATAAGCTAATCCTAACTTGTAGGACTTATTTCATCTTGCTTTGTGTTTAAAACTTATTTTTAAACTTTTCTATCAGCTTAATACTATATTCATTCACAATGGCATTCAGATTTTCTGGCCCTGACCCAGGAAAAGAAGATACAGTGTAAACTCACGACCTAGAATACAAGTGGCCTTTATATTAACTACTGAGACAGTGATAATTACAAAACATTTTTAAAAACACATGGCCATATATACATACCTATTACCACATAATCAATAAAAGAGTGAAATTAAACTGCTTATTTGCTACCATTGGCAAAACTAATCATACATTAAACAATTTTTCATAATGAATATTAAATAGGTTAAAATAGTTGTGAAACTTTTCAGCCAAGGCTGAAAAAGAGACATTTGTCCTAACAGAACTTAAACAGGGGAAAGGAATCCAGAAAGCATACTCATCAGTGCTACTTACATTAGGGAGCTACTGTGAGTTTCATCACATAGCCAAGTAGTCAGACCCCAGCCAATATTTCTCACAGGGACAAGAATATAGTGCATCCATAAGCTTAGAGAGGTCAATCATTGCAGGCCTTCTTACCATGGAGACTCCCTTTTACTCATGTTTAAAATGGAAAATCAGCATATCTGAAAGGTAAACTTATTGAATTCCAAACTACCTCTAGAAATTGAAATGTGCTAATCCTCAGTTTTCAGTTTATTTAGTTTTTATTTCTATCCCAGGCTCTGCTCAATGTGATCTAGGCAAGGACAGCATTTTGCTTATGCTAGAGAAATACATTTTTCTCAACTGAATCACATTTTATTAAACTGATTTTTGAGTAGCAGAAACAATGATAAAACTCTCTTATTGAAGCAATCCAAAAGCTTCTTAAGATATACACTTTCTAGACCAAGAAAGACAAAGCAAACATGAGTGAAAGTTTTAGAGTGGTCTATCATAAATACCAATGTATATAACAAGTTAGCCTTCATTCTGGGGTGGTTTTCTACTAATTATAAATTGAGTCTCTACTAAAAATATTAATTTATGCACAAATATCAATGTAATGTCAACATGCAGAGCAGTTTTTATTTGTTAGGACATAGGAAGTAGCAATTTAATAGTTTTGTCTGAAACATAATGATAATTTATCTTCAAAACATCACAGAAATGCTCTCATCACCTTTTACTTCAAAAATATGATACACAAAAGAAATTTATCAAAATAACTATAAATTTTAGTTTTACAAGTTGCAGAAAATGAAGAGGGTCATTTGAGTCGGAAGTATTTACTGCCAAACAGCTCAGTTATTTTATAACAAAATTAAATTCAAAGTGAAGATAGGATTAGAAAGTCACAAAGCACAACATTCAGATCACAGGGCTGGAGAGCCTTGTAGGGTGAGAAGTTACTATTCTTCAGCAATTCATCACCATAACACTCTTTTTTATATGTCAAATATCCCTTCTCATTTCTGAGGTGATGCTATTAGAAAATAGAGGGTTAATGTACAACACAATCAAGTGATTCTGCAAGTAGTTTTAATTTCCCTTCATGTTGTTGAGGATCTGGGTCATTGCTAACTTCAGATCCCCTTTTTCAATTCTCTTTGTAGGTAACAGATATGGTCAAGGCTAATGATGAAGATAAAAGGAGGGACAGCCTCATGACATGCTCTGTCTGCTCCCCTCACTTTTACATCTGGAAACAACCACCTTAGCCTAAGAATACATCTCTGTGCTCATGTGTTCTGTGGAGCTACAAGTTTTCCTTTTATAATGCTAACTTTTCTAGGGTTTTTCTAGGTGTCACTATGTCCTAGAAATCTTAATTCTAGATCATGTTATAGCCAATATTTGGTGCATTTGTAATTTGAAAAAGAATGCTGACCTATGATATTAAAACAAAACATTTTATTTAAGTAAAATTTGGTATGAAAATGAAACCATATTTCAGTTTAAGGTTGAATCAACTAGTTATGATTTATAACCTAGTTAATTAGAAGATTCATTTTTTTTCTCTGACGGGAACACTCAGACACTACTTTCAAGTAGTGCTATCATAAGACTCAAGAAGTCCTAAAGTTTACATTGTATTGATATTTATTAAATGAAACAAAGTTCCTGTGACTGTATTCAACTCACCAGAGGTAGGAACTGTTATTAAAAAAAAAAAAAAAAAGATCCATGGGGCCAGGAATTTAGCAATTTAGCTCAGTGGTTCCACCACCTGCTTTGCAAGCACAAGGACCGGAGTTCAATCTCGGGTACCAAAAAAAAAAAAAAGACCCAAAGACAAATGAGACATTTGACTCTACTTGAAAAAAATTATAGAAACAGAATGGACACAGAACAACAAATACTATACAAGTAAGATGGTATGGCAGTTCCAGAGGGGGATAAAGAGAGAAAAATGAGGGTGACTACTGACTGGAGTAAAGAAGGAAGACTGTTGAAAAAAGTTTTAAAGCCCAGACTTGAGGGTTGCATAGGACCATAGAAGGTGACAGGAGTGGTGAGAGCCCCATCAGACAAGGCAACTATGCGTGAAAATGGGTAAAATGGAAAAGTCAGGGTTATCAAAGCCTTTTCAGAAAAAGAGATTTTTATGAGTTGTCTAGTGGACTGAATAGGAACCAGGTAATAAGCCTAAAAAGGTTGTTTTAAGATTAGTTCACCATAGACTTGAATGTGTTTTTGAATGGGAGGGAAATGACCTCGAAGACAGTCTTTAGATGGCTGATCCAACATTCATGTGGAGAGATGGTTGGAAAGGGAAGGAGGGAGAAGATGCAAAGATCTCGTACCCATAACAAGACCCAGGTAGCATTTAATGAGGGATGAAAAACAGAAGATGAACTCTAATGATGATTGGGATTGGAATTAGGAAGAAATAAATGGATAATGTAAGAAAATTTACTACTTTATAGACTAGTTTTTGACAGACAAATTTTGAGTAATTCCTAAGAAGCATATTCATTTTTGATAGAAGCTAACTATGAGCATTTTAAAGAAAGTAATCCTGCTGGGTGTGGTGGCACACACCTGTAATCTCAGCACTTGGAAGGCTAAGGCAAGAGGACTGACATGAGTTCCAGGCCAGCCTAGGCTACATAGTGAGTTCAAGGCCAGGCTGACCTACATAGTGAGACCCTCTTTAAAAGAAAAATGCAATCTTGCAAATAAATACTCATTTTCTTCATCATTTTTAAACTTAATACCTATAAGGATATATTTAATTTATATACTTATAGATAAGTAGATATACAACTCACTTCCTGATTACATTTTTAAAGTTATAGATTTCAAACTGTGTTCAAAAAAATAAAGATAGACAATAATAGAGAACCACATACACTTAGTTTTTATCCAAATGGGATAAAAAAAATCCCACTTCATAATACTGTTTTTTGAAAACATAGAAGCATTTTGAAGCTTAGCCATTAAGAAGGAAATTTAGGAGAAGGATCTGACAAGCACTACATAATATATTCCCAATTGAGACATTTGTGTGTGAATGAACAATATCACTGGACTGAATAACATAATTGGATTTAATGACAGTGAAGCAGTATCATTGCTCAAACCGATCAAAGTAGAATTTTTGCCCAACAGTCAGGAGTCTAGAGTCTCAAATAATTTCTGTTGATTTGGATCCAGAAAGATAAAACTACCTCAAGATATCAAGTGTGACTTCATATTTGAAGGAGTTATCTTTGTTTTAAGCACACATTAGATATTATGATTAGGTAAAGTAAACAAATGTTTGGGGAATTGAAAAGAGAATAATTCATAATACAAAATATCAAGTGTTGCCAGAATTTCTTTGGGCATCTTGGCAAAATATACGTCTATTCAATTTAAAAGTTACATCATATTTATTCAAGTTCAATTACTTTAATTGTTTTAGGGAAGTTCACTGTGTTTACCGAATGATCAGAAAAATGTTAGAGATCATCTACTACATATTTGAGCTTAACAGAACAAAAGGTGTCCTTAAGTCTACCTGCCACTTATTAAAGCTGCTTCTAATGTTATAGTCATAAAAATGGTAGAAGAGAACCCCAGATAGCAGTAGTTTCTAAAAGAATTACAAATCACCTTCTAAAAACTGTTAATTATTTGTCAATGTGAATCACATAAACTTCTCCACAGGAGCTCAATGGAATGTAAATGCTGTTTCCTGTGGCAGACTAGCTTTATCATTTACAGAGGAAAATCCACCCTTCCACTCACAGCTAACAGAGGGCAAGGAATTTATCATTTGCTTGGGAAACTGTTATCAGAGAGTAGGCAGAGGACTCTACAAAGATCCACTGAAGGAGAAGGCATAGTGCTTAGAAAATAGCAAATATTCAATGGATTATTATTAAATGGAGTTCTATGTGGCATCAAGAACTAAAACTATTAAACATGAAGAATTTTGCATAAAACACCTCTAAAACCAATCTTTTTCTAAGTTGCTTAAGCACTTACTCTAAGGTTGGTACAGGCGATGATTTCTCTAGATAAACTAGAATAGCTATTATTTATTGAGTATCTGGCCAACCACTGTATAAAGTTTAATGTCATTCTTCTTGCTGTAAAGATGAGGAAAATGATGCTCAGAGTTTATTTATTTAAAGTCACAGGATCTGAAGGATAAATAAAGCTGACCAGGGGTACTTTAGTTGAAAGAAAATAATACAATAGTCTAACAAGAAACACTTCCAGTTTAATAAATATATATGATATTTTTTCATTTTAAAAAATTTTCAAATAAGGATTTCTAACAAGATTTTGACTTTTGTCCAAGATGCTAAAACCAATTTTATCAACTAATATTAATTAGATAAAACCAGTTGATATAAACTAAATCATTGTAATTTTAAAAGCTAAAATCATTAAATTCAATAGCACTTATTTTAATACACAATTTTGAAATATTAAATTCATGAAACGTTAAATTATTTTTACTCATGAAGTATTCTCTAAGAGTATAATAATCATTTTTATTGCTTTTTAAAAATAAATCTAAAAACATGATAAATAAAATTTTCTAACTCATTATAGACTATTAGTCTGGAGAGGTGTGGACTAACACTTAAGCTCCAAACTACAGGAAGGGGTAAGCAAGAAAAACATAGTACTAACTGAGGAAAGTTTTAAGATTGGAGCTATTTTTTTTTTTTTTTTTTTTTTTTTTGGTACCGGGCATCAAACTCAGGTCCTTGTGCTTGCAAGGCAGGCGGCAGAACCACTGAGCTAAATAGCCGGCCCCTATTGGAGCTATTAAATTCTTCAAAAACTTGAGTTTCTAAGGTAGTTGGAAGAATTTTTAATTAAATACTTGAAGAGAGTCAAGAGCAAAGCATTATTTGGTAGAATCACAATGACTTCAAATGGAAGCTGAAGCATCAAAAGATGAGGAATAAACAAATTTCTGTCCCTTCTCACTTGATTTGTCACTTGGAAAAAAACAACAGAAACAAGAACCAGAATAAGAACCCGTATGTGGGATGATAATAGGAAACATTCATAACACTGTACCATCAATGTGAAAGGAAGGGAGAAAGATGAGGCTTGGGGATACCTTAGTGAGTCTGGGGTCACTGTAACAGATGCCCAGTGTATGAGGGTATCGCTCAGCGGTACATGTACCAACTCCTCACAAGTAGGATGTACTACAAACATAGACTAATGAACATTGTTTTAAAAAAATTTTTTAAATCTCTGAGATAATCATCTTACAAAGAGAAGAGATTTCTTTTTGACTCATAGATTTGGTGGCTCCAGACTACAATTGGTAGGTCTTGTTGCTTTTGGCTCAATGCAGAGACAGTACCTCACTCCGGGTGTGTGTTAAAGCCAATCAGCTCACCACATGGCATGAAGGGAAAGAGAGAGGAAGAGGATGGGGCTTGGAGTCTCACACTCTCTTCTGAGGGCCCCCAATAGCCTAAAGACCTTCATCTAGGCCCCATCTCTTAAAAGTTCCACCTCACTGCAACAGCACCATTGCGCGGGGACCAAATCTTTAACACCTGACCCTTTAGGGGGTCACTCAAGATCCAAACTACAGGAAGTGGTAAATGGCAGTAAGAACAGAGACCATCAATCTGATTTACCCCACAGAATCACAATGAGTATCAGGAATTGGGGACATCAAGTAGTGTGGTGATGAAGTTTAAAGGTATAAAAGTGGTGACTGCTTTCAGTCTTTATAAGGAATAGGTAGTCTCATAGGTCCCACTTTCTTTTTGAATTCATGTAAATTCTTGAGCCATTCCCAAGGAATAGCCTTTGGAGATGTTCAAGACTAAAAGATAGCAAACATAATCATCATTTATGGTAGGGTGCTCAAATGGAGGGTTAGGGAAGTTCATTAAATCACTAGTGGAATTTCCCAGCCCTTTACTTCCTCCTAACTTCTAGAACTGTGTTGTCTAACATAGAAGCAACTTAGAAGAGGCTTAGAAGTTAAAAGTCAATTTTAGTTTTAAAAATAAAAGGCTAGTTCCTCACTTGAACTAACCATCTTGCATGATACAATCGCACAAGACTTCATAGATAGAGGACACCTTATCATCAGTTCTATTGGACAACATGGAAGAAATGAATATTGTTATGGAAACAAGAGAGAAGGGTAAAAGTTGCCTCTGCATTACATGTGAAAGCACCAGAATAAAATTTATTCTTATTAAGGTTAGTCTTCTGATGAAAAAGAACTTACAGCTTTATCATTCTACCTTGATGATCTTATATTCACACAGAACATCAATCTAGGTTATTTGTGATTTAATCTTGAATATAAATTAAAGCTGATATCATGAGAGGTTTGTGCAAAGCTTCCAACATGGAAGCCAGCAACCTAAACAAAAGCAATCCAAATACACACACACATACACACAGAAAGTGGGAGAAGAACAGAAGCAGTGGAGAGAAAAGAAAAACAACTTTCTATGACACAACAAAGTACGGAGTCTGCCAAAAAATTTACACAACAGGAAAAGAAAAACTTATATGAACAGTTTAATACCAAATTTTTTGAGACATCATGAGATTAATACAATTAACTACCTTTGGCCTCTCCAAGAGGTGGTCAAAGTGATGGCCATTAGCTTCCAGATATTGATTAGTAACTGCTGAAGGGTGTATATACATTTTTGGCAGACTGTATATTCATATGTGAAACTAGAAAATGATGCTGTTAAATAACTAAAAGGCAAGAAAAACACTGAGGATTTATAAATATGAGAGTATATAACTCCCAAAATACCAAACAACTTTGAAGAAAAACTAGAGAAAACATCCTCAGAATTAATAACAAAAAAGAGACTAAAGGTATGAACAATAGATGAGATGGTAAGAAAATTAAGAAATTAATCCTAAAGAGCCTACCCTCTGGCTAATAGAGGAGAAAAAAAGACTCCTGAGAAAATTTGCCTTGAAAGTCTTAGTAGCAGCCTATGGATCATGTAGTATATTTATTATTGTATTAGTGTATTTACTATTTCTCATAACTGCAAAGTCTAAGGTATATACTAGCTTCAGATACACTGGATCCTAGGGCACCAACATTGTTGTTGGGACTCAAGCCTCTCCATCTTTCATCTCTTCATCCTTTGGATGGGCTACATTCTCTCACTGGTTCATTCAATGTAATAGACCCTGTTGGTTCGAAATTTTTGTAATCCTACAAAGCAAAAGCATCTCGGCAAAGATAATTTTTCCTCCTCTATAATTCAGTAAAATTCCTAGAGCTGAGTTATCACTAGTCCAACTTGTGAATCATAAAAACCCTCCTGAATGAACTGGTATGGTCCAGGAGGTAGACTTTGCTGATTGACGAGGTTGGAATTATATGTCCACCCACAAAGCCCAGGGTTGGGTCATCTGTCCAAACCACATGGACGGAAAATAGCAAGCAGTGGTTCCAAGAGACATTGAGGAATTGTTGCAATGAAATGGAATGGACGCTGGCCAATGAAGAACTACTGATGTCCAGGATAAGCTTTCATCATTATTACTTTTCTCATATCTGTGAATCACATTGATAAAAACTTCTTTTAAAAACTGAGGTCTCCTATATTGACCTCCTATATTCCACTGGACAGTTCACCAAGTTGTTTACCAAGTGTGCATTTGTAATCAATTCCTTAGAGTGAATCCAATAGATTTTTCTACTTAAAAAGCAGAAGATCAACCACAGATCTAAAAGGATCTGAATTCTTTCTGCTTGCTCATTTGTATGAATGAAGTAAACTATTCAAAAACCTTAAAAAAGATAAAAATGCCAGCTATTAAGGTCATTTGTGGAAATTCATTAGCATGAACACTTCCAATTGATTAGCACAAAGTATTACCAAAAAACCTCAAGAGTATAAAGTAGCATACAAGACTGGAGGCCGTGTGACCAAGATGGAGAAAGCCCCTGGGACAGAGACTCTGGGGAGTTAAAAAAAGCATCTGGCCTCCTTTGCAAATGAAAATCTTCTAAAAAGAACAGCCAGCTAACTCTGAGCACTAAAGAGACTGGAATGGAGCAACTGCTTCACTTTGATAAGGTTACTAAATGTGGAATCAGTTAATGAAAACAAATTTTAATTCTAATTATGTGTAAAGTTTTACCATTATTTTATAAATAAATGGATCACATCAGTTGTCTTGTTCGCAAGCACCCAAAGATGTCCTGTTTTCCGCCAAGCCAAGTAACTGCATGTGTTTAGTGATACTGAAGAAACCTTTGCCCCCCCACCCCAAGGTGAGTGCCAAGGTCCCTCCCCCTAGGAGTCTGAGCAAACCTTTCCTGCTGTGGTGGTGAGGTCCTCCAACTAACTGGGCCTGGCTTCCCTCCTATCTCCATTTGGAGCACTGAGTGAAACGTGGAGGGGCCTCTTCATTTGATCTCTAGTCTTCACATACTTTATGAAAGTCTAGAAAGAATTAGAATCCAGTTTGTCTTATTCTTAATTCTGCCCAAAGCTTCTAATAGACCCTCTGGCATACTTTGGCTGTGTGGGGACACTAATGTTAAAGACTAAAAGAATGGGTAATCGGAACTCAATTTGCAGATGAGGAAAGGCAGTCCCAGAGACTCATGTACTAATTCAGGGTCAGTCAGTGAGAAAAGCAGGAGTAGAATTTAGGTCTCTTGCTTTTCTGATTAATTTTCTCAAGTATTAAAAACTCATTAGCTCACATTCAAGATCCTCTAAAATATAATTGCAAGCTACTTTAAATTGTTTTCCTTCACTCCTCTTACCTCTCTAGACAAAAGATCTGTTTACATACAAACCTTATGTACCCTTCTTGTTCCTGTCTCTAACTTCTGTTCCTATCAGAAAACCTCTGCTTTTATCTTTATCTCCAACGTACTGTCACTCAGGATCTGGTTTCAATTCCTTCATGTTCACTTAAGAAAATAAAATGAAGTCAAATAAAAACACTGAAGATTTTCTATGTAGTATAGATAGATAGATGATAGATATGATAGGACATAAATTGCCTGTCTTAATAAACATAATTTAGGCAACTAAAAGGTTGATAGTACGTATTATTGACAAGGCGAAGACAATCACTCTCATACAACATTGGTAGGAATGTAAATCACTGGCACAGGTTTGTTTTAAAGAGACATTTGGGAATATCTCTCCTACTTAAAAGCATTTATCTCTTCAGACTCAGAAATTCTGCTTGTTACCATAGAGTCTCCCTACCTTTAGTTACATTGGTAATGATTATAGCTGTTTCTGTAAAAGTCTAAAATTGGCAAAATAAGTGCTTATCTAAAGGATGCTGTTTATATAAGTTGTTACATCTGTATAGACAATATTTTATTTATGAAAAAGAATGAGCTAGTTCTCTATAACCTCTATAAAAAACCTCAAACAAAAGTGAAAATTAAAAGTACAGAACTATATTCTGATATGATTCCATTTATTTACATTGTATACATATATGACTTTCCATACACTAAAATTATGAAAGTCAATTATCTTTAGTGAATGGGATTGGGTGTGTGGGGTAAGTACTAGTATTCACTTTTCATTTTTTGATCTTCAATATTTGCTTTTTAAGGTGCACACAAATATCATAATCATTAAAAATTAAATTTTTTTAAAAAGTCTATGAATATTACCTAATTTGGGGGTAGGTGATACCAGTAGAAGAGCTTTAATGAAGATAGTGATATTTTATACTGGCCTTGAAAAGGAGTCATGTTTCAGTAGACAGAAATGGTGGGAAGATTCTGTGCATAGCATGGACTAAACTTCCAGCACAGTGCAGTTAGGCTTGGTCATGAGAACAGTTATAGCCAATGAAATAGGAGCAGAAGTGAATCAGCTCAGCTCCAAGCAGAGGCACTGAAAAGCCCTTACAGGCATAATATGACAGTCAAAGAGAAAGGTTTGAGTTGGTGAAATAAGACTGAAGCAGGCCAGATTGCTGCGTAAGCCCACAAAGAAGTATCCTAGTGTGTCATGTGAATCCTCAAAAGCGAAAAGTAAACTTTCTCTTTGTGTAACCATGGAGATTGATGGTGTTACAGTAGGCAAACACAGCCTAAGAAAGATAATTTCAATGGAGCGAATAACATAACGGGGAAAGGGTTTTGAATGGAGACCTGTGTTGATGATGGTGTCTATTCTACGGGCAGAGGTAAAGACTAAGGAAATGCATTGAAAGTGGTGTAGGATTTGGAGACACATGAAGCTGTCAAAGTGAAGGCTCACATTGGCTTTGTTTGGATTAAGAAGATGCTGAAAGATTTTTGCTTGCTTGGTTTTTGTTTCTGTTTTATAAGCTTGGAAGAAACCATGAAAGTTTAGGTATTTTGACCACTTAGGGAGATGAGCCAGCTCTGCTAAAGGGTATCTTGGTTTAGAAATGGAAGAGGAATGATCAGCAAAGAAGACAGAAAGTGCAAAAGTAGGAGCATTTTGTGTTCCAGAATCCATAGACAAAAGCTGTATGTACAGGGAACCATTGCTTCTCAATGTGAAATTCAAGGAGGTGAAATGAGGTGATGCCTAAGAACAGTGACTCTGGTGATTAACAGACAAACTTGAGAAAGTAATTAGTAGAGTAAAGTGAAAAGAAACTAGGTTGAAAGAGTTTAAACAACAAGTAAGAGGTAAGGAAATTAGGTCACTACTCTCTGAAGAGGTATGTGAAGGGGAGGAAGGAGAGAAACGGGAACAACTTGCAGAAATTTTTTTAAAAGTTAAAGATTGGTTGTTTCTTTATTTAAGAAAATAATTGGCTGTCTGTTTAAATAGGAGAGGCGATGAAATACTTGTAAGCAAAGAGGACAGAAAAGATGATAAAGAGGTGGTTAGCAGCATATCTTGGCCTCCAAGTTACCAGTTGATATCTACAAACACACACATGAGCAGAGTAACCATGAGTGCACTTCTGACAGGAGAGAGGCCTGAGAAGGAGGACAGCACTGGAACATTCTGATGTGAGGAACAGAAGGTCTTAAAGGGAAATTAAAGTTAGTACTAACACGGGCTGCAGAAGAGACAGAAGAACGCTCCTGCTCCTTCCACTGGAGTCTGAAGGCTGCAGGGAGAATTAGAAGTGAGATTACGGGAGCTGGTAGTGTGAAAACTGGGGACACTGATTTCTTAGGAATAGACAAGGAGTTAGGAAGGAAGAAATACAGAGAGATCTGAGCCATGCTATGGGTTCAGATAAAAAAAAAATAAAGGTGTGGTGGATCTGACATACACATTTGGAGATCCTCTCCAATAAGGCTCCTCAATAGTGGGTACAGAGTGAAGAAAGCATGTATAAATTTTCCATGCCTCAGTCTCTCCATCTGTAAAATGGATCCAATAGTAGCAATAATCCAAGAGGTTAAAGTGAAGATTACTTGTTTTTATTACCTCATTTAATTATCACTACCACTGTTGAGTTAGGTATTATAATTAATTAAAAGGTTGTTGATGAAGAAGTTGAAAAATTCTTGCCCCATGTATTCATTCATTTTCTTATTGTTAAAAAAATACCCAAGGCTGAATACCTACAAAGAAAAAAGATGTATTTACTTAATAGTTTTATAGGGTGCGGGTCCCAGATTGGGCAACCCCATCTGTTTGACTTCTGGTGAGGGGCCCCTTGGCTATTATAACTTGGCACAAAAAGCAGAAAGGGAAATGACCAAGCACAGAAGACACCAAGCACATGGAGTGGTCTCACTTTACAGTAATTCACTGTCTTAAAATTTTACTAGGGTCCCCTGAGAATTACATTAATCCCTTCTAAGGGCAGTGACCCTAATGACCTAACCACATGTCATGAGGACCAATTTGTTAAAAGTTTTACCACCTCTTAATACTGTCACATTTGGGGTTCCACAGACCCATAAGGAACAAACCACATGGGAACATAGAATGTTGAGTTTTAATGATATATGAAATGCTTGAGAATAAAACATTTCATAAAATGGAAATGACTGTATAGTAATGGAAAATGATTAAAGAATACTAGGTATAGAAAAAGCACACTATGCACATCTAAAAAATGTGCAGAACTTGCTAGTATTCTCTTTCTGCTACTTCCTCCCACTTCCTGACTGTCTCTTTTCTCCTCTCTCCTCTGTTCCCTGGGAAGCCCACTCCATGGACTCCACTACTCACCTGCCTTCCACTTGACTTCTGGTTGTGTTTAGGCAATGCAGACATGAATAGGAGAATAGAGGAACAGAGGTGGGAGCATCAGAGTGGATCTCTTCTAAATGCTTTACCAACCTGAAAGTAGCAGCTACTTTTTAGGACCATAGCTCAAACCATGCAGCCACCCCACAGAGCCCAGGGCTTCTGGCCTTCAACAGCATTGTCTTCTCACCTATGGGGGCCTTGACATGACTTATTGGTTCTTTCAGCCCTATCCTAACCTCTGAACACAGTCCTTTCATTAACTCTCTCCTACTAAGTTTTTTGAGTACACTTTTTCCTATCAGTACCCCAAGTGATCCCCACAGTGCATATGTACAAAACATCATAGATGCGTTTGAAATAGATGAAGAAACTGAAGCCTGGAAAAGTAAACTGGCTCCAAGTCCGCAAAGCTAGTAAGAACTGAGTGATAAGGGCCAGGTCTCCTGATTCCAGGACAAGCATGCTCCATCACACAATCTCACTCACTAGGGGACCTGCACTATAAAAGAAAAGGTTTCCGTTACAGGAAGCAACTGTGTGACAGTGACCATGGCTTCTACTGAATAAATTTCACCACTAGACCTTTCCACTCCACTGTCAGAACAGTTCTACCATCTCTCTCTGTGGAGATAATTAGGAAAGCTGTTAGCTTTCAAAAACAGATGTTACTTAAGGGTCAAAACTATTTTCTTCTGATCAATTCTGCTGCAAATGGACAAAGTTCCTACATCTGCTTCTTCTTTTCTAAGTCTCTTTCATACTTATAACAAATCATTCATTATTAGGCAAAGTTGACACAAGAAATCTTCTAATTGAAACAGTCCCTCAATTCTGTTAGGACAATGTGTTCAAACAAAACTTGACTTTCTATGTGTGCTTTGTTTTCCTCAAATTTATTTATAAAATTGATGATATGCACAATAATCGATGGCATTTCTCACATGCACATACACACATATACAGACAGACATATACACACAAATATATATAGAAAGGAGAAACCAATATGAAATTAGTTTAATCTACAAAAAAGAACAATGGACAGTTATTTATTGTTTAGTTGAGGAAATTTGTATTAATGACTTCATGTCATCTTCCATTATCATTATTGTTATTTAATAGATGATACAATTAATAAATTCAGCCTCAGATAGCACAGTTAGTAAGTGAAAAAGTGCCAATCTGAACCTATATCTTCTCATATAAACTCTTTTCCTTTGCCTAGTATTCTATAATCGATACCATTATTGACTTGATCACGGAGTACCATTATATTGATGAGGCCAAATGATATACCCTGCCCCATCATATTTTTGTAGCCCCTATATTTTCTTCCTGAAAAATCATCCTATTTTAAAATCCTTGAAGATGGAATACCCATTCACTCTCCTGAGAATTTAGATTGGTCTTAGACATCCTGCTTAGGGTCTGTTGGATCTTGGATAAACACATCCTACCCATAATTAAGCCAGAGGCCACTGTACTTTGAGCAGGAAAAGCCAGCTATAGAAACAGAGAATGAATACTTCTCTCCAGGGGGAGATCACTGATGAGACATCACTTGGTTCTGGGGAAAAGAGGCGTAATCTGGATCCCTAATTGCTTTCTGGGCTTATCCTTTTAAGAGGCCTAATTGTCATTCCTGCCTTTGAGTTCCCAAAGATGTCTTTTTATTCTTGCAAAAATGACTTTGTTCTCTGTAGCTAAGTAATCATAATGAAAAAAATATAATTTTTCTGATAATTATGTTTATCTTTCATAAATGTCATTCAGAATGTGAATTCCAACCTTGTGATTACTAAACCATAAGCATTAATAGAATGTCAAACAATTTAAAATGTAGGATTATCAGATAGACATTTAAGTGTGGGCTCTGGATTTACATTAAGTGGGTTCAAACCTCTGTATCAGGGTAACAGAAAACAAGTTAGTTTAACCTATTGTGCTTCTACTCCCTTTGCTATGAAATATGGAAATTTTATCTGAAATGGTTGCTGTAAATATTAAATTAATACATGGAAAGCAGTTATCATAATTCCTAATCTATAGAAAGAAGAGCTCAAAATGTCAGTTATTTTTGTTGTTGTTACTGTTACTCTGATTGACTTCACAGTGTCTTTTCCCATGTTTTACTCTCTAGGCAAAGCTTTATTTCCTGTTTCATGTAGAAGATTTAAAATTCCATCTATAAATAAAAGTTGCAAATCGAGTTGTGAAACAAAAACACTCATTAATGTTAAGACTGATGATTCTTTATCTTTGTTTAAATTTTCATTAAGTTTTACTGATTCTCATAAGAATGGCTTGAAATGATGAGTGAGACTTCACCGAGACAAGAAAAAATATTCTTTCTGAACATCTTTCAGAAAGTCAGACAACCTTGAGATATAATCATGCCTAACATGAAAATAGTCATGCTGTTTCTCATAAATATAAATGACTATCAACGACTTTCATGAGGAGTTACCTTGCAGTTGTTTGCCCAGCTGTGCTAAATAACTTTACTTGCTCTGCCCCACATCTGAAAGCAGGTGTTTTTCAGAAGAAAGGTAAAATAAGAGTCCACATTCTAGAACAGAAAAAAGACTATAGTGATCCACACAGGGTTTTATCGACCACAGCTGCCTCATTAACTGACAGCTCTAACCAATTGAACTAAATAATTAGGGTCAGCTATAGATAGAATTACCATTAATTGTTTTCAGTTTTCAGTATCTGGGCCTTTCATTCCAGAATCACTAATTAAAATAAGAAGAAAAAGGTGCTCAGAAGTTTAGAGTCGATTTATGCTTCATAGTCATCTATTAGCAAGACAAATCAGGTTTTCCAGTAGTAAATATTTAAATCCCAGGGATGTGTGAACAAGTTTGCCAAATAAATTCTAGACGCCACTGTTTTATCTAGTTAACCTGTCCTCTCACCATCTTTCTGAGTATAGTTCAATCTCTTCCTTCTACTATGAGATCACAGATTACACTGGTGCTCTTAGAATACTTTGACCGATGGTGTTAATAGTCATTGGCCAAGGTGTCAGGATGGAAATGACTGAGAGCCGATATTATTCACTTCTGGGCTTCTTTCCAAGAACAAGCAAGAACACATGGTTTTCTTGACACTCTGGTCATGAAACTGTTAATAGATTACCTACATTGGTGTGCAGCCACTTCCAAAGCTACATGGCAACAAAAGAAACACACACGCAGGGAGAAATAGAGATGAGATGCAACCAAAGAGGCAAAGAGAGGCCTAATGACATTCACACCCATGCTTACATCTGCCTTAGTTTTACTCTTGCTATTGCCACTTACACAGGCAAATAAATTTCCTGTTTTTCTTAAGACAATCCAACTTGGGCTTCTGCCACTTGTATCAAAATTTCTTAACTTATCAGCCATTATATCAGAAATATTTACTTTAAATATTGTTTTTCTATTTATCAATTGAAAAGTATGTAAATATTTTAAAAATATAATGCAAACATAAAACATAGATTAAATTAAAAACTATACAAAAAGATACACTAGTCTAGCACTAACAAAACATGCTGAAACTATATTAATTTGACACTATTCAATTTGTACTTCAAAGTAAACAAGGATTATAGTGATCGTAAAAATGATATAAAAGGCAGTTCTATAACAAACTAATAGTTCTTAATACGTATTTCACTAAAGAAAGTATTCAATTGCATAAGGCAGAAAAAAACATGAAAGTAAAGAAAAAGTCATAGTCCCACAAATATTACTGAAAATTTCAAAACATTTCCCTTAGTAATTGGCAGCTAAAGAAGGCAGAAAAATCTGTAGTGGAACAGAAAAATCGTCATCATAATGTATCAAGTGGAGCTTTATACTACAGCAAAAACTTCAGAGTACACAGTCCTCTCAAATTCACAAGAAGATATTCAGTCAAATAGACCATGCTCATAGCAACAATAAAGACCTTAACATATCCGAAGAAATAGAAATCCTGGAAAGTAAGGTCTCATACCATATTAGAGCGAAACTAGAAACTGACAGCACAAACATACTTAGAATATAAAATACAATAACTTTTTTCTCTCACTTTTTTCCTATTATATCTTTTATTTTGTACTTTACTTCTGTATTTTTTCATATATGAGAAACCATGCAATGTTTTAGCTCCTGTGTCTGATTTGCTTAAAATTATGGTCTCAAGGTGCATCCATTTTCCTATAAATGACTGAAGTCTATCCTTCTTTATGGCAAAGTAGTACTTTGTTGTGTATAAATACATTTTCTTTATCCATTCATCTGTTCATGGACATATAGGCTGTTTCTAAAATTTAGCTATTATGAATTGTGCTCTTATAATCATGGATATGCATACATCACTGTCGTATGATTTTTTACAACTCTTTTGGGAAGATATTTAGAAAGGAATAGCTGAATCAAATGGAATTTCCAGTTTTAGTTTTTTGAGGATAAATATTGTTGAGGCTGGATTCATTTCATTGACCTTAGAATACAAGGGCAATTCAGGTCATAGTCTCAGTTTCTTCTCTCTCTCTCTTTCTCTCTCTCTCTCCCTCCCTCCCTTCTACCCTCCCCTTCCCCCTCTCTCCCTCTTCCTTCCTGTGTTTCCTCTACACACACACACACACACACACACACACACACACACACAGATGTATCTGTATTAAGTCCTCATAGTGACCCTGTACAAGATTGGCTTACCACAAAGTACAGTCATAATGGATTCAACTATCTAAGAACACAAATATCAAGACGTGACTATAAAACTCTTCTTATATTTCAGGATTAAAGAATAGAGTATGTTTATGATTCAAACTTTTATTGAGCTATTACACTGTATGTGGCAGAGACACTTTATATCTATTGCCAGACTTGATCCCACAATAATTCTACAGGAGTAAACTAGCTAGCTACTGATGGATAACAAACTACTTCAAATTTAGTGGCTTGAAACAATGTATATTTACTATTTCACTGCTTATGCGACTCGGGAATCCAGACACCTTTTAGCTAATAAGTCCTTTGCAAGATTTCAGTGAAGGTGTCAGTCTGCAAATGTGGTCTTATCTGAGACAAAGCTGGGAAAGGATTTATCTCACCAGTTTGTTGGTAACAATCTGTTCCCTATGGGATTGAACTGAACAGGGCTCATTTTCTGGCTGGCTGTTGGTCTGAAGGTGCCCCTTGGGATTCCCTGTCACATGGCCTCTCAATACACAACTCACAGCATGGTAACTTGCTTCTTCAAGGTCAGAAGGAAGAGACTCCCCTGGTGTTACCATCACGTGAGCTCATACACAGGATCGCGTTCATTCCATCATCTCGCCCTGGTCTACTGGTGAGAAGCACCTTGCAGATCTGGCCCACAGTGACTGCAGGGGTTATAGAAGGCAGAACACCAAGGAGTGAGGCTCTTGGGAGCACTCTAGGCTGTGTGCAATGGCGGTATATATCATAATTTCCCATTTTATAGATGAAGACACTGAAGCCTAGAGAAGTTATGGTGCAGAGCTTAGATCCAAATCTAGGGAAGTCTGTTTACACTGTGCTACTCCTTTCGGGAAAAGATAAACAGTGTGTGGAGACTTCAACACTGTTATGAAATGTGACGTTTACTAATGATATGAGCTGGGACAAGTCATAACCACTCTGAGTGTCACTTTGTTTTTTCTCTATGAAGCAAAAATGATAAATAAAAACATTTCATTTTTTTGTGGTGGGCAAATGACTTAATGAATATAAATATACTTTAAAAGTGCAAGGACATTATGTTAAAATATTATCCTGTATCCTTATAATATAGAAGAAAGAAGATGCTGTAAACCACCACTTTCTCTCTGGACATGGCGGCACACATCTATAATCCCAGCACTTTGGGAGGCTGAGACAAGAGGATCAAATGCTCGAATCCAGCCTCAGCAACTTAATGTCTTAATGAGACTCTCTTTCAGAATGAAATATAAAAAAAGCCTAGGAATTTACCTCAGTATTAAGGTTCTGAATTCAATCCCCACAATAAATAAACAAATACATTTATTTCCTCAAATAGATAATACATTTACCTATGCATTGCTGAAATTTCAAACACCCACATAGTAAAGCACCAATAAGTCATTCATTACTTTTTATATCCATGACATCATGTTAGAAAGAGGGAAATGAAGACAGAAGTACAAAAGATGGTCTGATGCTTTTCCTTTGGGAAAATATGAACCCTGAGCTCTTTGAGTAGAATGATGGATGGGTTTGAAGAAAGTCACTCATATTCTTTGGCTAGTTGTGGCCACAATACTGCTATAAAAGTTAGATATGTCTTTAATAAAAACGAATGAAGAAAATTGATATCTAGTGAGTATCTACTAAAAGGTACTATCACACTAGACAGTTTGGAGATGTTATTTTATTTAACCCTCAGGAAACTATGAAATAATAATTATTGACTATTTTCAGATCATAAACTAAGAACAAAGAAGATTATGTATCTTGTGGGGGTTAGTCAGCTTTTTGTCACAGTGACAAAATAGCTGAAATAAACTTCAGTAAAGGTTTGTTTCGGCTCAAGGTTTCAGAGTTTTCAGTCATGGTCCCTTGGCTCCACTGCTTCTGGGCCTGTGATGAGGTGGAACTCACAGCAAGGACATGTGGTGGAACAAAGCTGTTCGCTTCGCTTCATGGAGGTTGGGAAGGAAAATGAAAGAGAGCCAGAGGACTTGGCTAGTTGGCTTCCTTCTACTGCTGCATTTATACCATCCAGGCTACCACCCCACTGAATGGTGCTGTCCTCAGTCAGGACAGGTCTCCTCTACCAGTCTGCAGTTCCGTATGCCAGTTATCTCTAGAAGCACCCTCACAGACACACCAACATGAGTTTTGCTAATTCCTCAGGTGAAGTTCAATCCTATCAGGTTGACAATCAAGTTTAACCATCACATCATGTTCAATAAAGAATTCAAACCCAAGACTTCTTTAAGAGGGAGAATAGGAGAAATGTATAGATATACATATACTACATCGTCATGGAATTCATTCATTTTTTTCAGTTATCAAATCACCAATGAGTAATTGAGCTCTTCCATCTGTTAGTCACAGATATGTAGAAACAGTGTGGACTCAGATTAATTTCCACAGTCTTTTGAAAGAGAAACCATTGACTCAGGATTGAAAGACATCACTGACTTACTAGGTTCTAGCAAATAAGCTTCACCTTTTCCTCAGAAAATGGTGACACTTCCCCTGCTCTTCTTTTTTTTTTTTTTTTTTTTTTTTTTTTTACAGTGCACTTCTTGGAATCAAGTTAATGAACATTTCTGTAAAAATAAAGCAGTAAGGAGCCGGGGATTTAGCTCAGTGGCACTGCACCTACCTCAGAAGCACAAGATCCTGAGTTCAATCCTCCGTACTAATAAATAAATAAAGCAGTAAGGAATCACCACACAGAGTGCACAGACCCAGTCTTGCACTCCTTTAGATTTGCGTAATGCTCAAAAAACAAAGAATAGAGCTAGGCGTGGTAGTGTACACCTGTAATCCCAGCACTCAGGAGGCTGAGGGAGGAAAACTGCCATGAGTTCAAGGCCACCCTAGGCTATATAATAAGTACAATGCCAGAATGGACTACATAGTGACACCCTATCTCAAAAAACTCAACCAAACCAAACAACCAAACCACCCTACCAAACAAAGGTGCTTGCAGCATCTTTTTCTACTAGTATTCTTAGGAGTACTCTTTGAAAACTAGACAACTTTTGAAGCCTCTCTCATTAAAAAGAAAATATAAACTATTAAAAGGAAGAAGTACATTAAAAGGCTCTGGTTTCATGCAGATGAAATTTAGTAAGTGATGATATAGTTGCATATACTGCAAAGAGATACTGGCATGTTATTTACAAAGACACATTTCCCCCTAAATATCACTTGTAAGTATAATGGCTTTTAATAAAAACTGGTCTAGAAAACACACTATCACATACTTGCTTCCCTATAACATCAGTGTCTATCTGTGGATGCAAGAAAAAGCATTAGAACTTTTCCTGTTTCCAGAAAAGCCAGGACTATTGGTCAAAGCTAACTAACTTCAGCATAACTGAATCAAAACTAACATGAAAACAAAGACAAGGGAAACATATAACACAAACATTTTCGTAATGAAGAATATTCCATGTTGAAAAGAGGTACAAAGGGCAGAGCCTGGGTTTCTTGTCACTAGAGGCAGATTTGGGTTGTGTAGGTCCTTGAGTTGAAATTTATACAATTTTAATGAGTTTTACTTAACATAATTTTAGACTGGAAAGAGAATATTGAGGAAACATATAAACAAACTTTAAATATTAAAAAATGACACCACAAACAAAATTCAGAAAATGACATTTTTAATTAACTCACTTTAATAACACTTCTTTCTTCCTATATTTTGGGTGTATATTATGCAACTACCTCCTCTCATGATAGTGATTCTTGTATTTCATTTTCAATGCAAAGAATAAAGAAACAAAATCAGTCTTTCTTTTGCTATGGCTGACTGATTTTTTTTCAAAATCATAGTTTTAAAACAAATTTTTCCTTTAGCTTCAAAACAGCTCATGATTGGCAAAGCAGTGTAAATATTTAGGATCACTGTCTACTTTGGGAAACTTCTACTAAGTTTCTTGTATATTTGAGTTTAAGACAGAGGTATCTTCCATAAACTCATACATGGCTTCATATATTTCAAACTTCATTTCTCCTTTACAAAAATTTCTACTAAAATTTGAATTCTGACCTTGAGCACTTCTGTTACATTGTAAGATGAGTTGAAAAGTGAGTGGGAAGACTATTCATGGAAGTGACTTTTATAACAACATGGATAGTACCAACTTCTACTCCACAAGAAGTGCCTGAAAACTGCAATAAATACAGGCCATTAAACTCAAACTGAATAGTCTCCCAACTCGACTTCTCATTAGGCTGATTCTAAAACTTCCTAGTGCTACTCCAAGGTTAGTCAACGTGAGAAGACACTAAAGATAGTTAGAAGGTAAAGGACACACCAGTCTTAACTGATTATGTTTTAGAAGTGCTTATTTATAGTGGCTGTTTTACCAAAATATAAACTATATAATATACAACCATGTGAAAACACCAATAGAAGCATTCTTGAGTCCTTGAAAGCCACTTGTGCAAGTGACAGGTACAGAAATAGGCTTTGAAAGTTTCATAAGAATCCTCTTCTTTGTGTTTCCGATAACATGGAGAAGGACACGTCACTTGGCAGTTGGTTGAGAACACCCTTAGTGAACCTTCTAGTGCTGTAGTTACATAAACCTCTGTTTACGGACTTAGTCCATGGTTTTCACTCTTCGTGCTGCAAAGGTTTATTCGCAGTGCCTGAGGTGACACTGGGTGAGTAAACAGATCTGAAGTAAGAGTCATCCATGTGGCCAAGCAGGGACCCCAGAAAACAAAGGTTCTACCACATTTGACAGGTGGCTTCCAAGATCATGGTATTGGTTTATTGGGGTTGCCATAACCAAATACTGTACCACAGCCTGGGGGGGTTAATCAACAGAAATTTACTTCTCACAGTTCTTGAGACTATAAGTCTGAGATGAAAGTGTGGGCAGAGTTGGTATCTCCTGAGTCCTCTCTCCTTGGCTTCCGGATGGTTGTGCTCCTGTTGGGTCCTCACCTGCCCTTTCTGAGGGTGCCGGGGCCTCTGATGTCTCTTTCCTCATATCCTAATCTCTTTGTTAGAAGGACACCAGTCTGATCAGACTACTGCCTACCCTAACAGCTTCCTTTTAGCTTGTTGATCTCTTCAGAGTCCCTGTCTCTATGGCACAGTCACATTGTAAGTTATTAAGTGTGGCATCTTCGACATATAAATTTTAGAGGAACATAATTCAGTCCATGACAGTTACCTAGAGGTTCTCCTGATTCTAGTTTCATGGCATGGAGTGGACAGAGGCATGGGGGATTAGAGTGGAAGAGAATTTTTACCATCCAGGGCTGCAGTACAATGTGACCACTTTCACTCACTTTCTTGCAGCTAGAGGGAAAACACAGCAACCAGGGTAGCTGTCTCTCAGCAAAAGCCCACATAATGGACAATAGCACACATTTGTGGGGGGGCAGGTTGGTGATTCTGTCACAGTATCATATTCAAATGTGTAGGCTTTGGAATGTAGCATAAAGTATCAAGGCAGGAACTAGACAAACATGATTTTATTTCATTAACTTCTTTCTCCTACTCTTGTCTCTAATGCTGTTATTTCTTTTAACTTCCAAATACTATAGTTTTGTTGATACTGTAGTTGTCCTTTTCATTATTTTTCATTTAATATTTAAAAACTTTTCAGATGCCAAATCTTTCTTGGAAGGCCTCATCTTCTACCTAATTTCTAGAAAGAATAATTAGATGGGGGCAGAGATGGGTGTATGTATTTATGGGTCATGAACATGGTAAATAAATCCATTAGAACAGACCTCATTACTCAGCGAGAGAGGGGAAAAAGCTGAAGGACCCAATCTACACACAGCTTCAGGCATCTGAGCAGTTTTACTTACCCAGGACAGAAACAGACAGCTTTTTGAAAGGCTAATCAGAATTAATGAATAGAAAAACTAAGGAATAGAACCAGTTCATGGAAAACAGGAAAAGAAAAATTGTAATCAGTCATCAAGTTTGCCTTATTTAAATAAGTTGAAACCTATTAGAATTTTAAAAACAAAATTGCCTTGGGACTACTTTAAAATTAAAAACTAAATAAATACGATAGACGAAGCACTTAAGAGAGAAAAGCCAGTCTAAGCAAAATCATATAATGAACACAATATGACTTTTTTTTGAAAAAAGGTCATCTAGGCCGGGGATTTAGCTCAGTGGTTCTAGCACCTGCCTCGAAAGCACAAGGTCCCGAGTTCGATCCCCGGTACCAAAAAAATAAATAAATGAAAAATTTAAAAAATAAAAAAAGTTTACCTGAAGAGCTCAGATCACAGGATACTGGGTGATTTGGGAATCTGGGGTGGCCACAATTCATGCTTTTTCCTTGCAAAGAAATCTGGGTAACAGAAACAGGGCAAGGAATGGCTTAATTCTTGTTTACTGCTGGGAATATACAGACATCTGACTCACTGATAGTGCTAAATTAGTTGCTTCTCTGCTGATGCTAAAGATATCCTTCAGTACCTTCCATCAGAAAATCAATTTCCTTGCAGAAGAGTTTTTGGAGGAGGCTGGGGGACCTTCTTCTGTTATGCTAAATAACCAGTTACACAACAAAGAACACTTTCATTCCTAAAATGACCTCTAGAAAACAGGGTATATTTAGTCCTGCAAATCACAAATGTTTCTCTAGTTTTTAAGTCAAACTAGTTTACCATAAAACAAACTTTAAAATCAACTCATGTTTTGCTTACTTCATGTCCTTTATTATACTTAGTATGTGGGTTGTTAAATGCCTCTAAGCAATAATGAATAGCCCTAGAATCAGCACTCACTAACTACAGTATGCAATGTCTAAATGCACAGGACAAAATACTTCTCACATTTGTACGATTTTGACAAATGAGGTGGAAATTACTAATAATACAGGTCACTTTGAAGCTGCGATTTCAAATATGTTGAAAAAAAAAATGTGCTTTGTTGTCACTTATGAACCTGAAGAGTCCTTTACAGCAACAAATCATTATTCCTCTTTCGTGATTGTTTTTTGAAAGGTTTTAAATAGGTCAGAAGGTAACACATCTGCCTAAATCATAAATGTGATTGATTTTGTCACTCCTGCATATCTTAAGAAACAAACCTGATATTTTTTCCTTTGCAAGAGCAGTTTTCAACAGTCTCCTCTCTGTCCTTGAAACCTGTCCCATCAATAACAATTTCTACTTTTATAAGCCTTAATGTGTTAAGCAATAGAAAATTCTTGCTTCTCTACCCACTATGGACACTAAATTTTCATTTCTAAGCTTAAATTTAATAAAATTGAGAGCAAGGTGCAAGTCTTCTCTGTTCAGAACAATAACCTAAGTTTTTCATGCCAAAAATTTTCTGGCAAACACTTAGGGTGTAACAGGTGTGCTATGTACAAAGGACTGGACAAGGTTCAAGGGCCTGGGATTTGAGTTCTAGCTCTGTTATGAACCAGCTCTTAGGCCTTGAGGGAGTGATAACTTTCAAGCCCTCCTATAAACAAGTTATTTGGGCCAGATAGCTGCTAATGATTGCTAATGTTTCAGAGTGCTCTTGAGGCCAGAATATTTCCCAGTACTGTACATCTATTAGCTCACTTCATTCTCAGAACAAGTCCACAAAAAAGGTAGTTTTAAACATCTTTGCTCTACAGATGTAGAAGCCCAAACTACTGCAAAGCTAAGTAAGAATCTTGGCTATACTAAAAACAGCAAGTGAGTGTAAAACAGATTCAGCCCAGGGGTAAATGACTGCACCCACTCCTTTATACTGCTGAGGTCCTTTCTAGCTCTGCTATGCTCTGATTTACATCAAACACTTTTACACACAGCTTATTTCTAGTATCCTTGATTTTTGAAACAGGTGGCACAGTGGAAGGTAAAAAACACTAGACTAGGAGCCAGGCACCTGGCCTTCTCTCCCTTCTGCACTCTTAAGTTGTGTGCAGCCAGGAAAGTTATTTACAAGCTTTCTGTGCGACATAAATCCTTAGTCTCATCCTATTTTCCATTGATGGGATTTTGATTTGGAATTAATAAATGGAACATCTCTCACTGTGAATAGAACGTGACATTCCTGGTGCAATATTTTCTTTCCTTCTACATAGTGGGTTCATTGGTACCCACCAGCCTTCAAAAGAATATGTCCACAAGCTAATCTCAAAAAACCTATCAATATTACCTTATATGGCAAAAGTATAAGTCTTGGCTTACTTGGGAAAAAAGGGGTCTTTGGGATATAATTAAAGATCTTGAAATAAAGAGATGACTTTGGATTATCCAAAGGGCCCTATATGCCATCCAAAGTGTGCCTGTAAGAGGCAGGGGATGATTACACACTCAGAGGAGAAAGTAAAGTGAAGACAGAGGCAGATACAGGGATGATGTGATTATAAGCCAAGAAATGTGGAGGATTTTCGGAGCCAGCAGAAGCTAGGGAGAGGGAAGTCGATTCTCCTCTAATAGCATTAGAAGCAATGGACCTCCAGCTGGCAAAACTGTGAGAATAAGTTACCCATTGTGTGGTAGTTTGTTACAGCAATTCTAGAAAACAAATAGAGTAGCCTATTGAGAATTAATTGTATAAAAAGAGCAATGTTTGAGTCATCATTATATCCAGTATTGTACAGTATATGAATAACAAACATTTTTAAAATATAAATTCACATCACAATAATTAATATGTTTTAGATTCTTTAATTATAAAATGGGTAAGACTGGCAAAGACGGGAATCTAACAGTTAAAAGACACTAGCTTACAGGACATAAGGTAATATAGTCAAGAAGATCTGAAATATCAGCCTATCTTTCCTTGGTTTCAGCCTTTAGATGTGAGTATCTATATGTATAAGTAGAGTTATGTGCACATTCATCTATGTACATCCATATTTGCCTATAGTCTTTCCTTTCTAAATTCATATTCCATTGTACAGCCAGTCCAGTATGGTAGACTAGAAATCTGATGATGATGTAGTTTCCTGTTTAATACTAACAATGCTGTAAAAGAGAGACTGCATTTCATTAAAATATCCTTACAGAGGGCCGAGGATTTAGCTCAGTGGTTCCGCTGCCTACCTCGAAAGTGGAAGGACCCAAGTTCGATCCCTGGTACCAAAAAAAAAAAAATCCTTACAGAAAATAAGTCCTTTTGTATGGCTAAGAACTACAGTAAGGGCTGCAGCAACTTCTGTGTTCCCATCTTGAATCCCTAATGAAACTAATAATGGGGAAGACCCTTGTATATTCTAGACCTTACTGATGAAGTAATTCTGGAAACTGCATCAAATAAGGAGATGACCAGAAGTCTACTAATCATGATTCCAAGTAATATGTCCATATTATGTCTAAGATATAATGAACAGAAGTGACTGCTTCACATGAATGGATAGACACAGTGCCCTGTTCTGGGTACCAGGCAGGCATCTTTCTTCAATGACTATTAAATATAATGCAGAGGTATCTTGTCTAAAAGCCCATCATTATTAGCACTGTGAATATTCTAGGTCTATTGACAAAACATTTGCATATATGTCAGTGTAAGGAAAGGTTGCTTTGGAAAGTAATTAAGAGTACACCAGAAAATACAGCGTAGGGAAATTTATGTTTGAAAACAAAGCAGTCAAAAACCTTTGGCTAGTTTGTATTTTATTTATTTATTTAATTTTATTTTACTTTTTTGGTGCTGGGGATTGCACTCGGGTCCTTGTGCGTGCGCAGCAAGCGGTGAAACCACTGAGCTAAATCCCCAGCCAGTTTGTATTTTAAATCAGGAGTAGAAAGGATCTCCCACCCACTGAGTGCCGGGAGAAGGTGTTAAAGTGGGGGCTGACTGCTCTTCAGATGAGCCATCCTAACTCCCTACAGAAGGTTCCTCATTTTGACACTTTTAAAATATTCTCCCCCTCTGTTCCCTCTGTTCTCATCCTTCAAATCTCTCAGTTGCTCTTTGCAGTTGGTAGATTGGAGTGAGACTTTGTCCATCTTCCTTACAGGATGCATTACGCTAATGAAGTGCCATTTTATACTAACTAGCTAATGATTGGTCTCCATCAAAGAAATCATTTTTCACAGCATTAGATTTCCAGCTGCCCCTCTGCCAGGGCATATTTTTTCCAGCACAGAGGCCTGCCATTTTAACGTCAGGTGCCATGGAATGGCAAGTAAATCTCAGCCCACCAGTTTTTTCATTTGAATGCCCTCAGCCTATTTGATTCTGCCTTTCAGTTTTGCTCAGTGTGCTGAATCCTGAGTCATACTCCAGAGACATGGGTAGCTCTGATACACTGCTTGTCAGTGCACTTCACCCCTACAATATCTCAGCAAGCAGCAGGTCTTCACAAAGGACTCAGAGGGTAGAACCAGCAAGGGGCTTTGAGCCCAAAACTGGAAGGTTACATAAGTAAATCACTAACGGTGTGTTATTACGATGTAAATCTATTATAGTGAACTCATGGCAAATGAAAAACTGAAGGAAACAAGGGTGTGTGGCTACATGTGTATATATGTATGCTGTTTGCTCAGCACATATGCACATATATACACATGAATATGTACATTATTTTCTGAAGCTGTAAATGTCTGGCATGGGTTAACTATTAAGCAACAGGAAGCAATTATTTCTTCATAAAACCTGTCCTACTTCCAATGATGTTAAGAAGATTACAAAAGCACAACTTTTAGAGCTGGAGTCACTGCAAATACTGGGTGGTTTTTTCCCGATAATTATGCATTTGCTATTTGCTGTCTAAGATTAATCAGGGAAGCTAATGATGCAAAAAATTACATTTATAATCCAGTCTGAATACAGCTGTACTGCAAGCTAAGTTCTAAGTCCTATTAAAGTAAGTGGAATTAATGGGCTGTCGCTAGCAATCTTTATATCTATCAGTTACTAATTAACATTCTACTGTAAAGAATAGTTTGTGGTGGGGAAAAAAATAAAATCTACCTGAATACCTACTATAGTAAAGTATAAGGAGAGTCATTAAAGGAAGGCCACAGTAGTGCCCACTAGGGACGACAAAGCAGGGTGTAGACAAGGCAGTGAGCAAGAAACTGAGAATATGCTGCATCACCAGTTAAAGAAAACCTGTGGGGTGCATGTGTGTGTGCGTGTGCGTGTGTATGTGTGTGTGCGTGTGTGAGTGTGCGTGTGACGTTGTTTCTTCTACTCCACAGCAAATGATCACCACTAAGGATGACCTCTCTGTGGGGAATGTCGACTTCAGCTAATAAGGCAAAAACAGAGGCTTGTGAAATGTAAAACAGGAGAGTTAAATTAGCTACCAAGAAAAAAACAAATGTAATGCATTATCTTCGGAGATATCAAGCACATTTGCTGCTCTCCTCACAAAAAGCTCCCAGTTTGATTACTAATTTTATGTGTGCTATATTAACTTACATTATGTTTCTGTATTATCTTGAAGTGTCCCTTCTAGCCCTTTACCAATAACTCTGAATGTTTTCTTTGAAACAGTACACAAGGGGAAATATATTATTCTTCCTTTGGATTTTAATTATTTTTTTGTATTTTTATTTTGCTTTTATTTCCTGGCCAGAAACATGTGCTTGGTTGCCTTACAGTTCTGAAGAAAGCCAATTTGGTAAGGGGTTCAGGGAAGGGCAGTTACTTTTACATTAGTCACTGGGAGCATCTACTTATTTTTTATTACTAATAAATTAATATTCTGATGTCATAAAATCACTCTTAGATCTTATCATAGAAGACAGATTAATCTATTGAAAGAGGAAAAAATGACCAAGGAAAAAATTATGAACAATAATTTAAAAAGAAATAAAATTAAGAGCAAGTGCCCTTAAAATTTCAGCACCTCAAATTTGCCTTGACCCAAATTGTTAGCAAACAGTCTGAAGAGATCCGTCCACATTTGTGGGGCTTGTTCTTTTCAGTTAGATGTAGACTAAAACTCACAAAACAGAGAAAAGGTTAATTCCTTCAAAAACAAGGGATAAAATAAACTAAGGCCTAAATTTTGAGCAGAAAGATCAAGGTTAAAATTGTAGCTTTGCCACTATTAGGAAAAGAATCTGAAAAGCTAGATTTTCATCTGTTAGTAGGAGATAATAATACATGACCTTCCCTTCCCCTAAAAAGACATTAAGATGCTAAGACCTTCCCGTGAGATTACATATAGGAAAATGTTCATATGTGTAAATTAGTTCTGTGGGTTGAATTCAGTCCATCTATACAGCTCAAGAAGTATTATTTTTAATTTCTCTTGGACATAATTATTTGGCTTTTTAATCTAAAATGAATGTAGTTTGCTTAATCTTTACTTTATTTGATCATGGTTATAATACTTCTAAAGCCCATGCTCATTATAACTAAGTTTTACATTGCTAAGCTAATTCATTTGTTCATTCAAAATGATTTATGTGGATGCTCTTAGCAAAATGTAATAGTAAAGGGGAATCACTAGTTTAAAAGCTTGTCCTCAAATGAAAAAGAAAATGTTTATTAGCATTTTTATCTTATCCTTGATATAAAACAATAATAGAACTTTTAAAAGCTAGAGTATAATCTTAAATTAAAGCAATGTTATTTATGTCTGAGAACAGGCATTCAGATTTTATACTGGCTTCATTCACACTAAAGTTCTGCTCTGCTACATGTGTGATTTTGGCTCAGTTTCCTCATCTGTATGTAACAATAACACAATCCCTATCCTATGGGGTTAGTCTATGGATTCAAAGAGAGAATTCCTACCAAGCACTTATATGTACTATGTGGACCTAAAATGTATTTAATAAAAACAAGAATCTATTATTGATCACAGAATGAGTTTTACTTTAACACTACTTTTATTGTACATTAATAAAAAATTCTTCAGGGAAAGGTAATCCAAGAATGAGGACATGATTCTGAAATATTGCTCCAGCACATGTACAACTACAGCCACTACACAAGTTCTGCTTTTTTTTTCAAATAGGGTCTCACTCTGTAATTCAGGCTGATCTTGAACTCACTATGTAGCCCATGTTAATCTTGAACTTGCTGAGATTGATCTTCCTGCCTCAGCCTTGTGTGTGCTCAGATTATAGGCATGTGCCACCACACCTAGCTTCTTTGTTTATTTTTAAAGTACATGGCCCACTGGTACTGATTTTAAATAATTTAACCCCAGTTTGTCATGACTAACTGAACTGAAGATGCATTTTGCAAGTGTAAAGCAATAAAATTTTGACAAAAATTAGTACAGAATTATGTATGTCAATGAGCTTGAAGTAAAAGGCAGAAACACGTTAAAATAATCAGGCTATATTGAAAAGATTGGCTTCCAGATGACTTATGGTAATTTGTTTCTTCAGGGATGTAAATGGATTGAAACAAATAGCTAGCCAAGATGGAACCAGGGAAGACAAGGTTAGAAAGTGTTCAATCCAGCTTCTCATCCCCACTTCCCTTGCAGCCAATCAGCATTATTTAATTCATGAAAAAATAACAGCACTATTTTAAGAGATGCTTTTATTCATAAACCTGCTCATGGTTGCCAGCACGGCACAGTTTTGGAATTACAGATTAATCTGCACTAGGATCTTCCCAGTTTGGCTGCAAACCTGTGAGTGGATCCTAGCTTTCTGCTTCAGGGAGGGGCACCCTGTCTTGTAACTGCTTTTCAGGGTGACCTACAAAATTAGCCCAGCATTAAATACTGGCATTAAAGGAAGAAATTCTTTTCTAAAAACACAGCAATAAAAATAACAATGCTATTTTCAGCCAGGCAGATACTTAATGAAAAAGATGTTACCTGAGTTGGAAAAGATTTAGTTCCTTTTAAAATAACAGAAATATGAAAAATAATCATACTCAGAGACCTTATAATGACTACCGGTGAGAATTGGGTTGGTAGAAATCCAAGTAGCTGGGAAACTGCTGGCTTGACAACTTCACAGAGATTCACTACCCAGAACTCAGGCTAAATAAATAAATAAATGAAACCAACCATTCTCCAGCTGTCACCCAGCAACCCCATAAGACTCAGCTAGAGCATCAGACAGGCACAGTGTAGAATATTCCAGAAAAACTGGAAGCCAGTGGCAATCTGATTGCTAGAAGGTGAGAAAAGAATACCTCATTTCAACTGAAGGTGAACGGCAGCTGCAAAACTGCCTCCTGTTTCTAACTTGAAGCCAAGTTTGAATCCATTAAAGAGTCGAAGTAAAAAAATTCCCTTCTCAGAGTGACTTGCCATTCCCATGTTGTCCCCATCCCAGAACATATTTAGGCTTCTAAATATGAATACTATCATATTATATATGAAAGTAATATATTTTTGAAATTTCTGCCTACCCCTCAAATACTTTCTCAGACCTACTTTTAAGGATAAATAAGTTAAATTTACAATATAATAAGATAGGGCAAAGATGATTTTTAGAAAATAGCTAAAGTATTTGAGGGTAGACTTGAAGAGTCATACATATAGTACTAAAGACATTATTTAATTTATTTCAGAAATAAGAGTAAACATTTCTTACTGATTTCACATTTATGCCAAGGAACTTTTCAAGGTTCATTTTGTTTCAGATGCAGGCATTTCACAAATTTTTGCTCTTCTCCCACACAGTCAGTATGTGAAATAATCCAGATGCTAAATAACTAGGAACAAGTAGGAAATGTGAATTCTGTGGGGCATACTCAAATGGAGAGTTTCTAAACTAGCTGTGTCAAAGCTTTCAGGTCTTCAGTGACAAAATCATCCCAAATCACTGTCTAAATCTAGTTCTCTAAGGCAAGAATGTTTGGACACATTTATGTATTTCTTTATGAGTAGCTATAGAAACACACACATATTACTTAGAAAATTTGAACAATTCAAGAGAACAATGTTACTTGACTTTATTAGGAGAAAGAGTCTTGACTTGGTCCCACATTCAGTCCTTGGCAAATGACAGAGTTAATTATTCATTTCTGTTCATTTTTATTAGTGAGTGAGAAGTAAAAAAAGAGATCTAGTAGTTTCTATTCCTGAAGGGTCCAATATCATGGACACTAGTTAGATGTGACTGTTTAAATTAATTCAACACAAAACTTCAGCTCTATCCTTCATGTGTTTCATAAGAGCATTCAGTGAAGAGCCACCAGACTGGACCGAAACAGAACATTTTTAGAATTTCAGAAGTTCTCTTAGTGCTCCCCAGGTAGTCAAGGCAATCTGAGGTCATCATTCCCATTTTCTAGCCTTTCAAATTACTGAAAGTTAGCATTTTATTTAAATCTTACTATTGATCAGGTATATTTCACAGCTTATCTCCACTTACTTCTCAGAACTATCCTATGAGATAAATGGTACAATTCTTATTTACAGATGAGAAAGTAAAAGTTGTAGGAAGTTAAGCAAATTGAACACCAGAGCTGCCTAGTTCTGGGCACTTCCTTTATGCACCATGCTATTAAGCTTCTGGAGCTTATACCTACAAGTCCAAAATATTTCTGAGGCAGAATTTACAAAACAAATCTACTCAAATGCCCCTTACATGCCCTTTGGGAAAAAAACACAACAGTGATGACCGCAAAAAAGAATTGCCATGGACTGAGAGGTGCCCCTGTGCCAGGAACTATGCCACACATGGTACAGTCTTCACCAAAAATCCACAAATGCACCCCACAAATAGGGAAAGTGACAGTCACTGAGTTGAAGTAAGCTAATGTCCTATTGCAATGAATGAAAATCATCAATTGAGGTAAGATCTTCTTGTGGGATGGTTCCATCTAACTTAAATTACCATTCCTAGTAGCCATGGTAGAATAAAACACTGAGGAGTTTTATTAATTTACTATCACACAACCGTGCGGCAGTCTTGGCCACTGTAGGCAGCTCCTTCCCAGAGAGGAGATTCTGTGCATAGCCTAAGAATCCATCAGCTTTCCTTCAGATGCTTGAGTACTATGCAATGTACCCAGATAGAGCCAGAAAAATCAGTCAGCATGTGTACCACTGCAAGAAAATCTAAGACTAATCTGTGGAGGCAGAATGGTGAGAGAAAAATAAAAAAGAGACCCATAGAAGTGGATGAGACTTTATAGACAGATGGTGATGTAAATGGATATTGGGGCTAAGAGTCAAGGGTGGTGGGCTATTTATTATTTTACTTCATTTACATGTGATCCTGATAGGCCCGAGGAAAAGATTTGAGTATTGAAGGGCTTAAAGAGAAAAATAAACATCAATTAGGGGTTTAGTGCCTATCAGTAAAGACAGTTTCAGTATTTTTGAGTAAAATAAAAAAGAACAGTTTATGAAGCCTTTTTTTCATAAAACTAAGAAATTGCAATTATAATCTTTTTTCCCTTTGAGATTATATCTTTTAGTTTTAAAAGTTTTAAAATAGCTTTTAAAAAATGAAATTGCATTCCTAGTGTATCCCAGTCTATGTTTTTTAAATGTCCTTACATGACAAATTTAAATCCTAGTCTAATACAGTGTGAAAAGGTGTGTGTGTGTGTGTGTGTGTGTGAGAGAGAGAGAGAGAGAGACAAAGAGAGGCAGAGAGACAGACAGAGAGAGACAGAAAGAGAGAGAGTGAAAGAAGAGAGAGAGGGAAAGGGGAGGGAGAGGGGAGGGAGAGGGAAAGGAGAGGGAGAGGGAGAGGGGAGGAAGGAGGGGAAGAGAGGAGGAAGGGAGGAGACCACTGGTTTGTGAAGGTCAAGTCAAGGAACAATGTGCTATGTACCCACCTGCTGTTCTCTAGGGTCCTCCATATGTTTACTCAGGGTCCTGAACCCTTTTAAGAATGACTCTTTAATCAGTATGTCTTTTTTTTTTTTTCTATTATGAAGAAACTGAAAGTTTATGAGGCAAAAAAGATATTGTGAAAATCAGATCTATTCATCAGTTCAAGTATATTCCCATTCCCCAAATTGTATATTCTACCTTTGCTCTTGGAGTTGCTCTACTGTATAAATCTGGATTATCAAGCATCAGAATAGAATTAGAGGAAAACTGAACCACAAGAAAGGGCTAAGACGTAAGGTTACCTTAGATGGTGTATAAATGTGTCCACAGAC
This sequence comes from Heterocephalus glaber, assembly GCF_053883595.1. Classification (NCBI taxonomy): domain Eukaryota; kingdom Metazoa; phylum Chordata; class Mammalia; order Rodentia; family Bathyergidae; genus Heterocephalus; species Heterocephalus glaber. The sequence continues at coordinate 80,620,383 of NW_028258315.1, read as the reverse complement.
ATGGTTTTCCCATGAACATAAAAATGTGTGCAGCTAGAGTATGTCACCCCCAAATTGCCTACTATTCTGGAGCTGAATGAAAATTTCTATTAAAGTACAATTGTTCCATCACTTAGGAGGAGGAAGACAGTCTGCCAGGAATCTAACCACCCTTTAATCAAGCAATGATACTAGTACATTTTTACTTATACCGCAAATACAATCTGATTAACAGTATATTTTAAATTCTGTGCAGACCATGAGCAGAACAAAGAAAACTGTTACTTTATTTTCAAATATATTAATAATCATTTTTATATAACACTTGCAACACAAAATTGAACAATACTACAAAATTTTACTATTCCCAGCAACCACTGTTTTCCACAATCTGCCTTAACACTATAAACAAGGGCCTGTTCACCGGCTGGCTACTGGTCTTTAAAACTCTGAAAAGCACACAAGGCAACAATGCATTTAAGAATACTGAACCTGGAGTTGAGTGAAAAGGCTATTACAAGAAGTTTTCACTCTGACTTCACAGGCTTTTCCTTGTTAGATGGGATTCACTGTAATTGCTCAGATACTACAACCCTGCTTTTAGGGACAATGGCACTAATTGAGGAAATAGATGGGTTCAGTGGAGGAAACATTAGCTGGCAGTTGAAAAAAAAGGGAGGATTTTTTTTCCTGCATCTGTCACTAACTGACTGTGTCACCTTAGAGAAGTCATTTTATTCATTGACTTAAGCATACTCTCAGGGAAAAAGGATTTCAGGCACTTAATAGGAACAACCTAGATAAAAGGAAAAAGCAGATAAAATAAGAAGAAAAAAGCCAGTCACTTAATTTCTCCAAGTCTCAATTTAATTCCTTTTATAAAAGCAAAGTAAACTTGCCAAAAGCTGCTAAATTCCACTCCATGACTTAGTGCCTGGTTGCCAACAGTAGAAGAGGCTGGGATCTTCTTCATAATATAGATTCCCTGGGAAGCAGCCATGGAATCTGAATTTTTGCAAGAACCCAGGTAATTCTGGCACATAAACAAAAGTGGAAGTAGTAGAATTATTAATAATGATAACAATAATGGCTAAATTTCCATAGGACTTGCAAAGTGTTGCAGATGCTAATAAAGTAATAAGTACTATATGTTTTTAAATAAAACCTGAGTATCCTTCCAACTTCATAATTTTACGACTCCTTGATCCTTCTCCCACATAGTTTGCCTAGGAAGTCTCTCTTAAGGATTTTAAAAACTAAGTCCTCTTGGCAGCCAGCACTGTATATTACAATTAACAGATACTCAGTATGGTTTGGTTGGCTAGAATGCAAAAACACTAAAGTCCTTTTTTATTGTGATCTGTTCCTAGACAACTCTGTATGAATGAGTATAGTATTTGGAAGAGCTGCACATTCGTCCTTTCCTGGAGATTTACTAAAAATTGTAATATTTCAAAGTCATTTGCTATGGGCAGGAGTGCCAATAAAAGTGTAGTCTTTATCATCAGATCTCTTCTGCCGAACCTGGCTTAGAACTTCCGATAGAAGTTGGGGTCCATAGCCGCAGGTCCTCCCCACAAGTACCCTGTGAAAATCTACTTCTAATTTCCGTCTTTTGTTCTCCAGGCCTATTTGTCTATTACCAGGTAAGAAAGTTAATTCTTAAAACAGAAGAAAAATTTAGAAAATTATGTGTTCTGTATTTCAGGTTCTCTGGTTCACTTTGGAGATGAAAGAAGTAACAATAGGATAAAATGACCACGTGTCCAAGTAATGGTATCAGCTGACAATGACAGGTACATATTTCTATCTGCATTTATGGACCCCTCCTCCCTTATTTCCTCTTTTCTTTTTTTCCCCCCTTCTCTTTATTTTTTCCTATCACCAGCATTTTCTTAAACATCTTTCCAAAAAGATGGCTTCAAACTCCACTACAAGATGAGGAATCTTCCATGTGGCCTACTATTGTAAGCTCTGTATTCAACTGGTTTCCATTATTTACCAAAGAGGAGAATTTAAAAGATAATACATACCACCAACTCCTGTAGCTTTTGATTGTCTAAATCAGTGGTGGTGAACCTAAGGCGCACATGCCACAGCAGGCTGTTTGTTATCATTGAAAGCTCTAAAAGGTTCATCATCACTGGTCTAAGAAATGGCTTAAGCAGACAGATACAAACCTACAACACACCATACTGGTTTACTCAAGAACTGCTTTGATGGAATTATATTCTGACATCATGTTACTGCTCTCTGCTAAGTAAGAGTGAGAAAACTTTACAATGATTGCTACAAAGATGTGATTATATATTAATCATGTTTACATTATTTTCTCCATGGAAAATGTGTCCCTTCATGTATTTTATTCACTCTATACTCCCAATCATCCTTTGAAATAGATTTTATTATTATAACTACTTGGCACTGACTAAACTGAAGATTATGAAATTTAATAATTTTTCTCATAAGTATTTAACTGGTAAATAGTGGAATCAGGATTTAAAATCAGGATTGTCCATATCCATAATTTGTATTCTGAAAAGTATAACTACACTTCTGAAAGACCACCACTAACTGTCACTAACACACTTGTACAACTGGGCAAATCACTTTATCTTTTTGAGCCTTATTTTGCATATCTATAAAGTAAGGACATAGGCAAAACAAACTTATGAATATGCTTGAGTACATTTTGGGTTTTTGCATATATGGTATACTTTTAATCAATACTTTTATTAGAAATGTATAATCCAAATTCCTCTTTATTGCCATAATGATAATCTCAATCAAGTCATTTGCTTTCCCTGTATGAGAGGTTTTATATATATATATATATATATATATATATATATATATTGGTACTGGGGATCAAACTCGGGTTCTTGTACTTGCAGGCAGGCGGTGGAACCACTGAGCTAAATCCCTGGCCCTTTAATATATCTTATAATATAGGTACAAATCATTTTAAAAATAAGGTAAGAGGAAGATGAAATTGTCCATGTCTACTTAATTAGTAGGTGAAGAAGATGAGGTAAAAATCTAAAGAGTCTATCAAGTCTATCAAGTTTTGGAAACAGATACAAGGAAACAACCTTTTGACTGATACAAAGGAAAGCTGTGAAACATATTTGTAGTGAGTTTGTATTCATATTTGTATTCTAGCAGTTCTTCCTAAGGATATGAAAACTTACCATGTTTGAATATAAGTCTAGGGTTGTGAGGGAGTAAGGTAGATCAGTCTGACATTAAATCACACATACACTCATGAAACAGTGAACAGGAATTTTCTGGTGACAATATACTTTCCCATGCTGGAAAGTTGGGCAGCAGTAGCATCCATCTCCTCACTTGCCTCTTTGCAGATGTGGTCATATAGACCCAGAGATGTCTCCTACCCCTCTAAGATTAACTTCTAACAATCAGTATTTTTAAAACACCACCATGGAACTTCTTGTATTTTGATGTGTTCATAACAGGAGAACCACCATTTCTCTTTATAACTCTCTTCACTTAACACCATTACAGATGGAAAGTAACATATTTGGAATCAAGAAAATAAAAATTTGAAAGTTTGGAGGTAATATCTGTCATTCCGAGATCACCAGGAATAAGCTCATTTTCTTTTTGCGGCTAGTCCCTCATTTTCTCCCTTTAAAAATTGTATAACTGCATATACATGGTGTGATCAAATCTATGGTGAATGGTTAATTTTTTAAATTATAGTAAAGACACACTGCCATTAATCATTCTCAAATTGCCCTCCCTTGCTTTGAATATACTTATTCCATCATTTTTGCCACTTTTTAAAGCAGTTCTGGAAGTCCTTCTTTGTAAGTATCATTAATTGAACTGTCACGCCTGCCTTGATGTCTTGAATCAATTCAAAATATTTCCCTTTCACGGTCATTTTGACTTTGAAGAAGAGCCAGAAGTCACAAGATACCAGATCCAATAAATAAGGTGGATGAGGACACACTGTCATGTTTTTAGTTGACAAAAACTGCTGTACCAAAAGCACTGTGTGACATGGAACATTGTCATGATGCAAGATGAAACCACTTGCCCATTTTTCAAGCCACTTTCTACTCTCATTATTTCTTAAATGCTCTGCCAACCTTTATATTATTCAGAGTTCACCATAGTGTTCTTGGGTACAAACTCACTGACACAATTCTATCAAGGTCAAAAAATACAATACCACCTTATATTGGATCTTGACCGAGGTGATATTTTCATACAAGGAGACCTGGGTGATTGCCACTGAAAACTCTGAACCTTGATCTCAGGTTCATAACCACAGACTCAAGTTTCATCTCCTATGAGAACTTTTCTTTAAAAGCTGGACTCTAAAGCTGCACAATGGCCCAACTCCAATGAAACTGACAAAATTTCATGCTAATGAGTTGTTCGTGATCCTTAATTTACTGTACACTTTAAAATATACCTTCTCTTTGTAGCTCACAACCAACTAACTACACTGAACGAGCTGATACTTGTCATACACTATTAGTAAGGTTAGATGCATCACTTCTCATTTTGAAGATCTCTACCTTTCAATCACATGGTGCTATGGACCATCATTCACCCACTGTTTTGATCATGCTTCCTATTATCTACAAAGTCTATGGTGACTTGTGTAATCTAAAGCTTTTCTTGAACTTTAGCTTTTTTCAGTTTTATAAATGGACCTAATATGTGTGTTTATTTTTCAAACTAAGTCAAAATTTAGGATGGAAAAGAGAAACTTGTGGAAATAAGCAAGCGTTTCTAGTAAGCAATACACCAAAGTTTTTAAGGGTGCAATTTCATCACATTCTTTGAAAGAAATGCCTTTATTTCAGCCTTCAGATTCTTAGAGGTAAGTCCTTATTAATTTGGAATTTGTATAAATCCAAATTTATATAATTATACTGCTATGATGCATATGTCCATTTATGGATGTCCAAAAGAGATTTCCTTCATTTGACCAGCATTTGTCAATTTCCCAGTATGTGGCAGGCACTGCTGTAGCCACTGGTGAGACAGTGGTGCATAAAACATAAACACTTTCACTGGCACAGAGATTATGATATAATTGTGAGAGAGACAAAAACAGAGAGGAAGTTATGATATCTCTACCCTCAAAGAACTTGTATGCAATGGTGGAGAGATAGGTATCAGGCAAAATTGTAAAATAATATCAGATTTCAGAAAGCAACATTGTTACAGTCTAGAACTAGAATGTCCCCAAGTCTCCTGTTCAGAGGTGGGGCTTCTGGAAGGTGACTGGATCATGGGGGTGCTATACTCATGGGTAGGTTGATCCACTGATGAGTTCATAGCTTATTGTGCTGTTATGAGGTGGGGTCTGGACAAAAGGGGAGGGTCACTGAGGCCATGATCTGGAAGCTTGTAGTCTTGGCTCCAATGTCTTCCTCACTCTCTCCATTTTGGCCACCATGTGGTGAGCAATTTTTCTCCACCATGCCATTCTTCCATGCTGCTTCTTGGAGCTGGCCAAACTTGGACTGAATTCACTGAAACTGGCAAAATAAACATCTTCTTTAAGTTGTTGATGTAGAGTATTTTGTCTCAGAGACAAGAAAGCTAACTAATACAAGCATGCAGAAAATGGAAAGAAAGCAAGGCATACTGGTTTAAGTAAGGGAAACTGGTAGGTTTTAATTAAACGTGACCAATTTTCTTAATTGGTCATTGGCTTTCTTAATTGTTCATTTACTGAGTTTATAATATTAGTTTAAACCATTAGGAAACATATTAATTTTTTACTTACTTCTCATGTAGATTTTTGTTAATTCAAAACAATTCTGCAGGAAACGCATTAAGTTAATTTCCATAAGAATGTAGTTAAGGGAGAAAAAGACAATATAATAGCATTTTTCTCTGGGAGACTGAACAATAATGCACAATATGAATTGGACAAATGGAGTGTATTCTTTAATGAAGGAAACAAGACAAAAGAGACATAACAAATCTATTTTCAAATTCAGTTGACATGGACTATTGCTTCTCCCTAATTTGTGGTAGAACATACATCATCTCTGTTGGATTGGATATGACAAGATTTGGGGAAATAAAATAGAAACTATTGCTTTGTGTGAAAAGTGGAATCAAGTTACATTGTCATCAAGCAATTTGAAAGCCATGAGAAATTATATTTTATGTATCTTAATCTAATATCATAAGATGAATAGCTGAAGCATTCACATTGTATCTATTTTATTTATTTGATGAATTCATTTATATGAAAGTTTATACATTGACTCCACTAAATTTATTTTTAACAAATGATGTTATCAAAATATAATTTTTTAAAACTTAATTTGAATTTGAAACTCATACACAAAATCTAAGTCAATATATTTTAGAGATTTAACAAGAAAAATTTCAAATTTTAGCCATCATAGTCTGTTAATTAATGGCAGAAAAACATAAAGCTCACTCATTTTGTTCTTTAGTAATGTGAGAGTGAAATTAAATCATTAGAAGGTAGAGTAGTTCTTATTTTATTTTACTATTGACCATTATTAAATGATCCTGAAAAAAAGTTGGCTATAGCACTTGAATTACACCAAATCAATGGTTGTGTATGTCAAAAATGATGGATATTTACCCCAAGTATGATGGCAGGAGTGGAAAAAGAAAACTATAATACAAAACAGAACATGAATCAAAGGGTAAAGAGGTGCGACAGGAAATATACTTGCCTATATTCACCTATTGTGCCTGAATAAAGCCTGAATAAATTATTCTTATTACAGAATTAGAAAGACTTCCAGCCAAATAACCATTTTCAGGTCATTTTGAATATTATTTCTGGGCTGTCCTGACTTCAGTAAGGAAACTTCAAATTGTATTCTAAATTATTTAGATAATCAATAAATCCATTAAGATTTTGTAATGTGGAGATTTTATCATAATATTCCAGTAATGACTCTAGTAGACAGGAAGTTACTGATCAAGGATAAAACTACATATTTCTTCCTACTCCCCCCATAATGTACATCTTGCAATATTCATAACCTATTGATAAAATTAATGAATCTACGATCTTAGAGTTCAATACTGTCTTTGTTCATGTTTTAAATCAGTGATGATGGTGACTAAATAAGTGAATTAAATGAAAAAGTGGCATTTCTTTTCCATAATTAAAGTAAGTCACAAAATCTACCATAAAGGAAATTCACGATGCTCGAGTTCTAAATAACATTGTATGCTCTAGATGTCTATATTTTTTTTCCTGGTAGAGAATATCGAAGTCAGGACCTTGCGCTTGCCAGGCAGGCACAGAGCTACATTTCTAGCCCGACAGATCTCTATTATTTTCAAAAAATATTTAAAACAGTCTTGAATTTGAGAATTACTTATGACAATTCAGTTCTCATTTTTCAGTCAAGACAATGGTAAATATATATTTAATTTAGAAGGACATAAAGGCTAATAACCTTGCAGTTTTTCACTAATATAATACATATTAATATTTCAGATAAATTGTATGTATGTGGTGCTGTAATGTTTTCTTAAGTACACAAATAAACTATTCAAACTACATATAAATAAATCAATTTTCTTAAACTTGTTGTTTTCTTTTAGTATATTCTATAGTTTAAGGCCTACTATTCTTTATGGTTTGCAAATTTTTTCTTTTAGATTTCATTTTATGCAGTCACTTAGAAAAAATGCAATTTAAAATGTAGTCAAGAAAATGAATTTATTCATACATACCATGGTAGCTTGTGTCAATTAGCTTATGATTTTAATGGAGCAAACTGTGGTTTTTGCTTCCAGTCTAATTGTGCTATCAAGAGGCACTTCCATAAAAGTCAAAGCTGATTTTTATGCAAATAGAGTCCCACAGACACATATGTACAGAACAGCATCAAAGAAATGTTCCTTTTATTCCCCTAGTTAAAAAATAATAAGCATATACTTTGTCTAAAAGGTCTACATTTTCCTAATATGCAATATAATGCTGAGCAAGCCAGATTTGTCTCCTGTCCTAGTAGAATGAAATGGATTCAGAAGATGCTATCATTTTCCAAAGTAAAAAAGAAACACATAAACAAATGTTGTATAATAGCTAGAATATATGAATGCCTACCATGTGTCTGTTTAAAGTGCCTTATATATAGAACCAAATCATCACAACAATAATGTAAGTTATGTCTCATTATCATACCCTTATGCAGATGAAATTCAGGCACAAAGAACTTAAATGATTTGCCCTAAACTACATAGCTAGTAGGGTGGTGGGGATTGGATTTCGTTCAGACAGTTTAGCTTCAGATGCCCTCTTTAGTAACTGACACTGTAGAACCACCAATCCATGTTTGCTGAGTAAACTTCCAACAGGATTTTAAAGAATATATAGTCTCCAAGTGATTCAACTCTCTCCACTCTTCTGCTTTTCTTCTCCAATTCTCTTCCCACAAAACATAGATAGTAAATTTTAAATGATCTTTAGTAGATAAGTCTTGGTCATGGTAGTGATGGAGGCAATTCTCTCTTTGTTAATAGAAGAGGTAAAATTTTAAGAAATTTCTAATTATTTCCACAAATCTAAAACCTCTACTACTGACTCTGAATCTAAACTGAATCTAAAATTTATTCCTAATGCATTTTCCCTGTACTTTTCTATCCCAATTACTATGGGATATATCCACAAAAAATACAAATAATAATAAGAAATTTAATGATAAAAATAACACCAGTCATTACAACGTACAGAACACACATTAACACAGAAATTTCAGCCACCATTTTTTGTGAACATACCAACAAATATGAATAAATTCAATCAAAAAATAGCAATTAATTAGTGGTGTATTTTATTAAATTTAGTATTTAATACTCAGTTGAGATAATTCTCCATGGGTCTTATGTTTGTACATTTCTGAGAAAAGGGCCCTGGCAGCTTTGTTCTGGGCTATCTTTTTCAAGGATGTTTATATAGCAAATAGCCTTGGATATTAATTTGTGTCTCCTCTGGACAGAGAACAGATTTGTGTCCTGACCAGAATAATATAGATAATGTCTTTCTGGGAGACGCAGCTTGGAAAGGTGTGCTAGAAGCTTTCTTTAAAAGACTGTTTTTGCAAAGCTCAGGGTTCCCAGCTGTGACACAAACCCCTTACTTGTTCTGCTTCTATGTGAGCTCACTCCCACTTCGCCCTGTGGGACTTGGGAAGCAAGAGAACAGATGTCAACGTGCAGTTCATGGTGTCTGATGCTATATCTTTAGTAAAGCCATTTTGTCTCTGACCCAGGAGTCTCATGTCTCCACCACCATCTAGAAAACTGCGGTTTTTGCTTCCAGTGTAATTGTGCTATCAAGAGGCACTTCCGTAAAAATCAAAGCTGATTTTTATGTAAATAGAATCCCACAGACACATATGTACAGAACAGCATCAAAGAAAGGTTTCTTTTATTCACCTAGTTAAAAATAATAAGCATATATTATGTCTAAAAGGTCCACATGGCCTTTTAGACTGGCCAACTAGCTTACTTGCTTTCAAGTGGTGTAAAATCTCAACTATCATACTTTTTGACATTTTCCAATTAAGAGGTAAGTTGGTTTCTGAAAAAAAGCTATCTTATTTATCCTTTATTTAAATCTCTACCTATGTCTTGTAGTCTTTAGATTTCTAGACTCATAGTGAAACATAAACCTACGCTTGACCTTGACAAGAAATGATCTAATGGTAACATGTAAGCCTTTTATCTAGACTAATTGTCTTAGTTGAAGCATATACAAAGATTCATTGACATAAAACTATACATAATGGCAGTTCTGATATACAATATAAAAGGCAGTTTCTCAAATTCACCAGATACACACACACACACACACACACACACACACACACACTCTAATTTAAAAAAAAAAACCCAAAAAAGGCCAGGGATTTAGCTCAGTGGTTCTGGCGCCTGCCTCACAAGCGCAAGGTCCCAAGTTTGATCCCCGGTACTAAAAAAAAAAAAAACCCAAAATAAACCAGGGCCAGGGATGTAGCTCAGTGGCACCACACCTGCCTGGCAACCGCAAGGTCCTGAGTTCAATCCCCAGTACCAAAAAACAAAACAAAAAATCAAGTTTCATATTTCATCTAATCCAACTACTAATCTGTGATTTATCTAGGATTTCAAAACTTGGACAGCAAGCAATTATAACATTTGATGTTGTTCAAAAACTATTAAGATAATAAGAGCAGTCAGCCCTCTGTATCTGTGAGTTCTTTCTCAAAAATAATAACATGCCCACTTTTTTTGTCATTATTTCCTAAACTATAAAGTATAACAAAACTATTTACAGAAAATTTACATTGCATTAGGGTTTATAACTAATCTAGCAATGACTTAAAATATACAGGAGGATACACATAGATTATATACAAATATAATAGTATTTTGTATAATAAATTTGAATGTGTACAGATTTTGGTAACCATTGGGAGCAGGAATGTCCTGAAACCAATCCTCCAGTGGATACTACTAAGGGATAACTGTATATAGAAATACACACTACTACTCCTTCATTCCCTACATCTCTTCCGGGTTTTCTTATTTTTCCCCACACAGAACATTTAGTATTTTCTGATATATTGTGTGTGTGTGTGTGTGTGTGTGTGTGTGTATCTTATTTATTTATTGTCTGTCTTCCTCAACTAAAATGCAAACAGCATGAAGGCAAGAATCTTTGTGTTTTCTAGATCTTCAGAGCTATAAAAGCATTTGATACATGGCATTTGATATTTGTTGAAATAATTGATAAATAGATAAACACATGTTGGTTTTTCAACAAAATTGGAAAAAAACTGGAAAGCCAGTTATATATTGTTTTATAAATTAAGATATAATAAACCTTTCCCTCTGTTACTAAATGTTCTTTCCAACCATTATTTTTTATGACAGTATAAACTTTCATTTTACCAATCTCACAAAATGTATAGGTTTGCTCCATTGGTAGATACTTGGTTTTTGTTCAGTGTTTTGATATTATAGAAGATCCTCCCTTAGACTTTTCTGAATATTTGTCTTCAACAACCCTTGCAATGATTCATTATGATATTTGCAGTTCAATAAACTCCTACAACTACAATTTATATATGAACACACCTGGGCCACAGACTTTCTATGCTTTAAACATTTTTGATTAAAGTGTAGTTATATTAGCTGTAGGATTTTTATTTTAAATATATCCATCATGTTATCCTGCCATAGAAAATTTCTTTCCTCATGCTATTATACTTCAGAGAAAAAGAAAATTAGAACCCATCATTTCTCACATAGTTTTTTTTATATTCCAAATTATTTAAATTTACTTTAAGGGTTTCAAATTATCTTTCTATACTTTTCCTTCTCCTAGCACTTTAAGCAGTTAAAAATTTAAATTACCAGCTTGAAATTATCTTGGATTTTAAAATTAGTGTTCTTCTTAGCATTATTTAAAGTTTTACTTATTTTCCTTTTCCAAATCTTTGTGAGAGAATCATGGAATCCACTTTGAACTGTGAGGGCTTCAGTCTCATATGAGTTCTTCCAATTCACACGTCATGCAGCTGTTAACAAGGGGAAAGTGGGCCTTCCACTTGAAACACACACACTTAATACACAGATGCATATACTAATGTACTCACTCAAATAATCACAGTCCTAAAGCCTCACAGCTTTGCAGGGGTCTGCAATAATGATTATGGGCAAAGCAGGCTCTAAGCAGTGCATGCTGTGAAGAGTAAACCCCACAATTGGCTTGTTTTGAGAAGCTAGTCTGGCCAAGGTCACAGTAACTCACACCCAAATTCCATTCCCACAATTAAAACCTTTTTTGCTAGAAGGACAATGTCCTAATTATAAACATATATTTAGGCTATTCTCTTCCTAATTTGAGAATGCTTTGTTTTGTCTTTTATGAGCCTTGCGTACATTAATTTCCACAGAAACCACATGACTGCATATTCTCACAGGTAGTACCGTGCTTACACATAGTTCGCCGTTCCCCCAATTAATTACCAATAAAAATCAGTGGCTTGGACTGGCCAGTGCCTTTGACAGCTGCACCGGCAGAGGTCCTCTTGGCTCCCTGATTTCTGTTTCTCTTAGTTCTCTCTTTTAGGTTTTCTTTCTCAGGCCTGCATCATACACTGGGCAGGAGACTGAAGCCTACTGCAGAGGTGTCCAGTAACATTTTGGGGGTCCCCAGTACAGCTTTTGGTGACATTTTTTTTTACCCCTCATTTTCTGGTTGAGCTATGGTAGGGGGTAAAAAAAAAAGTGAAAGAGCACTCAGACAAGCCATCTTGTCAGATTCACCACTCTTGAAACTCAGATGTTTACTGACAGGGAGCGTCCCCCACCACTTGTCTCCAGTTCATATGTTGAATTATTTCCCAAAGTGATTGTATTAGGAGATGGGGCCTTCAGGAGATGAAGAGTAAGTTTAAATGAGATTGTGTACTCTAGCCGCCATGATAGCATTAGTGCCCTTAGAAGGACAGAAGCACCCTAGACCCTTCTGTGTGTCATGAGAGATTACAATAAGAAGAAAGTCAGCAGTAAGACAGGAATAGGACCCTTATCAGATAGAGGATCTGCTGATACCTTGATCTTGGATTTTCTAGACTCTAGAACTGTGAGGATTAAATGTCCATTGTTGAAGTCACCTAATCTATGATATAATAGCCAAGGGTAACTAAGATACCTATGGTTTTCTGAGTCTTATTATATTTTTTCAGGAATTAAAAAGTATGTTACTTACTCAAGGTAAAAGTGATTCTTATGACTCGGGCTACCAACTAAATATAACAATGTCCTCAATTTTTTTTTTTTTTTTGCGAATGAGTACTTTGATGTGTGCAATGTCACATGAGAGCCCACAGCTTTGCTTACTAGGAGACATTTATGAAGGAGTGGTATGGTATGATAGCTCTCACCATGAAAGGACATCATTGCCTTTCTGAGAAGGGTTGTTCAAAAGATACAACTTCTTTTTGACAAAGGTTGGTGAGGCTTGGTCCTTGCTGATTTTTCATGAGGGTCCAATCACCCCAGCAAAATCAAGTGTTTCATGGGAGTATTAGCTACGTTCAGTGGTATATAAACTACCTACATGGAAAGCTGAGAACATTTAAAGCAATATATGACATGTGTTGTTACAAAGCAAGGAGAACTGGACTGAAACTCAGTCCAGGATAGCAAGTGACCAAATTTTCCTGTAAAGGTCCAGATAGTAAATATTATAGGCTTTTGGCTCATAGAGTTCCTGTGACAATTTCTCAGCTCTGCTATTATAGCATGAATGAAGCCATAGAACAGTATGAAGGTGAATGAACATGATGTGTTTCATTACAACATTATTTAACTACAGTTGGTAGATTGGATTTGGCCCACAGGCTTCCGCTTATTGACTGCCAATTCTTACTGGCTTCTATTCTCCGAAGACTACCACAACACAGGTACCTCACTTCATTCTTACGCCCAATAACGTCACTGTCTACAAAATCACTTGCAGAGTTTTAGAGTCTTAATGTACTAGGAAATGCTGTCATATAGTTGCATACAAAAAAACAATCGAACAGTAGCCTCTAAAGACTCCTGCTATAAATACATAAATCCACATGTAGATTTGATAAGATGTCATGTTTGATGTCTCTGCTTCAGTTATTGCAAAGGCATGCTTTGAGTAAGTAAGTGATAAGGTAAGTGTGGTCTAATTCATTTGTCATTTTCTACAGAAAGCTTTGTAAACATAGGTATATTAATTACCACCTTTACATCTCATTTCTTTTACAAAATGGTGATAATTTAATCACAAAAAATTGTAACTGCACACATAACTGAGATGGTCAAATCTAGATTAAGTCACTCAGGTCCCCCATTCATAACCAAGAGTATTTTGATACCCATCTTAATGGTGTGGAACTCCCAAATTCAAAGCAATATCCCGAAGGCTGGAAGCAGAGTTATGGTTTTCCTATTTGTATCTTTGCCCTGACTGTTTTCCCATTCTGCAGTGAGCATCATTTCTCATTAATCTGCATTTTTTCAACACTGAAAATCACTTCTCATCTCCAATTTTCCTAGAACTCTTGGGTTTAGTGGAGTACTATGGGCCATCAAAAGTTATTTAGAATGAATTTTAATAGGAAAAAGGAAGGACAGGACTAAACAAATTGGTGAAGAAAAAGAAGATACTGGTAAAGCAGAAGAAGAGAAGAAGAAGGGAGAGGAAGGAGATAGGAAAATGAGGATAAGGAGAAAAGAAAGGAAGAAGGGAAAAATATTTTTCCTTTCATTGGGAATGTCATGGGTTATATGCATCTGTTGTTTAATGATCTGGCCATGTAAATTAGGGTCTTCTGCCTAGTTAAACCATTATATCTCTTCATTGTCTCCATTAACACACATCACCCACTTTGTACAACAGGGCTATGTAAAAGTTTTATCACTTCCACTATTAAAACAAATTAGCTTTATCAAGCAACCTCCATCATAACCTCTCATCACATACCTTTGCAAGTCAAGATATTCCTTGAGGTATTTTCACCCTATATTATTGAATAGCAGCACTCACTAATTAAGAGAAAGGAGGGACTTCTGAGTATATTCTCAAAAGAATTCAAATCAATGATCAAACAGATATTTTACATTAATGTTTGTAGGATTATTCACAATTGCCAAATGATGGAGATTATCTGAATGTCTACTGACAGATGAATAAATAAATAAAAAGTAATGTATGCATGCAAAGGAATATTCAGTCTTTAACAGGAAGGAAGGAAATTCTGATACATGCTTAGTATAAGCATAAGGCTAAGGACATTAGGCAGAGTGAAATAAGCCAAACAGAACAACAATATTTGTTTGATTTCATTTATGTGGGGGTATCTACAGTAGTCAAATTCAAGGGAGACAAGAAGCAGAGTGATAGTTGCCATGGCTGGGGAGAAAGGGAATGGGGAATTGTTGTTTGATAGGTTGTTTGATAGGGTTGTTGTTTGATAGATAGTTTCTGTCTGAGAAGATGAAAAATTCTGCAGATGGTGATGAATGTGTAGCAAAATAAATATATTTAATTTCAATGAACTGTTCACCTAAAATGGCTAAAATGCTTAATTTTGTTATATATATATTTTACCACAATAAAGAAAAAGAAAAGCTGAGAAAATTGATTTTCAAAAACCAGTATTTTGAATGGTAAGGGCCAGGATTTTTAGCCACAACATATAAAGTCAACATAAAAAAACAGACCTGAGAAAAATGCATGCTCCTGAGTCATTTTTCTCAACTCAAAGGACAACATCAATTCTTGGGGTGGGGAAGAGAACCGAGAGTAAGCAAAAATACAGAAACTTACTGTTGGTGGGTAAATAAGAAGAGTCAAGGTGAATAGCAGGATGACATGGTTACTATATGCATTTTGGGGAAAGTAGCAAAAAAGAAAACAGTTTTAGCTATCTCTTAACACCAGGAAATGCCTGTAAAACAGTGAAAAGGGGGAGCTTCTTGGGCCCACAATAGTTTAGAAGCAAAATGTATGTCTGCAACAGGGAAAGGGAAGACCTAAGGAGGAGAGTTTGGGTCAATCTCACAGGATTTAAGAATGTTCCAGGGACATACAGTTCACTAAAATGGCTTCTCAAGCACCAGCAGAGTAGCACAGAGCTGTGATTGCTTTAGAGAGGCTTTCCGATTTTCCAAGTATCCAGTGTCATGGGAAAAATTACTAAATATATTGCAAGACCTTGAATGCTGTATAGAAATTGCTAGAAGCCAGCTGACCTGCAGAGACCCTTAGGTTTAGAAATTTCTTGCCCAATACAGCAGAGAACTACCCACATATGGCTATTTAAGTGTAAATGAAATGAAATAAAGTTAAACATTTACTCCACTAGCCAGATTTCAAGTGCTCAATAGCCACATGCAGCCAGTGACTGCTCAATTGAACAAGACAGAAAACATACCATACAATGCTCAAAGTCCCATTGGATAATGCCAGCTTAGAACAAAGGGATACAAGAGCAACTTCTGTGGCTAGACAATGAAGAATCATATGGACTAAACCAAAGTGCATCCTATCTTTTGCCATCATGGACTAAAAGACAAAGAACCAAATGCCTCTTTTTCCCTGACAGTTTTAAAATACTCAGAATTTAGATACACATCAAGAAGGTAAAGGGAATGACTATAAATCAATTAAAATTATATCTTTACCACATATACAGCAGAGGTTCAAAATAAAAACTAAGTTCAATTTTAGAAAAGTTAAGTATAAGTTTTCTGCATTTCTAGCCTTATGGATCAAAATTTATACCACATCACATATAAATCACACTCTGAGGTAAAACAGACCATGTCAATATATAAAAGTCACTGTGATAGCTTTTTAAAATAAAACTGTGTTCTGATCACATATGTGAAATTTGTATAACAAGGTTTATAGGAGAAAACAGCACAGTTTCGATTTTACTGTCATAGTTTATATGTGGCATTTAAAACTGGTGGTGTTTCTGATCATTACTCCCTAGATCTATCTTGTTATAATATGCAAAATAAAATGCTTATATGAGAAGCAAAATTCCCATAACTAAAAATGACAAAGCCAACTTTGAGAAGAAGAAGTCAAGAAGAGCCAAATGATCTTGAAGTCTTCAAATGAGAAAAGTCAGAATATGTTTGATATGTGATCGCTGAAAAAAGTTTCATAAACTCCTAATTGAAAATGGTATTATATCAGGTTCTTGCCCCTACTGCCAGCACCAGAACTGGCAACAGCTGTACCGTCAAAGTCACATTAATCAGTTAACAGCTGTTCAAATCAAACTGCAGCCAAGGTTGTTAGAGTCAGCGGTAAAAGAAGCAGTTGTCATAAGCTGGTAGGATCACATCAGCAGCCGAGACTTGAGTGTAAAGATGCAGAGGAAGAAAGAGGTAGTTAACCCACTTATTTGCAGTTACTTAACTAACCTACTATCCCTTCTGTCTGGAGCTCTTTGAATAGTGGGCATATTAACTGTCTTAGAATTGGTGAAGAAAGAAAAGCCAAATGAACAGAGAAGCCTCAGTATTATTGCTAGCGTGAAGCCTCCATTTTGAGAGTGAAAACAAACTTAGAAATTATAAACCTGTGGGATCACTGGATGGCTGAACTGAGAGATATAAATCTAGGGTGGGAATATGAGCCAAAGAGAGCTGTTAAATTAGCTAGTGGCACCATTTCTACACATGCTATTGTGAACTGAGTTATGGAGAAGCTGAAGTTCCACATTCTCCATTTACTTCTATATATTTACCAGTGTCCACTGTCAACCAAGTTAGATGACAACAATCCCTGTGCAAGGGATGTAAAGAGACAAGAAAAGACAACTGGACAAAGTAAAATGACTTCATTCTAACTAGTCATTTTCTTTCTCCCTCATACCCAAGTCGCAGCTCTTAGGTTGTAAGTTTAGCTTTGCTGTGTTTACGTTCATCATAATGTATATTTATACAGGTTAAAAAAATGTCCCTTTGACCAGTGATAGTTTTAGTTTCAGTACACGTTTAGATTTCAGTACAGGTGAACTTCAAGTTTGTCTCCTACCTTGAAAGGCAAAAAACTCCAAGAATGGGATTTAAATGAGCTTTGAATAAGAAGCTCTTTTAGAGGAGCTCAGCACTCACAAGGACTGAGAAGATAACTGGAGAATGGCTGCTAAGACCATGGTATCGAGTAACTTTTTTGAAGAAGAAGAAAAACTTCAGGGTAATTTTTAAAATTTTAATTTGCTTTTTAAACATTGAGGAAGAGGAATATATAATTTTTAAGTCATAGAAACAGGCCATTAAGTAAACACATCAAGGAACTGGCTATGTTTAAGAAAATGAAGCACAAAAGAAAATGGCATGGGAACATACTTATCACACATCTCATATAACCTACATCTAGCTTATTACTGTGATATACATGACCTTAGTTTAAAGGCGAGGACATAGATAGTAAGAAAGCTGAAGTAAATGGACCAAGAGCCACAGCTAAGTGGCAATGCTTGAACCTGAACCTATGTCTTTATCTTCAAAGCTAAGTTATAAATTTGAAAGAGGATGTTCAGCCAGACTATTTTCAGTAGTCACTGTGGTGGATTAACTAATGGTCAGCTTGGATCACCCAGCTGAACTGAGTCAGCGGGGTGTTGGGCGTGGAAGACCCACCCGAGGATTGTTGCCAATGGCATAAAAGGAGAATGGAGGGAAGATTGTGTGCTATTGATCTTCCTGGAGAAGCTTTCGTAGGCTGATTTTCCCAATAGGAACTCTGCTGTTCTCATCCTTGGAGGAGCTCGGGTCCTCATTGTCACTGGGAATGGCTACTGTTCTCTTCAGAGGAGCTCTGGTCTTCGCCTTGAGTGTTGTTTGCTGGATCTAGTGCAGATACCTCAGCCTGATGGCACAGACCCTTCACTTTGCCATTGTAGGCTTTCTAGCTTCCACCACTGGCCCTTGGGCCTTCTTGGTGCAGATCTTCAACTCAGACTTGCATGAGACATTGCTGTGGGCTCCAGGCCTCCAGGTGCACTTGTGGAGGACACTGCCATGGGCTTTAGGCCTTCAGCTAGATTTGTGGGGGACATTGCCGTTGGATCCAGGCCCTCGGCTAGATTCTTCGAGTCTCTAGTACATGGACATATCTTTTGCATTCCTTTGCACTTGACTTTTTGGGTGAACATTATAAAATAACCCTATAAATTATGTGTCCTGTATTAAATCTATTCCCTTGCAAACACTGACTACAACAGTAACAGATTAATTTTCTCAGTAGACATTGAGTTCCTATTATGTGCTGAAATGGGGAAATGGCAAATGGTCAATTTTGAAAACGAGATGTAGAGACAGTCTGATAATTCTGACAACTCTTCAGTTTCTGCCTACTTCAGAGATAGTTTTAAAGAAATCAAAAAACTTTTTTCCTTTCTCCATCATCAGAGACCCGTGCAAGCCCTTCCATTTACCTCTCTTACGTCATTAGAGAATATATTAATCCAGCTATCATAACCAAGAGCTTCAGTATGCCCAGTCACCTAGAAAGCAGGGGAAAGTGCTGGGTCGTTACCTGTAACAGCAGCACTATTCTATGGCTCACTGAGATAAAGCTAGACAGAATTGAGGGCCAGTCAAAAGGGCTTCTATGATCTGCCACTTATGATATGTTGCCAGTGACCTTTTTAATTGATGATCAATTTCATAATGATAAATGTAAGCCCTGCTAAGCAAAACAGAATGCCAACAAAACAGCAGTCATGGGCAGATTTAAGAGTTTTCAATATTATACTTAAAGAGAATCAAAATATCCAAAATAATTCTCATCAAATCTAAGTATGATTATTTAGTAAATTATGTTTTGTAGAAGTGGTAATATTTAAAGGAATTTCCTAAATAGCATGTGATAAAAATAACACAAAACCTCAATGTGATTTTCATAGTTGTCTTACTATTATTTCCAGAACTACATTTTAAAAAAATAATTTTTAAAAGAGCACCAATGAATGCAACCTTCTTTCCTTCCTTTCTTCTTTCTCTCCCTCCTTCCTTCCCTCCTTCCTCTCTTCTTCCCTTCTTTCATTTACTTGCCACCATGGTTACAAAAGAAACTATACTATTTTTCAATAGATTTTTTGGGTCTAAAGATTCTCAAGTGGTAAAGCAAATTATATAATATTCATCCATACATGTTCAATCCCTAAAATAATAATTGTGTTCCACTTTCATTTTCTGTAGTTCTGTTTCTTTTACCTACAGAGTTGTAATAGTAAGACGTGTTTCTCCCTTTTTATCCCTGACAGCTTAAACAAATAATTTGTTATAGTACATCACTTTTCATTTTAAATGTAGGTTTAAAAAACAGGTTAACAACTGTCTAAATTTAACTGGAGATTTTATGTGCTATAATATTATATGTCATCCATTACTAACTTTATGGGCTTAGTAGAATAAAATAATCACTGATCTTTTTCATGTCAATGCTACTAAGAAAAATGATGTAAACTTCAACTGATTAAAATATTACTTAAGGTGCTCTATTAAAATTTATTTTAAAGCAGTTTTTCTCATTAAGACTTGACAAATCTGGAAAAGCACTTCATTTAATCTCCCTTATGAGGATGTTTTACATGCAAGAACTTGAGAGGGGGAGGGGGAAGGAAAGAAGGGAATGGAATTAATATGAGAAAATGAAAAAATGGAAACAAAGTCTTCGTAAATAGGGAGGGATGGAGGTGTTGAAGGGAGGGCAGGGGAAGGGGGAAAAATAAGAACCAAGAGAGATTATGTTAAGGTGCAAATTTCCAATGATGAATGTCATTATTTTGCATACCTAAAATGTACCAATAAAATAAAAATTAAAAAAAAAAGAACTTGAAGGACTGAGATTCTAGAAAGGCTTGGGGGCGCTAGAATGGTGGAACCTGGCTATAGCTACTTCTAGTAGATGGTTCATGCAAATGGCTCCTCAAATAAATCAAGGTAGGAAGAAAGAGGAGGTAATCATAATCTTGTTTGTGGTTTTCATTTTCTATAAAACTTGGTAACAACTAGGAAAAGAAACAATTGCCAATTAAAATCTGTGATAAGAATACCTTATGATTAAAATATCCTCTAACAATAATTCAACAGATCTCTAAGATGTTAGACGTAACAAAAGAATTTAAAAAGATCTACTTCTGCCAAGAAATAACTTTGCAACCACTTAGAGCAAGTACAGTATTATTGAGAATAAGTATATTATCGCTTCTCGGCCTTTTGGCTAAGATCAAGTGGAGAATAAGTATATTCCAGTATATTCCTGGGAAGCAAGATATACTATCTGACATCTCATTTAATTCACAAATAACCTATGAGGCAGGTAGTAGTGTTATTTCTATTTTACAGATGATGAAACTGACATGTAGGGAGGCAAAGTAACTTTTCTAAATATATAAACTTAAGACTCTGATTTAAAAACCCATGATCTTTAGCTCCATATCCTTGGTATTCAATGTGTAGGCTGTAGACTGGCATCATCAGTTTTACTTGTTACTTAGAAGTGCAGATAAAAGTGTATCATTTATGTAATTACACACTGACATTTGTGGGCACTGCTCTATAGATGGCCGTAATATGAGTAATAATAACATATATAACATTAATTAACTTATAATTTAAAAGTATGTGCACATATACAACTAAACTATAGGCAAGACAAAGCTGGAAGGCAAATAAAAACAAAGTTCTAGAAGACAGAGTCTGTTCGGATGTCACCAGAAGGTATTTGCATGGAAGTGATCAAATGACATGAAGACACTGTACTGTTGGAAGATTCAGAAGGGAATGGTTATGGATTCATGTGCCCACATCTGCTTAGTAGGCTGACATCATGGAAATTTGCTGAACTTGCCCAGGAAAGGTTGTACAACCACATACAAAAAGTGACACCAAATGTCATTTCTGAGAACATAATGAAAAATGCTCACTTCGTGAGCATTTCCAGTTCATGAAAACAGAAATTCTGGCAAAGCAACTCTTTATAACTAGAATATATTTAAAGCTCTAGCCTCTCTACTCAAAGCTTTAAATAGCTCAAACACATCATTTAATTAATTTTATCGAATATGAAACTGGATATAGTTTGTTCATCATACATGTAAGTCAGCTTAAAAATAGAATAAGCTGGAATTTATGTTTTTCTGCTTTTGTGACTTTGTTTACATAAAAGTCAATTCATTTCAGAGCATCAGTATGTCAAATTAGGAGTATTGAATTTAATACTTGATTTAAAATTTGTAGGTTTCTTATACCTTTTTCCACAGCTAAATTATATATTATTCTTTGTTTATTCCACAGCATTCCACAAACACTTATGAATTGTCTATTATTTGTATCTTTGAGATTGTGTAGCATAGAATGGAGCTATATTAGTTACACAGTGTGTAAGTGCTTGTTGCTCAATAAATTAAAACTTGTTCAGGCTCTCTGGATCAAGACTCCAAGTTACTTGAAGGGAGGTGTTAAGGCTATCTTCTGTGACTATAATATTTCCTGTACCAGAGTATTTATTAAACTAATAGATGAAGCAATGGTCACAGAGAAGTAGATTACCATATATTCCAACAAACAAATCATGTACATTTTAAAGGTAAAAATGTAAATATAACGCTCCATACTGTGAAATATAAATGAATCAAACTATTATATCCTAAATACCAATAAATTCAATGAAATAAATCTCACTTTCGTCAAATTTTTCATTTTATAATTTAGTTCCTACTAGTGGACAGATCATTATTTGCTAGAAAACAAGCTGTTACATAATTTTATAATTATATGTGTTCTCTTTATTTCCCAGAGTTAATTTACACTTATCAAGAGCCAAAATTTATAAGAAGAAAGCTCACAACTATGAAACATATGTTAATGATTTTTGTAGCAGAATCCCATAGGTCAGGTCCTTGAGCATTAGTCTTCCACAGAAAGGCAGTTTTTAAAAAGGGCAGACTTCAGTACGTTTGTATTATAATTGGGTGCTTTTAGAGCATTTCATACCCAAAGATTTTTGTTTTTGCCATTATTTTTAAAATTAGAAAAATAAAATAACATAGAAAAGATGCAAAACATAAAAAAAATCTAGAGCTATTTATTCTTCCACTTCACTGATTCAAAAATGCATTGTCAGAACCAGTTCAACATAATGACTAAAAAAACACCTAATACGTGCATACAATGAAAGAAAACAGCTTCTGTTGAAGGAGATCAATATACTAAACACAGAATCAAGTTGGAATTATAGAACTGATTAATTACAGAACTAATTAAGCTATATACAATCAAATGCTGAAGTCGGCAAGAAGATTCAGTCATGATGAGAAGAGAGGTGTCCTGGAGTCCTAGTACATTTCAACAACCGAAGATCTGGGAAGGGTGGCCAAAGTGAAAGGATAATATGAAGAAGAATAAATGTAGCCACCATCCCCAGAAGCCTATGGAATTGCATATTAAATATAAACAAAGTTCATGTTTTGTCAACTTTAAAATTATTTCAGGAGACAAAATCCAACTTGCAATATTTTCCTTTTCTCCTGTGGTATTTTTCTTCAGATCGTTCTTTCAAGTTTACTTGGCTCTATAAACAGCTCACCGGCATCAGTAAATCGTATGCAGATCAGAATGATGTACATAGGTATAGAGTGTCTTACGCTTTCAAAAGAATTCTGAGAGTAATGTGGGCTCTCCAATTCGACATGCTCATCTAGCATGGATTCTCAACACTTTTCAGGGAAATTAGAAACCAAACACATTGAAACATACCAGGCAAGGAAATTTTTCCTTCTCATTCTGGGTTTATTAACAGTTACCAAGTAGAGTGTAACTGGCTTGAAATACAGTTAAAGTTATTATGCAACACCTAATAGAGTTAATTTATTCAAAGTTCCTTGCTGTTGTTGAGGTAGCTTGTTTTCCTTTTTCAGGAGTATATTTGCTCTTAGACTTTTATTTTTGCCAGAAATGAGTTTTTTGAGCTCATAAAAATCTGAAATCTAAAAACAAGTGAAGAAAAAATTTTAGGGACAAAAAATTCTCATTATGTTGTGACTCACGCTATTTTCATTTAGCTAAAACTGAATGTATTCATCTGATGTACGACATCATGCATCCGTGATCACTGAATGCTACTGTGTGGGGGGGGGGTGGTGCTGTTTTGCTGTATGCTCAATAGCCTGGACATTTCTGTGTTCATGTGGTGAGGGCAGGGTTATGGGAATAGTTCCTTTAGGTCACTGCTAAAACTATTTAGAATAATGGCATTTATATATCAAACTGAATGTACAGACAAGTCCAACCAGCCAACTTCAAATTTAAATTGGAGTTCTTTAACCTCATCCAGGAGTTCTATGATACATATATTATGGTGAGTTCAGTGATCCTTGTTTGTAAAATTAAATTTTTCCTAAGAAATTTGTGTTTATCTAAAATTTACAGCAATTCCTTGAAAAATATAGACCTTTCGATAGAAAACTAAGTATCAATTTGACATTTTAAATTTGCTGGCTGGGTCAATTTCTTTTAAGGAAGTGTAAATAAAGTTGACCACTTCTGAAAAATATTCAAAAGGCACAGCTTGAATGGTAATATGAATTTTCCCAAGACTCTAAAATAGCATTCCTACTACATTATAAAACTTGATACAAGGCCAGTCATGGTGACACACACCTGTAATGGCAGTTACTTGAAAGACTGAGGCAGGAAGATTGTAAGCTTGAGGCAAGCCTGGGCAACTTAGTGAAATGCTATTTCCAAATAAATAAATAAATAAACAAACAAACAAATAAATAAATAAATAAATAAGTGGGCTGGGAATGTAGCTCACAAGTAGGAGTAGAGTACCTGAGATTCAATTCCCAATATAGAAAAAAAGAAAAAGAAAGATATAAAAGAAACCAACTAACAATTCAAGCCAGAGCACCATGTCAATCAGCTTCCACAACAGGAGATATTAACATAACTAGAAATTAATAACAAGCAGAAATTTTACTAACCTCTTACCTTTACTGACTGTGTACGTAGTTAAAGTAATTGATAACACCTTTTAATAACCAAATTTGAATGCAATTTCAGATCTAAGTGCCAAAACATGGTCAACATGTTTTTTGGTTGATGTTTCAATCATTTCCAAGTAGTAGAAAGAGGTAAGAATCAATGCATTAACCTTTCTACCGAATATTAATCTCTATGACGTACTATAAAGCCTTAGAGTAATCTGAGCATAGCTGTAACATGCATGTTGATCAAAGTAGTGTTTGAAGCTGTCACATCTAAGTATTAAGATCAGCTGAGCCCTAACTACTACTATATAAGAGGCAGCACATGCTACAATTATTTTATTGAAGATATCTGCAAGCTATACAATTTGAAAAGATTTCTTTTAATGAAACATATACATAATAATGCACCAAATATCCATGAACTGATCATAAATGTATCAATATCTCATTTTTGTTTCAGTATTTGTTCTTTAACAAAATTTTAGCATTATGGTTGTTTCCACTTTTCCCCTCACCAGTCCTATTGTCTCTCACTTGTCTCTCAAAACCACCTGAAACACACATTGGATGTGTGCAGCCTTCCAGCCATGCTGCTTACAGTATAAATCGGTTTCAGTCTCTCCCTCACCGCTCTGTGATTTTAAAATACAGGCACATGCACATCTGTTATCACTCTATACACACTTTGTGACTTGTGCTTCCTCATGCAACACTACACATTTCCATGTAAAACAATTATTTCATACATCTCTTAAGGTCCATTTTACAACTTTACACATACACACATACCCACTATGGGTTATATTGTGTAAGCTTTTGCTAATAAAATATAAATGTTTTTTGAATCAAGTCATTTGATACACACATATGCAAGTCATATGAAGCCATATGCAAGTTTTTTTAGAAACCTGTGTTCAGTATTTTAAGCCATGGATGAGCCACAGGAAGAAACATGCATACCTACATCAGTGTCTCTGTCTCTGTCTCTCTCTGTCTCTGTCTCTCTCTCCCTTCTAAGCTCAACATAATTCTCTGTTTCTCTGCTTTATTCCAAACAAGGGTCATAAAACCAGAGTATGTGAAAAGAATCTATAAGATGGATAAGAGCTAATTAAATTAATTCTGAAAACCAAATCAGTATTTTATGTAATTCTCTTGTTGTATGTGTGAGTAGTTCTAGGGATTGAACCCAGGGCCTTCACACTGAGCTACATCTCTAGCCTTTTTTATTTTTAAATTTTGAGACAGTCTGAAGGGAGGGCAGGGGAATGGAGAAAAAATAAGAACCAAGATATATTATGCAAATGTACAAATTTCCAGTGATGAATGTCATTATATGGTATACCTAAAATGTATCAATACAATTAAAAATTTTTTAAGACAGTCTCATTAAGTCATTAAATTGTCCAGGCTGGGCTCCAACTTAACCAACTGCTTGCCTCAGCCACCCAGTGTGCTAATAAACATGTGTGTGCCGCCATGTTCAGCTTCTTTACTTAAAAAGATAAGTAGGATTATCTGAGGAAAAGGGGGCAGTCTTCTCATAGAGCTCATCATACACAGCACCAACTATATGCATATATAGTGGACCCTTGACTTACGAATTCAATTCGTTCTTGAGGGCTGGTTGTAACTCAAGTGTGTCAATTAAAGGCTCAGGCTCCCCTACACAGCCTTCAAAGTCTCTCTCCTGTATCAGGCAGTTTTCAGTGTCCTTAGAGGGACATTGCCTCAGGATATCTCAATTAATCTCACACAGGAAAGGATGTTGGAATATTCCTTCCAGAACTCTTTTAAGGGTTAAGTCTGTATCTGAGAACATCTGAAAGCACAAGTGGCTGGCATTCAGGTCGTAACTCACGACTTTTGTTGTAAGCTAGAACCACAATTCTGGTTGTAGCCCAAGTTGTTCATATGTCAGGCTTGTCAAAACTTGAGGGTTCATTGTATAAATTGCATGTATATAGAATAGAAAGTATTGAGTGTATTTCTTCTATATATCCCTTCACATATTCATATGAAAGCAGAGAATGCTGCTTTGCAATTTAGTAGGTGGCAAAAGTCATGGAAACACTAACACAATAGGTAGGCATAAATGCTCTAAAGAGCACAGAATATTCTCATTAAATGGATTGTGTTTCTATATAACTTCCTTGAAGAAATTGCTTTAAAAATGCTCCCAATCTATTTTAGTTTCTATTTTTAAAAAATCATGGATACTGTACGGAAATTTTTAAAAACAAAGGTTCTTAACCTTGAGTGTAAAATAACTTAAAATATATATTTTTAAAATTTTTGTTCCCTAAAATCCCCTAGTAAGGCCCTTCAAATAAATTCCATTTTCAAGTGTTCAGAAAGGGAAAATCAAGGACTATTGATTTTACCACTTTACTATTTGCCCAAATATGGGATAAGGGTTATGCTTCAGGGAAAAGCAACCTGCAAATTATTTTACTTTTGACTCAAGTTTTGATTTATGCGCTCCAGAGAGGGCCATTTGCCACTGCCATACCTCTCCAGGATAAGGTAATTGGGTTAAGCCTTTAGCTCCAGTCAAAATGTCTCTGCGGCTCTCAACCATATAGTGTGGAAATTACCTAAATAACTGCTTGAAAGTCCCCTTCATATTCTGGCTAGACATGGAATCCTGAAAGCCTCAACATATAACAAAGCAAAGTTTCTCAATTGTTTGCTGAAGAACCAGCAGTGTCCCCATCAGTCACAGACCAATACTTTTATATAATACAATAAAATTAATTATGAGGAAAAATGAAAAAATATAACATATAGTCGTAATTTTTTTATCAGTTTCTACAGATGTGAAATTGCTCCTTAAGTTGCTATAAAAACTTCTAAATGTTCACTTTGAATTTCTGTCCTTCCTTCATCACACAGAAACATTCTTGGACCCATACAGGTCTGTGAACCACACTTTGAAAAGCAGAGTCACGAAACAAATATACTAGCTGAAATTGGTTCTCCTTCCTCTGACCAAGGGTAATGAGGACTAGAACTAATGTTGCTCTTTACATTTCTGTTGGCAGGAAGGTGTGGAAGAGAAAACTTTCCCCATATGATAGTCTGGGAATGTCAATCTTTCATCTGTTTTTAGCTAGGAAAAAGGATTTTCCTACCAATTTTAGCAACAGGGTGGAACACAGTGACTATCGACATTTAAAGGACAAGCAAATTGACTTGGCAAGATTACAAAAAATGACCATTAAGATCTCAATTCTAGAGCTCTGATTCTATAGACTTCCAAATGCTTACTGTTCCTATAGCACTTTTATTCTTCAATAGGTTTAGGCACTTGGATGGGGTCAATATTCTAGTTTCGCAGATGAGGAAATGCAGATGCAAGAATTGGCCTTTAACTATAGATAAAATATTAAACATAGAACTCAAATCCTTTAGACTCCAAGATCAAGATTATTTTATTTCTCTTACTGATGTTTTCTGGTACAGATGGATCTTACATTTAAAAAAACCCTAAATTTTTGCTGGAATAAGAATTTTTTTTCTTACCACCTCTTGCAGTTTTTTATTCCTCTGACAATGATAGCCCCTATATAACATAAATGTGTGTTGGGGTGACATAACTTCATCATAATCATCCAATCACTGCCAGAATCTTGTCTAGGAAATAGTTTTCTTTCTCAGAGTTAAATTTCTGAAGTATTAAAGATTATTTAGTTAATTATCTCTCACAGTGTACCAACAGCCTGACAACTGATCACAGAAACTACCACCATATACAGATAAGAGGTCATTTAGCTATGATGCAAACAAAATTGCTCTACATTTGGATCACAGAACCTGACATCTATCCAGGATTCAGTGGTTTACTATTTATGACTTTGATGCAAATATTTTATCTCTCAGAATTCAGTTTCCTTACCTATATAATTCAGGTAATACCTATAATATACAAGGCTTTTGTGAAATTAGATTTAAATGTAATGAGTGTAGAAGTGCTGTCCTTATAGCCCTTGTAATCTAACTGATCAATAATTTTTAATAAAAATGCAATATATTGTGTATCAGCTTGTTACTAAGCTTATAGAAGTTACAGGACTCCTAAACTGGCTGTGAACACAGAACTATCTTATAGTGTAAATGACCATGAGGTAAAGTCACTCACCCCCAGGCGTATTTACCATCACTAGGTTTAGTTAGGCAAACAATTGGATTATCAGTCATCAGAAACAATGAAGAAGAGATTCCATCAAGTATGTGTAGGAAGATTAGATGGTTCCCAAATCCTTTTCTTGTTAGGGTTGCTATAACAATATCAAAAACTGGGCGAAATTTATTGTCTCTTAGCTTTGAAGGCAAGAAGTCCAAAATCAAGGTGTCAGCAGGGCTGCTTCCTTCTGAGGACTGGTGGAAAGTCTTGTTCAAGTCTGTCTTCTTGTCTTGTAGATGGTATTTTCCCTGTTGTCTCCACATGGTCTTCCTTCTACATGTATCTCTTTGTCCCAATTTTTTTTTTTATAAGGACACTGGTCATAACGGATCGAGGTCCATCCTAATGATCCTATCTTAACTAATCGTGTGAGTTGGGAATTCAACAAATGAAATTTTGAGGGTCATAATTTAATTCATAATACTATGATTTAATGATTAGCATTCTTATAAAAGAATAGAAGTCAGGAATCTCTCAGCTTTTCCACTGTTAGCTGTCAAACTAAAAGTTGCTCAATCATAAAATAAATGAGTTGAAATCAAAACAAATTAACCCTAAAATATTCTTTCAGTCATAAAATCTCTACATCTAACTATAAAGTAGGGATCTCCAAAAGAGCTATTGGATGTTTTCTTACCTAGTCCCCTTATTTAGCCAGAATTATAGTCAGTAAAAAAGTCAGAATAAGAAACATCAAAAACATGCTTTGCAAATTTTCTCTCAATATAATTGGTTTGTTCACACAAGTTATGTATGTGTATGCATATATGTATTATATATTATGCCTCAATGTTTTCCTTTAAAAGGACAGACATAAAAGAAACTTACTATATTGATCTCTACTTAAATGAAAACTGTACAGCCAGAGAAGAGCAGTAAGAAATAATTTTTATTTCTTTAATTATTGAGTCATACAAAAAATGTGTTAGCTGTTAAAGAAAAAAACAACTATTATAAAAGAAAACTGTGTATTGCACATTTCTTTAGACTTCTTTAAAGTCTGAATATTTGGTATTTAAGTTATCTTGTTCTTCATGGTCATTATAATCATTTGGCTCCACATTTACAAACTTTTCACTGAAAGCTGAAAGGGCCAGTAAAAACACTTGGAAATTTGTTTCAGTATGAGACATATAATGAAAGAAGACTTCATAAGTAGATGTTTCTGCAGAGGTTTCTGCTATATAAATATGACACAGTTAATGCTCAAAGCTAAGTAGCAATCTGCTACATCTGTCTTCAGAGGACAAAGAATTTAGCAATCAATACCATATTTACTACAGCATGTTTCACCTGAAGATTTCCGCCTCTTTATAAGCTGTGACTAAGAAAGACAAACTTGGTTTTCTACCCATAATTTCATCCTTGCTGCTCACATATCTTAGTGGCGGCAGCAGTCAGAGAAACTTGGTAAGAGCAGTTATCAATGTGCAAACTAAATTTAATTAATATTTCTTTGAACAAAACAAATGGGAATAGTTAACCACTCTTTCCTTAATTCTAGCCTCTGGCTGAGGGGTGGGAGACTAGCAGTTAATAAAATACAGAATCACAAAGGAGAGCAGTACTTTCAAGAATAAATTTTTTAAAAGTGAGGAGAAAAAGTGTTCCAGTAAATACGACAGTAGAGGTTGAGTATCTTTTATTTGAAATGCATGGGCCCATTTTGGATATTTTCGAGTTTGGAATATTTATATGTACACAGTAAAATATGTTTGGGATAGGGCCAAAGATAAACGTGAAGTAGAATTTTGTTGTATATATATCTAAAAACTAGACAAAATTTGTATTGCTCCTGCAGTTTAACTGTGACCTGTCATATTAGATCACAGGCCAGATTTTCACTTATGATGTCATTCATGTCAGTGCTCAACAATTTTCAGATTCTGGATTTCTGACTTAGGGATGAGCAACCTGCATTTACATTTTAAAGGTAAGGGAAATGAAGATACTGAAGGGCATATATCTGACAACAACAAAAATCTGACTTAGACATTTTTTATTCTGAATCTTATATTTTTATCTATGTTATAAATGATCATTTAAGCTTCAGTAAAATAATTTCTATATATGAAGCTCATTTAATCTGTTCTTTTAACTTTCTAAAGTGCTTCATTTTATCATTCTGAAGCCTTTTTGGGCCCACGTGAAATAACTGATGAATATTATAGAGGACTGATTCTAGAGAATATTCTATAAACAACCTCCAAGGCATTTGTTCTCTTATATACTCAGATCAAACACCTAAACCAACATAAAATTATGAATGTAAATTAACTAGCTTAATGCCAAGCTTGCTTATATTTTCTAATATTTACATAAATTAACAATTTTGTTAGACAGACATAATCTAATGTATGAAACAGTGAGTGCTTAAAATGTTTATCTTACTATTGAGACACTTCAACCAATTGTTTCTTATGGTCCAAAGACTATGGTTAAGTCTTTTTATTAATTATGTCCTGTATTTTTCCTTCTATCTACTAATTCATCTGTATCTATAGCTATCCTCTACTCAGAAATCCAAGAAATGTGTGGGGTTTTTGTGGTTATTTTTAATTTTAAAAAATTTATTAAACATTTTACAGTTCATAATGATTACATTCATTGTGAGGAGAAAAAATGTGCATTGAATCTGCTTTGTTCTAGAGTCTGTATTATATGGTTACCCTAACATACAAATATGGACCTGATCTGAGGCCCCAAACCAAACCTTAACTTCTACCAGCTAGCTTTCTTTGGGACCCACCCAACAATCTCTCTTTTCCTTGGATCAGGAAGCAACATCTTTGAAAAGACTTTATTGGAACATTTAAGTAAGTTCATCAGAGAATAATTTAGCTGACCTACCCCATTTTTTTTAACAACTGAAGAAAACACTGCAAACTGGGTTTCTTCCTACATAAGGCTTACTATCTAATCTAGGCTTTTAACTCTGCTTAGAGCAGAGTGTAGTCAGGGCCTAGTAAGTGCCGCTAAGTAAATCTGTGAGATATTAATTACCTTTTCTCCTTCTTCATATTCTCCATTGTATTTACTATAAATATGCTTACAACAGATGTTTTCGAATGGAATTATTTTTAGTAGGCACATTTTCAATACTGAAATTTATTCAGTAGGACTGTAACATTTGTAGAATGAAGAAATCATTGAATAAACACATGAGTGCAATGTTCATTCATATATTTTTCTCAGCAATACTTTTAAGATCGTGACATATATAAAAACTTTAAAAATTTTATAGAACAATCTTAGCCTTTAACCAATTGTAATGCAAGTCATAATGTTGGCGTTCAGTACACATTCAATAAACAGCAGCTATAAACAAAGTCCTGAACAACATCACCACAAAGTCAGCTTCATATTTATGGAAGCTAAAATACAACTACAGAAGGATCATAATTGAGGTACAAGTGCACCAACAGATACCTCAAACTTCTTTGGGTGTTCTCTTCCAAACTGCTATAACAAAAACACCACATGGTAACTTACATAATTGCAAAAATCATGGAAACTAACAAGTTCCTAGCAAATAGTAGTAAATATTTATTGAATGAATGAGGAAACATTCTCCAGTAGTGTAAACATTATTTAGGTTTTTAAATTTTTCTCCTGGCCTCCCATCCCTCCTCCTACATATCTTCAAAATCTCAGGCCCTGCCCAAGAATTCCTGATTCAAAACCTGCATTTTAACATGATTCCTCTAGGATTCGTGAGAAACACTGCTATAAGTAACATAAACTCTACTTTCCTGCTCCTCAACTGAGAAAACTTCTAAAATTGCAAGGCAGAACCCAAACTCACACTACACTCAAATTTCCAGCAGTTAGTACTCCTGAGAAGTAGGAAGACAGCAAGAACTAGAGTGGAGCCAGCTGCTAGGTTTTGATCTTTCTGTGCCCTTCTTTTCCTCTTCCCCTCCTCTTCTCCTTCTGTTTCTCTTTCCATTTCTTCATCTTCTAACTCCTCTCATCCTGCTGCCTTTGGTCCCTTTCCCTAGTTCCTCATGAAATCATATCATACAGAGGAGCAGCAGAACCAACCTTCCCATACTACGTTTTTAATGTTAAGAAACATTAGCTAGAGCTAAGTAAAGCAAAACAGTCTTTCTCTTTATTCACCTTCCCTTCTCTCCTTTTGTCCCCTGTGAGACCTCACTTCTCTTCCTCATCATTTTTAATGATTAATCCTTATTCTGAACAACATTCCAAACTCTTGCCCATGCCCATTCTCAGTATCAAACTCTAGCATTTAAAAACACACCTACACCTCTTAATAACAAGCCTAAGAGATGTTTAGCTATTCTCACTTTATAGTATAGCTATTCTGTTTAGCTATTCAAATTTTATAGTATAGGATACTGTCTGTGGTTATGGACATATTCAGGCTTTTCTAATTCTACAGAGTTCTTTGCGTTCTGCAACTGGTTGAAGTCTTCTGTGGATAACTCAACACTGCCCCCATATCATAGGGACTAGAAGACCAAGGTTTGCATTCCCCTGCCAGAGGGTGCAGACTTATTAGATTACATCGAAGAAAGGCATTTCACGGGATCCAGATGAAAGTAATTGAACTTGCTTGGATGTTCTGTGTTTCCTTAATTCCAGGAAGCAGAAAAAGGGAGCCAGCAACAGTCATTTCTGGCTTTATTTGTCCAACCCTCAAAGGTTTTATGAAAAACTCAATCCTTAGATTAAATCCTTTTCTGTCTGAATAGTTTCTATTATTCTCACAAACCCTCACTAAGACAACCACACAGGAATACATAATACTCTTATCCCCAAGCTGACATTCTATCTTGTACACCTTTCTTTATCAAAGCTCTCATATTTGCAAATATTTCCTTATTTGTCAACTTTCCATTTACAAACTAATTAATATCCTAGCAAGAGTTATAACATAATCCTTGTTATTGTTGTTCCTGGAACACAGCAGTGCTTAATAAATAGCAATTGATTGAATGGAAGAAGTTCATGCCATTTCCTACCATTTATTTTCCATGTATTTTCTGTCTACTTCCAGGATTATTTCTGTTCAATAAATGGAGACTCAAGATGGGATCTCTGGAATCAGAAATCTTTTAAGAATTGAAACTCAGATGTCCTGTAAGATTGAAGGACAGAGTGAAGGGTACAATAGGAATTTGTTATGACATGTATCTAGATGCCCGCCCAAAATTTCATGTAGTCATAGATAGAGCTTTTCAAAGGTGGCTGAATTTAGAGTTGTGTGATGCTGGGTTTAAGTGTGTGATGCTGGGATGAAAGACGTGTGATTACTAAATTAGTCCACTGCTTGGTTTGGCATAGCTCTGGGAGTGGATAATGGGAAGGCTCTCCCTGGGTGTGAGTGCCTGGATAAAATATAAGGGACAGAAAGAGGACTGCTGTAGTCCCTTGCTGCTTTGCTGCCCTCTGCCTGCGATGAGCTGTTTCTCCTCTGGGATGCCCCTCTGCCATTCCACCCTGCCTGGGAGCCAGCCAACCATGGACTGAAACCTCTGTAAACTGTAAACTACAATAAACCTTTCCTCCTTTAACTCTGGGTGTTGGGTATTTTGTCTCAGCAAGGAGAAAAC
Source organism: Heterocephalus glaber (assembly GCF_053883595.1). Lineage (NCBI taxonomy): Eukaryota > Metazoa > Chordata > Mammalia > Rodentia > Bathyergidae > Heterocephalus > Heterocephalus glaber. The sequence goes on along the minus strand of NW_028258315.1, from coordinate 80,586,094 downwards.
AAGACAGAATTCAAAGAAAGCTTTCTTTCATGTGAAAACTCCTGAACTCAGAAATATACCACATTTCCTGGCCTAGAAAACAGATTCTGTTATGACTTTCTAAATTTTAGCTTTCAGGAGACTAAAAGATCCTAATAATTTTGTTGAATATCCTCTTTTATATCTATATCACAGCTCTGATTATGTATGTTTCCTTTCCCTCTTAACTGTGCTTATTTTCAGAGACTCTTCATTATTCTTTCTGACCCACACTTAAACTTAATGGTTTTTACTCTTGTAAGGCAATAATCTGAAAAATCCATTTATGTTTTTATATATTTCACCTTGGAAGAACACATTTTTAATATTTGCCATTATCTTTTTTGCCACACCCTACACCAAGTATGCGATTCTACATTCATACCTGAGTGGAGAAATGTAACAGGCAGATAGTCTCTGATCTTCATATTTCAAAACTATTAGATGGGTGAAAGTAGTTTGGTGTCAGAGTGGCTCATCACTTCTTTGCAGAAGAAAGAGCTAAGTGATAGATCTAAGCAGGAAGGCACTGACAGCCTTTTAAAAGCCTGCAGATCCTAAGCATGACAAAGAAAAAGCTGAGTGCTTAAAAGGCCATGCTAACCAGGTGCTGAGCATTTTGTGAATGCTTATGTAAACAAATAACTTCATGACCTGAGAAGCTTCCCACCTAAAGCGGGACTGATGGCCTGTTAGAATCCAGAGCCTTAGCACATGATGAACCCAAATGAGACTGGCTTTCCCTTCAGCCTGGTGGAATAAGCTCTCCTGTACCAGAAATCAGTCCATAGAAATAAAATATTACATTTCATGTACTCTAAACTTGTGGTTTGAGTTTCAAATCTGCTGTAAAATCAAGAACTCAGGTTGTTACTTAAGGAGATGTTTTATGCTGTGTAATAGCTTTATGTCACTGTGATAAAACACCTGAGAATAACAACTTAAAATAAGAAGGATTTATTCGGCTCACTGTTTCAGAGGTTTCAGTCCATGGCTGGCTGGTTTCATTGCTTTGGGACTAAGGTAAGGCAGAACATCATGGTGGAAGGGTGTGATACGGTCAACTTAAGGTAGCCAGGAAGCACAGAAGAAAGGAAAGAACCAGAGAGGAAGGTTGGGGGGACAAGATATACTCTCAAAGACACACTTCCAGTGACCTAGTTTGTCCAACTGAGTCCTACCTCCTAGTAGCCCATTCAGCTATGAATTCACCAATGGGTTAAACGGCTTGTTTGGTTTTCACTTTTATGATCCAGTCACCTCTGTAGGCCCCACCTCTAAACAGTACTGCATTGGTGATGAAGCTGTCAATACATGAGTCTTTGGGTGACACTTCATACTTAAGCTACAGCATTCCCTAATTTTAAGTCCAAAGCCACATGATTATGGGTTTTATAATGATCTCCTTAGCTGGAAGCAAAGAGAGGCTCAATCCTCAGCTGGCTATATCTAGACCACTACTGGAAGGAAATAACCGGGGAGAATATATAGGTGTAACAACAGACAGACTCATGTTTTTAGTGGAAGAAACAGCAATACAAGTCAAAATCCAGGTGAGAAGAATAATCTAGTCGCAGCTTTGCAATCAATGAACTACCACACTGAATTCAACAGGGTTTATAAACTACTTATGAACATGATGCTCATTACATAAACAGTGCTTGTTTTATGCCAATCCCCATTTGACATGAATGTAACAATTTAATCATTATCACATATCTATAGAGTTTATTATTAGTTCCATTTTATAGGTGAAGTTATTGAGGTACATGGAAAATATGTGATCTATGCAAGGTTATTCTGATGATTCTGGGATTTTTAATCAACCTAGCTATGGAGTCCAGCTTGACCATCATATAGTGCTGCCTTTGTCTGCACACACATGTGTACACACACATAACTCCTCAATTTTTCGATGGGGTAACACCTGAAGGAAGAGATTATCAGGTTCACTCCTTTTAGTGGAAGGTAAAGAGATTTCCTTAGTGTCACCCAGTTCAGCATATCACTCATCTCTGTCTCATGAGAAATTAATCAGTTTGCTTTAAATTTTCCCCAAAGGGCAAACCCAGCCTTTTTTTAACCTTCCAAGATTTTCACCTAAGTGTTCTAAAGCTGACAAGGGACCTAGGTAACAGGATGCCTAGGGGTCTCCAATGCCAGGTAAGGTATCATGATAGATTATCCCCCAGGTGTCTGGGAGCAAAGTTGTGCCAGGAAGGCACTTAACTGAATGACAGAAAAGGAGCTCAGGAGAAAGGAACCCAGGGGACATCGGTATCATCATTTATGAATAAGGGAATTTGATGCTGAGCAAGTTTTTCTCTAGTCTTATTGAAACAACTAGGATTAGAAACCTGCATTTTGTAAATATGATCTTGATGCTGATCTATTTTTCCCTTTCCATTTCAAAATAAAGTTCCTATGGAAAATTCCTCTTCTCCACAAAAGCAAGGTGACTATTATTTTCTCTTTCATTTTAGTAATGACTAGTACATTATTGTGCTATCTTACTGGCATATCTGAAGTTCCTGTGATGAAGTACTATTAAAGAAAAGATCTGCTGCTATCTTCTGAAGAAGAATGATTTAATTATGGACAGATTTAAAAAAAAAATATCACGGGGGCAGAATGTTGCAACAAGAAAGCAGTTTTATTTAGATTACTGAGAATTCAGTGTCCTCTCATTTTAATCCTCTTTGCTTTGACTGGCTTGACATATCCTATCACTGATAAGCTCAGATCTGCATTATAACAACTGCTGAAAACTGAATGAGATGTTTGAAAAAAGTCACTTGTTTCCAACCTTTTCACCCCTACTTTAATTTCCATCCTAAGAGTATCCTCACAGCTTGCACAGAAAAGAATTATGATGAATATGATGAATCTGCCAACTTACCAAGGTATCTTAAAGGTGAAAATAGATGCAGAGCGATAACTGAACTTGCGCTGAGCAGGCTATTGACAAAGCCCAAAGAAACAAAACACTTTAAGAAAGTCTTGATTCAATTATGACTGGACAGGAAGGAAAAAATTATTAAAACTTTTGCTACCAGAGCTTAGAGTTGTTTGAAATTAAAGAGGAAATATGTGCAACGTACATAGAATCTACCACTATTGTCATTGTCAGGGTCCTCTTTATTATATTAGAAAAGAAACAATAGATTTGAAAATTAAAGTAGAATGCCAAAAGAAACAAGGAGTCATTTAATTTTCTAGATATGTATGTGAATTTCCATCTCTCTAACACATATGTTAAATTTCAATTTTACATATTTCAACAAAATTACAGAGTTGGTGATGTTACCCAGAAGTCACGTAAGGGGCAACATGAACTCATGATCAAGCCAGTAAGATCCAATCTTTTGACATTTTTCTTTTAATGAGCCTGACTCTGGGGACTTTGTATAACAAGGCAGACAATTAACTTCACCATGGCTTTCAGATAGAATAAACCACAGAATAAACATTATAAGAAAACAGAGGCAGTGAGGGAAACACCCCTGGCCTTTAAAGTTTTCCAGCCCTTATCACTCAGGCAGATTGGGCTTTGGTACTCACCGCATTAAAATTGGGGAAAAGGTTGACTGCAGCTGCGGTGTCAAGAGGAAAGGGAAGAAATGGTTTAATATCCAGCGATGGTTGCAAAGGAGGGGCTGGTGGACGGACCAGGGCTGGGAGAGCAGGACTCTGGCATGTACCACCTGCAGAGACAATAGGAAAGGGAGAGATGAGGGACACCAGGCATGGGAGAAAACACCACAATCTCTGTTGAGACAAAAAAGCCAGCTTTATGGGTCACTGGAAAAAACACTACATGGAGTCTATTTCCTTAACTGAGAATTGGCCAATCAGCACATTTGCACTAGGCAGCAAGAGCTATTGGAGCTGCTTCTTGTCCTTGGATATAACTATCTGGTTATGTAAGTACAATCAAACCTCACAACCTGGTTTTTTCCCCCTGCTTAAAGTTCTAGATTGGGTCAGCAACAAATCTGGAACCAAGATCTCTGGATTCGAAATAGAAATCCTCTCCTTTGCTTGCTCTTCCTTTTTGAAGATGAATCTCAGAATATGCTTCACATCTGAATGGTTATTTAGCAAGACTGCTGTTTTCCACCAATCCAAAACTCTGGCAGTATGATACCATGAATCTGGCACAGAAAAGAAACTTAACCAAAACACAGGCAGCTGTATCTGATGACCTTAGCAACTAGAGGATTAAAAACAGGCAAACTCAGTGCTATGAGCAGAGCTTTCCTAAACTGTTTTGCATCCCTACAGCTTTTGGCGTTCAGTAACTGCCTGCCACCACGTAGAAGGGCACCAGGGTGAGCAGGCAGTGGGGATGTTATACCAACAAAGACACCCCCTTTAAAGGCACACCAGTGTGCAGTCCCATGTTTTGCAAGGAAGCGCACACCTCTGTCCCATTTTAGGACTCTAGTATGTTTAGAAGCTGGAATGATGGAAGCTCAGCCTCAGTGTTCTGTCTCCCATATTTTGATAACATTCCAAAGCATCAATTGGCTGTTAATTAAAGGCTGTTTGAATCCTAAGAAACTGTTAAAATATGCCAGCACTCTTTTAATCTGAGAGGCAAGCAACAGACTGTAAAAACCTGCTGGTGAGAATCCAAGAAGCATTTGGAAAACAAAATGCAATGAGATTTTTCCTTTGTCACAGAAAAGAATTCTAGGAGACTAAAGGGAGAAGGTAAGTTCATGTCTGTGCCACTTTCTTGCCAGCCAGCTCATTTTTACAACAAAATAGGGTGAGGCCTCATACAAATTATCTTTACAAAACTCAAGAGCAGCTCTCTGGCCAACTGCACATGGACGGTTCTCCTGCCCTCAGTCACTAGAGCACAAAGTAAACACTCTTGATTCCCCAGGGATAAGTCTAACCCTGCTGGGCAGAGAATCTGCTAACAAGGTGGCTGACTTAATGCCTACAACAAAAACCATCAGCACAGGATTTAATTAACCACATGCAAGAACCATCAGCTCTCCTGCTCCCAGGTATAAGATCAGCTGGAGCCAAATTAACAAAAAAGTAGTATTTTTCTCACTGTTTTAACTTCCCTCCTTCAATATTCCTCAACAAGAACAAGGCCAACAACTGAAATTCAAATCAGCAAACCAATTTTTAAAATGCACAAGGCAGGAAACAGGAAAGATGTTAAAACAAACAGATAAAAGCAAAATGTAGCAAGTCTACGTTCTCCAGAGAACATCATAAACTTGTTGTATTGTTCACCAGCTAGTGTGTTGAGTGTGGGTGTATAACCTTTCCTGAGAGGGCATCCGTAAAACCAGTGATAGATCTGCCATGAAGCTGGTATTGCTCTAAGTTCCTCTTTAATAAAAACTTAACCAAAATAAATATTTGGTTTGTGTCTCTTTAGAAAACTAAAAAGTAAAATAAGTTTTGTATGGAATCAATGGTGCAGTTTAACACATTTCAATAAATAATTTAAAATTATTTTCATGTATGTCACATATCAAATAGATTAATATACATCGATTACTTTGATCCTAAGAACCACCATACCAGGTAAGGATTAACAGGAAAAAAAATAAAGCTGATGAAATCTTTAGTTGTTTATGCTGCATTTACAGAAACATTACAGTCTTATAACTATAAGCACGCAATTGAGTAGGAATGTATTTTGCAATTATTTTATTTTAAGTCCTCCTCTGGCTCAGAATATCCAAAGAAGTTAAGGAATAGCTCAAGCTTAATTTTATCTAGTACAATGTGAAATACACAAAAAAATGTTGATTCGATTGCTAAATTCAATCCACTTCTGTCCTCCAAGCCCTTCTCAATATTGCAACTAGAACTTCTTTCATAGGATATTAGAAACACCAGTCAAGAGTCACAGAACTTTGGAAAGTTGGGGAAAATATCGGACCACATCTCTTCCCACCTGTTTGAAAAGATATGCAACAAGATTGTAGGAAAGCAGAGGATGTGTGACTGCATGTTCTCTGCCCACTTGTTACCCAAATCCCAAAGCAGTGGATACTGTGGTGTTTTCCAGACCCTGCTAACTAAGGCACTCATTCAGCCAGCTGCTTACAGTGGTAGAGGCTGATGGCCCTCACCTAAAATCCTCTTCATAAACTGGCTGGGGCAGAAGGGAAGACACTCAGAGGAAAGGGTTTGGCATCCCTTGACAATGACTGGTTACTACCGGGGTTAAATAGGTGGCCCCTTGCCTTGAGGCAGAATATTCTGAAGCTTTATTTCACTTCTAATGTGACTGCAACACAGTCCTATTCCTTTCTCTTCCAGATTCTGTATCCCTCACTCCTCACAGGAAATGTTCCCCGAAACACTCACAAGAAAGACTCAAAGTCCACTTCCAGAAGAACTTGACCCATGGCTCCAGGATGTTATGAACGTTATCATTTATGAGTTTAAGTGAAATAGTGAATTATTTTACTCTAAAATCGTTGCTTGCCTCCAAATCCATACCACTGACACCGAGGCACACATTGCAACTACCTCTTAGAAATTGTCTCTAAAGGGGCCGGGAATTTAGCTCAGTGGTTTGGCCGCCTGCTGTGCAAGCGCAAGAACCCAAGATCGATCCCCGGTACCCCCCCAAAAAAAGTTAAAAAAAAATTATCTCTAATATTTATGCTTTAAAAATCCGGCTTAGTCTTGAAATATTTCACTTGTATCAATCTGTATGTGCTCAGCAAAAATAAAACTATTTGCAAATAGTTCAAAATCAAAACTGACAAATATGTTTCATCTGCAAAGCAGATTAAAATATGTCCCAGACAAAATTTCATTCCTTCATTCCCCACCACTTTTTTTTCTGGTACCAGGGATCGAACTCAGAACCTTGCACTTGTGAGGCAGGCAGGGTGCCACTGAGCTAATCCCCAGCCCCCATTCCTTCATTTTCTAAGTAAAAAGTTTTGCATTTAAGTAACAAATAAATGTTTATGATTATTTTTCTCATTATAAAAGAATCTCAATAATAAGCATGAAAATATACAATGAATTTGTAGATATTTCTAACAGTAAAAGAGTTGTTTTGCTGCTTTTATTGTTTATCACTGGTGTTGCCTCATTTATCGCAATGTCGCCCTTTTGGAAATATTAATATTCTTAATTTGAGGAAGTCTTTTAAAGTCTCCAAAGAGTAGAGACTGTAGAAGATAAAATATGTGCTTTGTATTTGATTCTATATTTCATAGCCTAAATAATAATTTATATATTTTTAATAAAAATACACTTCGTCTCATTTCAGAAGTTACTGTCTTTTCATACCAAATTTATTCACAAATTAAAAAACATTAACATCAAAAAATTTAAAATACATTTGTTAAGTAAATTTGTTGAGTATAAAATACTTAACACTGAATGATGTGTTGAGTATTGAAAAAAAATAAGGTGAAGTAAGTAATCATTAAAACTCACAAAATTCTCCCTCCTTTTATAATGTTTGTTTCTATTAGTATATAGTGTATTCATAAATAAAGTTGCAATAGTGAACTACAGAGAAAATATTAGTGATCACTTTGGTCTATTCACAGGATAGCTGTGTATTCACAAAACTACTAATTTGTGAATTTGAAAAAACTCAGTATAACTATTTCTTAACAAGGACTGAAAAAGTAAGATATATTCACATCAAAAGTCTGCCTTTTTAATAAGTGAGCTCAAAATATAAACTTCAAAGTGTTTGTTTTAATAATTTCTACAGATAAACAGGAATTCCAAATTGGTGGCTGCCAGTTAAAGTGTACTGTATAAGAGACAATGTATATAAAGTATCTAGCACAGAGCCTGGCCAATTGGGAGGTACAATTTTTAATGGACATAATAAATCCCAAAGCAGCTGTTAGGCCTTCTGAAAAAATGAATTTTAAAAATGCCTCCAAATTCTTATCTTTATTTTTATTCCCCTAGAAAAATGTTCACAATAAGAAGCTAATTTGTAAATTAATATTTTGAACTATTCCTTAAGAATCAGGTAGTTGGTTTTTTTGTTTTGTTTTGTTTTCAGAATACAACATATTTAACCTTAAACTCTTGCACTTGATCCATCCCGGGTTCAAGAAACAATCAAAGAAAACCTGTTTGACAACTTAATCTTAGTCGCAATCTTAATTTTAATCCACTACTTATCCTTTCACTTCCCCAGGTGACAACCAAAGTTCAAAGTGATTTGTACATGTATATTTAATGAAGTATTGTGCACTTATCCATATTTACACTTATCTACACTGAAACATTGGCTATTGCATACAAAGTTGTAGTTACATAGGCAAAATAAGTTCTAGAGTTTTATTGCCCAGTGGGGGTCACCATAATAATTAGCTACGATTAAATTACTAAACTGCTCAAATGAATGGCAAAAAGATACCTAGCATATTTTAGAGAAATTGGATTTTAAGTAATTTGATAAAACTCTAATATGATACACATAGAAAACTATTCATATCCATTTTTATTTATTTCAACTAGAATTTTCTATGTCCATTAGGGAACACGTTAGGAAATTGGAGTCTACGTGATAGTGGGCACAAGAAAGTTAAGATATAACAATACTAACAGAAAGTGGAAAATAAGTCATGGATTTGGAACAATAAGGCAAAAGTTGATTTCACCAAACTTTAGCTATGGAGTCCTGTAATTGCTGGAAGCATGGGGTTCACAGCTCTTTGGGCTTCACATCTCATCACAGCTTGCTCTGGGTTCTGGACTCAGGATTTAATGTTTTCCCTGTGGAGTTGTGGTCTTGCTTTGGTTCTACTGGTTTCTGTAGCCCATTTTTCTCTTTTGAAATGGGAATATTTATCCTATATGTCAACAATGTTTAACTTTTTTTTATATTATAGGGGCTTACAGTTAAGAGTTCACTTTGAGTCTCAGATAAGACTTTGGTCTTAGAATTTCCAGCAATGTTGAAACTGTTAGGACTTTGGCAACTCTTAGAAACACACTAAATGCAATTTGCATAAAGAGGTATACACAAATCCTTTGGAGGACAGGGGAAGAATGTTATGGTTTATATCTAGATATTCCCCTAAACCATCATGAGATCATAGGTAGGACCCTTTGGATGGTGATTGAATCACCAGGACATTACAGCTTGTGTTAGGAGGTAGAGCATGGTCAGACAAGGTGGGCACTGTGGGCACTGTGGGCAAGACTTGGAAGATTATATTTCCCTTCCTGGCTTCTCCCTTTAGTCTCTCTTTCTCCACTTCTTGTCCACTATGTCATGAGAAATTCCCCTCCACCATGGCTCTCTACCATGCTGTCCTGCACTGGACCCAGCCAATTATGGATTAAAATTAAACCAATATAAATCTCTCCTTTCAAGCCCAAGTGTTGGCTATTGTTTCTCAGCGACAAGGGAAGTGACTAAGTCACTGGACATAGTCAGATTTGTTAAAGTAAGCAAGCCAGTTTCATTGCAGCCAGAACAAATGTTTTTAAAACCAGCAAAATTGTGAGAAATTTTTTACAGCTTTAAAAAAAGAGAGATTCCTTGTGAAGGGAAAGGAGGTGATAAAGGAATATCCAGTTTTTATCCCTGATACTCAGTTACCATCACAATATGCTGGCACTGTTTGTGGAAGAATCACAAAAGATATGAATATTATGTCAAATATGTTTCAAAAGTTCTTGAGTTTACATTCTTTAGTATCTACTTTTCTAATCAGAAAACAAACATGTGTTTGTCATATGCCCTTGTGTGGATGCTTCTCAAATTACTCAAGGTTGTCGTGTGGGGATTTATGTGGGCAGTTTTATTGTAGAGGTTATTTTTTACTCCTTGTCTAGGATAACTATATTTTCACTATGTTTCTTTAAACTTCAGTGATTCAAATACCTATTCAATTTATCACTGTTTGGGTGTTCCAAAATAAACAATACAACTAGAAAATTATTGAGTTGAAATTTGAATTTAGTATAATTTGGTCACAAGTTTCGTTACAATTGTAAGACTGAACAACAGTTACTCCATCTTTGTAACAGGGGCCAACTTTCTGCTTCTGTTACGGATCACCAGGTAGACACCAAGTTCCAGGGATGTGATTGTTGCTGTGCCAGGAAGGTCTGTTGTGTGCGTAGTGTTCCATCATGCTTGCCCAACTCCATATCTGAATATGTTAAGGACAATCTGTAAAAGGTCTGTTTTATCTCTCTCCTCCACTTTTGTATTTCTGCTTGCCAACTTCCCCTGAGACCCCCTATGAAAACAGCTTCAGACTCTGAGCCAGTTGCCTCTCTAAGCTACTTTGCTTTGAGAGTGCCATCTGGCCAGACTAATAAAGGTCTGTTTTACTTTCCAACTTGTCTGGTGTGTTCCTTCCTGGGTGTTCTTCGCTGCAGTCAGCTCCTCGGAGCATTTGGTAAGGCCCTTGGTCTTACAACAATGCTTTAATTGTTTTCCTGTTTTGGACAGCTGATTCTCCTACCAGGTTTTCGAGAGATGACCCAGCATTTTGTCTATCAGGATGAAGCTCCTTATTAACTTAAAGTGATCTGTTCTTGGCAAGTCAACTCAGATGTCAAAAATGAAGGCTGAACCCATGAGAAAAAGCTGGAGCACTCATTCACACCAGACATTGACTGTTGTCTGACACATCCTGCTCTCGACCACAGGGAACAAGGTGAAGATGGCTGTATGAGTCAGGGCAAGCCAGGACACCATTCTGGAAACCGTGACTCAAAAACATCTATCCATGAAGGAATATATATTTGAGTGATCGACATTTTCCCCTTGCTCAAATTCTTTATTCATTTTAAGCTATGGAAATTAAATATTCCAGTAACGTGACTTAAACTCATTTTGGAGAAAAGCTACAATAGAAGCACTATTACTGGTCACTGTCATTGAATGCCAAGACCAAAATCAAAATACTATAATTATCCAGATGCCAATATCCTGAGTTAAATCTGCACTAGAAGAAAAACAGAATCTCTCACTTATTTAACTAACTTTCATGATAATTTTTGCCTGGGAAATATTAGAGAAGATTCTGTTAGGAATGCAAGGGTAAGGTAGTTTAGATATTTAACTGCAAAGATCTCTCTGTACTCTAGTCCCTTTTTAAAATAGTTCATAATTCAGGAGAGGTACTTGTCCCACAGGAAATCAAAAGACTTTGCCTAGGAAATTCCTCTCAAGCCAGCAGCTACTGACATAGAATATAAAAATGTAAAATTTTCCTCGGGAGGAATTTCCTACAATTTAATTTCCGACAATCAGTTATAACTAATAGAAGAGGTACTCTAGTGCTGGGATGTCCAATGTGGTGGTCATTAACCACATGAAATTACTTTAAATTTAGTTAAATTAAACTAAGTTAAAATTTCAGTTTCTCAATCTCACTAGCCACATTTCAAATGTACAACAGTGACGTGTTGCCAGGAGCTATTATGTTGTATATGCAGACAAAAGCATTTCTGTAATCGCAGAAGTTTCTATTGAACATTTCAGCTCCAGAGCAAAGCCAACATTCTCAAGCAACAAATAATTTAGAGATAAACTGCTTGACACATCCAATTTTCAAATTCATTGCGGATAGGGCAGAAATCTCTGCTTTATCCTGGACTCTTCACCTTTCAGAATTGAGAAAAGAAATTTTCTCAGAGCCAAATCCAGCCATTTTCAGAAGCCAGACAAATGCTGGGATCATGCCAGAAAGCATTCATCATCTGTTCCTAAAGATGACACTGACAATCTATGCATCTTCACATGTGATCCATGATGATAATACTGAAAGGGCAACCTAAATTTTAAAAAATCATGTGAAAATATTAATGAATGAGTCCCTTGGATAAAAATGATCCTGGACTTTCAAATCAAAGAAACAAAATGGGGGCAATCTAGGAACAAATGGATGTTTATTAGTATCTAGAAACTTTTGAGAGTGCTATCATAGAGCTTTTATTTTATTCAACAAACTGAGTCAAAATCCAGTAAGCTAAGTGGTTAAAACAAGCAAATGTCCTTAGTGAAACCTATCTTGCTACATCTGTCTCTATGGATAATTTTACTCAATGTCTAGGCTTGACCCTCTCATTCATCAAAAAGAAAAACACATGCTACAGTCTTATTACATGGTCATGTTTATCTATCATCTGTGCCTCTCAGCTGGGTTTATCTGTAAAAACTGGCCCATACCTGTGTGAAAGGTCCTTGACCAACATCATCTAGGGCTATGGAAAGACCAAGTTAGATTTAATATCATAGAGATTTTTGGTGGGCTTTAGGAGTCATTAAACTATAGGAATGTTCAAGGAGGGTAAGGGATAAGGATTTGGAATGGAAACTAGTGGAGACAATAATTTTGAAACTTTTGACCAGGAAGCAAAAGAGTAGGCTATGGGTAAATAAGATTTATAGGTACAGAAAGAACTGAGTCAATCTAGAATACCTGATATAACTCAGTTTTAAAATACTACATCTCAAATACCAATTCAGCCTAGAATGTGTGAGTCATAACCCACAGTGGTATATTAAGAATTGTTTATCTAGAATATAACCTACATAAACACATATTTTTGAAACCTACATCAAAGTATAGCAAATAACTAGTTACCTATTTCTGATTCAGGGTGTAATTTAGGTATGACTTCCTCTACTAAGTATTTCCCCCACATGCTTGCAGAAATGTTTCTCGCAGCTGTCTTGCTTTAACCAACATAGGCTTCTATCAAGTATACATTACCACCTCCATTTGCCTCTGTGTCTGTCACCACATATTAAAGTGCTGTTTCTTAAGAAACATGGTCTACTTTATTATTTCTTGTCTTGTTTTAGGGGCTCCCTGGTACCTATTGAGTTAGTTATATATGTGTTTTGGGAATGGATGGATGAAAGGAAAGACTGATGTACAAATTAATGAATTAATGAAACAGAGTCAAAGCCTTCTGAGATTTTGTGACCTTCTTCTATTGTATCTAAATTAATAATTTTGTCCATTTCAAAACTTCCTTGAAGAACTAGAAATGCAAAGGGGAATAAATAACCCTGAGAGTTGATTAGAGTACACTGCTAAGAGGTGAGAAACTCATTAACATTTTAGTCTGTCTTGGTCAGCTTTCTGCTGCTGAGACAAAATACCCAACCTCTACAGCTTAAAAGAGGAAAGGTTCATTTGTTTCATAGTTCAGAGGTTCTGCTCCATGGTCAGCTGCTTAAATTACTGTGGGTCTAAGGTGAGGCTGAACATCACAGTGGAAAGGTTTGGTGGAACAAGGCTGCTCATTTCATTCTGGCCAGAAGCAGCGAGCCCAGAGAGAGCACCGGAGACCAGACATAGTCACCAAAGTCACAACTCCACAGGGCACCCAAACACCAACCAATGTGATTTATTAATCCCCCAGGAATCTCTCGATGGATTACATTTTATATTGTTTTATATTTTATTACATTTTATTAACTTTATCTGTGTATGTTTCTTAAAACATGATTTCATTTTTAGGTATGTATATTCTTCGATCTCTAAACAAGTCCCCTGGCTTCAAAAGGCATAAAGAAGTAGCATTTCTTCTCTTGTATACTGGGCAGCATGCTAGGTACTCTATGTAGGGTAGCTCATGTGGCCCTTTAAAAGCATTGTGAATAAGGAAATAGAGCAACAGTGAGCTTAAAAACAATTACTCAGGATCATTCAAGTTCACATATGTAGTAAGTGGTACAGCCAGGATTTGACACTAACCATTCTGCTTCCAGAATCTAAGCTTTTTTATCTATAGTTTATTTAGAGATTTTCATTTCCTTAATGAAAGGCAGTAGAGAAACATACTGTATAAACACAAAGCTGATTTCAGTTAAAATTGCTAAACAAATTAATATACACTACAAGGTACTTACTTGGAAGGCACTGGATCACTCAAGAATCGATTTTAAATGTTTCTTCCCTCTGCTGGCATTTATAATTGAGTATATGGTAGATTATGCACATATGAAGTCTAAGAGAGTTTGTGCATCCACCCAAGGGTATCAGACTTTTGCTATATTTTAACTTATTGGTTCAGTTCACCCTTCCACTTTGTTTGCATAGACCAGAAGAGCAAAGTAGAAACTAAATTTACTTCTATCATTACTAATTCTATTGCACTTAATATCTTCTAGATCATTCACCTGATAGTGAATGTTTTCACACAATACCTGATTTGTTTTGTTTTGTTTTGTTTTTGGTACCAGGGATCGAACTCCAGTCCTTGAGCTTGCGAGGCAAGTGGCGGAACCACTGAGCTAAATCCCCGGCCCCTTTGATATTTTTTTTTTTTTTTTTACATTTAGATCTAGTTTTTCTTTGTAATGATGACACAAAGTTCCTAGGAAATCCCACTGACCTGGACACTGAGTAACATTTGGAAATAACCATCACTAATTATCACCATCATCGAATTAGATAAAATATATAAAGACCAGTGAGGATCACATTCTTGTTGCCTTGCAATGCCTTTAGCCAGGACACCCCACGCATTTGTAGTACCCATTAGCTTTCAAGGTTTAGGAACAGTGATCAGTGGTTTCCATTGCACTGGTGAACATTCTAATAAACTTTATAATAGAAAAAAGAAATTCTGATTTCAATTTCTTCAAGAACATTCCCTGTGGAGCTGACATGTGCTCTGTTTAGTCTCAGCTCAATATGATTGTTTCTTCTGGCAAGTTTTGGTTTAAACAAACCAACTATATTTTCTTTTAATTCTGAAACATTTAATTCTTGGGGAAAAAAATGTAACATTAGCTACTAATGGAATTGCAGTAATTGTGGAATCTCAAAAATGATTTGCTTTCAGTAGAAGAGAGATAAAATGCCTTCTACATGACTACAAGCAAGAGAAATACATATAACCTATTTTGTTTTAACAAGTGCTGTTTATTGAGCATTTATTATATTCTCTGTGCCAGACAGCTTCACATATATTATTTATGTAAACAATGATGATATCATTGCTTTCATTTACAGGTGAAGAAACAGAGGCTTAGTGAGATTATTTTATTCAACATAAACTACCTCATTAAATGGTAAACCTAAGAAGAAAAACCAGAGATACCTGATTTCAAAGCCCATAGTCTTTGATGATACTATATTTCTTTGCTTCTCAAATACCTACCAAGTTCTGATTCCCATCAAATTAAAAGAGCAACTGATGGCAGCAGAAGTTGCCTCTGAAGAAGAAGGGATGTAAGTTTTCACATTCAAGTAATCGGGAGACAGCAGATGCAGGATTTACAAATTGTGAAAAAAGAGAAACTGTTTATGTCCTCCCCTGGGAGGGAGAAGTCCTCATATAAAGTTACAGAACCATCACCAAAATGCAACACGTAACACAAAGAGACATCTATACTATAATAAAAGACATCATAAAATGGTGCAGTTAAACAAAAGGATTAAAATGAAAGAGCAGTAAATGATCAAAGCCATCCTGACTGTGAGTCATGTTGGTGAAAATGATGAGCATTAATGAGTAACTCAGAGATGACTTTTGGGAGGGACCCTGACCTCTGAGAATCCCAGGACTGACCAGAAGTCCAAGATCAGAGGCCAAGGTTAATAAGAGAACATAGGCTTTTCTGCTTATCTTAATCATATTCATACCCTCTTATGAATTACAGTCCAAAATATAGAGACTCTCGACTTGCCACGAGGCACATATACATCTTGATTTGAACAACTAATCCACATCCACTTTACTCAAACAGAGCTAGAAGTAACTGACTGATGTAGGATATCGTAAAAATTATTTCTGATTTTTCTTTTACTGTAAAGTTACTTAGAAATTCATGATATTACTATTCCTTAGAATTTGGGTGTCCAGAACAGCACAACTCTAAGTAAATATCTGAGAAAGAAATTTAACAATGAAAATATTTAACATTAAAATATTGTGGCAATTAAACCAACCATTCTCCTGGTAAATGATGAGCTGTATAGACTGAATTGTTCAAAAAAGTCCAATAATAATAATATTGCTAAAATAATGATAGAAAACCACTATCAGTTTTTTAGCACTTTTGTTTTTTCATACCAATTCCATTAAGCCTTAATAATTTAAATTTTAGTTATAGAAACCAAGGATCCACAATATTAAGTATTTTATAGCATTTAATTCATATTATGGATGCAAACAGGGCCGGGGGTTTAGCTCAATGGTGCCACCACCTGCCTTGCAAGCACAAGGTCCTGAGTTCGATCCCCGGTACCAAAAAAAGAAAAAAGAAAAGAAATTATAGATGCAAACATAGGTTAACTGATTTCAATACTTCCACTTTGGAAAAAATAATATTTATCCCATTGTCCCCTTAAGCCAAATATAGAAGTTCATGATACCACTTTCTTTTCCAGTACACAGGGCATATATTATCAATCATATTTCTAATTGGTCTAAGAATCCTATTTAACACAACATAACACTACTTAATCCCATTGTTCAGAGTTAGTTACGGCCAACTCTTATGTGTTCAGAAGTGAGGCTCTGGAAGGTGGTTAAATCATGGAGGGTCCTCCTCCATCAGTGGATTAATCGCTTGTAGAATCATAATTTGATAACATTATTGGGAGTTAACAGAAACTTAGGGGATGGGGTCTAATTGAAGGGAGTGGATTATCATGGTATACACTCAAGGGCTGTATGTTGGGACCCAAGCTCCTTCCTGTCTCTACACTTCTACGCGCCATCAAGTGAGAAGTTCTACTCTGCTATGTCCTTCTACCCTGATATTTCTACCTGACCACTGATCCTGAAACAATTGAGCCAGCTCATCATGGACTGAAACCACAAGTCAAGATAAATCTTTCCAGCTTTAGGCTGCTTTCCTCATATATTTTTTCACAGCAATGAAAAAAATAACTAACATACCAATGTAATACTCAAAATGATTAAAGCTAATAACATTAAGGTACCATAAACATCTTCACTCTTGTGATCATCCATCAGGCTAGAAGATGCACACAAATCATCTGTAAACTTTGGAAGACAGGTAGTAGGTTAAGGCTGATGGTGTCCTTATACTACCACATCACTTGCAAAGCGTTCAGTCATCTGATTAGAATCTGATGAGAAGACTAACAAGAGCATCTGCCTTTCTGTCAAAGCTTGCCCACGTTATGAAGATAACGAGAGATCAGCACGTGTTCCTAAATAAATAAGTAGAATTCCATTTCAAGGCTTTCTGCAACAGCTAGTTTTGAAGGAAACATGTCTAAGATTCAAACGTGATGTAATATTTTAAGAATATACAGCTTCCTCATAGCTCTTCTTCTTCACTGATATGCCTGAAACAGTGGAAGCTTGTTCATTGACCTAATCACTGTAAATCCAAAGCTTGGTAGAAAACAAAAGGCAAACTTGAGAAAGGGCTCTGATCACAGCCTCATAGAACTGGAGTTATTCCTTTCAAATTCATGGATCTGTTTACTTTAAATTGTAAAGATTATTTTGTGCTTCTGAAAGGACATTAATCACAAAAGAACAAAACAGAATGTGTCAAATTGCTTTGAGCAGGAATGCCTGCTGAGAGAGGAAAGAAATTCTGTAAGAAGCTCAGCTTCTAAAATTGCCCTTGCATTTTCCCAAATGATTCTAATCTGTCCTGAACATGGTTCTCAAATCCGTACATCTTCCAAATATGTCTCTAAATATGTCTCTTATTCTATCAAAGTCATTATGACTTTGTCTTGCCTACTGATATCATTTAGTGTCCTCATAAATTTAACATAAAGAATATACTTCTTCAAATTTCATAAATTTGTCTTCTTTCTTCAACTTCTCTCTGCACTTCAAGGTTCAATTGATGAACTTCTTTTGTAGACTTCACAGACTACTTTAAGTGGTTAAGAGCACAAACTTTGTCATCAGAGACCTGCATGAAAATTCCAGTGTTTTCATGTCTGAAGGAATTTAGAGGCTATTTAGTCTCTCCTTCAATCAAATAAGAAAAAATCAAAACAAAACACCTAAACACATGATTTTGGTTTGGCTTCTATGAACAAATATTTAACAGAATACATAATATATTAACTATTCTTATTGTATTTTTATTCACTATTTCATTAAGATGATATAAAATCAGTATCACATACTTTACTAATATTGTTGTTTAAATCATTAATCAGTAACTCTCTTATAGTTCTTATTTTTGTTTAGGAGTGGAGTTATTCGGTTCTGGCCTAGTCTTTTGAAAGGCAGTGTCCAGATCTGTACTTTTAACCAACCATGGTCACTAATGAGGTGTCTTGAAAATTATAGGCATTCAAGTGCTCTTGAGTGAATCAATGAATAAATGAATGAACAAATAAGGTATTGTTCTTTGAAAGCTAATGTCAAGAGAGGAAATGGAAATGGCCCCCTATATGTAATTTCATTAATATTACTAGGTTGTTTCATATTACAAATGTAAAATATTCATTGGCACCTCTTTTGAATGCTTGAGCATTATGAAGTGGTAGGCATAGAGAACATCTTAAAAAGACAGAAATAAAAAGGAAGAAAGGGAAAGAGGAGGGAAGGAAAACAATTCGGGAAAATGATCATATCCAAATCTGGTATCAAGATGTCTCCTTGGACCTAGAAAAACTGTTACTTAAACAGCTTGTAAACAGCAAGAAAAATGGCCTAAAGGCATCTAATAGTGAAATATAAACTCTTAAAACATAGGGAATTTAACCAATAAAAAGCATGATGATACCTGAAAAAATATTACAGGGACAAAGATAAGTTCACTACTGAATCTCGGATGGAAGCTCAAAACATGACAGCTACCTTGGAATCTGGGGTGGAGTCAATTTAATTTTTAATCAGTGGGAAAATAAAAACACATTCACACCATCCCTTTTTAGCTTTGTCCTCCACTACTTATCTCCCCTCTTACCTCGTCTCTCAGCTATTCCTCACCTTTCTTTCCTCTCAGACCTCCTTCTTAGTTCATGCATTCTTTTTCACAAACATTCATCAAATATTTAGCGTTGCCCACTCTCTTGAATGTACTGGGTAAGTTTCAATAAAAGTAAATATGGTATCAAGCCCCTTAAATAAAGATAAAATAAAGCAGTAGTGAGAGAATAAGCAAAATTTTTCTTCTATTCCTTCTCTCTACAGCTTGTCCTTTGTAATACGGTTTTTGCTTATTTATGGATCATGTTCGTACAAATGTAGTAAGTAGTAACATCAGATTAAAATTTTCACAGGTTTTAATAAAAGATTATACCTTTATTTAAAAAAATAACATGAAATCCTTTTCTGAACTAACAAAATCATGTGCAATTTGCTAATAATGAAATATATTAACAGAAAAATTTGGCTGACTTTGATTTGTTCTTTCCTCCATACTTTCAAATAGTTTGAATCCCACTTCACTTAACATAGCCATATGTGATGCTAGATTAACAGTATTGGTTATGATGACTAACACTTTTTTGCCAAAAGGTGACATGTCTTACTATTCACATGGACAAGAACCATCACCAATTTCACAAGTGATTTTCTTATCTATTTGCTATATTTTGACCAACTATTGAAACAAGATAACATTTTATATACTATATTGGCACTGGGTAAATCTTAATAACTGCATATGGCAGTTTTGCCTGTAGCGGGAGAATTCCACTAGTTCAGCCAAAATATTAGTTACTTTATTTTCTTTAAATACTCTAGGCAAGTCATGTGTGTAACATAATTCTACAAAGAAATATACTTTCTTCTCTACCCATATGCAAACTCATGATCTAGAATCCTTTTCCTCTACAGACATTATGTTTTATATATCTAGTCCTTCAATGGCCACTAGAACAAAACAAAGGAGATATTTTGCATTTTTTTATTTTAAAAGATTTTTGCCTTCCATTTTGAATTGCCCTTGACTACATTTGCATTTAGCTAGTTTGAACTGGGTCTCAAGTGACTGAAAAATTCCAATTATATATCTGACTACACCAGAGCTGTTTCAAGGCACTCAGACTTCCACATTATATTTCAGAGTATTATGTCATTGTAAGATATCTGAAGTACTTCCATGAAAGCTTAAAAATATGATAAATCTTCTTTAAAACCTATTATTTTATTTTAAATAAGTCATATATTTGGAAAACCCATGTTAATACATTCTATGAGTTAAATCCTACAGTCTTGACACATGGGATACAAATATGATTGGCATGGAATAAATTGTGTTATTCATTAATGGCATTCATTGTAATGGCAGTACAATTGGTAAATTAAAAGTGATTATTTCAATAATGAGATACTTCAAATAAGCAGGTTTTAATCAGCTAAAGGAAATGGCAGGACATACCTCAAGGGGCAAGCTTAGGAAAGCTGGCTGTCCTTCAAAGAAATCCATAACAGCAAGAGCACAAATGTACAGCACAGATAAAGTGAGTAAAAGGAAAACCAAACAGGACAGAACAATAAAACTGCATATATTTGGAATATACACATTCACAAAATGTGTTTTGGGGAAGAATCCAGACCAAGAATGATAAAAGGAATAAAATAAAAATCTTACATGTTCTTAGTGTCACAAATCAGAAAACATTAAGACTCAAGACTAGGGATCAACTAAATGTGATAAATGGAAGGAAAGAGAGTAGGCCTCACTGACTGATGACTGATTTACGATCAATCAGCCATGTCTTGAAAACATGGACAGACATGAGAAAGGGAATGCCAACTTAGAGAGTCTGGTATCTAGACGATGTAGAATCAGGGGTCAGCCAATTAAAAATATTGGATGCTCATGAAATAGCCATCATATAAACTGCTTGACATCACTGAGTCCAGCTTCAGGAAAAAAAGAATTAATCATAGTAAAACTGAGCATTACACTGATTTTGGAAAGGAGATATAAAATAAGTGATGTAAGTCACATTTACTGGACTTCTAGCAAAGGCAAGGTTGGAAAGTATATGATTACACAGAATTCTAACAAAATAAAGGGATGAGTTTTGGGCTTCTGTAGAGTATGTGGTTTTTGTTCAACAAAGAAGCCAGAAAGATCAGCTAAATATGTTCAGTATCTATTAAGTTATGAAAGATGTGCACACCTGGAAAACATAGAGCAGAGAAAAAGATATTATTAGAGGATAGGCAGACAGTAAAAAAAAGGACAGAGTAAAGCTAAAGGGATTGACAATGTTTCTTTGAAGGGAAACAACTCAGTGACGTAACAGCCTTCAACTATTTGAAATCTTAACATAGACAAGATGGTGAACAGATGTTCTCCATTTCCACTTAAGAGAGATAAAGGCTAAAGAGGACCGAAAGCACAGAGGAAAGATAAAAAGATGTTTTGTTGCAGTCATGTGTGGAAGAAAGGACACATTTTCAGGTATCTAATAATAATGACTATCAATATTAATCCTTTTCAGCAGAATAAACCTCTAAATCTCATACATAACTGTGTAAGATTCACATGAATGATGTGCAAAATTAGAATAAGGTATATATGGATAGAACCCAGGGAGTTACGTAATTTACTTTTTCAGCAAGGTTAGGTAACTATTCTCTTAGAAAGGACCAGATGATTATTATGTGATGCTTTGTGGACAAGTTCTGTATTGCAACTGCTAACTCTGCCACTGTAGTGAGACAATAGTTATAGACTATATGTAAATAGATGGACATTTCTATGTTACAATAAAAGTGTATTTACTAAAACAATTATCAGCCAGAGTTAGCTCTCTGGCACCAGCTGTATGTAGTTTGCTGATCCTGCACAGGCACTTGAATTTTAGTAAGCTTCAGAAATACCTGGAGAACTTGCTATAACACTGCTGAGGCCTACCCCTACTGACAGCTTCTGAATGCTTCTTGAGTGGGAGTTATTAATTTGCATTTCTTTGCAATTTCCAGGTAATGCCGGTAATGTTCATTCAGGCCCTACATGTTGAGAACACTGAAGAGGGAAGAGGGAGAGAATAACCCAAGGCCTGAGTAAAAGGGGTGTGTGGTGCATTAAACAGAATTCCAAGTTGCCTCTCAGGATTTCTTTCCTCCTAGTGTATATGCCTGAACCAGACCCAAGACCGTGAATTTGTTGATGTCATTCCTGTAATTAGTTTATGTGATATGACCTCAAAATGAAAGATTATCCAGTTGGCCTGAACTAGGTATGTAAGACTTTTAAAAGAAAAATTCTCCAGCTAGTCACAGAAGCAACAGAATGATTTAAAGTGGCGTTTCTGGCTTGACAGTGGAGGCCACATGTTAAGGAATGCAAGAGACTCTAGGCCTTGCAAGCAGCACCTGACTAATATTCAGCAAGGAAACAGAGACATCACTCCTACAACCACAGAAATCATTTTTTTTAAACAATGAGCTTGAAAAACAGTTTGTCCCAGTCTCCAATGAGAACTCATTCCAACCAACATCTTGATTTCAGCTTTTTGATGCTCTGAGCATAGAACAAAACCACATCATGGTAAACTACTAATCTGCAGAACTGTCATGTTATAAATGAATACTATTTGAAGCTACTGAGTTTCTAGGAACTAATTATGTAGCAATAGAAATCTAACACTGTGGGTGTGAGGTAGGTCCCACCTTGGACCTTAATCTCCATAGCTGGACCAGATGTGTCCACAGCCAGGTAACTTTATCAACTGTAACAACCTCCAGGCACATGCTGCTCTACTCACTGCCTACTTTACTCTTCAACGCACTCTCTGTTTGAATTAAGACATTTTCCAACTGCACACTCCCCTCTTCTGTTGAGGAGCTCAGAAAAACAGAGGTAATAAATAGCTTGTATGTTTGGCAAGCTTAGCCAAGCTATGACTAAAAACAGTTAACTCTTCATTTCTTTCCAAGCAATTTTAAATTCTTTAGGGTCAAATATGAGACAACCCAGACCATTTCAACAACAGACAGAACCCTTTTAACATTAATAAGCCTAAATTCATAAAAAGTTCAAAAATACTCTCAACAGTTAAGTATTATAAAATCACACTAATTTAAAAGCATTACATTTTCTGACATTTAAAGTCTCTGACATGGCATATCCATAGTTTGATTTTTCTAATGTTCTTCTAAAGGTCATGTTTATGGTATAATAAGCACACATTTGCAAGGGTTATTAATCAGAGTGAAGCTAGGTTGCAAACAGATTTCCAGAGAATTTTCCATTTCTATTCTGAACGCATCAGCTACTTAAGAATGTCACATTTTTTAGGGGCCTGCTTGGAAAAAAATTAATAATTTTGTTCAAAGGGATATCTTCATTTTAAATGAAGCTGGAGTGTAGTTTAGGAAAATAAATGACAGGGATGTATTCTGCCAGTTCCGCAAACTTCTATGGAAATTTTAAAAATTCTAATTTTCAAGTTAATACTAGTTAGCAAGGAAAATGCTGGGGTCTATGAGTTGTAGTCCATTGAATTTTAGTTTTAGACCCAGAAAATCCATGGGTATCGGCAATATGATTTTCTAATTTGTATATGAGGGAAGGAACACACTTTTTCTTTTTTTAATGGAACACACATTTTTAATGCTAAGATATAGTGTCAATACCTAGTGACACAGGAGATAAACTTTATTATATCAAAAACATTGCCTTTTCATTTGTCTCAGCAAGAAAAATATAATTTCCTCCTTGCTGAAGGCAGAAAAATAGATTTTTTTGTTTTAATATTCAAGAAATGCCAAAAGAGGAATATCCCTGAAGATCCATTGGCTATTGGCATTTTGGAAACATTATTTGCTTTAGGGACAAGAATTCAACTTACCATTGAAAAATAAGTATATTTTCAAAATATTTAGTTATGACAAAGAAAAACAAATATACTGTGGGCATAGCCTAACAGTTCATAAAAGACCGTGAGAAAGTAGTGGTTTTTTAAGCATTTGATTATCAAATTGTTTTTTATTTATTAAGTTTATCGGTACATTTTAGGTATACAACGACATTCATCCTTGGGAATTTGTATCTTTACATAATCTCTCTTGGTTCTTATTTTTTCCCCATTCCCCTGCCCTCCCTTCAACCCCTCCACCCCTCCCTATTTCCAAAGGCTATGTTTCCATTTTTTTCCTTTTCTCATATTTATTCCTTTCCCTTCTTTCCTTTTCCCTACCTCTCCCACTTCCCCTTCCCCTTTGCCCCTTTTCTATTTCATATTATCTATTATACCTTTTGATCCTTATTTACACTTTCAGTTTCTCACACCAGAGAAACTATTTGGTATTTACACATGCACAATTTGTAATAGCTAAAATTTGGAAACAGCCCAATTGGCCATCAACTGGAGACTGGATAAAGAAGATGTGGGTTTTTTTTTTATAAAATGGAGTACTACTCAGGCATAAAGAATGAGAAACTAGAGACATTTATAGCTAAATGAATGCACATTGAGGCCATTCTCTCAAATGAAATAAATAGGGCACACTTATAAATACCAAATAGTTTCTCTGGTGTGATTTTCAAATTT
The DNA here is from genome assembly GCF_053883595.1 of Heterocephalus glaber. Lineage (NCBI taxonomy): Eukaryota > Metazoa > Chordata > Mammalia > Rodentia > Bathyergidae > Heterocephalus > Heterocephalus glaber. The sequence continues at coordinate 80,561,651 of NW_028258315.1, read as the reverse complement.
CTGTAACTCTGGTTTTTCTGTAAGTTTCTCCAACCTTGACTGTGATGAACTTGACAAATCAGACAACTGGGCAACTGCAGTCTTGCTCCAAGAAGGGCAAATACCCAACAAGAAGAAGTACAAGCTCCAAAGAACTGCTGTACCTAATGAGTTTTTAAACTAAATGCTTTAGCCAAATTTCAAGGCCTCTGAATAGCCTGCCTCATAGAAAGACACAGTATAAAGAGATTAGAAGATGGGAAAATTAGTAATTGGCATGACCTAATTACAAATGATCTGAAAATTCTGGAAAACTTTTCTTATATGGGACAATACATTTGCCTTTCTGAATTTAGAAGTACAGGGGGTACAAATGTTTGGTCACAATGAGGTTTTGGCCAAGAAACACAGTGAAGCAAGAAGCCAAGCATGAAGCAAGACAGGTGAATTCCCCTGGGCAATGATTCCTCAACTGAGACAATCAGAGCAGGGAGAATGGGACAACTGAGAAAGGAGAATTACAACAGTAGTAAAATGGGAGGGACAGGAAGCTTTGGGCATTGCAGATGTCCAACTCTGCTTTCCAAAAGATACGAGACAAAGGCAAACAGAGACACTCCAGTCTTTCATGAGTCAGACCTACATAAGAATGATTAAAGACAGATGACAGAGAATAAAGAAATAGCAATGCAATGAAAATAAACAAAATATCTTTTTAAAAACTGGAAGACAATTTGGTGGTTGTAAATATTTTAATAATAGAAATGTGTTTTCAGTCTAAAATAATCTGTAAGTCTCTTCACTGCTATAAGTATTCCAAATTATTATTGGTTCTTGATTTTAAAGTTTCTATAAATTTTTTGGCAAGTATAAATTATACATAAATATAGACATTTAAATATCATACTTTGAAATTACTCATGGTCTCCAGCCATGGCACTGAAAGATTAATCAATTTGAAGCTGCTATACCATATAAAAAGCATCATTACAGACAGCAACGCTGGCCAATTGCAATATATGTAATGTGAGCCAGACTGAGTCATATATGTAATCATTTATTTCCTAGCAGCCACATCAAAAAAGTAAAAACAAACAGGTAAAATTGCTTGAATATTGTATTTTATCCTATCCAGTATACATGAAAGGTCATTTCAACATATAAGCAATTTAAAAATAATGGGCTATTTCATACTCTTTTTTTCATGTACAAATGCTTTGAAAACCAGAATGAATTTGACATTCGGAGCACAAGTGGCCAATTTTAATTGTGTATTAGCCACTTGTGGCTGGTAGCTACTATGGCAGTTCAGGTACAGAGTTAATAATAAAATTTTTGAATTTGACTCTGAGCTGAATTTAAAATCTATTTCCATCATCAACTATGTCTAGGCCACTGTGACAGAATTTCTTAACCTAATTCCCCACATCTGTAAAACGGGAAAAATAATGGAATCCTATTTAACCCCAGAATTCTACTCTAAGAATTTTCCTCTGGATTAAATGGGATAATTTATATAAAACTAATTTTAATACTACTTGATAATATTCAATAATTTTTAATTTTAATATGATATTGAAATTAATTGAGCCCTAAAACACACTGTCAGTCACCATGGGATCCTGCCTTTATACATTTAGTCATCCAGTGGTACAATACATATGGGCACTGACCTTTGGGGATTCTTCCCCTGGATTATCACTGGCCTCATGACTTAGTTTGAATAGAATGTGACATAAGCCATGCCATGTACATTCCAGAACCTAGATCTTGCCCTTGATATTTGATAACTTTAGGTAACAATGCTGGGAGACCATTTGGTAAGGAAACCTTTCTAGCTTCCATGAAGGTGAGAGGCCATAAAAAAGGAGAGACAGGCTCCATAGATAATAGCATGCATCAACCTCCAGAGACATGAAGAAAGCTTATCTTAAACTTTTCAAGCCTGATTATCCTGCATACAAATGCTGCAATTTGAATGAACCAGGTGAAACAAGTAGAAGGAGTCTTCAAAGCACAAAAATATATCACAAACTATCACAAAAATAATATATTGTTATTATGGTAGGTCTGCTAATTTTGTAATTAGTTGGGTATACAGCAGTAGATAGTAAAACCATTATAAATAATCTATATTTTTATTAATAAACTATTTGTGAAACACTTAGATTCACAGAAATATTAAAGAGGAAAGTACAGAGTTCCCATAAACCCTTTATTCCTACACATTCATATCCTCCCTCATTTTCAATATCCCTCACCAAAGCTGTATTTTTGTTACAATTGATGAACTTACATTGACACATAATTATCACCCAGAGATCATAGTTTATATAAAGGTTCACAGTTGGTTTTGTATATGCTAAGGGTTTGGACAAATAAATACTGAATATCCGCATCATGATAATATCATACAAAAAAATTTCACAGCTCTAAAATCCTCACAATATGTTTGTGGTGGATTAATAGTCAATTTGTAATGCCCAGCTGAACTGAATCAATGTGGTCTGGGTGTGGACGATCTACCTGAGAACTGTTGCCAATAGTCATAAAAAGAGAGATGGAGGGGAAGATCCTGGGCTGTTGATTTCCTAGGAGAAACTTGCTGCAGATGGTGTTCCTGATGCGAACTTGGCTGTTCTCATGTGAGGAGGAGCTTGGGGCCTCACTGTCACTGGGAATGGCTGCTGTTCTCCTCAGGGGAGCTCTGATCTTTACCATGAGCATCACTTCCTGGCTCCAATGTGGATCCCTCAGCCTGGTGGCACAAATCCTTTACCCCACTGGCACAGGTTTTCTGGCTTCCACCACTGGCCTTTGGGCCTTCCAGGTCCAGATCCTCAATATGGACAAGCATGAGACATTGTGCGGGCTCTAGGCCTCTGGTTGGACTCATGGAGGACATGGCCTTTGACTTTTGGCCTTCAGTTGGACTTGGGTGGGACATTGCTGTGGGATCCAGACCCTCGGCTGGATTCTTTGGGTCTCTAGTGTGCAGCTAGATCTCTTGCATGCCTCTGCATTTGACTTTTTGGGTGACTGTTATAATCCTATAAATTATGCATCCTGTAAGTAAATCTACTTCTCTTGCAAAACCTTGACTACAATATGTTTTTTGGGAGGTAAAGCAAAAGATGCCTCTAAATTGACAGGGAATCAACACAAAAGGGAAAAAAATGGTTTGTCAGTGATGATCCCATGGAATTTTCATGTGTTCCATCTGAGAAATACCTAAATGCCTTAAAGATATGTTCAATGTAGAAAAGTTGGACAATATTAATTAGAGAATAGATTTGTCAAGAATCAGTGCAATTTCACTATTAGAAGTCACCTCTATTATTTCAATGTCTCTATTGTTTTGCTCCTTCATTTACTATGTATTTGAGGGGAGTAAACATACCAGTTTTTTATTTTTTTGATATGGGGGATTGAACTGGGATCCTTGGGCTTACGAGGCAGGCAGCAGAACCACTGAGCTAAATCCCCGGCCCATAAACATAGTAGTTTTAAAAAGCATAATCACTTGAAATCACCTTTGTTCTGCTGGGAATAACTGCACATGTTAGTAAATAAGATCTTATCAAAAATGATGTTCAGATACATCCTGTTAGATTTTGTGAGCATTTTATTTTGGGTATACCCATAACTGACTTAACTAGTGTCCTCTAACTGGTAATTATGGATACTTACAAGTTTTACCATTGCAAGTAAAACGCACATAAAATCTTTAAAAATTTTTTTTATTAGTATATGTTTGCAGTATATAATTATACTCATTGTGAAGAACTGGTACATGTACATAATACATCTCAATTCTGCTTTCTCTTTCCCCCAACCCCCTTTTTGCCAGTATCAGATTCATTTATTTTATGTCATTATAAAGTTTATGATAATATATACAGATTAACGACCAGACTAATATTAGGTCAAAAACCATATAAAGCACATAAGACAATTATACTAAATCAAGGCACACTTCAAGATACAATAACTTTTTCATTGGAAATTTTTTCAAATGAAACAAAATATGAAGGCAACTGATGCATTGGGGAGGAGAAAGATAATGCTTACCACTAGATATATTACATTATTCATTATTTTAATATAACAAAATTTACTAAAAATTTGTATCGTAGACATTAGTTGAATGCTTTTCATGTCTCAGCCACTTGAAATGTTTTTTTCTGATCCTACAGTGCATGGCTGTTCAGTGAACTCTTTTAAATCTATAACTGTTGTCATCTGATGAAATTCTAATGGGCATTTGGCTAATAAGTCCAGGAATGCAACATGAAAACTAAATACCAAGTTATATAATTTAAAAAACGACACACAGAGAAATTTCTCATTTCCCACTCAACAGCTTTGTATCGTACCATATGTTTAGAAATTCAATCAGGAGCACACTGGGGGTATCTACAAATAGTATGCATCTGCTGTGAAATTATTATAACGGGCTTGTGTTTCCAACAACATATCTCAACATATATTGAGAGAGAGTCCTTAGCCAAGAAAATTGCCATCTAGTTAAACAAATGAGAAAAAATATTCTCTGGGACAAAGAAAGGGAACTTGGATACATATAAATCTTACACGAAGCTCATGTGGAAGACTGATAAATGCCGACATCCAAAGATTTTTCTAATGTATAAATACTTAAAATCATCCAGCCTGTCCTACTTTCTCAAAGTCCAAAAATACTATTCCATTTAAACACTGAACAACTAAATCTCAGAGCATTTAAGCCAAGCTGAGTTGGTTCCAGTACAATACTATAATTATTATAAAGGTACTGGGAAGAAAGAATGCTGATGTTTCCCTAGTGCTGCCCAGAGGACAACATCACCAACTCTAATGAACCTCTGTTATTACTCAGTCACTGACCAGTGTGTTCTGTTGTGGGGTAGCATAAACTTAATGCAACTTACAACATTCAGATAAACTATCATTTCAAATAAGCCACTTGCCCTTTCTCCTGTGCTCGAGAAACATGGTAGGATTGAAAAGCAGCTATAAATGTAACAGTCACTTGAAATGCTATGCATTATATTATCTAATTGGTAATGTTTACTTGATTTAGATTTCATATTGAAAACCTGCTTATTTCTTCTAATAGTAATATCAGACTATGGGTGAGGCCTCAACTTATACACAACTTACATATAAAGATAAGAGCCTCTAAAGCTGTGATTCTCAAATGTTACCAGAACCACCCGGGGGGCTTAAAAACCCCACAGATCTCTAGACCTCACCACAGGAGAATTTTCATTTCTTAGAAATGCCCAGTTGATGATGAGGCTAGTGAGAAATGGGATCGTACTTTGAGAATTGCTGCCTTAAAATATCCTTGGATTAAACTAGGAATGTTACTGCACCTTATACTGGTTTCTAATACAATTTTTTACAGAACTAGTAAAATGGTCCTATGAAAGTAGATAGTGCCCAAGCAACTCTTGAGTGATGCTGCAGACCCTGCAACCTAGGAAAGAGAGCCTGAGACAAGAATTAAGTGTTATGCTATGCCAGGAAGGTACACTGTCAGGCGAGTAAGAATAAGAAGAGAGATGAGGAAGGGATGGTTAGCAAGCAATTCAAGGTAATGGCCAGGCTGGTCACTGCTTCAGGACAAGTGGTGAAGACTTCACCAATTCTGCTGGGCCTCATGGAGTATTTCCAGACACTTTAGAGAAATTGTACATTGGATAGTACATGAGAGAGAATAAAAGAGGATTTTTGCCTTCTCCTCCTTTGCAAGTATACTTCACAATAACTTAACCCTTGCTCTTCCAGGTTGTCTTATCTGACCCTGCTTTAGGGGAAGCCCATATTCCACTTTTCAAGAGGTGTAACACTTCATCCAAGACTGGCAGTTTTCAGGAGAAGCTGTGCTTAATTCTCACTATATTAGCTATACAACAACAGCCTAGAAAGAGGCCTTAGCCTTCCCCTTCCAGCAACTGGACAGCTGAACTTCAGAAAGCAGAATTGTGAGCCCCAGAGAAAGTGAGTTCCAGGACTGTAATCAGGAACTGAGCAGGTTCAGAAGCTGAGCATCTAGAAAATGGAGGCACTGAGAGTGGCCAAGGAGGCACATAGTCTGTCTGATGCCATTAGAAACTGAAAACACTACCTCATTTTCTCCAACTTATCTCCAACAAATAGGGGCAGCACAAGCCACATCCTACTCTTAAACGGCAGATTTTGCTACCAAAGTGCAGATCAATGGGCTCACAGTTACCTGAAAGTGCTAGACCTCATCAGCTGAAATTCTAAGGTTGGATAAGGTGGTTTAGCTTAGTAGGAACAAAATGATTATTTTAATCATTTAAAATCTAAATGTTAATCACTTTTACATGCCTTTCAAGAAACTGATTACATCAAAAAACTGCAACAAAATCAAAACAAAAAATGGAATTTTAAATCGAATGAGGACTTTTAAACAAATTTTGAGTGAGTCTTCATAGCTCCTTAATGAGTGATACACTAGTATTCTTGAGTGACAGTGAAATTAAACATAACAAATCTGTTTAAATGCATGAATTATATATTAAAAATCCTTTCATCTAGACATAAAATGCGTATAAAATTTTATACATATGAAATTTTTATTTTTAGTAGAAAATCAATTTTTCCTGTGCCCACTAAATAAACATATAAAATTTAATATAAAAAGAACTAACTCCGGTCTCGGGTCCCTGTTCAGGGGCTAACTGTAGGAGACCCAGATCCCATGTCCCTGTTCAGGCACCACCCGTAGGAACCAGCCTAGAAACTCAAACCTGACCACAGGGTGACAAGGATGAAAATAAAGTGACACAGAATTAGGTTAAAATATGGAGAGCCGAGGACTATTGTCTCCCTTCAACACAGACCCCCAAGTGACTGGAACACCTTGACTTTATTCACTCAGACACGGGCACAAGCAATGAGAGTGACACAGGATTCATCTGTCTCCCTTCTTCCATGGTACTCGTCTGAGTAAACAGCAGAATCTCAGGTGTTTTTACTTTTCCCTGCAGTGTGTCAGCAAGCATATACACCCTCTTTTTTTCTTAGTTTTCACTGAGGAGGCCAATTAGGCCTCAGTCTTCCTATCTGGTCTTCCACATATATGTTTGCATGTATGTATATGTATGTTGCATGTATATATTACATACCTATACATCCATATATGTATATACACACCCATTTCCATCAATATACACTGCCAGAAATCCAAATAATATTGGTTTGAAAGAGCACTAAATCATCGATCCATCTGGCTGAATAACTCACCACAGCCATGCCTAAGAATTCTAGGGAATGGGAGCCTGTAGACCCAAACCCATGTCAAAGACTTGAACGCTATGTAAGGTCTGACTGGATGGTTAAAGGGCCAGCCCATTAGAGAATACATTCTTAACACCCATCCTGCTTAACTTCTTAATTTTGCATTTTCCTAATCATCATCTTCAGACCCCCTGGTCACTTTTTCATGTTTTTTGAATACTCTGGCACCTGTAACAGAGTCCTCTTTCTTCACCCTCTGTTATATGTAACATCCACCTTGAAGATCCACCTTCGCCCACAGCCATAGACTTTTCTCTAAGCTCTATTCCAGTGGTTCTCAAAGAGTCATCCTCAGGCCACCAGGATTAACATCCAATGCGATTGTGTCAGACATGTGAAGTCACTGGCCTATGGACTCAGAATGTTAGGCTTAGCGATGTGTGTTTTAAGAAGTCTCCAGTGATTTGGTTGCATGTTAAAGTTTGAGAACTACTGCTCTACTTTGCCAGCCTCACCTGTGTGCCATTAGCTTTTGCAGTTATCTGATCAATATCTGGACCTGCTCCTCCTCCAAAAGCTTGAACTTCGGCATTCTGTCCTCTGAGTACAGTCCATGCTTACTACCTTTTCCCTTCATAAAAATATGTGGGCCCCAAGTGTTGCCATCTTCACTCAGTCTCACAACCTTCCTTCCTTTCTTTCTTCTCCAGCCTGGACTTCATGGTCAACCAATTAAACTGTATTCTCATGAGTACTGTCAGTTCCCCCAGCTCTTTAACTTTTGACCGCAACTGTCTTGCCAATGCCTTACCATAAATCAATCCAGCTGCCTCTTTCTCCCAGTCATTTCTGCACTGCCAAGTTCTGCTACAGAAAATGACATAGCCATCCTCACTGGCTCCATGACAAATTTATTATATCCAATTTCAGCTGATTCCCGTCCACGACTTGGCAATTCCTTTATTCTTCCCGTCTACTTCCTTTTCTACCTGAAGCAGCTGTTGTATAGCTCTGCAACTTTTCACTGTCCCCAGATTCACCTTCAAATGGAATTCTCACTCCTTCAACAAGAGAGGGTACACTAACCTAGCATAATAGTACCCACCTGTAATCCCAGCACTGTGGGAGGCTGAGGGAAGAGAATCCCAAGTTTGAGACCAGCTTGTGCATCTTAGCAGCTTAGCAAGATAAAATTCTGTCTCAAAATAAAAATCAGTGAGAAGGCTCTGGGTTCAATTCCCAGTACCGGGGTGGGTGGTGGGGGCAAAGAGAGGAATCTAGGAAAAGAGAGAAAAAGAGAGGAATCTAGGCTAGAACACCTTAAGATTCCTTCCCATATGGAAAGGAATTTGCTCCTTTCTTCCTCTAAGAAGAGATGTCTCGATCTCCTTTCCTAGGCATCCTGATCTCTCTCTCTTTTTTTTCAATTCCTATGCCCATTAAGATCTTGATGCGTAGCTTTTAATACTTTTGATAATCACTTCCATAAAACTGTATTATTTGTATCCACTGCCTACCTTACACTGTATTTTAGTGTGGTAGAAAATATATAACGGTAATTATCATCATAACCATTATTAAGTGTACCATTCAGTGGTATTAAGTGCACCCACATTATTCACATTACTCACCATCACCAGTGTCCATCTCCAGACTTTTTCATCATCCAAAGCTGAAAATCTGTACCCATTAATCAATAACTCCACATTCTTCCTCCCTAACATTTCCTAATCTCTATTATGACTTTATGATTGGCTATAGTAACTACCTCATATAAATAGAGTCATGTATTTATGCTTTTGTATCCAGTATATTCCACATGGCATATTTTTTCAAGATCCATTCATGTTGCTGGATGTATCAAAATGTCATTCCTTTTTAAGGCTGAATAATATCTCATGGTATGTATATAACATATGTGCCTTATCCATTCCTTCCAGGGACATTTGGGTTCTTAACTCTCATAATATTTTTCTGTAGTATCTATTCTTAACTTTAGTTTCTGATAAAGATATGAAAGTTTGGAGAAGTTAAGAAACTTAGGTACATTCACACAGCTATGACAAGATATGACAATTTCAAACTACTACTCTTGACTTTTCCGACTGTGTCCCCTAGACTCTATATCCTATACTTCTATGGAGACTTCAGGTATCTGCTCTCATTTTAGCTTTCTTTTTAATGATTCCTTTCTAAAATTGTGCTCAATTTTGTCCAATCTTAAAAATAATGCAATTTTTGGTTTTATTTCCAATACTCTCCCACATTTGGCAACCAAAGGTTACCAATGATGTCCCAAATACTTCCTCTCCCTCTTTCTACTCTATGTTGGTCATTTCTGGTAATCCAGCACCACTGTATTTTACTAGCCTTATCTGTCAATCATATCTGTGCCATACTCTTGTACAGAATGGCACAAACATGGGACGCTCATCTCTCCTGAAGACTGCATGTCTTCATTCTTCTCATATTCTCCTAAGAATACCCGTTTTTGCCATGTTTCCTTTTGACAAACTCTTCTTCAGGCTTAGGTCAAGAGTTGTCTTTGTGGAATCCTCTTGCCATTTCAATTCCTGTGTTAGGCAGTGTAGGCATGTCTTGCTCTGAGGCAACATTACTGATGCTAATCCTCAGCATTTTATTATCATTATCTGAACATCCATCAACCTCCTTCAGTACACTATGAAATCCTTGAAGATCATCACTATTCTTACACAGGCTAGAAAACCCACTTGGACATTTCTTATGACGTCCTTAAAATAACTTAGTATTTTTTCAGCTGTATTTACAACAAGTAGCATCATACAGCTATAATCAGACAACTCCTCACTTTGCTACAATGGAGATGGTTTACTTTCTTCCCCAGACCTTTTCTGACATTTTAGAGGTAGATACCTATGAGAAGTTGAGTTTGCACATGTACAAATTTGAATTTATCACTATGCCATGAAACTTCCCATACTCAAAAGAAAAGGAAAACTTTTAGACAAATCCCTCCTTTGTCAGGCTCTGAAGGGAAAATTCTGAAGCTACTGTACATAGCCACTGAGAAAGTTCCAGTGGGATGGAGTCCAGCTACCCAAGGCTAGGACTGCCTCAATAACATGCTGTAGTTTCACTCTTCTCAGTTCCCCACTCTTGTCTCTTATGATCTCTTTTCAGGATAAACACTTACAGTATAGACCCTTATCTCAGATTCTGCTTTCTAGGGGAAATCACACAAAGTAAACTTACAGTCACAATACAAAAGCCTGACTTTGGCTTTGCAAAGTACAAACTGTGCAACTTTGACAAGTCATGTGATCTCCCTGGGTTTTCTTTTTCTCCATCCATAAAAGAGAGAATACCAAGAAAAGTAAGGCTAAAGCTTATAAACTGGGAAAGTATGCTTCCTTCATAAAGCATAATAGGTTTTAGAAATGTTATAATTATCTCGCTAATGATCATTTTAAAAGCTCCTTAATATGTCCCACATACTAATAAAAAAACCTATTAGGCAGCTTATAAATTTTTTTAAAATTAAGTAAACATATAAAAATTATAATTATAAATAAAATACTGGTAATAATTACATTTTATATAATTAAATAATTACATTAAATGACAATTAAAATTATAAATTTTTTAAAAATTAAAAATTTAAAAAATTTTGCATAGAGAAGAGTGAGAACACTAGCCAAAACTTTCTAATATTGTAAAACGACTTATTTTTTTTTACAAAAAGTACCTGGTGATACAAGAAGGGCTTGTAGGACCAACTTTGCAATTCTGGTACATACTCAACAGGATCAGAATAGAGTGGAAGGAGCCCAGATGAAGGGGCAGTACCTTCTCAGAGTCGCTGGGATCAGCTCTCTCTCTCCGCCTTTCTAAAGCATTATCAAGTCATACAGCCAGATCTGGGCACTAGGAAACCATTTTTGTGTCTTGGGACATATCATGCTTGATGAAGAGACAATCTAGAGAAAAAGGAGAAATTAGAACTATTCTGTGAATGGTCTCTGAATGGCAACTTGTGTGGTCATCTGCGTACATCTTGAAAGAAAATGGAGTCTTGGGTGTTGGAACATATGGCACTCTGAAAATAACGGCAAGCTTCTTGAGATGAATTTTAATGAACAACTTAGTGATTCCAACTGAGATCTAACTTTACTTTGTTATTTAACTTCACTGAGTTTAGGGAAAACCAACCAACAAACACAACTTTCAAAAAGGAAAAGAAAGGGGAGGTAAGAGAACTAAAGGAAAGCAGTGAAGAAGGAAGAAAAGAGGCCTAAAATTTGGCTTTTGAAGTAAAGCAAACCTGAATTTAGAGTCTATCCTACCACACAATTGTATCTAAGATTTAATGAGTCATCTAACTTCTCTGTTACATGTGAGTATCTGTAGAAGATTATATGAAGGGCATGTAAAATACCTGAAACACAGGAATCGTGCATAAATGGACTTATTTGTTATCACCATCACTATAAGTGTTAGCATCTTAGGACCCATTCAGAAGACAAAAGTGCAATGTGAAAAGCAGAAAGTCAGTCACCCAAAAGGAGATCAAAGGAAAAGCAGTGTAATGGAGTTATGTTTCTCTTTTAAAGTACCTTTCGGAAATTACTTTTCGTTTTCCTTTTAAATGCCTCTGGGGACAGGTAATTTTCAGGATATGAGTGAAAGTGAAGCTGATCCACAGTGGATGATGATAACACTCAAAGGACATAACCTGGTTTGCAAAATGTGTGTCATCAACAAGACCTGACCCATTACAATGCTTTTTTAGTTCAAAGGTTGCAGACACGTGATTTTAAGCGACCACCACTGCAGGACACAGTTAGGAATTACACACTAAGCAGAGCTGACCAATAGTCCATCCAGCTAATCCTAAGCCTCTTCTTCAAATAATGACAGATGCTTCAGTGGAAAATACAAAGTGTGTCAAACATTCCTCACTCTGCTCGATAGCAACATAGAGAGAATTTATTCCTTTTTTTTTTTTTTTTTTTTTTTTTTTTTTTTGTGGTACCAGAGATCAAACTCAGGACCTTGTGCTTGTGAGGCAGGTGTGGTGCCACTGATCTAAATCCCCAGCCCGAGAGAATTTATTCTGGACCTCAGCACATCAACAAGCTATGCCAGAAGCATGAGATCTTACAGTCTTCATAATAATTTTATCCTTGCTAGTCAAACTGCAAGTGCTATTAAATAACTATTATACACAAATAGAGTTTATGGAAATATTTCATTTTCTTCCTTTAAAATACCCTCCTTTCTAATTCTAATTGTTGCTAGCTTTTTTAGAGGTAAAAGATATAGTATAAATAACAGTAGCATTTTATTCTCCTAAAGTACTTTATAATTTTACAGACAATTGCCATTATTGTGTCTTTTCAATGGCAGACCTGTGCTAAGCACCTTATGTACATACCCAGCTTCTCATCATAACAGTGCTAGTGGTATTATTGCCCCTGTTTACAAATAAGGGAAGGAAGGTACAAAGTGGGTAAATAAATACAGCTAGCTAAGGGTCAGACTTGGGGAGAAAAATCAGTCCTGCTTGGCTCCAAGGCTGCTATCAGAGAGCACTTCCTTGGAAATGCCTTCACAGAGCAGACACAGAAGACTGCTAAGTCAGGATGCTCCAAATGTAAAGGGGACAACAGAGAAGTAGGGTGTGGGTTGTGGAGCCAGATCATTCCATTCAGAGCTCTAGAACTTCAGTTGTGGAGCTTTGGGGACGTAATTTCTTTATTCCTCAGTTAGTATTTTTGTGAAATGGAAAGAAGAAACTCTTCTGCCCAAGCATTCTGGAAACAATCCCTGGCACCTATACCTGGCACAAAGAAAACACGATTATTGATTGTTAAAATGGTATTCATTATGTTGTGATATAATGGAATCACTGTGTACAGTGTTGTAGAAGCCGGCTCATTCGAGTGAAACCAAGAGAATAAATTCAGCTACCATTCAGAGCATCTACACATTCCTGTCTTACATCACTCATCAATGAATAATAGCCTTATTTATCTAATCAGCATAATTGTGTGTCTACATAACATACCATGTCCATCAATCTAAAGGTCTTTAAAAAATTGATCACTATCCATCAAGCCTGCACAATGCATTTAGAATGAATTACCCAACAAAATAATGAAAACTTAGCTATAAGACAATGCTTTACTGTGGAGAAAGATTTACTACAAAGACAACCTCTCCATAAATCAGTAGAGCATGTTCCCTGAAGGGAACAAGCACATTACCATTGAACTAGTCCTGTCTGGCTTAGTATAAGGGACCTAAAGTTACTATTTTATACACCAGTTTTGTCTTGTTAATATTTATTGATTTGTTTTAATATTACTTAAAATAAAAGAAAATTAATTATAAGACGGATATTAAGACATTATTTATCACATTATTTATCACTTTGATCAATGTGCTTGTGTGTATCTTACTTCAGCAGAGGATGTGCTTTCAGAGCAGCCCCCTTAGGAGACAGCCCATGAGCTGGCATGGCTTGCAGCATGTCTGCTGTGCCTCTGCCTTCTCATCTTTAAAACACAAGTGGTCAAAGCTGAATCTGCCTCATGAGATGGCTATTCCACATGCAGAGCTTTCAGTGCTGAATTTGGGTAAGATGCTATTCCATGTATTCTATATGTAACAGTGAGTAACAGAATAATTTTCTGGCCTTTAAAGAAGTTAATAATTAGGGCTGGAGGTGTGGCTCAGTAGTAGGGCACTTGCTTAACATACTGGAGGCCCTGTGTTCAATTCCCAGAACCACATAGAAATAGTAATTTTTCTAAAATTAAGTTTTATAATCACATGAAGAAAGACAATAAGTCGATATGTCACTAGGGATAAAGTGAACTCCATCTTCCACCCTGTCAGCAGTAAGTTTTGTGATTTGTTTGGAGCTATCCATTTGACCCTGCCAAGTGTCACATTGAAAAAAATAAAAACAAGAAAAATAAGGGCCGAAGATTTAGCTCAGTGGTTTCACTGCCTGCTGCGCAAGCGCAAGGACCCGAGTTCAATACCTGGTACCAAAAAAAAAAAAAGAAAAAGAAAATATGGTAAAAGACATAGAAATGTCTTTTATAGTAGCCTCTAGTCTCATTTAGCTATTATGGAGTTAAAAACTAGCTCATCCAAACTGAGATATACATTAAGAGAAAATGATTTTCAATGCTTTTCGTGTATTTATCACATGTGCTGTAACTGCAAATCCTAGATTTTAAAGACAGTATGAAATAGAGAATATAAAATATTCCATGAATATTTTAGTGACATGTTGAAATTATATTTTAGATGTATTAATGAAATAAAATACATTATCTAATTATTTTCACTTGTGCATTTTTGCTTTTTTCACAATATGACTACAAGAAAAATTTAAATTCCATATATGACTTGCATTTGTGGTTCACATTAAGTTTTCACTAGACAGTACTGTGCTAGAATGATGGGGGCCAGGATGGAGGGTTACACAGAAGGGTCAAGGAAGGCCTCTCTATTTAGGTGACATTGCTGAAGGGCCTGAAAGATGTGAGGGAGTAAGCCACATGAGTCTGGAAGAAGAACCATTCCAGACTGAGGGAACATCAGGAATAAATGAAACAATTTATGCTGTAACACAACTAAAAAGGGACCTGACTCACAGTATTGGAGCAGACTTATCTGTAACGATTGTTCAGTCCTAAAAGTCTTGACTGGTAAACACAGATAAGCATTTATACCATATGTCTTTTTTTAAAAAAAACAGTCTTTTCTCTGAGAAGGAACAGCCAGGATTAAGGCATCACTGGGGATTTGGGAAAGCAGCGAGGCAGAACAGAAGACCTAAGATCTGTTCTGAAGCTGAGCAGAACATAAGAGCTCTTTGGCTCTGACAAATTTTGTGACCTTGTTACACTAAGTAAATCATTTGGTCTTTTTAATCCTTATTTATTAGTGTGTAAAATAGAGAGGAGGATAAATAGAGACATAAGCTGGTGCAAGATTTTGGAAATTTATTTAAATTATATAATGCAAGGAACACAAGAAAAATCACAATGGAATACTCAGATGATATGGATGTTCTAATGCCATCACTGAAAAGTACAAGTGAAATGTCCAAGACAATTCTTTTTTATCTCTATCGAAATGTCCCACATTGTTTTATGTTGGAAGTAGTTCCTTCAGATTAAAGACAAAAAAGTCTGAAATAAACACCATAAATGTGTTCCCTGTGCTCCTCTACATGTACCCTTGGTGCTCCCCACCCTCTGCTCGCCTGGGGAGGCTGATCTGTGTGGACCCCGCCAGGGAAGCCCTCTGCCCTCTGGCTTCTGTAGCTCTGGTCACTGTGAGACAATAAATGTCCTGAAGGGCTCCTGTAGGACTCCACTGTCCACGCAGCTCAAAGATGACCATTCTCCTGGACAAAGGCATTAAACAATCTTTGTTTCTCTTAAACCCGATGCAGCATTTGAAAATAACTTCTTTATTAAATGTTTCTTAATTATACAGTGTTGGCATGCCATTTGTTTCTTGCTGTGTCACTGGCAGTAGTAAGTCTGTGTATACTAAGTTATTTAAATGACAGCAGTTATTGCAATCTTATAAAAGTAGCTTATGACTTGTACATATCCTCTTACCCAAAAAAAAAAAAAGAAACAAACAAAAACAAAAAACCTACATCCCTACATCCTCCTCTGTAGAGACATCACTATAGGCAGTTATTCTGAATTTGAGTCCATAAGGCTGACCACTAGGCTAAAGAGCTGGCTGAATTTTTTATTTGTGGCTTTTCCTCTTCTTTGCTGTTGGACTTCCCAGCTACACACATTGCAACAATCAACTAGTTTCTGCCTGGTCAACTCTTTTCACCCCTTCTCCAATTCATGTACTCTCCTGCTATATACAAAAGTTCTCCTTTCAGATCCTTGATGCCAGACTTCCAACAGATACTATATCTTGCATACTGTGGCATCCACTCACTCAGGTCCTTTACTAACCACCGGAAGAAAACTGTTCTGCTCCTTTTCCATATGCAGATAAAAGTAAAAACAACACAAAACCATTAAAAGTGGAATTTAGCTGGGTGTGGTGGCGCACACCTGTGATCCCAGGACTCAGGAGGCTGAGGCAGGAGGATCTCTGTGGGTTCTAGGTTAGCCTGAGCTACATAGTGAGTTCAAGGCCAGCCTGAACTACAAAGCTAGACCTTGTCTCAAAAAAAGTGAAATATATATAACAATCAGAACTCATTTTTCTATGATTTCTGATATCATATAAGTTCCCTGAGACTGAAGTTTTCTAATTTTTTAGCTGATACCATATTGCTGTTTTAACTTAGCTTGCAGTTGGTTTGCCTACTCAGCCTCCCACCAAAATTCTCTGTTCTTCAGGGTTCTACTCAGGTGTACTTTCCTGTGAGCACCACAAAGGCCCAATCTGTGGATGAAAGCCCTAATTGGTATGTCCCAGCAGCATACTTTTGTGTACACCACTACAGTCCTGAGCACACCTTAATGTCATCAATAGCTTACCTGTCTTCCTCTTGAATGCTATTCTTTACTCACTATCTTGTTGCCCTACTTTATCTCATACTTTTTCCAACATTTGTTACTATTTATTTGCTCCCTTTGTCATCATCTTTTTCTTCTAGTAAAGTGCAAATTCCATTAAATCATGTTGTATTCCTCATAGTATCCCAGTACCCAGAAAAGTATGTGACACATAGTAAGGCCTTTATAAAAGTATGTTACATGAAAGAATGAATTTCATTAATCTCACTTTTCTAACCCAGCAATAGAAAGAGTTGGTGCTTAATAAACACTCAAGAGAATGTTCGATGCTTCCAGTGTAATTTCCCACTATTGGACAAAACCCACAATATCCAGGAGAGGTAGCTGGGATATAACTCCAGACATTTATTATCATTAAAAAATGTACTCTTGGTATTACTAGATTCTCCAAGAAAAAATTATTTTTCTACGTCAAAATTCTCCACTAAAAAAAAACTGGTCAGGGACAAAACAATGACTATGAGACATTCTGTGACCCAAATGAAATTTCTGCAACTACAAAGCAGTCAGGAGGTGAGGTGATCAGTTTGAGAACACTGCCCCACATGCCTATCCTAGAAAATGCATTGAACAATAAATGTCAACATCCTAGAAAAAATGAGCTCCTTTATAAAATTAAAAATAATTTCTCAGTATAGATTTAAGAAGCACCAAGTTCTCCTGTGTTTTTACATTAAAAAGTTTTATTATAACATCCCAAAGAGTTTGAGAGAAAATGACTAATTAGAAACTGCTAATTAACTTGAAGCTTGATTGTAAGTGAATTCTACTTTGGAGAAAATGTAATGCTACGAAGTATCCCTTTCAATTTGTTTGTAATGTATTTTTCCTTTCTAGGTGGACATGAGAGAGTACAGACATGAGGGTAGAAAGAGTTCCTCAGAAGCCATTTTGTCAGTCTTCATTTGAGAGCTAGAAGGCGAGACCTGCTGGAGGTCTTGTGATGGTAGAGCTGGAAACAGATATTCCATGGGCTCCACTGCCTCTTCCTACTGCCCCAAATCCCACCTGCTCCAACATGCTTCTCCTTCAGTCCAGACCCTTCGTTTTGGATATAGATAATGCTGTTTTACTTACATGTCTGGCTTTGACTTCTCTGAACTATGGCTTGCTTTGTGACCCTGCAGGACCCAATGGCTCAATTCCTGCCACTCCCACACCAAACCCCGGTTGCCAAAACCTCAGCCTAGGATATGTGCCCAGAGGAGCTCAGTCACCAGGGAGAAAGCATGACTGGATCAATGGTGGTAGAGCTGGGGGAATGAAGTGGAAATTTACCACCCTTGTGTACCATGGAACATCTGATGCACTGCTTCATCTTCTCCAAGCATCTAACTCACTCGCCACATGACGACTTGACCTTAGAAAATTACTCATTTTTGTAGGAGTAATAATGACTGAAAATCACCTTACTTTTTCCCAAAAATCAAAAATAGAACATACTTCAACATGGCCATAAAAGGTCACACGAACACTGACACATTAAACACTGACATAAAATTCTTAATTTGTTCTTGTCAAGCATTCTGGTTTTTTCACCAACAGTTTGATTTTGATATATGTACTCCCCATACGATACAGTTTGTCCTTTTAAAACAACTTTATAGGCAGTTCGCTTTTTACTTCTTAGACCCAGGTCAATGAAAAAAACCACGTAATTCTAAAGAAGTTATATCTTTTGGTTGAAAATAGACAACAGGAATTAATTTTTCATGAGTCACAGAACACTTATGACTTGAAAGAGCAAAACAAAATTTTTGGATTTTTTTTCCAAGCTACAGCTGGCCCCTTGCCTAGGGGCAGAAACTGTGGCTCCAAGATGTGTTTTCAAACATATGTGGACATTATTATTCTATCATTAGAAGTGATCATGGATCACAAGGATTTATTATAGTTTCTACTGGGTTTTTTTTCTTAAATTCTTTTATAAAATGGAGTACTACTCAGCCATAAAGAATGAGAAACTAGAGACATTTATAGCTAAACGATGCATATTGAGGCCATACTCACAAGTGAAATAAATAGGACACACATGTGTAAATACTCATAGTTTCTCTAGTGTGAGAAACTAAAAGTATAAATAAAAAATGATTAAAACGAATAATTGATAATTTGAAATAGGAAGAAAAGGTCCAAAGGGGTAGGGGTGGTGGGAGGGGAAGGGGAAAGGAAAGAAGGGAAAGGAAAAATTATGAAAAAAGAAAAAAATGGAAACAAAGTCTATGCAAATAGGGAAGGGTGGAGGGGGTGAAGGGCGCACAAGTAATAGGGAAAAAAATAAGAACCAAGATACATCATGTACAGGTACAAGCACCCAATAATAAATGTAAATGTATTGTTTACCTAAAATGTACAGTTTCTACTGTTTCTAGGTGTCACAATCAATTACAATTGAGACCAATATCAGAAACCTATTTCTGTGCATATACCAAGCACCATGAAAGCAACTGTCAAAGTAGCAGAGAGCCAAACCGTCTTTCTGAGGAAGGGACATGTAGATAGATAGAAAGACAAAAAGAAATTTAAACTCTAGTCCAATGACAAAATCACGTCAAAGAAGCTAGTAGATTATTTTTTTCTTTCTTCAAGTAGCTGGCTCACCCTACATTCTTCTGTATGTGTAAGTAAATCCATAGAGACAATTTGAAAAGCTTGATGAAGCTTCAGTTCAATGGCTCTCAGTAGCTCACCTTTAATAAAACCCAGATGTGCTTCAAACTTGAGTGATTCTTATTTTCTGAGAGGGTTGGTTATTATTTAAATAAACACTGAGCAAACTGATAATCTGAATCACGCTGCCAGGGGAGAGAGATGTTTAGTTAAATCACTATTATTCTTTTTTAATAACTCCTATTTAAACTGGCTCCATTACGGGACTTACAAATCACATCATCTTTATTAAAGGCACTTAAAATATGCAACATGAAACAAAATTCCAAATGCTTGATTTACTATAAATTGAGCACAGGTGTGGGATTGTTTACAATCCTCTGGTAGAGTAGAAAGTCGAGCTTTCATTTATATTTCATGGTGCAATGAATACCATTTAACTCTGAAATGTTAGAATCTTTACAAAGAAACTAAAAATATGAAGCAATTGTCAATGCAGATCAAATTTTAGGCTCAACCATCATCATGGTATATCCTTAAGCAACATTGCAAGTGCTTCTTTATTAGAACCTTAAAAGGAGGAAAAAACCCAGATACCTATAATTAGAAAGTATTTAAACCCCTAAATGCTCTAGGGAGAAAAATGACTGCAGATTACAGAAGTATGTGCTAATCTGGGTGCAAATTGAAAATGGGTTCCCCTGAGATGGCAGCATTTGGGAAGGGCATGGTTGATTTGACTACAGCTATAAATTCCTTCGAAGGAGAGATCACCTGAGAATGTACAGGTCTCTTGAATTTTGTGTTGGTCAAAGTTTCTAGTTAGTAAAATCCAGTTCCTTAATCAACATTCAGAAACCAGAAAAAAAAACAACTGTAGCTTCTCTTAAACATTAAAAATGTGGAGTGAGAAGGATGATTCAAGTGGGCTCGTACTTGGTCACCTGAAGCCATTTAGTGGTGATAGAAGGGAAGGAGCTGGGAAGAGGCAGCTGGGTTTTATCACTGGGTCTAGCACTACAGGCATGTAGGATGTTGGAAAGTAATGACTCCTATGTGACTCAGTTTCCATGTCTGTCAGAGAACAGCTAGACCTTGTGTCTGGGCTTTCTCTCAGCTCCAAAACTCCATGACAAGATTTGTTCAATTACTAGGCCAAAGATACTAAGCAGCAATTTAAATTTGCAGGTGATTATAAGGAAAAGGATTTAAAAAGAAAGGAAAAGAAAAGAAAAAACAAAATTTCTTTGGGTTACTTTGGGCTACTACTACTTGAACAGGCAGCAGCAGTAATTACTGAGCACTTACTTTATTATAAGTGCTGAGCTAAGAATTTGGCAAGCACCAACGCATATAATGCTTACAAAAACCCAATGAGGGAGGTGTTACCTCTACGGAAGGGAAAAAGAACTTGCCCAAAATGTCACTATTCATAAATGGCATGACTAGGATTTAAATGAGGGTAATTCTTGCTGAATTCCCTGCTCTGAACTGCTATCACCTTCTCAAGTAATTTGTGATTCCTAAATATTCTGGCTAATTTCATAACTTCCCCTACACATAAGCATTTAAATTACCTTCATATTTTATCAATTTTATTTAAGAAATAGTTTATTCCAAGTTGCAGGATTTAGAAATAAATTTTGTACTATTCTTCTAATTACTCAGAATTTCATAAGGTATTTTTATTTTCCTTATCATTTATTTTATATTAAATGTTAATAAACATCATTTTATTAGAGCTTGGTTTGAGTCCTCCTAATTATAATATTAATATGATGAACTTTCAAAATGCAGTATATTTAATTGTGCAAAATTTTCAACTTATTTGTGTTAGCTGCCTTCATTGGCTCTTTTACCTTTCTATAATTAACTTGTTTGAGATACATTCCCCATTCTTAGAAACAATACTCAACACCCACAACTTAAAGAAGAAGAAGCATATTTTGGCTTACAGTTTGGAGAGGCTTCAGTCCATAACTGGCTGGATCCAAGGTAGGACAACATGGCGAAGGGCATTGCAGAGGACAGCAGCTCATGGCATGGCATCCAAAAAGCAGAGAAAATCAAGGGAAGAACTGGAGAGGGAGATAAACCCTTCCAAGCCACACCCCCAGTGACCTCCCTCCTCTGACCAGAATCAACCTCCTAACAGCCAGTCAGCTATAATCTCCATAATCCATTCACCTTCCAAACGCCCCACCTCAGTGCATCAGGCTCTTGGAGGACATCTACATATAAAGCACAACATTTTGTTCTGGGCCCCCAGAAGATTCACACGCCTTTCTTCGTACAAAATATGTTTAGTCCATCTCTAAGAGTTGCCAGAATCCTAGAAGCTCCAACACTGCTGAAAAGTCAAAGTCCAAAGTCTCTTCTGAGACTTAAGACAAGCTCTTAGCTGTGACCACTGTAAAATTCAAAAAGAAAGTTAAACACTGCCAATATACAATGGCACAGGACAAACATTCCCATTCCAAAAGGAAGGGACAGGAGGATAGAAACCAATGGGACCAAAGCAAGACTAAACCCTAGCAGGAAAAATACTAAATCCTACACCTCCATATCCAGGACCCAGGGCAGGTTGTGGCCAGATATGAATTCCAAACAACTTCTAGGCAGCCCTACCCCTATGCCAATGCCTGTGCTTGTAGCTCTCATAGCTTCTCTGTTGGGCTGGCTTTGTTCACTGCTTGTAGCTTTCTTCAGTAATTCCACATGCCTGGCTTCTCCAACTTCCTGGTGTCTCCACTGTACTTTCAGTTTCCCTCTCACAGCTTCATACCCACCCTCTCAGGTGCTCAGGCCTTCTTCTGAAATCTCTGACCCCACAAGTATTGCATGCTGCATGCCTATAAATAAGAATCATGTGGATGATACCACCAGCTTGAGCAGTAACCAGACTCCCTGGCATGGTGGTTGCATTCAGCCTCTAAATATTAGAATGGCTGAGCACAGTGCACTGAATTCCCATGCATAAATACCCTGTGGAGCCATTTTCCTTCTGGAGCCTCAGGGCTCTCTCCTCAAAGCAATCTATCACTTTTGCAAGTTTGAGCCTGTGAAGGGTGAGATCTCACTGATTCCTGTGATGCCCCCAAGCCATCTTTTCAATTATTCAATTGTAAAGTACTTGGATTTTTTTTTTAATACTAACCTTCTGAGCAACCAAGTTCTCCTCTAATCCACTGTTACATCCTCCAGCTTTCTTGGAGCTTCCTTTCTGGCCAAACTCTAAACTTTTTATATCTTTAAGCCAATCCCATAGAGCTGATTAAAAGGCCCCAATAGTACCCATGCCACAGCCTCAACATTAGGCTGCCTTAAAATTTCCTCTGCCAGATTAATTAGTCTACCACTCTTAATCTCAGTCTCCTACAAAGTCTCAGGACATAAGCAAACTATGCACAAATTTTCAACCAGAGCATCACATATATGGTCTGTAATTCATTTGCCAACACAGTCCCAGTTAACAACTGAAACCTCCTGAGCCAGGTGTTTATCAACTACCTTTTTATAAGCATTCTGCTCCTCTAAATTCTGACTAGAATCTCCCATTATGTTTGGCTTACAGCTTTCTGGGGCTGCTTCTCTATTCAGCATCTGCAAACCCTTCCAAACTCCTCTCTCAAAACATTTCTAAAGGCATGTAAACCACATGATCAGGTAATCACAGCAAAGACCCTACTTCTCTGGTTAAAAAACAATCTCTTAGTCATTTTCTTATCACTAAAACATCCAACATCCACAACTTAAAGGAGTAGAGGTTTGTTTTAGCTCATAGTTTGAAGATGTTTCAGTTCATTGTCATATTGCTCCAAGGCAGAATGGCATGGCAGAAAGAGGCTGCTCATGGCATGGCATCCAGGAAGCAGAGAGTGAAGAGAGGAGCTACAGAGGGATAAGCTACACCCCTAGTGACCTGTCTTTTCTGGCCAAACTCAAACTCCAGTCAGCTATAAACCTCCATAAATAAATCACCATCCCAAAACCCTGCACATAAGTGCATGAAGCTCTTCCAGCATATCTAGATATAAATCATAACACTGTTTCACTAAGCCAATGATTAGACTGTCCAGAATGCACGCATGTATACATGTGCATGCACACACACACACACACACAGAAAATTGATCTTAATATCCTTACTCTTACAATTTAAATACCACAAAGAAGTTTCTCCTTGAATTCTCCAACCTTCCATGGTAGGAGAATTCATAGTGAGAGATATAAGACCACTTAATAGCCTGGAACTAAGGCTGTGATTAAAACTCTCACTGGCCCAATGCCTTTTTTTCCTATTTCTTAAACCAAATGCACACAGACCATAAATTTAATGTATGCCAGTAATATGTTATATATTTTATATTAGTGATAATGGATACCAAACTACTTTTTTTCACTTTCTATCTCCTTTAATAACAATGATGCATATAAATTCTTTTTGCTTTGATGAACTATGTAAATACAACCAAATAAATATATAGGCAGGTACAGTATTTACTTTGTGTCATATATATTTCAAATGTTTGATGTCTTTCTGATTTTATGACCCAAAGTTGTCTCCATCTGTTTCTCATCAATAGTTTTTTCTAACCTCAATTCTCTCTAACTTTCAGTTCACTGACCACACAATTTTCTATCATAAAGTTTTAATTGACACATAACAATCGGACATATTTGTGTGGTACAATGATAACTTGATACATGTATATAATGTACTCTCATCAAATCAGCTTAATTAGCATTTCTTTCTTTTCAGAACCTCAAACTCCTCTCTTTTAGTTATTTGAGTTATATAATAAATTGTTGTAAATTACAGTCATCCTACTGTGTTATAGAACACTAGATGAATGGAACCGAATAGACACATCAGAAATATATCCATGTACTTCCAGCCAACTGATTTTTGAGGGGGCAACAAGAATGTAAATCAGAAAAGGACAATTTCTTCAATAATTTCAATTTCTTCTAGGCCTCCCTGAAAAAACAATCATATTTTTTTCCTTATCCTTCTGTTCTATTTCCCAACCATCAGTATTCTTATTTCCTAATTATTTATTTTCAATAGAAATGATTCTTGCATAATAATGGAACTAAAAACTTCAAGGTTACATAGACTATAAGAGAAAACCTTTTTCACATAGTAGATATAACCAAAGAAAATGCATAGATGGGAGGGACTTTTATACATGGCTTCTCAAAATTTATTTCAACATATAACCCAGCTCTCCCATTCCTAAGTATTTTCAAAAGGAAAATAAAACTATTTGTGAATTTATTTGTTTCATTTCATTTTATCTTTTTTGCGTGTGTGTGTGGCAGCCCTAGGGATTGAGCTCAGGGGTTCTCTGCCACTGAGCTACATTCTCAGCCCTTTTTATTTTTAATTTTGAGAAAGAGTCTTGCTAAATTGCCCCAGCTGGACTTGAACTTGCAACTCTCCTGCCTCAGCCTCCCTTAGTGCTGGGATTCAAGGCATACCTCACAATCCATCTTATTTTGTTCTGTTGTCATTTAACAAAACTAGAAAAAATGGGAACTATCCTCCAATAAGCCAATGAACTGATAAACTGTGGCATATCCATACATGGAATATAATTCATCAATAAACAAGGATAAATTATTGGTACACAAAACATGAATGAATATCACAGAATTAAGGATGAGTGAATTTAGCCATTCTCAAAATACTATATATTATCTATTTCACTTTCTGGAATAGGAAATAAATCACGAGTGCTTCCAGGAATCAGGTTGTCTTAGTCACCTTCCTCATCACAGAGACACAATACCTGACGCTTACAACTTAAAGGGTGCAAGGTTGATTTTGGCTCACGTTTCAGTCCATGGTTAGACTGCCCCAAAGAAGAAACAGCATAGCAGAGGGGAAGAAGAGAGCAAAGCCTGCTCACCTCATGGCAGCCAGGAAGCAGAGAGAAGGGAGGAACCAGGAAGAGAGGTAAACCATTAGTGGCCTGCCTCTTCTGAAAGACCTCACTTCCTAACAGCAGCCTATAATGCCTCATAATCAAGTCACCTTACAAATTATGAGGCTGTAGGGGTCATTCTAGATCTAAGTACAGCACAGGAATAAAAAAATTACAGTAGGTTTACTTTGAAGGGCCAGGTGATTCAGGGAAAAAAATTGGACAATCTATATTTTGATTTTAGTAGTGGTTATGTGGCTATGTATAATGTTCAAAATTTGTAGAACTAAAAACTGAAAGGGGTAAAATATACCTTTATAAAAATAAATAGATAAATAATTGGAGTAACTTGGGTCTGCAAGATCCAATAATCTGGTAAAATAGGGTAGAATGGTATGGTTAAGATTACCTGTCTAATTCCTGTAACCTGTTTTGTTGTTCCTGAAGTACTTTTTGTGAATTCCTGTAAGTTACCTTGACTTCTTTACATCTAGTACATAGGTAAGCCTCCACTAATATGAGAATCATCCAATTCCACAATGTACATGGGAAAGCAGGGCCCAATCTTAAATTAGTGTTTCATAGTCTCCATATTTTCCATGTTTTGATCCTCCATCATTTTTATCTACACTTAGGCATATCTACACTTATAGATCCTTAGATGGGATATAAAATTATAAATAAAGAAAGGATCTATGCTAATTTCCCAGACTTTCAAGATTGGAAGCAACATTTAAGGTTTTTGAACCATAAATGCTTAAATATCTCCAAAACAGTATTTCTTCCAAGAAATTATTTTGTCTCCCTACATAAATTTATCTAATTAATTCTTCCAAGACTCTGATGTTAAGAAATTCTTCCTAAATTCTAGCCATTCCTCATGAGCCAAAGTAATCAAACCATTTTGCTAACCAAAAACCTCTCTAATTTTCAATTCCCTTCTCTACCATAGCCATGAAACCTCAGTCTCTGAGCAACATGAACCTTTTTGGATGGTAGTTTCGCCATCTCTTTGTGCTTTTTTTCTTTTGGTACCGGGGATCGAACTTGGGACCTTATGTTTGTGAGGCAGGCAGCAAATCTCCGCCCCTTGCCATCGCTTTAAAAGTTTTCTATAAACAAAATATTTATCCTCTCTCCCTAAAATAATTTCAAAATTTGTTATATTCTCTTAACATTTGTCATGATTGGGGAAATTATCCAGATATATGGACAGGAGTCACCTGTTACTGACTTCAAGGCTGTTTTTAAAACAACAGTGATAGAGTGACTCTGACAGCCCTAGAGCCCATACACCATTGACATACAGTCTGTTGCTATCACATAGAAAAAAAAAATGGACAGAGATTTTTTTTCTCTAAAAAATACTTATTCTGTTTTTAAAACTTTTAAGGGGACTAAGAAATGGAAGGAGGGAGAGGGATGCGTTATATACATGGATTAACTCCCCATCATGAATGTAGTCATTTTGTACTGCAAACATACTAAAGGAAAAAAAAAAGAAAAATTTAAATGCATACAAGTAATTTGGATTTACAGACATATGCATTTCCAAAGATATTAAAAGAAAATAAAGGCAGGCTTATTCAAGGCCAAGACCTATGTCCTCTAATAGCTGTGAGACAGCAGCTCTGAGATGCAGAGAGGTGGAAAATAGCACTGAGGCAGGAACTCCACCTGGGAAACCCATTGTTCAACCTTCTCCCTATCATTACAGAATATAGGTGTAAAATTATAGACCAAATAATGTTCTTCTTAAAAGCATACAATGACGTGAATACTATTTTGCTAATTAAAATCTTTGATGATTTTCTATAGGTATTTGTAACAATATTAGCAAAATTTTTACTTGATCGAGATCTTTTGAAATGGTGTACTTCACCATATCTAGCTTCATCTGCCATACCTACCAACATGGGCCTTTTTTTCCACAGAAAATGACAAATAACCACTCCCCAAACTAGCTGGCCATGCACAAGTCATGGCTCTTTCACACCTTTGAGCCTCTGGTCACCATGGTTTCTCTGCCCTAAAATACCTCTCTCTCTTGAAAACCACTATGTTGCTCCACAATCTTCCTCTTCTTGTCTTGGGTATATCTGTTTCCAAGGCATCACACCAGGCATGTGATGTCTATGTTTTGGAGAAAGATCTCTGCCTGTAAGGCTAGGTACCCTTCATTCCTTATTTTCCAGTTAATCTCCTTATGAATTCTTAGCATAGCCCATTGTCCAGTTGAGCTCATGGTCTCTTCTTTTCTTACTCCATAATCTGGAATGTCCCTTCCTGCCCATATTTCAATAAGCAACTTTTCTACAGTTGTAATAATTGCATATTTTCTTGGTATAAACCATCATAAATTAATGTTATTTTAAATGACAAAAAATAGTTTAAATAAATCCTGGCCATTAATATACCCTTGCAAAATTCTACTAAATATATATTTTAACTTGAGAAACTTTATCAGCTATACACATTGAAATATATGTGAACATTTTTTGCCAAACAGAAGTGAGAATAGTACATATGGAGATTGTTCTAAATTGCAAATATATAAGCATTTGAAAATATGGGTTTTACTGTTGTTTGAATATACAAAAACTATTGGTTTTCTTTATCTCCTCTGGACAAACATACACAGATAAAGTTAATAAACTGTAATAAAATATAAAACAATATAAAATGTAATCCATCGAGAGATTCCTGGGGGATTAATAAATCACACTGGTTGGTGTTTGGGTGCCTCATGGAGTTGTGACCTTGGTGACTATGTCTGGTCTCCGGTGCTCTCTCTGGGCTCGCTGCTTCTGGCCAGAATGAGATGAGCACCCTTGTTCCACCAAACCTTTCCACTGTGATGTTCAGCCTCTCCTTAGACCCATAGTAATTTAAGCAGCTGACCATGGACCAGAAGAACCTCTGAACTATGAAACAAATGAACCTTTCCTCCTTTAAGCTGTAGAGGTTGGGTATTTTGTCTCAGCAGCAGAAAGCTGACCAAGACAGACTAAAAAGTTAATGAGTTTCTCACCTCTTAGCAATGTACTCTAATCAACTCTCAGGTTATTTATTCCCCTAGTTTTTCATGGAAGTTTCTGATTTTGAAATGGGCACCACTGTCAATCTGGACACAATAGAAGAAGGTCACAAAATCTCAGAAGGCTTTGATTCTGTTTCATTAATTAATTTATTTGTGCATCAGTCTTTTCCTTTCATCCATCTATTCTCAAAACAGATATATAACTTACTAAATAGGTACCAGGGAGCCCCTAAAACAAAGAAGACAAGAAATTTGTTCAGAGTACATAAAGATAATGAATAGGTTTTGTATATTCAAATCTCTACCCTTTATTGATTCTTTAAATGAACTGTCTACATTGCAAGCTAAATCCAATCTAGCCCCTCGATCCCATGCTCCAAAGCCTCTATATAGACCTCACTTTTTCTCTCTTCTCTCTTCTCCATCTAATATCTCTCCCTACCATATCAGTCTTATTAATTTTGAATTTATTATTTCTCTTGTTTCCAAAAACAAAATAAATTTCCCAATCATACTTTCTTCTCCAGCTGACACTTTATTTTCTCCTTCTCTTTACAAGAAAGCTCCGTGAAAAGACTGTCTACAATTACTAGCACAAAATCCCTGTTTCTTTTCTCTCTGAATTCTACTTGAATCAAGCTTTCCATTACATCACTCCACTGAAACTTCCCTCGTAGGATGATCCAGACAATGTAAAAATAAATGGCCAGTCCTCAGTATTCACATTACTTGACTTATTGATTTCTTCCTCTTGGAATTTTAGGGTATTGGTTTCCCTTTTACTACTCTGCCTGTTACCTCTTATTCTCCCTCACTGGTTCTTCCTCACCCTCATGTCTATTAAATATTAAAAAACCTCAGAGTCTGGACATGGTAACTTAACAAATTTTCATTTATATATTATCTACACAAATTTCTTTGGTATTCTCTTTCAATCTCTTATTTTAAATATCATCTATCTGCTGAGAGCACCTTCAGTCTATCCCTGTAACTCAGACTTTTTCTTGAGGCTTCAGATTCAGCACATCCAACTGCCCGTTCAGTACTCCACTTCAGTATCTAACAGGCATTGCAAGCCTCACATCTCTAAGACCAAACACTTTTGCTCCTTCAAAAATACTCCTCTATAATCACCTCCATCTCAAGAAATGTCAGCTCTGTCATTCCTATTACTGAATCCCTGAAGCTTCACCATCCTCTAATCTGTCAATCTACCTTCAAAGGATACACCTCTCACCATCTTTGTCATTACTATTCTGTCCAGTGAACCTTCATGTATGTCTCACCTAATATGTTTCCCAACTTTCATGAGTAGTTTCTTTGCTTTTATCCTTGCCCATATTCAAGCTATGCCCAATGGATCAGACAGCGATATTAATAAAAAATAAAATTGAAAAGAGAAAAATTACTGTAAATCCAAGAAGTAAACTTGTGCTTGGGTTATCTGATGAAAATACATATTGTGAAATTAAAGAAAAAAAACATAAGTTAGTGTTTGGCATGGTGGTGCATGCCTGTAATTCCAGCGACAAACCAAGTTAAGAGGTTTACAAGTTTAAAGTCACCCTGAGCGATTTAGGGAGATCCTGTCTCCAAACAAAAATAAAAAAGGGCTGGGCATGTAATACAGTGATAGAGTAATTGCCTAGCATGAGTAAGGCTCTTTGTTGGATCCCCAGCATCCCCACCCCTGAAATTAGAGTCAGGCATTGGTGGCTTAGGGAAACCATGTCTTGTGATAGTTAGCTGATTATGTCAATTTGAGTAAGAAATGCCCAACTAATTGGATGACCATAGTTCTGGGTGAAGCAGAAGGGATTTACTGAAAATAGAAGACCCACCCTGAGTATGAGTGGCACCAACAATAAAATATAGCCTAAAAGGGAAATGAAGAAGGAAGGCTCACTCCAGTCTCCACCTTCACTTTGGACATTGTTTCTTGGCTTCCATCACAGACCCTTCAGCCTTCCAGAGTAGACCCTTTGGCTTCCTGATAAGGACTAGCACTGGACACTACAATGAGCTCCAGGCCTTTGCCCACTGACTGGATCCTTCATATCTCCAGTGCACAGACAGCCCTTTTGCACTCCTCCACACCTGACTCTCTGTGGGGCCATTGCAACCCTACCTTGCAAATCCTTATATATCTTGCATTAAATCTGTTTCTCTAGTGAGCACTGACTGACATTAGTCTCAAAAAAAAAAATTGAAAAGGACTTGGGATGTAGCTCAGTGCTCCCTGGGCTCAATCCCATACCAAAATATTGCCCTGCTAATAGTTTCCCATTTCATTTAGAGTAAAGGAAAGATATACGCTGCAGCCCCCACCCATATGATCACTCTGTTATCTTCCTACCTTACTCCCACCACTGCCACCTTCACCACCAGAGTTCATCACTCTCAACTCATCTCATGCTACTCTAATCATGCTAGCCTCAATGTTATTCCTAAATCATGCCAGAAAGTTTTCCCTCAGATGTTTTCACATTAGCTGCTCCACAGTGATGGAATATTTTTCACTCCAGTATCCATCCACCTTCCTTGATTTCTTAGCTTCCTAGGCATGTTACTAAAAGCTCACCTTTGAAAGAATCCCCGATCACCCAACATTTCTCTCTCCACTTCATTTTTCTATTCAATAAAATTATTTCTGTACACAGAATAGGAAACAACTTATTTATCTTGTTATATTTGTTATATTTCTGCTCCTCTAGAATGTAAGTTCCACCAATGTAGGAAATTTTATTTCATTTTCTTCATTTTTGTGTCCTCCATACCTAGAAAAGCTATTGTCACACACTAGCTACTACTGTAGTGAAGCATGCTGTTGCATGCTCTTAATCCCAGCAATCTAGAAGCCTGAGGCAGGATGATTGCAAGTTCAAGCCCAGTATGAGCAACTTAGCAAGACACTGTCTCAAAATACAAAAGCATTTGGCACACAGCAGATCCTTACTAAGCACTGAGTAAATAAGTGAATGAATGTTTTTCCCCACATATCAGCTGATCAAGAAACTATAAGGTAAACATTTTTATAAAATCAATTATGACTTTCCATGAATTCTTTTTAAATTAAAAAATTATTTAGTACATTTAAAAATGAGTGGAATACATAAGTAAAGAAAATATTCCGAGTCCTTCCAGAATTTTCAACAAGTATTTAGTATTTGGAGCCCAAATGGGATTTTCAAATTCCTCATGAAGACTTCCTAGTCTCTCAGTGGTCTCTGATCCAGAGATTGGAATCAATACTCCACTGTTCTGCCTAGGTAATCTTTCCAAAATATAAAGTCCCCACTGTGTTGCTCTTCTGGCTAAAATCCTTCAGGATTACTTTTGCCTATAGCAGTACTTGCCAAATTTTCATCTTAAAACACAAACTCCTGCTGGTTCCTATTCTCAAAATCCAAATTTTCAAACTCACTGGAGGTAGGGTAGAACCAGAGAATTTGCTTTTCTACCAAATTCCTTGGGGATTGTATTACTGCTGGTGCTGAATGCAGACTCTGCAAATCACTGGGAAAACAAGTGAACACATTTGTTTGCCATACATCTCCCACAAATGAACCTATATCATATATTTCCAAAATGTGTACTCTAGTCTGGAAAGCTTTAGGTATGGGATTAGGGCTGGGACAAGCCCAGCAGAACACCTGGGCAGAATCCAAAAATCATGGAGACTCAGGATACATGCACAGAACATAGACTCCAGGATGGCTCTACAGTTCCTGAGTATGGTACATGACCACATCAGAAAAGTGCAATTTCCAGGTCTTCATTGACATCTGGCATGAAACCAAGTGAGTCTTTGATAGGTCATTTAAACCTGATACAAGGTCAAGTGAGTTTTTGATAAGACAACCATCCCAATGTCTTATTTGCATGAGGAAGGAATCAAACCAGGAATTCCATGTACAAAAGACCACTTTTCTTTATCCTTGTGGCCATTATGAGTCTGTTCACCTGCCCGCTCTCACTCTGCAGAGCATACTTCTTTTCCATTTTCAATATATGCACATCCCCACTTCCTTTTCTGTGAATCTTGTCCATTTCTTTGTTCAAGATACCAAGAATCTGGAAAACATTTCCCTGGGCCCCATCATCTGGTAATAAGCCCACTGGGAGCTTTCCTGAAATGCTATTCCAAATTTGCTCCTGACCAATTCTTCCACAATTCCTACTAAGACAACTCCATTCTGTAATTTTATCCTCTGGGGGTGATATAAAGGATCCTTCTTATTTGGTCTCCTGAGAAACCCTTCCAGGGACATTCATGAAAGCTAAGTCAGAGAACTAAGCCATGAGAACCACTGGTATCTACATCAGTCAGCCAACTGTAGCCACCAGCCAACCGGGTGAGGTAATAATGAAAGTCGATATTTATCTAAGCACTTACTAAAGTGTCTGGATATTTGCTAAAACTTTACATGTATTACATTATTTAATATTCTAAAAAACTCTTTAAGGGCAGGTGTCATTACTGTCTACGTTATATTGATAAGAAATCTCATCAAGATTAAGTACTTAAACTCATAATTAAATAGCTTGTTAGTGGTAACATCTGGAGTTGAGCTCAGTCATTTTAATTCCAGAGGCCAAAATCACAACTTCAATGCTATACTTTCTCCTAAATACAAGGCCACAAAGAGAAACACTAAAACAATTATTTTCTTATAAACACAATTTGATAATACTCTGCAGAACTAACACACACACACACAATTTTAAAATTGGATCAATTTTAAAAACAATTAGCATTGTGGGTTTGTCCCCAAATCAATTTTTATAGGAAACTGTATTTTCAGCAAAAGTTAAATTAAAAAAAATTTTTAAAACTTTGAACTTCCCTGAAAGAAAAAAAAAAGATAAAGGAAAATTACTCAAAAACCTCTAAAATGGTAAATATCTACAAATTAGTCTAATATAGTTGCCCAAGATATGTTAATTTTCCTTGTAGTAGCTATTATCTTGCATTTGGGGCCATGGCCTCTATTTAGTTTGTATCTAAAATACTGACAAAGCCAAGGCAAAGGTACATTTCAACTTCACTTCAAAATGTGGTCTTTGAAGGAGCTATATGGACAAAACTTAGGGATTATTAGAAATGCAGAATCTCAGATATCACCCTAGACCAAATGAATCAGTCTGAACTATAATGAGATACCAGAAAATCATATTATGCAGTTTTTGCTAAATTCTAAATCTCAGCAGATTGGTAAAAAGTGTCATGTAGTGAAAGTCCCCCAACCAGACATCAGGAAAACTATCTCTTTTATAACTAGCTCTATGACACTTCAGTGATTTCACTTCTCTTAGCCTGCATTTTTTTTCACTTGAGAAATGAGAGCAAAATACAGAACTAAAATAATGATTTTAAAACTTAGTTGTATACTGATATCATCTTAGGTTTTAAAAAAAAAATGATGTCTGGTTCTCACTGTTACAGAATCTAAATTGGTTAGATGTATAACCTGGGCACTGAAATTTTAGTAACTTTCCCCAGGTGATTCAAATGTGCAGCCAAGGATGAGAACTGCTGGCCTACAAGAGCTTCCCTGAAAGTGTCCCTGGAGCAACAGTAGGAGCATCCCCAGAGAAGTTGGTAGAAATGTAGATTCTCAGGCTCTGCCTCTGATCTACTGCATCAGAGGCTCTAGCAGTGGGGCCCAACAATTGTCTAACAAGTCTGTGGGGTCATTTTGCTGTACACACATTCTAGTCTGAAGAATGACCTGGAAAATTCATCAAGATATCTTTCCTTAATCAATATTCTGAAATAGGAAAAAAGGTCCAAAGACAAAGGGGTGAAGGGAGGGGAAGGGGAAAGGAAAGAAGGGAAAGGAAAAACTATGAGAAAAGAAAAAAAAATGGAAAAAAATGTCTACGTAAATAGGGAAGGGTGGGGGGGGTGGAGGGCACACAGGTAACGGGGGAAAAAATAAGAACCAAGATACATCATGTGCAGGTACAAGCACCCAATGATAAATGTAAACGAATTGTATACCTAAAAATGTACCAATAAAAGAACTTAAGAAAAAAAATGATATATTTCCTATGGATAGCTATAATTTTAGCTATTTCTCCCATCCAAGTACTAACCAGGCCCAACCCTGCTTAGTTCCAAGATGAGACAAGATTGGGCGCCTTCAGGGTAAATTTAGCGCATATTTCTGATTGAGAATGCTAGCAATATGTTTGCTCCATGAGTCCCAAGACACTTAATTTAAAGACATTCTGTTTTGGGGTAGTGGTGAAATTTCAGAAGAAAAAGGAGAGTTTTAGGAAGGTTACCATATGATGTAGGAGATGGGGCATGGCAAAGCTGGCTGGGGAAAATGACCAGGACCTGTCAATTGCAAGATCCCAGGGCAACACAAGGACCCCCATATGTAGAACTTCTTGAGAGCTCTCAGGAGATTTGGACAATATAAAGAAGACTGGAGCCTACAGGGAGCCCTCTATTGTGACTTCTCGTAATAGCCCATGCTATGTTTCCCAGAGGCAGCACATACTTTTTATTTCTGCTTTTACCTTCTTTTTTCTCTTGTTCTGCCCAAGTTCACTATGCAGAGCTGGTTCCTCTCATGCCCATTCACCTCTTACTTTTCAAATAAATTTTGGCATCACTTTTGGCTTGTCTCATCCAATTCTTTGTTCAAGGCAAGAAGGACCTGGAATATTTTTT
The DNA here is from genome assembly GCF_053883595.1 of Heterocephalus glaber. Lineage (NCBI taxonomy): Eukaryota > Metazoa > Chordata > Mammalia > Rodentia > Bathyergidae > Heterocephalus > Heterocephalus glaber. The sequence continues at coordinate 80,526,575 of NW_028258315.1, read as the reverse complement.
ATTGGAGAGCAATTTCTAAAAGAATTACCCGCTAACACGATGACAAAATCACAAATTACCACGTTTGGTCTCCTGAGAAACCCTCAAGGGACATTCACGAAAGCCAAGTCAGAGAGCTAAGCCATGAAAACCACTGGTGTCTACTTCAGTCAGCCAACTGTAGCCACCAGCCAACCCTGTGAGGTAATAATGAAAGCCAATATTTATCTAAGTGGGCATGGATAGTATATGTCCATGTACTTACTGATAAGCTTCACTTAGAATTCCTTAATAATTTTTTAGCATATCATTCAGTATCAAAAGAAAGTTGTAATAGAATTTTTCTAACGAGAACCATTTATATGGTAGTCCTGTGATGTATAATTTTGAAAAATAGCATAACCTCTTCACACCTTCACCCCCAACCTCCACTGCTAGGGTAGCCTGTGAATCTTCTATAAGGTCTAAGCCAGTACTGCAGTACTGGCATTTGCTCTGCCAGTTCCAAAACTCAGGACAAGTCAGGCAATTTAAGTTTTCCACCTAGTAGAAGCAGGGTGGGTGAAATATGCCTATTTGCTTTACATTTCATTTGATAGGAAGAAAGAGTCAATGAAATCCTTTGGTCACCTTCTGTCCCTAATGGCCTGAAATGTCCTTCTCATGGCTATAAAAAGATAGGGAGCACTAACTTTTGATAGACCCTAAAAAAGACTCTCTCAAAACAGAGAAAGGCCTCCATCTTTAAATATAAAGAAATTATTTTCTTATGTATTGTTTCTTTGAGGTTTTAAAATCAAAATGAGGACATGGAAATCTACTTGTGAGGGTAACTAATTTATTTTAAAATATTTTTGATCTTTAGATCTGTTAGCAATGTTAGTAATGTTTATTCAGATTATTCTAAACTCTGCTAGTGAAATGTTACACTTCATGGAAAAGATGCATTTTAAAATACACAGAGCTTCTCAACTGTAGTTTTTAAAGATCAGCATGGCATCTGGAGCTAAGCCTGGCATTTTCAGTCTGGACTATAATAGTATCCTATCTTCAAGACAGATGCACAAATAGGAGGGCAGCAAGGGTGATGCCAGTCCCCAAAGGATGCCATACAGTAAGTTGATGGTGGTAAACCTCTTGTTTCTAACAGACATGCTGAACAATAGCTTTTCCTTCCCCTGTGGTTGGGCAAACCATCAAGCAGCTCTGGATGAAAACTTTTCTTTAAACATCACAATGAATAATAGATATTTTGTAGGATGTGTACATGTATCCCTTCTTCTATCTCCCTCTCTCTCCTTTGCCTTTCAAAACCAATGCTTTCAAGTACCTAGTGTGTAGGCCCTACCTGTTTGCCTCACATTTTTGTATCTTTCTCTGTAACAATAAAAGCAATGGTACGGATAAGGCAAGCCAAGCCGCCGCCTCCTCCTCCTCCTCTTCCTCCTCCTTCATCTCCTCCTCCTCCTCCTCCTCCTCCTTTTCTTCTCTTTTTCCTTTTGCTCCTTCTCCTCCTTTTTTTTTTGCTTTTTGAGACAGGGCCTTTCTATGTAGTTCAGGCTGGCCTTGAACTTGCACCAATCCTCCTGCCTCGGTCTCCCAAGTGCTGGAGTGCTGGGACTACAGACATGTGCCACCACACCCAGCTTAGGCATGGCTCTTAAGAGTCAAACAGCCAGTGATGGCGAACCTTTTGGAAATTTCAGTGATACAAATAGCCAGTGGCAGTACGTGTGCCATAGGTTCGCCACCACTAGCTTCCTTGTGAGGGACTTTAGAATCGATCTTGCTCCTAAATGGGCCAGAGATCAGCCTAAGAGCATCACTATGGTTTCCAAGATGCAGCTTCGATTTCTTTTCATCCCACTCCCTCCTCACATTCATTAAAATTCCATGCCAAACATCGCAAACTCTTTCTATCTTCTGCTTCCATGCAGTCTAGAATCTCCTGCCAACTTCTATAGCAAGGTCAGATTTTTTTCCCCATGTTCCAAACTAATCCTGAAGTCTGCTGGCACTGAACAAAGATCTAAATCCTGCAAATAACTCTATCTACCTCTAAATCTACAGTACATCTGGCTTCATCCACTCTTATCTTCCTGTTATCTTTCACTCCACATTTCTGCACCTCTGTGTGAGTTTGCTCCTCCTTCTGGATTTTGGGTCCATGATCCACCTGTCTTCAATTAGTTCCTGTGTCAATGAATCTTTACTGGCAAGTGGCCTGGATTAAGAAATTCCTATAAAGGTGACTGGATCATGAGGGCATTAACCTCATCAGAGAGTTCACACTTGAATGACCTATAGAAGGAAGGGCCTTGCTGAAGAAAGTGAGTCACCGGGACATGACCTTGAAGACTGGTCAAAGTCCCTGGCCACTTCCCCCTGAGCTCTTCACCTGCTCTGCTTCCTATATGCCATGACATGAGCAATTTTCCTCCACCATGTTCTTTTGTCATCTTGATTCTTAGGGCCATCCAACTGTGAATTGAGAGCTTGGAAACTGTAAGCCAGAATAAACTTTTCCTCTTTTAAATTGTGGATATCAGGTATCTGTCTCAACAATGGGAGAGCTGACCATTGCTGTCTAGTCTCTCCTTTTCATCCATCTAGCTATGTGCTGCCTTCTTGTCTATATGTGTCACAGTTTAACCTACTCAGGTTAGGATCCAGGTTGCTTCTTCAATGTTAAATGAGGTGAAAGGGCCTACCCAACCAGGATAGCAGCATGTTCTTTCCCAGCTCAAAGTTACGAACATAAGTTTACGTGAAGACACAGAGTCAAGGCCTATATGAAACTATCATAAGACATAGTCACTTTAAAAAATATAAATACATTCATTTAGGAAAACCATTTTACTTATCTTTGTTAAAACCAAAGTTTAAAACACCTGAATTTGTAACAATAAACAAGCAATATAAACCCTATCACTTTCTGAGGGTCTGTTGTAGGTCTGTTTCTATATCTATATGTCTGATTAATTCTTAACATGGCACAATAAATTATATATTTTTGCCACTTCATAAATGAAGAAATTCAGCCTCAGTTGGTCAGAGGAGCTTGTCCAACTCCCCCAGTTAGTTCCTGGCAGATAAAGGGTTTAACTTTTCAAAACTGGGCTCATATATTACTTTCACAATGAGGCCCACTCCAGCAGGCTCGCCTACTACTCTAGGGCTTTGCCAGATCTCTCTTTAATTATATTTCTCACCCAGAACACTTACTATATTTAAACATGCTATATACTTTAGGTTTGTTGTTTAGTATATCTTCTTTAAAAAATGTAAATTCTTCTAGGGCAAGAGTCTTCTTTTTTTGGTTTGTTTTTGTTTTTTCTTTTTCTGCTACTGTCTAGAACCAGGCCAGGAACATGGCTGAGCTCAGTATCTATGCAAGGAAACTACTAATACAATGCCTAAACATCTTCACTGCCTACGCTCTGAATGATTGTTCTACAATGCCTCTTTTCTGAGTGCAGAAATAGAAATCCTATTTCATTCCATGCTGAGCCACTCTCTTTGACAAAGATTAAGGAAGGGTGAGCAGGGGGTCTTTTCCCACTATTCTGGCCTCATTGGTAGCAAAATTATATTTATATGTATTCAAATGGACCTTACTCCTTGAAGTATAAGGATTTATAAGCAGTGAAAAATTTTAAAACAATAAAACCCTAAAAACTAAAATTACTCATTAAGGGATATTTCTTTAAATATTGGTTTCTAGTCATTGGCTGAAAGGCCTTTATTCAAGCTATTTTTAAGATTAACAAGAGGCAACACTTATAACCTACAGTGAAAATGGATTATCTTCCCACTCCACTGTCTTTGAAGATAAAACCATCATTTCCAAGGCAATCGAAGGCAGTGTGACTCAAGGACTCTGGCAATCTTGTGAACTCTGAGGAACTCCAGCAGGACTGAAGCCTCTCTTTCCCCTAAAAGGTACTTTAAAGTAGTGGTCATGGACTCACCAACACCCTACAGAGCCAACTTTCTATAATCGCTCAAAATCTATCATGAATCAGGTTACTGACTAGATGAAAAATCTGAGTCAAAAAGAGAATGAGGGAGGCTTAGAAGAATAGCAACAACCCCGGGCCCTGAAGAAGCAGCACCTCAATTAGTCCAGATGACTCCACTCACCATACCTGTCAGAAGCTAGACCCTGCAATACTGACTCAGCTATTGAACAGGGAAGGGAGACTAAGATCTCCTTGCAGCTAGAGAGGATTAATTGTATATCCAACTGGGAGTAAATCAGCCTCTGATTTTGTGTGAAATTCCCCTCAGAGCCACTGAGATCCAAGAAAGGCAAGCCTGAGTCCTCTGACCACAATGCACAGTCTTCATTACTTTGTTTGTTCATTCTTCATTCACTAATCTTTTACTGACTACAGTGCTTCCTGCCAGACAACAAAATGCTACCACTAACCCTAAGAATGTTGTATTGTGCATACTACACACAAGATCTCACTGAAGAACAACACTATAAATCAGCTGACACAAATATTAAGGGCTTTGGCCAGATTCATTCAGCTAAAAGATAGAAGAGGTAGGACAGAAACCTGACTATAGAACAAAGAATTCAGTGTGTTTCTCAGCATTGCAGCAGGGATGACACTACCTGAAGAGGCCTGCAGCCTGAAAACAGATTGAGCCCTAACCACAAGTATCTGTCTTAGGACCTGAGAGTTCTTGAAAGGGAACTGGTGATGCCCAACAGGCCTTCCCACACTAGCTGAGCAAAAGAACAACCTGAGAACCTTTTACACATTATTTCATAGTCATTTTGAACCAATACATTCATTTTCCATTCCACATATAGTTTTGAGTATCTACTAGCTATCACATACTATTTAATGCCTGTGATAGAACAGTAAACAAGAGACCTAAACCCTTGACTTAAAAGAGCATTCTATCCGCACAAAAATATTGTAAAATTTCTAAGTTTTCTTCCCAAACCTAGTGACTGCTACCAAGTTCTTGCATTTATTTGGAAATGTACTTGGTTATATCAGTATGACTATCAAAGAGCTTTCTTAAGTTTTACTCTCAGAAGGATGCACTTTTTGCCCTCTGAGGCCTGCTTTCTTTACTTGTTATTGCATTCTAGAAATTTTTCTATGTAGTGACATACAGATCTGCTTTTTTATTTTTATAGCTGTATAGCATCCCAACATTTTGAATGCACCATAATCATATTGGATGCTTCTCCCACTGTTGTTCATTTTTGTTGTTTTAAAAACCAATGTTGCACTTAACATACTTAATGATATATAAATGAGAGGCCTTTTGGGAATAAACTATATTTCTTGAAAATACTGTTAGAGTAATGAGTACTAAATTTAAATATGTATATGGATATAAAAATTATATGGACATATCCATATATATTATATAAATGGATATAAGATATAATATTATGGTGCTTTGTGTGTAGTTTGCAAAAATTTTTTCCATATACACAACTGTGTATAAGAATGGCCCATTTGGCCAGGGATTTAGCTCAGTGGTTCTGCCATGCAAGGTTCTGAGTTCAATCCCCAGAAGTACCAAAAAAAAAAAAAAAAGAATGGCCCATTCAGGCAAAAATCTTAAAAATTTGTTCAACTTTTTTTTTTTTTTAGTTCTTTTATTGGTACATTTTAGGTATACAATTCATTTACATTGATCATTGGGTGTTTGTACCTGGACATGATATATCTTGGTTCTTATTTTTTTCCCCATTACCTGTGCACCCTTCACCCCCTCCACCCTTCCCTATTTACATAGATTTCATTTCCTTTTTTTTTTTCTTTTCTCATGGTTTTCCTTTCCCTCTCCCCTCCCTTCACTCCTTCATCTTTGGACCTTTTTTCCTATTTCAAATTATCAATTATTCATTTTAATCATTTTAAACCTTGTTTACACTATCAGCTTCTCACACTAGTGAAACTATTCGATATTTACACGTGTGTCCTATTTATTTCCCTTAAGAGTATGGCCTCGATATGCATCCATTTCGCTATAAATGACTCTAGTTTTTCATTCTTTATGGCTGAATAGTACTCCATTTTATTAAAAAACCACATATTCTTTATCCAGTTTCCAGTTGATGGGCACTTGGGCTGCTTCCAAGCTTTAGCTATTACAAACTGTGCCGCTATGAACATGGCTGCACATATATCAGTGTGGTATGATTCTTTTAATTCTTTTGGGAAGACACCCAGCAGGGGAATAGCTGGGTCAGATGGGGCCTCTAGTCCTAGTTCTTTGAGGTATCTCCATACTGATTTCCACAGTGGTTGCACCAGTCTATACTCCCACCAACAATGGAGAAGGGTTCCTCTTTCCCCACAGCCCCGCCAGCATTTGTTATTGGTTGATTTCTTGATAGCAGCCATTCTTTGTGGAGTGAGGTGGAATCTCAGCGTTGTTTTCATCTGCATCTCTCGAATGACCAGTGATGTTGAACATTTTTTCATATATTTATTTGCTGCTTTTACTTCTTTGTCTAAGAAATGTCTGTTCATTTCGGATGCCCATTTTTGAATTGGGTCTTTGAATTTGGGGGGTCTGATTTTTTTCAATTCTTTATATATTCTAGATAGTAGTCCTTTGTCTGAGGTACTTTTTAAAATATACCAACCACTAATGGAAAGATTATACATATCTCATTATTTAGATGTATATTTTATTAACTACGAGTAAAGCTAAGGGTAATTATGAGTGAAGTTAGGTGTATTTTCATTGATAATATTTCTTTATATGTAACTTGGTTATCCATTTTCTTTCTTTTGATTAATTTAAGATTTAGGGCAGTTTGGGATTAATAGAAATATTGAACAGCAGAGTACAGAGATTTTCCATATATCACTGGATCCTGCACATACATATCCCCCTATTGTCAACATCCTCCATTAATGATACATTTGTTATAAATTCTGTGCATATATAGGTATTTCACAACAACCAGAGTCCGTAATTTACATTATAGCTCACTCTTGGTGTTATGTATTCTATGGGTTTGGACCAATGTGTAACAGGATGTATTCACCACAGCAGCACCACTCAGATTTGTTCCGCTGACTTAAATTTGTCTGTGCTCTGCCTGCTCATCCCTTCTTCCCTCCAGCTCTTCAAAACCAGTAATTTTTGCTCTCTCCACAGTTTTTCTTTTTACAGAATGTTATGTAGTTGAAATCATAGAGTGGGTAGTCTTTGCATATTGCCCTCCCTTACTTAGTAATAAGTACTTATGGTTCTTCCATGTCTCTTTGCGGCTTGATAATTCATTTCTTTTTAGTGCAACTAATATGACAGTCTCTGGAGGTGTCGTAATTTTTTCAATCACTTACCGAAGTACATCCTGGATGGTCCCAAGGTTTGGCAATTATGAATAATGCTGCTATAAACATCCACGTGGCCATAAGTTTTCAGATCCTTTGGGTAGATACCAAGGAGTCTAACTTCTGCATCACATGGTAATAGCAAGTTTAGCTTTGTCATAAACAGCCACACTGTCTTTCACAATGCCTGTACAATTTTCTATCCCCAAAGGCAATAAATGAGAGATTCCCATCTCAGCTAGCATCTGGGGTTGTCAGTGTTCTGGATTTTTTTTTCTTTTCTGATAGATGTGTAGTAGGATCTCTTTGTTGCTTTAATTTGAATCCCCTGATGACATATGATATGGAGTATCTTTTAATTTTATTTTCTGTCTTTACATATTCTTTGGGTAGATGTCTGCAAGGTCTTTGGTCTATTTTTAAATGAGGTTGTTTTATTATTCTTGAGTTTGAAGAGTTCTTTTGGATAAGAATGTTTCTTTAGATATGTCTTTTGAAAATACAGGTATTTTCTCCCAGTTGGGACATAACTTCTCGACCTCTTGATGGTGTCTTTTCCAGAGCAGAAATTTTTAATTTAAATAAAGTTTAGATTATCAATTCTTTCATAAATTATGCCTTTAGTGTTGCATTTTAACATGTTTAAGGATTTTGAAAACTTTTAATAGATTTTCTATGTTATCATCTAGTTTTATAGTTATGCATTTTAATTTAGTCTGTGATTCATTTCTCTGTCCATTTTTATGAAAGTTTTAAGGTCTGTACCTAGACTTTTTCTCTTTCTTTCTTTCTTTCTTTCTTTCTTTTCTTTCTTTTTTCTTTTTGCTTGTGAATGTCCAGTTTTTCCAGAATAATTTTTTGAAAATACTATCTTTTCTCCATTGTATTGCTGCTGTTTCTTTGTCAAAATTCACTTGACAAGCCAGGTGTGGTGGTGCACACTTATAATCTCAGCCTCCCAGGAGGCTGATGCAAGAGGACTTCTGTGAGTTCAAGGCCAGCCTGGGCTACATAGTGAGTTCTAGGACAACCTGAATTACATAGTGAGACCCTGTCTCAAAAACCAAAAAAAAGAAAAAGAAAAAAGTCAGTTGACAATATGTCTGTAAGTCTGTTTCTGGATTCTCCGCCTTGAAGTGTGGTGGGGTCAATCCTCCAGATTTGTTCTTTTCCTTCAATATTTTCTTGGCTATTCCAGGTTTTTTGTTCTTAATGAAATTTTAGACTAAGTTTGTCAATATTTGTATCCTTCATCAATTCTTAGTTGTCTTCCCTTATTAATTCTTATAAGCTCCTTATTAAAGTATTTAGCCATTTATCTGAGATTAGAATTATACATGTTGTTCTAATTTTATCTTTTGTTTTTTTACTTTCTGGATTTTTTTCCCCAGTGTAAAGTACAAAATTTATTTCAATAAATTAATTATCTCTCCCTTTTTATAGCACTGGGTTTGTGTACTGATTAAAAGGGCCTTTTCTACTACAAGTGTAAAAATTTTCTCACTCTGAATTTCATCCATATATTTACAAGCTTAATTTTTATCTTTCAATCTTTGTTCAAACTGCAATTTACTTTGGTATTAGAAGTGGAATAAGAATCCACTTTATTTATTTATCTAAATGTTTACCCAGCTGTTGCCAAACAATTTGTTTCTACTTTTACCAATGAGCTGAAATATAATTTTTATTAGCCTTAATATCTAGTTTCAAAAATATCAATATTTACCTCTTGAAATTCTGAGCTAGTTTTATTACCTGTCTATTATTCTGGACCAAATTATTATAGCATTATAATATGTTTTAGGGTAAGTTTCCCCTGAAGGAATACTCCTTTCTCATAACTTCCTAGAGTATTCAATTTATGTTTAAGATAATTTGTAGTATCTTTTAACTAGTTCAAAGTCAAATCCTGTCAGTATTTTAAGTGCAACTGTGTTGCATGTATAGGATAATCTGTGGACAGCTGACAATCTTGTGATGTTAAATTTGGGGGAAGTTTTCAAAAATACTGATTCCTGGGCTATATCAACAGAAACTAGGGAACAGGAAAACTAGAACTTACACAACACTCCAGGATCTTGCTCAAATGGGTCTAGGAAATATTACATATGAAAATTCAGAGGAAAGAATATTTACTCCTTATATAAAGAATTAGATGAGCTTTCTTTAAAAATGTGCATTGCAGCAGTTCCTGTTGAAGAATTTGTGAAATGTCTATGTTTGGTTTTTTTGGTACTGGGGATCGAACTCAGGTTGGAGGCGAAACCACTGAGCTAAATCCCTAGCCCTAAATGTTTATGTTTTCATATAAAATACTGAAAGGCAGAGGAGACTAAAAGTGAAGAAAATGATTGCTTGGAATTTTGGAGACCGGGGAAAAAGAAACTATAGCTTGTATAATCACATGAAACAAAGACTCAGAAAGTTGAGAAATGGAGTAGTACTTCCCACTGTAAAGTTGCAAGTTAGGATAACAGAAGAGAAATTAAAAATAATTTACAAAACTGCCACTTAAATTGGGGCTATGTGTGGACTGTACTGGTCTCCTAGACAGGAAATGTGTGGAGCCCATATATCAGGAAATAAGCACTATTAGATGTATTGAGTACATGTGCATATTATAGCGGGGATATCATGTCTGTAGCTACACCTTGGGATAGCAAAATGTTGCTTGAATTTGAAGCATAAGAGAAACAAATCAGGAAACTCATTAGGGACAATTACAGGAGTCCACACTAGAGAGAAATGATGTGCACTGCTGACAGAAATAGAATGAGAGAGACTTGATTGTGTCCAAGGAACTTGTGTGGGCTGCAATGATTTATTGCTCCAACAAGTTATACCCTTCCATTCCCACAGCTACAGTAGGATCAGATAATTTTAGGGCTGGAAAGGATTTTTTAATTCATTAGACCTTGTGAAGTATAGACATTCACCCACATTCAAATCTAGTGCAAATCTGGCAGACTGGAGCCCTAAGTCCAAGAAGCAAAGATTCAACTCTTTGCTCCTTCACTTTCTGTATAATGATAGGGAAGTGTCATTTCCTCATCTACAAAATGAAAAGAGCAATATTCATCTAAATTCATTGTGAAGAAAAAAATGAGACATGCATATCTCATAATTCTAGGAGAATAAATGGTAGAGAAAAGGAGTCGACTGACTTGAATTTTACACAGCTCCAGCTAAACACTCAACACTGACTGTTTGGGTTGGACAATTTGATCTCTTAATCTTTTTTTTTCTCACCTTAAATAGAAGGTGAACATAAGGTAACATCATTCTGTCAGACATCCAATGAGATTCCAAACTGTCATCAGTGAGATTTTTCTATTGTATGCTATATGAGCCTTGTGGAATCAGTAGTATAGGGGAGAACTGGACGGCTGAGTGACAGAAGGGATGTAAATTAGGACAATAGACTGTGATTTCTGCATATCATTCCTAATTAGCATGTCATTGAGTATAGTGATTTAGTGACCTCCTTCACTTAATTGTCTTTCCCATGTCACCAGTAGGATGGCTAGGCATGGTCCAAAGAGATAGCAGGTAATACTGGACATTTCTGCAACAGAAAAACTGACTAACTGCCCCTCCATCTTCATAATATGTACGGCAAGGTAGGGCTTTTAGCACTGTTCATACCTTACTGGAGGTGGCTGTAATTGTCCTTAAGATTGAAACCAAGTATCAAGAAAGTGAGCACTCTCACCTTACATAAGTGTCTCCTACTACTGATATTACCCCGAAGTGGCTCAAGAATACTGGACAGAAAACACCAAGAGGTAGTGTAAACATTTTGGTACATAAAGTACCTACTGAGAAAGTCATGGTTTCAATCAGGTACATGTCATTTTCTTTCTTTCTTTCTTTCTTTTTTTTTGGTACCGCGGATTGAACTTGGGTCCTTGTGCTTGAGAGGCAGGCAGTGGAACCACTGAGCTAAATCCCTGGAACAACTGTCATTTTCAATCTACTTGATCTTAGGCAGGTAACTTAACCTTATAATCTTCCCTTTTCTGTAGAAATAATGACATCTAGTTCATTAAAACAACAGCATTGCTTTAAGGAGTAGATGAGTTTATATTTATAAAGATCTAGACAGTTCAAGAAAAGATGACCATAATCACTGCTTGGAGATGTTGTTAAATGTGACATTTTCCTTTTTACTATAGAGACATTTTATAGACATTAGATATTATTTCTGACCTTAATGTATACTAAATGAAGATGTTAAAAAGTAGAACATAGCATTAGAAGTAGAAGAATAAAACCTGAAATATGAAATGATGTAAATATGTTTGAACCTTTTTAAACCCACTGCCTCCAAAAAAGTGAAACTTTCAACCATATTTGTGATTGTTTGGCTTTAAATTTAATTGACTTAAAAGATTTAGAGATGTGTCTTCTAATTTTGAAGATGGAAGGAAATATTTCACTTACAAGGGACATTTTTTTCCCACAATATTTATCCCCATTCTTAAAGCATAATATATCTTTCACTTTTATGGCACCACTGCTTTTTGTGAATATAAAAATTAACATCCAGATGTAATTAACACAATAGAAGTGAAATAAAGAAACAGAATGAAGAGCAAGCAAGGACAAAATTGTATGAAGACTATGTTGTTCTACGTTGAATATTCACTAAGAGGTCTTTGAGATAGTTTTCAAATAAATGATTTACCAATTTAAAGCAGTTATTCTATGTTAAATGGGAGAAATAGATGTAGAAATTGATCAATAAAAATTTTTCATAAGACATTTGGCACTATCCACGAGAATTAAATATGCCTAGCATCAGCAATTCTAAGAATTCACCCTGTCAATATTAGTATCCATGTGCACAAAGAATTTTGTATGCACAATGATAATCGAGGTTTTTATTAGTAATAAATGGAAAGAGCTTTGTTTCTTTTAAGGGAGACAGAAGAGTCACAATTATAGCCCTGAGTTAGACTACCATGCATCCATAAAATAAAAAGAGTGAGGAACATCAATATTAGATAACCAATATAATATATATAAACAGTATGCTTCCTTTCTATGTAAAAACCAGTGAGAGGTGTAAATATTCTACAGAATTTAGTCTTGCAAATACAAGAAAAGGCGCAGGAGCAAGGGGGACTGACTTAGTTGTCACTAGTGAGACTCTATATATTCAATTAAAAATTACAGATAGATTGTATCACCTATTTAAAAATATTCTATTGAGGGTATAGAAAGAGTTTTTGGTCTCTCTCAGTGTTTGGTGCTCCAAGGGTCTAAAAGAAGTTTCAATTATTATCTGATAGGAAAATATCACTCCAGTACACTCCATGTGTGGCTGGTACATTGCTGATGTGCCTAGGAAGAACAAAGGGAAAGAGAAATCTGTTGCTCCACTTGGAAGAGCACAGTCCTTATATCAGGCAAAAACTCACAAGTAAAGGTCGTAACACTTATTAGTACATAGTGAGTTGATAAAAGAAACTGGTAAATACTGTGTGTAGCATTATAAGTCACAGATGGAAGAAGGGTTAGTGTTGCATGTTCCCTGAGTAAGATTTCCGTCTCTTGCTCTTATGTAGACTTCCTGAAAGGAAACTGGGATCTTGCCTCGATCTCAGCCTCAGGCCCCTCCAACAGCACATGGCTGCCTTGGTTAGCAAACTGAAAGGAGTTGTTTGTACCTTTGTTCACTTGTGCCTGTTGCCTTCAGAAACTGCTGCATTTGAATAGTGAGACTGTGCTCCCAGGCTTTGCTTTTCTGAAGCTAGGATTTACTCAAGGTCAACCAAACAGTGTGGAGGGGAGGCCTAGGCTATGAAGGCAGACATGAGTGTGATCTAGCTTGGCCACTCCATTTAATGTCATCATCGTTTGAACTCTCTGTACTTAGTTTCCTCAGTTTTAAAACAGGAATACCAATAATATTTCATCACAGGGCTGTTGTGAGGACTAGTGAACTGACACCTGAAAAACTGGCTGGTACAGACTCAACACTCACTAAAACTTAGCTATGCTTAGTCACATTCTAGTCACACTTCAACTAGTAGGATGAATTGCCAATTCATTCGATTTACTGATTTGGAAACTGAGACAAGGCAATTTATCCAGCTCACCCACTAGACCAACTCAGGCTTTAATGTTTAGTTGGTGTGTTGCTTATAGCTACATATGTACATTTAATAATCACTTAGCCTCTTTGGGCCAGGGATTTAGCTCAGTGGTTTCGCTGCCTGCTGCACAAGCACAAGGACCCGAGTTTGATCCCTGGTACCAAAAAAAAAAATCACATAGCCTCTATTTTCCTGTCTATGAAATGTACACTTTAGTCTTTTATATATTTAAATGCCCTTTCTGAATAGTACAGACTATAACTATGGGAAGCAGAAATGGGAGCAGACACCGGAATCTCCCAGTTTTGCTTCTAAAATGGTTAGCAGTGCAAGTGTGATTATGCTAGGTCTTTTCTGCGATCACACTTTTATGTCCCAGGAAAGGAAGAGTAGCTTCCACCTTGATGTTAATTTGTTGTCTTGTCAAAAACACTAGTTGGCAGCAGATCAGCCCAGCCTATGCTATGCAGTAGTTTGCTGCTATAGTAGCCCCACTTATTAATCATAGTAGAAAGAACAAAAATACTCTTTGCATCTCACACAACAATCACATATATGGCAGGCTAAATGATCTGCAAAGCAACCGGCATTTGACAGGTGGTGAGAGTTGGCTTTCCTAGGTAAGCACTGGTAAAGCTAGCTTCATTCACTCAACACCAGCTAATTGAGCAAGAGAAAGTAGAACCTTGTTCTTTATTGAAAAGAAGCGGGGGGGGGGGGGAGGTGGGGAGAGATCTCCATTGTTTGGCATCACACTCAATAACCCTTAATGAATTGAATATGTTTGTGCCCATCTCTGTTCTAGGGAGTGCATGAGTTAAAAGTCCCACCTTTTTCCTCTCTGTGAGCCTCTTCAGCAGAAGCTGCAATGGAGGTGCCACCTTGTCCAGTGTGTAGTTTTAAGGATACTGATTATCAGCACTATGACGGGTCAGGAGATGGAAGGCATAGTCATTAGCTGCAGCCACCCTCATCAGTTGTTACAGAGCTCAAAGAAACACTCATGGATAAAAAAGGTCCTCAGGAACAGGGAGAACCAGTTCAGAATGTTCCAAGATGATGAAGTTTTAGCCAGACATTTATTTCCCTAAACACCAAACAAAAGACATTAGTGTTGATATTTGGGCTGGGCAAGCTGTGCACTGACCCAAAAATGACTTCACTCTTGCTTGCCTATCATGATACAGGATATGACACAGGACATGAAATATAAAAATATTGTATCTCCCAACGTGTTAGATGCCTGATATGCTGAGCTCGTGTTCTCTAAAAATTGAAGAATGAATTCTAGGAACAATGGCGGTTAAGAGTAGGAAGGTATTTATTGGTAGGATAGCTCCTGAGGGGGACGAGGGGTCCCAAATGGGCAGCCAGGGGCCCTGCTTTACAGGGGAGCTTCATAGAGGAAACCCATGTGGGTGCAATGTGGGTTACAGCTATGATCACCCAATAAGGTTACAAGTATAGTCACTCGGTAATAGTTGTTCAATTGGGAAACAAGTCACATAACAAGTGTGGATGGAAAGAATAAAGACTTCTAGGAAATGATGGGCTCAGAGGTCTTTGGTCACCCACTGAGGTGACTGATGTCTATCTAGACTTCATGAGGCCTGGTGTTTGTCCTTTGAGGAAGTATACAGGCTTGGTCATTTTGTCATCTTGAGGCCTGGTCTCTAACAGATGTGTCTCTGGCCACAGTTGTGAAATGTTTTACCTTTGTCCTGACTCTCTCAAGGGCCTCGCCCTATCTGACTGCCTATAATATGTTTATCTAACTTAGCTTTCTAGAATACTATTATTCAAAGTGAAGTACATCATTTCTTAGTTGCCCTTTCTGTACTGAGATGATGTAGTGAAGATAATCCATGGCCACCAGCACTTGATTTGGGGGGTGCTTCTTCTTTGCAGTAATGAAGAGCCGTGCTGGATCAGTTCTATGAATAAATGATCATAGCTATTCCCAACATTTATTGACAGTGTTTCTGAGGCTTTACATATGCTGCCTAATTTAATTCATTTATTGTTCCTCTTTCACAGATTAAGGAATATGAGGATCAAAGAGATCAAGTTAACCAAGTTTTCCCCACTCTTCAGTGTTACAGTTATGATTCACATTCAGGCTATGGGAACTAAAGTGACCAATCCACCACAGTCTGCAAAAACCTTTGTTTTAGCACTGAAAGTGCCATGTCTTAGGGACCTGGTCAATCCCAGGCCAAATGGGATGGTGAGTTATGCTAATGGGAATTTAAAATGGGCCACTCAGTTGGGGAGTTAGACCTGACCACTCACATTTGCAGAAAGCAAGAGCTTAACAAAAAGATTTCTAAAGCATTACTACTTAAGAGTGGGTAGGCCAGAAGATTAATGGGTAGACCATGAGCTTCAATACCATATGTGGGCAGATCAGGAAGGCAGAATTCTGGGCCACACCACCTCAGACTCACTGAATTAGGATTTGTATCTTATTACCATCCTTGAGTGATTTGCAGGAACATTAAATTCCAGGAAGCATAGTTCTAAAGTCCTTTCCAGAACTATAACACTGTGATACTGAATCAACTAGTATACAGAAGTAGACTCTTTTGGGTCAACCAACTCTATAGAACATCCCAAGTGAAAAGGACAGGTCTCCATCCCTTAGGTATTTTCACTCTGGAAACCAGGTCTGGGCAGCACAAGGTGTTTTGTAAATAGGCCTAGACTTCATAGCATAGGGCAGATTTCCGCAAGAGAAAGCAGTGTGTTTTGGGGGAAAGAATGGAGCTTTTGAACTCAGATTGATATGGGTTGGAGTCCTCACCCTGCCAACTGCTGCCTGAGTGATCTGGGACAAGCTAGAAACTTGGGCCTCAAGATGCATTCTATGAAATGGTTCAAATTATGCATTTCAGTGGTTCTCAATTCTAGATGTCCTGCAGAATCAACCAAGGGTTTTAAAACAAAGTACAGATGCCTGGCTCTACCATCAGAGAGTCAGATTTTACTGGACTTCATGAGGTTTTGATAATAGTTTATTTCCATCCTTCCCCAGATGATACTTTTGTACACTCAGGGTTTAGATGCTCTGACTTTCCTTCCTTTAAAGGATGATGGTGAGGTGTCAATGAAAGAGCTGGTAGCAGCCCCTAGTACAAAGCAGCATTCAGCCCATACTAAGTATCTTCCTTGCATGAGCAGGGGCCATATCACCTGTTGGCATGAGGATAATTCACACAGACGACCCAAGAATTCTCTAAGGAAAACAAGAGGTCCATGAAGCTCTTGAGGTCATTAAAATATTCTTACCCAAAAATAGATTTTACCAATAACAAAAATCAGGCAACAGTGCTAAAAGACAAGTAATTTACTAAAAGGTTATTATGTAGGATCCTGCATAACTTTTTTTTTCTTTTTGGGTACCGGGGATTGAACTCGGGTCCTTGCGCTTGTGCGGTAGGCAGCGAAATCACTGAGCTAAATTCCCGGCCCCTGCATAACTTTTTTAAAGGAAACATTTTTTAAGCAATCTGCCTTCTCCTGTGCCTTTTTTTAACTGATAAATCTTCCTTAGGGCATGATTCTGAAGACTCCTTGTAGACCTTTAAGTTATAGCTCACCTTTCCTCAGGGCAGCTAATTAAAACACCTGGTGGTAAACAGAGCCTTCCATATTGTGCACTGCAAGGGAAATGCTTCACAGCAGTTAACACAGCCCTGCTTCAAAACAAGGGTGCCATAAGTCAAGAACTATCACAGGGCTGTACTACTGGACTTTGAGAGAGATTCTACTAATTCCATACAACAGAGCAGAATGTTTTGCCTTTTTGTTTTTTTGATAGTAGGTCTACTCAGCCAAAGAAATCTGTCTTTAGAAGGCCAGCAACACATGGAGGAATAGATAAAAATCAATAGAAAATCCCTCTTCCCTTCTTAAGCAACTATTAATAAACTCTCACAGCTTTCAGTGCTTCTACCTCCATCAGAGTGCTGGAGAGGAAGGAACACATGGCACGGAATCTCAGGGTCCCCTCCCTGCTTTGTTTCTCTTCCTTACCTACCCTTCTGCAATTTCTCTTTGTTATAGAATAATGGCAAAGAACAGATTACATGACCTGTAGGGTACATTTAAACCCACAATATCAAAGACTATTTGAGGAAGTAACTAAATCCTTGCTTCCCCAGTGTACTCAGAAATCTCTGCATGAATGCTAAACTGTGCAGCTGGATATTTATTTCCAAGTTGTTGTCATGTTCCAAACTCCCGTCTTCTCTTTCTAATTTACTTGTTTTTCACATCCTCATTACAAAGCTCATTTATATAGTTCTTTGCAGACTATTCAAGTCTCAATGAAGTTCACAGTCAGACAGACTCCTTAAACCATTGGATAAAGGAAAAAAACTGATAGAGAGAGCGATTTTCTAATTTGTCTAAAATAACCCTCCCAGGTAGGGGAAAGGAAAGAAGGGAATGGAATATGAGAAAATGAAAAAATGGAAACAAAGTCTTTGTAAATAGGGAGGGATGGAGGGGTTGAAGGGAGGGCAGGGGAAGGGGGAAGAGAGATTATGTAAAGGTGCAAATTTCCAATGATGAATGTCATTATACTGTATAGCTAAAGTGTACCAATAGAATAAAATTTAAAAAAAATAACCCTCCAAGAAAGTAACAAGGTAGATACTTCAGCTGCCAGGAGTTTCCAGAAGCTCTTCAGTCATACTGCCTTTCCTCTTACTGGTATCTTCCTCAAACTCTAATGGACACTTGAGATGCCTTTGCAGAAAGCTCTCCCAGTTTTACAGTTCTACTGCTGTCACTAAGGTCTCCCTTCAGGTCCTTGGCCTATTTTCTCTGACATTACGTCTTGCCCTGTGGTGGCTAACACGAAGGATGCACTTCCCAGGCTGCCTTGTCAGTCATCCTCTTGCTCTCTTTCATCAAGGTGAGGAAGAAACAATGGACTGGAGTATGAGGGACATGGAGAAGCTGAACTATTTCTGCCTCTCTATGAGCCTATGGCTAGGGCTCCCCCATGCTTCAATTTATCAGGCCTGTAATGGGCCTGGGAGTTGGCCTTCTCTCTTATCTCTTCTCTCACACCTACCTGATTCTTGCTACTGCTAGTCTTTGGACTGCCGCACCATCCCTCATGTACTGTCTCATCTCTTCCATCACCTCTGTGGTAAATTACCTGCATTAAAGTCCTTATACACGAGTTAATTAGCATGGCTCCTATTTTCCACTTTGACCTTAGCAAACAAAATTAATTTTTCAATTATTATATATTGTATATTGGTTGGATAAAAGCAAGAGAAAAAAATTACATTTAATAGACTACTCACTTCGTATGTTCTAGTGCTAGGCATTTTTATGTCCATTGTATATGTAGCCCCCAAAATACAACTGTGAGAAATATTGCTGTTATTCTTTTATAAAGAAAAAAATATTAAAAATGTGAGGTGGGGGCTGAGGATTTAGCTCAGTGGTTCCACCGCCTGCCTTGCAAGCACAAGGACCCAAGTTCGATCCCCAGTACCAAGAAAAGAAAACCAAACAAACAAAACACTGTGAGGTGACTTGTCCAAGGAGACAGTACTGGCAAGTGGAACAGCTGAGATTTTAAAGTAGGATCTTTTTTCCACTTTTGGTATCATGGCATAAAGATCAGGCTGGAATACACTTTAAACAATAGTGGAGAGGTGGTCATTGTAAATATGAGAGATATTGTAGCATAAGTGACCTGTAATCTTTTACAAGCATTGAGTTAAATGGTGAGAAAGCAGAAATAGAAACCATGAAATTGAAATAAGCTATAATACCTGATGCTGTTTTGGAGAAGCCTGGACAGCAGAGAAAGCCTGGATCCTGCCTGAAGCTAAATGTCCCAGTCACCTCAAGCCGCTGGAACACGACACCATAGGGCATCTTTAAGGGTGGCTTAAACAACAGACACTTACTTGTCGCAGTTCTGGAGGCTTGGAAGTCTAAGATGAAGGGGCAGCCTGGGCTGGTTTGGGGGAAGGCTCCTCTTGGCTTGCAGATAGCCACCTTTTGACTTCAGACTCACATAACAGAGACAGGAAACTCTAGTGAGTCTTCCTCTTCCTAGACGTGCATTAATCCCACCCGGGGTGCTCTAGCCTCATGACTTTTATCAAATCCTAACTACTACCCAAAGGTGCCCCCTCCTAATAACATCATATGAAGGATTAGGGGTTCCACAAATAAACTGGTTCAACCTATAAATTTGGGAAGAGCACAAACATTCAGTCTATAAAATTGATTCATGCCTGCAAGGTAGTATTTGAGTTCTCTATTATTTGATTAAAAAAAAGATAATGCAGAATTTTAAAAAATGTGAATCATTTGCAGACATCTGTTATCAATTGTGAGTCTACTAAGTCAAAATACAAACATCTTATGTCCTACCATTTGTATTCGTTTCCTTGACTATTAGCTAGAATATTTTTTCTAGCATTACTAGTTATAAATAACTTCCATTCATAAAAATATCCCTGGAATCCTTATGCTCTGAAATAAGAGCACTGAAGATAGTCTCCAAAGTAACAAATGAAGAATATTCTGCACCTATCATTTACGTTTGTGTGACCTTGAGAAAGTTATTTCAATCATGCAAGGCTCAAATACCTCATCTAAAAATAGGAATAATTATATTTTGTCTCTTTATTCCAATGGGTTATTTTGAGCATTAAAAAAGCATAATGTTGGCCAGGGATTTTGCCCAGTGGTTCTGCCGCTTGCCTCGCAAGTGCAAGGTCCCAAGTTCAATCCCCAGTACCAAAAAAACCCATAACGTTTACACATTTTGAAAAATACAAATGTCTATACACATTTGAGAAATTGTTTTTATGAAAATATGTTTATATCATTGCATTTTTATCCTCAAAGCAATCTGCCACAAGTACTTTCTCTTATCAAGAAAATGCATAAATATGAGAAACAAATATGAAAAACAAGTTTTCAAAAGTCTTCCAAACAGTAATAAAAACTAAATCCATTTGCTTCTTCCAATACAAATGCTAACCTTCAAAACTGGTGGCTTTCTCAGGTATTTTCAGCTACTTGTACACAGGGTCTTTTCTTATCCACCTCACCCTATGGTGAGAGAGTGCCACTCCACAAAAGCAAAACGAAGCTGAAAACTGAAACTGTAATCGGGTCAGTTATAGTATAATTATACCATCTTATACGGTGATTTTAGGTATTTTTCAGTTTCGTATACTGGCCTTGACATTCCATAGAGTTATCTCCCTTCTTTTCATACTGCAGAGCCCTCTGATGCAAGAAGCAACTGGAAATGGAAAAAAGACTATGGAATTCATTACAGTGAATTTATGATCTAATTTCTAAGGCCCACTCCTTATCACTATGTTTTTTTCTTAAGTGTAATTAGTGTTTCAGGATCAAAAAGAATTCTTTTGTCACTAGAAAAGGACTAGGTATCAAAGGATGAGATGAGGAAGTAGCTTTTCCTCCTCAGCAGTCTCCATCATCCATCCAATCTAGAGCATGCAGCACATATTTCTAAGTGCTTATCACTGAGCAGAGTGCTAAGGATGATACAGGTTCAACATCACATCACAGGCTCTCAGCTCACCAACTCCATCTGCACCCCACACTCCTCATCTCCTACCAGGTACTATGTTTTGGGACAGACAGCATTACCTCTAAGCATCCATCCTGATACCGCTGCTGATTTCCTTTCTGACCTTGGCTAGGTTAACCTTTTTCCTCTCAGCTTACAGAAAAGTGACATTGCAATTGGGCAAAAACAGGGAGATGGAGGGAGGGAGGGAGGGAGAGAGGGAGGGAGGGAAAGAGAGAGAGAGAGAGAGAGAGAGAACTGAAAAGCTGGTAAGAAGAGGCTCCATGCAACCCAAAGAGTGCTCTTCTGAAGGTTCAAATGCATTTGAGGTTTTGGAAGTGAGAGAGTTTTGTGGAAATACCTTCTATTTCAAAAGCTGTGCAAACCTGGAGTTCACATTCAATGAGGGCTGACTTCCAGCTGCTTCATAATGATTTTAGTGCTGCCACAAAGCAAAGCGTCTTCCCATTTTCAACCCTAGCAATTTGGTTCAAGCATGATCTCAACCACTTTAAGCTTTGATATTTCTAGCTACCTCTTATGCTATATTTTCTCTTAATGCCACCAATCATGTGTGAAATTCTGTTGCAAAACTAATCTTTGTGGGAAATGATATGCAATGGCTTCTTTAAAGAGACACAGGCAAAAAGAGAGAGGGCAGTGACCATGACCTTTGTTGTTTTTGACATGTTTTTCATAGTGTAATACAAATAGAGACATCCTTTGCTCAAGGTCAAAGTAGAAATGGGTTTCTGCTTATACAAGAATCACTTTTTCTAAAGCAGGAAAGCTTTGAGAATTAGCCTTATGACTTGATTTTTAAAATCTATAATATGTAGAACAGTTATGGAACCTGAAAGCCAGTTGTACTCAAAACTATTTTAATATTTATCTTTTTCAATCCATACTTAAGTGTTATAAGACAAATGATGTAAAAAATGCAGGAATGCATAAAAGCTGAGAATGAGGAATAATACTGAGGTATTTGTACAAGGCACCGTTTGATGTTTTGTTGTTAAATACACACTCACTAACCAATATAACTTGTCCTTTGCTTTTTCGGTCAAAAGCAATTGTGACCAAGCTTTTTGAAATGGAAGTCAGAAACCACAAATTTAAATTTATTATTTATATTTGTGGACAATCATCCCACCCAAAAAAGAGTAGCTTCCTAAGTCCTCACTCTCCCATGAATTTTGGAACTTATTCCTTAAATAAACTCTTCTCATTTCCATATAATTATAGCAACTAAGGAGATCTCTTTCAAAAGGATAGAAAAAATATTAGTTCAAACTTTAAGGCTATATTAATGACTTTGTTAGGTGAACTGATTAAATTTGAAATTTGGCTTCTTAAAATAAGAATGTTACATAAATTTAAAAGAGAACTGTCTTAAGAGCGAAACTTTTACTGTTTTTAAGCTCTCTTAGATTTCAAGTCCCTTTGTATGACCCTTTCTGGCAGTATTCACCCATCACATTCTCCATCTCTGTTATATATTAATTTATTGCATGTCATTGAAGATTCATTTGTAAAAAATATAATGGCAATGACTTCAAAAATTAAAACGGGAAATTTAAACATACAAGTTCTTTCCTAATCATTCTGTCCCCCTGTCAGGCACAGGGAAGATAGAAACATCTCCTGAGTGTAGAGAAAGGCTCTAGTGGACCTAATTCCCCATAACAGATCACTCACTACAAACTAATTAGAAGGAGTTAAATGTTTCCACTGAACACTCTAAAAAAGAGAGATGTTTTTCTCTGCTGCCTGCTGCTTTCTGAACATTTCCTTCCTCATAACCTTGCCTTTTAACTGTGTTTCTAACATACTGCTTTGGAGGTGAAACTTGATGGTCCAGTCACAACCAAAAGTGTAAATGCTAATGGAAGAATGTTCTAAGCATCCAGGGGAAGAACAAGGTCTTTCTCAGACAGTACAAATGTGTCTATTATAGGCAGGGGAATAAGATTCTTGTTTAGAATTGTCTTAGTTATTGTATTAGAAGATTCCTCAATAAAGTACTTTTTATTATGACAGACACAGCACTAAATATTTTTCCTACTTTTCTTACTCATTTTAAAGGAGACAGCTGACCTATAATTAACACCAAGCTGAACTTGAGGGGCTTACTCTCATTTTCTAAATTTTGCTTGCCCTTTTCTCTAGGTTTAATTAATATGCTATTAATAGCAACATTTACAGTGAGCATTAATATTTGTCTCATTTCTGCTCATTTGTTTAATATGTATAATTTCATTTTTTTTTTTTCTGTAGCATTTTCTCAGGGTCAAATTCTCCACAGTCTCTATTTGCTTGAAACAGGCCTGAATAAACATACTGATTTGGGGCTGCACAGTATTTCCTAGGTCCAACCAACTTCACATTTTCCCCCTGATGGCAAAAGGTAAGGCATGCATGTCTCTGGCAAACCACTGGCGATTTGAGTAGCTGGCATGACCACTGTCAACGACTCACCACTTCATCAGCAGAGGAGAGTGTCAGGCCAGATGGGAAGGGGCAGATGATTTGGACGTATGGTCCTCAGAACTGGGGAGAGTGTACAGTTATAACCTTCTGCCAGGCACTGAGCGACTGCCAGGATGCACTCAAGCAAAGAACCTGCCCTTCATACCAGCATACTCTGGTACACTGTAACCTGGCAGCACTGCCTGTTGTAATGACAACCACACACAACCTCACTTCCTTAATCTGGGAAGAAGTTTCCCAGCTGTTTTGCTTTTATTTTTGGATAAATTATTTATGGCTATTCATCCTTGGCACATGTAAATTTTAACTGTGTAAAATATTTATTGGGGTGGGGAGGGTAACTTCACAGTATTTATTGTTTTCCCCTTGCTTTTCCAGTAAGTCTCCCTCAGGATGCTGACTGGGGTTTTCCCTGCTCCTTTCTCCCTGTGAACCTTATATTTAACTCCAAGTAATGAATGCAAGATCAATACAATAAGTAACAAAAGTATCCACGGTGACTGAACAGCAAACTCTTAAATCACTGCTCAGTAAGGACAAAGGAACAATTATTGAAAACACTGCACTAAAATCTCAATAGGAGATAAGAGTGAAGCTTAAGTCATTCAAAGGGTCCATTAGTCTTGTAAGACTGGGACAACACACTCAAAACACGAACTGGAAATATTCCACATTCCACCAGCTTGCACACACACACACACACACACACACACACACACACACACACGACTCCAGCTGTGCTAGGACAGGATCCAATTCTCAGTCCCTAAGGAGAAAGAGGCTTAAAGAGAAGTAGATAGGCTGAGCGAGCAACTACTCTTCAGTTCTATTTGAAAGGGAGTACCACCTGACTAGTCAGATTATTTCTAAAGGAAGTAAATTCCTGCTTTCATATCCATTCACCTGGTACCAGAGCATCATCATGCTCTCCATCACTCCCTGCTAGTGACACAAATAAAAGATTTCTGACTCCTCTACCCCATTTCCACAAATCACCAGAAAAGCTCAAGAATGCAGCCCCGCTTCCCGTTTGTCCGTTTTCCCTGACTTGATAAACCAGTTGCAGTCGAAAAATGAAAAAAATAATGGTCAACCAGTTTGCACAGCGAAAGCACTGTTTTGAAAAATTACCTGAAATAGATGAAATATTAGATACACACAGATACACATATAGATGCACATATACACATACATATATGTATGCACACACACACCTATATAGTCTCAGAGGTTTGCAAACATTAAAATTCTATTGGATTTTTAACATGCCTGTAAGTGTTCTACACAACACTTTTTACCTTAGATCTTGGACATCACATTTTATTACAGACAGTTGGGCTTCCAGATTTCTGGATGTCTAACAACTAGAGTGAGGGGCTGCATAACATAACCTGAAATAAACACCATACTGAATACACATGATTTCTTCCAGGAATAGAAAAACATTCTCATGGTAGAATTATGGTGAGACTGAACCATGTTTGTGACACAGAGGGCAACTTTAGCCTTGCCTTTCTAAGAGCATAGTTCCATCTTAAGTAAGCAGGACATCACATTTCAATTTGTACTATTAAAAACTTGCATTGCACAATGAAACTAATTACACTGTGATTCATCCTGCTTCGTAAGACAGCTGGACTAGGATACATATAATAACATAAGCTAGCCCAACAAACAGTTTTCCAGTAGACACACAATGATCCAGTACAGCATGGACGACCTCTGACTAGTACTTTTAGACGCCACTGGTTCTCTGGCTAACCCTACTTGCTCACCACAATCGTATAAGGAATTCTTGCTAGAGCCTGAAAACTTAAAACTAAAATTAAAATTTTCTTCATCACCCCTCAATATCATTACAAATCCAAAATTTTATTTTATCCAAGACATATTATCTTTATAAATACATGCATGACAAACACTGCTCTATTAATTGCCAACAAACGATCTTACCACCTTCATCACTACTCCCAGGAAAAAGGTGTTGCTTCACTCTGGATTCTGCTTAAATTTAACTATGAAGTCAGGATTGTTTCTTTCAAATCAATTTTGGATATTTCAAGACATCTTTTCTAATATGACACAAATTATGGGGAAATCAAAACTGCTGTCAAGGCAACTAAAGGCATTTAGCTTTTGCAACTTGAGCTCCTTCCATACTTTCACAAATGTTTCAAAAGCTCAAGAAAACAAAACAAAGCAAATAACACACACGAAGATAAACACCCAACAAACTAATAGTGCCCCAACCCAAGCACATCTAAATACTTCTCTAATCTGAAAGAAGTCTCTAGATTTAACATTTAAAGCAGTCCAAGAATCACTGGGAACATTTGCATTTTAGAATCATCCCTAGCCCCTCTCCAGTTTCTCTCACAAATCTTTTAATATCAAATAAGATTCCCTTAATGATGGCACCAGATAGGACTTACAGAAGGAAAGCATAACTTCTAAGACAAGGAGAAGATATTCGGTCCAAATCCTTGGTTTCTTCTTATTTAGCGAAGGGCTTTTGCTTCTCTCCTAGCAGTAAGTTGCAGCGTTACAGAGTGCAAACGCACAGCTCCGAGCCCACTTACAGTGCTCAACTGAGAGCCCAGGTCTAAGCCTCAACATGCTTTCTGGAGATGCAGGCAGCTGAGCTCAAAACCTAAGGGAGGCTTCCACTGTGGCACAAAACTAAACCACACAAATATTTAACAGCTCTGAGACCTCTAAAGGTTTAAAATAATATGCATTTTGTAGAAGGCTGCTCTTAGCAAAGGGAGCACCAGGATGGTATGGAGGAGCGTTCTCAGCGACTCAACCACCGCTCACTACGGGAATGTTCTCCTTTGCTGACAAGAGAATTAGGGAAAAAACCCAATGATTAAAGAAACGTTCATAGCGACTAAGCTTCCACAGCATCAATAGTACAGGAACTCTGTTTCACATTCCGTTAAGTTAGCCCATGCCTTCCCACGCTGCACCATTTCTCCTCTTCACCTAGCTTTTCTAAAAAAGCCAACTTCATGCCCACAACGAAGGCAAAGTTTATCCACCCCCAGCCCTGTCTCTCTTCTTTTCCAACTTAAACTCACCCATGGCTAATTAGCAGCCCCAACTGTAGCACAAAGGAAGCTTTGAAAGCCGCACCAGCGTGGTTCCCCAGTTGCCAACTGGAGGTAGGCTTCATGTAACATTCTCGCAGCTTAAAGATTATTTTTTAAAAGCTCCTCTGCCTGATGAAGAGCCGGGCACCCCCAGAATTACATCACCAGAGCGAACACTTACCAAAATACATTATGTTTCTCATTAATCAGACAGCTGGAACCCCACCGCAGCGGCGTCTTCAGCCTCAGCTCGCACCCCAGGCTGACACTCCGAGCAGAGCCGTTTCATGCTACACTCGGTGGAAACGTCTCCAGCGCGGAGAGCAGGAGCGCCGAGCGTGCCTGCTCCGTGGGATGAGCGCTTCGCAGGCTGCCTTTCCAGGGCTATGATCCCCGGCCGCTGGAGCGTGCACTCAGGCTGCCTGCTGCGCTGCCCATCCTTACTGTAACCCGACTCCTCCTTGCGATGTCCTTGCCGCGCCTGTGACATCAGGACTGAGAGTACTACAAACAGAGCCCCCACCCCACCTCACCCCACCCCCGGGTAGCAGCCGATCCAGGAGGTGCTCGCTCGCCGGCCTGGACCTACCGTGGCTCTCGGGAAGCTGACTAGCCGGAGACTTGGGAGGGGGCGGAGTGAGGGGCGCTCGAGACTCTTAAAGAGAGAAGGGGCCCAGCATCCACCCGGGGAAATTCAGCAGTGTGCTGGAAGGAACCTGGGTGAGGTGAAATCTGCCATTAACGTGCAGTTAGACACACTTTTATCTCGCCTCTCCTCTGAATGCAATCATCCTCACCCAAAATTTAGTCTCCCCTACCAAGTTGAAAAGGCAGTAAAGAGAGGGGGATTGTGCTGTGTGCCTGCTTTCTCTGCTGTAAGCTGGAGGGTTTGTTGTTACTGTTTGTGATCTTTATTCATAAAAAGAATGAGAGAGAAACTCAAGGGATTATTGTGAATGTAATAATGGTTTTGAATTAGAAGAGATCAGCTCATTGTAAGCTAGTAGCTGCCAAAGAGTAATTTTTATTTTTTGAGTTTCCTGAGTTACTTTCATAGAGTGACATAAAGAAAAATAGCTGGTGATAAAAGTGACCTCCCAGTTTTCACACATCACATTTGCTACCTCCCTTAGTAGGTAACAGAAAGCACACTGATGGTGAAATGATCTTTAACCCCATAAAGGGGAGAGACATTTAATTTGAAAGGTAACCAAGACTAAATGTCATAATTCAAGACCAGTCAACATAATATAGCCACACACACACACACACACACACACACACACACACACACGATAAGAGATGAACAGTAAGAAAGGCAAAGCTTAGCAAAGTCTCTGGCTCCTCCAATGTATAATGAATTGCAGTTCTTATCTTATAGAAAAGGATTTTAAAAAGAAATCCCTGAAAACTGGGCTGATTAATACTTAAATGCTCAGCATGGAAAATAAACTCCCATAGCAAGTTTTGTTTCCTAAGGACTCATCAGTTTGGGATCAAATTTACCTACTAGACCATTTAAATTTAAAATGTCTATAAAAATGTATGAAATTAAGAATTGAAGATAAACAAAGAACTGCAGCCTCTGGAAGAAAGTAATTGGTATATTTTTAATCTGGGCTTTTATAAACCATATTAGCAAACAATGCTGCATTTTGATATTAAAATATTCAATGGTGTTTCCTTACACAAGTTTATATCTGTTGGTGAGTTTTATGTGTATTGGAGCTAAGGGGCTGAAGCTTATAATAACACCTTTCTGCGGAATGTTGCAAAAAAGCTTAACCCCTACTTCCCTTTCGGTGAAGAGCACTTTGACTGATACCCTCTCTCACAATGTATTATACAGGATTGGGTGAATGTGAATAGGTAATCAAAATACAAATCAGATTCACAGTGAATCCTAAGATAAATCTAGTATAGTACTGTTCTTTTAGAAATAGCCTTCATTTAAAGCAATTTGGAAGAGGAAAGTTTAAGTAGTAAGTTGAATTCACATTTTCATTCCTTTTTAAAATTAAAAACTGAAAACAATGTTACAGGCAAATACTGAAGAAAAAACCCATAAGTGCCCCCCCCACCATGGAAATCCTCCAAAAGAAATCCTCCAAAAGTACAGTTAAGGGCCCTTCCCTCAGGCAAAAGAACCATCTCTGTCGGAGCTTATTTATGGGCCCATTCAGCTGCACTGATCTCCTAAGCGAGCTAGGGGGCACTGTAGTTTAATGTTACAGTTTTGGTCCACTTGAGTTCCTGTAGTTAGAGGATACAATTCTTGAGAGTTGAGATTAAACCAGGCTATTTGAAACACTAAAGGTCTAGCTTCATCATTAATAACACTTGCATTTTATGAGGATTTTTTTCTAATGACTTTGGATACAGGAACGTAGATATTATTGATGCCACAGAGATATTAAGCAATGTTCTCAATAGTTAGGTTAGTAAAGAACTATTCTTTGTATGTTGATTTTATGTTAGAGTCCTCCAACAGGCTTCCTTACTGGAATGTGACATTTTATACATGTATAATGGCTCAGGTAAAGGTTTTTCCCACTAAAAGTATGTCATTGTATGTTCTGTAAATATATACCATACACGTAATGAATTTATAGGTACAGAGTATTTGGTTTTAGAATGTGGGGACCTCTGCTTGGACTGTTGAGATTATACTCCAAAGAGCAACATGCAGCCATTGCAGGAGGAAGTTTTCCATCCAAGAGGCATTTGAGTGTTCTATCTGTACAAAATCGTCTTCTACCAAAAAGGGGAGGTACCCTTTTTATTTAAAAGTGTGCACCCCCACTCTGTAACATAAGATTGTCTCAAATGTCAAAACCTCAGACAGAACTTGCTTCCATCCGGGTGAAACAGGTGATTTTTTTTGTTTTAACTTTACTTTTTTCTGTTTAAAATTATTTGTACATATTACATTTATAAAGGAAAAATGAAATTATTTATTCCCTTTGACCAACATCCCTCTAATCCTTTCATCCCCTGGCTCTAGTAACTGCCATTTTGCTATTTCTATGAGCTCAAATTTTTTTACGCTACACATATAAGTGAGATCATGCATATTTGTCTTTCTGTGTGGGGCTTATTTCATTTAACAATATGTCCTCCAGGTTCATACATGTTGTTGTGACAGGATTTCCTTTTTTTTTTTTTTTGGTACTGGGGATTGAACTTGGGACCTTGTGCTTGCAAGGCAGGCACTGAAACCACTGAGCTAAATCCCCAGCCCAGGATTTCCTTTTTTTAGGGCTCATCTATTGGATATGTATATCACATTTCCTTCTGTTGACACAGATTGATTTCATGAGTTATATTGTAATGAATGTCACAGTGCAGACATCTCTTCAACATACACTTTTTACAATGTGAAAGTATAATAACATCCAAACAAAACCACAGCTGATGATGGCTAGACATGGGGTTGTATACATGTCAACTGAGCCTGAGAGCTGTCCCTATGTACCACCTTAAGGGGGTGAATCAGGAATTTCTAGGGAAGGACCTGTTTTAAATCTCTGATCTTATATGACCCTGTTCCTAAGAAGCTCCCAGAACCTAGCTGTGTCCAAGAGAGAACCAAGTCAGTTCATCTGGGGCCAGCTGTGGCCTCAACCTGGCTTGATGGGAATACACTCATCACTAGTTAAACAAAGGGCATTCTCAAACTAGTTGCATATTTTAGAGTAAGAAACCTGGTTAAGTGAAAATTTTCTCTCTGCTCTAAGATCCATGTAGCTTCCTGGTTTGATTCCTCATCTCCTTTAAATTTTGCTCAAAGAGTCGTCAATATAGTCATTCCCTTCTCCTTTTCAGAGTTTTAAACTGCCCTCATCCCTCCTGTGGTATTTCCTGACCTCCTTCCCTCCCTTATTTTTCTCTGTAGCAATTCTCATCTGACACCTTATTATAGACATATGTTTATTTTTATTTCTCCACACTGGAGTATAATCTCCACGAGGACAGGGATTTTTGTCTGTTCAATGGGGTATTCACAGGCCTTAGAAGGATACCTCCTACTCAACAGATATTTGTGACTAGATGAATGAATGAATGAATGAGTATACTAAGTACAGCTGTACTGTGTGTAAAACATCAGACTTCTCTCTGTGCCTGCAGTCAGTTCTTCGAGGTTGATGGTGCTTTGTGCAAAGTGTTTACAAAAATTGAATTTGTCCATGCTTAGCAACAGCTGTTCTTAAATTCCATGCAATAGATGCCAGGTGGTACTGCAGACCACAGCTTGTGAGCTTGTTTGTCCTTTCAAATTCTCATAGCTGTATGAAGCAGCAATTTAGCATTGAGTTAGCATAGCCCAGTTGTGTCTTCCATTGCCTTCCCCTGAGCTTTAGTTTAGTTTGCCTTTATCTCTTATCTATATTGCAGCAATAAAAATTTACCGAATGCTGTTGACTCCATGCTTGCAAATATCCAATCCACTCTTCATATAGGTTCGATATTTTTAAAAAAGATATGATGCTACTCTCTTGCTTAATAGTTTCCATCCTCCCTCTATTGCAAAGTCTTATTTCTCCATTTGTGAATGTGTTATCTTTTATACTCTTCACTATAACTCTAATTTTACAGATAGAATTTCCCCCTGAATATTATATTCTCTTTCACTAATCTCCCTACTGGGAAAGTTCCTCGTTAATCTTTAGGTTTCTGTTCAAGTATTATGTGTCCTGAGAATACTTCCCTATCTATGAGCCCCAATATGGAGCTGCTTGTATTTTTTTCAAATGGCATACTACACTAATTCCTATCTAACACTTTAATATAGTGTGGGCATTTGCCTTTATCTGTCTGTCACTCAAATGAAACAGGATGCTCATTGTTGCCTTCATAATCTAAAGCAAATCAGTTATTTAATGAGTGAATTCATTATTAATTCGATTTTTAAAATGTATTCAATATCTTATTAATGTTGCCTACTATGTTCCAGACATTGTTCTAGATGTTGAATAAGGGACACTGCAGAAAGCGCAAAGGGCAAATGGAGGGCCACATACTTTATGGGTAACAGAAAAGCAACAAGACCAGTATAGTAAAGCAGAGTAGGTAAGAATAACAAACAAAGACTTGAAATCAAATAGGTAACATGGAGCCAAATTCAGTAGGCCTTCGTGAGCCATAATAAAAAAACTTGACTTATTATGACAATATTGTACATCTTTGTTTTTGGTACTGGGGATTAAACCCAGAACCTTCTCACTGAGCTACATTCCCCCTTTTTAATTTAATTTTATTTTTTAAATTTTTGAGACAGTCTCCCACTAAGTTGTCCAGACTGGGCTCAAATTTGTCACCTTCATGTTTCAGTCCCCCAGTTTGCTGACTATGTGCCACCATGCTTAGCTTATGGTATACTCTTGAAGTGACATTACTTGATATGGTGACAGGCTTACGATGGCTGATGTGTGGAAAATGGCCCAAAAGAAGCAAGGGCAGATGGAGGGGGACCAGCTAGGAAGCCTATGAATTAATGATCAAGATAAGAGCTGGTGTTTGTACCAAGGCAAGGGTGGTGGAGGTCATCAAATGTGGTCAAATTGTACACTTGTCAAAATAGGTCCATAGAATTTCCTGGTGGCTTATCAGATAGGTGACAAAAGAAAAAATAAAGAATAATGGATTATTCAAAATCTGAAGACTGAACAATTAAAAGGTCAGTGTTTCTACTAAATGATCTAAAGAAGACTGTGAGTAAACTTGCATGGGTAAATGTTTGGAGTTGAACAGTATAGGACATATCTAGTTTGAGATTCCCTATCTGTCTGTCTATCTATATATGGAAATTTTCCATAGCAGTTTACTATATATGTCTGGAGTTTAAAGGTGATAATTGGGCTTTATATGTAAATTTGGAAGTTACTATTTTATAAATGGCAATTAAATCTATGGGATTGGATTGTATTTTCTAGGGAATATAGAGGGGAAAAGGAAAACAGGGTCAACATTGACCCTAGATACATTACAAGAGCAAGAGGACAAGTCTGTGGGTATTTGGGGATTGAATATTTGTCAAAAGCATAATAAGTTGTTTAATAAATTTTTGTTGACACGAATGGCATGTGATGAAAGGCAATTTATTTAAGCCTGGTTTGGCCTCTAATATACCAACACCCAATGTCATAATTGTTTGAAAAGTGGAGAAATTATTTGTGTATATGAGAATAACAAATTCAATTAATCAGGATTTTAGTCAAGAATTTTTTAGATCATGTACAGACTATTACAAATGCATAAATCATTTTTCTTCTCAGATTCTCACTTGATGCTTCTATGGAAATTAAATGCCTGTGCCTGGGGACTTTAATCTGAAAAATTAATAACCTGTAAGAAAAGATGTATTATAATTGTGATAAGAATTTAAAAATCCTATAAATAACATAATATTCCAAATTTCTACCTATTTAGATTTGCTTGACTTTAGAAATAAATCCTTATTTAAGCAGCTCTGTCTCTCCCAATAACCAGTTAACAGATTCTCTTTTATAATATTTTATAACTGGCAGAGGGAGCCTTCTCAGAATGTTCTGGCCTAGAATGTATATTTACAAAAGTGTTATTGGGCATTGTTCTACATGCTGAAGCCATGTGCATCAAATTAAAGAAATTTCTGTCTACATAGAGCTGACATTATAGGGATCTTTATGTTTCAATTATTCAGCAGGATTTGGAAACACTTCCACCTTTTTCTCAGACAGAGGGTAGGACCAAAAACACTCTTTAGCTTGCTCCTTCATCTGCCAACTTCTTTCTTTTCTCCCTCAGTATAACGGGCATGATGACAGGGACATGTCAATATACCACATTCTGCTGTATCCAGTGCCTCAAATGGTGTCAAAAACATAGGAAACAGGCAATAAATATACAGTGCATAAATAAATCTCACAAGTGTTCTACCTCTAGATCATATTCCCTTTTGACTGGACTAAAAACAAAGCTACAATAGAAAACGAGGAATATGTTCCAAGAACCCTAGTGGATACCTGAAAGTGCAGATAGTACCAAACTCTATACATGATATGCTTTCCATCCTATAGGTACATATCTTTCATAAAGTCTATTTTATGTGAGGTATGGTGAGAGATTAATAATAATAATAAAATAGAAAAATTATCATGATATTCTTGTATTAGTATGCTTTCCATCACCAATAACACAGTACCACAGACTGATTCAAATATAAAGAAAAAAAGATTATTTGGGGTCATGGTTCTGGAGGTCTGAGGTCAAGAGGATGCATCAGGTGATGGCATTCTTGGCAGTCCCGAGATAATACCAGGTACCGCACAGCATGAGACAGGGTGAAAATGTGTGTGTATATATCTTCTGATTTCCCTCTCCTTCTTATAAGACACCAGGATTCCCAAATGGGGAGCTCCATCCTAATGAACTCATTCAATAATAATCACCTATCAAAGAACTATTCAGAAATAACTATAGTTGGATTAAGTTTTCTGCCTCTGAATATGTCACAATGGAGATTAAATTTCAACACATGAAATCTTGGGGGTCACACTCAAACCATATATAAGCCATAGCAATACTATAAGAAAAGTCTGTAATTTGGGGACATTACTAAGAAAAACAAAGGGTACTTGAAAACAAATGGTATGATTCTATGGTGATCTATCTGACAACCAAGACAGCTAACTAACAAGTGAATATTAGGCAAGGAATCTATACAGCAAGAACACTTGGACAAAGAATTCTTTCCCCAGAAAAGGGATTCTTTTCCCAAGAAAGATGGAATAGGATAGTGTGAAATTTCATCATGCTACTCAGAATGGCACACAATTTGAAACTTATTGTTTATTTCTCAAAATTTCCATTTAATACTTTTGGGAAAGATAATGGAAAATGCAGAGTGCAACTGTAGATGGTTATGTGGAGGACTACAGTACATTCTTCTAAGAACACCTTTTTTTATTCCCCTTTATCTGTCTAGCTAGTTTTTTCAGCAACCCATAACTATTGAGTATTTTATTTATAAAATGGCTTTTGAGGGTTTATGTTTGAGTCACATGTTCCCTTAATGAACTCTTGTATAATCCTACTGCAGTATTTAGCAGACTGCAATTAAATGACCTGCTCAGTTGTCAGTATCTCCCACCTGACTCCTGTAGACTAAAGGTTTCTTGAGAGTCATGAAAAATATTAAATAAGTGTTAATTATTTGAATGTTTTAACATATTCCAAAACATGGCAGCAATCCATGTCAAGGACATAGTGTATTTGGTTAGTGTTATGGTTTGGCTCTAGATGTCCCCCCAAATCTTCATGCAGAGGCTGAATTTAGAGTGTGTGATGCTGGGATTAAGGATGTGTGATTACTAAACCAGTATACTGATTGGTTTGGCACCGCCCCAATCCCGGTAGTCTGAATAAGATACAAGGGGCAGAAAGACACTGCTAAGGTCTCTTGTTGCTTTTGCTCTTTTGCATCCATGATCTGTTACCTCTCTGCCACTCTGCCTTGGAGCCAGCCAGTTATGGACTGAAACCTCTATGAACTGTAAGCCAAATAAACCTTTCCTTCTTTAACTTTGGGTGTTGAGTGTTTTGTCTCTACAATAAGAGAAAAGTAATTAAGACAGTTAGTAACTACAGCATGCTATTAACAGCAGACATTTTCTCTGCCTTAAGGAACAGCAATGTTTCCTGTGGGTAGAGAAAATGACCAGAAAGAGATCTCAAAAGTTATTTTTAGGGTACAGAGAAAGTCCCAAAGCTCTAAGGAAAGGCCAGAGAACTTGAGGCCTGGTCATCTATTAGACAAAATGCAGATTGGAAATCTTATGGGTGGAGCATATCAGGAGGTTGATATGGAAAACAAGTCTCAGAGTTGACAACAGAGTGTTCAGACAGCGAACAATTCAAGGGAAGCTAATTAAACCCCTAGATACTTGAATAAGTAGATTTTTTTATATGTGCATTTGCCCTGATTGATTGATAGTCTTGATTCTATTACAGTAAGAAGCATTACAAACTTCTATTCTAGAGGGTCTCAGATAATCTCTCTGTCATGCTCCCCACCCCCTGCCAAAGCCCTTCAGGAAGATACATACATATATATATATATGTATTTTATATGTATATGTATATATATGTATTTTATATGTATATGTATATATATGTATATATGTAGTTTTAATCTACTTTTTTTGATGTAAACTCTGGCCTCTTTATACTTAACATTGACAATGTCTTCAAAAATAGATGAGCACCAGGTTTAAAGTTTGGCAGTCCCATATTACCTAGCTTTGTGTCTCACTCATAGGTAATCAAATTATTATTAACCATCTTCATTATTGGGAAAAACACTAGAGATCCTATCATAACAAATTATTGAATTTGAATGTTTAAGTTACTTCTCCGTTCCTCAAAGCACAGGATATATTAGTTGAAGAAATTGAGTATATATATCTAAAATACAAGAAAAAAACAAAGGTAATATAAAGTAACAAATGAATATTCTGGGCCATATATATAAGGACTTGGCAAAAGATGATATTATGGGTTTTAAACGATCTTGGAAAGCTACAGCGGAGAGGTAGAACTTACACCCTATCTTTAATATTGACGTAGACTGATGCAATGCAAAAAAAGCTGACAAATGGCATAAAGTAAGGATGTGACTGTGAACAATGTCTCTAGGAGTTCAAAAACAATTACAGTTTTAAAAAGCAAGTATCTCAGAAGATCTTCAAGCAAAGTATTTTAGGCTAGGAAAACACAGAGACCACCTTGGAGGTGATCTTACATTCCATGTTAAAGGATTTGAATTTTATTTGAACAAATAATGTAGGAAGTGTTTACTGAATGAATATATGAATAAACTGCAAAGTGTGTCCAAGGACAAAAATATATTAATATGCGTCTGAAGACATTCGGTGACACAACAACATGAGTTAATACATGTTGTGTAGCAGGTTGAAAGATCTTATACACTCCAGAGGTTTCCAATTTTTCTTAAAATAAAATTCATTTATGGTTCCTGGGCAGCTATTTGAGAATTAGCCCTTCCCGCCCCAGCTCCACAAGAAATGTGCTTGCAAACAAAATGGAAGAGGTAAACAGCATTATATTGAATTTCTTCTTTGCCTTACAAAAACCCAGATCTTTCAAGATAAATTGAGAACAGCTTCAGTAAGTTTAGATGCTTTAGGTCGCGGACATTCCATTTTTACATACACTGCGATGATAACTGCATCGAGGAAGCGGAGAGATAGTGCAACTGTGCCCCAGTGTTGCCAGAATGCACAAAGTAATTGAAAGTGTTTCCAAGTGTGCATAATTCTGTGCCTCCAGGCAAATGCAGTAGGTGGACATTTGTTTAGTTTTCTCTGTCAAAATGTCTAAAATACCTAAAGGAAATATGTAATCAGGAAACAAAATATTACAGTTTCAACATTCTGTTAATTATGTCTCCGTCTCATCTTGGCTTTGCCCAAACATACTAATAATCCTAAGAATTCATCTCTGACCCTTCTGGTAGATAAAATGACTGTATGTGATTTTTACCCTTGAATCAAAAAAGTGTCAGTTCTGGAAATCTACAGTATTTGTCACCATGAATACCATTTAACTGCAGTGGTACTCAAAGGAGCTCTGCACAGCCACACATGAATACAACTGGAGGAACTTAATTAATCTTGCTGTCACTTCCATGATGCTTTTCATTAGTTTTGCTGCTATCTGATCAACTTGCCTTCTCCTTATTGGAAATGGCTACACACAGCCTCTATTGAAAGTATTTTCTAAAGGTAAACAAAGCCTCACCTTTGTGATAGGGAGCATTCATGCAGATGGATATTATTATTGCTACTGTAATTTGAAGGTAACCCTCACATTTCACATTTAAGATTATAAAATCCCACAAAAACAGAAATATCTAGTCTGTCTCCAACTGAGAAACTGCTTTAAACTCTATACAGATTATGTACTTGAAAGAAAAGGTCATATCTTATATTCTTTTCAGAATACTGATGCTCAATGTAATATCAGAAACACTACTGGCTAAATTTAGAATATAATTCATAAAATATTTGGACTTTCTCACTCACCACTGGAAAGCAAGGGTGACAGTGCTGACACCAGCAGTGCCCATGGTGACACCAGCAGTCCCACTGGTGACAGGTGGATTTAACTGATAAAAGCAAATGATAATTCAATAATAGCATCAGCCTTCTTTGTGAGTCATATATATTTTGGGGGGTACTGGGGATCGAACTCGGGACCTTGCGCTTGCAAGGCAGGCGCTGGAACCACTGAGCTGAATCCCCAGCCCTATGAGTCATAGTTTTGAAACATTGATTTAATATGTGTAGACCTTAAATACAGTTTTATATACAAATTATTTGTTACACTTTAAAATGCTAACCATGGTTTAATTTACTAAAAGTACAAAAGTGCTTGGAATGATTGTAGAAATTGTCATCACATTTCAACTATATGAGAGAATTCATACCTATGAGAAAGCCACAGAGAACTAAAAATTGAGTGTACCAATAACTTGAAATTTATAGTAGGCTCTCATAGAGAAATTCAAGAAATAATCTGGCCTCTTTGTTCATGTGTGGACACTAGCCTCTAAAGTAGTCACAAGTGATTCTTATTTCCTTCTTTGTATTCATATCTTGTGTGGCTCCTCCCTGGGTTGAGTAGGACTAACCTGTGCAACCAAAAGTGTAGCACTGTAAAATGACTGCATACTACTTTCTGGGCTAGGTCATAAGGACAAAGGAACTTCTGCTGTTCTCTCTTGGATCATACACTATGGGAAGCAACTACCCTGCTCCAAGGACACTCAAAAAGCCCTATGAAGATGTACATGTGATTCAGAGCAGAAAATTCTGTTCAACAACCAGCATCAGTTTGTCATGCGTGTCAAACATGGAAGTGGATCTTTTAGCCTATATCAAACCTTCACACACCTGCAGCCAAAGCCAACATTTTAAATTCAACTTCCTGAGAGACTCCAAGTCAGAGCCACCCAGAGGAACAACTCCCATGTTCCTGATCCCCAGGAACTGCATGAGATGATGAACATATTTTATTGTTTCAGGCCTCTTATTTGGGGTAAATTAGTACACATCTGCAAAAAATATTGTAAAACATTATAGTCCAGCTGCAACAATAAGACTTTTTAAAATAATTACTTGGATTTATGACAGTGTCATCTAATATCAACGGAAATATAGGTACAGAGTCTTGATTTGTTTCTTGGTTTCTTAATCCATGAAATAATGATAGAGGAAAGAGTAAGATCATGAACAATACAGTATCTTACAGTGAGAGGTACAGGAAGTAACACCGCTATTTAAAGTAGGCTCCCTGTGTGTTTACTAGATAGTGGAGGGTTGAAGAGTGTGTGTCAGCTCTCAGGGAGACTCCTGTCACTTAGCTTTAACTGATGGTAAGTCATGAGGGAATGCAGACCCAGGGTTTTTCAGTTTTTCCTGCTTTTACGGTTTTCTACGACTAAAACATACCCAAGTAACTGAAGCCCATAAAGGTTTAAAATTATGTGTGAAACAGCATTTTTTTTTTCATTTTCCAATATCTTCAGGATTACAGCCCGGGGGTTATGCTACTGGAACCATCTGTTTCATCCATTCTTCCCTTCTTTTACTACCTCTATACAGTACTTCTTTGATCTCACAACCAAACTTTTACCCTTCATTTACTAATTCTAATCCCCTCCCCGAGTATCATACAGTGGTACCTCAGTTTGCAAACTTAATTTGTTTACCATTTGGGAGAAGATGCCTGCATTTGTGTTTGTGTGGGGAAGATGGCCATGGTCGTGTTTGTCACCTGATGTAGAGTTTGGGAATGGAAGCTAAATTTTGCAGAACACTTTTGTTTGGGAACTTAATTGTTTGCAAACAGAAGCATTAACAAACTGAGGTACTTTATTGTACTTTCTCCACAGCCTATGTGGCCCTTCCCCTACAACTTTCCCTACATTTCTCTTAAAGTTCTGCTTGTGTATGTATGATCCCATTCACAGTATCTTCTCTAAAAGGCTTTTCTTTTTTGCCACAGTCATAATTACTGACTACTTTTCCTTTGCTTCAAAACTGATGTTCTTTATTCTTTGATTTTTACTAGGCCCGTTGTCCTCTTTATAGTGTGAAATCTCTGTTGGAAAAATTAATATGTCTCAGTTATTTTATTGTCCCTTAGCATTTTCACAATGCCTGTGTGTAATACACTAACCAGCTCTCCCTAAGATGATGGAGGTCTTGTTTAGTTTCTGGGAATGCTGTAGATGGATAGTCTTTAACTGCCAACTCCTTTAGGCATTGTCTTGGCTGCACAGCACTGCTATGTCAGGGTGTTGTCACTTGGTGGCAGACCATATACAATATTCAGGTTGAGAGTGACAAGTCTTCATCATCCTGGGCCAACTTGACCAAGTTAGAGCATCCCAAGCAGCCTTTGGTCCTGCATCATACTTTGTCTCCTAATTCCTTCCTCTTCTTCCTTCCACAGAACTGACCCAGAGCACTCCCTCATAAACATCTTCCCTACTCTACATTTAAGGTGGCAATATTACTATTGAGTGGGAACTCAGTAAATGCTTAGTGGCATAAATTTAAGTCTCAAGTACCTACAGCCAAATAAGAACAACTTCCTGAAGGCAAGAAGATGGTTACTCCTTAGGAAACCCTTACACTTGCTGGATAATTTGGGAAGAAAACTCGCCTTTTCTACTGAGACCTGTTGACTTGGGAATTAATGTGAAAAAAAAGAAACCTCAGAATTTCAATGGATGCCCCAACTGCATACTCTGTCTTACTAACAGTGATGGCTCAGAGCTGTCAGGTCTGCCAGAACATACTCAATCATGATGCTCCTCTCTTTCTCTTCAACAACGGTAATCACTTAGTATTTTATCTTTTCTAGAAGTGTCATTACTTTGAAAGGAAAATTTAAAAAAACTCACATGGATTTCTACTAATTGGAAAATTTTCACCTTTGAGAAAAAAATAAAAGGAGAAAAGATCCTAATTAATTTGGCATGACAAAATATATTAGCTTGGAGGATCTTTTATAATTTTGAAGTGTAAAATTTCTTGGAAAATGCTTTCAAATGAATAATTTATCATGTGATTTAGTTCCTATAATATATAAAACATAGCTTTAAAATTATATTGTTTTACTTAAATAACAAGATCATTCTCTCTGGAGGGTACAATAGGGCAAGAACTTTGCCTTGGAAAAATCTGTGATTCTGAGAAATGTGTACAGAGTTGACTCTAAAGAAACTACCAATCATAAGTCCTTCTGAAAGGAGAAAATACTTTATTTTGGTTCACAGTTTCAGAGGTTTCAGCCCATGGTCAGCTGGTTCCATTGCTACGGTCTGAGGTGAGGTGGAACATCATGGGAGAAGGATGTGGTGGAACAAAGTTACTAATCTCACGCAGCCAGAAACCCAGGAGAAAAAAATAAGCCAGGAAAGAAGAGGCCAAGGACTAGATATATCCCCAATGCCATGCCCCTGTAACTCATCCCTTTCAATGTGGCTCCAATAGTTCCATCACCTCCTAATTCCATCATATTTTGATCTTATCAATGGGCTAATACGCTGATGAGGTTAGAACCCTTGTGATCCAATCACCTCACAAAAGCCTAACATCTGAACAATGACAATTTGGGGATATATTTTAGATATAAGCTATAAAGAGTATTTTAACCTATATTCACTGAGTATTCCTCAAACACTGTGCTAGGTGCCAGAAATATAGAACTGATCAAGACAGATGCTTGGCATCCCAGGGCTTATACTTTCCAGAAAACGGGGATTTTGCAATGAAACACTGACCAATGGCTGCACCAGTCTGCTGAGATGGGCAGAAAAGAGAGGGAAATAGGACAGTCAAGGATATGAGAGAAGCTTTTGAAATTTTGAATTTTGAATTAATCAGACAAAGTCAAGGGAAAGTATAGCCCAGGATTAGTTAACACATATAAAAAGAAAAGCAAATATGGAGGAAAAAAGCTAAACGATTTTCAGTAAGGAGTCAGGAACAGTGATAAGGAACTACATGGGACAGGAAGTTTGGATGTAATCAAGATACTACAACAAGGATGTGGAAAACCACAAAGGGTTTAAAGGAAAATAATGTGCCTCATTATAGATGTAACGTGTACATTAGATAACTACTAAGTATTTTGTGGAAGGACTGGGGAGTTAGCTCAGTGGTTCTGCCACCTGCCTTGCAAGTGCAAGATCCCGAGTTCGATCCCCAGTACCAAAAATAAAGTACGCCAGTATTTTGTGGAAATAAGGATCTTATGTAACCATGTGACAAATGTACTAGTCATACTTTTCCTTGTTTAAATTTGCTGGCTTCATATCATCCAATGACATACAACAAATAAGAAAAAATATGCAAAATTGGGCTTCTAGCTAGGAAAAAACAATTTAACTAGTTTTAGAGTACATCAGATTTTTTAGTTATTGTGACAGCTGAGCAATAGATACAAGAAAGAAAACTGAACAGGTAATTGACAGTTGTCCAGCTTGGCCTTCAAGTGATGGGGTCAGATTCCTGGGGGGGATGAATTCTGTGTCACACATACACTGGCACAGAAATTCATGGAAGAAAACGGATTTGGGTGTGGCAGTTAATCCTGTTTGTCAAGTTGAGAGATACCTAGGGGATTAGTAAAGCATACTTCTGGGTTTTTCTGGGTGTGTGCCATCAGGCCATGAGCCCATGGGTCTGTATCTGGTCCCTGGGTCCATTCTCTCTGATTTTTTTCCCCTGTCCTCTGCTTCCTGGACACCATGAAGTGAGCAGCTTTGTTCTACCATGCCTTCCCATCCTGATGTTTCTGTTTTGGATACAGCAGACCATGGGTTGAACTCTTTCAAACTGGGAACTAAAATAAACCTCTCCTCTTTTAAGTTGTGATTGTAGGGCATTTTGTCCCATTAAGAGGAAAACTGACCAGAATAGGAGGGATGGTAGTTTGAGGCAAATACCATGACAATTTTATTTTTATATGTGAGTCGTGGTAAAAGTTTATATATTTCTTGTCTCCAAGGTTAATTTTTTTCAGTTGTTTGCTTCTATCCTGCCCACAACTTTCTGAGTAACTTCTGTTACATCATGAATGGCTGTGTTTTGAAGATCCTCAAGAAATACTAGGAAATATTCTTAGATTAAAATCAGTTATAGTTGTCTCAGGGAAGTAAAGTCTTAGATAACTGCAGTAGCCAGAAATGTCTTATTTTCTCTAAAGTTTCATAAATGAGGGGTGTTTTTAATCACACTAATGCTGTCCCACAATTAGATGATTCTTGTTTATTTCAAAAATATTAAAGCAGCAGTTTCTAAAAGATACACATATAGCACCCACATTATATATGTATGAAAATGTGTGTGCTATAGATTTCACATTCATACTTTCCTAGAAATATAAATAAGGCATTAATTTTGATGGAAAATCTAGGGAACTATGACTTCTTTCAGAATGGCTGCAAGTCATACTTTTCTCTGAGAAATTCCTTTTCAGTATGAAATATGCAGAGCTTACTCACCCCTAGACAATGATTAAGAGGACCTCTGAAAAAGATTTTCTGAGACCTATGACCTAAGCCTAGCTCATGTGGCCTATCTTGAAAAGATGAACTGAGACAATGATGCTCATTCTTAAAAACATAAACTAAGAGATGAAGAAGGAACTTGTCAACTGATGATGGGCCTTGGAGGAAGTAGGTCATATAAACTCAATTCATAGAGATTCATGTACAAGATGCATAAGTGAAAGAAATAGAAGAAGGAAGGAAAAGAGGGTGAGAGGGAGCAAGGGAGAGGGAGAAAAGAGAACTAGAGAAGGAAACAGGGAAACTTATAACCAAGTTGTGGTTATTCAGTGGTTTCTTTTCACACACACCTTTTCAGTAATCTCACATTTTACCTGAGGCAAAAAATATATCTCTACTCTAATAGTAATATCTTTTATTATAACTCTAAATACTTGAAAGAAATTTCATAGACTGGCAATAAGGGGAGTCATTATCAAGAATTTCATACCAGCCTTTCAATCACTCCTCGTGAAAAACAGAAAACAAGATGGAAGCTTTGTGAAAGAAGGAAAGATGGCAGCTTAGGGAAAAAAGGAAG
Organism: Heterocephalus glaber; assembly: GCF_053883595.1. Taxonomy (NCBI): domain Eukaryota; kingdom Metazoa; phylum Chordata; class Mammalia; order Rodentia; family Bathyergidae; genus Heterocephalus; species Heterocephalus glaber. Next base: position 80,482,835 of record NW_028258315.1, on the reverse strand, counting down.
AGTCAATTATGCTTGGGGCTAGCCAAGGGAAACTCAGAAATGAAGTAATAGTAGTTATAGAATTGGTAACAATGGTTTCTGCAAGCAACAAATAATGGCTTCCAGCTCTATAAAATAACTATTGTGTTTTAACCTTCACCCTCTAAATGGAAGGTAGAAATGATGAGATTACATGTTTTTGATGCTTAGTATCAATAGGAAGTCTATATTTCACATATTTTTATATATTTTTGATACCTAAAACTTTTTTAGAGTAGAGAACTTTGACTTTTGACATACTAGATTTTCTCTTGTCTAAGTGTGAGGTATGGTTATCTACTCATAAGAACCCCAAATCATAGCTTTGCCTGTATATTGAGGCATGGTCAGTACTCTTTTTAGACATGATTTGGGTTTTAAATAGTAGAATTCTGGCATATTGTTGCCCATCAGTAACATGGACTTGCTGTTTTTCTCCTATAGCTCAGGAGAAATTTCTGGTAGTTTACTATAGATATCCTATAAGATATGAATGTTGAGGTATGCTTTGTAGAACAAGGATAATTTTATTAAACCACTATGAAACATCCAGCTTTATTTTGTTTTTTAAAATATATGTTCTTTATCCCCCCCCCCCAGTGCCAGGGATTGAACTCAGGACCTTGCACTTGTGAGGCAGGCACGGTGCCACTGAGCTAAATCCCCGGCCATGGAAAATCCAGTTTTGGCATGGAGGATAACAGAGAAATGTGCTAAAGATAAGTACATTAAAATAAATGGCATTCAAAGATTAAAACTAGACCCCTGTGTTTCACCATGCACTAAACTAAAATTGAAGTGGACTAAAGAACTAAATATTAAAACAAAAACACTCAACTTTCTGGAAGATAAGTTAGGTAGAACTCTTGAAGACACTAGCATAGTAAAAAAAGATTATGAACAAATCCTCAGTAGCACAGGAGCTAGCACAAAGAATCAACAATTGGGATCTCATCTTATTAAAAAGCTTTTGGACTGCAAGAGAAACCACCAACAGAGATAAGAGACAACCTATAATGTGGGAAAAATTTTTTACCATCTGTTCCTCAGACAAAGGCCTACTACCTAGAATATATAAAGAACTGAAAAAAATCAGAACCCCCAAATATAAAGACTCAATTCAAAAATGGGCATCTGAAATGAATAGAGAGTTCTCAGACAAAGAAGTAAAAGCAGCAAATAAATATATGGAAAAAAAGTTCAGCATCACTGGGCATTCAAGAGATGTAGATGAAAACAACACTGAGATGCCACCTCACCCCAGAAAGAATGGCTGCTATCAAGAAATCAACCAATAACAAATGCTGGTGGGGGTGTGGGGAGAAAGGAACCCTTCTTCATTGTTGGTGGGAGTGCAGACTGGTGCAACCACTGTGCAAATCAATATGGAGATACCTCAAACAACTAGGATTAGAAGTCCCATTTGACCCAGTTATTCCTCTGCTGGGTATCTTCACAAAAGAATTAAAAGAATCATACCACAGTGATATATGCTCACCCATGTTTATAGTGGCACAGTTTGTAATAGCTAAAACTTGGAAACAGCCCAAATGTACATCAACTGGAGATTGAATAAAGAAAATGTGGTTTTTCTATAACATGGAGTACTACTCAGCCATAAAGAACGAGAAACTAGAGTCATTTATAGCTAAGTGGATGCACATTGAAGCCATACTCTTAAGTGAAATAAATAAGCACACGTAAATACTGAATAGTTTCTCTGGTGTGAAAAACTAAATGTAAATAAGGACCAAAATGTATAATTGATATTGCAAAATAGGAAGAAAACGTCTAAAGGATTTGAGGAAGTGGGAGGGGTAGCAGAAAGAAAAGAAGGGAAAAGAAAAATTACAAGAAAAGGAAAAAAATGGAAACAAAGCATTTGTAAATAGGAATGGTGGAGGGGGTGAAGGGAGGGCAGGGTAATGGGGAAAAAATAAGAATCAAGATACATAATGTAAAGGTACAAGATTCCAATGAAGATTGCAATTGTATTGTATACCTAAAATGTACCAATAAACTTAATGGAAAAAAAAATAAATGGCATTGAAAAGAAGATATTTCAAATGGAGTAAAAGTAGAATGAATACATATAATGAGTTAGAACAAGGAATAAAGTAGTAGAGGTCTTTGAAATGAAGACTATATAGTACTTAAAATTGTATTCACTAAGAAAATCATCTATAGTTGAACCAATGCACTATAAAAGATTTTTGACTATTGGTAAAGAAAGCATCCAATTGAGATTCTATTAAATATACTTACTTAATTCAATACTTGACTCAAACTGTGGGCTCAATGACCATATTTAATACCAGACATAAGATCTTTTCAAATCTAGTCTGCTTTCTTTACTCATTAAAAGTGCATACACTGCAACTATAAATACTCTCTCCTCACATGTATATCTGCACATACATCTGTACACCCTAGCCATTGCTACTGAAGCCTAAATTGAAAAATTGGTAGCAAATGTTATTAGGTGAAATTCTTTCAGAAATCATAGTTCTTAGAGAAATATGAGGACAGTGTGAAAGTCATCTCTCAACAAGACTACACAAGTTTATTAGGTTTGTATAATCATCTCAGGTTTGTATTTCCCTTTGGCTAAAATCTCTTTTGTGCCTGACAAATTTTACATGTCCATTACCCTCAAGCTTGAATACCATTTCTTCAGAGCATTTCCTGATCCTTCTGATAAACACTCACCTCTCCATGTGTCTTGTTAGGATTATATATTATGTTTTAATTCCCTTCATAGCACCTGCTGTTTCCTTTACTACACTGTAAATTCTTGTAAATTCACAACTAAATCTCCAGGGTTGTGTATGTGCCTCACAGCAGGCACTACTACATATAAGTATATAGACAGGTAGATGGATGGATAGCTGAACAGTAAGTAGAGAAAGAATTGAGGAGAATGATGAGAGATGGAGGAGATTGAGAGAAGAGGGAGGTAAGAATTTTACATACTGTGATGTGAACGTACAAAATGGTAGTAGAGAGACATTTGACAACAGTAAACATGACCATTCTTTTGAATATTTTAGTCATTAAAGGAGATTTTCTTTAAAAAGTCAATTTATGGCCTAAGAATACCTGTGATATGTTTATATTACCATGAACATCCGTAGAATGTCCAAATAAAATAGCTTCTTGTCATATAGTCTAGTTAAAACTTAAAATATTCTTATTTTTACTGTATTCTATTTCCTCTTTCTATTTCAAGAACCAGAATCAAGATCCAATAAAAATTTTTCCCATGTCAGGCAAGTTTACCATATTAAATGAGTATATAAAGAAATACTACCTTAAATATCCTTTTCTCTAGGAACAGTTAAGGGCTTTCCTTTACACCATCAACATCAACCTAAATATAATCTTCTTGAAGCACTGATCACAGTGTGTAGTACATCTTGTTTGTGTATTCTTTTCCTTCACAAGATTGTGTATTCCCTGAGGGCATGGGTTTTTTTCTCTGTATTTATCTTACTCATACCCTTGTTTCTGGAATCTGTAATAGCAGTCAGTACATAATGAGATCTTGAAAGGTACTTGTTAGATGAATGAATCTACGTTTGCATCAATGAATGAAAAAACTAATCCAAAAAGAGAGTTACCATGACCATGTATACACATGCACATTTTCTCTGATGAATCTCCAGAAAATATTGTAAATGAACATATTAGCATGGAAATTGGCCATGAGAGTTTATTTTATTACTGTTTTTCTTTGGCTATAAAAATAATTTGTTATCTTAAACAAGAATGCGTTTCTTCCACTGACTGATATATCATTATACGCTAAGACTTCATATCTTTTTCCTGATATCATTTAATCTGGAAAAAAAAGACATTCATCACATAGTTGTTCTTGGTGTACATGAGAGCAAAGGAAGAGTTTCACAGGTTTATCCAAACCTTGGGGAGGCCCTCAGAATAACCCCTGATTTAATGGCCATACTATTAAATTATAGCATTCCATACATTTAGAAAGTAATGAGCAGATACTGCCAAGTGTTAGGCAGTTATTTATTATTATTTAACCATACAAGTCCCATGAAACTGCTTCCCAAAACTGATTTACTGTTCAGTGCTATGATAAAATTGTATTGACTAAAGGCTGAAGTTAATTATGAGATACAGTCAGAGTATTAAAAAATCAAAATAAATCTTTTGTTGTTGTTGCTGTTGTTGTTCTGGGAGACTGCAAGACCTTTGCACTGACCTAGATCCCTAGCCCATTTTGTTGTTGTTGTTTTTAATTTGAGACAGGGTGTTTCTAAGATACTAAATTGCCCAGGGTAAGTTCAAATTCCCATTCGTCCTCCCTCAACTTCCCAGAATGCTTGGATTATAAGAATGTGTCACCATATCTTGCTTCAAAATGAATCTTAAATGTCTAAGAGTCTTTAATGAAGACTGTTACAGTAGGAGGGACGTAAGCCTCTTGGGTTTGCAGACAAGTACAGTAGAATAGGCTAACAGAAACATCAGTTAATAGCAATCTAAGATAGAATCTAAGCATTGCCACTCAACAGTTTTATGATTCCATAACAGCTACTTAATCTTTTTGAGATTCCATCTGCTTCTGTAAAACATGGTTAATAATTCTTACTTTTCTTTGTGGTTTTGAACAACTGGCTCTCATAGACATTTACCATCATTATTAATCACATCTTAATGACATAATATAAATTTCTTCAATTTTAAAATGATTATATAATATGAAAAATAAATTTACCATTGAGGGTTCAGGGAAGATGCTAGAGTAAGCCTGGCAACTTCTAAGGAGAATGCCTGGGCAGTAAAGTGATACTGATTTTGATCAATTTCAGCTCTTACCAAGGTAACCCACCTCTAGACCCAGAGCAGGTAGCTGCGACCTGCTTTTGGAGCAGCTTGGACAGATTTTACAGGAGTCAGGGTGAGAAAAAATGACGACTTCCTCCAAGTATGAGAAATGTGTTTTGATCTCTAGGTAATTGCTGCTTCTGGTCGCAGAGGGCAGACATTTTCACTATGTCTCTTCTCATTGTTGCACTCCCCTCTGCCCCACCAAAATAAGGTGCCTAGGATTCAAATGTTCCCACCCCACTCTGTTGTTTTTTTCTTTCTTTTTTTAAAATCCATCTTTGGGAGCCAGACATTAAAAACTAGAATATTACAAAATAATTCCATATATGAGAAAATTAAAAAGTGACCATTCATGCCCAAGGAAAGGCACAGGCTCTGAAAAGACCTGAGAAAAACTTAAGTTTATGTTTCAGGTTGATTCTTGGCACTGACACAGCTTACAATAATCATAACAAGACCAATAAATAGCGATGCAAATAACAAAAGCATCAAACTTTGGAGAAGGAGGAGAATCTGGTTTCCAGAGTGCCATATTATTAGTTTCAAGTGTCCAGTTTTCAGTAACAACAACAAAACCACAAAGCTTATAAAGAAATAGGAAAGTATGGTACCTTCAAAAGAGAAAACAAAACAACAGAAATGGACCCTGAAAAATATGTAATGGCAGCTCTATGCAAACATTTTTAAACAGTTATCTTAAAGATGTTGGAAGACTTGAAAATATTAAGAAACCCATGTTATGAACAATTTGCTAAGAAGAATCCAAAAAGAAATCCTGCAGCTGAAAAATGCTGTAACTGTAATTTTTTAAAAATCACCAGAAGGACTCAAAGGCATACTAAGCAGGCAAAAGAAGAATCAGTGAACTTGAAAATAGAACAATGGAAATGATCTAATCTGTGGAATAGAGAGAAAATAGATGCAAAAAGTGAGCAAAATGTAAGGAACACATGGACACATAAACACATCAACATATCTACTTTGGGAGTACCAAAAGCAGAAGACAGGAATAGAGGAAATATTTTTTTTTAAATAATAGAAAGTTTCCCAGGTTGATGAAAGATACAAATGTAAACAGGTCAATGAATTCCAGGTAAGATAAACTCAGTAAGAATCACACTGAGGCATATTACAATTAGATTTTCAAAAGTATTTGGATGCTTACCTAATACATAAAAATCAACTCAACTGGATGAAAAGAATAACTCTCTTAGAAGAAGACTTAGGGAAAAATTTGATGACCTTGGGTTTTGTAGTTATTTCTTGACTATGACACAAAAGTCAAAAGCAACAACAACAAAACAACAAAAATCAGTCAAATTAAACTTCATGAAAATTTAAAAAATATTTTAAATATATCCTTAATGAAGTAAAAAGTTAATTCAGAGAAGAAAATATGTACAAATAACATATCTGGTAATGGATTAATATTGAGAACATATAAAGAATACCTAAAAATAACAATAAAAACTTAATTAATAATGGGCATAAAAATTAAATAATCAGTTCTCCAAGGAAGATATACAATGGCCAATAGAACATGAAAAATAAGCTCAACATCACTAATTAGGGAAAAAACAAACCAAAACCACAGTAACAGTCTAACTCACACCCATTCAGAAGGAGAAAAATACAGAATAAACATTGATAAGGTTGTGGAGAAATTAAAATTCTCACTCACTGTTAGTGGGATGTAAAATGGCACACTGTGGAAAATAGGGTAGTTATTCCTCAAAAAAAAATTACTACAGCTATTCTATTTCAGGGTATATGCCCCACAAAATTAAAATTGAGTTTCAAAAAGATATTTATACAGGCATGTTCATAGTTGTGTTAAGTCACAATGGCAAAAAAGTGTAAGCAACATAAGTATCCAAGGACAGATGACTGGAATAGAAAATGTAGTACATATATAAAATGGAGTATTAGCCTTATAAAGGAACACAATTTTGACATGCTACAGGGTATTTGAAGCAGCCAGTCATGTACACACACACACACACACACACACACACACGCATACACACTAGATATGGTGTGATTACATTTACAAGAGGAATTTAGAGTAGTTAAAATCATACAAAATGTACAATGGTGGTTCCTAGGTACTGGTGTCAAGAGTGGGGAGTTATTATCTAATGAATATAGCATCTTAGTTTAATATGAAAAGAGGTAAGGGATTTCTGAAGGTGATGAACAATATTATGGTGGCTACACAATATTATGAGTGCATTTAATACTCTTAAACTGTATAATTTTAAAGTAATTAAGAATGTAAATGTTGTTATGTGTACCTGAACACAGTAAAAGTAAAATTAGAAAGAGGTTTGCCATTTTGTGCTTTCATGTCTGGCAACTACAGACTGTCCTGTGTTTCCTGTCTTACCTTTCTCTGTTAGAAATAGGTTTCAAATGGGAAAAACATCTTAGAAGGAGAAACCAGTACAGTACTCTGATCAAGGCAAAAATGCAGAAAAAGGGAGCAGAGTCCCCATTCCACTGAGTCACAAATCCCAAATTAAAAGAAAAAAAGTAAATAAAACAATACTTAAAAGTTACCTAGTAAGATATTGTGGTAAGTGGAGTGATGGAGAGAGTGGATTGATCTGAGAAATATTTACAGGATTTTGTTGACTAACAGTGACAGCAAACATCTTAGAGCTTTCAGGGATACCAACAACCTGCTGCATCAGGCATGCCATAGGTTCACCACCATTGAAGGTTGATAAAGGTCAGGTTGATGAAGGAGCAGATGTGATTAAGATGAACTGGGCTTCCCAGTTCACCACCTGTCACCGATATGGGACTTGCAGAACTCTGAAGATGGGCAGTGTAGGGGGAAAGTTAGCAAGCTTGGGTAAGATGTTTATTACACTTTGAACATAGGGAGATGAAATGAAATGAGGCAGCAGAGCAAAAGACCAGAGGCTGAAAGAACAGGTAGAGACTGTAGGATGCTGGTAACTTGCTTTCCAGGGAAACAAAATCCTGACTGCAGCATTTTTCAATCTCCATGATTTAAATATTCCCAGCAACAAACCAGTTTCATGGTACAAGGACATCCAAGATAGCCTGGGGAGACTTTAGCATAAGTGGCACTTATGCTAAAGCAAGCCAGCTCTACCACATAAGAGGTGACTCAAGAAGCAGGAAATTGTGTAAGTGTAAAGCACTCATTAAAGTCAATTAAATTCTTCTGGAGGAGGGATGCTTTGGAATATTCTTTGCTTCTGTGTCTCTTGTGTTTCTTTTTTATTACTCTGGATTACAGGATCACATAGTGTTTGCAGGATGCATTGGCAATCTGTGCCCTGAGCTAGCCTAGAGCCTTTGTTCTTGGGATCTGTGTCACAGGCTACCTCCCAAGCTCCCTGGAAGTGAGGGCGGGTGAGGAGCTTCTGCTTACAACTATGGGTCAGAAAGTGCTGCTTTTACGGTTCTGTCATCTTCAAAGTAGTCTATACTCTCAATGAAGCTATTCACATCTTATCTGAAGTAAAGCTTCCTTGGCTGTCTCTTTTAGCAAGTGGGAACCTATATTGTATCTAATTTTCAGATTTATACCCTCCACAATCATATCATAACTTTTCTCACTGTAAATTATTTAGTACTCTATAGTTGTTTATAACCTTAATTTTTATATTGAAATAATGAGGTAGTCACTGTCATTAATCATTTTCATATTGAGTAATTAATCATTTTCATATTGATTTAAGGATATGCTTCTACAGTGAACTTTTGTATTATCTAAGGTAAACAGTAATTAGTATACATTTCTTTTTAGAAATCATTTTGATAAATAGCACTTTTCACTAAACAAAAAATTAAGACACATTCTTCTCAAAAACTTTAAAATGTATAAAAATTATAATCCTATACACAAAAACTATTAATAGTATTTCCCATCATATAAACAACTCGCAAGTTTATATACAGTAGGGCATATATTATTTACATATTAAATATTTTACTTTTTTCCTTATATTTTGAGATTTTGTCAAATGTAATACTTGTCAACATACTATTTGTGTCATTAAAATTCTGCAAAATATAACCTTTAATTAAACAATTTTCATTTGTTTGTTTGAGACAGAGTCTTGCTATTTATTCCAGGCTGACCTTGAACTCATTCCATAGCCAGGCTGTCCTTTAACTCATGGCAATCTTCCTGCCTCAGCCTCCTAGGTTCTGGGATTACAGCCATGTGCCACAACGCCCAGCTTAAACAATATTCTTTAGCTGCACACAGGAATGTCTGTGCATGCCCTACCGAGGTGCTGAGTCACGCGGAAGACACCGAATTACCCCGCTGCAGACAAGCAGCCATCTGGTTCCACACTACAAAGACGCAGAGGACACCAGACCACCAGACCAAGGTACTGAGTCCCGCTGTTCCCAGCCCACAGGTAGAGGCTTCTGAACCGTTGTCCCACTGCTCCTGGTCCAGAGGAAGGGGCTTCCCAGTCACCATCCCTCCCGCTGCTCCCAGCCCAGAGGAAAGGGCTTTTGGGCCATCTTCTGTCCCGCCACTCCTGGTCCAGGGGAAGGGGCTTCCAGGCCACCATCCCTCCCAGCTCTCCCGGCCCAGAGGGAGGGGCTTCTGAGCCGCTATCCCACTGCTCCTGGTCCAGAGGAAGGGACTTCCAGGCCACCATCCCTCTCTCTGCTCCCAGCACACAGGAAAGGGCTTTTGGGTCACCATCCCTACTGCTGTTCCTGGCCCCTGTCCCACCTCTCCCAGCTCAGAGGAGGTAATCTGTGCAGGTGCTAACAGCCCCCCGCCCCAGTTGAAATGAGAAAACACATAAATAAGTCTAAAAACCAGACTTCCACATCACCTACAGCAACCCCAAAGGGAAATGAGATGGAACACTCTGATACTCAACCATCTGGACCCACTGAACTGGCAACAAAAGGGGATCTGGAAAAAATGAAATCAGAAATAATTTCTCAGATAACAGGAGAAATTGTGCCCCTAGTGCAAGACATGATTAATAAATCTAGAGAGGAGCTGAGGAACATGATGGAATCCCAACATAGGAAACAAATGGAATCCATACAACAGCTGCAAATAGATTTCCAGGATATGAAAAACTCCAGTGAAAGTCTACACAGCAGAATGAGCCAATGTGAGGACAGAATTTCAGATATAGAAGATAAGATTGCAATTAGTGACCAGGAAAAGAAAAATTGCTTCAAAATTATAAGGGAACATGAAAAATCAACCCAGCAGCTGCTAGATGATGCAAAGAAGAATAACATAAGATTGATTGGGCTCAATGAAGAAACAGGAGAGAGTGCAGATGACATAAAAAAATCTCTTCACAGAAATAATGGCAGAAAACTTCTCAAGCAGGGGAAAAGAGCTTGACATACAGATAAGTGAGGTATACAGGACTCCAAATAGCCTTGATGAAAAAAATCTACACATAGGCATATAGTTGTTAAGATTCCAGAAACTCAACAGAAGAACAAACTTCTCCAAGCAGTCAGAGAAAAGAAACAAATCACATACAAAGGAAAGCCTATCAGAATCATAGCAGATTTCTCAACACAAACCATCAAGGCAAGAAGAGCTTGGAGTGACATACTCCAAGCCCTAAAAGAAAACAGCCTCCAACCCAGATTGATGTACCCTGCAAAACTATCTTTCAAAATTGATGGAGAAATAAGATACTTTCATGACAAAGAGCACATTAGGAACTTCGTGAATACCAAACCAGCACTCCAAAGAATTTTACACAATAGTCTAGGAACAGACATTGAGGATCACAACCCCAGGAAGCAAAGCAGAATGAACCTATCTGGCATGACAAGAAATTGGCATGACAAGAAATAAAGGGGGAGAACCCAACAAAACGAAAAAGTCATGGCAATGACAAGTCAATATATTTCAGTTATAACCATCAACATTAATGGTCTCAATTCACCAATCAAAAGAAATAGACTGGCAGAATGGGTCAAGAAGCAAAATCCAACAGTATGCTGCATATAAGAAACACACTTAATTCAAAAGGAAACTCATAGACTGAAAGTTAAATGGTGGAAAACAATACTCCATGCAACAGGAACCTGAGAAAAAGCAGGAGTAGCTATCCTCTTGGCAGATCAAGTAGATTTCAAACCAACATTGATTAAGAGAGATGAAGAAGGACACTACATCCTTGTAAAGGGAAGAATCCAAGAGGAAGAGATGACAATCATAAATATCTATGCACCAAACACTAGTGCACCTAACTATATAAAACAAATACTAATGGACATGAAAAGTCATATATGACCTAATACAATTGTAGTGGGGGACCTCAACACCCCACTGTCACAAATAGATAGATCAACTAGACTAAAAATAAGGAATGAAATACTAGAACTCAATTGAACTCTTGAACAAATGAACTTAACAGATATTTACAGAGTCTTCCACCCCACAAAATCAGAATACACATTCTTCTCAGCTGCACATGGGTCATTCTCCAAAATAGACCACATACTCACACATAGAACATGTTTAACTAAGTGCAAAGGAATTGAAGTTATCCGCTGTATATTATCTGACCATAGTGTGATGAAATTGGAGATCCATAGCAAAAGAAACTGGAAAAATTTCATAAACATGTGGAAATTGAACAACACACTTCTGAATAACCAATGGGTCACAGAGGGAATGAAAGAAGAAATCAGACAGTTCCTTCAATTAAATGACAATGACATTACAACGTATCAGAATCTATGGTACACAATGAAAGCAGTCTTAAGAGGGAAATTCATAGCAGTGAATATGCATGTTAGGAAAACAGAATGAGCCCAATTAAACAGCCTGACGGTGCAACTCAAGCTTCTAGAAAAAGAAGAACAGGACAACCTCAAAGCTCATACAAGGGAGGAAATTATAAAGATCAGAGGAGAAATCAATGCAATGGAGACTAAGAGAACAATACAAAAAATCAATGAAGCCAAGAGTTGGTTCTTCAAAATAATCAACAAAATTGACAAACCTTTAGCCAACCTTGTCAGAAAAAAGAAAGAAAAGGCCCAAATTAGGGCAATTAGGAATGAAAAGGGTGAAATTACAACAGACCCAGCAGAAATCCAGAGGATCATCAATACCTACTTCCAGAACCTATATGCCAATAAGATGGACAACACAGAAGAAATGGACAGATTCCTAGACACATATGAATTACCAAAATTGAACGAAGAAGAACTAAAATTTCTGAACAACCCAATATCAACCAATGAAATTGAAAATGTAATTAAAAACTTATCAACTAAGAAAAGCCTGGGCCCTGATGGCTTCACTGCTGAATTCTGCAAAACATTTAGAGAGGAACTGCTGCCACTACTGTTTAAACTCTTCAGTGAAATTGAAAGGGAAGCAATACTCCAAAATTCATTCCTGGAAGCAAGCATCACGTTGATCCCCAAAACAGAGAAAGACCCAACTGAAAAAGAGAACTATAGGCCAATCTCACTAATGAACATCAATGCAAAAATCCTTAATAAGATAATGGCAAACAGAATGCAGAAGATCATCAAGAAGATCACACACCCTGATCAAGTGGGATACATCCCAGGGATGCAGGAATGGTTCAATATATGCAAATCAATCAATGTAATACACTATATCAATAGAGCCAAGGACAAAAACCATATAATTATCTCCATAGATGCAGAAAAAGCATTTGACAAAATCCAACATGCATTTATCATAAAAACCCTACAAAAAGTTGGAATAGATGGTCTCTACCTCAAACTGATAGAAGCCATCTATGAAAAACCAACAGCCACTAACATACTAAATGGTCAAAAACTGAAATCCTTCACACTAAAATCAGGAACAAGACAAGGATGTCCACTATCACCACTCTTGTTCAATATAGTTCTGAAACATTAGCCACGGCAATTAGACAAGAGAAAGAAACAAAAGGAATAAAGATAGGTAATGAAGAAGTCAAATTGTCATTTTTTGCAGATGACATGATACTGTGTATGGAAGACTCCAAGAACTCCACCAAAAGTCTTCTAGACTTAATAACCAAATTCAGTCAAGTAGCTGGTTACACGGTCAACACACAAAAATCAATAGCTTTCCTCTACACCCATGACAGACTCACTGAGAGAGAAATAGGGCAAATAATTCCTTTCAGAATAGCATCCAAAAAACTGAAATACCTAGGAATCATCCTAACAAAAGAAATTAAAGACCTCTTCTCTGAAAACTATGGCACTCTGAAAAGAGAGATTGAAGATGATATCAGAAAATGGACAGACATCCCCTGCTCCTGGGTAGGAAGGATTAATAGAGTGAAAATGGCCATACTTCCAAAACTGCTATACAGATTTGATGGAATTCCAATTGAGATCCCAGCAGCATACTTCATGGACCTTGAGAAAACAATCCAAAAATTCATTTGGAACAAGAAGAGACCCAGAATAGCAAAAGCAATTCTAGGTAACAGAGACATGGCAGGGGATATCACAATCCCCAACCTGCAACTATACTGCAAAGCTACTGTGATAAACACAGCATGGTACTGGCAAAGAAACAGACTTGAGGACCAGTGGAACAGATTAAAAGATGTAGAAACAAGTCCAGACACACTCAGCCATCTCATCTTCGATAAAGGAGCCAAACACCCTCACTGGAGGAAAGATAGCCTCTTTAAGAAATGGTGCTGGAAAAATTGGGCTTCAACTTGCCAGAGATTAAAACTAGACCTGTATCTCTCACCATGCACTAAACTAAAATCAAAATGGATTAAAGATCTAAATATTAAAATAGAAACTCTGAACCAGTTGGAACAGAGGTTAGGTAGAACCCTTGAAGACATCGGTGTAGGAAAAGATTTTATGAACAAAACCTCAGTTGCCATGAACTAGCACAAACAATCAACAAATGGGATCTCTTCTTATTAAAAGGCTTCTGTACAGCAAGAGAAACCACCAGCAGTGTGAAGAGACAAACCACAATGTGTGAAAAATTCTTCACCTGCTCTTCCTCAGACAAAGGTCTACTATCTCAAATCTAGAAAGAACTTAAAAAGATCAGACCTCCCAAATTTAAAGACCCAATCCAAAAATGGGCATCTGAAATGAACAGACATTTCTCAGACAAAGAAGTAGAAATAGCAAATAAATACATGAAAAAACGTTCAACAACCCTGGTCATTCGAGAGATGCAAATGAAAACAACGCTGAGATTCCACTTCACTCCAGAAAGAATGGCTGCTATCATGAAATCAACCAATAACAAATGCTGGCAGGGCTGTGGGGAAAGAGGAACCCTGCTCCACTGCTGGTGGGAGTGTAGACTGGTGCAAGCACTGTGGAAATCAGTATGGAGATACCTCAAAGAACTAGGACTAGAAGTCCCATTTGACCCTGCTATTCCACTGCTGGGGATCTTCCCCAAAGAATTAAAAGAATCATACCACAGTGATATATGTGCACCCATATTCATAGCAGCGCAGTTTATAACAGCTAAAACTTGGAAACAGCCCAAATGCCCATCAACTGGAGACTGGATAAAGAAAATGTGGATTTTTTAATGAAATGGAGTACTACTCAGCCATAAAAAATGAGAAATTAGAAACATTTATAGCTAAATGGATGCACATTGAGGCAATACTCTTAAGTGAAATAAATAGGACACACATGTGTAAATACCGAGTAGTTTCTCTGGTGTGAGAAACTGAAAGTGTAAATAAGGACTAAATGTATAATAGGTAATGTGAAATAGGAAGAAAAAGGGCAAAGGGAAAGGAAGTGGGAGGGCTAGGGGAAAGGATAGAAGGGAATGGGATTAATATGAGAAAATGGAAAAATAGAAAGAAAATCTTTGTAAATAGGGAAGACTAGAGGGGTTGAAGGGAGGGCTGGGCAAGGGTGAAAAATAAGAACCAAGAGAGATTATGTAAATGTGCAAATTTCCAATGATGAATGTCATTATATTGTATACCTAAAATGTACCAATAATTACAATGAATAATTGACAATGTAAAATAGTAAGAAAAGGTCCAAAGGGGTAGAGGTAGTGGGAGGGGCAGGGGAAAGGAAAGAAGGGAAAGGAAAAATGATGAAAAATGGAAAAAATGGAAATAAAGTCTTTGTAAATAGGGAAGGGTGGAGGGGGTGAAGGGAGGGCTAGGAATGGGGAAAAAATAAGAACCAAGATGCATTATGTAAAGGTACAATTCCCAATGAGAAATGTAATTGTGTTGTATACCTACAATGTACCAATAAAAGAATTTAATACAAAAAACAAAACAAAAAAACCACAATACTCTTTAATATGAGTGAATGATATTTTTTAAAACTTCATTTCATTTTTGCACACGGATGGTTTCCAAGTTTCTATTGTTATGAATATAATGGTAATGGAAATTTTCTTCATTACCTTTGTGCTTATTACTCATTACTTCCTTAAATAAAGCCCTAGAAATATAATTGCTGGGATAATGCTAAAACAATGGAAATAATTTTGATACATACTGTTCAGCTGCTCTCCCAAAAGATTGCGGCCTTTTATTATCACATCAGTACTCTGTGTCAGTTTCTACTTCACTCCACCATCACCAACAGTGAAAAGTTTTCTTAAAAAATAAAGGAATACCCCTGTGTGTCTGTGTATCTCTTGATATATTTTGCTAATTTTTCTGTTAATATTTCACCTTACCTAAGTAATTTCATGTAATGTAGAGGTAAGTAAAGGAATGAAGTTTATTTGAACTTCTGGAAATATACTTTCTGAGTAGAACATCAGTAATCACTACAAATGTAAAGTAGGAATGTATCGAAATGATGTTTACAAGTTATCATCACACAAGGCAACAAGGAACGTCACTCATTACAGGGGTAAGAACCCTATAAGAAAGGTGCATTTGCTCCTCCTATGGGCAGAAACCGAGAGACTGAAGTTTCTCTTTTGTCCAAGTATACAGTTGGATTTCAGAGGGAAAACTAGTTCCAGAAAGGCTCCCAGTCCCCTTCCATGGCTGCTTAACAGTGGCGCTGCTGCAGAGGAGTCCTTGGACACAAGTGCTGTGAGCTTTAGATAGGATTTTCTCATTCTCTCTTGGCCCCCAAACATCCTACTTCCTCACCCTTTTCCCCACATGGGATTGCACTGCCAATAACGTCTTTGGGATAAATTTGAATTCATCAGGCTTGAATTTAATTACATTAGGTAAACTAGAAAATGTCCCCAGTAGAGCTTGAGGGAACAGCAATTGCAGTTGTATGCAACTGCACATTTGTGTGTGATTTAAAATCTTTGCATTTTGATATATCCACTTTGACTCTAAGCCCTTTGCTGATTTTTGTCAAGAATCTGTTTTCATGTCAGCTTGAATTTATTTTTCTTTTTCTTGGTACCGAGGATTGAACTCGGGTCCTTGCGCTTGTGCAGCAGGCAGCGAAACCACTGAGCTAAATCCCCAGCCCAAATTTATTTTTCTTAAACAAATACATATATACTTGCAAAATTTTGCCTAAGATTTTTCCCATTATTCTACATTCTTCCCACATATCATCTCTCTTTTCACCTGTTGGGGCAGGATGGTGAGAGGAGATGGGCAAAGATAATTTTGATGGTTTATTCCAGTGCAACAAAAGTATTAACCAACTCCTACAGTGAGAGTCTTATCATGGAATTCATTGAGAAGGAAGGTTTTCACAATGATCAGATAAGCTTCATTGGACATAGTATATGAATTTCATGCTTATATTATGATATTTGTTAAGTTGTATTATTGGCCCCAGTTTTTCATTTGTGCTCATATTCATGTCCATGGTATACAACTTCTCCTAAAGAAATACTGTATTTCAACTCCTGTTTGCACTTAGCTTTGTGACCACTTTTTTTAGAAGAATGAGGTGTATCATATTTTAGCCTACCTTTCTTATGTCTTTGATATCACTGTGAAAAGCACTTCTTCTTATGAAAAGGATTTACCCTAGCAAGCCTGCTGGTCCAAGGATAGTAAGAGACATGGAACAGGAACACCCCAACTGGCTTAAACAGAAGAAACAGAGCTGCCCAGCAATCACAGCCTGAAATGAACACATCCAGCTGAGCTGAGCTTAGATCAACTAAAACCCAAGAGGTAAATAGCACGGGTCTAATAATAAAGATCACACAAAGATAGTAAGTAATTGCCATTTTTAAGTCAAAGAGTTTGGGGTGACTTCTTAAATAAGCAGTAGCAAACTAATATATTACTCTTGGAAGTTTTATCAACTCACAACTTGCACACTCAATGCACAAACTTAAATATCTCCTCAAAAGGAAGAAAGCCACTCAGTGCCCCACATTTAGGGGTGGCAATGTTCAAATTTCCCTGTTTCTTATTTACAGTTTCTTAGATGTGCCTTCCACTGGAAACTTTCCATTTACTTACTGGTTTTTAAAGAAACATTTCTCAGCACAAATAAGACTTTTTCACCTCAAAACACCTAGCCATTTCTTTTTAAAGCTCCTCCTCCCAATGATTTCGCTTTTTTCCTACCCACAGAGAAGCAAAGAGCCCGCAGGAAAGTGGCAGTGGTTGAGTTCAGAAATAAGGCAAGCCTTCCATTTCCTATTCATCTCAAAGGGGTAATCTAAACATCGAAGCACTGTGTATTCAATCAGGCAAGCTCTCTCTGCTGGCTCTTGAAAGATGCAGAGAAATGATTCTGATTCAAGGCATGGCTCAAAGATCTACAATCAAAGAAAAATCTACAATCAAAGAAAAATTCATACACCTGTCTCAAATGAGGCAGAAAAGTGACATTATTCATCTTTGTATCATTCCTGATTCCTCAAAATACAAAGCGATTATTGCATTTATTTTATAATTTAATTAAAATAATTGTAAAAACTCCAAAACTACATTATTCAAATGATTGTATTATGACTCAGTTCTACCAAAACCCATAAACCACTTGTGGCTCAGTGTTTTATAAACAACTAGCAAACTCAAGGAAAAATATTATGATGAAAATACTATTTTAGTGAAACAAAGTTACCATCTGGCACACAGTCTGGAACAGTACTATATGAGGACCAGGTCCTATTAATATCTCTGCTTTTCTAAAGAAAACAAACTTAGCTTAGTTCAGTAGACAGAACTAAATCTTCCCCCAGTGAGAATCAGGTTTGTAACAAGCACCCCTCCAGAAGTGCTGATCTGGTAGCTTACATTTACATAGGCATACTACATTTAGGCTCCAGGAGGAAAAGATGAGCCGCAGCTCTGGCTAGAACATGGACAACTGGCTGGGGATTAACCACCTGCAAATACTACATTCTCAACTCCAATGACAAGGCCTGGAGCACCAGTGTCATTAAGAACAACTGCACATTTCAGGATAGATGCCTTTCAAATGCAATATATTCTGTAAAAGAAAATTGAACAAATTATTCAAGTCAAATTGATTTCTACCTCAATGACTATAAGCCCCAAATGGTTCAAAGGTCGGCCACTGAAACATGTCTAATAGCTCATATGAAGAAATAACACATTCATTTACTTTTTTCTGCTTTTTAAACACATGTAAGGACAGAAACCACTCAGGAGGACTGATGATTGACTTCGTATAAATTGTAAGCTCTAAAACATAATATTTAATTTACTGTTTCAAAAGTAATGAAAAGCAATTTAAAAATCTGTTGTAATTAGTGAGTTCAGTACACTGAGCTTATATAGCACCTTAAAATTAGGAATAAAAATTGTTCTTCTGACAATTTTTATCCTGGAGAAAGAGGAGAGGGTGGGGAATTAGTATTTACTGAGCATCATCTGAATGCCACACTTCAATATGTTTGTTTAATATGGTAGAATAAAGAACTATAACAAAAGAATAAGGATAAGTGAAGCATATAGCCACTCAGAACCACAAGATCCCAGGTACACAGACATGTTTACAGTTTCTGAGTATGGCCTTAGATCTAGCAGATTCTATAGTCTGCTGAAAAGTTCAGGACTCACTAAGTTAATTATTCCAGACAGCTTTTTATTCTTTTTGTCCTATGTATTTCCTTAGACTTGGTACAAAAATTAAATTTGCATTAAAAACAAAACAAACTCAAGAAATTCTGGCTCCAAATATAATTTCTAGCCATTATCATACAAAGCTGCCTTGCTCATTCACAAGCATAAAGATTGACTCATCTATTGTATTACATGATGAGCTATTTTCAGGAGTTGATTGACATAAGAGTGAATAGTCCACATCTACACAATAACACAACCATTTAAATGTGAAGTAAGTATTTCTGGAGAGCCAAAAACAACAGCATTAATAACAACAAGCACATAATACACCACGTGACACAAACTATTTCAAATACTATACTTTTTTTTTTCTCAGATTTTACAGAATTTAAAAGGATATAGCAAGCATATTACAAAAATCGTTTTTGAAATAAATTTGACAACTTCTAAGAAGTACCTTGGAAGGCAAATTAATGAAATTAACTCTGGAGGAAATATAACATTTGAATAACACCTATTAAAGAAAGTATATTCCTAGCTTGAAAACCTACCTATATGACAACAATAGGCTCATAAACATTTTAACTGATAAATTATATCAAACAATTAAAGCAGAAAAAAGAAGGAACACGTCTCTCCCCTCATTTTAGGAACTCAACATTGTGCTGATCCTAAAACTGGATAAAGATAATAGAAGAAAAAAGTATTAACATAGATAGAAATTTGTTTAACAAAACAAACTATTGGAAGTCAGATCTGGCAGGATGTAGAAAGTGGTTTTGTTATAGGCATGGCAGTGTTGGTTCAGCATTGGAAGATCCACCCCCGAAAGTCATCATTTTAACAGAGGAAAGGAAAAAGCCATATGATCCTGTCACTAGTTGGAGAAAAAGTAATGGACTAAATTCTACAGCTGTTCATAGTAAAAGCTATCAGGAGCCTAGAAGTAGAACAGAAACTTCTCAACAGATTAAAGACATGTACTCCATACTTCCAGCAAGAATGCCTTATGTAAATGGAGAAGATACAATGCTTTCTCCTTAAGGTGGGAAACAAGGGCAGATATGCTTACTTTTTATCTGTCCATTAAACTTTGAAACCTAGTACCCACCAAAATAGTCTGGCAATAAAATGACACAACTAGGGTAGGATTGGCACGGCAAAAGCAAAATCTTTATATGTAGATGAAATGATCATCTACAGAGAAAATACTACCCCTAGAACTTGTACTTGAATTTAGCAGGATTAGAAAACACAAGGTATATATAAAAATTCAGGTCTGTGTATACTTGCTATAAATGAAGAATTGGATATTGAAATTTAAAAGTTATGTAGGAGTACAAAGGACCTGGAAAAGTTAAAAACAAAAGACAAAAAACAGTGTTGGAAGACGTTTAGTACCTAATTTTAAGACTTCTTCTAAAGCTACAGTAATCAAGGCAGTGTTGGTGTAAGGAAAGACATATAGATCATTGGAATAAAACAGAGAATCTAGAAATAGAACCACACATATATGGTCCACTGAGTTTTGAAAGATTATTTAACATTAGCATTTTATAGAATATAAACTCAAGAGCCAAGGAAGAGATAGTGTTTGCAGCAAACGGCACTAGAACACCTGGTATCTGTATATAAAAAATTAACATCAACCCTTTTTTTCCATACATGAAAATAACTTGAAGGGATCTATGAACCTATATATGAAAGCCTAAAAGTATAAAACTTTAAGAAGAAATTATAAGGGAAAATATTTATGAATTCAGGGTAGCCAAGAACTACCTAGGATACAAAAAACATGATGTATAAAAGAAAAAAATTGAACAATGAGATTCCATCAAAATTTAGAACTTTAAATGACATCATTAAAATGAAAAGTAGTCTTTAAACAGACCATATTTACAATACATATAACCTATGACCAGAATATATAAAGGATTCTTAGAGTTCATTAATAGACAACCCAATTAAAAAGTAGACATAAGAAGATGATAAATAGCCAGTATAGCACAAGGAATGGTGTGCAACTCTAGAATCAGAAAAATACTAATCAGTACATTAATAAGATTGAATTATACACTCATTAGGGAGATGAAGTTAAAAGTTTTAAGAGCCTTGTCATGACTTTTTCTTTTTGTTGGATTCTCCCCCTTTGCGTTTAATTTGTCATGCTCAATGGATTCATTCTGCTGGGTTTCCTGGGGTTGTGATCCTCATTGTCTTTTCCTAGGGTATTGTCTAAAATTTTTTGGAGTGCCAGTTTGGTATTTGTGAAGTTCCTGAGGTGCTCTTTGTCATGAAAGTATGTCATTTCTCCATCAATTTTGAACTTCAGTCTGGGTTGGAGGCTGTTTTCCTTTAGGGCTTGAAATACATCACTCCAAGCTCTTCTTGCCTTGAGGGCTTGCATTGAGAAGTCTGCTGTGATTCTGATGGGCTTTCCTTTGTATGTGATTTGTTTCTTTTCTCTTACTGCTTGTAGAATTTTGTTCTTCTGTTGGATTTCCGGAATCCTAACTATTATATGCCTGTGTGTAGATTGTTTTTGATTAAGGCTAGCTGGAGTCCTATATGCCTCACTTATCTGTATGTCAAGTTTTTTTCCCCTCCTTGGGAAGTTTTCTGCCATCACTTCTATGAAGAGTTTTTTTTATGTCTTCAGCACTCTCTCCTCTTTCTTCATTGACTCCAATCAGTCTTATGTTATTCTTCTTTGCTTCATCTAGCAGCTGTTGGATTGAGTTTTTGTGTTCCCTTACAATTTTAAAGCAATTTTTCTTTTCCTGGTCACTAATTGCAATCTTATCTTCCATGTGTGAAATTCTATCCTCACATTGGTTCATTCTGGTGCACAGACTTTCAATGGAGTTTTTAATCTCTTGGAAATCTGTTTGTATCTATTTTATGGATTCCATTTGTTTCCTATGTTGGGATTCCATCATGTTCCTCAGATCCTCTATTTTTTTTATCTGTGTCCTCTCTAGATTCATTAATCATGTCTTGCACCATGAGCAAAATCTTTGCTGTTATCTGAGTAATTATTTCTGATTTCATTTTTCCCAGATCCTCTTTTGTTACCAGTTCAGAGAGTCCAGGTGATTGAGTATCAGATTGTTCCATCTCATTTCCCTTTGGGGTTGCTTTAGGTGATCCAGAAGTCTGTTTTTGAGACTTTTTTATGTGTCTTCTCATTTCCATGGGCGAGGGTGCTTCTGGTGCCCATGTGGCTCACCTTCTCTTCCCTAGGAGCTTGGAATGGCAGCGGGGGAGCTTCTTTCTGGGTGCTGGGACTGGCTGAGCTTCTCTGCCCTAGGAGCTTGGGATGGCAGTGGGGGAGCTTCCTTCCTGGTGCTGGAACCAGCTGAGCTTCTCTGCCCTAGGAGCCTGGGATGGAGGCAGGGTGCTTCCTTCTGGGTGCTGGGACTGGCTGAGCTTCTCTGCCCTAGGAGCCTGGGATGGAGGCGGGGAGCTTCCTTCCAGGTGCTGGGACCAGCTCTCAAATACTATACTTGTATTAACTACTTTATCATCTTAATTCTTTCAGACAAATTATCACACATTTCAAAGGAAAATAGTAGATTAACAGAGAGTTTATGGTCAAAATGCATACCAGATGCAGGACACATTCTGAGTGCAACTTTTACCAGGGAATTCCTGGCACAGTTTTCCTCTGACATTTCTCTCATATCTTCATCTACTTTTGTTTCTACCAATCACCCTGCATTTCTTCCTTTGAAATGTTTTCCTTGTAAGGATACAATATGTATTAGTACTTATTTATTGGCATTATTTTTTGAAAAACATGAATATGTATATTCCTTTTCTTCATTGTAAGTATGAATTTGCTGTGTATTCATTTTTTCTTTCTCTTAGAACACTTAAGATGTGTGAATAACCACTAGTAAGTCACATATTAAAGTCCTGCTCAGACACACAGAATCTTCCAATAGACTAAGCCCACTTGTGCATTAGTTCCCCTAGCAACAT